>NC_079237.1:0-1356670 GCF_028502605.1 Trichoderma breve
TCCCTAACCCTAACCCTAACCCTAACCCTAACCCTAACCCTAACCCTAACCCTAACCCTAACCCTAACCCTAACCCTTAAAGGTAAAAGTAAGGTTAGTAATTAAGGTAACTTCTTTAATATTAATATTTAATTCTTTAGCTATAATAGTTTATTACTTAAAGGAACTTAGTATTTTTTTAAATAAACGTTATTAATATATAATGTTTTAATTTAATATTTAATAATATAAGGTAAGTTCTTAAGGTAATAAGCTAAGGTTAATTAGTTTATATTAGTAAAGAAAATAAAAAGTAACTTTAAGTAAGTATAATTATAAAGTAAATAAAATATAATAAAAATATAGTTTATATTTAATTTTAATACTTTATTAACTACTATTTATCTAAGTTATTTAAAAAGCGTAAGGAATAAAATCTTATATATTTAGTTATTCCCTTAGATTATTATTAAATTATAGTTTAATTAAATTATAATAAATTATAGTAGTGATTTATTAGGGGTATATTATATAAGTGATTTTTTTTTAATTAGCTCTTTAGTTTATACTTTAACTAAAGTATATACCTATGTTAGATTAGGTTATAATAAAAAATAAGCTATAATCTAAGATTACTAAAAAAAAAATACTTATAAAAAGTTACTATAGTACCTTTATTATAACTTTTTTTTTTTAAAATATATTATTAATAGTAAATAAATCTACTACTAAACTTATATTTACTCTCTTTCTCTATAGTAATATAATAAAAATAAAGTATTTTAATAGTCCCTGTAACTAACGTTTAATTAAATAAACCTTCTTAATTAATATTTACTTACTTTTACTTTTCCTTAATAAAATAAAAAATAGTATATACTTAAATATAAAAATAATACTTTATTAATATTTTATTAATATAATAATATAATAAAATAATAAAAAAAGTAAGTTATAATATACTTTATAATAAAAATAATATAAGTTATATATAAAATAAAAATATAATTACGCTAATATATAATTATTATAATTAACCTTAAAGATAAAATTAATAAAAAAAGAATATTATATTATAATTTAATATCTTATACTACCTTAGGAGGTATATACCCTTAAAAAAACTATAAATTAATATTTAATTAAATTAAATATTATTAAGAAGCTAACTTAAATATTAAGTTGCTTTTATATAAGACTAACCCTTAGTAATAGTTAACTTAGGTTACTTACGAAAATATAATTAAATATATAAAATTTAACTAAAATATTTATTAAATAGCTTAAATAGTTAGTTATTAATATAATAATAAAATTAATCTTTATATTTAACCTACTAGCTATATAATAAAATTACCTAATTTATATCCTACTACCTCTATTAATATAAACTGCAACTAGTTTATTACCTTAAGAACTACCTTATATTATTTAGTATAGACCGGTTTATTATAATAAACTTAAGTAAGCTTTATATAATATATTTATTTTATAATACTTATTTAAAATAATTAAATAATTAATTATAAATATAAAATAATACTTAATTATATTATAAATATATTATTTACTAATTATATAAATAAACCCTTTACTTTTGTTAATTACTTATTAATTTAGCCTAGCTTATTTACTAATATAAACCTAATATAAGGTTTATCCCTTAGGAATCCCTTTTATACTAACTTTATATAAGCTTAGTTTATTATATATTAAAAGAGTTTTATAAAATAGAATATAATTTATAATCTTTTAAAAATTTTAATGCATTTGCTATTTTGCATAATTGACTTAAAGTGGACTTCGTACTGTTCTTGCGGCAACTAGAAGTATATTGCTAAATAAAGTATTACATAGTTTTACTCTATACTAATAGTAGAATAGTATATTTAGGAAGAACTCTGCGTTAGTATTGTAATTATAAATGTTGGGTTGTAATAATTATAAATTTTCCCTAATAATACTTGCGGTCTTTTTGTTGTAAACTCCTACAGCTATTACCCTTGGTATTTTCAGCAATAGCAATAAAACCCACTGGCTGTTCTGAGTGTACATCCATAAGTCTTAAGCGTATTGAGCCATATACTCTGGCTCTCTCCGCACCACCCATTACGCTTTCCACTCCGCGCCCTGTATGAATATATTCTGAGTTTGCAACAGTTGTCGAAACATAACCCAGCACGTCCGGTCCACGGACTTTAAAGGTAAGGAACAAGCTCACCAGTGCACACAGCGCCATAGTAGCTGCTGTCACGACGAAGAGCGCTAGCCATTTCCAATGCACTGTATATCTGACATGCTCTATAGAGATAACAGCGGCTGCTGTTTGATTGGAAGCTGGTGCCGTGCCCGATACAAAGCCTCCCATGGTTGACGATGGATTAAAGCTGCCGTACCAATAGGTGTTGATGATTTGTTGTAGACGCGCGGGAACTTCATGCACATCGATATTGGTAAAGTCCAAGCCAGTGGAGCCTCCGAGGCCAGCTTGGTCTGGGTTGAGCAAAAACGCCTCCGTCGTGCTGCTCGAGCTTGCGTGTATACTTTGCCCAACCGACTTCGCCAGCGCCTTGCCAAAATCCAAAAAGGCATCGCCGAAGCTAAGCCCTGTGTAGTTGCTTTCCGGATGCGGCAACTTGGACGGTCGCATAGCCACAACCGTACAGTTTGTGCCGTTGCAAGAGATGGAAGATTCTACGTAGACGGTAGTGATGGGACATTGGGCAACCAGCTTAGCGGAAGCCGTATTTGGGAATGTCTGGAAAGACAGAGTGCGGGCAGGGAAGAAGAAGTCTGTACCGTTGCCAAACGAGGACACGCTGCCAAAGCCACCAAATTGTGTTACGTTGTAGAATCCATCCAGACAGATGTTGAAGCTGTTGGGCGTGGTTGCACAAATCGTCTGGTTGATCCAAGGTTGCGACACCTCAGCACTGGTCGAGACGGTTGAATTTGTGCCAAAGTTTGTTATTGGGAGCCTGCTGTCATTGATAGTGATGTTCTGACAGAACAGCGACAGATACGCTGTCTCAACGTGGAACGTTGTGTTAAGGGCTGCTTGAAGCCCAGAGATTGGAATGCCCAGTAGCGACGAATACACGATGCCGCTTGCGTTTCCTACAAGCAGCCAATCGTCATCTCCATTGGTAAGCTGCGACTTGACAATATCTGGTATCTTGACATTGCCCCAAAGATCGTTATTCGAATTTCGAGTCAGATTCGACTGAAGTAGACATGCATTGTACAGTCCATTCAACGAAGCCGCAAACGTAACCTCCGAATTACTCCCTATAAATGTAGTCCCGGAAGTGCCAGATATGCCGCTACTTGCATTTCTGATAATTGTGTCGAAATAGACCAGCTGGGTATGATTCGTAGCCGCAACTGGCTCGGTTGTGATCATGAGCAGCGCTGCTTGGCTACCCAGTGGCGACATTGCCCAAATGATGGCAAGAATAGCCGTTAGAATATTCAGAGCCTGCAGACTGTAGGTGGTCAACAGAGCACTCCCTAGGGTCAGGCTTCCCATCATCTGCTCAACAAATGCGAGCCGCGTGCCATGCTCGAGGCGCCATGCTGTAAAAGTCCTGATTGCCCGTCCGACGACAGCGGCAAACACGATCGGGAATATGGTGCCAAGCTGTGGAGATCAGCCATCTTGCAAACCTATTGGTAACACGAAGAAGGGAGCAAACCGAACAAGGCTTGCAAAATTTACTGACCTTGAGGGATATTCCATGGATGGTGTTCCATGTCGGCTGGTAGACGATCTGTTTGTCTTTGCGGGCAACAACTGCGCCAAAACCGAGAAGCAGAAGTGAGAAGCATATGAAGAATATGCTTGCTGAGATTCCCTCTAATAAAGCCTTTGTTCTCAAGATGGGAGTAGGGTTACGCCTCAATGGTGTGCCAGGCAAAGGATCCGGGGCTCGCATCTCCCCTCTCGAGTTGTTTCCCTTACCCATTTGCCAAGTCTTTGAGACCTTGGTCAAAATATGTGTCGTGTGTTGATTTTTCTATGACTGCTGATTAGATCATACAAAAGGTGTCCAGATATATATATGCATTACCTTCTCGCTACGAATGCTGATGGCGATCAGTCGTGTCTGCACCACACCTGCCATCGGTACATGTATTGCGTCGAGACAGTTCTAAGATCTAGAAGCGATATAAGGCTCCCCCGGCCCTGGTCCCGATGCAACCCACAGCTCCATTTAAGGGTCAAACGCCGCGAGAGGCTGCATGGCTCCTTCAAGCAAGGGGTAGGTACTTTAGCAATCCTTCCCCAGCACATACATCTGGGTCGCCCTTACGTGAAACGTATTGCCAATGCAGCTACGTATTAATCGACCGAGATACGACGGTTAACACTACGTTCAGCTCAGGAGGCTATGATCGCTGCCTCGCTTAGGATGTCAATCCCGTTGGTGACAACATTCACGGCGAAAAAGAGTCAAGTCCGCTATTAGCATCATAGTGGAGAGGCTGAGCCACAATAACAGGATGTCTATGTAGGCAGAGAAGGAAGTAAAGTAGACTTTGAATAAGTAATATAGTCTCAGTATGTTTTGGCATTCGAAGCTTTCTCTGAACATATTCGGAGTACTGTACATATTGATACAACTTTTGTTACTTTGGTGCTGGGCAGATATTGTTCCTTCCTCCTGCAGACAGGCTCATCAGATCTGTCCGTGCGGACATCAAGACTCAAGCCTAGCAATTGGTCCGGCTCCTACCTATAGTTTGTTATGTACCGATATAATAATACAATCTACCCCAGAGTATCACGCGCATAGAATAGCCGTCTGATGTTGTATTTCCAGCTGACACGTGCAAGGATGGCGAGCTTATGCAAGTCCTCGCTGATGTTGTCCCGATTCGGAGAACACTCTACCCACTCATCCCCGCCTATGACGCTTCCGTGAGTAGGATAGGCCACATTTCCAGCTATTTTGGGCTGTCGCTTGACATGGCATTAGCATACGATACTCGCGGGTTGTTTCATAACATGCAATAGGTTGCAAAAGCTATGAGAAATATGGAAATAGCATGCTTCGACGTCAAAGCTTTTCAGCATTCGTTATGTCCCATGACGAAACGCATTAGTCAATATGGCTAGTCTCTAGTATCACATTTCTTGCTTATTGCAGCATTTGCAATAGGATCTGTGTATTTTGCGTGCCGTGCCGAGGCTGAGCGCGTACCTTTTATTGGAAAAAAGTCATTTCCGTTTTCTTCCTTCTAGTAGCGGCGCTTCATCCTGTCACGTCTTAGTCCTTCTTGGATAAATACATCAAAATTGCGATGAGTCGAGATAAATAGCAGTGGAGTAATCAGGTAAGTCAAAGTCCTCCTGTAGTGTGCCGTTTCGCTGAGTAGCGCTCTCTAGGAACCTCTGTTCAACGTCGCCATGCTCAGTGACGATACCAATTTTGTAACTCCTAGAGATGAAGATTAGAATTCCCTAGTCTATAGGCTTATTTTCGAGATGATAAAAGCTGGTTTGTAACCCTGTTATAATAAAGTTCTATCCTCCAAGCTCTTCTATCGTTATTACATGTACTTAGTCAGAAACACTGTATGGATATCATTATTCACGCAAGTGTACCGCAAGATACAAAGGACCTTTTGCCCAAACAGTAAAAGACCGCTGGTCGTGATGCCATCCACTTTGTTCTGGACAAAGTTCGTAATCAAAGCGGAAAAAAAATCGCGCAACAATAAGCCTCATCTCTGCGTATGCGAGGTTCTTGCCAATGCAGTCTCGTGGACCGTTACTAAAAGGTTTGAAGGCCGATTTGTTATCATTGTTGAATTGGGCATCGTAGTGTGGATGAGCCGGAAGCAACCAACGCTCGGGCACATATGAAGATGCATCTTTGAAGTATTTGGGATTGCGATACGTAGCCCACTGGGAGACGGAGATGTGTGTCTGTCAAAGAACCATCTTGTTAGCATTTCTTTCCCACAATCGCGCGACTACTGATGCACATACTCCGGCAGGAACAAACTGGTCTAGAAGCATGTCGCCGGGGGATACTCGCCAAGGTGTCTCAGCAGCTGGAGGATATATGCGTAATGCTTCTTCGAGACAGGCCTGCAGATATGGCAGCGATGATGCACTACGCATGTTGATGTCATCCTCACTGTTGAAAGTTGAGCGGATTTCCTCCGTTAGTCGCCAGTACGCGGTTGGATTGGATGGCAAATAGAAGAAAAACCCCGAAAGCAGCGTGGCGGTTGTCTCGCTGCCTGCAGTCACAAGAACAGGCGCGGTGGCGAGAATTTCCTCTTGTGTCATTCCTTCTTCTCCTGTCCGTGTCTTGCGAAGCATGTATGTCATGAAGTCGCGACGTCCATCTGCGGGCTCGGGCCCCAAACTCATGCGAGCCAAGGCCTTTTCCACTGCAAGTTGTTGGTTGTATTGCGATATCTTTACCGTTTCATTGCTCGTGAATGTGCGCATCACCGTCTGCAGCGGGGGGTAGTTGGTGGCAAACCAGGTGTAGGAAGCAGCCTGGATGTTCTTGAAGATGTTTCGAACCCACGGATGATAGCCGCTATTTCGCAAACTGTCAAACGAATCCGCGAACGTTAAGTCCCCAATGATGTCAAAGGCCGCGAAATTCAACCAATCTACAATGTTGATCTTGGATCCCTTACCCGCCCGTTCGGACAGACGAGCCATGAGCAAATCAATGTATGAAGCGATGATCCCCTCTTGTTCGACCAAAGCTGACTCGCTAAAGGCGTGACTCAAGTGACGGCGAAGACGGCGATGAACATCACGAGGTGCGGCCAAGATACTCGTCTCATCGCCGTTGAAGAAAAAACCTCTCGGCTTAGGGTATTCGCTTTTACCTGCGCCTCGGTTGGCATAGATTTCAGTCCAGGCGACGGATCCGTCAACAGCTAGGTGATTTGGTCCAACGCGAACAATAGGGCCATATTGGACATGTAGTCTCTCGGCTGTCCGCATCCATTTACCCCGAATGCTGTACGTGTACATGAATGGAAAGTAAGAGACAGAAAGCAGGGATGGGCCAGGAAATCTGGCCAAAGGATGAAACCACAGGCGATAAATACTTATGCTGAGGCAGTACACGAAGATCTACACGGTTTAGTCACGCGAGAAGACACCCTGATCGACTCATTAGAGAGACGTACCAAGAAGAGAGAGAGCCCAACGGCGTCTTTAACGGGCACATGAGAAATGTTTTCCATTACACTCATCACAAAAGAAGTGTTCGTTGTCGGAGGCATGTCGGCATTGAGCATACGCTCTGCTTTTTTGCGCGAGTGGATTATGAAGTTTGGAGGTCAACGATCAAAGAGACAGGTGCCCTTTTCAAGTTCAGAGTCTCTGCTTTTTAATACAGTCAACATGAGTAGTAAATTGGTGGCCTGATGTTTGAGTTTCACTCGCTCGTGCCGCTCATTTAATCGCTGTCCCCTTTAGGCCACGCATCCCAGACCCCGGAGCCAAGAGTCGTGGCACTTTGCTCATCTGTATACAGGGAAGGAGGCATCTCCTTTATCCAGCATTCCGAAGCTCGTTCGGACTGAACGAAGACTGCGTTATCGCCATTGCTATATCATTGCGTTATTGTGTATACAGGAACACGGACTCATCCGGACTTTATGTATTCTAAGCCCGCCTGTCCGGCTAGCGGCATGTCCGCCAGGCATTGGCCGTCAGTTCTGCGGATGATTTTCACAAGTCATTGGCTACTGGTGCCAAAGCCCTTGTCCAGGCAGCTTGGTTGTAGATAGCGGAATCCAAAGTTGTGGCATTCCGTGGCAATCATCTTCTGGAATATCGCGAGCACTTAGTGCGGGTCGGGTCGTCTCTGTGGATAGCGGGTAGATCTACTAGAGCAAGTTCAGACTTCAGATTTACGGAATGCAGACACAGAAGGTAGGTGTGAAGCGCCCAGATATGCAGGGGAATCTGAAGGGGCAGCGGCGAATCGTCCAATAAACAACCTTGGAACCCAAACCTCAATTGTTCATCGACAGACGCCCGTAATATCTAAGCGAGCTCCGTCTAGTTTGAAGACAATACTATCATTTCTCTTGTGAGGGCGCACCTGTCATCACATGTCCGCACCGTGTCTCAACCAGTGATATCCAGCGCCTTGACTAAGAGCTACCTCCTTCGAAGGTGATGGATCCAACGAGAAGTGGCGCTACAAAATCCCTCCTTGCTTATCTTCTAATATGTCCAACGTAGAATCGGAAACGTACTTCCTTATACTATGCCCATCTTGCATACTTGACTCCGCTTGGAAACGACAACATTTGAAAATATCTTTTTGTGGAATCTGGATCTCGTGTAGATATCCTGTTTAAACATGAGCTGCTCAAGCTGTTTCAGGGTAGTACCGTATTCCCTCGCAAAAGTCGACTGTGGATCTCCCATAGTTATACCCAGTTTTGATCGAAAAAAGCAATAAGCTAACTTCCTCACGTTAGCATGTCACCCACTAAAAAACTGCTCACAATCCAGTTTTGCGAGGGGATACGGTAAGGGGAGAGCCGAAGCAGGAATAAGCCCCGGTTTTAATGCGGGTTGCGGACGCAAGGTGCGGACGCAAGGTGCGGATGCAAGGTGCGGGTGCAAGGTGCGGACCTAGATCGTGGAGAAAAGGATCTGACGCCATATACTCGTACATAAAGGTACACGCGGATCGCCCGGCAAGGAATGCAAGTTGCGGATGCACAAAGCGGTGAATTTCCTTATCGTCTCTCCTTGACCCAGCAACTATCATCGCTTGTATTCGTCAAGGCGCGGGGACACCGTTTCGTCACCTACTCAGACTGAGGTCTGCTTCGCGGAATGTTCATTAGCCCTATAACCTGTCTGGCAATGTAGAGACGATGAACCAACCACGAAGAGACTCTGTGAAGGCCCCCGTTGTCTGTCTCCCCTGCCGCAAGCAAAAGCGTAAGTGCGATAAGGCGCTCCCTAGGTGCTCGCTCTGCGTGAGGTAACGTTGGCCTGAAATGGCGTTGCCTCGGGATGAATTGCTAAACAAGCCATTACCTAGGCTCTGTCGAGAATGTAACTACACTGAGGCGGCACCCCCGAACTCTGAACATCTGACGCTATTACGCTCTTACCAGCTTACCCCATTCGCCCCAGCACTAATCCAGGAGAACATTAAGCAGCAGGCGTTTGGTCTTACCGGTGGAGAGAGCGGCTGCCGTGCTTGCTGCATAAAGTATTTCGAATCTATTCACCATTGGTTTCCCGTTTTGTCTAAACCGAAGTTTATGGGGAGACTACCAGAATTGTGTAGAGCTCCCAGTGCAGGGCAGAGCCTTCTTGTGCTGTGCATGCTTCTTCTCAACACTCCTCCGACTGAATCTGGAATATCGGGCCAAGCAAAGTCGCTCTACACTTTAGTAAAAAGCTCAATCGCTCTAATCCAAGCGGGATATGAGGCTTCACTTGAGCTGCTACAGTCTCAGGCACTTGTGAAGCTATTTGAAGTCAGCCACGGTATATATCCAGCGGCTCATGATACAAATATAGCAAACACGATAAGATCATTAGCGTCAACGAGCTATGTGTGGGAGAAGAATCATGAGGGCGGCTTAGTTACAACAGAAGAAGTTGCTCGAATCTGGCAGGCTGTTGTGATACTGAACAGGTCGGTAGATCCTTCTCCGTCACATCTTCTACAATTGAATCAGCTATAGATCAGAGTCTGTGAGTCCCTAAGATTAACATTTGGACAGGTATCTTGGTTTGCGGAACTCGCCAACCATATATCGAACAACAGAAGTACCATCACTCACTCAGTTGTTTGCTACCGATGACTTGAAGAGCGGTATGGTGGGAGCCACGAGGTATGATAAGCAGTTGTTCTTTAAATGAACCTGCACATTGACATCATTGCATAGCGCGGCCGATTTGTCTGCCAGTAAAACACCTCTTGCCAGCCTAGTCGAAGCTTCTCGTCTGCTCGAACAAGCCTTAACTCATGTCAATAATCCCACCATACGCCAGGACTTCAACGCGGCCGAAGCTATTCAATTGATAAAAACCGTCATTGCCTACAAACATGTTTTGACAGAGTCCGAAGTCACATCTCCTAGTCGACTTGCTAGCCAGGTCGATATCTGCAACAGGTAAGCATCTCCTAATACCTTCTCATATGGCGATCATGAAGTAATGTGGCATATCATAGTGCCCTCCTCTCCGTCTTCGAGCTTGGAAATCACCTCAAAATACCCCAGGATATCTCTTGTCACTTTTCTTCGGGATTGTTCCGAGATGCCCTGATAGACGAGGTTGTCAGCGCGGCTAAACAATTTGAGGGAAGCTTGGCGTCTACGAACCTCTCGGATCTCTGTCCATTTTCACTCCACCCGGTCCTCAAAGCGGCAGTAATACTTGCTTCCAGCTCAAGTAATTCTGATGAGTTTCATCGTCGTCAGTCTATAGAGTCTCTCAAAAGTGTCCTACATCACTCAAGTAAGAGGTGGTATATAGCAAGTAAGTTGGATTATCTTGGAGTCTAAACTGGGTGCGATCCGCTGACAATACCAGAGCACTACTTCATGGAATTACAAAGCGTAGACTCGGGAATAGTAACAACATAGTTGCATGCGTGCATCCTAAATCTTTCAAAGAAATCGGCCAAATATGAATGCAGTAAGTATACTTAGCATGCGGACATTATGTCAAACCACTTCTTCACATTGGTATACTTGTCCGTGATGTCCTTGTAGCCAATATCTCTAGCCACCTGGTTGTACGACAGGTGGAAAATGTCAGCAACAGTGAATTCATCACCGCCGATAAAAAAAAATCAAGCTTGGGAGGCCGCAGGTCGTGAAATGGAATGGCGTCGAACGGCGCGAAGTGCAAGCATCTGGAATTAAACGTAGCCCTGTCGAGATAAAAACGGAGCTCCGAGAACACGAGAACAACAGGGCTCTATGGTCTAACGCAAAAAGATAAATCAACAGATAAAACAAATCCGAAAGTACCGCATTAGCTGGGTATGGAGGATACATCGATGTTTGTATAGCTAGCGCCAGCGACATTGGCGGGCACCTTTTCAATGAAGAAGGTCCTCGACTTTGCAAGCCAAACCATGAAGCTTGGCACAGACCAACCAAACGCTGTTCCGACACCACCCTTTGGACCAATGGGAACAAACTGGAAGTCTCCAGGGTCCTGCTTGTATACCTTCTCGGTTAGGGGTGCTTTCACCTTGGCCTTCTTGGTCATGTCAGCCCAGAGCGAGTACCCGAGGGGGGCGATAGCTCGATGAACATCGAGGACGTTTCTCTTCGAGTACGATGCCACGTCGCCAATGGCATAAACGCCAGGTGGAGCACTTGTCACACGCAAGGTCTCAGGGTCGGTGATGACGGATCCCCGGGTATCAAGCCATTCGGCTGGCAAGAAGCTCGTATTAGGTGTACCACCCGTCGCGTCAATGTATAAATCAACCTCCCTGGTGGTGCCATTGTTCAATTCCACCAGCGTGGTACCATTCGCCGTCTTGGACGCAGAAGTAACCTTGGCCATATGCACTGTCTTAACCTTCAACCTGCGCAGGTGTGATTCCGCCGACGTTCCAACTCCCTTGTTCGATAAATTGGAGAGGAGGCGAGTGCTGCCGGAGAATAGGGTGATATCCTTGCCGTGCCAATGGTAGGCAATTTCGCCGGCTGTTTCGACGCCTGTGGGGCCACCGCCGGCGATTAGGATCGTATTTGCCTTGGAAATAGCTGCATTGGTGTCGCAAATAGCGTTGCTTGTGACTGTGTGTGGTCCTTGGAGAGTCCAAAGGGGACTGGCGCTTGTCATCCCTGTGGCGATAATAAGTGAGTCGTATGGGATCTGTATCCTGTTCTCATCGGTATCGGTGACACCCTTGACCGTGACTAGCTTCTTTGAAGGGTCAAGTGCTATGGCTTCGCCTTGGACAAATGCATATAGGTCGCCATAATCTTGAAACGCGCCCGCGAATGGCATTGAGACCTTGCTGACCAGTTCAGGCCGGGCAATGGCGCGAGGGGCACCGACTTTGAAGAAATAGTGAGTCGATGGCGATACAATAGTCAACTTGCACTTCTTGTCGGTGTTGCTCGCCACTGACGGTATAATGTGTCTCAGAATGTAATGACTGATAGCCAACCCGGCAAAGTTGCTGCCGAGAACTACGATGTGATGGGTTGACGAGGACATGATGATAGTGAAGGAAGGCAGATCAATGCATATAATGAGAGTAATGTGGAATTGAAATGCTGGATGGATAGCTATTTCGACAAAACAGCAATAGTAGAGTTGGTATTTATGCCAACGGCTTTGCCTGCCGAACCAACGCATCAGCCCTCCAACGACCCGTTGGTATGTCCCAAGCAGTGATGGTCCGAATTAGAGGTGCTTTGAAATGCTCTTGAGATTGAGAGTTTGTTCCAGAAGTATTAACGTACTGTAGATATCGGCAAACTAAGCCCGCACCCTGCATCCGCATTTTAGGTCCACCCCATGGTGGCGTCATCGCCGACAGTCGGTTGGCAAAGAGATACCACGCGTTACATAGAGATTACTTGTAGATTATTAATATTTAACAAGTAATGATAACCAAAGGGAACCCAAGGTTACAAATTTTATAATAGTGAGGTGGTTTTGATTACCATTATCCTTCAATACTAAATCCAAAATCAATGGCTTTCCCAACTAAAGTAGGGTTGACAAGCTCCTCGACAGCATTGACTAATTCTGTCAGTAAAGAGTCAATGAATGCTATATCTGCCTGATTTCCAACCAATCCAGCATTCAGTCTCCCCTGTCTAAGGAAAGAGACTGCCTTAAGGGGATAAGCCGCGTCACCGTGTGGATTGGAAATATCGACTCTGCAGCTTCCATTGGCAAAAGGCATATGATCAAAATCCTCAAAATCTTGATGGTGAACAATGGAGTCAAAAAAGTTTGCTCCCGAGGACCACTCTGCACACTGTTTAGCTATTTTTTGGAAGCCAACAAAGTCATGAGCAGCAGATTCGGCTGTTTGATTCTGAACGAATCGTAAGAGATCCATTGCGGACCATCCGGGTTTCAAGATGACTCTAATGGGTGCGAACTGATAGCATGGACCCATCACATTCTCTGTGTTCAGTTGGTCAATGTTTCGACCAGATGTTACCCCTCCAAAAGAGACGTCTGATTTGTGAAGTCTACGAGCTATCACCAGAGCAAATGCTGCAGTAAGCACACTAGCTGTGGTAATGCCCTCAGGTGCCTTGGAGACACTGGTTTGTCGTGACAAGAATACGGCTCTGTCTGTATTTGTTGTCGACTGGTCAGGAAGAATTGAAAGCATCGAGCCACTAAGAAGATTACTCCAGTAGTCCAACGATCTTTTTTGTAATCCCTTGTTCTGGATTCGTGCAACATAAGAGCTGAATGGTTCAAAGTTTACCACTTCTTCTCCAGCGTACAATATTTCCAAATCTCGAAGCAATCGAGGCAGGGATACTCCGTCGTATTGGGCATGAGATAAACCTAGGACAAGGCAACCTTTGCCATCTCGGGTTTGGATATAAAACATCCTGACGAAGGACGATCCAAGAAGAAAATCAGACTCGATATCATTAGTGCAAAGGTTCGTGACAAACTCATCGAGGTCTGCATCTGTTGTCTTCATCGTCACTGGAACGTTAATCTCGTCCAAGACAACCTGAAATAGAGTTGAGTTGTGCTCGACAAATACTGTGCGCAAAACCTCATGAGTTTTGACAAGATTTGCACAAGCACTCAGCAGTTTGCTTTGGTCTATTGAGCCCTGGTCGAAGTACAACATCGTGTACTGTATCGATGTGCGTGGCCTCTGAATGGTTGCTCTAACGTCTAATGCCTGTGAATCCGTCACGTTGAATACATCTTTGATGCTCCAGTTGGGATTAGCAAGCTTTGGGCGAATACATTCAGAGAGAAAGAGATCTATGTCGATAGATCCCAACATTGAAAATGGTCTGTAAGACCATGTGTCCTCTTTGAACAATTCGTTGACCTTTAAAACCGTGGCAGCGTCGCGAAGGCGCATGTGCCGAAATACATCTGCTACACTCATTCCATGTCCATTCTTGCGAAGGTTCGACGTCAGTTTCATAACTGATACTGAATCGCCGCCTAGGCGGAAGAAATTATCGTCAACGTCAATTTGATCCAAATTGACATTAAGCACTTCTGCCCACGCGGATCGCAGAATATCTTGCGACGCCGTAAGATTTGCCGGGCTCACGATTTTCGACCATTCTTTCGTGAGACTTTCGCGTAGCTGAGAAGTTATATTCTCAGAGATGTTGGACGCAAGCTGGTTAACTAAGCTGTGATCGACTTTGCCCTGTGTGATGGGCATTTTCTCTACAACGACGTACGCATAAGGCACCATATGCGACGGCAAAGAATTCCGAATGTGTTTGTCAAACCTCTTCAATACCCCAGCAAAGTTGGCAGATATAGTTGCACAGATAGCAGTTTCAAAAGGTTGTGAGCCAGGTACTGCACAACTCACTTTGCACCCTTTTGGTAGCAACTCAACATTGTCCTTATCCAAGGGCTGTTGTTCTATAAACACAATCAGCCCTTCATCTACAGGCTGCTTTTTCTCAATAGGTGACGGGTGGTATAAAGCCGCAGCAGCGATGACAGATGGGGACAGTAACTGAGCGAAATGCGCCTCAAAGTCTGTGATGTCCACCGAATGACCATTGACAGGTACAATGTTTTCAGTTCGACCCACAAACACTAATTTGCCATTGTCTTGTAGCTGAACTATGTCTCCTGTTGCTCGAACTTGACCTGATCGACCGGAAAACTGAGAGCTCCCAGCTAAGAGCCAGGCAGGAGACTCGATCGCTTCAGTGGTGAACAAATGTGGTCCTTCAAGCCAAAGTTCACCAGGGCAACCGATGGGTGATAAAAGGGATGGGTTTTGTGGAATGCACACCCAAGGAACTAGAAATGGAGGATATGTAGATCCTGGTTGTGTTTCTGCGCCTGCCCTAATCTTCCCAGACGCCTGATCGAGAGATACCGGTGGGAGTTGATTGAAGCCCCAAATATTATTCAATTCAGCTTCTGGGAGGCAAGATATCTGGTCGACCCTTTTCCCGAGATCGCTCATAAGGTGTGAACAAGCTGTCTCTAGTTGTGCCATCATTCGTTTCATTTGGCTGATATCTATCAGGCTGCTATCGAAGCTTGCACAGATCCTGAATCCATCAGGGTTCATACCACATGCTAGCATAACGGGATAAGGGTTGAAATATAACGCTTCTCGAACAACATCTCCGTGGGCAAAACCAAGATCGGTGCCGTCGTATTCCAATTCCGGTTGTATAACCAGACCTGTTCCTGCTTCACAAGCATGTTGGGCATCTGGGTGAACCTTTCTGATGTTTTGCATGCCCATGTGTTGATATGGAGTACGAGAGAGAATAGCTTGCTGGACAGCCTTCAAATAATCATTGACGGATTTTGTCCGGTCAATGCGTATTCGGATAGGGACAGTAGCAATCAATGGACCAATAACGCCCTCCACACCAAGCAGTGGAATGTCTCGACCCGTGAGTGTCTCTCCAAAGACGACATCATCGCTATGAGTAAACTGTGAAGCGACTAGGGCCCATGCGCCACGGATAACGGTTGCCAGAGTAAATGGAAAGCCGATAGTTGACTTTATGGTTATTTGATACTCGAAGATGGTGTCCGGGTTTGGTAAAAAGTCTCTGGAGGGTAGACGAGGGAATTGAGGGCCTATTGCACCATCAAGCTCTCTGCTCCAAAACTCTTGCATCGCAATCTGATCGGTGTCGCGAACATACTTGACAAAGTCTCGCATAGTTATGAGTGCTGGATGGTGAGGCAAAGCACTTCCGTGTTGTAATGCTTCGCGAACCTTTCCAAGTATGATCGGTTCTGACCATCCATCGTAGAGTACGTGATGCACAGTCCAAACCATATATTGTTTGCCATCCCCATTGTTATTCACAATAGCATATCGAGCCAGCCTTTGCCCGAGATCCATCCCAATGGCTCTATCGTCTACAAGATACTGATCAAGATCTGTGGGATGTTCCCACGATATCTTCTCTTTGAGAACAACTTGCTGAAGCCCAGGGTCTTGGAGTTGAGCTAAGCGTGTGCGTAAGATGGGGCTCACATCAACAACCGACTCCCATGCTTTTTTCCACTGTTCCAAGTTTACATTAGGCGGGATACAAGCAACACGCTGGGCGATATAAGGCTTCGTCGATTTGAGAGAAAACGTAAACAAAGATTCCTGAGTTGGTGTACAGGGGTAAATATCCTCAATAGCGGCCTCATTTATCCCACAAATGCGTGATGCCTCTAGTCGGGCACTGTCAGCAAGCTGAGATATCATAGAAAACTCCGGAACTGTGATGTTCGCGTCGTAATCGCATATGAAGACAGCATTTGCCATTTCCGAGAGGGTTGGATTGGCAAATGTTCCAGTCACGCTAAGATCCAACCCTCGATCTCTACATGTAGACACCAATCTCATGGCTGCCAGAGAATTGCCACCTAACGCAAAGAAATTGTCTTCCTGGGTGATTTCGTCTGGGTTCAACTTCAGGATGAAAGCCCAAGCCTGTCGTAGGCGTTGCTCAAGGTCACTAAGCGCCCGAGTTGCCGTGCTCTTCGCGTTTTTATCAAGCTGCTTCAAGTCCACTGTGGAACCAAATTCTCTCAGACGCTTTCGATCAATTTTTCCTGATATCAACGTTGGAATAAAGTTGATCGGTATGTATGCGGTTGGAATCATATACCGGGGCAATACTTTCGCCACATCGGTGTTGGCTTTCAACGTTGTTTCGCCCAAATCTCCAGAGAGGCAGGCCAATTCTAACTGGCGATTGTCCCTTGCCTTTCCGACGTGTTGTGTAATGAATACCACTAAAGTCGGTTGGGCCGCGGATCCGGCTGGCGTAATCACCTCAGATATCACGCTGATCTCCGAGGGGAGCCTAGCTTTCAGTTGGCTCTCTATTTCCCCCAACTCAACCCGCTGGCCACGCAACTTGACCTGAGTGTCTTTCCTGCCCATGAAGATGATCTCGCCAGAACTGTCAGGAGCATACTTTCCAAGGTCCCCAGTCTTGTACAGACGGCCTTGGCGGCCGCTATGTTGACCGTGGCCTGATACAAGCCATGACGGATCTTGAATGAACGCAGCGGCAGTCTTTTTGGGATCATTAAGATAGCCTTGCCCAACAATCGGGCCTTCCACAAGCAGCTCACCCACTGCGCCTACCGGCATTAGTGACTCGTGGTCATCTGGGTCCACAATCCAAATAGCGGCGCCATTGCCTGGCCCAATGGTGATGTAGTCCCGATTCGCAGCTGCATTGCTATTCACAGTACAGCCAATGGTGCATTCACAGGGGCCATATCCTATGATAATCCTAGCATACTGGCCCCAAAGCGCAACATCACTGACGGAAGCCGCTTCACCCCCAAGACCCAGTCCTTCGAGCGACGCAATGACGTCCAAGTCTAGTATTCGAGCAACTGAGGGGGTGAGACCCGCGTAGTTCACCTTCATACTTCGCATAGCTGTATTTATGTCGTTGAGTCTGTCTTCATCCGATGGAATGCAGAGACAGCCGCCGTTAGCCAATGTTAGTATCATACTGTCAATACTAACATCGAAGGCGTAGGACGCGAAATCGAGAACCCGGGAATTATTGTTGTAACCAACTGCTTTAGCCCGAGGGAAAGCACTGCTGGAATAGCTGCGGTGGGATACTTGAACTCCCTTGGGAGTGCCTGTACTTCCAGAAGTGAAGATGATGTACATGAGCGTTGATGGATGCACAACCGGTAGAGCGGGAAAGTTTACAAAGTCCTCAAAGCAAGCAAATGTCTCCGCCTCCAAAATAATAAATTCCCCATGTGGGAGGATGTCCGTAGCTAAATTATACTGGTTTCGAGAGACAACCATTGTCTTTGCATTAACTTGTTCTGCCATATTTCGCAAGCGGGCAATCGGAAGTGCTGGGTCCATAAGCACCATTGTTCCTCCGGCTTTCATTACAGCCAGCACAGCAACAACAGTCCATTTTGACTTTTCGAAGCACAGTGGAAGGAATTCGTGTGCTTCAACACCCCGTTCTCTGAGTAAAAGGGCCAGAAGAGACGAGAATCGATCAACTTCGGCGTAAGTCAAGCTGCCGTCCCAAGATAGAATTGCCACCTTGTCTGGAGATTCTTGAGCTCGCCCGGAAACTATATCATGCATGCAGCAGTCGTACGTCTGCGGAAGAGAATGATTCCACTGCCATATTTGATCCATATCGTGCGGGAATGGATGAAGAAAGTCCTCAATAACCGCATCATGATTCGAGATGCACATTCTGATGGTATGGCTCAATGCTTCGGCGTATTGCGTTATTACATATTGAGAAACATTTTCGGAGGTGCGTGCGGGGAGTATCCGGAGATGGCCGTTCATATAATATGTTTCGAGGTATAGGGTACTCTGTTCTCACTCGTGTTAGCTATATGAGATCTCTTTCAACTAGACGCAATTCATTGTCTTACATCATCTTTAGCCTTGTTATTTTCATTGAGCCGGTATTCTGTACTCAATAAGAGAGAAACGGGAGTCGAATATCTCTCAAGAGACTGTAATACGGCCCCAGTCATATACTTGGAGATGGCAATGGTGGCTTGGCCGACAGTACTTTTCAAGTTCCCCAATACTTTATTCGTTGAGAGTTCCCCTCTGGCCAATTCGCCCTCAATCTCAGGCTCTCGTGTTTGATATATCCAGCCACAGTTAGCTTGCCTATCTTCCTTCATCCTCAAAAGGACAATAAGCCATGATAGGACAAGGTATTCATCCTTCATCCCTGTCGGAGTTGATGACTCTTTCGCGGAAAGATTAGGAAGCGCAAAGCTCCCAGGTATGCAGACATTCTCTAAACTGGGCGGCATAATGTGCTTGTATGTCCAGTCTGTAGCTGGCTATAAAATTGTGAGGAAGTCAGATTAGAACAAAGTGATGAAAATGGAAAGAAACAAGCTAATATTCCCTTTAGAGTTATTAGTATAAGATGAATAAAAGATTGAAGTAATCCAGTTGCGCGCCATATAGTTGTGGCTTTGAGCGCGTCTCGCGGCTTTGGAAACAGGGTATTATTACCAAAGTAAACAAGCGGCTCAGCTGAGAACGGCCGAGTCTCTTTGCATACAGCTGCGAGTTGATTCTAGGCGAGCAATCAAAGAACGAAGAGTACAAGTGCCAGTGTTTCTCTCGTAACCATTAAAAAAATACCGCAGAAATACAGAATACATCGCATAGAGTTTCCAGATATACACCTTATACGCCTTACATGGTTGCCAAATAATTCTCACATTTATTCTGCCTTAGTATTTTGACTGATAAAATTCCACAGTACTGTACGCTATTGACACATAACATGGACATCGGCATATTCTTAGCGCTTGCTTTAGAAACTTGTTCTCATGGGAACGGAGCACGCATGTAACAACAGCCAATGTCGCCACACAGTTGATACTAAACTGTAGTATCCACAATGTTCACTAAAACACAGTATTCGGACATTCATCATGCCCCTCCTGCACTACGAGTACTTTGTATGTGCCGTTGGGTCACAGAACCAGACTCTGCGCTGGCTTTACCCGACTCTTGCCGGTAATCCGTGTGTTGGCGGCTTGGCGGGACACGAGATAATCTAATCAGATCCGCCGAGTCTCGTGTTCACGAAGCTAACCATTCCATCTTATCAGATGCAGTAGGCCGGCAATAGTTCCCAGGTTGCCAGGATTTATCACGCCAGCAGTAGTAGATTGCTGTTAGTTTCATCTAGCCATTTATTAACCGGTGAAAATTTTTCTCTAGAGGATCCCGTCCACGGAGCAGACAGATGCATGATGCGATGTCGGATTGTTGCAATGAACCTCGTAACGTATCGGAAACAAGACTGTACAAATTGACCTCTCACATTTCTTTGACACTTGAAAGGTGGAAATTGCAAACGAAAAAGCCCAGACAGTAGCACTCTAGCATTCGACATACTGTCTATTACAAGATGTACATGTACTCAAAATTCTGGTCCAAAGGGGGGCATTCTGGGATTTTACACCATTATGTAGGTATTCGTGCCTGATAAAGTAGCTATACAGGCTAATGGATGCGAATAACAGACAGAAACTCTCGTCACATTTGAATATACATCTAGTGCTACGCGCCAGCCTCATAGCATTCTGTTTGTTGGCGGCCTTGGAGATGGCCTTGCTACAACGTCCTACACCGCAGACATAGTGCGGGCGCTACAGCCAACTGAATGGTCATTCTTCACCCTGAATCTCACATCGTCCTACCAAGCATGGGGTCTTGGACATCTTGACAGAGACACCGATGAGATTGCTCAATGCATAAGATATATCAAGTCTTATAAGAATGCCAAATATGGGCATAGCAAGCTTATCCTTATGGGTCATTCAACGGGTAGTCAGTGTGTAATACACTACCTCAGCAAGCCAAATCCTCACACCTTTGAACCACCCTTTGATCCCGAACTTCAGCATGTCGAGCGCCTAGCTCTTGATGGAGCAATCATGCAGGCAGCAGTGTCTGATAGAGAAGCTATTCAATGGGTCTTGCATCATGGAATTGGCGGCAGGTCACCAAGCCAAGTTAAAGCTGTCTATGAGAAACTAGCAGCGATGGCTAAGGAAGCTGCCGTCAGCGACCCATCTTCTGATACCATGCTACCCATCTCGATGACTTCACAGATTGGATATCCGGCCAATACTCCTCTCAGCAGCCGAAGATTCCTGAGTCTTACCAGTCCGGAAAGTCCCAAGTCACCTAGCGACGACGATTTATTTAGTTCAGATTTGACTGATGAACAACTGGGGAAGACATTTGGAATGATCAACCAACGAGGGCTGTTGAAGCATAAGCTGATGGTCTTATTGTCTGGGGCTGATCAGTCAGTGCCGGATTGGATTAACAAGGAGGAACTGCTGGCTAGATGGAAGAAAGCCACTAATTTGAACAGTTCGGTGGAAATATGGGATGAAGAGCATAGTGGATTGATACCTGGAGCATCCCACGCCTTGAGCAATGATGACCAAGCAGAACCGCGAAAGTTCCTTGTTGGAAAGGTCCTTGGGTATTTGGAGACACTGAACTAAAAGTAAGGGGAAACGATAGTGAGAAAAAAGTTATTATTTGTACCTGAAAAGCTATCCATCCAACGTGAAATACCCATCTTTCTAGGAAACAAGCTCTATATTACTCGGCAACAGACTGGTGCATCACGTTCAACCTATACGTTGGTGATCTCTTGAACAGTTCTTCATGTAGCCCGTAATCGACACATTGACCTGACTCAATAAGGAAAATACGGTCTGCTTTTCTTATTGTGTATAAGCGATGCGCAATTGCGATCACGGTGATTCCTTTCGTTGCCTTCTCAAGACCATCTTGCAATAGCCTTTCTGATTCAGCATCAAGCGCACTCGTCGGCTCGTCTAAAATGAGAAGCTTAGGTTTACGAACGAGAGCCCTTGCGATCGAAAGCCTTTGTTTCTGACCACCCGAAAATTGGTTACCATTAGGTCCACAAAGAGTCTGGTAGCCATTGGGTAAATCTTGAATAACATCATGGATGTTGGCGAGTTTACACGCCTCTTCAATCTCCTTTGCCGAGACGACTTGTCCTGGTCTAGCGCCAAGAGCGATGTTGAACTCGATAGTTCCTTCAAACAGCACATTTTCTTGTGGCACCAAAGCGATTGTATCACGGAAGGATACACCACGGCTAGCTGTCACATCGAAGCCGTCTATTACAACGGATCCGGATTGCGGTGTGTACAAACGTTCGACCAGTGAAATTATTGTAGACTTGCCCGCTCCGCTTGGACCCACGAGAGCACAAAAACTACCGGCAGGAATTTCCATGCTCAATCCTCTCAGCACCTCGACATTTGGACGAGCAGGATATGAGAAGTGTACATTGCGAAACTGTACGGTCGAGGCGATATTGGAGCCTGATTGGATGCTATTCGCCTCAGTTATTGCCTCGAGATCTTTCTCTGCTGAGGGCCCCGTGCTTGACTGCATAAGTTGAGGATCCCCTTGCATTTTTGCCGATCCCATATTGATAAGGCTCAAAATCCTTGCCATTGCAGCCCTGCCACTAGAAAGCTCCGGAGCAAGGGCAAACATTTGACTCCATAGCATTGCGCTGACAAGAAGAGAGAAGACGACGATGAGGAATTGGGTTTGTGTATAGGTACCTGCGAGAATCTGTTTTGATCCCCACCAATAGGCCAATGCATTCACGCAGTTTCCAAGGAAGTAGGTAAGGGCTTGCCAAAAGCTTGCTTGCAGAGTGACTTTGAAGGTCTCTTGACGCGGGCCTTTGAGTGATCGCCGATAAACATTTAGCGTCTCGTGTTCAAGAGACAACGACGAGATTGTCTTTATGGATGCAATTGCTTCCGTGCCAATATCGACAGATTTGCTGTACGCGTTCTCGTGGCGCTCCTCAAAGTTGCCAAGAACGCGGAGCTCCATTAGGCCGGCTCCGAGAAGAAGAGGCACCAATGCTAGGCAAACAAGTGCAATTTTCCACGCAATAATATGCGTCAAGACGATTGCCGCGATGAGGTTAATCGTAATCGAAAATAGGGTGCCAATGACAGAGCCACTAAGTCCAGCTAATGCACTGCCATCCCTGGTAATATAGGAGAGAAGTAAAGCAGGTGTCCGCCCGTTAGATTGGTGCCACTGGAGATCTTGCTCGAACAGCGAGCGGAATGACAAAACTCGCGCTGAGTAAACAATTTGCTCAGAGACCCATCCAAATCCAGTCCAACTGACGATGTTGGCAAATAGCTCGATGATGGCGAGAACAAAGAACATCAGCCCATAAAAGTTGCCGCTTGATCGAATACTCGACGGGCTTTTGCAAATGTCCAAGCTACCCACAGTGTTTCCAAATATTACGGCCTCGCCAGAGAATGCACCACCGACGATAGTAGAGCCGACAAGTGCAGCTGCCACCATAAGAACGTGTGGCCTCAATGCCGGCGCGTATCCTTTGAGTAGTGCCCAGAAAGACATGGGTGGAGTTTCGGGTTCATCTTCTGTCCGGGGGGAAGAGGTTTCTGCATCCTGAGTACCTGAGAGCCGGGAGTCACCCACCTCGTCAAGATCATCGTTTGATACAGTTGCACCACCCTTTTCAGAGACGACATCGAGATCAGTGACTGATGTGCCATCCAGTTTGCCAGAATCGCCTCTTAAGCTGGCGGCTTCGTTCCCATCGGTTGTAGTTGCCAGTGTTTGCAGCTTAACCAGGTCGGCATAAGCGCCACTTTTCTCCATTAAGGCCGAATGGCTTCCCTCCTCCACAACTCGTCCCTTGTGCATGACTATGATGTTGTCTGCATTTTTAATAGTTGACAAGCGATGTGCAATGGTGAGTATGGTCCTGCCACCCGCAATCTTGGAAATAGCCTGTTGGATTTTCTGTTCGCTTCGTGAATCTAAAGCCGCGGTAGCCTCGTCCAAGATCAGAACAGCAGGGTCCTTGACAAGGGCTCTTGCTAGAGCTACTCTCTGTTTTTGGCCACCACTAATGAGTCGACCACTCGATCCCACAAGTGTAGCATATCCATATTGTAGCTTTTCGATGAATGAATCTGCATCTGCAAGGACTGCCGCGTTTCGAGCTAAGGCAACGATTTTGACAACTTGAGGGCCACGTTCCTCTGCTGCAGCCAACAAATCTTTGCCCTCTCTCACTTCGCTTGCAAGATCAGCAAGGCTGGAGCCAAGAAGTATCGACTTCAAATCTGAATGGTCGGATTTGCTGGAATTAACCAAGCCATGCGCAATGTTTTCTAAAATCGAACGATCAAGTAGGGATGGTTCCTGCTGGACCAGGCTTATGAAGCTTCTCATAGTGCGGGTATTGAGATCTTTAATGTTGTAGTTGTCAAGTAAGATCTCTCCTTCGGTAGGGTCAAACAATCTTGTCACGAGACTCGCAACTGTAGACTTGCCACTACCAGAAAGACCGACAATGGCTGTATGCTTCAGGGCGGGAACAGAGATGTTGACTTGGTCGAGGACGATAATCTCTGGCCTGGAAGGATAAGTGAACGATACATTCTTGAGTTCAAAATACCCCGCCACTTGGGTTGGTGTAAGACCGGAAGTGGAAGTGCCATCGATCAACGGTTCACGATCCATATCCTCACGAAGCTTCTCGAAAGAAGCAACAGCCGCCATGAAGAGGTGAACAAACGGCGCAACCTGACTCAAGAGTAATGTAGCTATGAATGCGTGTCAATATTTTCTTCCGCAGCGCCCTGTTAATGTTGATGACGAACCTTCGACTAGAATGAAAATCACTGTGAATGTGGAACCGACTGTGACACCGCCAGACTTGTGGCTGACCAAATCCGCGATACTTTTACTTCCCTGCCAAAAGGCCAAGGCATTTGCAGAATAAGCGACAAAATACAGCACTCCAGATTGAATTCCGATAGCCAGAGCCTTCTTCAAGCCTTCTCGTTTTGACGATTTAAGAGCATCGGAGAACTTCTCTTCCAGGCGGGCGTTGGCACCAAAAGCTTGCACAACGGTGATATTGGAAAGGGCCTCCGAGGCAATTGAAGCAGCTGTGGCGGCATAATCGGACATCAGCCCGGCGTATTTCTCGATGAAGTGGCTTCCAACAAAAGACATCAAGAAATACGCCGGAACTAGTGAGATCAACATGGCAGCCAGGTCATGGTCTTTGACAAAAGCAACGATGTATGCCGTTACAAAAAAGGATACACTCGCGAGACATATTCCCACCTTCTCAGATGTGCCTGAGCGTATTGTCTGGATATCTGCGCTTATTCGAGAGGCGACTTCTCCGGGAGGTAAATTGTCGAAATACGAAGGCTCTTGTCGAAGGAGGTTTTGGAGATAGCGTTCCCTAAGTCTTTGCGCCAACCGAGCACCGTACGTACTCCAACAGAAGAGATGGGCACCTATTAGGACAAATTGCGCAATTGCCAGATAGAATATTGTGAGTATCTTGCTATTGATCCCACCCTGGAGATCTGAGGCAGACCCAGACTCTTCAGTTTCGGCACACGTCGCTGCATTAAAGTCGTTGAGGAGTTGACCGAAGATAACCCCAATCAATGGGAACGGAACACCGGAGGCTATTGCGCACACTGTTCCACAGAAGAGCATCCCAGCATCAAGCCGTGTAGGATTTCCAGCCAATATGAGGCGAGGATAACCTCCAAGCTTGTGTATCAGCCCCATGGCGCCTAGAAGCGAACAATGGTCCCGTAAAACAGAGACTCTGCCACCATTCGCATTGAGCGTGAGCAAACAAAATCACTACTGAGAAAGTGATACAGGGTCAGTGATCAGATAGAACTCGATTATTTATGGAAGATTTTTCTCCTCAATACCTTTTGATTCGAGTCCACTATGCGTTGCGCTTCGAGAGTGATGACATCGCCTCAATAGCACTCCTAGATTCTGAGTTGGTTGTGAAATGTGACACCAGGCCAAGGATGTCAAGACATTAGAACGAGCTCGGAAATTCTTCAGTTATCAACCGATATCGGCTTCTCAAACCCCCTAATTAGATGTAGCAGCTCAACAAGTCAAGCCGCAAGAAAGCGTGAAGAGCTCGGTACTTCCGACGGAGTTCACATGTACGTAAATCGCGAATTTTAGATAGTGCCGCCAAGCAACTTCGTACAGGCCCACACCTCGCGTTAAATTACACCAGCACACGGGCAATGCTTGCTGCATTAGCCAAAATACAGTTGATCCACGCAGCGCGCGACAAGGGGCGAGGCGCATCAGGTTTTCTTCTAGCGCGCGAGTTAGTGGGCGGAGGCGAGACTTGGGTAGGAGAGCAACGTTATGATACCATGGCGAGTATGATGACCTAGGAACGGCGAAAGCGGAGGGTAGAACACGTCTCAGTAAACAAATGGCGGCAATGCCATTCAGTATCTAGCAATATTATAACACAGTTTTCTTCTCCTCTCTTTCTTCAAGGTCAAGACTACGACAGCTCATGAAATGGAGTCATATCATCTTGTGCAATATAACCACGTTGCTACAATACTTGATCAATAAAAAAGTAATTATTTTATTTTAGACAAAACATCTATAGAGTAGGTACGTCGGGGAAGAATGGGCATCGGAAGCAATGATCAGCCTCAGTGGTATGTACTATCCGTAGCGTAAACCTTCACTCAGAGCTTGGCATTCCACGCAGCACGATCAGCGGATTCAAGTGGCCGCTCACGTCCGTCCCAGAAGAGAGGACATAGCTGGAACCACTTCTCCCTACTGCATATAGAGTGCACCGATCGTTTGTGGCCAAGATCGACATATTTGCCAATAGTGAGGCCCTGAGAGTTTTCGTAAGATAAGATAGTCGAGCCAGTTGCTTTGGGTTCCCCAACAACGTTTTCTGTTCGTGGATCATCTAAAAAGCAGTAATGAATGCAACTGGAATACCACGCATTGACACGCTGGGCGCCGCGGAATGAAGCATCGCCAACAAGGGAGTGCCGTCCTCGATCATAGTCCCCCGCATCCCAATGGGCGCCGTAGTGATCCTCCTATAGAAATATGAGAAACGATGAAGAGAAAGATTGCCGGGGTTAATCATGGTCCAAGATAATTCAAATAACGAAAGTACAAAAAAGGATACTTACTTTTGCCCAATACAATTCGTAGTAAGCGAAGCGCGACTCGTCAAAGCGGCCGAATAAGCAAAGAACGTGAGGGTCAAAGTGCAATTTGCGTAGATACTCTCGGTGTTGCTCCAGCGTCCCCGTTTCATTCCATCCCTTGGCAACTCGGGGGTCGTTCTGCCATGTGTTGAAGAGCCTCAAATGTTCATCATCCTGCCAATTGACAGCTTCCAGAGAGAAATGGGCATCAATCTCTGGTATGTACCGACTATAGACTATTGAGCCCGGGCACGGCTTTGGTCGACGTGTCGGATGGCGAGTATAAACGGGCTCGCTTGGAAACTTATTCGTGATTTGGTAGTGCTCAGGCATAGGCGGGTACTGGGCCAAATTTATTCTCAAGGAATCATCAGTACGATCTCCTACAACCCAGATTGGTCGAGGGCCTGTCGGAGAGCCTGCGCCTTGCCAGAATGCACTTCGAAGAATCACTAGCTCGGTCAAAGATGCATTGTCCCCATCTACGCCAATCCGTGGCTTCGGGTGTTCTATTCCAAGACCGGTGTAAGCCAGCTCCCTCGACACCACTTCTTTCCCCTCTCCCAACAAGGTGAGCCTGAAGCATTCCAGTGTCGGATAGGCCAGAAAGATTGCGTGGATCACGTTCCAAATCTGGCCCAGAGTGGGAACTGTATCACCTTTCCACTGGAAGGTAGTCGCCGGACTTCGACGCGCTCTGGCCCATGGGCTGTTGTCGGAAGGGGGTGGGCACTGATCGTCAGGTATTCTTGTCAAGTCTACCCACGAGAGAGTAGCGAGATGCAGCGGTTGCGACAGCGGTTGGCCATTTGTGGGCTCATTATCCAGTATCAAGGCAAGCTCGGTTGGTGCTGTATCGCCAACTGATCGTACTCGGTATGTTGTTAAGAACGGATGCGGGAGTTTTATAAGAGGGTAATTGGTCTTTGCAACAGCAGGGGATGCCATGGCCACTGTTGAAGAGCTTTTGTGGTAGCTTGGTACAGTTTTGGTCCGGGAAAGTTCAACTGCAATAGCGAGGCAAGGTGTATATAAGTAAGGTAGGTACTCAAAGCTAGGTAGATAATGCTAGAGGCGGATACAGCAATGAGACAACGTTGATTATTGACGCCCCAACCAGCTAATTACAGTCAGTCTTTTGTAGAATGCCGGCCTTCTTTTCAATAGTCTTCCATTCGATACGGTGGCTTGGCACTAGTCGGTGACACCAACGATGGCACTAAGGGGCGTCGATTTGTTCGGAAATATAGGTACTGGAATACGAAAGAACATATAAAGTCAGGTAACGGCTGTATATATCTTGCAAAGTTGTATATTCTCCATGGATTGCATCTTTGTGGTCTGTTTAAGAAGATTTCTCTACAATGTCTCTCAAATCTAGGCTTCTGCGATTTGAATATTTTGAGGTCTCTTTTCCTGATGACCACATCATTCAAGTCACGATAAACAGGCCGGATAAACTGAATTGCATCAATAAGTCCACCAGCCAAGAGATTGCGGATATATGGCGGCAATTTGACCAAGATGAAACCTTATGGGTTGGCATCATTACGGGAAATGGAAGAGCCTTTTGCACCGGAGCCGATCTACAGGGTAAGCCTCTTCCATAACTTGCTCAGAGCATGAAGGGAAACTAATGATGGTTGTTGGTCAGAATGGAACGAGATGAACAAGAAAGGGATATTCAACAATATGGCTGCCCCCGGTCTTGCCGGCCTTCCACGTCGGGATGGGAAAAAACCCATCATAGCGGCTGTGAATGGCTTATGCATGGGAGGTGGGTTTGAAATGGTGGCAAACTGCGACATGGTGCTTGCTTCGTCTTCAGCAATATTCTCGCTGCCCGAAATAAAGCGAGGCATCGTCCCGGTCGCTGGATGTTTGCCGCGACTAACACGGACTCTTGGCCTGCAGCGAACCTTGGATCTTGTCCTGACCGGCAGAAGTGTGAGCGCCAAGACGCTGCATGAATGGGGTCTTGTCTCTCAGCTGGTGGATACATCAGAAGATGTGGCTCGTGCCGCGATCCGAGTTGCGCAAGAAATGTGCAAAAACAGCCCGGATTCTCTAATCATTGGCCGTCTAGGTGCTCGGCTAAGTTGGGAAGTGGGCAGCGTAGAGGAGGCTGTATCGATGCTGGCCAACGAGTGGTATCCTCGTCTGGTCAATGGTCCTAACTTTGCCGAAGGAATCCGGGCGTTTGTAGAGAAGCGGGAGCCAAAGTGGGTTGCGTCGAAGCTGTGAGGAGCTATCGTTTCATATTCCTTGATTTTTCCTTTGGACATTCTACTCGTGGAGAATACCTCCTCGTATTTCCGTTTTGCAATGGGATGATTTAGATCTGATAAGATGGAATAAAAGCGGTATATCTTATCAGATGCCCCGCTGCCCCGCCTCAGCAACATTGGCATTAGATCATATATACACCAGTTATGAAACTATTGAAAAGGCGCACGTTGCTAGCTTTATTTCAGTCTAGTACATTGAGACTTGACTGGCTGCGTTGTGTGTAGGCCCACGTTTTTCCGTTGGAAAATTTGCACAGTGAGCCCGAAGGCTTTTCACTGTGTGGCTAGCTCGCACAGTCTCTCACACAGTAACACTTGTTGTCGGGGCTACATTCAAATTGATCCCCACGACAGCGGATCTGATAATTCTTTTCCCTTACTACTGTTAGGTCTGGACCTTTTACGATGTATGAGTACGTAGCCGAGACAGCAGCCTTCCCTTGAGGCCCACCTATAGTATCTTTGCCACTTAATTTCACTCAAGTTAGACCATCACTTGGTTGAGCCAAACTTGCTTGTTCCTGTTGTACTAGCTCGAAAACATCAACTGATCAGATAATTGACGGAACTCAAGCGACGGCAAAAAACGGTGCAGCGTGGACCACACAAAAGGATTTTTCCCCCTCTGCCTCTAAGTCATGACTAACAGAAATTAGGTATTGTGACTCCATCCGGACTTACAGAATGACACGGCAGATGGACCATGGCAGAGGGTTCGTAGGAGTCACAACACGTATTTGTCCACAATTCCAAGCTAGGTGACCCATTTAGTGATGAAATGGTAAATTTTATGGTCATACGCACAAGAATGACGATATTTGCAAGAAGTGTTTACTCCAATGTGTTACCATTTGTCATTTAGAGGCTATATCGTTCAGAACATTCCGACGATCGGTCCTTCGGGGGCTACGTTTTATCACTTGCCAAGCCTCGGAGGAGATGGCCGAAGATTGACGAAAATTTGTATAGCGTCTAATTAGGAATGGAATCCTTCAAGGTCCGCAAAAAGTTCAGCTAGTAATTTATCACAAGCACTCTACGTACTATACTATTTCCTGGGCATGTTCTATGCTGTAAAAGGTTAAAGACCTGCATGCGCTATTTTCTCCGATTTGTGATTTCTGGTCGATGCTCCCTCATCTGAACCAACTTCAAAAACGTTGTTCCTAAGATCTCACACATACTCTCTATCCAATTAGGTACAACTGACAGCACAGACATCTGAGCTGCCACCAAGATGGATGACAAGAACGTCGCAGTCCTTGCGACTGACTCTGCGGCTACAAACAACGACAATGGCGATCCTCAACAAGACTTGCCGAATGAAGAAGCGCAACGAGGTGTTCAAGATGTCGAGGCTATGGCTCTCACTTGGTCGAAATTGACACTCATCGGTATCTTCCTCAAGTAAGCCTTCTTGAATCACTTTATTTAGGTCCTATAAAAACATAGCTAACATGTACGGCTGCTAAAGTATCTGGTTGCTCTACTTTGTCAATGCATTTCAGTCTACAATTCTCTCCAATCTGCTTCCCTACGCCACGAGCGCTTTCGAATCTCATTCGTTATTGAATGTTATCTATGTCGTAGCCGGTTCTATGTCTGCAGCCACTTATATGCCCCTGTCAAAGATTATGGACGTCTGGGGAAGAGCTGAAGGCTTTCTCATCATGACCGTCTTTGCTACCCTGGGCCTGATTCTCATGGCTGCAAGCAATGGCATCGCCACCTTCTGTGCAGCATATGTAAGACGAACCGATTTCACACTTCATATTAATTACCCACCTATAACATACGCCTTTGTGTGAACGAGTTCTAACAACCGACATGAAACAGGTGTTTTATAGCATTGGATTCGGTGGTATGACATACGCCGTAGATGTTATTACGGCCGATGCATCGCAGCTGAAGAATCGAGGGTTAGCTTACGCTTTCACATCTTCTCCTTACATCATCACCGCATTTGCCGGGGCCAAAGCATCAGAGGGTTTCTACAACGACATCAGCTGGCGATGGGGCTTTGGCGTCTTTGCCATCGTCTTTCCTATTGTGGCTGCTCCACTATACTTCATCTTGAAGATTAACCTTCGCAAGGCCGAGAGGCAAGGTCTATTGAATAAGGAGCCAAGCAACCGAACAATATTGCAAAGCATCTGGTATTACAGTGTAGAATTCGATGGTAGGTGATGCTTGATGCTTGAGACAAAGATAAGAAGTACTAATTTCGCAATAGCAATGGGAGTGTTTTTGTTCTCCGTCGGTCTCACGGTGTTTCTTCTTCCTTTCAACATTGCCGACTCTGCCCCTAATGGGTGGTCATCAGGATACATAATTGCCATGATTGTGGTTGGCTTCGTTATGCTTATTATCTTTACCGTATACGAGACCTTCCTAGCGCCAATTCCTCTACTCGACTGGAACCTCTTGATTGATCGGACTGTCATCGGCGCCTGTCTTCTCGATGCTACATATCAAATCTCGTATTACTGTTGGGCGAACTACTTCACCTCTTTCTTACAAGTGGTGAATGATCTAAGTCTAGCAGAAGCGGGATATGTCAACAATACCTTCAACGTGGTTTCGGGAGTACTCCTGTTGATTGTTGGCTTCCTGATCCGTAGGACTGGTCGGTTCAAGTGGCTTCTGTATATAGCCGTCCCGCTTTACATCTTTGCGCAGGGGTTGATGATCTATTTCCGCCGACCGAACCAAAACGTGGGCTATCTTGTCATGTGTCAAGTCTTCATATCGATTGGAGGTAGCATTTTCATTATTATCGAACAACTGGCTATTTTAGCTGCTGTTGATCATCAGCATATTGCTGCAGCCCTTGCATTGCTAAATGTGGTGGGTACGGTTGGAGACGCCATGGGCGCAACGATATCCGGAGCCATCTGGACAAACACGTTCCAGAAGGCGCTTGAGCGATATCTTCCGGAATCAGCGCTTCCGGATTTGGACGTCATTTATGAGGATTTGGACACGCAGCTGAGCTACCCTGTCGGAAGCGCCGTCAGGTTGGCAATCCAGAAAGCATATGCGTACTCACAAACCCGCATGCTTGCTGCCGGAACTGGTGTCATGGGCCTTGCGATAATTTGGATGCTTATGATTAGAAACATTAATCTTGCAAAGGTGGCTCAAGTAAAGGGCATGGTCTTCTAAGCTAGAAAGATATGGGGTAATAGAGAGTTGATATATGTGAGGCATGTATTCCTGGTTGGGGGACTTAGTCCACAACTGCAGAGTAAGTAACGTCTAAAATAAAAATTAAGTACACTAGTTTTTGTTTTATTCTAAACAAAAAAGTATTGTAACACTCGGACTCGGTCACATTATCTCGAATACCATAATATTGAAACTCATTTTCCCCAAAACTATTATTAAAGAGTATACTACTATCTTCTAGTGTTAGCAAGCCTAGTTTACATCATCTCCCTTTGCTTCGGCATTATGGAAAAGACCAACATATGATGTCTGTCTTAGATTCCTATACTGTAGTCCTAAATAAACAATAATTACATATGGAGTAAATGCTTGTTTCAATTACTATGGTAATAGTAATTTTATTTACCTATTTCTGGGTTCGTCCCTCCCTGCACTACGTTTTTCCACTCTGCCATATTTTGCGCGGCAGCAGCATATGTCAAGAGCGACTGAGGAACCAGGTCACCTTTGTTGATGTCCTTCAATCGGGCAATAAACGTAACCAAGTGTGCGTCGAGGGCAGTAGGCGTCTCCAAACCAAATAGCCACTTTTCTCCCTCCACTAGATGCTCGCTACACATCTCCAATATACTGACTGTACGCTTCGTCATTTCTTCTAAATCATCAAGTCCAACACAGTTTATCTTCTCTTTTCGTTGACTACAACACGTATTAGTGGCACTCATGGAGTCAATATGTGGCAAAAGGGTGAATTTACAGACATTTCAAGTTTATATTGTAGAGCCTCCTGATACTGGGGTGATACGTCGCTGTCTATAAGTCGTAGTATCCTCTCTTCAATGATATTGGCGACGCCTGATCTTCCCGTAAAAGTCAAGGTGAAAAAGTTAATGCTATGAAGTCTTTCGAGTAAAGAGGATATAATGGCCGCATGTGAAGGTGGCATAAGGCTTGGAAACAAGCGGGCAAGATAGTGCGTAATCTTCACGCTATCATAGATTGGTTCCGGAAGAGATGGGCTAGTCAGTGCTGGAACCTAATTATTGTCAGACTATCGATGGGGTGTAAGGAATCTCTTCTGACTAGGCTCAAGTACCTGTCCTTTAGGGTTGACGTAGCATAGATATTCCTCGGACAGCTGTTCCAATTTCGATGTAATGTCCATCTCGTGCTCGGAAAACTCGATCGCCAAGGTCTCGTCTTTGGGTTTTCCACGAATAGCTATGCAGTATCTTACCATTATTGAACAGATAGAGTACTGATAATGATAAAGCTTGTAGGTTTGAATAGCCATACTGTCGGATGATGAGCGGAGCTTTTGAGAAGTCAAATCAGGTCGATGTAGGTTGTTGAAAATTTCGATTTCAAGTATCACATGCCTTTAATAATATTGCGAAGATATAATCGTATCATGAGAAAAAAAAACGCGATGGTATTGTAGGGTTGAAAGTCAAACCCGGTTTAAATAACCTAAGCTCGACAAAATCTATGGACCCGGGTAGTAGGCTTTAACTTGTATTGCAAATTATTCACCATACTGGGTAGTTGCTGCGTCTCTTGATGGGACCATGGGGTAAATGAGATGCACTGAGTGCCCATCTCCAGCCTTTTACCCCAAAAGTGGTACCTGCTGTTTCACATCATGCTGCATTGCCGATATGCAGGCAGATTCTTAAGTTTCCGCATCAGGTCTAGCTAGAATGCTTCATGGGGTAAGCCGGGGTAGATGATGTAGCGCGCCACCCTACAGTACACACTTGTACCTCCGCCTCGTTTTCGTTTCCGATTCTTTCTCTCTGTTCTCTTCTTTTCAGACAAATATTAACTGAAATCTTGTTCCTGTTGTTAACATTGTATATGGGGATTATATATGCAGTTATTATCGTTGAGTGGCGATAATAAGTTCAGTATTCGTATTACACATATCTTTCTAATGACAGATTCCTAAAACTTATTAACATTCGACCTGTAGCTATTAGAGGAGAAGTTATATAAAAAGCATCATCTTCAACACGATGCGACGCTACCTTATGATCAGGACTCATCTACGGGGGTTTGCATTGCGAAAATACAAGAAATAGAAAACAGATTAACCTAGCATCAAAATTTGCATTGTTCTTCTCCGGACCTCACCATTATGGGGTTAGTCTTTTGCTAGCCACGACCGCCGGACCTTGAAGATGATCGGCCTCACAATAACTCAAACAGCGGTCGCCAAACCAAGACAAACTAGAAATGATTCGACCTATCCACGGCTCCTTATATAGTTACTATTGTCATATGTCAATATTATTTTCGTGACGTGTATGGTTGCTTGAACAGTCCTCGTTCTTATGAGTACAATCATTGAAAGCTTTGTAGCAGGACGAAACTTTAGGTTCGCAGACCTATTCAAAGACAGGATACTGAGCTATATATGGAGAAATTGAGTCAGAAAAGGCCAAAGATTATCATATACATTTACTTTGTAATACTAATTAAAACCAGAAGGATTCTTAATCCCATTTGGTAGGTAGTGGCGGACCCCAAATCGCGGCAGGAGTTCCGGCAGACCGAATGGTAGGGCATTCCTCATTGACCACGTCGCCATCTGAGTAGTGTTCAATTATGAAGCCCGTAGTATCATACCAATAGTCAAAGAGCTGTGATCCCATGACGTGCCTGCCAATTCCCCACATCGGTTTATACCCTTTGGACGCCAGCCACGAATGACCCATCATCTCGGTATCCAGGTCTTCCACCTCGAAAGATGAGTGGTGAATACTCGTGCCGCTGCCGCTACCGTGATGGGCTGCCACGAGAAGACAATGGTGGTCTGTATACTCTGCACCTAGGTCCACGTGAAAGAAGGACATAAATTCCGTTGAAGGGTCACCTTGCTTGTGGACAATGTCAGAAGCTTTGAAATTGAAGTTGCTGCTGTACCAGGAGCATGTTTTCGCGTAATTATCTGTCGTGTATCCGAAATGGCCGAGTTTGTGAACCTTGGAAGGACCGCTGGTCATGCGGTTGAAAACACCTTGTCGTTGTGCAACCTCTTGGTCAGCGAATGTGTCCGTCCATCTTGCAGGGCCATGACATAAAAGACGAAAAAAAAAGAAGAAAAAAATCATGGGAGCTCGTTCATTGGTATACTAACCTTTGCGCGTCTTCTGAACTGCCCCGTTTACCTGCGGCCTTCCACCAGCCACAACAGAGATGCCTTCTTGTGGAGCAAACCGCTCTTCCTGGCCATGCACAATCTCGACAACGTATCCATTAGGATCTGTTATGCGGACCATCTTGCCACCGCCGGGGCGGTGAGAGACGTCTACCAATTGCGCACCGGGGAAGTTGCAGGCTTTTTGAAAATCGATCGCTGAACGCGCGACAAACCCAGCCCCGTGAAACTTTGGGGCACTGCCAGAAGCGGGACGGGCCACATAGAGAAAAGGATCAGGCCCGTAACCACGGAAGAAGACTTCTTCGTTCTCTGACTTTGCTGCAAGTTCGAACCCAAAGTCTTCCGCAAAAGTCAAGAACTTTACAACATCAGGGTGCTCGTAGATGACATACGAGAGTCGCTGAAGCGAAATCTTTGACCCAATTGCCATGATGTATTCAGCGGAAAGAATTCAACGAACCCTAAATGGATATAGGTACACGATTTAGTAGCCGATTGAGAGGATTAAAAGCACAGGTAGCTATAATGTGATGGCAGTTCGTCTGTTGGATGTTTTTTTGGAAAGCTCTTGCAGTGTTGCTGACATACTTCAAAATCATGAAGCTCTTTTGTACTTCCACAACGAGACTAACTACACCATCCCCCTTACCTCCGCAGGCTCATTCAGTCTGGGGTAGAGCTTATACATCCGGACGGTCCGATCTGATCGTCGATGCTTGTCTAGTCTCTATGGAGTCCGAGCTGCATATGCATGCTGATTGCTCAATGGTGAGCAGTCATATACGCACCTGCAGGTGATGGTATAAGTTGCGTGGGACAGAGATGGGGTTCCGGCTGGAGAAGCCAGAATCACTGATTTCGTCGGAAAACCCCACCCAGGCCAACGCATGAGATCGGAATTCATCGGAAGACCCCACTCGCGCAGCAAACACAAACCATTCCGCATTCGAACATGGCTTTGGAATGGGAAACATTGAGATGTGAAACCCATACATCGAGACGAGCATCTTTACAAGAATCTTCATATTCGTTAGACACCGATGAAGATTTCCTCATCAGCTTTCCCGGCCCTCAAAGAACGCCAGCATGAAGTATCGTCGCCTCCAAGGACAAATTGTGGAGGTGAAAGATGGTGATTCCAGTGGCATCGTACCTACGGTACGTACTCCGTTGTTGAGTGTGTTGCAGGATAATCCTCCTGATCACTCTGATCCCTTGAAACGAGGGTTACCATTCCAACCACGCTCATATCGTGACTTCATGCTTTTCGAGAACCATTACTCTGCATCACTCGCAGGCTTCACTCAGATTCATCGTCCGGTGATTAGTTGGATTGCGGCGGCTTACACGGGCATCACCGGCTGGCGGTATCCTGGCTTCAAACCAGGCATACTATGGAGCCAGCAGCCAATCTTTTACCAGTCCAATCATCTGGCCTTCTATGCCGATGAAGCTCCGATACAATATCCGAAATATTGCAAATATCTGGATCTAGAGCTTGAGCTGGGTGTACTGCTCGGTGGCCACCTCTTCAACGCCACAGCCGAAGAAGCCAAATCTGCGATAGCAGGCTTTTGCGTTTTTAATGACTTCTCTGTGCGTAACGTACAAGTTGCGGAGATGAACAGGTAGCCCTTCGATTTGCCGAGGCATTTTCTCAAGTCGATTGCTGACTGCAAGCAAACACACTATAGTGGCTTCGGACCACAGCACTCGAAATGCTTCGCTAACAGCGTATCATCCACTGTCGTCTCCGCAGACGAGATCATGCCCAGAATCGAGAGACTCACTGGCCGCGTCATTATCAATGGGCAAGTTGTCCAGGAGTGCAGTACTGATCGGTGGCAATTCACAGTAGCTGAGGCTATTGCTCATGTATCACAAAGTACTCGACTCTACCCTGGAGAGTTTTTCGGCACAGGGACGTTTCCTCTGGGTGCTGGAATTGAGCATGCGAGATTCCAATTGAAGGTTGGAGATGTTGTGCGACTGGAAATTGACGGGATAGGCAGCGTGACGAACAAGATCATAGCGGACGAGTGAGGCAATCAATAGATCTGTTAAGCATTTAGTTAAAACAAAATACTACCTCGTCTTCAGGACGAATGATCCTTTTTTGTTGTTTGTCTTCTTGCATTATGCGCGCTAAAGTGGCCGACATCTCTCTGCAACAAGGCCATGGCATCTCGTCCAACTCTCTACAGAACGACGACAGGATCTTCAGTGAAGTGTACCGGCGACCCGCTGCTTCCACCCGTGAATGTACCATGCTGTGCCATACTATCAGAGCAGAGTAGAAGACGACGATGGGGAACCAGATTGAGCATTTGTCCTTCTGCGTGCGCACATTCACGTGGTCAAGCACCCTCCAAGCTGCATCTAGGGCTTCTTCTGTAATAGGTAAATCCTTGTCTTCACTTCTCTCCATATTATCCTCAGTTCGAAAGCGCCATGCGCCTTCGACCTGCGGAGTATATCCGGCAGACTCAGCAAGACGCCCCAAGTGCGGGTAAAATAGGCAAACCCTGCAGAAGAAATAGTAGGCCAAGATGTTGGACGACATCAGCTCGCCGAAATGTTCGTGCCATCGATCCAGAGCATATAGCAATGCCAATTTTTGACGATGATATTCACCGTCGGGCGAGAGAGTGGCATAGGGGTTGGATTTTCGCGGCATTTCAGCATGTCGGTGGCTGCTAGAGTTCTCAGAGACAGTGATGGAGGCTAAGTTTCTCTGTATAAATAAGGTGTCCGAGAGTATGGCCGTTAGCAAGAGAAGTCCATCTTCTGGGCTATGTACATCTTCCGGCAGAGTCGCGCTGGTGAATAGCCCGTCATAGACTGTTCTAAAACTGTGATTTGATGAGAGCATGGGAACCTTTAGGTCATTGCTTGAAAGACCCGGTGGTAGGTTAAAATGAAGTGCCGCTACAGTGTCGACCAGAAATCCAAAACGGAGAAGTATGGAGTAGTGACTGTGGACGAAAAGGGTCAGTAGGTTCTAAAGGTGACTCGATGAGCCATACCTTGTGGCAGTCTTGAAGAAGCCGCTCGGAATAACAGGAATTGCAGGCGCCAATCGTCTCGTAACCTTGAACTCATGTCAGGAGGCGTGAAGTATTCGTGAGGCAATGGGAAGAACTACCGCCGTGAAGAAGGCCAACATGTTCGTGGTAACTCTCCACTCTGATGGAGGGCCGGTTAACAGCCCATAAACCGCTAGCAGCACTGCCTTTACAATACATTGTTAGCTAGGACGTAACTAATGTTTGTTTCTTTACTCAATGGACTCACAGCCAGTGCTCCCTCAACTCTGCGTGCCTCTCGGTTGTCCAATTCAAGCGTCACAATGAACAACCTCACCGCAGTCATAAACAAAGAGTGGCCTCGAGAGTCATTTTTGTCCTCGGACATGAGACAGGTCAGGCCTGCGAGAGCGACGTCAAGATATGGTGGTGTAGCGGTGTTAGAACCCCAGAGCGTGTGTACGTCAAGCCGATCCAGGTAGATGTAGCTTTGAAGTGTGGAAGGAAACGTTGGGCGTAATTGGTCTAGCTCGGCTTCCAGATTGAGAGTACAGGCATCTGAGCTGCTGAGCACTGACTGCGGGTATGGAGTGGCAGATGGGCTCTCCGGCTGTGTCTATGTGGCTGCTATAAGCCTCCGATACGGAACAAATCAGAGCATTCCAAGCTGAGAGACCTTACGTGAAATGATTCATCGCTGCCGGGTTTGTTTGGCCAGCTGCCTTCGATGCCGCGCAGATTGAAGCTTAGCTGAGATTGGTCAACAACTCCCCTCGCTTCTTCACTGCGAAGCAACCTTTGCGTGAAATCATCAAGAAACTGCTTGTCGGGAATCCTGTTTGCTTCTGACGTTATCCACTTGGTTGGTTGACCTAGCGACAGTAGGACAGACTCTGACAAATTGTTATTTTGCTCCTCGTTCGCCATTGAGTCTTGCAGCTAAAGGACTGCCGGGGCATTGACAGGATGTGGGTCGGGGAAAGGTAGGATTTCAGGATTACAAACTGATGATGAAGAAGAATGAAGGTAGAGATCGTTTTTTGACACAAAAACTAATCACATATTTAAAAAAAGAAGAATGCCCAAGATGCTAGCTGTCAACCAAATTTTTTTGGAAGTCTTCAGCTAGAAGACAGCTCACGTGCATCCAGTGATTCAAATTCAATCCGACCGCCACTCCTTAGCGATAAAGTTCGAACGCAACAAGTGGGGCATACATTTGGCAATGCTGGGATGAGATAGAGACAAATGGGGTGGCAGTCCAATGAGACTTGGTAAAAAAACATTAGCGAGCAAGATTTTCTGAATGGGCCATTCACCTTCTGTAGAAGCCGTACCCTGCTGCCCAAATGGCACTTCGGGAGCCATGGCTCTTCTACAGACGACCCCATCTGACGTGGGGGAAGCCTTCATGCTGCTGTATGGGGTGATCCGGCCGGCCCTCCCAGACATCCGAGCTTACACCCAGATATCCCCAAACGGGAGATGCTCGCGTTTTCTCTGCATATTGCCAATGAAAACTTATATGAGCTCAGTGATGACATGAAAAACTGACTCCGGGTCTTGTGTTTCTGTTCTGCACATCCCATCTGTATAGCCAAGCAACTGTTCTCGACGCGTTCCTCGACATTTACCACAATATCCAGTATGGCCGCCAACCAAATCAGGGATATCCAAACGACCTTCCACGATGAAGAAAACAACCTTCTTTTCGAGAAGAATGTCAGCATTCCCATCCCCGATTCCGAATATCCTGTCCGATGCAACATCTATCGACCGTTGAGCTCCCTCACCGCGGCAAAGCCTGCCCTCCCGGTGATTATGACCTATGGGCCTTACGGAAAAGATATCGAATATAGCAAATTTCATCCACAGTCATTCTCAGAGGTAGATCCGGAACAGAAATCGAAATATTCCGCATGGGAAACGCCTGATCCCGTCTTCTGGACCTCACACGGCTATGCAGTTGTGCGTTGTGACGAGCGGGGATTTGGACAGTCTCCTGGTTTTCTTGATTCCATGTCTAAGGATACAGCCGCTGCTTTTTGCCATGCTATTGAGTGGGCGGCACAGCAGCCGTGGTCCAACGGCAGGGTTGGCCTCCTCGGCGTCAGTTACTTTGCTGGCACCCAATGGCGTGCCGCGGCTGCGCAACCACGCGGACTCTCTTGTATCATTCCCTGGGAGGGCATGTCCGACTATTATAGAGATCGCTGCCGACATGGTGGAATTCTCTCCGACGCATTCATCAGATTCTGGTGGGATCGTCAAGTCATCACAAACCAGTATGGGCGGCCAGGTAGGGCAGCAGCTGGGCGAGGTGATGATACCATCGAGGGGGATCTATCAGAGGAAGAGCGCCAGAGAAACCGGCGGGACCAGAATGTCGACAACGAAGTGCATCGTTTCCGGGACCAAGACTACTACAAGAGTCGCGACTTCAAGTTGGAAGGCATCCAGGTTCCCTTATTGTCGGTCGCCAATTTAGGCAATACCGGACTGCACCTGCGTGGAAACGTGCTGGGATACATGTTCTCCAGCTCAAAGTTCAAGTATCTACGATTTTTAGCCGGGAGACATGATTTGCCATTCTATTATAAAGATGAGGTGAAGCTTCAGCTGAGCTTCCTGGATGCGTGGCTCAAGGACCAAGACCAGGTTGGCTGGACCGTTCCTGGAAAGGTAGCCCCTGTCAGTGTTCTTTTACGTAAAGGCAACGTTGGGTATAACAATCCAGATGGAGAGAAGCTTTTCCAGCGTCGGGATGAACAGGAATGGCCGATTGCTCGCACGGAGTATGTGCGATACTATCTCAACCCTCAACATGAGCTCACGAACGACGGAAACGTGACGAGGCTTCCTGAATCGAAGGTCACTTACAAGGCACTGGGGTCACTTGACGATCCGCAATTCGTGACATTCTCGACTATATTTCCCAAGGAAACAGAAATCACTGGCCACATTGTGGCGCATCTGAACGTCTCCGTGGAGCCCTCGGTAGAGCAACAGCAGTCAAACCCAGTAGCGGAGGCAGACTTGGATCTGTTCGTGACATTACGACATCTTGACTCCCAAGGACAGGAGATCCTGTACACAGGTGCTGTTGGTGACCCAGTATCTCTCACCAAGGGCTGGCTGCGCTGTAGTTTGCGGAAAGTCGACGACAAACATCCTCAACATCGCAGCTATTTGCCCTACCGCCAATACTTCTCTACTGACGAAGAGCTTCTTACGCCTGGTATCATCTACGCGGTCGATGTCGAGATCTGGCCCACTAACGTCGTAATGAACGATGGCGACACTCTGGTTTTAGAGATTGCATCTGGTGACACTGCAGGTAGCGGGTTGTTTAGACATGAAAGTAAAGTAGACAGGGACCCGGCGCGGTTTGGTGGTTGGAACAACATTCATTTTGGCGGAGGGAAATCGAATTACCTTGAACTGCCCATCATACCTCAGAAATATTAGGTTTATAGTCATATGTATACTTTTCCATTTGTAAGGACTTAGCTAGTATAGGTAGGAATAACAAACTGGTCTGCATATCTCTCTATAAGACTACTCCGGTGTACCGTTCATCCTAAACTGCGTCTCTTAGGAGTGACGCTCATGATTCCCATTGTATAGTAGTACCTTTCAGAATATGTTGTGGTGGTTACTTGCACCAAATTTAGCCGCGGCAGGGACACAGGGCTCAGCTCGCTGCAGTACTGTGGTTGGGCTAGATTTGTGATGTACAGTGCTCTCAACAGTCTCTCTGAAGAGGGCTGAAATGTAGTGAATATGAGGATGAATTCGACTGATGTTGAAGCTAATGGATACTTATATCTACTGGATAATCATCTAATGATATGTAAGTTATGCATCTCGAGCAATGAATGTTAAAAATCAGTACTGCTGCTCATTGACAAGCTACCAGTCTCAATCGAGTCTTTTTGCTCCCATGAACTGATCCTGTCCGAGCACTTTCTTCACAGATGCTTCGACAATACTCAATATTGGTAGCTCTGATAATCGGTTGACCACATGGTGTAAAGTAGGGAGCTGCTTATTTGTCCGCTCTAGAATTTGAAAGCCAGCAGCTGACGCCTCCTGGCTCATCAAAACTTTGGGCTTGGTCGAATGAAACAAGACATCATAATCTGCGTCAGCCGCTTCTCTGCAAGGGGAGCCAGTGGTTGCTGGTATGTACTTGTGTACGAACAACGCATCCTCGCCGGAGGAACCAAAGCTCTGTACGGGTTCTTCACCAGCCCCAGATCCATTTGTGAGATTGCCACTGTTGACACTATTGACGCCAGCAGTATGGCTGGATCGTGGCGCATCATTTGCATCCAACCGGCCCCAAGAGAAGAAGGCCCACTTCACACCACCCCAAGAAAGCTCAACATCCAAGTTGCCCCCAACACTGGTATCGTTCTTGAACTTGATTTCGGAATACAATTTTGGCCAACCAAGGTCTTCGCGACCAGATATGATTGGATCAGCCAGATTTTCCAGAACAACGGGAATGTAAATACCCTGGCGAACGCTGCCGTCTTTACTACGGTGCTGCACCCCGTGAATTTGGAACACGACCAACTCGTATCCTCTACCTCCCAGCCAGCTCAAGTTTTGGATGGACTGAAATGTAAAGCTTGCCTCAGCAACCGTGTCAGTCTTAGCGAAGCTGTACGCAGTAGAAGGAAACATATTTCGCAATAGAGTCGCGCTTGTGCGAAATCGAACCGTGGCAGTCGTCGACACCGCGTCAGATAATCCGTCGGGGCGAGGACAAGAGAGAGCATCTTGTCTAGGACTATCCATTGGCCCGAATCCAAGTGGCTGTCGCCAATAGAGTCTCGGGGCCTTAGCCCACATATATTCTCGGAGGATCTGAGTTGAGTTATGCACTTCGTCGTGGCTGAAACCGTATGTGAGATAATCATGAACTGCGAAGGCATTCATATCAGCATCATACCATTCTCATAGCCTGTGTAAGATGGAGAGATTTCTCGGTTTCTTACCTTTCCATTCCTCCATTTCTGCGCTTGAATTTGATCGTGTGGGCTCATTACCCGTTACGCGGCTCATATCCTGGATCAGAGTCGCCCTTGTATATCGCGCTTTATTGAACAATCGTAGTCGTTCCGGTATGGTGTCCTTGGAGTCTAGGTAAGACAACATTACGCCGAGAGCCGCCGCATCTTCGATGGCTTGGGCGGCTCCTTGAGCTAGATGTGGCGTGAAGGGGTGTGCAGCATCTCCAATCACGGCCAGTCGGTCATTTGCAAAAGCAGGAAGGGTGTCCATGTCCAACAGCGGATAGATTCTCACGTCCTCATCGGCTACCTTAGCCATAACAGCTAAAAGGTCGGGCGAGAAACTTTGGTAGACGTCTAGCAAAGACGCCTTGGCAGCTTTGTGGTCATAGCCTTGAGAAAAGCTCTTACCACTAAGCGATGCAGGGTGGCAGCAAACGAAGTTGAGCGAAGTGCCGTGTTCACAGAGGTACATGACCACTTTGCGGTCATCCGCATAGTACATGTCCATAGAGTCTACAGTATCCAGGAAAGATGCTGTAGCTGGATCGTCTTGGATCTTCGCAATGGAGATCATGAAACGGAAAGCATTCTGTGTGGGTGCATCGGCAATATATTTCCTCTCTTCACATACTGATAAGCGAGCAACAGATCGGACCCCATCTGCGCCAATTATCACATCAGCTTGAATGACGTTGCCGTCGTCAAGTGTTATCGTAGCTTTGTGAGCATCGACAGACACTGTTCGAGACGAAGTGTGCAACTGAACGGGCATGCCCACAGCATAATTCGAAATGGCGGTCTCCTTGAGATGGCGGTGCAAATCCACCCGATAAGTTTGGAGCCATGGCTGACAAGGAGTAAGTAAACAATTAGAAGAACATCCTATAGCCGGTTATAATGGACTCACCTTCTGCCAGCGATGTCTCTGCTCCGTTACCGATATGCTCTTCAGCAGTTCTCCGGTATGCTTGTAGAATCGAACCTGGGTAACATCGTTAATCTCCTGGGTACACAAGACATCACTTTGAGGACGAAAGTCGCATCGTCACTTACCATACCTAAACAGCTTCCCCCACCGTCCTCATGGTCAATTCCAAGGTGGTGAAGGACGCTGTTTGCGTTCGGCGTGATGTGAATCGCAGCACCAACTTCGCTCAGGAACGCTGACTGTTCGTAAACCTAAGCAGCGCATAAACAAGACTGCAGTTTGAAACGTATATGACGTTTAAGTATTGTATTTGCTTACATGTACTTCGTGCCCAGCTTTGCGCAACGCAATAGCAGCTGCGAGTCCCCCTATGCCTCCGCCAACAATGGCGACTTTGCAGACAACATGGCGCTGCGAGATATTTGTCAAATTTACCAAGGATCCCATGTTGGAGTTCTTGAAGACGAGTTGTAACAGTTTAAAATCTCGACTTAGTGAGTCTTGTAAGAGTAAGGCAGGATAAAATGTATGTGTACATCTTCAGGCAGGTTAAAGCTTCTATTCATCTGTAGACTCAGAGCCATATATCTAGCCAAACTATGAGAGAGCGCCACTGCTGCTTTCCTTCAGCCTTCTGAGGAAATGACGGTAGTAACCAATGTGCCGAGGCCGGTAGCTCCATGCTGGTCACCGGTGTCTCCGGTTTAACTAACTACCATCATACGAGACACTCTACCAATCGGAATGGCTTCAAAAGAATGCTAACATCCCCATAAGGTCCGGCCTTAGGTGAGGCAAGACTCATGGGGCACGATGCTAGCAACGCCAACGCCACCACGTTATCGCTGATATTGAGATTTGGGGTTGAGAATCCGTCAAAATCCGGAGCATTTGGTGTATGATTTGAAATGGGAGCTCAGTGTCGGATGACCCCAATCCTGTAGGGACCTCCGAAGTTTATTCTGATGCGGGCATGGCCGATATAAAGTCTGGGAATGGGACCACGACACGTTGTCAGTTCTTTGCCATTCGGCTTCACAAGGTTAATACACAAAAACACCCTTTGCTCCTACCTTCACGACTAGTTCAAAATGGCGAGCGCCTCAGACACACAGCAGCTATCCCAAGGGCTGCCAGAGGTTCGTATCAACGTCACTGGGCATGACAAGTCGGGGAGAGAACTATTTTTGTCATCGGCTCCGGCGCAATGGAAGGCGTACCACAGCAACACGATGAGCTTTGCAGTTGTTTACACTACATCCGAAAGCCCTCCGTCTCTCAATAACGACGAAGATGTCAAAAAACACGACGATGTCATGAAAGGCAACAAGCTCGGCCTAGTGAACCCTGGAGGCAGCGTTTGTAGAATTGTTGATTTTGCTCCAGGGCCAGAGAGCATGATGCATCGTACGCAAAGCCTAGATTATGGAATCGTCATATTCGGCTGTGTGGAGGCAATTCTCGAGTCTGGAGACAAGAGAATAATGAATCCTGGAGACGTGTGCGTCCAACGGGGAACATCCCATGCGTGGAGAAACACGTCCAACACGGAATGGGCCCGAATGGCATTTGTGTTGCAGGACTGCCAGCCCCTTACATTTGACGGTGTAACACTGAAAGAGGACCTTGGAAACAATACAGACATTCCAGCGAGCTAAAACACCGCTGACGGAAATGTCGGCAGCCATGAGGCGAGGCGGAAATCTACGAGCATTGGCCCCCCTAACGACTGCAGCAAGCAAGATTGCTTTAGCTCTGGGGTTCCGAGGAGCCAACCCCATCGCACAAAGCATCCCGTTTTGGTTAGAAACTTCGGAACCGCTCCCGCGACTGTTGGCGTACAATAGTAATATAGTACATTAATACATCGCTTTCAACAGGTGCATGTGTTGTGCAGGACTGTTAGGTATCAGACAATCTTGTCGATAGAATGTTAGAAGTTCGATTTATTATGATTGACTGCTATCCAACGTGCTTGTTGGGGCAGCAGTAACCCAGAGTTTCAGGTGAAAATGGACATTTTGGGCAGAAAGAGCTCACAAGGCAGTTCGCGGTATGGTCAAGTTATCCTCACATCGATGTGCACAAGTAAAGCTCTCCATTAGCCAGTATGCGCGACAAAAATTTACAAGTAGCTGGTAGCTTCGGTACATCCAATGGAGATGGCATAACGAGGGAGCGCAACTCCTCGAAAAAAAAAAAGGCCTGTGGGACTCTTCAATTTTCGGCTTATTCGTCTATACTATTACTAGGTAGTTACCTACCTATTATTAGTTTTTAGGTATTCGTAAAAGGAGAATCACCAGGCGGAGGCTTATTTCTGGTGAATAGTGGTCCAAAGGCTGAAGAGACCCGCAGTCCCGTTCTTTGAGGGAATCAAGGGGTTTACAAATACTAGGACAAATGATCAGCACGCAGAAATACACAATCCGCACATATCTGCTGTGCTAAGCTCTTTGTAACAGTACTCTTATTACATCTTCATATCCACGTATTCGTTTTGCGGTATCTGTTTCTTTCGCAACTTGCTTGAGAATATACGCAAATACGTCCACTCCTAGACTTAGCAGTTACTGCCTCTGTCTCATACCAAGTATGGAATACACAATAATCGGACTGTGGAGTGCCACTGCCGAGGCAGCAAAACACTGTGCTGGGGGAATACGCTCCATATGCGGGGGTTAGCGTTCCATCTCGGCCCATGGCATACATGCATGTACATAATCTTTCCGGGGCCCCGTTACCATTTGCGAGACTATAAACACCTCGTCCTCCACGGCCGTAAGTCAAGAGATTCGTCGTTGCCTTGTCTTGGCGTCATGCCCTCGCCATACCTCTGTTCGGGTGGCAGAAACAAATCTGAAATGATCGTCCATTGCTAACGACATCCAAAAACCAGCTCTGTTTGCGAACGGAGATGCAGCCCAGCATTCCGGTCAGCACAGTCCAACCCACACACATTGTCAAAAACAAAACGGTACGGCACCACTCCATAGGTGTTCCTCACGCGTGTATCTTCGGAGCCGTCCATCAATACGTAGGCAAGCCATTGACAGTCCTGTAGTGCGATATCTGCCACGCACGCTTCGCGCGCTCTGAGCATTTACAACGGCACCGAAGAACCCGTATGTTTGTCAAGCTTATCGACTAGGGATAACAGTTCCAGCCATTAGGACTCTCTTGCTGACCGTTGCCTGTATATAATGTGATGTGTCGTAGACACCAATGAAAGGCCCTTCCGGTGCCCTTGCTGCGATCAGGCCTTCCGCCGTGCTGATGTGAGGAAGCTCCATCTGGAAGCTTGCCACGCCGACGATGAGCGCAGCCACGGCGACCTGCAAGCCTACGGCAGCATCCGTCGCAAGAAGGTGCGCGTGGCCTGCGACTCATGCCGCAAACGCAAGACTAGATGCAGCGGAAGCCAGCCGTGTCCATCTTGCAAAGCCATTGGCATGAGCTGTACGTATGAGCAGCCGAGGCATGAGGAGCCGCCCGCTCCCCCGACGCCGAAGAGCGCTTCATTAGATGATCAGAGTTCGCACTCTCCATCTTCCGCAGAAGCAGCTACTGCCTTCCAAGCAGATGCGGACCGACTATCTGCAAGAATTCAGCACGGCAACCAAAGTTTCCAGTGGTCTTCAATTAATCCAAGTCACCACTTAGGACTACCACTAGCACCCGCTGCCCAGCCTCTTCATGATGCTGTCGCCGAGCCACAGCGAGAGAGCGTTGGTTTGGGCTTTCAGCCCATTGAGGCCACTCCTCTCGACCCAGACCCGATGGTTATGTGGCTCGGTGACTCTGCCTTCGCTCCAGACTCATACTCGCATTACTTTCCTCTAAACTCTGTAAGACTGGCTCCTGAACCAATGGCGCTGACTTGTGTTCTGATCATCGAGTAGATCTCGGAGGCGTTCATGGATCATTCCGATCCCTACAACTTCACCCGCGACCCTTTATTGGACATCCTGGCGCCCGTACCTCCCTGTGTCCAGCTGACTTCCAACTTCGGCTCCCCGTCGCATCATGAGCTGCCATTTGACCACCAGCCCTTATTTTCCATGATACGCAAATACTTCAACCGTCGGTACAGCGCATCTGATCTAAACGAAATGGACGAGGCATTTGGACAGGTCTGGACCTCTGAGCTGCCGAGCTTGGCAATATACGATACTCAAGTCCTCGACGTGTTTATAGGCCTCGCCTTGAAACACTTACTGGCGACCTTTGATCTCTTCCATGAAGTATCTCTGGATAGGAACACTGATGCGTCATACATCTTGGCGCTAGCAGCCGTCGGGGGGCTGTTCAGCTCCGTGGAGGGCAGCTTCAAGTTGGCAATGGCCATTTATAACCATTCGAGGAAACTAGTTCTAAAGAGAGTATGTATCGTGCCATCTCTTTGATGCCGCGTGAGCCCTCCTAACCTCATCCCAGTTCAATTGCAGTATGAAAGACGACGAACTTTCTACTGACCCGGCAGAATGGTTGGTTGTTACCAAGACTGTACAATATGCCCCTCACCTCCTGACTATCGGGCCCCGTGGATGCTTTATCCTACTAACACGCGTCGCAGTTAATGCTTTTGGAGCTATACGGTTACTGCAGCGGAGACAGACGGAGTCACGAGCTTGCCGAGGCTTATCATGGCCAATTGCTCGAAGCGGTGCAGCACTATGCTATGTTCAGGAAATCGGCTCCTGCACAGATCGACTATCAGTCAGTTGTTCGCCTTCTAAAGAGTCATCGATGCTTGAATACTGACCGCGGCTAGATTGTTCAAAACGCTTGCTGTCCTTGACCTGTATCGCGTTCTCCTGTTAAGACGACCACCATCACTGTCATTGAGATATGTAGACATGCTGTGTCCGAAGCCGGCAGCTCTGCAAGATCAGTGTGAATCTCTGGCAGCCGGCTGGCCAGAAGTTTTGAGCTCCATGCTTACGCCTGGATGCAGCATCCCATCGGCATCTTCAAAGTCGGATTTGCTTGGTGGCCTAGCAGCGCTTAGCCCCTATGTGTGGCTCGTTATTTTCGAGTCCACGTCGCCTGCCACGCCAGGACCTACAATGCGGCGGCCTCGAGACTTCTTGAAACGCGACTATGTCACTTGTGCGAGTGACAAATGGTTAGAGGCCGAGATCCGACTAGATCCGGTCGCCCCATGCAACCTCATCCTATATCATTGCATGAATCTGGTGATACATGCGGATCTGGAGCTTTTGCACCGCTTCTTCTTACACAGCCCCGGGAATAGCACCTCGAGCAGCAGCAATCTGCTCCGTGACTTCTCAAAGGTGATGTGTAACGTGCAAGATTGGGTGGCAAGCAGCGACAGCTCCATCGCTTCGTGGCATGCTGCCTCTGTCATGACCCTAGTACGTTGGACATATGGGCAGGGAGCTGATCATCTGGATTCCATCTCGATCGACAGGGACATTCCTCACTCGTATCTATCTTCTCAGGATGGGCAGAGGATCAAGCTTGCATGCCAGCAAGCCATGGTGGAACCTCCTCATGTTGCTTACGCAGTCTTTTTCGCCACACTTGTTCTTTGGTGTAGGGATACCTTGCAGCCTAAAGGAGGCAGCGGTAAAGCAGCACTTCTCCTGTTACAAGGCAGCCAATTCCTCCTAGCTTTTCGCATAAGCGTGGCACACCGACTATACCAAATTCTCAATTACAGAACTAAATAAAGCCAATTGTTTTTTAGCACATAAAAAATTGCGTATGTTCAAGACTTCTGGGGCGGACGAAACTATCCTAGGCGCCGGTCGTGAACAATCACAGTAGGGAGGCTCGTCAAGAAATAACCCAGCGATATATTTCTATTGATCAAAACAGGAACTTCTTCCCACCATCCCTGAGCCCTGCCCACCTAGACACCCACCATCTCCAACCACGGCTATTATTTTGAAAGTCGGCAGAAGATAAACAAAAACAATCACGGTAGAAATCACTATGACTGGCAAGATGGACCGGTAGTAGAGGTTCATAAGCGTCATACTAAATAGCCAAGCTGGCACAAGGTACGATGGTTTCTAGTTGAATCAACGCATCAAAGTCCGCACCGCTTATCTCTGTTTTCTTGCTTGATATGGACGATTTAAGTGTATTCCAGCCAGCAACAAGTCTACGGATGAAGAAGAGCAAGCAAGATGGGTCTCCTCAGCAAAGACTCTATTCATGTATACCTGGGGAAAGCGTAAGTTCAACAACAGACACAGGGGCAGAGAAGACGCTGTATTCACTCTAAGTCGGGGAAATCTTGCCGGCCATCCAGTTTGTCGGCGAGTCGCTAGAGCCTAGGGACGTTACTATTACTTTTCGCTATTTTAGTCCATCGTCGAAAGACCATTTAATATTGTTTGCAGATATCCAGAGATGTCCTAAAAAATGTCGTCTACCTAGGAAGCTTATGGGCATACTTATAAGATTCGGATCGCAACATCTGGCCAATCTCCAATAGCAAACTGAGTTTCACCTTGGTTGCGCTATTGTAAATTAGCTATAATGTCCATTTTTACATCAGTGGCAAAAGGACTCACCAACTCCCAAACTTCAGCTCCCAATGTCGCAGGATCCCCACGGTCCTCCTCCTCGCCCACTATACCCGCCACAAAACAGGTGGGCATATAATGGTCATCAGTCCCATGAGCATCGCGGTAATTCGGATGCTTCATTAGACGAACAATTCCCCGCTTCAAATCAGGCCCTCCTCCATTCTTGCAAATGACATCCTCCAGTGCCTGTCGAAACTCGAGATGGGTTTCATCAGGCGGCCTTTCCTGCGCGAAGTTGTCTCTGTATGTGCGCATGTACTTCCAATCTGTGCGATATAGATTGTGCACGCCACCTCCAGATCCAATAAAAAGATAGCCCTCCTTTCGAAGCGGGCGCAACACTCTACCGATCTCAAGATGGTAGTGGGGATCAAAGTACTGGTTCTGCGATATAATTGTTACGGGTGGACAACCCTTAGGGAACATGCGGAGGAGTACGGGAAAGGTATCAATCAGCCAATTGAACTTGGGGTCTTCCTCTGAATCGAAGCCCGCAGCTCTGAGCATCTCAAGACATCGTTTTGCGGTCTTGACATCAGCGGTGCACTTGTAATCAACGTATTCTGACCGTCTCACGAGTGGAATATTCTGGGGTACAGGATTTGTGTTGGTGGCAACGCGCACTTTTCGTCCCCGAATATTCCAATGGGCCCCCTTGTCGTTTAATCAGACGGAGTTTTATGATCTTTGAAACCTAGCTCACCATGATGATGACACCTTTTATTCCATACTGGATGGCCTTGTCCCCGTGGGATAGCCAGTAATCACGGATATGGGATTGTTCCCCAGTGAGAAGGGTGGTGCCGTGGCTAAGGAGAAGAACGGGAGGCTGTTGCACTTGACTCATTGTCATAGTGTCTTGGCTATCTTGATTGGTTAACCAGTGCTTAACTTAGATTAGAATGAACCTGGGGTGACAGAAATTATGTATAGAGTATGTCGGGCAGTCCCAAAGCATCACTGTCATCGTCATCTCGCTCGGTTAACCGACTACACTCGGTTGACAGACCCCACTCGGAAGTGAAAGTGTCTTGAAGATGGATACACCTCGTTGAACATTCCCCATTACAACGACCAGTTGTTACTTTTCATAAAGCTAATTGCAATAAAGATGATGTATACTTGCGAACTAAATAAACTTCCTTCATTCGCCAATGCATACCGGGACTGTTTGCATGAGAAAAAGGCAGTAAAGAGACAAATCGAAGGGCGGCAACAGCGTTACGTTGCGAGAGACATTGTCTCTCCAGGTAAGTGCGTGTCCTTACCCGACCCAGCGGTTATGTCTGTTCTTCTAGCTTTCGACACCAAAAGGGCGGGCCCGGCTGTGTCGCGGGTTACTTCGGCAGCCGAGGGTGCAGAGAACGGTCGTTTGGTCGGTTCGGTAAGGTGGAGAGGCCATCGGAAAGCAAGCAAATCCATTAGAGGTAAATCAATGTTTACTTCCAAGTCCAAATACCTCGGAATGAATTAATATTATCAATTTATCAGCTAAAAAGCCCTTTCTGGCCATCACGGTAGTATTTTGGGACCTATCTATGTTAGACAACGTCCTCGTCCTTCCAGATATTCGCCTAATTGGTCATGACTTCTCGTATAATTGAATCAGTCCTTAGCGGGGTCTCAGACCGTCGTGCCACCGATTTTCGATACCGGCAGGGGCAATTCATCTCCCTACACTCGTGGATCGTAAACCATTTAGACGAGCTCCAAGAAGCTATTTGTGAGACCAATGCCGCATCTGTCGATGAAGCGAAATTTCTTATTACAGCAACACTGAACCATCTGCGAGCACTATACGAGAGCCTTGATCTCAAAGAAGAGCTTACTCTGGAATATAATGTTAAGAAAGGCCACAATAGCCCAGAGAGAAGAATTCCACGGGAACTGGCGTATCTCATTCCAGAGAGGTACACCGTATTCTCCAGTGTCATCAACACAGTTTGCTCATGTTTGACTGCTGGGTGTTGCTGTCTTGTGGAAGTAGGTCTCCTACGCCATTGTTTCTTGATATCGTACTCACAAAGTAGATACCCGACACTTTGACGGCAGAGACTACTATTTTGAAGAAATGCATCATCGAAGCACTAGATGGGGCAACCGTTGGAGTGGTCAGCTCACGACCAGGAGAAGAATTCCTCCAGAAGTGCTTCATAATAGATCAAACAGGACGTGCAGAGTTGGGAAGTGTTCCCGCTTTATGGTCCAGGCCTAATTTATGCGCGGTCGCCATTGTTGACCGTACCGCGGATGTCAATAAAGCTGCTGGGGAAATCTTTCACGCGAATACCTTCTTCTTGGGAAGAGGCCCATACGCACCTGACTTGATCCTGGTTAACGAGTTTGTTGGGGACGAGCTAATAAATCAACTGCACGCGCTCTCGCTTCAAAACAAACCGAAGACAGGTGGCAATTCCAAGGCCAATGGAAAACTAGATGCCAGGCCGAGAGCCGAGAAGCTGAGAGCCAGGATGTTTATTAGCGAGAAAATGTCTGCAAACTTCGACATCAAGTCGCCAGTACACAAGGAAGCCTCGACTATTCCAGTCCTAGCTGTTACAAGTCTCGATTGCGCAATTGACTTTCTTCTTCATGCTTATCCAAAGGGAATTAGTGCTCTTTACCTTTTCGGGACACCTGCTCAAACCAAATATCTTGGGCAGTTCATTCCGGCGCAAGTCAACTTCATTAACTACATTCCCGCAACTCTCTTAGGTTAGTTTTGTTCTCCAAAGCTGGATACGAGCTGATTGGAAAGCAGTTGGACCTACAGCTCCGGAAGGATATCCTTTACATCCAACGTTACGATATCGCCGTGAGATGATGGAGATTCCTAGCCCGCAGTTCTTCCAGGACAAAGAGAGTTCCATCACGAGTATCACCTCTGCTTGGAAGGCTGGAGATTCAACGTATGAAGAGGCGATACAGCCACTCAAACCAGATGGTCAGCCTATCGCCGGCGAGATCAACTTCTTTTTGCAGGGGTTCTTGGCCAGTTTTGTCGTCTATGTGGTGCCTTTGCTGACCGCTATTGTGGGCGGTGGTATCTATGCTGTAAAACTAACCCGATATTAATGACGGGAATCTTCCTATGATATATTATACTTTTACTATTGATACATTTTCTTGTGGCATTCAATGTTCATACATATCACTGCGTGATCTGTTTTTGTCAAATATCTTCTTACAATTGCCGATAACTACACGTCCTCATGATTCAGCGAGCCAATATGAACAAATCTGATCTCTTAATCCTTCAGAAATATTCTACAAAAGCCACACTCGTACGCCTCATTTCGATGTAGCCTCATCGAGCGCCCAATCCAACCCAACAAGCAAGACATGTAGAGCCTCAAGTCTAGGAATAGATACCTTATACTTGTGACCCAACCTTACCACCTCACCAATAACAGTCTGCACCTCCATTCTACGACCCATGCTCATATCCATCATCATAATTGGCCTCACACCTGGAGAAGTTCGCGATTCTGCCCGATTCATATGCATCTGCACGGTGTCAAGGCCGACGTGTCCCTCATAACCCATTGCGGCTGCCACCTCGACAACTTCCACCATTGCCTCTCTTACAAAGCCTCGAGAGTAATCGCTTGTCTTCAGAAACTGTAGGTCTGTACAACGTGTTAATGCGCATACAGGATTCCAAGCTGCATTCGCAACGAGTTTCTTCCAGCGCTCTGCCTGCACGTCCTCGTGCGCGACGGCCGTTCCCCCGCCTTTTGCGACCACTCGGACAAACTTGTCTGCAAGCTCTCTAGCTGAGGCATCTGATTGAGAAGGATATGTCCCGACGTGAATTATTCCAATTTCTTGGTGAAAGACCACGCCAGGTTCTGTCTCAACAGTAGGCATGTAGACGACTGCTGACAGAATGACATTTCCAGGGAAAGCCTTGTGATAGACCTCTTCTATGCCAATACCATTCTGCATGAGCACGAGTGCAGTCTTCTTGTCTTTCATGGCGGGAGAGATGGCTGATATGATTGCATCTGATGTATTGGGGAGCGACTTTGTGGCCAGGATGACAAAGTCAAAGGATTGGTCATCGTTGATAGCTTCAGACACCAACCGGACGATAGATGTGCGGAAAGTCTCCTTCCCGAAAATGGTTGATTCCACGTTGAATCCTCTCTGCTTGACTTCTGCATAGTTTGATCGACATACACACGTTACTTTGACGCCGGCACGGTGCAGAATCATGGCACACATGATGCCTATGCTGCCGGTTCCGAATATCAATACTCTTGTCATTTTTAGTAGTTGAGTTGACCGTATTGGGACAGAACTTTTCTTCAACGCATATAGCGTATTATATTAATCTATGACGACCAATCCAAGCAGTCTTGTCTCATTCTTGCTAATGTATATAAGTCTAGACAGATAGACTAACATGAAGAGTACCAATCATCCAGAAGTTTAAACGGTTTTGTCGCCCCTCATTCCCGAGCCTTCGGGAATGAATGTTTTACTAAAAGTGCACACTGATCTCTACTGATCCACTATAAATCCGTCCTCGTGCTTCCGCATAGTCAAAGGCTGTACAAGGGGAGGTCGAATATCACTCGCATTCGGCAACAAGTTGATGCCCAATCCAGGACCACTGGGGATCTCAACAAAGCCGTCCTTGACCTCTGGAACATAATCTACCACATTAGTCCCGAGGTGCTGGGCTGTGGACGAAAATATACCACCCTCAAAACCAGTCGAGTACTCTTGAATGGCAAAATTCGGAATACACGCGTCAAGCTGCAAACACGCCGCCAAGCCAATAGGTGATAACGAGTTATGAGGAACGACTTGCACGTTGTGCGCTTCGGCCATGGCAGCCACCTTTTTTGCACCAGTGATCCCCCCACATAACGCAACGTCGATACGCACGTACTCGACGGCTCGTCTAGATAATGCCGCCTGGAATTCATAGATAGTACAATACCGTTCCCCTGTTGCAATAGGCACCTCTATCTTTTCGGCCACACGAGCCATGGAGTCGATATTTTCTGGACGGATTGGATCTTCTATGAACATGGGGTGATCATCCTTAATCATATTGCCAAAAGTGATGGCTTCCGCGGGGGTCAGCCGGCGGTGCAGTTCAATGAGGAGATCAACCTTGTCTCCCACAACAGCACGCATGCGGTGCACATTCTCAGCAGCATCCTGCATCTTCTTGACGTGAGTCTTGAAATAAATCCTATCATGACCCTCGTCAAGGAAGGGATTGATATGTCCAAATGCCGTATATCCGAGATCCATCTTGTGCCTACATTCGGCGAGGACTCCTTCTATAGTCTTTTCGTAAATATGACCATAAACTCGTGCCTTCTGTCGACATGCACCACCCAGTAATTCGTGTATAGGTACGCCGAGAGCCTTTCCTTTGATATCCCACAAGGCGATATCAATGGCAGAAATGGCAGCGTTGATGACCGTGCCCTGGAAATAGCTGAACCGATGCATTGTATTCCAGTGGTGCTCTATTATGAATGCAGGTTGACCAGTCAAGTACTCGGCAAAGCGGTTGACAGTGGTGACGGCGGCTTCGATATGTCCCCAAACGCCGCCTTCTCCATAGCCAATGATGCCATTATCAGTTGTGATACGGACAAATAGGAATTGTCCGACATGAAGGGGTGTGACTTCTATGATAATGGGATTAAGGATCATGGTAGAATGGTCAGCTACACGGAAGTTACAGTAACGAGGGTACAGCGTGGTAACCGTTGTGTTGATTCGTGTAATTTGGACTTGTGTATTCCGTACCGTCGTTGGAACCTTTTATGCTATCTTGTAACTACAATAGAGCTAATTACTTACTTTGTCTGTCCGCGGAAAAATTTATTGTCTTCCTTTCGGTGTTCGGAAATGCAGGGTCTCCAGCCGCGTGAAGCCAGTTCGGGAATATGGAGGCAAGCTGCCGAGTTCAGTAAGCGAAACGGACGGAAGCGAGTTGTAATGAGGGCGTTACTGAAGTTTGCTTTGGTCGAGGCGTCTTAGTCTGCAATGTACGATCTCTCGAGTGAGGTCGTAGGTTAATCAAGTGTTCAGATATGGCGATAAACTTGAAGTAAGTGCTCATAATGGGTGAAATTTAAGCACGTTTATAATTTCTCTCTGTGTTGTCTAGGGTAACTGGATTCAATTGTTGACTACTCAAAGTGAATGCCACTGATGGCGGGGTTCTATACTGGCTTGCTAACCAGGTATCAACCTAGACCTGCTCAACGTCTATAACATTTGCAAGAAGCCGAGGTGTATCGATTTATTTCCGCACCCGCGATAATAAATGTTGTACCTGCTTCTTGAATGAGAACATTTCGGGTTGTTCGGTCATTGCCCCCCACTCCTATCCCTCCCCGGAGGTGAAAGCAGCAGAACTAAAAGGCATAGCTGCTAAAATCCACTTTCGCTTGCACTAAACCATTCACTCAAAAATAATAATAATAAACCTCGAAAGGTACTCAATTCTTATAAGTCACCCAGCTATTATTTAATAGTGAGTCTACCTGCAATTGAACTGCACTATCAGCAGATACTTCGCGTTTGGTTTGCATGTTCTTTCGTAGCTCTCATCACAACGACCCGATTCTGTCAAGGTGTGGCGGTGGAGCAAATGTGTGATACGTGGTTCACTTTCCGAACCTCTCCACCTTCCCGAGTCAAGTCGGATGGCCACACTGCTCCATATGCATGAGTTGCCTAATACATACTGTGATATCAGGCATGAAATCCATACACATAACTACATATTCTGTGGATGGCAATTTTGAGTCTCCACAAAACCTGCTATAGTCATCTCAAGCACGCACGTCAGTTTCAAGAATTTCCAAAATGTCCGCCACTACAAGCCCTACTGAACAATCGACATTGGCTGGGATCTCTCTTGCGGCTTCGCCTCCAAGTAATATCATCCCGGACAACAGCTTAGCCCGCACTGGTGTTCCATTAAGACCTCTTGTAAACGGAGACGACAACCTTCACAGGTCATCTAGCAACCCCTCATGGTGGAGAGTGAATCATCGACGAACACCGGATTTTCGAGCTGCTCGCTATCACTCAACATGGAGGGAGCTCACAGGATCCCTAAGAGAAGATGCTCTCGTGATTATGATGTTCAGTGGCTGCGAAATCCTGGTGGTCAGTCAGACGGCGAACTCCCAAGTCATGGATGTTTAGTTACTGAAACCATTTTAGAGAGTATCGGCAATTGGACGTTGGTTTGGAATGGACTATGACTACTTTTCGTATAGAATTGCTGGAGAGTGGTGAGATGACGAATGCACTTGGTATTATCTAGACGCAATATGATGTTGATCTAGATTCATTATTGGCATGCTTAGCAAATGCCAACTTAGTGGTCTGGTAGTTTTGGAAAAATCTAGTCAAACTTTAGGAACGGAACCTTGTTACGTTACCTGTCCTTTCCTTGCAACTTGGTAGAATACCGTACATCTGAGACTAAATACTAATTCCGTCATTAATCAACATCGACTGACTGGTGTAAATGAAAATTTTATGTAAGTTGTACCAACTCCATCTAGCGACGTCCAACTTTACACTGAACCTAGCCAGGTTGCCGTTCCACCAAACGCCACTGCCGCACCCCATGGGGATGTGACCCCGCCTTCTCCGGACACCCGAGGCTCTTCCTGGAGATAGCGGTAGCGGACCTTCTTTTATCACAACAGCTATGTAATCTCACCCTTCCATGATCGTTCTGCTAAGTTGGATTGTCTCAATAATCAGCGACGCTCTCTTCTGGAAACACGAGTTAGCATGCCAGATGCTACAGAGATTGGTATTTACCAATGCGGCTTCTGCAAAGCAGAGTACAAGCGGGCAGACCATCTTGTTCGCCATGTACGAAGCCACACAAAACAACGACCCTTTCTCTGTTTGGTGTGTGGCAAGGGCTTTAGTAGGCAAGATTTGCTGAAACGCCACGCCACAATTCATCATACACAAGTATTAGCAGGAGGAGAGCCCTCAAGGAGCGCTCGAAACGGCCCCCGTGTTCACCAGGCTTGTCGATCTTGCGCGGCCAAGAAGCTAAAATGCACTGATGAGAAGCCGTGCAAGCGATGCCGCGAGAGAGGCGTGTCCTGCAAGGAGCAAAGTGAGGAGACATCTGGAACCCTCCCGCCTGGACAGCCTGCCTTGTCGGACCCAACTACGCCGACGTCTGCCATGGAGTTTAACTTACAGACAGACATCCTAATACCCTCCGGGACTGATGATACAACCATTACAGAAACTTTATTAGCATCTAATTCTCAGAAACTGGCAGACATCATTCAAGATGTCTTAGGGGTCCCCGATGTCGGCCACTTTAGGCAGGATGATTCGGCGTTTCCCCCCTTCGACAATACGGATTTCTCATTCCTCGATGTCCTGGATATGTCAGACAAAGTGCCGTCCAACATTTCTCCATCCAGAATCCCCAGCGCTCCCGAGTCTAATATTGGAGTCGGGTCAGAAGCTTTCCAAAAGTCTTCTGTTATCTCTGGTTGGGATCCTCATGGGGAAGTTGACATTAGGTCTCCCCACGAGGATTTGGTCTTGCCGAACAACAGTATCAGACCAGAAGATCTGTCGTCTCCAGGCACAGTATCAGGGTTAGAGACTACAATTATGTCCTTGGCCACAAGAGATCAAATAATGCACATGATTCTGCGAAGAGCACCCAAGAATCTTGCTTCCTGTATAATAGAGACATTTCCGACTCCTGAAATTCTGACGAGCATCATCCTATATGGGTTGACTCACATGAGAGAAACCATGGCGTCTTCTTTTATCCATGAACCATCATTTGACATCAACAATGAGAGGCTTGAGTTACTGGGGGCTTTGATTGCTTATGGGTCTGTCTGTTCTCCATCACCTGCACTACGCCATTTTGGGTACGCTGTCCAGGATATGTTGCCAAGAGTCATCAATGATCTAGTCGAGGAGGACGATACGGCAAGGCGTGACCTTGGTGTTGCTCAAGCATTTTACATCCAGCTCTACCTCGCCTACTGGAGTGCTATATGTCGAAAAATCGAAGTCGCAGAGACAAGCACACTTTTGGGGGCTACATCTCTTCGCAGAGGCCACCATTTTCGCAATGAAAGCTATGAAGCCCCGGAAACTTACCTGTGCATGTCAGAACTATCCTTAGATCAGAAGTGGGCATGTTGGATAGCAAAGGAGTCAATGAAACGGCTTGCATACTTTGCCATGACACTCGATGCCAGTATGACCCTGGCGAGAAAGATGCCTCCTGTCTTTTCGTATGCGGAAATGTCTATTCCACTGCCTGCTTCGATGGATCTCTGGGCAGCAACTACGTGCCAGGAATGGCAGAAACTTCTTTTACAGAGAGACAATTTGAGATTGACTCAACCTCCTCCACTGTCTAGAATATTACGACATCCGTATGCGGTAGGAGAACACTTCGATATGGTGGATACCCAGTTCACCATTCACATCTTTCTGTCTGGCTTCTGGGCCTTGGTCCTAGAATACCAACAGTTAAGTTCTCTTTCTAAAGACGCAGGGATGCACGATTTTGTGCTCAATTCTAGACACTCCGAGCTGGTATCGACATTGGAACAGTTTAAAGCCGAAGTCAAGGCGCGGTCAATATTGTGTCCGCAAATGGAGATCCTTCGGGAACTATTCTGCCTGCACCTGCATGTCTCATTTGATAAGGTTGCCAGTTATGCGGGCCGAGGCAGTGAGGAGGATACTCGATCGGCCGTGCCATATGTGCAGCGATGGTTCGACAATCCCAAGGCTCGAGATTCATTGTGGCACGCGGGGCAGGTTTTCAACGCTGCTAAGAAGCACGCCAAAAAGCATTTGGCTGACATGGGTGTCGTTGCTCTGTATCATGCCGCGGTGGTTCTTTGGGTATGGGCGCTGTTACGGAAGACCCAACAACCGCACGACGAGGTCGCTTTGCCTCAGGTGGCCATCGATGGAGATGATAATCTAGCTCTGTTTAAACTACACAATGGCTGGCAAGGCCAGCTAGTATTAACGGATCGGGCAGGCCAATTGATTCCTCTGACCGAGCCTGCCCTGGTGACGGATCTTGCCCGGGATATTATCCTCTCCAATTGGGGTAATGAGCCGGTGCCAATCACAACCCAAGAAGTCCTATGTATCATGGAGCGATTTTCGGATATAACGAGAAAACGATTCAGCCATATCTAGGTTGCGTATTGACATTAAACTAGATGATAGCTCAGTAAATGGTAGATGCCCTAAGTCTTAGGAACTAAGATGATACACTCTACCGACTTCGTTCCCGAGAATCTCCACATCCCGAACAGCCCGATCATTCGGCGCCTACGGTAGGGGAGACATGAATTGAGCATCACGTTCAAATATATTTGTGATTCCACGATTTCTTTTTAATCTTCGTGATGAATGTTTCAACTCAGCTCAGCGTAATTTAAATCTTTGTCAAATCACCACAATGCCCAACCGAATTCGTGACCTGTACAAGGTTGACTCCACCTCTTTTCCTTACCTATATGAAGAAAATGTCACCATTACGCTTAAGAGCTTACAAGGGCTCGTCCGATGCAACATCTACCGGCCCAAGAGTGAGAACAAGGTGCCCGTGTTAGTGACATATGGTCCATATGGAAAGGATATCCCTTACGAACAGTAAGATCATCCGACACTACTCAAATATAATTTAATATCTGACCTCCAGTTAAGCTTTAGCGCCAAATCATTCGCAGACATTAACCCTAAACACAAGTCTGCACATTCCTCATGGGAAACACCTGACCCGGCATTCTGGACGGCCCATGGTTATGCAGTGCTACGAGCCGATGAAGTTGGCAGTGGTCAGTCTCCTGGTGTCCTAGATACCATGTCCAAGTCCACCACGGATGCCTTTGTGGATGTCATTGAATGGGCGGCCGAGCAGACATGGAGTAACGGAAAGGTAGGCCTGGTCGGCATCAGCTATTTTGGTGGAAGCCAATGGAGAGTCGCAGCTCGCCAGCCAAAAGGTCTAGCAGCCATGATTCCATGTGACGGGATGGCCGATTACTACCGTGACCGTTGTCGACATGGTGGGATTCTCACCGGGTTTCTGAAATGGTGGTTTAGCAACTCTGTGGCCAGTAACCAATAGGGCCTCCCAGGAAAGTCAAAACGGAATTGGGGACCAGATACAATCGAGGGTGATTTAGACGCTAACGAATTGGCTGAGAATTTGCGCGACCAGGCGGTGGATAACAGTCAACATTTCTTCCGCGACGATCCCTATTACGCATCGCGGGATTATAATTTGGAAGATATAGTCACTCCGTTGCTCTCTCTTGGGAATTGGGGGAGTATCATGATTCATTTGCGTGGTAATTACGAAGGATTCAGGCTTGCGAGCTCAGAAAAGAAGTTTCTCCGTATGAATGTCGGACGACATGATGTCCCATTTTACGAAGATGAAACAGTACAAGTACAGCTCAGCTTCTTGGATGCTTTCCTCAAGGGACAAGATAAAGGTGGCTGGATAGATGGTACTAGGCCCCCTGTTGACCTGATTCTGCGCAGAGGTAACGTGGGAGTCAATAATCCGGAAGCTGAAAAGGCATTTCAACGAAGATTCGAGACTGAGTGGCCATTGGCTAGAACGCAGTATACAAAGTACTATCTGACGCCAGAAGGAAATCTCATCACGACTATTCCTAGTATACACTACAACAGATTGTCGTATCCAGCTCTTGGAAACGTGGAAGATCCTCAGTTTGTTCACTTTTCAAGCTATCCATTTTCTCAAGATACAGAGATCACGGGGTATATTACGGCCCACCTCAATATCTCTGTTACGCCTCTTTCGGGTGGCCCAGTCCCAACAGATATCGACCTCTTTTTGACACTACGGCACTTTGGTCCCAATGGCAAGGAGATCCACTACACTGGCATCACTGGCGAGCCGGTGCCATTGTGCAAAGGTTGGCAGCGGGTAAGTCTTCGCAAGGTTAATGACAAGCACCCACGACACAGAGAATGGCTTCCATATAGAGATTATATCTCGTCGGATGTTTTGACCGTCATTCCAGGCGAGGTGTATCCCGTGGATGTTGAGGTTTGGGCCACCACTGTGATGGTTGAGAAGGGTGAGTACCTTGTTTTTGAGGTCAGCAGTGGCGATACTCAGGGAGGAGGTCTATTCAACCATGACTTGAATGAGAGGTAAGCTGAGACTGATCAACTGCCTATATGTTGATACAGCTGATGTCTAACAATTACAGGTCCTATGAGAGGTTTGCTGGAAACAACCATATTCATTTTAGCTCTGAGTTTATAAACTCTATTACCCTGCCAGTTATTCCCTAAGGCTAAATAATGGAATCAAAACTTTTTAAATCGAAGCATCTGAACCCAATAATAGTTTTGCGACAACATTTAGAAAGGGTGCCAATAGACGCAACAGATTAAACGATTTATTGATGCAAACAAGCTGTGCTAAGTGCTAGTCTTTTCAGCAGCGTATTATAGAATCCTGCCACAGTTATAGTATACATATTGCAACTTGGCCCTTTGTACATAACATGATGCTTGATATGTTCGGCTAGGTATTTTCAGTCGTCGCCGAGGTGTGCCCAACGAATGTTGTCCTTAAGCCTAGAGACTATAGAATGAGACGAGCGTGGTAAATGCTAGGCTTAGTAAACCTGTCTATTTTGGATATAGGTTTCGATATAACACCTATACTCTTTGTGCTTTGACTCTCCAAAATACTTCTCAAGAGGAGACCGTTTCGATGGTATGCCATTTACCTATCTACGTCTCTAGTCTCGGCCTTAAGGTTCTTGGTTCTCCATACTACCCGCAAACCGCCACCGGATAGGTTCTCCACCTTGCCGATATCACTACCACTATCCGCTGCTCGGACAGTGGGGGTTGCTTTGTTCCGGTGATCTCGAAGATGGGCGCGACAGTTATTCGGCTTTAGGCTCTACGCCGAAACAGGGGCCTTATTGTCACATCATGTATCTGTTCTAACAAGAATAGGTTTAAAACAATAAATATATAGTAAGGCTAAACATGTGCTTGAAAGTCATCTTGCTAATCCGAACTATCCGATCATGGCAATGACTTTACAGAACAAGGATGCAGACGGTGACCGTTTCTGGTTACCACACCGCCAAGACCTTGCGCCAAAGAAGGGAGCCAAATCACTCAATGTTGGAATCATAGGCGCCGGCATCGCCGGTTTGACGGCTGCTATTGCGATGAGCCAAAGTGGTCATGACGTTGAAGTCAGTGAACGAGCAGCCGGACGCGATGAAATAACCCAAGTATTGCGTCATCATGCTAATGACAATTGCCTTTAGATTTTCGAACGATCCGAATTTAAGAGTGAAATGGGTGCTGCCATATCTTGTCCACCAAATTCGTTTCGAATTCTTAAGTTCTATGGGATTGACGTCGCTTCAGCTAGAGGAGGTGAGTATGATAGTGTAAGTAGCATCTGTTAGCTGTGTATTAGGCAAGATGATTCTTCCCAAGCACTTTTCAAAGTCGTTAATCCCATACAGGCGGTATATTATGACTCCAAGGAACCGGGGACCAAAGATTACGTGGACTTTTCGGGCTACCGATCAAAATACCAAGCGCCTTGGGCATTTTTCCACAGGGTCGACTTGCACAATGAACTCAGGAGACTCGCAGTCCAGCCTCCGGATGGCGATCGTAAACCTTCAAAATTACGGCTCTCTTCCTCGGTCAAAGATGTGCAGCTTGATGGTATAATAGTGTTCCAGGACGGCAGAACCATAAAAAAAGATCTGGTTATTGCGGCAGACGGTATCCGCGTAGGTATCTCCAATTACATATCAACTATCATCTATCTAATACTAATTGTTTTCGATCCAAAGTCTGCCTTTTTATCGCAAGTGGTTGGACATGACGTCTACCCTGAGCACTACATGTCTATGATTCGATTCCTTATTCCCTCGCATGAGTTTCTGAGCTTGCCCGAAGCTCGCTGCCACTTTGAAAGCGGCATGACATCACTTAATATTGTCAAAGGTGGTAACAAGAGCATCGTGTTTTATCCTTGTAGGGAGTATGTCGCCGACAATTGCTCAGCATGAAGGTCGCTAGAGAATCCCCTGCGCTGACACTATAATTTTAGGGGAACACTTCTGAACGTTGGCGTTCTCACCCCACCGGAAGTGTGCAAGAGTGCTGACGGAGATGATCTGCCTCTAACCCAAGACCTAATCGACAATGCCACTGAAGATTTTCATAGCGTGTATAATGGGCTCTACAGGCTCAAGGATACATTTGGCCAGTGGAAGCTTTTCAGGAGAGCGCCACTGAGTATCCTAGCAAAGGGGAAAATCGTGCTAATTGGAGATGCTGCCCACCCTATGCCACCCTGTCAGTTTATCATCATCACTCAACATGGCTAACGGGTACAAATTAAAGACTAACTCTGTTCTTAAAAACAACAGTACGAGCACAAGGTGCAGCCGCTGCCATCGAGGATGCTGCGGCTCTGGGTGTACTCTTCTCCGACCTTGAATCCGCCAACGAAGTACCTGATCGACTGGAAGCTTTCAACAAGCTTCGCGTCCGAAGAGTTGGAGGAACTCAAGTTTTGTCATCATTGCACGAATGGGATCCGCTAAAACTTCCACAAGAGCACACAAAGTATTTTGATGGGAAAGTACCATGTTAGTCTCCTCTATTTTAACCCAACCGATACTCGCAATGGTTCATTAATACACCAGGCAGATACGCATCAGGAAATTGACGATTGGTTTTATGACTATAACCTCATTACCAAAGCCCTAGAAGTCTTACAAGAATGCCAGATATCTAAAGAGCCTAATTGATAAAAACAATGACAGTTTGAGGCACCGCGAAGGTCTGGCACCGACAACGTGTCAGTCTGGATCACAGGTTTTGGTACTCGGATATGGAAGAACAGGCTTAAGGAGCAACTGAATCATAAAATCGTGGGACTTACATATGGATTCTTTGTGCTAGCTGCGTAGTGATATGGTTATACATATAGCACCCCTCCACCTTAGAAGCCGTGCCTCTGATGTGATTTTGGGCTCATGCATGATCATCTTGAACGCGGGATGGAACAGCACGTGGTGGAAAGTGGGCTTCGAAAGCACTCATGAACTGTAACATCAAGTCCTCCCTACCAGTTTGCGCCATTATACCTAGTCCATATGGTCTCCCGTCTGCTTGGATGACTCCAGTGGGCATCGTTGCAATTGGGTACCCTATGAATCAATTAGAAGAGCCTTACGGGTTGCCTCGCTGAACCGTACCTGATGCAGCCGACATGAACACCATAAGGCTATCCATTGGAAATGCGAGTATATTCAAATTTTCCTCTCGAAATAGTTTGTCTATCCCGTTTTCTTTTGAGACTGTCTTAATCCGCTCCTTGACACCCTCATAAATCTCTCGCGTGGGGGGATCTCGGGTGGCCTTCAGCAGCTGGTTCTGGTCCGGGTGGCCTTCGATTTGTAATTGCTCGTCAGTATAGTACAAAAAGATTACGATAGTACATACCCGCGGGCAGTTCTTTCTGTCGATGGTCCAAGTTAAATTTAATGACGTCTTCTATCGTATTTAAACCTGAAACTTTAGCTTCGTCTAGCCAGGCCTCGAGTGCTTTTTTGCCTTCGTATGCTTTTAACAGTTAGCATTCAGTCATGGCTGTATCAATGTACCTACATGTAATCACGTCGATTGGATTTTGCCCTTCATACCACATGTTCGTGGCGAGTGGTATTTCGACCGGATAGGTCACGGATGCTTCGATAGCATGCTTTTTGATACGTTCGATAGCGGTGAAGTAGATGTCGTTTTTTACAAAGCTAAGTTTGGATTATACTAACGGAATTGAATAACTCACCATTTGCTTCAGTGTACCCTCGTCTAACTGTACAATGTCGGGATGAAGAGACAATTTGGTAGGGTCAAGAAAGCCTATCCGGAGTGAATCGAAAGTTTTGGTCAGGTATTTCCGATAGCCCTCTTTTGGCAAAAGTATTCGTTTCTCCTCTGTCAAAGCGGCCTCACTCAGAAGGGCCAAGTCTGATGTCGATCTGGCAAAGCCACTGACAACATCTAGCTCCACGGAGCTTTTGAAAACTCCGTCCATATTCACAGTATTAAGCGCAGGCTTGAGGGCATACAAACCGGCTCTGGAACCCGGCATGACTATAGATCCAATCGACTCAGTGCCCAAGGCTAATGGAGCATAGCCCGCTGAAACGCCCACCGCAGAGCCTGTCGAAGAACCACATAGGTCCTGACAAAGTATGTAGTCAGCTTGGAGCGTCAAAGGAGGATGAGAGATCGTACACTTTGCCCTAGGCCACATTCGTCAGGTTTACGAGCAATATAAGCAGATTGTGTTTGTCCTCCAATTGCCGACCATCCGTTCGAATTAGCATCGGCCCTGCGTGTAGGTCCTGTTAGACTTGTAGGAATACCGGGGCGTTGTGATAGCGCACTTGAAGTTGCAAAATTCCTAAATGTCTCACGTTAGCCAAACGTCCCACTTACGCAACGATATTACTTTTCTTACGTTCAAATTCGTTTTGCCTAACACGATGACGCCCATTTCTTCCAGCTGGGCATCGCGTCAGAGCTTCCAGCCCACTCCATGCGATACCTCCATTCACTGACCTTATCAACTATGCCCGCATTTTTGGTCATTATTGAATCCTTCAAGGCAAGACTACCCAATGTTGTTGCAAGTTCGAGCGAAGGTCTTGTTGCAATGGCATCCTGTATAAAGTTAATGATTTCAGATTGTAATGTAACGCCTCAGAACGACAGACTTTGATGAGTATTGGTATACCGTGGAACGGGCTCCGAATAAGACCTGCCGCTCGCTCACGGTCAAGCTGTGCTGAGCGCTCCATTAAAATGCGGTTTGGAACGATTGAGATCATGGCATTCAGTTTTGCGCCCTGCTGATCATGTTTGCTGATTTGTGCAAGACATGCCTGGACCAACTCGACGCTGGTGAGAAGACCAGCCTCAAACTTTTTCTGCAATCCTGCAGAGTCCAGACTTAGCAGTTCAGCGGTTGATAATCTTGCAGCCATCTTGACCATAAAGTTGAGTAATGGTGAAAGAAAACACCACGGGGTAAACTTAATGTTAAGTGAGCTTTTCAAGGTTGCGGGGTCGTAGATTTTTGAAGTCCGTACATGTAGATAGATGTATGCAGTCAAGCACAGATGCACTGGCCATTATGTTACGAAAACTCCAAATTTCCCCGAGCCTGCCAAGTTTTCCGACACAATGTCTTTGTCTACAGCTAGTGAATCACTGGTCCTCGTTCTCCCAACAAACGTCTCTCGCCAAATTGTTTGCAAAGTTGGCCAATAAGATAAAACCACGTTGAACGCCGCATGCCTCTCAATGGCGAGAATGAGTTGCGGGCGGGTGCAGCAAAGGCTCGTGCACAATTCACAACATGCCCTGATGGTGCCCAAAGCATCTGCGTAATGGAATGCTGCAGCTCTTTTCGAGGACGACCTTGAAACTTTTGCTGTTTTATCCCCCCCTCCCAAACTAGCAATCATACGCCTAACGCCATGACCATGGCGATCTAATTGTCTTTCTTTTCTCTTCAGCACGATGAGAAGTGGTATAAAGAAAAGTCTCATAGACCCTTGTGCAATCCCCTAGAGTTTTAGAAAAGAGCAACTTGAATCTAATAGCTAGCAAACGACTTTGTCGTGAGCGACGTTTGAGAGCTTGGCTCTACACCCACAATCGAGAAGAACAAGTTTACGCTGATTAAAACAGATCCTGTACTTTCAATATCTGAGGGGTTAGACGACAAGCAAAAAGTTGCAAGCCTTTTGCTCTACGAGCGGCTACCACTGTCAATGAAGCACTTGGTGCACATGGAATCCAGTTTTTAATACCACAGTACGCCAGCGACTTCTCTCGTAATCTTTTTGCGCAATCTACGCCAAGGATCGAAGACGACATCCTGAATCCCCTAATCACGCAGGAGAAAGCCCTGCTCGCCTACAGCTCACCTCAATCGATCACATTCGGTAAGAGATCATCCTGACCTGCATGGATTAAGCCTTTCAAACTTTACAGACGCAACTGAAGTTCATGTGGGGAGCAAAATGTTCAAGTGAGCCCTCGTGAGAGTGCTGAGCTGAGCAAAATAAAATAATAATGGTTCAAGTACGACGAGGGTGTGTTTTAGTCAAAGTATTGCGCTGCAAGGTTCTGATGCCGCGACTGTCGATATTCGTCATTTACCTTGCCGTGAGGCTGTGATGCAGGCGTTGCTATGGTAGACCTAAAAATGCGGCATAGAGAATGACGAGGCTTGCTAGCTTTTTTTACATTAGCGCCACAACGTACTGCTTGGCTCAATGACAGTTATTAGTATTAGAGTCGTAATCCTAGGGTGGCTCATTTCGACAGTGTCCCTATATCAGCGATCTTCCATAAGCGACTTTCGGCAAAAGAAGCGATTTGCGGCAAGGCTTAACTAAGTTGTAGCCTGTTGGTAAATATATAGGTTGTAGTTGGTAGTTATTATATCGTTTTCTAATTGAGTTTTCAGTCTGCAACATCAGACGCTTAACTATCTCATTGCCCTCAAAACTTCTATTTCCTGCTCACTTGTCATTTCGCCTCCCCATCACCAATGTTTCACATAATGTTTAACGTAGGCCTGCTGCTTCTTACTGTAGGCTCAGTCTTATCCGCCTCTATCAATCACCGGGAATTGTCGATGTTACGCATTGCTCACCAAGAGCGAGGCATCCTCACTTTCTCATTTGACCATAGCAAATCGTCATCCAGAAGTCTAGACCTTCTTGGCACAACCCAAGCCGGATTCAGACCAGGCTGGCTGCACTTGCGCGACAATCTGCTTTACTCTGTATCGAGAACGAGTTACCCTAATAATTGTTCAAGCTCTGGAGGGGTTTTTTCTTTCAATAAAAACACCGAAGACCCTGACGCCTTGAGTTTTGTTTTATCTCAGTCCTCGAATGGTATGGGAGGCGTTTTTTGCGATGTTGCCAGGGACGGTAGGACTTTATCTGTCGCAAACATGTGAGTATTATATTCTTCTGTCTAGCTAGGAAGAAGCTTTTTTCTTTCTTTCTTTTCTTGGACTCACTCGTTCGTTTATCTAGCGATGGTTCGACTGTATCTATCTATCCTTTGTCGTCGCATGGCATTATTGGCGACGCTACTTTTGTCTTCAAGTACAATCTCACCAATCCAGGGCCAGGAACAAACGAGTCGCAGATCCAGAGCAATCCACATGCTGCTGCTTTCGATCCTACTGGAGAATACATGATAGTACCGGACCGAGGCGCAGATCATGTCTACGTCTACCATATCGACGGACCAGAACGAGTAACTCAGATTAACAACATCACCCTCGAGCCAGGAACGGGACCTCGCCATGTCACATTCCGAAAGTTCAATCGTACGCGAACATTTATGTATCTTGTTAGCGAGCTGGATAACACGGTCAGAGTATTCGCTCTCGACGGCGTCAACAACGATAGCCGTGGCCCTCCACATTCGTCCTTGAGCATCACCCTGGTCCAAATTATCTCAACCCTTGGCCCTGGCTCAAACCGCTCAGAGCCAAACAATATCAACCTGGCCGCGGAAGTGGCCCTCTCGAACGATGGGATGTTTGCTTATGTGTCCAACCGTAATACAGTATCGTACAGCACAGACACACTGGCCATCTATTCAGTCCACCCGGATGAGTTGGAGCATCTGGTCTATATTGGGAGCACCCCAACCTACGGCAAAATTCCAAGACATTTCTCGCTTTCTCCCGAAAATCGGTTTATTGCAGTCGCCAACGAAGTATCCAACAATGTGATTATATTAGAACGCAACCAAACATCTGGACTTGTGAACTCAATGGTCGGGAACGTGACCCTGGGTGAGTTTGATGTTACACAAAACAATGGACCGATGGCTGTGGTTTGGGATAGCAACTTCAAAAACTATCTTTAATATGTTGAGGAATACATTTGCTATAACAAGTTGGGGTTTTGTAAGTTAGTATAGATACAACGTTCTCAGGAGATTAATGATAATTATATAATACGCTAGGATTTATTAACTTAATATAAATTTCTTGTCTCCATTATAGGAGACAACTTGGCGTTGCTTTGTAACTCACTCAACAATTCGCGTTATCGAAATCACCACTCCGACAACCTCCACAACGTTGACAATTGATCCTCACTCGTTTTTCTACACGGCGAAGTATTGCCTTTCCTCATCACCTCAGAGGCCTCGTATCACAACACGCGGGCAAAATTCCCTTCCCGTGGCCCTTGCCAGGCATCCAAGCTGGCTTGCGACAACTTACAGCAAGTATGAACCTGTTACTGAGACTCAAACCGTCCAAACCGATGCAAATATCGGTAGTTACACTTGGAGGAAAAGGGGAAATGCGACACTGGTGATCTGTGTGCAAATATTACTGAGAGATAAGACCACATCCGATATACATCGTTCACTCCAACTATTGCTATGTCGTTACTGACCCCCAAAGACCCTCCGCTGAGCCTTTTGACCCGGATATGAAAGTGGAAGGTATGATTACAAAGGCTCGCAAGTACTCAAATCCAGAATGCATATATATTCAGCTATACAACGATCTTTGATCACACTCTTCTCGCGCAGGCCGGCCGGTTATTTGTGATACCTTAGCTCATGGCCAGGATCAAGACAGCCACGGCGGGAACATTCTTTGTCGATCCAGTATCCCTATAGAATCAAGACGATGCAACAAACACATTGTCCGTAACTATCCTCACCTTGTTACTCGACCATCTAAACATTGAAGATCAAGAACACCTACCTTGCCCTAATGAGCGCTCTCGTGCAAATTTGTGTCATGACGGTCAAAGTTCGAGATAGATAGAAGTTCAGATCTTCGCTACGAAAAGAGGAAAAGTCGCACCACTATAGTTTGCCTCCTTCGCTACTCTTGTCCTTGATCCAAACCTCCAATACGCAATTGCTTTTGTTCTTATCAATTGCCTCTCACGTGGTTCTGGCGCCCTCAGCCACAGTTCCCTCTATTTCCCCGTCTACTGAGCACTCATCTACTGAATCACACCATTTTCATTAAAATGGGGAAAAGGTGCGCATCTGCTATTAAGATGACTTTAAGAGTTATTAATCTCGTTGTCATCAATGGTGGAAAGATGGGCTATGTGGCCGACGCTGATTCTTCCAGCGCCAGGGTGACGAGTGACATATCACACAATAATATCCAGTAGTCATACTTGACAGGCTAAATCTCTAAATTTTAATTTAATCAGCGGTTACCAATTTCATGCATCTGTGTATTGATTCTGGATTATGAATTGAAAGCTGGGACATAGCATCCCTCTAAACTGGTTACTACGGCTGTACAGGCTCTCTTATCTTAAGCATAAATGTAACCTCCAGGATGGAATAGATCGTAATATAACTCAGCATATTTAAAATAGTTTCTCGAAAATGTCGATCGGAAAAGAGTCTGCCATGGCGTAAAATGCGCTCTGATTAGGGTGTAATCCATCGCCTGAGTCATATTCTCTTTTTAGTAACGAATGGTGTGCTGGGTCCCGTAAGATCTCATCGAAGTCAATGACAGCGTCGAAGATACTGCTTGTGCGAATCCAGTTGTTGACAGCCTGTCTCGTTGACTCCCTAATTGGGTTCCAGTAAGAGTTTGGGGATGTATTCCCACACTCTTTAGGGTCCACTTGCGAAAGGCCAAAAGGCGTCAACGTCGCTACAAAGATTGCAATGCCCTGCGATCTTAGTCGGATAGCAATTTGCTTATACGATGCAATTAGCCGATTGCTAAGGGCCCCTTGACTACAGGAATCGGCGGGTTCCATGCCAATATCGTTTATGCCTTCAAATATCATAACGCAGCTGACACCAGAAAGAGATATAATGTCTCTATCAAGTCTACTCAGCACGCTGGGTCCAAGACCATCATCCATAACACGATTACCTCCGGCCGCTTGGTTCACTATCGCCAAGGAAGTATGTAATCCGGATGTACTGGCTTGTAGTCGCCTAAATAAGATATCCGGCCACCTTTATGTGTAGCGAGTCAGCACTCAAACAAATACAGTAAAGCTTTTTGGTTCGAGAGTATCGAGAGTATCAACACACCGGGTATCGCCATTCGTGATGCTGCATCTGCCGTCTGTAATGCTGTCTCCAATGAGGGCAAAGGCTCGCGTATCTCGAGGTGCAAACACTTCGACACCACTAATGTAGTACCTGTGTTAAGGTCAGAATATTTCAGAACAAGACGCAAAAGTGAATATTATATCTCTGAGTAGAATTCTTCAATCCACGAGAATCTTTACCTACCAGTGATCATTCTGCTTGACGGTAAGGTGATTGAAGTCACCCTCAGACACATGATTGCCTTTAGTGAAATACGAGGTAGTGCGACTACCTGGGTGCGTAACTATGCACTGTGCGTCATGACCAGTTTCAAAGAAGATACTGATACTCAATACAGTATTAGAGTTTAAGGGAAACCCAAAATTTACGGCGTCAGAAACCATAAGCGCTCCGGCTGGAATAATAGAAGATTCGCTTCCGCCAAATCTGACGCTCTGTATGGTTTCGGAATGAATCTCTGTGGTCCCCGACTTATCCTTGGTCGCTAGTGCCAGCGTTGTTTGTGATAAGGTAATGGGCTTAGACCCAAACGCATTCGATAGCCTGACTCGCAAGAATTTCTCGGTTCCAATTGATAGTCGTACGGTTTGACGAATAGTGGTGTTACAAAAGGCCACACCATCTTGTATCTGCGACGGAGGTTTTATTGTGAGTTTGTGTAGGGTATTTAGAAAGGCGCTCAAACTTGATGCGGTTGGAAGTTACAGCTTTTGCCAAACTACAGTGTTATACTCACAAAGTCATCTGGGGGAAGGTTATCACTATCTGCAAGCATTGGCATACTAGCCCAGGTGTGAACCCAATGCCCTTGGCTGTTTGAAGTTGAACTCATAGTAGCTGGACTGTCGTAGTTAGGAGCGATAATTCACGAGTACTTGCTATGGTTGATCTGTAGTAGTAGGAAAATACTGGCTTAAACAGCCTTTCATAGGGACACATGAAGACTTGGTGCTCTACCGGGTAAATTTGCAAACAAATGTGCCCACCAATCATCAACCTAGTAATCTGAGTAGCCTAAATGCAGAGGGGGTAACGGACCACAGAAGTCAGAAGTTCTTTTAGCAGGTAGTGGGTTTACTTTCAAAGAAGGAAACAGGGAGGCTTATGCTGAACCTATTGAACAGTGTCTCAACCTATTACTATTGAAGCTTCTGATTGCAACTAGGGCTCTTCGCTCTCTAAGTTTTCCTTGCATTGTGAGCACACATCTTCTCTACTTGACGTTATTTACAGTCTACATGAACTATTAAAAACTGTAGAGTGTGGCTGTACCTATGCGCGCAAAAGTAGAGGCAAAAACTTTTTCACGGAATACAGTCCTCCGGCCAGAACGATTCCGAAATGTGTTCCGTTCAAAGCCTGAGACCAATACCAATGATCCAATGACGACTCATGAATCAGATGTAGCATTAATATATATGTATTTTTGTCTTCAAAACCTAGAAATGCGTCTTCGGATGCTTCTATCTATATTTCCATGTAACCTTTTCTAACCAGCTGAACTGCTCTAGTCCACCACACCTCGTGGCAAGAATGAAACGTAGTCTACCGGGGCGAGTTCGTTCCCATCTGGCTTACCAACGATCTTCAGTGAATCGCCTTTTTCGACATTCACACTATTGAAGGTGACTCGAGTAGCAGAATGACCGTCAATACGATCCGAGAAGTCATGGCTCAGTTTGTCCTGAAGATCACCTGTCCAAGCACCAACTAACTTTTCATTCAAAAAGACTTGATATTGAGATCTGCCACCCAGATGATCGTAGTAGTTAATTGCAACGTCGTAAACCCCAGAGGGAAAAGTAACAGTACACTGTGCAGTACCGATATTCGCCCCTGGGATCGTCGCGATCGCTTTTCCTCCAGAGGCAGCCTCGAATGGCGTGACAGGAACCACTGCATATCCTTCAAGCGTCATATCTTCCGCCTCAATTCTCCATGCATGGTTACCAACTCGGTTATGTTCGTCTTTAATGCCACACTTGGCGTAGTAGAAATTGTTGATGGAGTCTCGCCATACCAGTGCATGGCCTGCTTGATACCGTAAACGGAAAGCCACATGGTCAAATCGATCATTGTCTATCAATCCCCGCAAAGCTTCCCACTGCTGCGGAAATGTCTGGGCGACAAGAGCTCCGGCATAGTGGGAGTCATAGAAGTGCTGAATGACGGTTTTACCAGACTTCAGACGATGAGTGTACGGAACATGGTGAAACCATAAGAGAAGCTCATCGGGAGTGGTATCAATGCGCTCAAACCGCTCAGCAACAACTTGAGGATATTGCCCAGAATTTCCTGTTCCAGTGGCGACAGTTCGATCCATGCCAATCGAATGTGCATTAGCACGAGTCCACTGACCCCATCCATTGCCGTCCTGCGACGCTGGGCAGGGACCATAATGGCAATGTGTGACAATATCGCACAAAGTTTGAATGCCGAGATTGCCACTGTAATCCTCATATGTTGGCCATGAAGCCATGGAAATACTTGTTATGGTATCCACGATGGTTTTGTGTAAACCGAAGGTCAGCTGTGTCCAGCTTTGGATTATATCAATTTCGCTTTGCTGAGGGTCCCAAGTGCACAGTCCATATGCATACAGGTTAGCCATAGCAAGATGGCTTCCCAACCATGTAGGGTCGTTTCCTACATTAACCACAGCCGCGTAACCACTTCTAGTCCAGTTGAAGCGTTGACCAGATACTATATCTCGGACCAAGGACTGCTGACCATCTACATGGAGATCAAAATTGAAAATGGTCTTCCAAAGCGGTGGTAAATACACAACGTGATCTTGTTGGCCAAGATACTCTTGTGTCACTTGCAATTCGAGAATAATAGGCGTTTTCCGCAGGTGAGCAAGAAGGGGCGACGGTGGTTCCCGGATCTGAAAATCAATGGGGCCGTATTTGATCTGAATAATGACATTATCTTCGAATTGAGTATCCAGCCCATCAAAGTACTCAACCGCAGCGTTCGCCCTGTCATTCTTCCAGTCAGATTCATCAAGGTGGTGGTTGTAGACGAAGGCCCGATACATGACGACGCCGTCACCGTGAGGCTGCAGGGCTCTGGCAAACATGTTCGCACCATCGGCAAGAGTGCGACCATATGTCAGTGGACCTGGCTGTCCTTCAGAATTCGCCTTGATCAGATACCCTAGCATATCAGGGACATGACGATATAGCTCAGACGTAATGCTCCCCCACCAAGCAATAACGTCGGGATCCAGAGGATCAGATGTGCGCAAACCTCCGAGGCCTTTTGGTGTATCAAAATACAGAGAGATGCCAATTCGAACTCCCCATGGTCTCATTATGTCCGCAATCCGAGCCAGTCCTTGCATATTTATGGGATTAAGAAGATTGTAATTGGAGTTGACGTTATTCACAATCAGGCCATTCAGCCCAACAGATGCCAGAAGCCGCGCATATTGTTGAACACGAGTCAGATCTTCGAGCACGTATCCGTCCGCAAAAAATATCGAAGGGCCTGCATATCCTCTCTCAATGGTACCGTCCAGGTTATCCCACTGATTTACCCACCGAATTGGAGCGCTGGGGTTGGATATATGCATATTGGGCAGCGGCTGGTTCCGGGACAGAAGCCTAAGGAACTCAAAAGCGCCGTATAGTGCACCTTGTTCGTTTTGGCCGATGATCTCTGTAGCCTTCCCATCTTTACAGATGAGACAGTATCCATCCTCTTTGAGAGACAGTGTATCAGGAGTGTCCCGGCCAGCAGATAAGAATGTTTTCACAGTTCCTACAACAATAGAGGAGACATCTGCGATTCCCGGGAGCTTCGTCTCCAGGTTGACACTCTGGCCCAATATTTTAGACAGACCGACTTGCAGCTCTCTTGCGGCAGTGAATACAGGACTGCTTTGGTTGCCCGTAAGGGAGATAATTGTTGAGTATCGGGAGCGTAGGTTGGCAAACTCGTCAGGAAGTGCGGCATACCGCAACCAGCCGTCGAGGCCAGTCTCAGACGGGAGCATACTCAGAATTTTGACCACGAAGGAAACAAAGGGAGAAATTCGGAATATTTCAGGCTGAAGATACAAATGTGAGCAGTAAGGTAAGCTTCATCGACTCTGTGGTCAAGTTTTGGGAGCTGCAAGACACTAAATAACCATGGATGCTACCAGCAACTGTTATCTAAGTAGCAACTCAATCCCCATGTTTATCCAACGCATTTTCGACAATGCCGATTACCATTAGACGGCAAATTCACTTCAGCCTGAGATACTCAATGTGCAAAGTTTTGTTCAATATGCGGGGTAGTTGCTCCGTAAAATCAGGGGAAATGCAGCAGTGGAGCAAGTAGTGATTGCTAAAGGGCCAAAATTGGTTTTGCCAATTTAACAGCCACTAACGACAAGTTGCGCAAGCTGAGATCAGCGTTAGGGATTGAAAATGCACCGGCTAATATGCTTGACAAGGTCTTGGGGACATGGCAGGCGTTATGTTTTCTGAGAATCGTATAATTATCCAGAATACCTATCTTTCAATCAAGCAGGGGGGATACACGTATGTATATAAGAACTTTAGTCCCTACTGTAAAACAAAAGACATTGTGCTTAGCAAATTATAGGAAGGTCTCTCTTGATAGTTACCCGACACAGAAAAGAGATGAAAGCGATCGCCCTTGTCACCGTGGGGCTCGTGGGGTCGATTGTGCCAACTGCCACAGCAGCCAAAATTAAGATCAATACCAGTTCAAAGCTGCAGCGCATTGACGGTTTTGGCTTCTCCCAGGCATTTGGGCGAGCTTCTGAATTTCAGGCTGCAGACCCTGAATTGCGAAAGAAGGCACTCGATCTTCTCTTTGACACAAAAACAGGTGCTGGATTCAGCATCATCCGAAATTGGATCCCTTCCACTACTGCGCTTTCCATTGAGCCAAACAGCCCTGGCTTGGCCTCCAATAAGCCCAATTACACGTGGGATGGCGACGATGAAGGCCAAGTTTGGTTCACCAAGCAGGCCGTCAGCTATGGTGTGAAGACTATTTATGCGGATGCATGGAGTGCACCTGGCTATATGAAGACTAACGGAGATGAGGCTACGCCTGGGTATGTATTGTTAGGCTCTTGGACGTAAAGGATCACAGCTAATAGCTTCTTCCAGATATCTCTGTGGAACAACTGGCCACACTTGCTCAACTGGTGACTGGAGGCAAGCTTTCGCCAACTACCTTGTTCAATACGTGAAGTTCTACAAGCAAGAAGGCCTTGACATCACCCATCTTGGATTCTTGAACGAACCAGACATCGAGTATGTGATTTCTTTGTCTTGCATACAGGCTCGTATCAAAATGTTCTTGCTGATGCTGATATTTACGTCTTCACAGGGTTGGATACTCGCAGATGCAGATTAGTCCCAACGCCCAAGAGGCCATCTCCTTCATCCCAACCCTCTACGAGACAGTCAAACGCGCACGATTGGATCTGAGGCTTACCTGCTGTGATGCAGTGGGCTGGGATTCCCAAGCCAATTATACTAATCATCTAATGGCCACCGGAATGCAGAAGTACCTCGACATTATATCTTCCCATATGTACTCAGGTGACGCTACATTTCCGATAAAGACGAACCTGCCCACCTGGCTCACAGAGGCAGGTGTTGAGACGAGTACTGCCCCCTTTACTACGACATGGTACGATAATGGTGCTCTGAATGAGGGTATGACGTGGGCGAACAAACTAGCAACAGGATTTGTCGATGCTGGACTTTCTGCATATTTGTTCTGGGAGGGCTTTGAGATTGGTCAGAACCAGTCCGCAAGCCATCTTGTCGATGTTCTTGGAGATGAACCCGAGCCCTCCAGCGTTTACTATGCTTTCACCATGTGGTCTCGATTCATTCGTCCCGGCGCAAACCGCATTGCCGTCAGCGGTGCCTTGCCAAATGTCATTATCGCAGCGTTCCAGAACATTGACAAATCTGTCATCGCCATTTTTACCAACAACGGCAGTTCGTCACAGCTTGCTGATATTGCTATTCCTGCCGGGAAGAAACCTAGTGCACAAGTCTGGTTGACCGATAACGATCACAAGGTGTCTGAAATCAACTTTAAGCGGCGGGGCTCGTCTATCGAGGTTGCAATTCCTCCCAACAGTGTCATTACCGTCAAGTTTATTTCGCGATTATAAGCGGTCTAACGACCCATGTGGCAGCACATCCGACTAGATAGCTGGCAATAATATTTATTGCAGATTAATTTTATTACTGCTTATTTGCAAATACTTTTGCCTTATTTCTGAGTAATGACTGTATTCTAGCAGGAACAAATTCTGTAACAACACCTAACTGACTTGTTTAGTTTGAGGGTAGTGACTAAAATATGCTACCGGGTCATTTCATCACTATTATTTGTAATTCCCAATTAGATCACCTAGGAGGAGAGGCTCTATCCAATTGCAGCACGCGTTACAATAATACCCTATACTTTGTGCACTTGGGTGCGCTTGTCCAGAGGCTCCTTTGGAAGCTGCTACATACCGCAACAACTATCTTTTTTGGCTAATGCTAGAATGTGGTTCCCAACTTCCCCCTCCCCACTCGTTAGTGTAAAGGATCCATCCCAGGGTCCCTTCCCCTCCTCTTCTGGAAATGGAAACGCGGGGAGGGGTTGCGACGCCTGGGATTCTACCCCAGATGCTAATCACGGCATCTTTCTTTTGTTTTTTTACGCTACGCTTAATGTCCTTTTGCTCTCACAAGGGTAAGAATCCTCAGCCTGTGGGCCCTGAATCATATCTTTCTCCATTTGAGCTTTTTCATTATGTCACTCCAGGAGCATACGTCCTATATTTCTGGTAAAGATAGGATTACAAAGTTATTGGTACAGCGATATTACTCAGTCAGGCCCCTCTCTCCTCAGCCATCAGCTTATAACACTATTATCGCACCATCTTGGCTTCCTCTTAACCGATCAGCTCGTTACAGTTTGTGGAATCCTCTGGTTAATTTTTCCGGCATCTGACGCCCTTCTCCATTCGAGACTAACCGTGCCGGTTCTCCGGAGGATAGGAAAGTCCAGGTCACTGGAGCATTTACCCTAAATTCAATGACGAGGGTGTCGACATCCAACACCAAAATGGTTTTGTCGCGACGTATCGCCAAAACGGCACTGAATGATTGGTCGGAAAAATACCTTGACGGGTAAATCCTTAAAATTTGTACCAAGCGGGCTCCTCTTTCGGTTCGCGAGACTGTGGAGTTGAAGGATCTTCTATAGCGTTGACGGGACAAAAGTCGCGAAGCTTGTTACAAATGGAATAGAATATAGTGAATAAATTACATATTGGGTATTCATAATATAATATCATTTGCTTGATCCACTATGGCCAAGAAAACGGCCCATTCTCATGATAAAACAAGAATAATATTGGAATACTGTAATATATTTTGATCAATTGGTTTAAAAATCGTTAGCTTGCAATATAAGTTTTGTTTCATAGTGGCACGTAGACTTTACTATGAGACTAGATATATTACACGCCAAGTGAAGCAATTGCTTTTGCAACAATACGATAAATTTATTTGTGTCGATTTTGCAGGGGAACCGGTTGCGAGCGATCACAAGAATTAGTATATGACGACTCAGCTTCAATTCAAACAGAGCATTATATTAGATCTGACCATGATAATAGTATTACTAGTTCCATACCTCCATTCAATACTCGGAGAGTTGGAATCACGTCAGGATGTGTGTTTAATGCTGTTTGTGAAATTCAGGCATATCCGTGCTGTCGACAACCGCATCTTTGAATTCCCGGGCTTTTATATTCTGGGAAAACAAGAGATCCAGTTCTTCGTAAGTCCTACCTTTGCTTTCTGGGAGGCGAAAATAGCCCCACAACAAACAAAGCAGAGCAAAAGCGGCTGCCAAAAAGGCAGTCTTGCCCTTCAAATTTCCCGCGGTAGGGTTCAGAGTATAGGGAGCCACAGTGGCGCTGAACACATTCGCAACGTTGTATGCGTTACGAGCCAGAGATATACTCTTGGACCGAAGGCGGGTGGAAGATATCTCGCCAACAACGATGAAGGCTGTCGGACCAATAGTCAACTGGTAGACGACATACCAGACAAGATACATAATTGCCTGGCCGTAACCCAATCCCGTGGTTTGGTGAGCAAGTGCTAAAAATCCAAGGATAAACATAGAACAAGACATGCCGGCATATCCACAGAGCATGATTCCACGTCGGCCAAATCGTGCAGTCACAAATACCGAAAGTAGAGTACACAAGAAATGGATGCCGCCTTGTCCAATGGTCATTTTATAAGCGTTTGCCGCCGGTAACCCAGCCTGCTCGTAAAAGTAGGACGAGTAATTAGCTATGGCAAAACCGCAGAGAACCTGAGACGCCCAAACGACGCATCCGATTTCGGTACGCCACAGGTTTGTTCCGCGAAAGCAGTCCCTGTATGAAGCACCTTCCGTCATGGCCATCTCTAGGTTGGTGGTTTGAACCATCAATGCAACGGATTGCTTGCTGGTTTCCGATCTCTTGGACGAAAGTCGCTTCATAGACTTCTCAGCTTCTTCGATACGACCTTTGCGAACAAGCCACCATGGAGACTCTGGAGCAAACAGGAGTGGGGGAATGACAATAACAGGCCAAATCCACTGGATGGCCAGCGGGATTCGCCAGGACCATTCGCCAGTGCGATTTACCAAGCCGTAGAGAACGCCATACGAAACGAATTGGCCAATTCCCCAGCAAAGGACAACGAAAGTCTCGAGGTATGCCCGAAGAGCTACTGGAGCAACCTCTGAGGCATATGCTGGAGCCAAAGTGGTGAAAACGCCCCACGCCAAGCCACACAGCAACTCGCCGGCAAAGAGCACTTCAATGGTCTTGGAAAAGAAGGGGATAAATAGAACCCCAGTGAGGAATACAAGCGTTCCCAAAACGGCTTTCTTGTGGCCAAACCACTCGGTAATAAGACCGTTGAGATAAATGCCAACGATATTACCCAGAGGGCTAGCCAGTCCTAAAGCAGTCTGCCATTTTGCCTCCAATTGGTATTTCCCTTGTCCTTGGGTATGCCCAAATTGCTGTTGAAAAGCGGGATAGGCGAACAGAGAGCCGATAAGAGCCGTGTCGTATCCGTCCATAATGACTACGATTGAGACAATCATGGACCACATGCATGCTTGCGGGTACATCTTGACTGCCTTGAGAAAAGTCAAGCTATGTTCTTCTTCCGTTGCATTGCGAGCATCTTCGGCGATGTTGGTCCAGCTGTCGGCTGTTTCGAAGGCTTCAACTTGCGGCATATGCTCCGCCGCTATTTTCTTGTTTGTCTCTTGAGACATCTCCAGAGATTGGGTATGAGCCATGTGCTCGTTTAACGTAAATGAACCGCTTGTAAGTGAAGAAGTAGTCAGATTCAGCGGCACTATGATGTTGAATATGAAATCTCGGTCCTTGAATTCTGCCAGTAATACCGTTGGCTTTATACCCCACGCTCTGCTACCTCTAACCAGATATTAACAGGGTTGGACGGTGAAAGCATTCATATCCCGTGTCTCTTTCGCTACCAATTTAGCCTACGATACACGATTCGCTATTTGTTAAGCTGAGAAACTTTACCCTACCAATCGGCTAAATCTCCCGATGACGGGTAAATCCTCTTAGAGTCAAGCAGGAATGTAGAAGTCATCAGAATCGTTGGATGAGAGAGCTAACCAACGGTCATAGGATTTCTACAGCCCGAATCTTTGAACGAGAACTGCCACATATCCATTTGGTGGCGATATGCGGGGTTGGAAAGCAGGGGAAAACTTAACCGTTGTTGGTGGTCGCTGATCTTGGAAGTGGGTTTACTGTAGCAGACATTAGGCGATTGACAGTCGATCAGCTGGGAAGAATATTCCGTCTGGGTCTGTGTTGCAATCGGCAACTGTGCTTCCCAACCTAGGTAAATCATGTTTTACAGGGTTCATGATTTCGATGTCGTAATCTAATGTAAAATTTAGGGTCTGTAGTGTAACAGCCATACACTGTAACAACGACTGGGGGTTTATATTTGACACTTGTTAATTATCGCAGCTGAAGAAATCGTCACGTTAAATGCCAAACGCGCAGCTCCTCTGGCAGGTGGGTGCTCTACCCTGCCTACGGCAATGACTATGCCATTTGTTTATGCAACGATTCTAAGTCCCCCTGCTACTATTACCACAGATACATAGCTCTAAAACATTATGGTTCTACAATTACGAGAGCTCATGGGAAAGGGGAAAAGGTGTAGCTCTCTTGGCGCAATTCATGTTAGGAAAGTATCCGGAGTCCGTGGTTATTCTTGTTATTCACTGCAATTATGGAAGGCCTTTGTTGGGAGAATCGATTTCTCAAAGCTTGGAACAAGTCTCACTGGATGAAATATATAGATATACACCTATATTACTTCCATAATGATTAAACCTAGCTGCCATAGGTTCAACGTACAGGTTCTATCTTCTACTAATTTAAGAATACATAAACCTCATGACATAGACTATATTTATCTAAATAGAAATCATTATCTATTTAGACGAGAGGACCTTTATTAAGATATTGATCAAACCAAGCAATAGCCTGGAAAAACGCTTGCTCCTTAGACCACTTGAAAACCGGATTACTCAAGTCACCACGAACACCAAAGCCATGTGAGACGCCGGAGAATAAATTGATTTGGTATGGAAAGCTTTTCGTCTTGAGAAGATTCTCCGTCTTGTAGCGCAGCTCTTGTGGGAAAAGGTCGTCATACTCAGCGGCCGCTATAGATAGAGGACCTTGAAAGCCTTTAATCTCATCGTCATCAACGTTGGAAGGGTGAGCCATATAGCCAACGTTAATCTTTTCTGCGCCAGAGTGACGAGCAACATACTGTACAACCGTGTTAGTGTACTGCTCTTGACGTCTTTCAGAAGGAATTTTTATAGGTAGTAGATGCTTCAAATAATGTGCAGAACATCTGCCGGTCTGGAGATCAGGAACAAAGCATCATAAAATAAACTCTCATGTTACCTTTGCTCCAAAACAATATCCAACTGCACCAATTGCAGTAATGTTTAGCTCAATCCTCATGTATTTTATTGCTTCTTCGACAGCGGGATCCACATATTCATTAGTATGAGGAGTGGAATCATTTCGGAAGCCACCCATCAACCATTTCATCCAGTCAAAGTTATGACCAGGGATCTCCGTCAATCCATCTCCGTTGAGAATGTCGATGATCAAAGTTGTGTAGCCATTTGCCGCATATTGATCAGCCAACAGCTGCGAATTGGTCCAGATGCCGAATACATCACTAAGATATAAAATACCGGCGCCTTGATGGTTATTGGTATCTTTAGGAGTTGCGAGATACGCATCGTAGTTGCCAATTTTGAAAGACTTTCCAGTAGTCTCGCCTCTAAGAAGACCAAATAGTTAGCATAGCAACCTTTGGAGTCCTGATAAAGGAAGTGAGTGGCGAGCCCTCCGCTGTTGGTAAGACACTGAACTAGAGCAGGATAGTATAACTCTTCACACAGAACAGAAGGGCTTGCAGAGACTACATAAGCTGCAGGTGGGCTGAGTTGTGTATTTGACTCAATTTTTGTTCATCTTGCTTTGGAAAGAAACAATTGAAAAGACTCTACTTCAGTTGTATCTGTTGCTATAGCTGTTGCGATAGACAATGTGATGTACTTACTCATGCTTGACACCCTTAAAGCAACAAGATGCAAGAGGACGAGAGGCCATTTTATAAGCTAAGAGTTGTTTCTCTGCGGCGCAAATATAGAAAATAGAACGATTTCCGAGTCTCCTTGATGTTGGAATGCCTCCATGTGTTCTGACTCGAAACCTTCCATCATACTTTATACTCTTGGGGATATTGTCTATTGTTGACGATAACCTGCACGCTCTCGGCTGCTCTAACGAATGGTCGGGACCGATATAGTTTCGGACGTTATAGAATGTCCGGAAATCACATGACTGATACTGCAATTAGCGCACGGCAATCTTCTCAAACTTGCGGACTCTTCACATCGTCCGGTTGTGAAGTTTGCGGCCTCTTATGCGCAAATTACAGGTCAATTTGGATGAAATCGGACATTTGAAGTTTTATTTCTTTCCATTTTTAACAGGCTATCGATGGATCGACAGGCTGAGAATATGGAAAAAGCGGAGCCGAAGCTGGATGGAGAGACACCGTCCACAGACGCGGGTCCAGGTGCGCCACTTAATGACACTCCATTCTCCCAGCAGTTCGTGAAGTCGCAGCGCATCCTCGCATGTGTACTTTGTCATCAGCGCAAGATCAAATGCAATCGAAAGTTCCCTTGCAATAATTGCATCAAAACTCAAGCGGATTGCGAGCCAGCCATGTTGGCCCCGCGCCGAAGACGCCGCAAAATCCCGCCGCCAGAGTTGGTGGATCAGCTACGCGTCTACGAGAGCCTGCTTCGGGCAAATAATATCAAATTCGATCACCTGCGCAAATATAGAATTCCAGGTGATGATTTCCCAGTTATAGACGATGCAGATTACTTATATCAGGAGAATGAGAGTCTGAGCAATGCGAACTCTGCAGCAAGAGCACATTCGGACATAGTTTACGAGGCAAAGTATGCTCTGCTCAAATTGGCCATATCGCAAATATGCTAACAACTATTTGGTGTGCACCATCGGCAGAAACTATTGGCATGCCGTGAACCGCAGCGTACGTTGGCCCTTCAACCAATCAATCCCATATGGCTACTTATGGGAATAGTATCGAGATAATGATAGCGATACATCATACGATGATGTACGTGATAACCCCATTAAAAATACATGGGATTTGATATACCACGAAAATGATCAACTTCTTTTTGGCGCACGGCAGGAGCCTGCTGATCTGTCCTCGCTGCATCCAAATGCCGTCCAAATCTTCAGGCTTTGTCATCTGTTTATTGAAAACGTCAATCCTCTCTTGCAGGTCGTACATGCTCCCAGTCTCCAGAGTCGCATCATAGAAGCGGCGGACAACATACCGAACATTGAACCAAACTTTGAAGCGCTCATGTTTAGCATCTACAGCATGGCCGTAGTAAGTTTGACAAATGAAGACTGTATTAAACTGTTTGGCACGACAAGGAGCATTCTTCTCCAGCAGTATCATCGTGGCTCCCAAGAAGCCCTTCTCAACGCTCGCTTTCTCAGGACAGATAATCGCAATTGTTTAACCGCTTTGTTTCTCCATCTGGTAGGATCTTGTCGCCCGTCATTGTTCGAATGCTGACCAATTTCAGCTCTCAATAAGACCAAAAATGGATCCTCGTTCTGTTTCGTCCATGCTTGGAATTGCACTACGCACGGCACAGCGCCTTGGGCTTGATAATGAATCGGATTTAGCCAAGTGCGATATTGTTGAGGCCGAGATGCGTCGACGTCTCTGGTGGGCTTTAGTTCTATTCGACACCCGCATTTGCGAATTGATTGACACTAAGAAGACTTCGCTGACTCCCACGTGGGATTGCCGCATACCTCTCAATGTCAATGACTCTGAGCTCCGAACCGGACTGAGAGATGGACCCAGAACTCAAACAGCGATCAGCGACTCCATTTTCGTCGTCGTGCGTGGTGTAATCGCAGATTTCATCAGACACTCCTCTTTCTATCTTAACTTTACCAACCCGGCCATGAACGCTGCAACGAAGAATCCTAGCACCAAGTCTGATGTCAAGGGTGGTGAGGTTGACACTCTCGAAAACGAGCTGGAGAACAAATATCTGCAGCTCTGCAGTCCAGAGATCCCGCTACAGTTCATGACCATATGGACTGCACGAGGCTATATCGCCAGATATCGCATCATAGAGCGGCTTTCAACGCTGGATGGTCTAGTTGGAGACACTCAGCGTGACGCTCTAGGCCTAATGGCGGTGGACATGATTGCTTGTGATAGTAGAATCATGACGTCGTCTATCGTAAAAGACTTTCTCTGGCTGATTCAAATGTATCATTTCCCATTTACTGCATATATACAGCTTTTGCAAGATCTGAAACGGCGCCCTACAAGCAGCATTGCGGCGCAGGCTTGGTCGAAAATCGACGAGAATTTTACAGCTCGCCTTCTCTTTCAAGAAAATGCAAAAAGCCCTTTCTACCAAATGGTATCTAAAATGATACTTCAGTCCTGGGATGCTCGACAAGTGATACCAAACGACCAAGTTGGGCTTGTGACAACACCGGGCATAGTGTCATATCTTAAAAACAACACTAACATACACCAAACAGAGAATCCGAAATCTCTTGACAATATACCCATATCAATGGCAAACTTTACCAGCTTGAACAACACTACGGCGGACAATCTTCCTCTTAAGATGCTAGAGATGGGTTTCGACGATATATACACATATCCTTTCATGGAACTCGACCCCAATCAGATACAGTGGCTGAGTAAAGATTGGGATTAGTTGAACACGCTATCTGGCGATATATTATACACTGCAAGCTTCGTAACGTTATTTCCGCATACTACAACTATCTCCTAAATCTGCAATAAACTTACATAGCTCTACCTGTATTACGTCTCTGCTCCAAGCAATAATTCGACTATTATCCTACCACTACTTTTGAATGACACAATGAAAAGAATTTGTAATGACCTGACTTGATTAAAAAACAATAAAGTATATACCAGTTTATTGAACTTATAAATAAATATACAGAAATTACCGACCCGTATATCTCTTCTCAAAAAACCTGCCTATGGTGTATACAAGAACCGTAATTACCGCGCTCATATATATACCCACATCACCTCCATCACCACCAAACTTGGCTGCAATCGGTCCCACGTACCACGTCTGGCTCATGCCAGGTACACCTCCCGCCAGATACCCTGCAAGTAAAGCTGTTACAGCCGCAACTCCCCAAGGGAGCAGATGTGGTTGGTCCCAAGCCTCAAGATCGTAGCCATCCTTGCGGCGAAAGACGCGATCCTCAAGTAGTAGTACCATGGTGAAACTAACAGTCCAATACCCCAGCAGCGATACGAAATTGTTGACGACATTGGACAGATTCTGCTGTCCTGCAATGGCTAGCACTGCCACTACAATGGCAAAAGCCAGGGACCAGATGAAGCGAGGCACGGCGTGGAAGTAATGGCCTAGAAGCTGCATACTTAGGCCAGACGAATAGTTGATGGCAATATTGTTGCCGAGGACTGAAAAGGTAAGCAGCACGAGGCAGAAACGGGACCAAGCCTGTGGGTGGTAGATTTCACTAATGAGGCCTCCCAAGCCATGGTTGGTGTAAGCATCGGCGTATGGGGGGTAGGCGACCGTAACAGCAGCGTTTCCAAGGCAGCAACCGATAGTGACGGAAAAGGTGGTGGGAATAACGATGCCCCAGAAGGTGAGGAAGAAAGTCTTCCAAGCCGGAGTACTAGCGGGGAAGTTGCAATAATAATCTGCAGCGATCGAACACCAACCCGATGCGTTCGCTAGCAATGCGGAGTTAGGATATGCGTAATGAGGGGATGGGGTTCAATAACTCACAAAAGTTGATCGCAACAATGGTTAAAAATGTTCCTGAGTATACTAGGCCTGAGTTGCCGTCTTCGCCCGGGAAGTCGGTTTTCACATGAGGCGCCGCCTGTCCGATGAGAACACAGATGAGGATAAACGTGTAGATCCACGAGTATTTTTCGAAAGTATGAATCAGTCTGAAGCCAAAGATGGACACCACATAAGATATGATGGCAATAATGACGATACCAACAGTGATACTCATGGTGTAGCCCGAGACAGCGCTAAGTATCTGGCCAACAACGACATAATTGACGACTGCAAAGCCACCACCCACGACGATGTTGAGAACGCTACACAGTTTGGCGCCCCAGAAACCAAAAGAGTATCGTGATGTGGCGATTTGTCTCATGCCGAGCTGCCTTTATTAGAGCTATATTCGGAGAACATGAACTGGATCGATCTTTTCTTACCTTTGGTCCCAATGTGCCCGTAGTGGCCGTCATCAATGCACCCAGTATAATGCCAATAATCGAGGCCGCGATTGACTGTTTCAGGGAGAGGCCAAACTCTGGTCCCAGCAACCCCAAGGGCAAAACGCCAACATGAATGTTGAGCGACCACCACATGAGGAAGATGTTCCATACCGACGGTGGACGCTTCTCCTCCTCTGGGATCCGATCCACACCCTGTGTCTCGACGCCTAGTTTACGATCGAGCCATGATTCGAAAGCGTTCAAGTACCGCAAGATAGCCCAGCGTGCTTGCAATTTGTGTACGCGATCTGCCGAGAGAACGATGGTTTGACCCGCTTCGACGTCGGATTGAATATTGCCTTCGGGAGTCGAAGGCCCCGATTCGAGGTCGCGCTTCTCAATCGACATGGTGATGAAATTGATGGCTCGGGCGGCTTAAAGGAAGGACAAAGCAACCAATACCAATATGGTTTCACATCACACGACAGCAACGCCGACGTGTGGACAAGGGGTCAAAGAGAAATAAAATCGTGCGCAACATATCTTTAAAGGGTTATTTCAATTTTTTTTTTCTTATCTCCTTTACATCATCTTATCAACAGTCAGTTTCCAGACGTAAAAAATCGATATGCCGTCTTTTCCGTCCATTCCAGTGTACGCAGATGAGTGATAAGAAATGGTGTTCTGTAATTGGCTCGCTTTAAGGACTGGGGTGGGTTAGCTTCCCGATATGGACATCCACCTTGCCCTTCTAGTGGCGATGTTCCGGGTTTATTGGAATCTTTGGGATTCTAGTCATGGCTTTCGGCCTTTGTATCTCGCAGGAGGGTGATGTAACCAGCTTATTAACGCTACTCTGCTACAATGTAGATAACTTTATGTATGTATCTAGCTTGTCCGAGAACTCGTGTGAGATACAGCTGAAGACTTAGCCTCATATTGGCTTATATGTATGCATCAAACATGTGAAACCATTGCCACAATCTATACCGAAGGACTCCACCAACCGCTAGTGTAGCCTACAATGCCTATCTATATGGTCCGTGCCATTCCCTGACAGAGTGTAGGAATACTCGCAAACTCGTTTCTCTTTAGGACCTTCCCAAAAATAGTTCTTTCAGCGATAGCCTTGGTTAGCTACCCTGGGGAAGAACGCAAGCCTCTCTGCATTCACATTAGATGCAGCTTACATGATGAAGTAAAAGATGAAGGGTTCATTGAGATACTATTTTACTGCCAGTCTATATGATTCTATGCCCAAAACTAAAGTGGTAACGTTCTAATTTGACCTCATTAATTGCGTAACACTTCGTATGTAAATTACCTCCCACACAACACTGCATTATTGACTCAGCTACTCAGCTTTCTTGGATGCCTTAGTTCGGAGCTTCATCATTCCAAATACCAGAGCATATCCGGAAATAGCGAAAATCACCGAGATTCCAATATCCCTCCAGCCGTAGAAATAGTGGTTAATGTTAAGCGTCGTCAAAAAGTCGCTGCCATTCTTAAACTCGCAAACTCGGCAGCCCGAGGTAGCATCCGGGTTTGTCAGGTTGATCCGCCAACCGTCTCCGGCAATGTAGTCCCGGAGGTATTCCGCACATGTCCCATTGGCCGGGTCAAAGATGGCAAATTCCTCTTCCTTGCAGGAAACCTTGGAACCCCAGATGCCGAAAGTCAACATGCCCGAGACAACGTAGTTGAAAGGGTTCAGCCAGTAAAGCCAGTACTTCCAGAAGACGTTCAACTGTCTATAAGGTACAAAGATTCCGCAAAACAGGGTAAGTATACTGATAATGAGGGGATTGACTAGAGCCGCGAACGTTGGGTTGGGTGCATAGGCGGCGACGAATTGACCGATTCCCGTGTAGATGAATTCGTATATCAGCATAATGAAGAAGACTGCACCTGAGCGGTTCGAATTATCATTCAGACGCGCGGTATAGTACCAGCAAGCGAAATAGAGAACTGCACACACGCAGAGATAGGGAAACTCAGACACAATGAGACCGACAACGAAAGAAACCCAGGAGTACATCTTTGACTTTTTCTCGCGTGCGTCATAAATATCGCGTCTTTGGATGAAAAGCGGTTGAAGCTGATTGATCACGCCAGGAGCAACGAAGACGAAGTTGAAAGTTGTGAACATCTTGAGCTCTAGGTCGGAAACGCTGTGGCCAACCCTCCAGAATGAGAATCCATTCAACAATGCAGAAATCACGTGCAATGAGAATTTATTATTGACGTAATTAGTGTTTCGGAATAGGGCAACATTCATTCTCTGTGTCACAATCTTGATTTGTTCCCATAATGGCATTGAGAATTCGTAGCCATCATCAACAGTCCCGGGCGGGCTGGAGGCAGCTTCAGAGATCATGTTGTCAAGTTCAGTCATCATTTGACCATATTCGGAAGATTCGAGCCAGGTTTGATGCCAGTCTGTATCTTTGACACTTTCAATGCCCCCAGTGACCACGTCAATCATGAACTCAGCAGGATTGGCCTCGATAGGGCATACAGCACCGTATTGTCCAAAATAGTTCTTGATAGTCTTTGCATTGTCACCGATGTCCCCAAAGTAGACGGTTTTCCCTCCGCGTGCTAGAAGTAGTAGAGTATCAAACTGGGCAAATAATTGAGCCGACGGCTGATGAATTGTTACCAGCACAGCTTGGCCAACATCGGCTAATTTGCGTAGGAAACGAACAGTGTTATATGCTGACTGTCCGTCTAGGCCAGACGTAGGTTCGTCAAGAAAAATTAAGATACTTGGCTTAGACACAAGTTCAACACCAATCGTAACACGCTTTCTCTGCTCCACACTGAGTCCATTTCCAACAGTGCCAATGAGCGTATCAGCCAAATCGTGGAGTTCCAGAAGATTAATGATAGTTTCGACATATCTGAGCTTTTCCTCCCTCGGAACAGTTCGGGGCTGGCGTAATAGGGCAGAAAATTCAAGAGCTTCACGGACTGTGGCAAAAGGCTCATGGACATCCAGTTGCTCACAATATCCAGCCATTCGTTGAAAGGACACAGGCAAAGGGCGGCCATCAACCAAAATACTACCTTTGATAGTGCCATCCGTTTTCCGCTGAGCGAGGACATCGAGCAAGGTAGTCTTACCTGCGCCAGAGGAACCCATCAGTGCTCCAAGCATACCCGGTTTTACCCATCCATGGATGTTATCCAAGAGCACACGATCGCCTGATGGTGTTTTGACGGTATAAGTGAGGTTCTTCCAGGTAAAGATGGATGTGTTGCGGACCAAATTGTCATCTGCCTGCTCCATTACATTCTCAGAGGCAGCGTCTTTAGCTCGCTCCGTGATTTGATTCTGTGATTCCTCGTCAAAAGAAGCATGATGCTTCTTGAGCTTTTCGCGAGGAATCAACAGCGAAGCGCCGCCGCCGCCGCCAGCTTTCCAAAAGCACGTGCAAACGATGGTGATGACAGCGAAAAACCCCCACCAGCCCCATACAACACCGTAGTTCCTCCAGAGCTGAGAATGCTTGTAATGCAGTGACAAAAGGTACTGGTCACCTGTCACAAAGTCCGCACCTGGTAAAGCACCGCCGACTCCAGTGCAGGCTCTGTTGGCGGAATCGACATTTTCGTACCCTGGTCCACTCGGAACGAGATTGTCTCCCACACAGGGAATATGCTGGTCGTGGAATTCGTTCGATAGGGCCGCTTGGAATGCATAGGCAAATGGGTTGACATAGTACAGCTCCAGGAACCAGTTTTTCATCTTGGGCTTCGGGATCATATATCCGGCGTACATGACGATTCCCTTGATGGCTGTACCCGAGATCTTAGAAGCGGCCTCAAAGGTACTGAATGCGGCGCCAATGCATCTAAATAAGGTCGTGACACACTTTGATTTATCAGTTAAAATTACTAAAAGTCGCTCGCAGTAGTTTTCACTCACCAGTGTAGTTATGAACAGAATGGCCCAGAAAGTAAAGAATGCTGCAGCGGTAGCCTTGAGTCCAGCCATCCAGTATATTACAACAGTGAAAATCGTGCACTGTAACAATAAGACTGGGAAATCCGCAGTAATCTGCGCCAGGCAAAAAGCTGCAGGATGATAGAATCCGAAGGACTTCTGTTTCACCAAGACAGGTCGTCCCTTGAATGACTCTGTGACTTCAGACATGGCAACAATGCAATTATATAGAAGGGAGAAGAAGACGGCGCCACCCTTGGTAAAAAGACCGGCAGAGGTAGCGGGGGAGTTATAGAAGCAGGCACCAGCGATCAAAGACATGGCGAGTGACAGGACCTGTTTGATCAAAAATGTCGACTTCTCACCCCATAGAATCTGATATTGGCGGACAGTGCACGCCTTGAGTTGGGCCATAAAGCTGGTCGTAAGGACAGTGTTTTTCGGTAAATGCTTATTTTTCTCAAAGGCGACGGATTCCTTGAATGATTGAGTTCGGTCGCGGGCAACATCGGTGTTTGGGTAGTTGTATTCTGACACCATAGAGCCATGGATTGAAGACTGGTTGTACTCCGCCAAAATGGCATCGGCGTTTCTTGGAAACTTATTTTCAAAGCTAGGTCGGATTTTTCGCTCAGTGGGAACCGTTACGCCCGTCAGGAAATCACCTTGACTTTGTCAGCATTGTCCTTACTATGAGCATCGACGGGGATAGGAAAGTAAGTACCAATGTTAGCGCCTTCGGCATACACAAACCCAAGGTCTTCCATGAACGGTTTGGCTGCGGTAGAAGGGCCATAGAATATCTGTTTTCCCTCGTCCAGGACCAAAACTTTATCAAAAAGATTATAGATGCCGTTTCCTGCCTGGTATAGGGTGACGACAGTCGCGAGGCCTTGGATGTTGGTCATGGCTCGAAGAGCCTTGGCCCACTCCAAGGCCGTGCTTGCATCAAGACCACGCGTACTGTTATCCCAGCAAAATATTGATCCTCGGGTAGCGAGGCATTCGATAATTGATACACGTTTCCGCTCGCCACCGGACACACCACGAACAAACTCATTTCCGACTTTCGTCTCAAATGTATGCGCAATTCCCATGGACTCCAAAAGAAATTGTTTTGTGTCGGCCACATAACCCTTTTCTGACTCAGTGCCGTCTGGGAGATGAGAAGGAACTTTAAGCTTTGTGGCGAAATCCATTGTCTGTCCGACAGTCAACCGTGGATAAAAGAGCTCCTCTTCTGTATTCATCACAATCTGGGCTCGATACTGAGCAGCTTCTTGCTCAGTCATGTTTCCGAACCGCACATCACCCTTAATTGTATGGTATCCTTCGCGACGGTTGGAAAGCATTTTGAGGAGGGTGGTACATCCGGATCCAGGGCGGCCTAGGACCAGTAGCATTTCTCCTGGCTTCACACAGCCATGACTGTCCTTCAAAATACATTTCATTGGTGGCTTCTGGCGCCTGTCTCTGATGAGTTGAGGTATGTTGTATTGAGAGAACTGATTCTCCTTGACGGACGCCGAAGCAGCGGGGACTTCCACGGTGAGGTTCTCCCAGGTGACACCGAGCTCGCGTTTCTTGAAGCCTGCTGCTGCTTCACGTTCTTGTTGTTGAATCAGTTGGGGTGTCATGCTCCATTCGGCGCCCTTGCTCGGAGGAGATGTGATTCCTGCATGGCGAAAAGCGAGAGTCTCTGCACTGGAGGCTTCTCGCATTTCGCGAAGACGAATAGGCGCGGCTTCATGTTCTTTTCCTTCTGGTAAACCAGGATCAGAGTCGTCGGTGAAATCGTTATATTCCATGGCGTTTGTATCTTCACTGACTTAAAAGATGTAAACAAACGACTCTTATGATCAATTAAAAGGACCTAATTGGGTAGGGGAATCAAGCATGTTATATCTTAATCCTCGACGGGGCCGGAATATCCGGTATATACTATGAGGTACGCTTTTATTTGGATCTTTCTTTGAGTCAAGTATCACGAGTGGAGTGAGATAGCCTCAGATAGGGGTGGATAGGGAGTTGTTATTTTTACTTTTTATTTAATCTCTCATACACATGCAAATGTATCCATCCATTGCCAGTCATTCATAGTCAGGGGGGATTCAATTGTTATCTGATGACGCAATAAAAGCTCCAGACCATCTTCTAAGCCCCCTATCGACGTTGGAGATTATTAGTAAAATCGCGGTCTTTCGGCATCCGCTTTCTTCGTACAGTTATGAAGTTGATGCACATCTACTGTACTCGTCATGAACTCAAGTAGAACACTTGCAAATTACAAATATTTGAATCAATCACATGAATCAAACTGATAACAGGAGAGAAATTATGCACGTATAGTTATATACCCAAGGACTGGGGCGTATCCTTCCTCTCAACCAGATATTACTGACCAATCCATAACATCGGATACATTGTGAGCCGAAATCCTAATGTATCCAGTTCTTCTCGTATTGTGTTTTTACCAATCCCTATCTCTGCGTTCCTCGGCTGCCCACTTATACGCTCCTCGGTATTTACAAGGTCGGCATTTGTGGGTACCAACTACACCGGGACGGCCGGGTGCAGATTTCCATGGACTCAAGCGGAACCGGACTAGGGACCTGATCGGTAATACTCCTCGGGAGCCATCAACGTTGGCCACAATTTGTTTGGTGAGATGACTACGGGTACCTGAAGAGATAGGGACGCTTTCTATCTTTAGATGGGGATTACTAATAGCAGCTGCATTTTTGTCTTAATTCAACCCTCATTAGTTTATGTATGTAGGTATATACTATCTCCTCCCTCATAGTATCCTCTTTCAGCAACTTCTTTTATATAACATGAAACTTATCTCTATCAATACACAATTTTTGGAATAAATCGAAACATTTATGACTATCAGCGCTTTGCGTTTTAACATCAACGACTCAGGGGAAAAGTTCCATAGGCTAGTGTACTCCATACCGTAAGAAAGTCTAAGGGGGAGCTGGTTGAAGCGCCGGAATCGGAATAAATTTCTCAAAACGCCGGAATCGGTTTTTTGTACGTACCCTGAACTGAAAACCCCTTATTTGCCAATTTACTCGCAGTTTATAAGGATGCGAACCCCCCATATAAACCAAGCTCCCTTGACACAACGGCATGGTCAGGCATCTGTGAAGGAGAGGATTACTCTAGATTATTATAGGTTAGTTTTCTCAGGGGATAAATTTTTATACTCAGATTTATATTGGTAGCACGGTTAGGTCGGTGGATAGCGGATAGGTATTATGTAGCTGACAAACTGGTATCTGAATTCCGCTGTGATTGTCAGTGTTATCGACCAGCTATCTCAGCTGTCTAAGCGAGTGACGTGAAAGGTACTTATAGACCTTGTTGGTCTGGAAGAAATCGGATGAAGCTAATTCGAGTGCATCTGATTGGATTGAAATGAGTCGAGTCGACCGAACGTGGATCAGGTTCTATGGGCCGGAACATCTGGGGTTTCTATGAGAATGTCTACCCTGAACGACCGTTCTCAAAGCAATAAGAGTTGGCACTTGTGCTTAGGTATCTGGTACAATAGGCAGCAAATACGCTGCTTTCGTATTTATTTGTATCTCTTCTTGTGGCTTGTGTGATCCTTCTTGTTGAGAAGATTCTCAAAGATAAGTAGGATAGTAAGAAAATGGAATATCTTTCATTGCAGACTTCCCCTACCTGCGTCCCCCATTCGACGTCTGAGCGGTTGGTATCCGACCAGCCCTTTGGTGTCAGTAGTGAGTCCTTGATATCCTCTTCCATACCATTCATTACTGGTCCGGCTATTTTTTTTTTCACGTATGGATCTCGAAATGGGACAAACGGCCAAATTGTAGCACTAAATCTCAGCGTACACACCCCTTTTTCTAGGAGTGCAAATAGCCCAGATGACGATTCCGGGTGCCGTCAGCTCCAGGACCCCAACGACAACCACTGCCCACCAAGCATAACGCATCTGTATACACATAGCAGAAAAGCTGCCTACTGTGTGTGTAAGAGTATCGTCGCTGGTGCGTGTGCAGACGTAAGACGGCATGTCGTAGTGCTCTAGCTCATTGAGGTCATCCACCTTGTACAAAATACCAGCCGTCAGCCAGAGGATAATAGCAATAGTAGAGACAATGACGGTGGCAATGTTGCCGACTTTTGTAACGTGGCGCACCTATGAAGTGTTAGAACCTCCTTTATCCAAAATGCGACTATAGCCCTGGCATATCGGTTCGAATGTCAGGCGGGAAAAACAGAGGAGGAGTTATGTGGGAGTAACCAGTGGGGGGGGGGAGCTGGGGGTTGGGGGTTGGGGGTGAGAAAATGGTACGCGGTAGGTGAAGAGCACTCATAGTAGATGAGAAACTGGCAGTGCAGAGAACTAGATTTAGAAAAGTCGCCGTTGCCGATACTCCGAGCAACACCAGCATCGGCTGCGATTTCAAGCCAGACGGCCAGACTCTCATCTTAAACCCACTGCGATCATCTGTCACGCTCATGTGCTGGGTTTTTAGGTACTTGGCGATGGCATATCCCAGTACAATCATGATAGAGGCAGTAAAAAGCAAAGAGAACACGCGGATGACAAGCCTCGTGCGTCCAACAACACGTTCAAGGTATGGATCTCGTGCCTTTCGTCCTCTCTTTGCCTCTCTTTTCTTACCAACATTCCTTAGGGGCGACGGTGCAAGTGGAGCCGATGCTGAAGGATCATATGTCGTGTAAACGGCGGGTAATAGCATAGGGGATCTGTCGGACGCTTTTTCATCCCGTAAATGCTCCATTGCAATTAGCAAGTTTTCTGCAAAGGATACAGCGATGCCAGGGAAAATGATAAAGAAACCAGAGAACAAGGAATGAATACGGCAAAAGAAAAGAAGGTTATGCAGAAGGGATAGAGAAAAATAAGATGGAGTCGTCGGGTCTGAGTCGAGTGTATGATTGAGATGAAAGGACATTGGCTAATGAGAATGACTCGATATTATATTGTCTACATAGGATCTGAGTAGATAATCTTGATATATAAACTTATACGGCATGACTTGATGGGTGCTTTGGCGCACACTTGCGACTTACTACTATTACTAACGTCCGGGGTCATCTTTTTTCATAGCACACAAGGACAGGGAGAGAAACAGGCCGGCCACTCGGGGTTCTGTGCTAGCTGTGCCCGAAACTTGCCTCACAGACGCCGGCCTCCAGCTGTCTCTGGCGGTTGTCGGCGCCAATCGCATAGACGCCCGGTAATGGGGAAGATGCGGTTGTCGGTTCCCGTTCTAATGGGCTTCTATCTTGAGACAGTGGAAGAGGGATAGCCCCGGAGAAAACGACGTCACCTGGGAATTAGGGAGACTTGGAGGGGATTTGGAATTCTTTAGTGCTCCTAGTGACTCTTTTCCTAAAGAGATTTCCCACTTTTTATAGAGTACTTTTGACAGGAAGGACCCTGGCGGCTGCTGTGTTTTTAGAACATCAGGGTATTGGCAGCAGACTAGCAACTTGCCCTAACAGCCGGATGTCTTTGCTCCCGTACTATACGATCAACTGTCTTTATATACGTAATATGGACACAGCCACTTGGGCAGTTTCTGTTGGGCTCAAACATGCGTGAAGATTGTCCTTAGGAAAATGCAGCTTACTGGCAAACATTGTCGGGGTAGCAACTTAGCAAGCTTAGATCAGCAGCCTGTTTCGTCTCTGCTCAGTGCTACTGGGTAGTACTATTAACTTGCCACACAAACCCTGAGAGTCAAACCCCAATACCTGGCAGCACTAAGATTAGTTTAATTATGCTTATATCAATGCACTAGAATGCTAGGTCTACGCACTATGTCGTATGGTCATGCTTAATCAATATGTAAGCTCACTGATAGAGTTTTGGACCCTTCAGTTATAATGGACCCCTTCCCAAATGCAAGGACCTCCTTACTAGCTTTTTTAGCTTGCATTAATAAGCCCTGTTTATTATAACCCCTCCATGCTTGAATTTAGCTTTGTGGTGGCTATTTGAGTCCTCCATGACTAACGTGAGCGTGTTATACTGATTTTACGGTCCGCTATGCCAAGAGGTGAAAACGGAGCTTTGAAGTTGAGAAAGACCCTCAAATGCCCTCGTTATATATGAAGTTGTCAGTTGGCAACAAGAGAGACTCATCATTCCAATCTCTTTATCCAGTCATTTCTTATTTTCCTACAGCCGACACTCTATCACCATTTTTATATCCCTTGCCCCTGGCGTTTAGTCTCTTCCACCACTTTTCTGCAGAACCATGGCTCGTTCCTTAGTGGCCGTCGTGCCACTGTTAGTTGGGTGTGTCATTTGCCAATCGCTCATCACAGATATTAGCAACGAGACATCCCTCGTCGAACGCGATGGTTTTGGTCCCGCCTTCACCGTTGATACTTCACAGAACGGCGTGTGCTCATCAATTCTACCAGCAGGAGGCATCAAGTCTGGAAATATTATTTGGGCCAATCAAGGTGTAGACCTGGCTATGATACAGGAACTGACTGCCTTTCCCGTCGGCAGCGGCGCTAGTGAGTAGCTCTTTAATCCCCAACTTACCTATGATTGAAGTGTTGTAGTTTGGCTAGTACCGTCAGTGTACTAACTAACTTGGCCCCAAGCGTTCATAGACGGTGGGTGGACACACGCTTTCCTCCAGGAGCGCGCTTCGGTCGTACCGGACCAAGCAGTGGATTGCCGGCGCACCGATACTTTCTGTACCGTCAGGAAGACTTGTGCCGACTATAAGAGCGTTCCATTCTTGTTGGCTGCGATATCGATTGAGAATATCCACCGGTCATTATCGGCGCAGATCAATGCTTATGATCGCGTCATTGCTCAACTCGACGCCGGGTCAGTGGCCCCTTGGCGGTCTCTCTTCCTGCTAATTAGCTCGGTTAACACACTCTACGGTAGCTTGCTAACTCAGACAATAGCAACCAAGCGAGTATCAGGGCTCTCCTTAGGGATATGTCATTCCCCAACACGAGGGGCTTCAGTTTCAGCGCTTTCCTCGATGGCTTCCTCCTTGGTGTAGACCTCATTGGCGGTATCTCGGAGACGTTGCTAAAGTCCATTGGGACAGCAATTAAAGAAGGAATCGAGGTAAGCAAGAATAATTTATCTTCCATCATACCATAAGCAGAGAGGTAAGCTGGAGGAGAAATGCTAACACTTGGATATAGGCAGCCATCGATTCCGCCATCCAGCCAGCAATTGATGCGAAACTCGACATTTTCACAGACGCCAGCCCAGTTGTTAATGGTTTACGAGATGTACAGAACTCTCTGAAGGCGGTACTCTTTAGCTGGAACGACCGCGGCGTTGACGACTCAAAATTGGACCGCGGCACCCCCGCAGAGACGGTGGCTTTTTCCAACAGGGTTCCTTTCTCGAGCCTCTCCCGAGTGATGAAGAGATGATTTCTACCGCAGCCGCCGACATCTTCAAGCAAACAGTAAGTCTCAAACACGCTGGTGGCCACCAAAGGCTGCGTGCGCAGTCCCAAGCCTCCTCAATTTACTGATTTGTTACCACCAGAAGGCTCGTCTCCTTGCCGGCTTGTGGATGAGCCAAGATGTTGAAATCATCATCAGCGAGCCCGTAAGTTGAAACCAGCCTGGACTTGGATGTAATTGTAATTGTGACCTATGACCGACACTGACGGTTACGGCAGGTGTTTTGCGACCGATCGAAAGGCACTGCAGGCGGTGGCAACTGTGCTACTAATGGCTGCAGTGAGATCAGATTCTTGGGCAACGTCAATGGTGTAAGCTTTTTCTTTTATCCTGTTTTTATCTTTTGAAAAAACAAGACCGTGTCATCTAATCTGTCGATAATATTAGAAGAGTCTATGTCTCGAAGTTGGCGCCGGCAAGGATCTTCCGCAGGCGCTGGTCTTTGGTGAGCTACAAAAGTTTGGTCTCAACATCCAAGACATTTCCCAGAATGCAGTGAGTCCCGGATCTATCATCAGATTCCTTCTTCCCTTTTTCAACCTATCTACAATAATTTGCTAATATATTGGCTCAGGCAGCATGTAATGATGCTGGCGGCTCAGGCATATTCCCACCTGCAGATAGTGACATCCTAGAATTCGGCTTTCCTCGTTGCACTTTCCCATTCAAGAAACTGGAGAATAGACAATAAGCTTACATCTTCCAAAATCAGTTACTCCCCTATCTCTTTTAGCTTCTTTAGCAATCAGTCAAGCGAACAGCATGCTCAAACCATGTAAAACATTTCGTATAATGTGTATCCTCGGTGGCATCCGAAACGTTTGGCCTATATTCTTCATTCTTGATACATATTGCATAACTGAACTCTTATTGCTGTTATTATTGCATTACACGTTGTGACTACCCTCTGTCTCCTCTTTACTCTCTTTTCTCTCCAGCGCTATACGTCACTTTATTTAGCAGCTGGACAATTAATCTCATCCCTTTTAACCCTCATTAAACCGTGATGTGCCTGCCCCACACCGCACCATCTTGGTTTCCATTCTCTCATGGTTTAGCAAAGTAGTTAATGTATAATAATTTCTGCAGATGCTGGCAATCTATCACGTAGTGTTATAACATCTAACTTATCTTTTAATAGTGTGTACTATGTAATAGTAGAAAATATCACATCAATCTACCATGATTGGATGTTTTTTTTTCCGCTGCATAAATGACCCAGCAAATTTTAATTATAGCCCGACTACGGCGGCCCCGTATCTTCCTTTTCCTGCGTCCAATAACGATGATGGGCCACTCTTATTTTTCAAGCCTGTTTCGGCTCTGTTATCTAGAGGCGGGAAATTGTGCAGTTTGTTATGAAATAATGTTTTAACATAGACTGAACTAGCAACGTGTTCTCGATAACACAAAGTCGAATATTGAGGTCACAGCTGTCAACGCTTAACAGCAAAGTTCACAACAGCGTGTACGTCGTCTCCAAAATGCAAAGAAAAAAAGCATACTATTATTAACCAGTGATTGGGAACTGAAGAATGACTAGTAATAAAGATGGCCAAGCGAAGAATGGCCAACCACCAAATAAGGAGAGAAGACACACAGAATATGGAAATACTATGATTGCTGTACAATTTTGGCAACACGCCAAATGTGATGGAAAGAAAGGAGGGGCTGTAACTACCATCAGAAGGTTGCTCAGGTGGTCTCAGGCTTTATATAGAACTGTTCTGGCATTGAGTGAGTAGTGTTCATACACTGCCAAGGATTACAAACACTGAATACACAAAGAAATATGTGGAATGATATATCAGCCAGTCTAAAAATAAGCTTCTATGAAAGTTTTTCCCGTGCTTCTTTAGCCGAAACGCGAAATGTTCAAGCGGCTCTGGCAGGAGAGGGTTGAACACGTCGGCACGGATATATCCCCCTGTCATACCCGGGAGCAGTACCCTCAACTACGACATCACGACATCAGCCTCCTTTACTCGCTTTTCCGTGTAGCTCCTATTAGTGAAGTTAATCCTGTGACTGACTCAAATCACGATTGTAGAATGATCAAATTTGGCAGTCGCCGGAAGCACTGGCGGTCTTTATTCATACTATCAAGCATTAAGAAGACGATGATGTTACAATAAGAACATAGATAGCAAATAACGAGCGATTGCAACATCTCCTGGAATGCGAGACAGAGACTACGTTGGTCCTTGATTATAGTGTATTACAGGGGTGTATCTGTCAAGGCGGTGACCCATGCTTAGGAGAGCACTTCTATATCATAAGCTTGTATGGATACAAAGCACCGTAAAACGACCAACGAGAAGCGACCAGACAAAGAGAGGCCACGTGGGAGCCATCCGGCTGCTGTACGCCAAGAGTAAATAAGGTGCAAATTTGGAGACCGGGAAACAAGACCCACAACGGGTTAGCCAACGGATTAGCTAGCCAGCGGCGTAGTGATTTTCGTATCGATGGAAAGCTGACACAGCAGAGATAGGCGGGTCTCTCGGTTACGGGAATTCTCGCTGTCCGGCCGGTGCCGAATTACGAAAGTAGAACTTATAGCTACTTCCAGAAAGGGGTTTTGGTGTAACAACCTCTCGTTGTTGACCCATCACTACATTGTGCAAAACTCCTACGTAGGTCGTATAACTGTCAGGTAAGCGTTTCTTGAAAGCAGAGTTGATGGCACTAGCTATAGCGACTCTACAAACAGGGTCCGACTAACATGTGATGCCACTTTATAGGTCTTTGATATGGCCAATGATATCTCCAGTTGATATCACTGCTACCCATTAGTCCTATTAACAGTGCTCGTATTACCGTTTACGACAAGGGACGATTCAAAAGATATAATAACGTGCTACTTACGAAATGCTGGTGGGTACGCCGTACTACCAATGGCTGTACGCGAGGATGGCACTAAGATTGATACGATAGACGGCAACGGGATGGCCGCATTAGGTGCTGCTGCTCACGAATATCTGGAATTGGTACATATTCTCTCACCCACCGTAAAGTTGGACTCAACCTAAAAGGTTGACCGGTTAATGCATTACTCTTTTATCACTACTTTGTCGGCTTCTTATTGATCTGATAATAGCTGTCGACTGTGGCAAAGTGCTCTAATGTAATTTGTCTACCAAGCTTTGTTAAGCATAACACCACCGCTTGTCACAATTCTAGCGCCTGCAGGGATCCCAGCCCTACTACAAAAGTCGTCACCCTCCACTCCATAACTGCATTGCATACCAGGTGAATACGAGAATTTTGATACTCCACTGCATATCCAAAAAGGTCCCAGCTCGCTTTTTGAGCGACATTTACAACTACGGCTTAGCAGTTACGAGTTTATCAGCCTACTACTATTTCACTCAACCAAGCGCTAACATCAATGTATCCCTAGTGGGAGAGAGCAAAGGCCACGGGCATTACGTTCTTAGTTACGTGTGCAAAAGAGGCGCAGACTTATTGGTGGATATTGTTGGTCCATATCTTTCATGTTGAAGTTATCACACCTTACTCGTATGTGTTGGTTGTGAAAGAGCAAGTTAGAAAAAAGGCTGTTGCAGGGTTGCAAGTAGCTGCTTCTTACCGACATTCCTCACTGCAGTTAATTGCTCCACCTACTCAAATGGTAAAATTGTATCTCGTATCTGCTTTGCAGCTGTTTCTAGAAAGGAAAGCCACTTTGGCTTATATATATAGTCTCTCGTAGAAATTGTCGAAAGATTATACTGTAAGAAATTTGCAAACCAGCAGCCAGTACGTCTCGAGAAGGAAAAAAAGAATTCAGGCAGCAAATTTTTCTTGACATGCGTGCCGGATGGACAGCAGCTGTAATAGAAGGACATGTCACTCGAGGGATCACCTTTTTCAAGTTTCCAGAGCGAGAACAGTGGCACCACAGATGGCGAAAGCTCAAAATACCGCTGGCGGTAGGAAGTTTCTTACTTGTGTACGGCATTATCGTTTATACAGCCACGCTCTACACAGCTGACGTGACTTTGCCATCACCGTGAGTCATCATTTTTTGGCTCTTAACGTCAGAGATGGGATGGTGATGCCAAATGAGCATGCAGCTGATTTACGATGCTAAATTAGATTGTGCTTCGGAGACGGAACGCCTGCAAATTGGACAGATATGTCGTACCTAGCGAAACACCTATGGAGACCATACTTGCACAACATTGCTTCCAAATCATTCATTGCCGACAATGGCGAGCATTACAAAATTCCGAGCGATTCATATCGATGGACAGAGACTTTTGGCAAGAAGCTCATTATCCTTGACGTCGATAGTCGGCCGAATACAAACACTGGCGAGATATTGAATGGGGAGAAGCCGGATCTGTCTAAGATTACAGGTCGGACTGCAGGATTTATGAGTCATTATCTCTATTGTATGGTATACCCAAGTTCCTTCTCTTTTATTCTCCAATCCATATTAACAAAGAGACTCCTCCGCAGCAATGATCCATGGATACGACTACCGACTCGTGCGAGCCCCTAATTACAACGATCGTCACGGCACCTGGGTGAAAGTCCCTATGATAAAAGAAGCTCTTAAATCCCATGATATTGTAGTTTTCCTCGACGCGGATGCTGAGTTCGTTCACCCTCATCTCCCACTTGAATGGTTGATGAGTTTTTGGAACATAACGCCACGGACGCTTGTCGCCATGGCTGAAGATCCTGACGAGAGCTACAACAAGGATGACAAGGGCCGACTGCTTTGGAATACCGGGTTCATTATTGCGCAACAGAGTAACCGTACACAAGAGATGTTCGATGCCTGGGAAAACTGTCCGACTGGCGATCGCTACCCCGGCTGTGATCGTTGGTTAAAAGAATGGGCGCATGAGCAAGCGGCATTCGGATATTACCTACGTTATAATTACAACGGACCAGAAGAATTACGCACCATACCCTGCGATCAAGGTAATGGAGCGCCATACATCGGTAACAACAAATGCCGCGGTGTGTTTGTCCGCCACCACTGGTGGGAGAAGGACCGTACGATTCGGAGTTTATATGACTCAATTCTCAATCTGTTTGTTCGGAGACTTTATGGACAATTTCATGGAGAAAAGAGCCGCTACTTTCTGGATGCCAGCAAATACCAGTATCCGATACATGATCTAGTTGTGTAGCATGTCTCTCGCGCTCTTTACACGTGGAGTAAACATGTGGATTCATTTGCATTTATATCCTATAGTTTATAGAGATCAGCTTGCAGTTTACTTTGTTTCATAATTATACTTGGCATGGTAATATTTGTTTTGTGGCAATAACATATTAGAAAAGCCTGTTTGTAATAGTAAAGTACATTCTAATTTCGCGTTTTGTTACAGCTCATCCTTTCCATTCCCTTCCTTTCCTTTAAACCCATTCTCCAACCCTTTCTTGACAATAGAGCTTAGAATCTCATAGACGACTTGTGCTGCTGCTAACGCAGTCTCCTCACCTCTTCCCTGGTACGCTGGACTGACTTCGACTATATCAGCACCAACAATATTCAAGCCCTCGATGCCTCTCAAAATCCTAATAAGCTCCCGGGTAGTCCAACCACCAGGCTCCGGAGTTCCAGTACCCGGTGCGAAAGCAACATCCAATACGTCGATGTCAACCGACAGATATACAGGGTCTTCAGTTCCTAACACCGACATAATACCATCAATGATACCTTTGGTGCCAATATCGTCAATCTCATCAGCCGCAAAGCGAACCCAATTCTGAGCGGTATCCGATTCATGATCTGCCCAATCCGTACCGCTGAGACGGGTTCGTAAACCAGCATGAACAGACTGGCCAGTTGATGAATTAGATAGCAGACCTTCTTGGTTAGCCATCCAGAACATTGAGCCATGGGTGAAGTGTGTTGAGCCCCAGGCGGATGGGTACGCAGCAGGATCCCAAGTGTCCAGATGAGCTGTCGTGATTTAGCCTTTTGCTCGTTTGTCTCAAAGTTTACGGGAGATACACATACCGTCAAAGTGAAGCACGCGAACAGGCCTACCATAAATCTCATTCAAGGACCTCAAAGCGGGAAGCGCCAAACTGTGATCACCACCAAGAGTAATGAGCTTCGGTTTACCTTGACTCAAGGAGCTTATAGGCCGAGCTCTGCCAAGATTCTTAAATGCCTGAGTCATTTGCTCTGTTGCAATATTGTTATCAAAGGGAGTTATAGGAATATCTCCGCAGTCAACAATCCTTGCCCAATTTTGGTACGGGTTGATGTTGGCGCGAGGGTTGAATGCGCGTAATGAAGTCTGGCGCGAAGACGCTTGTCTGATGGCTCTGGGGCCAAATCGGGCGCCTGAGAAAGAATGAGTAAGATTCATCGTCTGGACAATGCGAAAGCCCTTACCCGGTCTGAAAGAAACGGCGTTGTCAAACGGCGCTCCGATGATGGCAATGTCATATTTCTCTTGAGGATTGGTGAGACATTTGACATAATCTAGGTGAGCAAATGACCCGATGCCATTGAACGACCACTATATGTGTGAGTTATTAAAAGTTAATAACATCGATTTCAACTCAGTACATACCTCGTGCCCCCATTTCGCCTCCAACTCTGCTAATTCCTCACTACTCCATTCCTTTTCATCATGATGACCGCCACAGGCATACCCTGAGCCGATAAAAGACAGGAGGTGTAACAACGACACGAACTTCATTTCTAGATAAGACTTGCTCAAGAATGCTCGTAAAGAAAGGTATGATAGGAATGACCATATCCAGCACATTTGGCCTTTAACATCTCTATTATATAAGGCCGCTGTGTCTGAGTTTCCGGATTCGCCTCCCCCACAATCCCCACACCCGGCGTTAATGGCGGGGATGTTGTCTAAGTGAGATGCGTTTCAACAAAGCCCGAGATCGGCCAAGTAGAGCCGCCTAGTTCGACCCACCTCCAGGTTGTGCCGTTATCAGTACGTCGTATTCAGAGTATCAACTCTCACCGCGATGAGGGTTTCCCAGATATATAACACCTCCAAATACATGTCCGCCGCGCGATGTTATATAGGATGGCTCTCGCGGACTGTTTCTTGACATACCCAAGTCAGACCAGTTGTTGGTCATAACGCCCCCAACTTTTCGTCTTCTTTCTTCCCTTAACCCCAACTCTTTTCACCATTCTTCTTCTCAAATTTCTCGACGCCAAAGAGCGAAAGCCGTTTTTCGATATGGCTCCAGGCAAATCTGACATTCCGGACACCGCGTCCATTTCCCAGTCACATGTGGAAGACAAGTCACCATATATGCATCCCGACGAACACCTCAAGAAGCGCTTCACCCTCCTTTCGGTCATCGCATTCGGTTTCACCACCATGAATTCCTGGGTAGCATTCGCCTCTGGTGTCGCCGTCCCGCTTTCATGTGGTGGTGGCCCAGCCCTCATCTACGGCCTCATTGCCGCCGCAGTTGTTATGGTCATCATCAACATTGGCTTTGCAGAGCTTGCTTCTGCATTCCCATCTGCTGGTGGCCAATATCATATCGTCTACATGACTTTTCCGCCGTCTACACGTCGAGTCGCCGCGTTCTTTACAGGATGGATTTCTGTGATTTATATCATGGCAGCGACGGTGTCGTGCAATCTCTTTGTCGCCGGCTCTATCCTCGACGTCGTGAGTCTGTGGAACGAGGGATACGAAATACAGGCTTGGCATACATATCTATTGCATATTTTGCTCTGTATCATTGCCTTTGTTGTCACTTCTCGATTCCCAACCGCGATTGGCAAGCTGGGAGTGACCATTCTGGTACTTTCCCTTGTTGGATTCGTCGCCTCTCTTGTAACGTTGCTTGCTGTCAAAGACGTCAAACAAACCGCGGATTTTGTGTTCAGAGACTATCAGAATGTCAGCGGGTGGCCAGATGGATGGGCTATCTTCATTGGCATTACAGGCTGCTTATGGGCATATTCTGGAGTTGACGCCGCTACCCACGTCTCTGAAGAAGTACCTAACCCAAGCCGAAATGTCCCTATTGCCATCATTACCACCATGGTCTTGGGTGTCATCACGGTTCTTGCATGGAACATTGCGCTCATGTTTGTTATTACGGATCTTCAGGCCCTCATCGAGTCCGGGGTTCCGATTCTGGAGGTATACAACCAAGCGCTGAACTCAAAAGTGGCTACAACCATCTGGGCCGTGTATTATATGGTCATGTTCTACGATATCGTCCTCAATCTCTTCATTTTCGCAGGGCGAACAATTTGGTCTCTTTCTCGTGACGGCGGGGTGCCTTTCTCCAGCTTCATCTCTCGCCTCAACTGGGCAAGTCCTGTTCGCGCCACCGCGGTTATGCTCGTCCTGCAGATCATTATTGGAGTCCTCTATGTTGCGTCATCTACGGCCTACAGCAGTTTCATCAACCTCACTCTATTTGCGCTCAACATCACGGTCGCATTACCTCAGGCTGCTCTCTTGTTCCGAGGCCGCGGCATTCTCCCCGAGCGAGCCTTTTCTCTGGGCAAGTTTGGCTACATAACCAACGCAGTTGCCACCTTGTTTGTCATTTTCTTCTCAGTCTGTTTCTGCTTTCCCGTGGGTTATCCTGTCACAGCTAGCTCCATGAACTATCTGATTGTAGTTATGGCTGTCGGGCTAGCCGTTACAACGGTTGCATGGGTTGCCAAACTGCGGAAAACCTTTACTGGGCCTAGGTTGGACAACTATGAAGGCGAGTCCGTCCATTAACGTTTCGACTAGACGAACATTTCCTTCTATACGTTTTGGGCTAGATAATGCACTATTAATTCCCCTTATGGTTATTCATCTCTTCTCCGCGAGTGCTAGTTTGCCTCTCACAAACTATTTCCTACAACTTCCAAATCGCCCCCCCACGTTTGTGATTCCCCGCGCTCTTGGCCCACCCACATTTGCTCATGACTCGCTCCGCCTCTTTCCAGCCAATGGACGCTCAATTGCTATCTTCAATCATCCACTAGTAAGATAGCAATCTCGTGCCGCCATTGACGCCGTGCATGAACTCTTTCCGAGACTCTGGATCTCCGCTCTCTTACTACTTCACTTCCTTTTGAGCATCTCATCCCATCTATTCGCAGTGTATATTGTATTGCACAACGTCCCACATTGGAATCTCTTGCCGCCTGTAACGCCCATCACGCCGACATATGAGTTGTCACCATGTCAACTTTGGCCGTTCCGCTAGAGTCTTCTCCACAACCGCAGGTCACACAACGCAAATCGACGAAGAAGGGCGGCTACACGCGACAGCGTCGCGGTTGTTTGACCTGTCGCCAGCGCAAGAAGAAATGCGACCAGGGTTTGCCCATATGCGGGCACTGCTCACGACTTAACCTTGTTTGCAAGCATGAGAAGCCCCGGCAGCTGTCAAGTGCCTGGAGCGAGGATGCTGTGGAGGAGGATTCCGGGATGTCCCAGGCACAGCCATACTGGGCTTCTCAACGCTCTATTCTTTCGCAGAGCGATCATATCTCCGAAGTGTTGAGGCTGACTAAGATCCATGAGCCTCTGGATCTTGTGCGTCTTGACAGCCCCGCTGGTTATGATTGGAGCTCCAGTCGAAGGTCCATGATGCGGTATTACACTTCCACTCTCGCTATTATGCTATCCGCAACCGCGGAAAACAATTGTTTCTTATCCGGTTAGTTCACTTCAGTCATTCTTTTCATTTTCTAGAATTCCTTTTTAATAGTGGACCTAGTCTTATTGCCAATGGCATTCGATTGCCCTGCCCTCCTTGATGCAATGGCTGCATGGTCTTCGGCCCACCTTGCCCTTCGGGACCCCAATTTTCACGATGCGTCTCTGCAGTATCGTGGGCGGGTGCTTGCCAATCTTAGCGCTGCCCTTCAAGAAGGTAGTCTTAATGGGGAAATGTGTCTAGCTGTAGCTATGGCCATGTGCTCCATGGAGACCATATCCGATGCAACCAGCAGTAGTTGGGCACACCATCTCGCAGGTGCTGCGGCGGCCTTGCAGTCCAAGGGTTCCGATATGCAAGTAGGCCCGCTACAAACGTCGCGGTCTGTTTTGAGCGACTACTGGCTAAAATCGGTTGAAAGAAGGTGGCTCGTGAGGAACTTTGCCTATCATGACATCCTGATGAGTGTTTCCCTAGACAGGAGGCCACTGATCACGGGCGACTATTGGATGTCTGCAGACGATGCCATGGCAGATCCCTACTTTGCCTTTGCGTCTAGGATTATGATATTGATATCTGAAATCAGTGTTTTGAACGCAGACTGCGCAGAATACAAGGCGTCCATTGGCGGTGACTTGACTTTAGAAGAAGCCGAGTTTGCCCTCATCTTCGAAAAACTACCCTTGGATTGCAACTACCAAACACCACTTCAACGGGCTCACAATATCGCGTTTAGTCTTCGAGAATGGAAATGTCCAGCGTCTTCCGCCAACACGCCGCTTGCCTTCCTTAGCGAAACATATCGAAGTGCAGGCCTCATATACCTCGATCGTGTCGTACGCCAATACTTCCCACAGCGTGCGGTTGAGATATTGCCAGAAGGCATCTCGGTATATGTTGAGTCGGTATGCGACGTTGCACAAAAAGTACCAGAGGGATCTCTGGCTGAGTGCTCGTTGCTTTTCCCTCTTTTTATTGCTGGTGGGGAGGCAAAGGATGTAACGCATATCGAGTGTCTTAGGAACAGACTTTGCACCATGAACAAATGGAGGCAATTTAGAAATGTTAATGCTTGTAGGGAGGTCTTGGAAGATGTTTGGAAGAAGAGGGATGAATCCAGCGAGACAGAGAGGGTCGATTGGAGGGATATCGTTCGACAACGAGGCTGGCAGCTCGCACTGTCGTAAGGGGTGATGACTTGATGTGCTCTTATGAGGATCTACGAGCGTAATGGTATTTAACGAATCACGAATGAAGGCATAATTTCTCATGTTCCGGCCCTGGTGGTTGAGTTCAAGCCAGATGCTGAGGAAACAAAATATGAGAGACAAAGCTACGAGGTCTTGACCTTCATTTGTGGAAGAGAGTGATCAGTGTTTGACTTTTGGATTTGTGGTTCGCGCTTTGGAACGTCTAGAAAGTAGGGAATGCATCCCAAAGACACTTCAAAAGTTCGTATAGCGTGAACAGAGGCGAATGCCCCATGGGAGCCGAGAAATTGGAAGCAAAGCAATATAATAATATGTCATCTCGAAGGTACAAGTGTAGACCTATAGCTCATGTATATTTCTAAGCATTTACAATTGAACTGGTATTCCGCATCTGAGGTAATCCTTTTTATATTTCGAGCTTCTGAGGCACGCTTTTCCCTTCACCATATGCAGGGAGTTTATTGTAAAATGCTTACAATACTGTTGTACGCTGCTTTGGGATTGAAGTTGCTGTCGAATAGAAGGGGACTGGAGCCTGAACGCCACGAGTCCTATGGATACGTCAATGAGGTTCTCTGCTTAGAATGGTAAAAGCGCGATGTACTCACTTTGTCGCTAATACCCCACACGGTGATTCCCAAGCACTTAGGGACGTTCAAACATCCTCGAACAACTGCGCTGTAATCGTTCGACGGTGCGCCCACGATGTCAAGTTCAGTAATGGCCAATTCAGTGACTGGTGCTGTAGCTAGCTGCTGAAGTGCACTTTGTACAGAGGCACCTCCTCCAGCACCGATGTGGGTTTGAGTTCCTGTACAGAGCGTCTTATGTTAGTTCTAAATATTCTAAGCTATTAACCGCGGAAATGAGGTCAAAGGGGGTTAAGCATTGCTGGCTGACCGATGCCGTCAATGGGGACTCCTTGAGAGATCCATTTATCCACATAATATCTCATTAAGTTGACTTTACTAGACCCGGCAACATCGAGATTGTAATCGTTGATGTAGAGACGAGCAGACGGATCAGCTTCTCGAGCAGCACGGAAAGCAATCGAGACAAACTCTTCGCCTAGCAGTCTAGAAAACACAGAAGAGCGTAGTGTTCCATCCTCGTTGAAGATCTCGTTTACTACATCCTATTGGCATCAAAAAAATACATACATTTAGCAGCCCCCACCAAAAGGAACGAATTGAGATTTTCACAACTTACCCAAGCGCGAATCTTTCCTTTATATCTTCCGACAACAGTGAGAACATGAGTACGGATAACCTGGCGCAAAGTATCTGCATTATTGATGTTATTGACCCAATTAGGTAGCTGTGAGTGCCAAATCAGAGTATGTCCACGTATCGTCTTGCCGTTTTGTTGAGCGAAGTTGACGAGGTAATCTGCATCTCCCCAATTATACTGGTTTTGATTAGGCTCAAGGGACTGCCATTTCATGCTATTCTCTGGCGTCACTTGGCCAAGATTAGCCTGGATAATGGCCGCATTTCGTTCTCGTTGGAGTAAGCCACGGTCAGTCGCAGTTCCAAAATAAACTTTGCCTTTCCTTTTGAAGAGCTGATCAATGCTCACAGAGGCTTGTCGATCCTCCAAATCAGCCATTCTCTCAGTAATATTAACGCGGCGGGCGGCAAGTTCAGGCTCCAATTGAATGAATCCGGCCGGGAGAGCGGCTACCAGAGGCGCCAGAAGGCAAAACATTATATTTGCTTTCATATTTGCTGATGTTTACTGGTTCTATTTCAGAGAGTCAGCAACATCATGGAGAGCTTCAACACTGTAATTACCACAAAATATACCTGTTTTCTGTTCAAATCTTCGTACAACAATGGCACTCCACAAGCCGTCTTGGACTTTGATGTTCTCTTTACTTTTTCGAATAGAATCCAATAGTATAGCTTATCTCAACAGCGGGTATCGCAAGAATTTATAGTTGTAGGGCATTGGTAATCTTGATACAAAGCCTTATAATGAAATGTTATATGAATAACTCGCGGATACTTCATCATATTCGGATATGTGAGACTCTTCTATAGCCACCCCGGATAAAGATAAAATGTTACTGTAACTCTCCTATTGAAGAATGGAGCAAAGACTGAAGTATGTGCTCTGTAATAGCAGCAGTTTAACCCTGCCTTGGCAGAAGTAAAGGAATGCAAGTCTGGCCCCAGCAAAGATTGGCCGCAGTAAAGATTCTAAATGCTTATTCAAGCTTTCTGCCTATGAGCGCCCAGGGAAATATTTTGCCGTAATCAACCGCATAAAGAAAGCAATAGAGGAGAACTGAATTAACCGTTCTGCCAAGAGTATCTTTTGAAGATGCCATTCGCTAGGTATTACACTGTCGTGCTTTTTGCTTTTATTACCTTTGCGGGGTCACATAGCTTGGCATATCAATAAACAGCAGAGTATAAGTAGCTCGGAGATTTATTAACCATAAATACTAAGTGTTTTAAATACCCGGATTGAAATGGCAAAATTGCTCTCATTTTATAATAGCCTTATTGTAGCTTCAGTAAATTAATTGGCCTTGGACACCATATGTACGTAAAGCCTGAAGATGTGCAGGTCCCTACCAGCAGCTGCATAGACACCATCGTGAGATTATTGAATCCTTTTGTAAGCTGAGGGTTATGGACCAGATGGGCAGGATACTTAGGGATAGCAGAACAATAGGAATACCTTAAACGGGTGATAAAAAAATGTCAGCACACCGAGCGAAGTTATATGACATAAAAGCATTCGGATCCAAACTTGCGAGTGTTATGTATTGAATACTGACTACTTATGGGTAGTTTCATACCTTCTTCTACACTCTATTTCCTCCGATTTTCTTATTTCTTGATGTATAAACAGCGCACTAAGTAATAACTCCTTGATGTAGCGGCCTGTTCCATTCTACTCGCCACGAGGTCACATATGACCACTTAGGTATTATGCTAATGCTAAATGGAACACTACCTGTATAACCGGCTGGGCACGATTATTGAACACTTATGAATTTAATCAATAAACCCCTTTTTTAAGCACGTGAAATATTTACATATGGACTGTTACATCACGCCGTTATGTATTACAACAGCATATTACGGAGTAATACTGTCTTCATGTAATTGGTGTGCGCAGACACAAGCCACCCTACACTGCGAAGAGTGCAGCTTGCAAGTGACACATAAAGCGAGCGACAATAACATACATGGTGTATTGCCGCAATCTCTCGCACAAGGTCAGGCAGGGGATATCAGTCGAGCCAATAGGTAGCATTAAGCAAACAATTAGAGATTAAACTGGACCGACCTTAGGGGACAAAAGTAAGAGTACATACCTTATTCAATCTCCTAGATGCTCACAGAAGCAGAATGCGCTGGCCTCTCTCGCTAAACGTCTAGCCTGGACTGATAAGTCACGGGAACCAAAGATCGGCTACACATGCACCGTTTGTTCACACCGTCTCTTCGCTCAATTGCGCGCAAGTGACCAGGCTGCTCGAGGGATTTTGGACAAGACTGATACTGGTTAATGCCGAAGCGCCACGCTAACTGCGTCGCTCATGAGATACATTGCATCAGCGCTTCCTTTTGTGGATATTCTCGTCCCGTCTACGGTGAAGTAGGCCATGGCATACACTGTCGGATAGATCACATCTTAAGAATGTGTATTTGAAAGAGATTCCTCAAAAAACCGGACTGGATGCTGGAAGATCTGATTGGATCGGGATCAGCTGGTGATGCAAATTCCCTTCAGCAAGATTTCTTGGCACAAAGCAGTCGCATCATGAAATGAGAAAAAGTGATTAGTGGCTGGGCTTGCTGGTGTTGGCAAAGCTCATAGAAACTGCTACGGTAAAGATTACTAGCTCAAATCATCGTTCTATTGCCACCTAATAAGATACACAAAGGATTTCCCGTGTTTCACATGAAACAAGCTTGAATCCTCCTGAGGCATACTTCCACAGGGGCAAACGCCCACTCCATGATTGGTCCCCGCTTCTTGTAGCAGGTGCTGAAAGCGCTTCAAGGTTAAAGGCTACTTTAATTGTGCTACGGAGATGAACAGCTTTCCATTACATAGACGATCATGCAATTATTTTCATAGAACATCCTTCGATAAATCTGCACCGCCTCAGCAGGCTGATACTGCACTGTGCCTCTTCTCTATGCGATTTAGATGAATTGTCTGGACGAATTCGCCGCACGCTCCTCCGAAGATGGCGCTATTTAAGGCACACTGGGCCGTACCGAGCTCAATGATCGGTTGTCTTTTGTGCGGTATAGCTTTTGCGCTCGGCCACCATTTCTTCTACGCATCTCTGAATGCCAAAATTGTACGAAGCAACATCGAACAAGAATGGAACATTCGCATCGGAACTGGCATGGCTTTTCTAGTCAAAACTTGTCTGACAGCAGCTGCTGGATTTGCCTATACACAACTACTGTGGACAACCTTACGATCCCGTCATGCAACCTTGAAAGGAGTAGACGCCATGTTCAGCGTCACTACTAATGCGTGGGAATTTTTAACTCTAGAGCTCTGGCGAAAGGGGTTTGGGTTGGTGCTGATTGCTGGCATTTTATGGTGAGTTATTTGCCTTCTATGATCAATATCCCGATATCCTCAATGGCTTTATATTGGCTAATATGTCTGTATCTTCGTACCGAGTAGGGCGCTACCCATTGTTGCCGTTTTCACCCCCGCGGCGCTGACAGTTCAACCATCTAAGCAACTGAATGAGACAAAACACATTAAGCCCTTGCCCACAATAAACTCAACTAGCCCGTATGCGTTTGCGCAATGGGGCAACGAAGGTGGCGGCGGATATGTTGCCCCTTCCGTTGCGGTCGCCCGACTGGTCTCGTCTGTGGCATCTCAAGGAACTATTCTTCCCATACAGGCACCGTATGCGAATAGTTCATACTCTCTAGACTTTTACGGTCCTTCTCTATCATGCGGACCATTGGGGGGCAATTCTGCATTCCATGCCGCTTATGATGAAACTTTCCAAGAAGCATATGGATCAATCTGGGGAATGTCTAATCAAGTAGTTACATACTTCAGTTTTGTTCCCCAGACGGCACGAGATAACAAAACAGGAGATACCATCATCAACTGGGAGAATAGAACATTGAGTGGTTTGCGGGCAATTTTCGACCCCCAAACCATTCTTGACTTAAGTGGGAATTTGGCCACTATTGACGACACGGCGAGTTCCGCAGACCACCAAGCTCGCTGCCGATTTTTCGTTGGATTTCCAACATACGGCTCATTCGCAAATAGGACTATAGAATGCGGGCTCTATAATTCGTCTTACAGCGTCGATTTAGGATTCGAGAACGGCAAACAGACCATCAACATCCGCAACCTGACAAGGCTCAACCCTGTTAGTGTTGCCACCGTAGCGGGCCAAGGCGACCATACACTCCCTGAGGTCGCCTATGTATCTATTATGGACTCATTGGGCGGCATCCTAATGGGTAAAATTATCGCAACGCGTTATGGCTCCCTTCAACCAGTACGAACTCAAGTTCTGTCTACCGTACTCACCCAGGCTCACGATATGCAATATTTGCAAAATGGTTTCGGCCAGACAGGCATCCTGGGTGAGAAATCTGGGAACGGCACCAATCTCACCATGGCAGAGACGTTGGAACAACTTGTATCCAACATCACCTTGAGTCTCTTCAGCAACCCAGATCTACTGTAAATCTCATTTCCAACCATACAAGAGACGAACGACCCCCTACAAACAGTCACTGACAATAAACAGGCGTAGTCTTGATAACAGTACAACCGGAAATGTCACGGAGTGGACTTCTCTAAATGAATATTCCTATAACCCACGCAATCTTTACGCCGCATACGGGACTGGTATATTCGCTACTTTCGCAGTTGTGCTGGTTGGACTGGCATGCATAGGGGCATCATCCACTTCGTATAGGTCATCATTTTCCACCATACTACGAACAACCCGAAATGAAGAGCTGGACATGTTGGTGCCCCGTGGAGAGACAAGTGGCGCGGAGCCATTATCAAACCATTTAGCCAAGTCCAATCTCAGCTTTCAGTACCATGCCGCTGTTCAGGGTGCCAACTCATCTTTTGACGAAAAACCATCGGCAGCATTTATGGTTGTGAAGGGAGAACGTCCCAATTATGAGCAGTTAGACCAGATACAGAATCATTCTAGTTTACGAGTTGCCAGCTGAGTTTCAGGCAGACATACAAGAGATCTTAAAGACCTACCTATAATTGACATTGATGAAATATATATAAGAAGCAAATATTTTTTAAGAGGAATGATCAATTCTTTATCGATGCGCCCGACAGCTTTGTCAGCATTTTAAAGCCGCGATAGAGAGAGAGCTGATTTATCGCTGGCATCTCCAAAGATGGACCAGCAGAAATAACAAGGATCCATCTCTTACCTGGCTATCAAATGCTAAAAAGGATGATAATGACTGCATCATCATAATAAAGAGAAGGTGGGTATCAATCTTGGCTTGAGGTGCAGTTATCGTCAAGGCAACATTGAGATAATTACAGAATAGAACTAACTGAGCACAGGCCTATCATGAGTTATTTTGGATGGTCTTGGTTTCACATACAAAGTCTATGGCAAGACCTATACTATTTACACAGTCTACGAAGCGCGTATAGATAGATTGGCCCGGTGTCATATATACGTCAGTCACGTTGTGTGTCGATAACGTAGAAGTAGATCGCGACAAGTAATATTCTCGGGACATACAACTCAGTGAGTTAATGCCTTAATAACTAACTGTCCTATATTCATGCAACGACCGTGAACCTGGATTCCAACGACCCCTAATTTCATCACAACTTGAGACTCAGCGGACTATCCGTTGAGTCAGCAGCGAACAAGACATCTAGTGCTCGAAGTATAGCTTGGCCTATCATCTGGGCATCTTCATCCGTGAGAACCGATGTCCAATATGACAATTCCATGAATATGTCATCACCGACATCCGAAACGTAAACGGAGATAGCATACTATAACTGGTTAGCTTTGATGCGAGTTCTTGGATTTAGAGAACGGCTTACCTCGTCTGTCATAAACGCATCAACTTCATTGAATTGGACACTACTCTGAGAGCAAGGCGATTGTTTGGTCACGCGTTGCATATTCAGAAATGTGTTATACATCGGCCCGTCAATCCCAACGGCTGCGCGGATTTCTTCTAGAGAGCAATTTTGGCTCTTTTTCATGAGTTAGCATGCCATAAGGTTAAGAAAAGAATTGGTGCCTCTATTTGCACCGAAGTGATTGATTAGCCACTCACCATCAATGTTTCAGCATAGTTGGACTGCAAAGCCCGTAACATAGATTGCAGTGTCCGGTGGCCACTAGCTTTAACCGTGCAAGGTAGAAGGTTGATTAGGGGACCCAGGATGGTATCGACTTCGGGCAGGGGAGCATCGCGTCCGGAGAGCATGAATCCAAAATTCACATCGTCAGACCTGGTAAAATGGCGGAGTACAATAGCCCAAGCAGCCTGAAATAAGTTGGCAGTTGTAGCAGCCTGCTCTTTGCAAAATGCGCGAATCTTACTGGTCCGATTAATCGGGACAGCGATGCTATTAAATGATCCATGAAGAGGAGGATTCGACGTAGATGTTGTGCTTGTCATGTTGATGCCTCTATTTGATCGTTCATCGGGCAGGGATGGGAAAAAGCAGGGTGAAGTGCCCTCTAAGTGATTCTTCCAGAAGCTGACAGCGCTTGGCTTGGGCAGACCTTCAATGTAGGAAATGAAGGCACGATAAGGAGAAACAGGCATGCTGTCCAAAGCAACGCCGTCTCCTCGAAGACTTGAGTATGCCATTTGGAAATCGTGCCATAGCACTGATATACCCACAGCGTCATACAAGGCGTGGCTGATCTGCAGCTGAATGAAGACACGCTTCTCCGACATGGTCTCTGCAAGAACCATGCGATGTGGTGGCAGTCCATAGTCCGGAATATCAGGCGAAATATTGAAAATAGACGTGGGATCAGTTGATAAAGCATCCGTGATATAGGAAACAGGAGCTGTAAAGTCTTTCAGCACGATTTGGTATTGCCGACCGGTCTGCTTTCCAGCTCTGAAAGCTGTGCGAAGTACGGCGTGACGATTAACCACCATTTGCCACCCCATAGCGAGGTCCTCCATCTGAGTCGATCTGTGTTGAGATGGCAGTTCGGCCTCTACTATGAAGCTTGCAAACCATGCATTCTTTTGGGTTTCTTGGATTGCGAGAATACTGCTCTGCATAGGTGAGGAAGGGTAGACGGCTTCGATGTTTGACATGTCGTCAAAGTCGAGGTCCCCATGCTCAGCTTCAATGAGAGTTGTTTGCGGTATATAATCATCTGATATAGAGTTTGGTCCACCCACATCACGAGTACATCGAGGTGCCAGGGCTGCAATTGTTGTGTACTGGAAGATATCCCGCACTTTCACTGTCACACCTTCAGCACGACAGCGGGCCATGAGCTGCATAGCCAGCACAGAGTCGCCAGCAAGCGAGAAGAAACTTTGGTCTGTACTGATGCTCGTCGCATCGAGATGGAGGATATCTCCCCAGATTCTTTGAAGCATTGCTTCCATGTCGGACTTTGGCGGAACAACTCTCGACTGGGAAGACGTAGTCAGGTCTGCGTACAGCTGTTCGTCAATTTCATCCAGCCATTGGTTAATGAAGCGACGATTGGTCTTGCCAGAAGGGAGTTTGGGCACATCATGGACTGGTACCCAAAGGCTGGGTACCATGTGCCGTGGCAAACTCTTCTTCACCGATTCAATAATATCGGCAATTTCTGCCAATGATCTCGATTTAAGGTCAACATCGTCAATAACAGAAACTCCACCTCCTTGATGTAACTTCTGGTCGCCAAGAGACATAAGAGCTACCAGTCGCTGCTTCAGTCTGCCATCCTTGGGGACGGCCGCCACAACAGCCTTGAAAGCAGATCCTGCTTTCTCTGCGATGCGATACTCCACTTCGCCCAACTCAATCCTCTGTCCATGAATCTTGACCTGAACATCCTTACGTCCCAAATAGTGTATGCTGCCATCAGAAGTCCAACGAGCCAGATCTCCCGTCTTATAGAATCTGCCAGCGTTCGAGGAGGCGGTAGCCCATCGTGGCATTTCCATGAAAGCAGCTTTGGTCCTGTCGGGATTGTTTAGATAACCACGTCCCACAATTGGTCCATTGACTACCAGTTCACCAACGGCTCCTGGGGGAACCAGCAGTTGGTCGTTTTCGGGATCGACAATCCAGAGCCTCGACTGTAGAGGCTTTCCGATTACAGCGCCCCGAGCACCAGCCTTGAGCAAATCGCTCCCGGTCGAGTTGATCGCGCACTCACAGGGCCCATACGAGTTGAATAGTCGAACTTTGTCGGTCCATTTGTTAATAATGTCGTCTGTCAGAAGCTCACCAGCTGTCACTACCGTTTTCATGTACGGCAGTTCGCTCGGCTCCAAGGTGCGCACCACAGTTGGGGTCAACTGTGTAAATGTCGCTTGGAGTCTGTTTAATGCTGCCGTCAGGTCTCCAAGACGATCTTCCTCCGATATAATGCACACACATGCGCCGTGTGTCAGAGCGAGCATCGTCTCTCCGATGCTAACATCGAAAGCATAGGAGGAGAAATGGGCGACTCGGGATTCGCTGTTCATTCCAAACGTACCAAATCCTCTAGAGGATGCGTATAGGTTACGATGTTCAAGTATAGCACCCTTTGGAGTCCCCGTACTTCCAGAAGTGTAGACAATAAAGGCTTTGTTATCAGGCTTGACACCAGTGCTGGGAGCAGAGGCACAAGGAGGGAGCTTGTTGAGTGTCTCCTCTGTGACAACAACCGCCTGTAGACCGGTCTGTGCCACGAGAGGAGTTTGAAGTGAAGAGGAGAGCACAAATGGTGCCTCAGTATCCTTCAAAATTGTTTGCAGTCGCTCCAGGGGATGAGCGGGATCGAGAGCGGCGCATGCAGCACCTGCTTTCAACACACCCAACATGGCAACAATCGCCCAGATAGACTTCTCAAAGCAGCACGGGATAATAGTTTCAGGGCCTGCTCCTAATTGTTTGAGATGATGCGCAAGTTTGTTAGCCATGCTATCCAATTCCTGAAACGTAAGAGAGCCTTCGTCAGAGACCACAGCAACGGCCTCGGGTTTAGAAGCAACTTGCTCCTCGATAACTTCATGAAGACAACGCTCCTCCTCGACCAGTGGAGCATTGTTCCAGCTTTGCAAAAGAGATGCATCATTGCTCGTGCATAGCTCAAGCTGTCCGACAGTCTGCATCGGGTTGTCTAGAAGACTTTCAACAACGTCAAGAACAAGATCGATAAGCCGATCGGCTTGCTCCTCTGATAGAAGGGAAGTCCAGTAGTTCATCAAGATAGCAATTGAACTCTCAAAATTTTGAATGTCAATGCTCAATTCATACTACATTTGCAGAAGTTTATGTTAGCACTATACTTGTAAGCAGACGACAATTCGGGAAGACGTACCTCAGTAGGGTCATGGAAGATGCGACTACGAAGATCGATGGTCCGATGGGCTGTTGAGTCTTGTTCATCGGCAAAGAATGCAGTTACTCCCTTCTGCACATTCACAACTGTGTTGAAAAGGGCGGCAGATTGTCCAGGTCCCCGAACAGCGTGTAAAATCTCTTTGAGCGAGCATTGTTGATGTGGTAGTGCCTGGAGATACGAGTCATTTGCTTCTTTACAGAGTTCAATGAGGGACTTGGATTTATCAACATGGGCATAGAATACCAGCATATTGATGAGAGGTCCCATAATGTTGTGAACGTCCTTGATGGGAGCATCGCGACCTGAAGCAAGGTATCCGAAGCAAACAGAATCGGCGCCGACAAAAGAGCGCAAAACGATGGCCCAAACCGTCTTGAATACATCTGCAATCGTAATGTCGTGCTCTTCGCATAACCGAAGGAGAGAGCTTGCCTTGTCTCCTTCGATCCATCTCTCGACGATACCATCCTCAGTTGGATCAGCTGAGGCACGCGTCGTCAATGCCGGGAAGTGAGAGGTTGCAACCCCACCAAGATACGATTGCCAAAACTTGAGGCCAGCATCTTTAGACTGCCGCTGAATATATGAAATAAAATTGCTGTAGAGCGGTGGATCACCCGATGGGAGCAGGTCGTCATAAGACAGGCAAATATCTCGCAGCAGCGCGCGCATTGAAGAGCCATCATCCAGGGCATGAGTCATGGCTAAGTGGCAATAGACCACCCCAGATGGCAGTTTGCAGATGGAAAAGCGGTATGGGGGACCATCCTTGGCATATTGGTTCACCTCGATGGATTCGGTGAAGTCTTCGAGTTTTTCGCATTCCAGCTTCAATACTGGGACGGTGACTCGGTCCAACACAACTTGAAGCATGTTCTCTCCACCAAAAGATTCCTCTAAGAATACGGAGCGCAATGCCTGGTGTCGCTGAGCCACCTTAATCCAGGCTTGTTCAAGTCTGTCCACGTCGACTAATTCCGTAGACTGGACTAAGACCTCGAACAAAGCTCTAACATGATAGCGATCTGGTGACCTAGCCTGGCTGATTAAGATACCTTCTTGCATAGGAGAACAGGGGAAGATATCTTCGATACTAGCGCCAGTTCCATCGAGATGTAAAATTGATGCGCAGCTATTCACAAGTCGAGTAAGTTGTTGTGGTCCCTTGGTTGGCAGGAGTCCAAAACGGCCAGGCGTAGCGATGGGCTCGTCAACTCTTCCTGCCACACCAGCCTGTTCAGCCAATTTTCGGATTGTCTTTAGCCTGAAGATATCCTGAACAAAAATGTTCAAGCCAGCGGCGCGTGCCTTGGAAACCGCCTGCATTGCAGAAATAGAATCGCCTCCCAAGCCAAGGAAACTGACTGTCACGCCAATAGTCGAAGGTTTACACTTCAATACCTCGGACCAGACCTTTTGCAAAAGAAATTCGACGTCATTTTCAGGTGGCGATAATTGCGACACCGCATCCGAAGTTGACATTGCTTTTATTTGGCTGAAACTCTCTTCGTCCATCGAATCCAACCAAGCTTTAACGGTGCGCTTGTCCAGCTTGCCAGAGGAGAGCAAAGGCATCTTCTGAACAATAACCCACACAGTCGGTAACATATGCTTAGGCAGCTGTTTTTCTAACTCGGATCTGATCTGTCCAAGCTTGGTAGATACCTGCGGCATGTGGCGAGAGTCGCTGATAATCTTGAGAATTTGCTGAGGAGAACTAGCCAGGGGTCTGTCTTCTTTCAATGATGCTACTGCAACCAGACGACCTTCCAGTGGCCCTGAACGTGGAAGTTGAGCCATTGCATGTTCAATTAGCGGGATACGAGCCATATTATGATTAATATCGTCAAGTTCAATTCGGTGTCCGTGAACTTTGACCTGGGTATCCTTGCGGCCTTGAATAGAGAGGGATCCATCCAAGTTATAATACACAAGATCACCCGATTTGTAAAGTCGTTGCTCTGTACCACTGTCATCGGCGAACCAGGCTGGCGGTTGAATAAAAGCTGCATCTGTCTTGACTGGGTCGTGAAGGTAGCCTCTTGCCAGAGTTGGCCCACCAATGACCAGTTCACCTCGGGCGTACATTGGGAAAAGACGACGGTGATTGCGGGGATCAACTACCCATAATGAGCAGCCGAGTCGGCGCCCCAGGTTGGAAATATCTGACGTCGGTTTGACACCAACATTGGCATTTGTCCAGATAGAACACTCTGCTGGGCCGTAACTGTTGATGAGACATATGCCCGGCCTACCACCCCAGGTTGAGAAGTTGTTATGGGTCGCATGCTCTCCTCCAAGAACAAGAGTCCTCACTGTAGGGACTTGTTCGGGCGTCAGCAAAGCTGCTACAGTCGGTGTAAGGAACATCCATTCCACCTCCATTGAGTTAATGGCAGCGGCCAACCGATTCAATCTGTCATACTCAGAAGGCACGCAGATGCACCCGCCCACCATCAGTGTTGTGAAAGTCTCAGCGATGCTCAGATCATATGTGTAAGATGCGAATTGCAGGACCCTAGTACCGCTGTGTAGGCCCAAAATTGGGGCATGAGATCGGGCACTTGAACAAAAAGCACCATGTTCAACTACGATTCCTTTAGGAGTTCCTGTGCTCCCAGAAGTGAAGATAACAAAAGCTGGGTTGTTGTGATTTGCTGGGGAAACTGCTGCAGTAGGCTGAAGAGCCTTAGCGGAAACTTCAAGGTTGCGTAGAGATTCCTCCCCAACGAGGACGATATGGGGGACAATGTTGGCAAGCAGGTCCTTGTGCTGCGGTGCTACCAGTACCACTTTGGCTCCTGAAGCTTCGATAATGCTCCGAAGTCTTTCAATTGGCTGGTTCGGATCAAGGGCAACGCAAGCGCCGCCGGCTTTGAGAATCGCGATCATGGCTACCGGCGTCCATGGGGACTTATCCATGCAGAAAGGGACAAGAGACTCTGGTCCCACCCCAATCTCTCGCAGACAGGATGCCAGATTATCGGTCATAGAATCCAGTTGCTTATACGAGATCGATATCTTCGGATCACTGGAGCAGACGGCAGGAGCTTCTGGTTGCAGTTTTACCTGCCTCTCGAAGGCATGGTGGATACAGTCAAATACTGGCTCAGGGATATCCGCATTCCAAGACTGCATCATTTGAGTGTGGAAATCATCCACCAAATCCACAGCAGAAATACACTGTTCTGGCTTTTCGAGAACAGATGCAATCGCTGCCTGGATAGTATGCGAAAGGACGATGGCCTGTGCCTCAGAAAGGCAGCGATCCCAGTAACTAAGTGTGAGCCAGAATCCTTCGTCAGAGTCCAGAATGTTGAAAGCAATATCGTACTATAAAAGACGCAAGAATCAGTTAGCAATTTTCTATCAATTTTATTTTCATTTTCTTGCAAAGCAGTGGGACAGATAAATAATATTTTTCTGACGCGCGCATTAAAATCAGTAAACTAACCTCGCTGCGGCTCTGAACATTTTCAGGCACAAAGAGAATATCACCTGGCATGTCCTGGGGCTTTTTGAAGCCACCAGCATGGCCCAGGTTGACAATGGTATTAAAGAGCGGCGTACCACTAAGTCCCAAAGCGTGATGAATCTCGCCGAGGGAGCAGTGTTGATACGGCCAGCTTTTAATGAAGTCTTGCTGCATTTCCTCAATGAGGCCTAAGACTGTGGTTTCGGGGCTAACATTGACGTTGCGAATCAGCATGGTTATCATCGGACCCAGGATATCATCGACTCCGGGAAGTGCAATATCGCGACCCGATGCCAGGTAACCAAAAGTAGCCGTATCAGAAGACGCATCAGAGAAACATGGCAGAACCATTGCCCAGATTGCGGACATAAAGTTTGCCAACGTCGTGCTATGCAACTTGCAGAATTCTCGCACTTGGTCCTTTTGCTGAATAGAAAGCGGCACATCGGTGCTCCGGTGAATAGGTGAACTGCCAACCCCGGATTCGTTAAGCAGAGGGAAATGGCATGGTGTTGCGTCTTTGAGATTGTCTTGCCAAAACTGAAGCGTCAGTTCTCCGGACTGAGACTCAAGATGAGATATGTAGTTTCTGTAGGATGGTCCTGCTGGCAAGAGTTTATCATCGTAGGCCAGCAGAAGGTCCCGCATCAGAATTCCGGTTGAAACGCCATCAGAAAGCGCGTGGCTAATGTCGAGACGCAAATAAACGTCACCAGTTGCCAACTCGCATAGTGTAAAGATGTATGGAAGGATGCCTGCTTCGTGTAGTTGTGGCAGTGGCTGATGCGTCAAGTCATCAAAATCGTCAAAAGTCGCCAATTGAACTGGATGATTCACTGCTCGAAGAACAACTTGAAGGAAAGCTGAACGTCCGTGGTGAGCCTCAACGAAATGGGTCCTGAGTATATCGTGGCGGGTAATGACGCTTTCGCAGGCTGCTTTAAGCCTGAGTATGTCCAAGTCTGCGCTGGGAGATTTCGGGAGCACCTTCCAGAACTCTTGCCCATCGTAAATACTAGCTGATCGTAAAGTACTCAGTAAAATTCCTTCTTGCATTGGTGAGCAGGAATGAATAGATTCAATCAATGACATATCAGAGATCTGCGCCTGAGACTTGCAGCGCTCTACCAAATTGTCAAGAGACGCATAGTCCTCGACGTCCAAAAGAGGGAAATCGGATAGTGTAGGCACAGGATAAGCTTGAGCCAAGACCGAAGCAGAGGATCGAAGTAGATCTTCGAATGCTCGGATCCAGGCAAGGATGTCGCTTTGGCGTGCCATGTTCTCATGATAATGGAATCTGATATCTATTTGTCCATCAATGACTTCCGCAGATACCTCGAACAAAGATTTTCTTGTCTGGTGCTCAGAAATATCGTTGCCTTCGACACAAGGCATCTCCTGGAACAACGCGGTTTCAAGACACGATTTTTTAGTATAGGCCAAGAATACCTCCACATCTTCAAGTCCCGTAACGTTGTGATGGGCGAAGCGACGCTGGTCTTTGACGCATCTCAGAGTTTGAACTATCCGTGTTTCAAGATCGCTGCTGACAGGCGCTGTCGTGTAATTCTCTTCTGCGCATACAGCCGATATGGTCGTAAAACACCCAACAGCGCTAGAAATGTTACTGTCATCGGCTTCTCCATCTCTATCATTACTAGCACAGAACACCTTCGGTGGAGGGCGGTCAGTGAAGGTGTTTGTGAAGGAGTGACAGAGTGCAGCCAGTAGTATTTCAACAGCTTCTGTTCTCAGTGTCAGATTGGCTTTTCCGAGAAGAAGTGATGCTGTGTCGGGATCAATTGAGATGTCTGAGGTTTTGATACCACTGTGAGTATTGGGATGATGTTGCATGCCCCAGTAATCCATAAAATTAGTCTGAGCTGTGCCTAATATTGTAGCAAAGCTATTGTTAGAAAGCTTTCGCTGAGATTTATTGAACTGTGCAAGAGCCCAATCTTGGAATGACGTTGAGCTACAGCCAGCAGGTGCATGCAATAGCAGAGTTTCCAGATCTTCTAATATGACCCGTAATGATGCATCATCCGCGATAAGAGGGTGCATGGCCAGGATCAGTAATTGACTGCTCTCGGTGTTCACTGATTCAATGTCGACCAGACTTGCCGCCACAAGGGGGCCTTTCGCAATATCCAAATCAGGTTGCGTGGACAACAATAGCGACTGTGCCTCTTCAAGCGATGTCGCATGCAGATGGCCAAGCTCCAAGGGATTTCCTGGCGTGTCCACCAATCTTTGCGACCAAGCACCGCTCGAATCGCGCTCAAAGTGAGCAGTTAGCATGGGATGCCGCTCATTAAGTGTCTTGAAAGCAGCGTTCATTTCATCGAAATCTACTCTGCTTTTGAGTTTCGCGATTACTTTCTGAGCAACAGTGTTGGTCGTTCCGGCATGGCTTCTGAGCTGCATGAGCTGTGACGGCGTTAAAGGGAAGGGCTGGATTTTGCCAATGGCTCCAGCTAAATTGGGATTTCCACTGCTAATAAGTTCCGCCAGTGCTGACACGGTACGATGACGGAAAATATCATGAACAGCCAGATGTATACCCTGAGATCTCAGTTGCGATGCCACTCGTATGGCAGAGACACTGTCTCCTCCGAGGCTGAAGAAGGGCTGGTCAACATCAATCATGCTTTTGGGAAGGCCTAGTGCTTCTGACCAGACAGAGACTAGGAGTTTCTCGATGTCTGTAAGCTCAGAGGCCGGTTTGAGAGAGTTACCAAGCGCAAGAATGCGCTCGCAGGCTTCTTCGTCCAATCTCTCTAGCCACTGCCCAACCGCGCGACGGTCCAGCTTTCCATTTGGATTTAGGGGGAGAGCTTCAACTGGAACCCATACGCGAGGTAACATGTATCCGGGTAGGGCAATTTGTAGACCTTTTCGCAGTTCTGCCACGTGAGTTGCAACATCGTCATCCGTCATGACCTCGAGAATGCGCCCAGAGGCCGAGGAGGCATTGCTCTTTGAGAATACCACGACCAACTTCTTGGTAAAATGTCCATTTTTGGGAACCATTGCAGTTGACTGGCTCACTCCATGACTCGATAGGGCTGTCTCAACCTCACCCAAGTCAACTCGTTGTCCGTGGATTTTGACTTGGGAATCCATTCGTCCAAGGTAGATGATGGATCCGTCGGGCTCATATCGGGCCAAGTCACCTGTTTTGTATAATCGACGCTGATCACCAGCACCAGAGACAGGGCACATTTGCGTCCAAGAAGGATCAAATATGAAAGATTTCTCTGTCTGGTCCTTGTTGATATATCCACGCGCCAGCAGAGGTCCTTCTATAAGAATCTCGCCAGCGCAGCCAATAGGAACGAGCTTGTTGTGGTCATTGGCATCAACTATCCACATCAGGGTACCAGCAGGCTTTCCAAGAGTACCATTTTGGACATGATTCGGGTCAACTAGCATTCCGGAGCTGATGATGGAACACTCTGCAGGTCCATACGTAACAACCAAGTTTGTATGGGTCGCCCATTTGCTGGCCAACGTTTGGGGAACCACCTCACCAGCTATATCAACTGTCTTCAGCGGGAGCTCTTCTGGATTAAGTAACGACGCCACAGTAGGCGTCAAAGCAGCGAAATTGACACCATGAGCCTTGATGAACGCTGGCAACTCGTTCATTCTCTCGTACTCGGTTGGAACGCAAATTGTACCACCAAAGGCAAGGGTGGTAAATATCTCTTCCAAGCTGGCATCAAAGGTGTACGAAGAGAATTGGAGAACACGGCTAGATTCAGACATTTGAACTAGAGGTCCGTGGGCAAACATGCTGGTACTCATTGAAGCATGAGTCAAGATGATACCTTTGGGTGTTCCGGTGGAACCTGAAGTGAATGCTATAATAGCTGGGTGGTATGGCTGTGCCTGCGACGGAGTCTTGCTAGAAAGAGCTTCGAAGCGACTCATCATAGCACTGGCTGTAGAAACCGATGTGTCAATGGGTACCGCAGTTGGTATTAATGTTTGGAGCCTATCCACGTATTTTGAGTCGCAAAGAGCAAGCGTTGCCTCGGTAGCCTCAATCATATTAGTAAGTCTTGAATCAGGAAACTCTGGACTGAGGGCCACGCAAGAGCCGCCTGCTTTCAAGATGGCGTACATCACCACTATAGTCCAGGGTGATTTGTCGAAGAAGAAAGGCACCATCACCTCAGGTCTGACACCTAAGAAAGCAAGGTGGGCTGCAAGAAGAGAAGAGAGTCTCTCCAATTCGCCGTATGTGATGCTCAGACCCGATGTGACGATGGCGTCTACATCAGGTTGCATCTTAGCCCTTTTCTCCACGTGCTCATGGACACAAGAGTAGTTTGTCGGAGGCATCTCACTAGCCCACTGCATAATATGAGACCTATGAGCTTCGCTCAGTATATCGAGGTCGCCCACTCTGCCAGAGGCTCCCTGGACAAGACTTTCAAGAACATGTAACAAGGTTTGCTGCATGAGCTTGGCTTGTTCGTTCGATAGACAGCTTGTCCAATAGCTGAAACTCAAAGAGATGTTTGTATCCGTATGTACAACGTCTAAGGAAGCATCGTACTATGATTTAAAAAACCGACGTAAGTAAATAAGAATCGACTGTGCACACATGGGGGAAACTTACTTCAGTTGGACCGCTGGCGTCCATAACTTCAAGCTTGATGCTAGATGGCGATTCTTCAGCAGCTGCGACGTCACCTTTAAGCACGTTCACCACAGTATTGAACATTTTACCGCGTTGCCTGCCCTCATCAAAAGCTCGTTGTACTGCGGCGAGAGAAGTATGCTGGTGCTCTAATCCGTTTAGGAAACCATCGTGTATGCTGCGTATCATTTCCAGAATTGGCATCTCTGCATTCATATCGACTCGCGAGACCATCATAGTAATCAAGGGCCCGATGATGGATTCTGCTTGTGGTACCGGAATTGCTCGTCCAGATGTCAGTAAGCCAAAGCAAACTGTGTCCATGCCCACGTATGCCCGCAACACGAGTGCCCAAACAGCACTGATCACAGTGGCAATCGTGGTGTCATAGTTCCTACAAAATTGGAAGATCAATTCTGTAAGGTGTGGATCCAAGATTTCATCAATTTCATTGCACATATTTTGATCTTGCAAATTGTTAAGTGAGGGTAAGATGCAAGGCTCAAGGCCTCGTATAACAGAAGTCCAGTATTCCAGTGACTTCTCCGTCGAGAGTTGTTCAAGGTACTTGATGAAATCTCCGTAAAGTGGTGGGCTATGAGAGAGAGGTAGCTGCTCATCATATGCTAACAGAAGGTCTGTGATGAGGACTTTCATGGATTGTCCATCGATCAAGGCATGGTTGATCTCAAGTCTACCGTAAACGTCTCCCGTGGGTAAGACTTGACAGAGGACGAACCGGTAGCCAAGCCCATTTAGTGGAATGGAATCCACGACCACATCTTTAAAAGGCTCCTGTGAGTTAGAGGAACTAATGCAAACAACGGGAGCCTCTACCGTTCTCTTAACCACTTGCACATACGGGGTTGCATCGTCGCCTTCAACGAAGAAAGAACGAAGCGACTGATGCTGCGCTGTGACAAGGTCGATAGCACGGCGAAATCGCTCCAGGCTGACAGGCTCAGTGCTTGTGCAGGAGACGATTTTGAAATCGTTGATCAGATCGTAAAGGCCGTCCTGCCTAGCACGGCTAAACAAGATACCTTCTTGCATGGGTGAGCAGGGATAAATATCCTCGACACTGTCCATATTTGTGCCAACATCTTCGAGATTGGATGCAACCTTGGCCATTAACTTCTCAAACTGTGAATTGGATAAACGTCGCGATAGCAGTGAGAATAGTGCATCGGTTGCACCAACTTGTGCTTGAACGCCGCTGGGAGCCGAGCTGGCCCGTGTTGCTCTTTTGGCGATTTCGGCTAGGGTACGATAATGTAGAATATCATGCATGGATACTTGGATATCTTCGTTGAGCAATCTGGAAGATACCTTAATCGCGGAAATGGAATCTCCTCCAAGGCTGAAGAAACTTTGGTTGACACTAATTTGTCCCTCTGGAACATTGAGAACATGGCTCCATGCTTTGGCCAGACTCTCTTCCATTGGGCTCAGGGAGCCTGACGAGGCCAATGCATTTGTTTCGTCATCATTGTTGAGCGTCAGTATGCTCTCGTATGTGTCGTTATCCACAGATTCAAGCCATTGCAGAAGAACACGGCGGTTCAATTTGCCATTCAGCGTGACGGGAATCTTTTCCAGCAAAATCCACGACCGCGGCATCATGTAGCTCGGGACGCGATCCTCCAGCCAACGGCGAAGATCTGAGATTTTCTCACGCGCCTCTAGGCCATCCTGAAGGTTCAAAGGCTGATCAGCGAATCCCAATATGGCGTCTGCCAGATCCATAGAAGAGATGATTGCCGTCAATCTGTTAGCAAATAGACCTTTCTTCGCAACGAAGCATACCGCATGCTTGATCATATCGCTCGCGGTGATGTGATGGCTGACTTCTCCCAGATCAACTCTCTGGCCGTGAATTTTGGCCTGGGCATCTTCAGCTTTCCTGCCCAACATTGTCATTGATCCATCCTTGTTGAAGCGGACAATGTCTCCCGTCTTGTACATGCGTCGTCCAGCTTGTGCGATGCCAGACACTGGGAAATCTTTCGTCCAAGCTGGATCTACAATAAAAGTAGTCTTCGCCAAGGTCGCGTCCAAGTAGTCTCTACCCACCAGCGGTCCTTCAATGAGCAGTTCGCCAGGAGCTCCAAGAGGCACCAACTTATTATGGTCCACTGGATTGACGACCCAGAGAAGACCACCCGAGGCGGGACCGAGCTGTCCATTCCCGAAGCCACGCACTATGGATCGAGAGATGGCGATTGAACATTCAGAAGGACCATATGTCGCGACCAATGTGGCATTGTTTATCCACTTCGTCACCAGAGTATCAAGTACCGGCTCTCCGCCAAGGCAAATAGTCTTCAAACTTGGAACTTCCGATGGGTCAAGAAGACTCGCAACGGTGGGGGTAAGATAAGCCCAATTGACTTCGAGCTTGTTTATCGTAGCTGCCAAGCTGTTAAGGCGTTCATATTCGGTAGGTATGCAGAGGCAACCCCCAGAACAGAGGACCAACAGAATCTCAGCGAAACTCATGTCGAAAGTATAGGACGCAAAATGCAGACCCCGTGCTTGTCTACCCAGCGGGTCTATGACACGATGGTGCCAAAGAGCAGAGGCAATAGATTTATGCTCGAGAATATTTCCTTTTGGCACTCCGGTACTTCCAGAAGTGAAGTTGACGAAGGCGGGATCACTCGGTGTAACTGATGAGGTGCACCCGTCAACCTGTGGGATGCGATCCCAAAGGTCTGGGCTGACCGAAACTATCATTAGGTCTGGCAAACCTTCAAATAGCTCAGTATATTTGTCCTCACAGACGACTATTCTTGCTCCCGTTATTCTGATGATGTCTTTCAGTCGTTGGATCGGATAGGACGGATCAAGAGCTACACAAGCTCCTCCAGATTTGAGAATGGCAAGCATGCTAGCAACAGTCCATGGTGACCTGTCGAAGCAAAACGGCAAAGCCATTCCCGTTCCCACTCCACAAGTTTGAAGATGGGCAGCGAGTCTTGTCGAAACATCGTTTAGCTGCGCATAGGTCCAGTTTGCTTCTGCGCTTGTAGTACTAATTGCTGCAGCATCTGGGTGAATGGCAACTTGCTCTTCGAATAGTTGATGTAGACACGACTCCACGATGTGCGGGTTATGTGCGTTCCAAGAATGGAGCTGACGGCCGTGGCTTTCTGAAAATACTTGAATCTCACTGACCGTTGATTTGCCCGAGCTCTCTAAAAGAGAGCTTAGAGTCTGCAACAAAGTCGCTCGGAGATCTACGGCTTGCGCTTCAGAGATGCATGATGTCCAGAAAAGAAGATCGGCCATGATGCCCTCATCAGAGTCCACAACGCCGAAAATAACATCATACTACGGCTTATGTTAGGCAAAGCTTCTAGTAATATCTTGGGGGGCTTCATCTTACCTCAGCTGGGCCTCCCTCTCCAACAAGTTCCCAATTAATAGCAGGCAACGTGTCGGTCTCGTATACTGAAGAGACCTTTTGTACATTTACCAGTGTGTTGAAGAGACTTTGTCCTCCAAGGCCCAGGCCACTCTGAATCTTTGCCAACGAGCAATTTTGGTGCGGTAGGTTACCCACAATGCCATCGTAAACACTGCGGACAAGAGATGCGATTGTCGTAGACGGCTGAAGGTCGACTCTTTGGACAAGCATGTTCAGAAGAGGTCCCATCAATTCATGGACATAAGGTACCGGAACATCTCGACCAGACGCCATGTAACCGAAGCAGACTGTCTCTGTATCGTTTCCAATGTAGGTCTGAAGTACCAGGGCCCAGACGGTGTTCATAACGGCGGCAATAGTAACACCATGCTCTCTACAGAAGCTCCGCAGCGCAGCAACCTGGTCGTCAGGGATTGCAATGTCAAGCCTACCAGGTGTAGAGCCGGATTCATCAAAGTCATTCAGGCTTGGGAAGTGGGATGAACTTATTCCATCCAATCGATAGTTCCAATAAGCATATGACTCGTCGGTGGGGTTTGTTAATAAATAGTTAATGAAGCTGCTGAATAGAGGTGGCGTTGGTAGGGATATCTGGTCGTATACAAGTGACAACTCGCGTATCAAGACTCTCAGACAAGAGCCATCAAGCAAGGCATGATTGATGACGAACTTGCAAGAAACGCCATCAGGAGACTCGCAAACAGCCAAATGATAGGGAAACCTGGCGGGATCAACGACTTTGGGTGCTGGGATTGCGGTGTCGTAAGCCGAGAGATCCGACCTAGAGACTTGAATCTTGAGCGAGGCAGCATCTTTGAAGACAACCTGGACAAAGGGTACATGTTGTCCCCCGGCCTCGCAAAAGACTGTTCGCAATATTTGGTGTCGCTGGATGACAATACGACAGGCTGCCTCCAGTCTGCTAGGGTCCACAACCCTTCCATCAGACGGGGTAACTTTCCACGTAGTCTCGTGATTGTAAAGGTTTCTGTCGGGATGTCGAATCTGACTAATGATCATGCCCTCTTGGCAGGGTGAGCAAGGGTAAATGTCTTCGATCTCGTCCACGCCCAGGAGCTTCCATTGAGGCGCAACTTTCTGTATTACGTTGTCCAAAATCTCATAGTCGTATGGCAGAAGTGGATAATCGCTGAGGCATGCCAGCGGCTTTAGCGTACCGACTTGAGCGCACACTCGCGTCATAGACTCGAATTCTTCGATCCAGGTACGGATTTTCTCTTGATGAGCCATGTCAGGCGACCATTGAATGGTACATACAAGCTTGTCGCTCTCAACGATAACAGAAATGTGAACAAGCGATTGCCTGGAAGTAGTAGACCTGTTGTTCTCCTCTGACTTGTTCTCGCTAAGCATTCCACGGTATTTAAAGAGTATCTCCATCTCTTCGTTATCGTCATCGTGATAAGCAAGGCCTGTGCCATAATCGAGACTCTTGAGGAGTATTCGTCGAGCATCTTTAATTTTTCTGATCGTCTGCGAAATGTCAGTACAATCATCAGAGCTAACACTTACCTGGATTACTTCAGAAGAGCGATCGTCGCTCTGTCTCGCTGTTCTATCCTCTTCAGCAAATATAGTTGGTAAATCTCGGTCCGTGAAGGTGGCTTTAAAAGCATGCAGTAAAATTCCCATCAGAAGTTCTGCAGGCTCGGTACGAAGAACCTCGTTAGACGTTCCAAGAAGAGTTGATGTTGTCTCCTCATCCAGCTCAAAAGCTGTTGAAAGGGAATCACTCTGTAAATTTGGTCGACCAGTCATGTTCCAGTAGTCAAAGTCGGCATGATGTCGTTGATAAGCCGAAATAGAAGTGATATCTTGATGCGACTGTTCAATTCGTTTTTGAGCAGCTGGTGATTCAACGGACAACTGCTTTGTCTGAAGATGATCAACTATAGCGGAGATGGTGCGGTGCTGGAGAATCTCCTGAACGGTGACAAAAATGTCTTGAGCTCTAGCCTTCGCAACGACTTTCATTGCTGAAATAGAGTCTCCACCAACAGAGAGAAAAGCATTCGAAGCACCGATACTAGTTTCCGGAATATTGAGGGTTTCGCTCCAAATCTTCCGAAGTCGCCGGCCTGTTTCGTTTTCCTGAAAGAACGCCTCATCGTCTGTGTTTCTCTCGATACCACTGGTCTGAAACTCGACTGTGTCCTTCAGCACGTCTTCATCGACAGTAGTCAACCAAGTCCGTATCTGCCGCCTATCTAATTTACCAGAAGGCAGGAGAGGCATCTTCTGAACAGGCATCCAAACCGTTGGTACCATGTATGATGGCAACGCTGAGTGCAGCTTGTCCATCAGACGAATGCACATATCGGCTGCTGCATTCCAGCACTCTCTGTTGACGAATTGCAACTCCACGGCATCTTTATTCTCCTTTGGTCCTGTGAGGCCGTTGAGAGACAATACTGTTACCAAACGTCCCTGGAAAGGGCCAGATTTGGGTACTTCGGCGAGCGCGTGGATGGTGAAATCATCACTCAGCAGATGAGTTTCGACTTCCCCGAGTTCCAGTCTTTGTCCGTTCACTTTAGCCTGACTGTCTCCACGACCGCAGAACTTGAGTGAGCCATCACTGAGCTGTCGTACCAGATCGCCCGTCTTATAGAATGCAAATGTCTCTTTCGCAGCCCCTGCAAAGCGGGACACCCATGACGGTTGGGAGATGAAGGACTTTAATGTCTTTTCAGTATCCCCCAAATACCCCTTCGTAATATTGGGCCCTTCGATAACAAGTTCTCCCACAGCCCCAATTGGTGAGAGAATATCGTGATTAACAGGGTCTACAACCCAGGCTCTGCATCCAACTGGTTTACCGATGACGGTTGGGTCGGGCTCATAAGTCTGAGGAAACTGGCAGGCGACGCAGATGACAGTCGTCTCTGTAGGTCCGTAACCGTTGAATAGTCTAACTTTTCCGAGCCACGTATCCAAGCAGTCTTTGTCAACCGCCTCGCCAATGAGCACCAAAGTGTGAACTCCAGGAATTGAATCGGGGGCAAGTGTTCGGACGAATGTCGGCGTTAACATAACCCAGTTGACACCAACGCGTTCAATAAAGCTTGTCACGTTGTTCATACGCTCTTCATCAGAAGGAACGCAAACGCATCCACCGTGCACAAGCACTGTGAAAATTTCGGCAATGATGGAGTCAAACGTATAGGCACCAAATTGAAGTGCTCTGGTGTTTTCGTCGATCCCTGTGGCTGGTCCGTGGGCATACATACTGCAACAGAGAGACTGGTGAGGAACTACAACTCCTTTCGGCTTGCCCGTAGATCCTGAAGTAAAGAGAACATATGCTGTATCCTGAGATTGCGCAGATGTGTGGGTTCTGAGACCTGTGCTAGCAACATCCTCGTTCTCTTCAAGAGCCGCGACAAATGCCTCGTCGATGACGACGACATGTTGGCTTCTCTGTAGCTGGCTCATTCTTTGTGAAGTAGAAGTGGAGGCTATGACAATCTTGGCATTTGTATCCTCGAGGATGCCTTCAATGCGACTAGTGGGTGAAGCAGGATCTAGGGGAACGAAGGCTGCGCCAGCCTTCAGAACACCCAACATGGAGACAATTGCCCAAACAGACTTCTCCATGCACAGCGGGATCATAACACCTGGGCTTGCGCCTAAGGATCTCATGTGCGCGGCCAAGCGTGTGCTCAGCATACTTAACTGCGCGTAGGTAAAGTTGTTGTCGAGCGAGCATACTGCAATTTTTTCGGGGTGACGAGCAGCCTCGGCTTCAAAGAGGTCATGGGCGCATGCGTCGGTCACTGGAAGTTGATCCTGGTTCCACTGTAAGAGTTGATTACGGTGGTCCTTTGTGAATAGATCTAATTCCGCTATCCTGCGATGGGGGTTCTGCAGTATTTGATCGATGATCGATGTGAAGCAGCTGATGAGGTTTTCGGCATCGGCTTCTCCAAGAAGATTGGACTTGTAGTCAAGCACGAAAAGTAAGTCGTCGCCAGTATCCTCGATATTGACAACAATGTCATATTCAGCAACAGTGTGCACATGGGTGAGGTTTAGGCTGATCTCATCAGATGTGCGCCGAAGTTTTGGTCGCCTTTGGACGTCAACCAACGTGTTGAAGAATCCGCCGTTGATTTGCATTTTGCGCTGAATTGATGCCAGCGAGCATTGCTCGTGAGGCAAAGAATTGGCAATGTTCTTTCGGAGCTGGCTTGCAAGGTCGACCAGAGTTGTAGTTTCGTCCATTCGAGCTCGGGCTACCATCATGCTGATGTAGGTGCCGAGTGCCTCCTGGATTTCTGGCAACGGCACATTATGACGGCCTGAGGAAATATAGCCAAAAGCTACGTCGTCTCTCCCCAGATAGGCCCGTAGTAGTACTGACCAGGCAGCATGGAAAAGCACAGAAAAGCTAACTTTTGAGCTTTTCACCATATCCAAAATACCATCCCGGTCAAGGTTGACTTGTCGACGACATCTCTGTGGTAGTTCTTCATTCGTCCTGTTGACGCGAAGTTTGGGAAACATGGATGGCTGGGAGCCCTCCAGAAACGTTTGCCAGTATTTCAGTTTTTCTTCCTCAGAGTTGCTCTGGAGGTGTTGCACAAAGCTACGGAAAGGAACCCCCATAAGTTGGCGAGTTGGGTCATCGTAGAGACGCATGAGCTCGTGAAGAATTTTCATGCTGGAAATCGCGTCAGAGACGCCATGGTGTAGTTCAATCCTGAGACCCTCGGGCCCATTTAATGGCTTGCAGAATATTAAGCAGTGAGGGGCAACACGACCATTTTCCCATGATGGTTCCCTCGTTGCAATATCGTTGAGAGTCTCGGCTTGGATTTGCTGAATTCCTGTAGGTACATTTCTCAAAACAATCTGATGGAATAACCCATCTCCAGATGTTGATTGAACAAAGACTGTTCGTAGAGCAGCAGACTGTCGGACAATGCTGTCCCAAGATTTTTGAAGGCGCTCCAGATCAAAAGTGGCGCCATTTACTGAATGCAGTTCCATAGTGGCACGAATAATGTAATCCTCAGTGCCTTGCGTCTGACTCGTTAAAATGCCCTCTTGAAGAGGTGTGCAAGGATAGACATCCTCAATATCGTCGAGGCAGTATTCAGGGAACTTGACGAGAAATGCATTTTTGACATCAGTGCTTCCAAATTCAAGGTCTTCGGAGGTTGAGTCTGCTGATGTGATGCCTTCTGACATGGTATCTGTCTCTGTGGTCTCGTGAGACGCAACAGAGATTGGGCCGCCCTTTGCCTCCATTCCTTGAGGGCTACCGGAGATCATAGACCTTTCCACTTCGATTCGGCCTATGACCACAGTGTCAAAGTTTTCATTCATGGTGGATGAAGTGTTAAGAGATGATTGATGAATTTGGGTACAACGTTGGCTGTGCTAAGCAAACGTTGGTGTATATCGGGGTTGAGCGTGATTAAACACTGCTAACGATAGAGAAATATCGTAATTTGACTAAGAAGTAGCAAGCTACACTAATTTCAAACAACAAATACCCAACTGCTAGAATTGCAGTATGTGTGATCAATATCTGGATATATATCTACTACTCATTACATCCAGTTTTCGGAGGATATCTGGTGGCTAAGCAGTTTAATGAGACTGGAGAGTTAATTCTCAGATTCCTGACGCTCACTAGTCTTCCTGACGCTTACTAGTCTAATCAGGCCGTACTCCGTACGAGTATGCATACCCTTACCAGAGATTAGGAAATAGGATTCTGTATCCACAGCAATCGCTAGGAAGAAACGGCAAGCTGGGGTTGATTAACCGGAATCCGGATCTGGCATCCTCAATAGTGGCTAGCGTGAGCGAAAGCCACGACCGAGATCTGGAGAGATCAAGCAGGCACTGGAGTCCGAAAGTGTGGGCCTAAAAGCACCATGTTTCAGCCCATGAACGGCTCTAACTCAGCCGAGGCGGAATAAGTACGAGGAACGACTAAGACATCAAGTGTCCCTTGCTCAGCATCGACATAGGTTCCGGGCATTTCGATGGGATTATCAAGGTTCCCGCGAGTTAAAACGTTAGTGATAGGCTGAGTGGCGTGATGGCTAGGATAAGAGCTAGACCATGTGAGATGTTGGCTTGCGGCACTGGTGGAGAATTGCCAATCCTCCGAACAAAAGACCACAGTCGTTGGCCAACCAAGTCAGAAGCTACCCAAGCCACCAGACCGGGTGACAGCTTAATTGAGCCGGTCGCCTAGTAACCCCCACTGCTATCGTCGGACACCGAATCCAACGGGAAATATGCGCTCCTGGCCTCTACAAATGCTGGCGTGCTGACGAGAGCTCAAACATTCAAGAGCTTACGAATCGGCTGTTTGGTTGTTTTGTCCTCCTTTCATACAATGCAGGGTCCAAAGTGTTGATGGTTTGGGTTGCGGCCGAGGCTGATTCCCTGGTAAACACCTCGTGCTCCATCTCCACCTGGCACACGGCAAGTCACCTGCCATATTCAGCAAGGCTGGCTTTTTTAAGTTGTTTTTTAGCGATGTCTCCCCGATTCCGAAAACTCCACGTTGCTGATTGTCAATTATGTCTCTGAACTTGTGAATATCGGTATTATTCCGAATTACCGACTTTGACGACTTAGGCCGTCATATGAGCCCGTTCGATCTTATCGACCTTATTTTGCATACTATAATATTATTATTTCTTATCTCGGACTCTTCCAATATTAGGTAATTTTAGCTGCATCGTATCGTCATGATTCCACATAGTATATGGGTATTGCTATACTTTCATCAAGTCGGTGCGCGGTTTTTCGTGATGTGCTTTATCCTGTAGTCACTCTTCCAGTAACTCTCGGGGAGAACTTGCTGCATATTCGCAATTTTTTCAGCAATTGTATGTGAGACATGGTGTTGTAGTTAGTGGAGCCCAATACGAGACGAATAACCTACGCAGATCTGATTTGATAGATTCGCTAGCTTCGCAGACAACATCTACGAAGTATTAGGTACTTAATCCAAGGCCAAAATATTCGAGTAAGCAGTCTGCAAGTCAAAGACTATCCGTAAACCATAGACGAATTACTCAAAAAAGTCGATATATTGTGATGGTGATTGCTCGAACTCGACAAATTTCACGCGTAAAGCCATAAAAAGACATTTACTATGATAACCACGATGGTAAGAAAACTTCAAACGAATAGTGTCGATGATCGTACTTGAGATTCTACCACAGTTTGCGCGTTTGATGTATCGTATGGGTATGGAGTATATACGACGGTATGGGGGATGAGAATATCGCCGCAATCTTGCTAGCGTATGTAGGGTAGCCCACCAACACCACCACCACAAACACCAACTGCTCGCACATCACGAGATTCTGTGCATTTCTATATCATCAGCAAGCGAGAAAGAAAAAAAAATAAAAGTTCCAACATCTACATCGCGAAGGAAGTCCTGAATTGTGACACTCTGACATATCCCCGAGGCATCGTTCCCCTATAGACACTTGGGCGTAAAAGTTCTGTTGTGGGTGGTCAACAGCTTTCAAAGTAACCTGACTCGGTGCTTCTCCAGTCGGAGTGCGTTTGCTAATCAACCGAGGGTGCTGGGGGTGCTTAGGATCCGTGGGACTTTAGTATCTGTCGTGTACACGTTTGAATGTGTTGCAATTTGACGGTGGCGACTACTGGACAAGAGTCCCTCCGGGTTCATTGCACAACTTGGATCGCGATGTACATACACAACTGAAAGCTCAATTGAGCTTGTGCAGTTGAATTCACATGCCGTACTAATGTTTAGCTTCAATCTGATGGCATCATCTCAACCAACTAACTCCGCTTCTCGTTGCCAGATGTGCTTGCTAGCTGCGCATCAGTTGCCGGTTGGCAAGCCCGTGATTAACGCTACAGACACGGTTGCTTATTTTGTCTCACAAGCGCCCTGGGTTGATGAAGGATGCAATTCCTCGTAGAGCTAAATGAGGGGTATTTCGGATCTTGTGAGCTACGCTATACTAGTAGAGTACTAGCAGGCCATGGACGGGACATGCCACGCAGCAAGTGATACTGACAATAATACGAGTGGCGACATTGGAAAATTAAACAGACATGGAACTATTTTCCCACCGAGATGATAACACACCACATGTAACGAGTACTTGCAACGGAGTTCCTTCGGTACGTGGTGGTGGGATCACCAAAGCCCCACACGGCTTCAAATCTGTGCCTCGATTACTTTACCGCATTTTGGGCGAGTAACTTCCCAAATAGTTAACAATATTACATGGCGTTTATTCCGTAATTAATTAGGAACCTATCAAAAAAACAACTAGAAATAAAAGAGAACTAATTGGTACCTGTCTCAAGCCATTGGCCGCTGTCACGACCTGTATTATTACCCTAGTTGCCTAGGCATCTTAACTACCCTTAGGCGCCGCACGGGAATAAGTAAAATGATTGCTGCTAGGGGTGTTTTGTCAGGTACTTAGCTGCCCTTTGCAATTTAGTGAGGGAGGTACCCCCATACCTCGGAGCAATGGATGAGATCCCTTCATTGGACTGGAGAAATTGGAATCGTACTCCGTGCATATGCTGAATTAGTGCAAAGGTGGCCCTGGAGCCGTATCTCCAAAAATTCAAGGGTCCTTTTTCTCCTTCAGGCTGTGTGCGCTGCTGGCCCGACAAGGACTCTGCATGCCGTAGGATTTGGGTAGCGCATCCAACAGCCAGCGCGCATGCAAGCCGACAACTGCTTATTAAATAGCTACCCGACGTTCCTTTCTACCTTTCGCCCTCACCTTCGGCCTTGTTGAGTCTCGGTATTCGAACCCAATTGCACAAGACTGTTGTTGACAATGTCTGAACAACCGAAAACCCGCCAAAAGTTTCGCAGCAGTTGCACCAACTGTGCCACGGCCAAAGTCCGCTGCAGCACAACACGGCCTGAATGTGCCAGATGTGTGGAGCGAGGACTCGAGTGTTTATATGCTCCATCGAACCGCTATGGGAGACCCCCAGCTTCAGCGTGCAATCAGAAAGCAACATCATTACGGAGTCCGCAAGTAGATGGATGCGACTTGACCATGAACGATTATGCATCCGACAGTGCGACGTGGGACTTCAATTCCTGGGTGCCCGCGTCAGCGTGCAACCTAACCACGCGGGACGTCCACTGCGAGATCGATGCGTTCTCGGCGGCGGCATACTATGAGGAGTGGAACCTGGAGGACATACCACAGCTCGTGGCCGCGAGCAGCCACGGCGGCAGCTCCATGAACACCAACAGCCCGAAAAACAGCTCTAGCGGCGCCTCCGACGCGTCAGAGTCCGTCCACAGCTGCCTGGCCCAGGCGGCCGCCATCCTCGTCGATATCCGAAATGACAGCTGCACAACCGACTTGACCTGGGCTGCGGCCAACGTCGATGTGAAGACCATCGTGGGCGATGTTATCTTCGCAAACCGAAGGGCTACGGGCCAGGTGTCGAGAATCATGGAGTGTGCATGCCTAGCTGCAGATTATCAAATCTCCGTTGTGGTGTCATTGATCTGCTTCCACATGATTGACAGGTACGGCAAGGCAGTGGCTGCCGCAAGGGCGACGTTGGGGGGGAGTATGCTGGGAAAGAATCATGTCATTGGCTCTGTCCAGATTCTTCTCGACGAGCTACGCCGGATAATACCCTTGATTGGAAAATCAACGATGCGGATTGGGGAGCCTCCCGGATCAGCAGGGGCCATGGGGATTCCGGTGTCCGGTTTTGACCAGCTCCAGAGAGATCTGGAGCACCACTTGTTCGCCGTATTGGGAGACGCGGAGAGTTTCTTGCATCAAGCATCAGAGTGATCTAACCAATAACGGATCTTCGGAGAGCGTGGATTGGTCCGGAGTATGGGAGTCAATATAAGAGGGTGGTGTTGGTGGTCTACGGACTTCTATTAAAGCGGAACCATGGCTATTTGCAGGACTAGGCGGACATATATTTAGCTCAACGATAGCTTGGCGATTTTTGAATGACTGTTTATAATGAATTGGAATTAGGTTTTATGGAGTACACACATTTTAGATGCCATCTAAACCGATGGGTTAGGATATTGACAGTATATGTGGTTCTTAAGGGCGTAGCATCCAAGTAAGGATAGGCTGTATTACTCTAATGTATCACACTAGACACGCCAGATCACAATACAAGGTGATCATGGCATGAACTACGCTATAGCAACCAAGAGAATCACATTTATGTTATAATACAACTGAAGTTGAATCAATTCGACGCAAAACTCCATGACGTAATCGTCGTCGTGGTGATCTCGACCTTTTTTTGGATATCCACAGTTGAGATCCACGAGGAAATCGCTAGCGAAAAATGGAGATTTTGAGGGTCGATCTGGGGATTTTGGAGTGGGAATCGCAAACTACTGGGAAATCGGCCACGGATGGACCCCTGTCAAGCTCTGTCAAGGGAGTGGTCTTAGCTGTGATTTCGCTCTCCGATGTGGATCTGACGTGCGTCAGGCAGCTTCCGGTGCCGACGCCTGGGGTGCGGTTAAAGAATTTGGACTCCGAAGGAAGCAGCCTAGCCGGCTAGTCTTGATATCTGGATTGAGCAGAGTCCGTTAACCTCTCTGGGAGAGTATGTAGGTACCTATTGGTCGGTAGATCTCAGGAGATCCCTTTGCGTGATCGACATCCATATGAAAAAATCAATCAAACGGTTAGCTAAGTTTCTTGTGGGTGAGTGACTATGGTCCTGCTACTTGTCTTTTATTTGCAACCCATTTGTCAGAAAGGGTTCTATAGAGAATCCGTTATTGCGAAACATGTCAAAAATAGGAGCGCTTGATTACCCATCTGGACAGCTTATGGTAATTCGAGTAGGTACAAGCCCTTTGCCGCCTTTGAATCGTCGCTCTAAACTGACTATAGTATTATTCGGTGACCGATTTGAAGGCTTTGCACGGAGTACGGAGCTGATTTCTTTAGCACCTATTCAACGCCGGAGAGAACAAAGGGTCCTGGAATGTTTCTCGTCTGAAGCCTGTCCTGGACTGGGTCTCAGACGCGTCTTTCTGTGACACAGCAACGCACATCCTTGCCATAGAGTAACACGATTCAGAGATCATTCTATGAATGGGGTCATCTTGCTCCGGGAAGGATTATCAATCATCACAACGATGTCAGTAAACTTCTCCGGCTTCGGTATCCGAATTACTGAAGAGAAACAGCAAACGAATTCTACGGCTACTCCACTGTCTTCTGCTTGCCAGGTTTCTGATGGCCAACTCTTGGCAGGAAAAGGAGAGAGGTGTATCATTGTGTACGACGAGACTTTCTGGTTACCATGCTGATGTTATCATAGTGTTAGAACTGAGGTGTTGGAGTGATGTACCGAGATTGAGTGGAGTAACGTCGACGATACCAATGTTTTCAGCAAAAATAACAACAAAGGCATGTACCTACGACTTGGTTTCAGCATATTAGTACTAACAATTCCATTGTACAGCAAATGTAGTAAGGAGTAACGATACAATAATGTTCGGAATTGCGTTAACGCCTTGAGCATCAAGGGTTTACCCCCTAAGTGGCTACTGGACTTTGCTCGTGAGGTTCACGGAGCGGCTATGGTGATCAGAGAACCAGTATATAAGATGCAGAGCAGCTCTCACACGGCCATGGCAAATTTCACGACATTAGACAACAATTACGGAGCCGGAAGCGATTCGCAGCAACTTCAATCCTCGATAAAAACGTCCCAAGTTACATAATCATCTGCTTATCTATTATTCAAGATGGAACAAAATAAGGCCAACTCACAGCCAGACACTCTTACAAACCTGGACGATGGATCCATTGCGATCGTGGGCATGGCATGCCGCTTTGCCGACGTAGCATCTCCAACCCAGTTTTGGGATATGATCGAGAAGGGTCGGAGCGGCCATGGCAGAATACCTGAGCGGTGTTTTGATGCTGACGCCTGGTATCACCCTTCGAGAGGTCGACGTGGAGCGGTAAGTGTCTTTTATAAAACAGAAAAGAAAAAAGAAAACAGTTGCCCTTTGGATGTTACATTGATCAATCATTGCGAGTTCCTCTTCTTCTTTAGAGAGTATATCAATGATGTTGCAGTAATTAACATTTTCATCCTCACCAGGTCATCACCAAATCTGGATTCTTTCTTGACGATGTCTCACATTTTGATGCCCCCTTCTTTTCCATTACGGCAAGTGAAGCGGCCGCTATGGATCCAATGCAAAGGTTGGGGCTCGAAGTAGCATACGAGACGTTTGAAAACGGTATGTATCATTCACTCAGGGGATGCCTTTAGATCACTGACTGAACTCAACATAGCGGGTATTACAATGCAAAAGCTGTCAGGGAGCAGGACTGCGGTTTATAGCGGTGTCATGACTGCTGACTATCAGGAAATCGCCGAAGGGGATTTATTTTCTCTAGGAGATCATCCTGGGTCTGGAACTGCAAAGTCGATCTTGGCTAACCGTATATCATGGTTCTTTGATCTTCGTGGCCCTAGCCTGTCACTGGACACGGCTTGCTCTTCTGCTCTCTACAGTCTTCATCTTGCTTGCCAGGCAGTCCAAGCTGGAGAATGTGACCAGGCACTAGTAACTGGCACGAATCTCATCTTGCATCCTAATCTCATGGCCCAGTTTACTGCGATGCACATGATCACCCCTGATGGAATTAGCCACACATTTGATGAGTCGGCTAATGGATACGGTAGGGGTGAAGGAGTGGCTGCCGTGATGGTTAAGCCCCTCAAGGATGCCATTAGAGATGGAGATGTGGTTCGGGCTGTTATTCGTGCTACGGGCGCAAATTTCGACGGCAAGACTACCGGCATGACCGTTCCAAGCGGAGATGCCCAAGCTGAATTGATTCGTGAGACGTACAAGAAAGCTGGCATTTCCATGAATGACACTTGTTATTTCGAGGCACACGGTACTGGAACGCCACTAGGGGTACGTGAAACGCACTGGCATCTTCATCTCTTATTTATAAATAACTAACCCCGTTCATCTTTGTCTAGGATCCAATTGAGATGCAGGCTATCGCCCAAACCATTGGAGCCGAGCGAAAAGCCTCGAATAATGGCCCTCTCTATGTCGGCAGTGTCAAGCCCAATGTTGGCCATACAGAGGGTGCAGCTGGTCTGGCCGGCCTCATCAAAGCAGTACTGTGTCTCGAAGCTGGCATGATACCTGCCGTGACTCGCTTGAAAAAGCTGAATCCCAAGCTACACATGGACGACTGGAATCTGATTGCGCCGATGGAAAACGTATCGTGGCCCCAGGCGGGTGTTCGACGAGCCAGCGTGAATTCATTCGGCTTTGGTGGCGCAAATGCTCATGCGATTCTTGATGATGCATTGCATTATCTCTCCTCACGTGGGATTCATGGACGCCATATCACACATCCAATCCCTCTCCTGGGCCACTTGTCCATTAACCTGGAGCATGGATCATCCTCATCATCCGCAACGTCTTCCTCAGATTTTTCTTGTTCTGATAGCGAGGATAATTCTACTAGCATTGGAGATGACACCGCCAGCGAGGATACCCCAGATGTAGAGCAGCAAGACCATCTATTTGTTTTCTCCGCCCAAGACCAAGGTAGCTTGGACAAAGTTGCTTCAGGCTACGCAGAGTTTCTCAAAGATGAGCCCCAGAAAGACAACATTGCTACCATGCAGTCACTGAGTCACATTCTTTCAGAAAAGCGGACCAGACTGGATTTCCGAAGTTTTGTTGTGGCACATAGCTTGGCCGATCTAAGTGCCTCTCTTGAGGCAAACCAACTTCCCCGCGAGCGCTCGTCTCCCAAGGACAAAGCCATCTTCGTCTTCACCGGTCAAGGTGCTCAGCGAGCCGGCATGGCTCGTGAGCTATTCTCTGACCCAGTGTTTAGCGAGAGCATTCGGCGCAGTCAGAAGGTAGTGACAGCCTGCGGTGGTGATTGGGACATAGAACATATGCTCATGACGGGGTCGGCACAAGAGCTAGGAAACCCGCTGTACTCACAGCCTCTTTGTACAGCTATCCAGATTGGTTTGGTGGATATGCTATCTACTTGGAATGTACAGCCAGCTGCTGTTATTGGTCATTCATCCGGCGAAATAGGTATGCATCTCCCCCCTCCCTAAAAGTTGCTAATATGGCTAACGCCTTCACACTCGACCAGCTGCCGCCTATTCTTCAGGTGTTTTATCTCATGAAGATGCTATGTACGTGGCATACTACCGTGGCACACTTTCCAGCGTCGTCTCGTCACGAGCCGGAATTCAGGGCAGCATGCTGGCCGCAGGAATTTCCGAGTCTGAGGCCGCCAAATATATCGATGGCACGGATTCGGTCTCAATTGCCTGCATCAATAGCCCGTCTAGTGTAACACTCTCTGGCGAGAGCAGTGCAATTGCAGAAGTACATGATGCTTTGGTAAAGGATGGCAAGTTCTCTCGCCAGCTGCGGACGGGGGTGGCTTACCACTCTCATTACATGGCGGTCGTTTCTGAGGATAGCAAGCGCTTGTTAGCTGGCCTAGAAGATAGGCTGAGACCAGCGCGAGTGCCGATGTTCTCTTCTGTGACGGAGGAGCGCATTGAGGGCAGCAGACTCGGCGGAAATTACTGGATGGAGAATATGCTGTCCACCGTCCGATTTGCTGGAGCACTGCGCAATCTTGTAACTGGTGCGGATATCCATGGCGACGAACTGCTAGACACTGAATACAGCGCGATTATCGAGCTAGGACCCTCCAAAACGCTACAGGGCCCGATTAAGCAAATTTTAACTGCTATCAGCCCTCGATTAGCAAAGAAGCTGCCATATCGCTCCATGCTGGTGGCTGGGAGCCACGCGCGCAAGACATCACTCGAGGCCGCGGGATTCCTTTGGTCGACGGGACATTCAATTGACCTGGGAAAAGTCAACGGAATCTCAGCAACATCCGAGTTAGACCTGTGCATGCTCCCCCACCTCCCGAGTTACCCTTGGAATCATGAGAATAGCTTCTGGCACGAGCACCTAGCCAGCCACGCTGTCCGTGTCCGTAAAGAGCCCAGAACGGATCTTTTAGGAATGCCGGTTGATGGCCAGAATCCTTTCGAGCCTAGATGGCGCAACATTCTCAGCTTGGCCGAGAATCCATGGCTAGCGCATCATCGTGTGGCCTCGGCTTGTTTGTTTCCTGCTGCTGGATATCTTGTCATGGCTATTGAAGCCGTGTTGAAGTTGGCAGCAAAAGATGTACAGAAAGGTCGAGTACTCAAAGGTATTGAACTTACAGACGTGACCTTTGAGACGGGACTTGCTCTTCAAGACGATGGGTCGGCCACCGATATTTCTATAACTCTCAAACCGCATGCGGCTATGGACGCAGTGTATACTTTCAGCATTTACTCTGACTCTTTTGACCAGCCTGTACGCCGCCTTGTGGTTGGCTCTGTTGCTGCTACTTATGAGGGCCAACATCAACAAGAAGACCACGGGTTTGAACTGGAAGTACAAAAACAGGAGTGGGAGGCGACGAGAGTCAAGTTACTGAAGACACAAAGACTGGCCGTCCAGCCTGTTGATGTTAAAGAGTTCTATGCAAAACTTGCATCCATTGGGCTGGAATATGGCCCGACTTTCCAGGCTCTAGAAAGCATTGATACTGTTTCCTCAGAGAATGGAGCCTTGTCTGATGGTGCTGCCTGCGGTACTCTCAAGGTGCCTAACACCAAGTCAATTATGCCCATGGAATATGAGTTTCCGCATCTCTTGCATCCTGCGACGCTGGATTCTGCGTTCCATCTGGCCTTCGCTGCACTCGAGACCCAGGAGGAAATGCTGCGCCCAGCAGTACCAGTTTCTATTGAGCGTGTTTTCATCTCAGCTGATTTGCCTTCCAGTCCTGGTTCCAAGTTTCTCGGCATGGCCTCAACCAAACGCACCGGAAAAGCGTCGCTCGTCGCCGATATCCTCTTTGCCGATACGGAGGTTTGTGGTCCGCAGATTGTCATTGAATCGATGGGATTGAGCGACGTGGGAGAGGCATCCCAAGACGCTGGATATAATGCCACAAATTCAGTCGCCAGCAATCTGCGAACAGCTGACATCGTATGGAAAGAGGACATTGCCATGATGGAATTGCCCCCCAATACTAATATCCAAGATGGCCCATCACTGCTTACCTCATGGCTCGAATGCTACTTACACAAATATGCCAACGCGAATGTCTTATTTGCCGGAGCTGAAAAGGACATGGATCTTCTAGAAACTCTCCGGTCCACATTTGCATCACATCAGAGGGCTGGTGGCCGGGGTAAGATGTTTTCCTGCCCAATTCCGCAGTCGGACACAAGTGAGGACAACACTACACTCCCAGCATACATGCAAAAATCTCTTGCAAATGGCCCTTATGATGCAATCATACTGGTTGCTTACGGAGGCCGAGGAAACAGTCTCTTTTTGCATTCCATTCCACGCCTTCTTAACCCCGGTGGCCAAATAGTGAGGCTCGATGACAACGGCCGCATATATATGCAGAAGGGGGATGAGGTGAGTATTACTGTAGATGGCAGCGAAACTAGCCACTCTGGCATGGCCAACTCGAAACAGTCATCGTCAATGTTGTTGAGTACGTTAATGCCAGAGGGTGTGATCATACTCGAGCGCGGTGTCAACGACCAGAATCCGGAAGCCCTGCGGCTACGCGATGCTTTGACTGACATTCTAAGCCAATATGGAGTCCCAGTGACTATTCAGGGCATGGTAAGTGGCTTCTGTTCTCTATGGCCGATAGCAGTTTGTCGAGCTAAGCTTTTCCCTATTGCTGCCTTGCTTTGTGATATGAATATTATCGTCGATGAACCCAATCCCCTGATTCTTTTCTTCTTATTCCCAAGAAATGTGTGATTTGGATATTCACTAATAGTGATGTTCGATTTTTAGGGTCAAACTCCTATTGAAACCACCAATTCGTACATCATCTCGCTGGCAGAATATGGCCAAAGTCTTGTCTACGATTGGGGCAAAGAGGATTTGATCCAGTTCCAAAGTATGGTGGCCAGCGCACGCTATGTGCTTTGGTTGACTACAGGCGGCTTAATGGCTCCTGATGAAGACGGCCTGAGGTATAGCCTTACTCAAGGGTTGTTGCGTACGGTTCGAGCAGAGTACCCCCAGCTGGTGCTGCCGCATCTGGATATTTCACCGAACAGCTCAAGCCTTTGCGAAGGCGTGGCGTCTATTGTGACCAAGATTCTGAGTATGACTCTACCCGGCATTGACTCCGAGGTCTTTGTAGAGACTGAGTATGCTGAGCTGGACAACAAAATCTTCATTCCCCGTCTCGTTCGTAATGCGGCTATGGATGCTGAAATCGAATTGCTGGCGTCCAACACCACATCGATTGACATCGGGTTGAATGAGTGTTGCCAGCCCTTGAGATTATCCACGGCGGAAGGGTCTGTACAATGGACGCCATGCGAGCCTCACAGCTCCGTAGGCCCTGGCAAGGTTATGGTAGAGACCAGATACGTCGCTGGCTCAACTTTGGAAGCGGCTCCTATGCCGTGGGCCGTTGTCGGCATCGTCCGCAAGGTAGGAGCCTGCGTGTCCGATTATCACGCGGGCGACTTCGTTATACCCCTTGACGTCTCCATGGACCTTGATGTGAAAACTAGCTTCATTGCCAGTACTTCTGATCTTCTTAAAGTACCCGAAAATATCTCGGCTACGCAATTAGCATACTGGATAACCCCGTTCATTGTGGCGCACCAAGTTCTTATTAACCAGCAGCAAACAAATCCATCAGCTTCTTACGGATTGCTGTCTAATGCGAAGATGATGAACCAATTTACATCTGATCTGGGCAAGAAACTACAGCCAAATCTTACACCTCCAGACAGTGCAGGCCACTCGCCTCTCCGGAGTTCAACACCAGAACTCCCAGAGCGGCAACATGCCGATACCGGGGGTGTCTTAATTGATGTGGAAGATTCAGCTTTGAGAGCTGCTCTGGGACAAACCGCACATTGGCTTGGCCTAAATGTGTTTATCGTAGTACCCGAAGGTGAAAAGGTCGACGAGGACGAGCTTGCAGGTTGTACCATTCTGCATCAGATGACCCGTTCATTCAGCAGGATGATGCGAAACAAAACTGGTGCTTCGGGTATACAACTTGTATTGTCGTCGCTTCAGAATCCGGCAACTGTACAGCATCTGATGGCTAGTCTCGGGCCAGGTGGCCGCTTCGTGGCAGTCAACCCTTCAACTAACCGTGAGAACAACCTGAGAGCAGCTACGCCTCGTTTCGATGTTACGCTGGAGCGTCTCGATACTGCAGATATGGATACATCCAACATGCGGATTTCCATGCGCGCCGTATTCGCATTATTCTCTAGCAAGACTTTGACTCTCCCGCTGCTACCGCCCTCCAGCCAGAAGCCCATATCAGAGATTGGCCAATTTTTAGATCAAGCACAGGATCACCGACCCCTGGTCTTCTCACTGGGGCCTCAATCGTTCGTTCCAATGCTTGTATCTGGGCTCCCTACTCTGCAACAGAGTGGGCTGGATCCCAGTGGCACATACATCATTTCTGGTGGCATGGGTGCATTGGGTCTTGAGATGGCAGACTGGCTATGCGAACAAGGGGCCCGCCACATACTTCTTCTATCACGATCTGGGAAACCAAATGACTCTGCCCTCTCCGCAATCCATCGTCTTTCACAGCAGGGTTGTCGGTGTGATGTGGTACGCTGTGACATCATCTCGGCTACTGATGTAGAGTACGTGGCAAGTCAAGCGAAAAGGGAGAATTGGCGCATTCGTGGTATCATACAAGCTGCCATGGTGCTGGCTGATTCTCCGTTTGAGTCTATGACAAGCGAGCAATGGACTACAGCCACAGCACCGAAAGTCCAGGGTTCCTGGAACTTGCACCATGCTTTAGGCTGCCATAAGAATCTTGACTTCTTCATTCTGCTTTCATCTATTTCTGGAATCATCGGCAACAGCGCCCAGGCTAACTATAGTGCCGGCAATACGTTTGAAGATGCACTAGCTGCTCACAGACGCCATCGGGGTTTCCCTGCCACCAGTCTGAATCTGGGTCTTGTCAACATGGATACGGGCAACATCGGTTCAGTGGATGACTTCGTCAAGAAGTTTCCGCATCTTGCATCCGTTCTGGTCAGCAAGAAGGAAGTGAAGGCTGCATTGCAGCTTGCTATCCGTGGCATCGGCCTGAACGGTTTGCAAATCCCTAGCCAAGTGGTAGTGGGTATCTCGGGCTCTATCCAACTTGACGACAACGGAGGCAGCAGCTGGTCTACTGACCTTAAATTTGTCCATCGACTTGATCGACAGCTGCAAGGCGATACTGCAGGCGAAAAACAACAAAAGGTAAACTACGAAAAAGCCATCAAGAGTGCTAAAACAACCGAAGAAGCAAGATTAATTATCGAGGATGCATTGCGCGTCCATGTTGCTGCGGCTATGTCGTCTGATGCATCCAACATTGACGTGGATAAATCGGTGACAGCTTACGGAAGTAAGTGAAGAGTGTTCCATTACCCATGTCGCCAATGAAATGTACTAATCTGTATTTTACAGTTGATTCTCTTAAGGCTACAGAGGTGCGGAATTGGTTCTTGAAGGAGTTTGATAGCCGCTTGTCCATATTCGAGATTCTCAGCCCAATGCCCATCTCGCGTTTGGCGCTGAGTATTTTCAAGAACTCTTCATATAGCAATATGGCAACTAAATGAAGTGAAGCTTGGGATAAAAGTTGATTGTATAATTTGTTTTAGCTTAATTTTATTCATTTTATAAAAGTTCTCATATTACTCTTCGCAACTAACTCAAGATTACGAGACCTGAATACTTCTCCCCGAGAGTACGTAAAGTGTATCGAAGTGTCGACTAGGATTCCACCTTCCAAGCGATAGGCCAATCCTTCGATCTTACGGATTAATTTCAACTAGCAATTACCTTTCGTCTCATCAATCTTGAATGTGTAATCCAGCCAGAGAGAATCTCAAAATTGAGTAAAAGACTTCCAACTACGTCCGTGTCTTTTCACGAGTTCCACTTTGTGATGCTTATGCTATGGGATCACCTTACTATCTCATTAGAATCACACGCCAAGTTATAATCTCTATATTTCTATTTTAGAATGTCATGGATATGTCGGTATATCAAACTGCTGCGGTATTTCAACATCGTCGTCAAAATCCCACCGTATCTTGCGCTTTTTAGCCCAGTCACGGATACGGTCGAAATCGCGACACGTATGTAGAACAGTGAGCCAGGGCTTGTTTCTTACTGGGTTGGGAACAGAGTAGTCCCAGTGCCAAACGGCTGGAGTAATATCGGCGTGACACATGATCGATTGCCGTAGACTTTCGAGACAGTGACCGATGTGCCATGGGTTGATACTGTTTTTGACTCGATTTTCTTCAAACGCTTCATATGGATATGTTTTGGGAACCGTCCAATTCAAGGAAACTTCTGCATCTTTAACATATTCCCAATCTGAGAGATAAATAGGCGTGAAAGCTTTACGGAAGATATTCTAAAGGTCAGGTGTCAGTATTTCATTCATGTAGTATGATATGAGAACGTACAAGGCAGTGGAGTTGATGAAATACGTCAAGCTCAACGATATATTCGTCTTCGTGACCAGGTACTGGTGATGTATAGTTTGGGAGTAATTTTGCTTGAGCTTTAGGGATTGTAGATATACCAACTGATCGAGTATTAACGTTAGGTCATCAAACATGTGACATTGGAATATGGTATCATTTATGAGTGACTGACAATTAAACAAACCATCCCATGCCTTGTTCAGAGTTTCTGAAGGGCCTCCTTGAAATTCATCGGGGGCATCGACAATATTGGTATGGAATTTCGTTAATTTGTATTCAATCTCATGTTGGGCCGGAGAATAAGCTTGGTGTGAAGCGTATAGTTTGTGTTGGCGAAATCGATCCCAGCCGTTAGTTCTGTCGTATATAATGATGGTCGCAAGTATGAATGACAGAATCCATGGGAATATCTTGGCAACAGTTATTAAATATGATGATAGGGAGTTGCGCCGTGTGCTCCCATGAGAAAGACGAGAAGTATTTTCAAGGATGGTGTCCTCTCCATAGTCACCGGTCAACAAAGGATCGTACGAATCTTTATTCATGACGAAGATCCAGCAATGAGACGCAATAAATGAACATATGGAAGATGAGTCCGACAGAGGGGAGCCGTCAGTAGATACTGACGATTCAAATCGGCTGAGCTTATCGAATTCAATATAGAATTACAATAGACTCCCTCTTCGCAAAGTCTTTCCTCCTCTGGTCGGGCGGGTAGTTCGTATGCATCTTAGTGTCCCTATAGTTAGAGAGCATACAGCGAGAATTGCTATACGAACGAAATTTCTAGTGTAAGATAGGCAAATCACAAAAGTGGTTCCAACGCTGCATACTAGAACCCATACGTTATAAGCAGTAACTGAAAATGGATGACTGAGATAAAAGAATTGAAAAGAGCCACCTCCATGGACCCTTTTACGGAATTTCTATGTCAGCAGTAACTCCAAACGGCAGGTGTCTGAAGATTACCCCGCGAGATTGCAGTACTATCACGACGACTTTCTTCGTCTGGACCATTTTTAGATCCGAAAGAGGTGCGAAAAATTGCTACTTTATACTAATAAGAAACCAACATCCGTATTTATTTGGTTGAAGCTGGCCAGGGAAACCATACATTTTACGAGCTAAGAAAAAAGTCTTTGGCGTGATGGATGCCCCGCATGACGTATCACAGCCTAGGTTATCATAAGTTCGTGACAATTATCCCAAAGTGTACGATCGAGCGGTTTTTTCATTTGGAACTTTTGCACCACGATGTCTTTGTTCTAATTATGATGTGATAATAGTAAATGCTTCATAAGACGGTCTATTCTATTTCCTCGATATTATGACGGGAACGGAATAAACATTAAACTTGTTTCATAAAATTATATCTTATCTGGGCCGAAATGACAAAGCTACTCTTGAGAGCATCATTGATGTATTTCCAATCACAATGTGGATTGCGCGGATGCCAAGATGGGGTATCAAGGGGGAAATTGACTGGGCATGAAATGACGGAGCCTAGTATACGATATTCGAAAATATATAAAGTCCTCCTAGGCTTCTAGTCTTGACTCCTGTGATATCACGTCTTCTTTTACCTATAACCTACCAAGAACACACTTGTCACACTACTTATACTTTCAACATGAGGTTTGAAAACGTCTTTTACTTGGCAGTTGCCACTGTGGCTGCTGCCGCACCAGTAGAGCAGACAAAAAATGTTGTGGACCCTCACAACAGACTCTGGAAGGATAGTGAAGAGTCGGTCAACGTTGTTGATCCTCACAACAGGCTCTGGAAGAAGAGTGAAGAGTTGGTCAACGTTGTTGATCCCCACAACAGACTGTGGAAGGACAGCGAAGAATCAACAAATGTTGTGGACCCTCACAACAGACTGTGGAAGGACAGTGAAGAATCAGTCAATGTTGTTGATCCTCACAACAGACTGTGGAAGGATAGTGAAGAGTCGACCAACGTTGTGGACCCTCACAATAGACTGTGGAAGAAGAGTGAAGAGTTGGTCAACGTTGTTGATCCCCACAACAGACTGTGGAAGGACAGCGAAGAATCAACAAATGTTGTGGACCCTCACAACAGACTGTGGAAGGACAGTGAAGAATCAGTCAATGTTGTTGATCCTCACAACAGACTGTGGAAGGATAGTGAAGAGTCGACCAACGTTGTGGACCCTCACAATAGACTGTGGAAGGACAGCGAAGAATCCACCAATGTCGTCGATCCTCACAACAGACTCTGGTAAAGGTAAGAGAGTGTGGTTCTACTAAGTTGGCGAGCCTAAGATATCTAACTGTTTGGATCACATAGCATCACTCAAAAATTTTGGTGTCATTAGAGGATCCAGTGGGTTTAAAGAAACTTCAGTATAAAAGCGATACTTTACTTTTGCTACTTATAGAGTAAATAATGTCCATAAATGGAAGAAGCTGGATTACAATTAAATAAATATGCATTGTGTCTATATTTATATCCGCTCTTTTATTCAACCTGATTTATATTTTAGCGATATAATTGTATGAGATAGAAAATGTCTACAAGAGTAATCTCTTGTCTTATCTCGAGTAGGTTGTTGAAAGATTGTGCTGCTTCTTTGGGAAAGATTTGTTTTTTAATTCTGATTAAATTGTAGACAAAGAAAAGTATTGAATGCTATCTTAAGCCTCAGGTTTTACTAGCTCCACACCATTCTACCTGACAACGCCACTGTATTCTGCGCATATGCTCTCTATATATTAAAAACCAGCCATAAACTCCTCAATAAATTGTCCAACCTTGCGCAAAGACTGCTCTTCCTCCATGACGGCAAAATGGTCAGCTGCTATTACGGTCTGTACCTGTAAACGAGCCTGCGGTACGAATTCTGCGTAACCATTGGTTTCGTCACCATCCCAGCTCTCGCCTTGGTTTGGTAAGCGCGGAATAATGAGTGCGTTGCCGTTGAAGGGGCGTGGCACGTATTCGTTGTGCAGGGTTATGTTGTGGCGGATTTGGTTAAGAAGGCCTTGACGATACTCAACGACTTCGGGCCCAGCCGCTGTAGCTTCGAGAGTGGTTGGCACCTTGAAGAACTTTTCGCATTCGGCATCGGTTACACCACCAGGCCTCGTCGGAGCACGCTCTCTGGCGGCTGAGTCGATCAGGACCACACGAACATCGTGCTCCCCTAACTGGCGCAGCTCATTGGCCACTTCATACGCTAACTGGCCTGCAAATGAGAAGCCGGCCAGCAGATACGGTCCGGTGGGCTGTTGCCGCCGTATGAGCGCAGAGTGCTCTACTGCCATCGCCTGCAATGAATTGTAATAATCGGGTTGGTGAAAGAAGATATTCTCAACTCCAATGAGGTTGAATGAAGGCAAATAGGGCGCCAAGATGCTGTGCTGCTTCGACGTGCCAGTAATAGCGAAGAACGCGAAGATTTGGCGCCGCGGCTGCGTGCCCAATGGTGCCTTGGGGTTGAAGTACGGAAGCAAGTAGTCGCTCCAATCATCCTCGCGCAGCGACCAGTCAATGTCTTGTGGTCGCCCATGTTGTTGAGGCAGCACCTGTTGTTCATATGTTGACTTTTCCGGTGCTTGGGCCGTGGGTCGTAGTGTCAAAGCTGTTGCATCATGAACTGGAATGCTGCGCTGTGCTTTCCATTGTTTGTAGATTTCATGCAGCTTAAGCTGATCTACCTTGCTGTTACCCGTCAACGGTATTGCCGAAACAGGGACAAAACACTTTGGAATCATGAAACTTGGTAGCATCTGGTGGGCTTGGGCTTCCGTGCTTGCGAGTGTCTGAGCCATGTTGTCATTGAGCCCGCATCCAGCTGTACCATCTGGGTCCGTGAGCCCATCATTCGATGAATCCAGTTTGCAGCAGAAAGCAACAAGATTTGAATCCAGTAGAAGTACCACTACGCTGTGGTTTCGAGTTGTAAGAGTTCTCTCAATTTCTGAAAGCTCCAGACGGCGACCATTAACCTTGATCTGGCGATCTTTCCGCGCATGGTACATTATCTCCCCATTAGAGTCGTATGCTCCTAGATCTCCTATGCTCTCATTATAAATTAGCCAATGTTAATAATAAGGAATAAGGGAAGAGATTGGTTGTATTAACCTGTGTTATATATGAGACCAGGCCCATATGGGTTCTCTCGGAAGGCCTTTGTTGTTTCTTCCGGTCGACCGTAATAACCATCTGACAGTTGTCTTCCAGAGCACCAAATTGTCCCAATACTACCCATGGGAACACGGCGCATGTGGTCATCCAAGATGTGTATTTGTATTCCAATACTTGGGCGTCCTATGCATCGTGGGTCACTCGAAGCGGTGGCGTGTTTCCACGAGATTACAACGGCCTCAGTAGGACCGTACGCGTTGATGACTCTGACATATGGTGTCCATCTCTCATACACAGCCTTTGTAGCCATCTCACCTGCTAGGCAGAGAGATCGAATGCGAGGAAGGCTATCTGGGTATAGGAGAGAAGCAATAGAAGGCGTTGTGTTCAGGCTTGTGGTACCCGATTCTCTTAGCAGCGCTGGAAGCCTTGATACTGTCTCTGTTTGAGGAGCGAGAACCAGTGTAGCACCAGAATAGATGGCTCCGAATATGTCACTTTGCGAGACATCAAAGACGAGACGCGCAAAATTGAACACTCGATCGTCACTGCCATATCCAATGGCTTCTGCCATCATTATACCATAACCAACAACTTGACGGTGTGGCATTATCACAGCCTTGGGGGTCCCCGTAGTTCCACTTGTGAAAAGAATGGCTGCAACATCATCTGAAGTGGCCGTGGATGGAGGCAGGTAGTAGCTGTCGTTTGAAGATTGCGTAGCTGGGTTGAAGAGTTGTTCAGCTACTATGAAGGGGCATTTGTCATTCCCCAAGAATGTTTGTGGGAGCAACTTTAGAGTACCCTTTGAGCAGATAATGGCAGATGGGCTAATCTGCTCAAGTAGCAGTTTAGTACGAGCCTGTGGGTTGTCTATGTCCAGTGCCACATAGGCACAATCCGCTCGGTGTATGGCATGTATAGCGCAAATGAGTTCAGTGGATTTATCCAGAAAGATTGCAACCCGCGATTTTGGCTCTAGGTTAGCTCCAGCTCGGAGTCTCTTAGCACCTAGCTCGACGATGGTTGACAAAGCTTTGTAAGTCATGACGACCGGTTTCTGTCCCTTCTTTCGGTATAATTCCACAGCTGATTGATCTGGAGATCTGCTCACACGGCTATGAAGTAGCTGCGAACAGGTGAGGCCGTCATATTCGATGGGAAAGCGTGGACCAGAAACTAAGTCATCAATCACACGATGATGAGTGGTTTCGAGCAAGTCCATGCTTTGAAGCGGTCGGGTAGTATCGCGCCTGGCATCTGCAACATACTGGAGCACAATGCCCAGCGTCCCCATCATACGACAGAGTTGTTCTTCATCAATGTCTTCTCCATGCACACGCGCATCGACTACTATAGTACTTTCCTCACAAGACATATTCAGGAGCACAGGAACATCAGTCACCTCATCCATGTCTTTGAGGGTGAGATGAAATCCAGACTGAACGATGTTTTCTGATTTGAGTGGCGTGTTGGTAATCAGTGTTGAGTTGAAGAGAGTTTTCTTTCCAGAGAGGCCTTGAATCTGCTTTAAGGAAAGCAAATCTTCGTGCTCGGCCATGTCCAAGAAGATATCTGTAACGTGTTCGATAAATTGACACATGTTTTGGTTCCAGTCAACGCACACTCGCAGCGGGACAGTGTTGAGGCATGGTCCTACTACGTTTTGTATGCGCTCAATGTCTTCTCCACGACGGCCAGAGACGACACTACCAAGCACAACGTCTCGAGTAGATAGATAAGTGGATAGAGTGAGGGCCCAGGCAGCGTGGAACAGAATCGGAATTGTCGTATGATTGTAGTGGGCAGCATGTTTGAAGTGTTTGGGGCTTACAGGGAAACAGAATTGCTGGTGGCGGTCAATAAGAGTTTCGTGGATCGCCTTTTGCATCTCCGTTGGCACCTGGTCCGCTCTCAATGGATTAACCAGAATGCTTGGTTCAATATCACGCATCTGTGATTGCCAGAAGTCGTTGCTTGTTGGATCCTGGCGTGCCTTCTCATACCTGGATACGACGATGTCGCTGAATTGAGTAATTTGGGGCGCCAGTGCCTGACCATTATAGACACTGCGAACCTCATCTAACACTAGACGCATAGAGAAGCCATCTATGAGAGCGTGATGGCAAGTCCAGGTACAGATAACTTTCTCCGTGGTTGGGGATTTGTGGATGCGAAGTCTGCATAGCTGCTTTGCGAAACCTGGTTGCATGGGCTTCAACTTTTTGCCTGTTTGTACGAGAGGAGTAGGCAGCGCGGTTGCTTTGAGAATGACTTGCACCAACTGTATGTCGCTATGATGACTTTTCTCATTGTAGGTTGCCTGCGGGGAGAGCGGCATGAAAATTGTACGAAAGATGGAATGACGCCCCAAGACGACATCCCAAGCATGTTGTACTCGTTGAATGTCAGTATTTGTGTCACTCGCCTCATAGTTATATGAATGCATGTATGACCGAGATCCAAGGCTGGCTAGAAGCATCGCCGCCTGTCCATCAGTGGCAGGCGCCATTTTTTCGATGTCTTGGATGTTGAGCTTCCATGCTACAATGCTTTCTTCAATAGCGTCTTTTTGATCTTGCATGCACTCAGGAATGCTGTAGGTGCTATGATCAATAGGCGTCCCAAGACTCTCAGTAGGCGGCCCGGAAGTGCCACGACCTACGGCGATTCTCTGCACACCGGCAATATCAACCTGTGATTCATCAGCCACGCTGCGTATGCAGTAGGACCAAGAATCCAGCAGCTGGCGTATCTCATTGGCAGTGTGAATTGCAGTGCTGTAAAAAACGCCAATGTCCAGCTGACCCTCATGAGTCAAACTGCATTCAATGTCCAAGATGGAAAACCGTTGATTTGTGGGTGATTGGTACATGCCGAGATCCATCTCTACATTCTCAAAGGAGGTGTAGGACGATGTTCGCGCTCTCTGCCCCAGATAGTTGAACGTAACCATTCCATCTACAGGAGCTGTTTCAATTGCTGAAGCAAGATTGACGCTGGACATTGCATGTTTTCGCGTCTGCTGGACCATGGTAGTAAAGTCGTTCACAGATCCTTGTAATGGTACATTGAATGCAATAGGAATGATGCGAGTAAACCACCCAACCGTCCTGGTTAGGTCAAGCTCCTCCAGCTCCAAGTCGCGACCGTGTGATTCAAAGTGAAGCTCAACCTGATTCATCGGAGGTCTCCGTCTCTGCCAGGTGCTAAGCGCTAGAACTAGGCCGGCAAGCATCATGTCAACGGGCTCTGTATCTTCACGTCTCAGGTCGAGAGTAGAGACATCTACTTTGACATTCATAAAGCTGCCTGATGCTTCTGTATTTTCTGGAAGACGCTTCATCTGTTCCGTGGTAAGGAAGGAGTTATATTCGCGGGCGTGAATTTGAGCTGGAATCTGCCCAGCGATTTGACGCTTCTTGGACAAATATTCAGCCCACTCAGGGAAGGATGAGAACTCCGGTTCAATGGAGTCCCCCTGAAGTAGATCCTCTAGGTCGCTCCAAATGACGTGCCAAGAAACCACGTCCACGGCCAAATGGTGAGCAAATATCGCACAGTAGAGTTCGTCACCTATTTGAAACCCGCCAACGGCGCAAATCCGCCCGCTGGAGAGATTTAGGCACGACTGTAGCTTCGAAAACTCTTCAGGAAGCTCCTCCATAGACGATAAACGCTTTCTCAGGAAAAAGGTATGATTGGTGCTATCATTGGGTATACCGATGAATTTTCCATGTTCATGGGTGGCACTTTTCGACACCACTAAACGTAACATCGGGTGGGCTTCGACGATATTAGACCAAGCCCTCTGGAAGTCCTCGTATGTGTGCTTCTTGTTCAGCTTAATGATGTGACCTTGATTGAACCAATTTTCATTAGCTCTCTGGGAAGCAAAGAACCAATCAATGATTGGCGTGGGAGGGACAAGGTTGCTGACCATCTGACTCTTTGTCTTTGGCAATGACTGTACAGAGCTCTGCAACATACTGCCGTTGTCTGTACTATTCCTGGTAAACCTGCTTGGGTCTAAAAAATCTGCGAGCGCCGTGATGGTAGGGTTCTGATAAATATCTTTTACTTTAAGCGTAAATCCAGCCTTTGTGAGGACTGATCGAAGCCTAATAACAGATATAGAGTCACCGCCCATTGAGAAAAAACTGGCATCCATGGGGAACTGCCGATCTCCGAGGATTTCCTTAAAAGCGCCTTGTATCCTAGTCTCGGTTGTTGGTGCTGGTGTTGTAATAAGCGGCCGTTCTGTAGGGACCTGTGCTACAGTGCTACTCGAAGCGGATCTCCCTGTAGCGTCAATCCCATTAGGCGATTCTTGTGATATCGTCCCGCCAAAGAATAGAGTGAGGGCGCCAATTGTTGGATTTTGGTAGATGTCTTTCACCTTACACTTGAGTCCGGCTTTTGTAAAGGCTGAACGGAGTTTGATGACAGAAATTGAGTCACCGCCCATAGAAAAGAAATTGCTGTTGTTCTCTAGGGATTTGGTGCCAAGAACTGTATGGAACGCAGCACGGACAGCCATCCCGGTTTGGTCACAGGTATCCTGCTCTCTTTTCCCCGGAGCTTGCATCACAATATCTTGAGTTTGGACGCCGATCGTGTTGTCTCGAATGAGTTCACTCTGATCGACTCGCGATTGTTGAAAAGGCAATGAACTCGGCAATTCTCGACTTAGGTCGTCAATTTTATCAAGCTTCTCATCCGTTGCTGATTGGGGAAGGTAACCATCGAGAGCTTCTTCTGATAGTTCTCCGATAAGACTCTTGATCATTTTCCTGTCCAGTTTTCCATTGTTATTCATCGGGATATCGTTGACCGGAACCCATAAAGAGGGCATAAAATATGCTGGCAATTTATCCTTGACCGAGGCCTGTAACTTTTGTATGAGAGGGCGAAGACCGGCCAATGAAAGAGGTTTCAAGCTGCCTTTCGTTTGTAGACTTGCATCCGCAAAAATGGCTACAAGGCAATCGCCTGATGGCCGCTTAACCATGATGACAACACTTTTGCCCTGGTCGAGCACATTGTTCACGGCACTCTCAATGGCTCCCAGCTCAACTCGCAGGCCTCGCAAATTGACCATAGTATCCATACGGCCAAGACAAACTATGCTGCCGTCCGGTTCGAAACGCGCACAGTCTCCAGTTAGGTAAATGCGTCCATAATCCTTTGTGTCTACAAAAGCCGCGGCACCCGCCGGTGGCTTCAGATAACCGCGCGCAAGCTGATGGCCTCCTATAGCTAGTTGGCCAACCTCTCCTATGCCGACTTGCCTCAGTTTATCATCAAGAACATAGACGAAAACGTTCTCCAAAGGCCGGCCAATGTTTGATATGTCCGTATCGGGGAAGCATTGTCGACCAAGGACATCGACGGTGGCCTCTGTAGGGCCATAGATATTGAAAAGCGTGGCCTTGGAAGCCCACACATCTCGACACAGCTCTGTCATGGGCTCTCCGCCAATATCTAGACACTCAACGTCTGGAAGTGCATTTGCATCCAGAGCGCCAGCAATAGTGGGGGTAGTAGCAATGTGTGTGATTCTCAGCATGGCCATAGTGTCCTGAAGATCGTCCAGCATCCATGACTTGCGACCAATACAAAGAGTCGCTCCAACAGTCAAGGTGCCAAAAATATCAATGACGGAAACATCAAAAGTCCAAGGTGCCAGCTGTAGGAGCCGCTTGTTCGGAGCCAGACGGTATAACGGGCGTAATGAGACTGTAGCATTCCGAAGTGCATGATTTTGGATGGCTACTCCCTTCGGTTTTCCTGTAGAGCCGCTTGTGTACAGGACGTAGGCTAAATGTTCCGGTAGCCGTTTTGTGGTCAATTTGAATGGTTCCGATGACATTGGTAGCGGAGTATCGATATCAACACAGAGTATGCCCTTCGCCTTGAGTTGAGCTCTAAGCTGTGAAGCTTGTTCAACACGTAGGGGTTCCTTTTCTGGGATAAAAACTACAGCAGCTGGCTCACAGTCTGCTATGATGGTGAGGTTCCAGTCGATTGGATTGTTCAGTTCGATGGGTACGTAAGCACCACCAGCCGTCATAATCGCCAAGATTGTAATGATTCGTTCAATGGACGCATCGCCCACAATACAGATAGCTTGGTTCAGCATATTTTGAGGGCCAATACGCGTCGACAGGTAGCTAGCCAAGCCTGATATCATATCTACCATCTCCTTGTATGTTATCGAGATTTCATTCTCAAAAATCATGGCAGTGGCGGAAGGCCGGGCTTTAGCTTGGTCAAGGATTTGGACGTCGGCAAACGGGGTTGTTTCCACTATGGGATTAGGCATGCCATGGAACCAAGAAGGGACCTTTGAGACAGGCTGCAGTTCAGACCGAGAGTCTCTCTGAGTCACGCTGGTATCTTTGTGAGATTCACTCTCGCCAGTCGTTCCATTTGTGGCAACTGTAAGATGATTGAAGGTATTATTATTAGTATAAGCACCTTCAATATCGTTCAAGGAAGCATATGCTCCCAGCTTTTGGATATGACGCAAGAGGCATTCGTATTCCTTGCATATCTCCAAGACTTCGACTTCTGAGATGCGATCCGGATTGAACTCAACGCTCATGTCCAACTTTGACTTCCCATCTTTTGTCATTTCTCTTGTGATGGTGAAAGCCAACGGGAATTTTGCAGAGAGACCAGGTAGTACTTCTGGGAGAATTCCCTTGCAAGGTTCAACAGTTCTGGCTTTTTCTCGTGCTCCAACCGGTACATTATGATACGTGAAGATCGTATCGAAGTCGTTGGCACCCCAGCCTATGGACTCCAAAAGTCTCTCAAATGGGATACTGGAGTACTCAAGAACCTTGGCGAGGCAATCCTGAAAGTCTCGCAGAGTTTCGGTCATGGAGCATGTGCCCGCCAGTTTTGTGAATCTCACTGGAAGCGTGTTAATGAAGCATCCGTACAAGTTCTGCTCCCGAGGCCCTCGGCAAGTGGCGGGGATCAAAACTGATGACCCTTCGGTGCCTGACTTGAAACTGAGAAGAAGTTGGAAAGTAAACAGATAAGCAGCAAAAGGAGTCGATCCCGACTTGTAAGCCCACTGCACTGGATCGTAGTCGAAAATCGTGCTGCGGTTGATTGTAATAGCATCGGGATAGCTCTCTGTCTCTGGTCCTGGTCTCAGAAATAACCCATGCGAGTTTTCAGGACCAACTAGCAAATTCTGGAAGAATGTTTGAGCTTCTGCAAGCTTGTTGGATTTGAGCATCTCGTGGTGTCGAGTGGAAAAGTCGATGTACGAACCAGCGTCGACGTTAGCCGTCTCCTTGGAACAAGACTTGTCTGTCACAGCAGAACACAGCTCTTCCCAAACGCCGGTGATGGTTCGTTCATCGGCGACACAATGGTGAAAATTGATGATTATATACTGTTCACCGTTAGGGAGAATAATAGCAGTGCATCGCACAAGATGACCTTCGGCAAGGTTGAACTCGCGCATGCATTCTTCGTGGCTAATCCTCGTAACCTCTTCAGCGGCTGTCACATCGCTATGGCTGCTAATATCATGGATGGTATATTCCAAGCACTCTGTTTCATCAACGATTTGCAGTAGTTCACTTTCATCTGTGAAATCAAAATGTGTTCTGAAAATGTCGTGCTCAGTCACAATATCTTGGAGAGCCGCAATAACGCGAGATAAATGGACACCATGAACACGATATGCACTTGGCAGACTGTAAGTTGAGTCTCCGAGCTGTTCCTGGAGTAGATAGAATCTTTTTTGCATTGAGCTTGCCAAACCGTGTTGTGGACGTTGGAGCATGTCTTTTCCCAATGCCACATAGCTTCCGTCGTCAGACTTGTTGTCGCAAGTCTCTGACAAAGCTCTATGAGCGAAATGTTCCACAAGTAATTCCATCGTAGGGCAGCTCATAACGTCGCGCATGCTGACACTGATATCTGGCTCGTGCCTAATCATATAGGCCATGAATGCCATACATGAAAAAGAATCTAGGCCAAGTTCACGCAAGCTGCTTTGGCCGTCAATCGACGCGATGCCCAAAGATTTGCATAAAGACTCTCTTATTAATGACTCAAATCTCGCTCTGGCTTCATCATACTTGGACTGTGGGCCATCCTTTTGGACGAGAGTGTCAACTAGCAGTCGAACAGATGGGCATGCAGTAATGTCTCTCAGGCTGATTTCCAACTCTGGCTCGACGCGAAGTATGCTGGCGATAAATGACATTGCAGCGAATGAATCGAGACCAATTTCGCGGAGGTTTTGATCGAGGTCGACAACTGTAACGCCTAAAGCTCTACATAGCGAATCTGTGACGAGTGACTGCAGCTCTATAGCGCGCTGATTGAGCCCACCAGAGATGTCGATGGGCGTTGAAATGGCTCTATGTTCGTGGCTTGATGTAAGATCCGAAGGAGGTGGGACTTGAAGCTCGCATGCTTGCTTTGTCAACTTTGTGTTGGAATCAGTTTTCTTGAAAAGTGAGTCCTCGGGAATTATGGTAGATAATATCGAAGATATCGATTGACCACCCTGGCAATTGCTCTTGTCGATGACTTTCTCCCACGCCTGTACCAGAATTTTAATATCGTCTTTGGCATACTTCTGCTCATTGAATTCAACCAAGACATCCAAACAATCTTTGTGAGCGAAAACATGCCACATAAGGTCAAACATTGGTTTTTCTGAGGTGATGAGGTCCAAAGTCATATCAGTCATATCGGATGACATATCATCATATGACTGAGCATCGTGCATGATAAATTGAATCATGAAATTGGCTGTGTCCAGGCCACAAGCAGAAGCCACCTTGTTGATGGCCATGTCTGACTCCAAGGCAAAATCCACTCCTTCGCGGATCTGCTTTGTGAAGTCCTCAAGTGAATCTTCACTACCTAGCCGACTGCGTAGGAACGCTGTATGAGTGAGGTTGCCCAATACGCTCCTACAGAGATGGGGTGGTAACATCCCACGACTTGAAATGGGAATTATGGTGGTAACATCATCAGATTGTGTATAACGGTGAAGAATCGCGTGAAAGCAGCTGAGAAGATGTACAAATGACACATTGTCTTTCCCTCCTTCCACCGTCGGCAATGACAGAGCATACCTTAGTTGATCGTAAGAGCCCTCATAGTGAGATTCCGTATCAATTCCTATTGCTCCGGACATCCGCTGTTTCCATTCGCTAAGGTGGCTTTCGTCGTGGCAGTTTGTTGTTTGAGCAGCATGGAGAGCGATGGAAGAAGTGCCTTCAAAAGCACACGGGTCGGAACTGCCTCTACCGGCGCATCGGATGAGATTAAATAGCTGGATGCTAGTAAACTCATCCACAATAATGTGGTGTATTGTTGAGTGAAGGACAGTAGTCCTGCCATCAGCGATGAGATGGAATATGGCCAGAGGACCATGTCTTAGGTCAATTGTTGCACAGTTATGTGGTATAAACCTTGCTCGCAAGTCGTCTATATCGATATGTGAAATCCGAGAAATTTGTACCGCAACGAGAGTCTTATCATGAACGACTTGGTACAGCTTCCCTGCAGAGAGATCAAACTCGAATGTCGTCCTGAACATCTCAAGGCGGTGGATAACGTCTAGGAGTCCAGACAACAGGGCGTCTGCAGTGACATCTTCGAAGCGCCATACGCGCTGAACATTGTACGTCGTATCTTGTAAGCGTTCCTGAGCTACCCACATAGCCAATTGACTCGGAAGGGCCAAAAGTCTACCAGTACGCCTGATAGGTGTCTTCGTAGACTTTTCATCCAAGGCCCGGGTCGGCGACACATTTTCCACATCTGAAGCCACACTGACAACGTCGTGGTCAGATGAGACGGCCGACGGTGAAGCCGTGCCAACCAGATCAGCGATTCCGGCCGCCGTAGCGATGTTGCGTAGCTGACGATATGTTAAATCAGGAAGATGAAACTTGGTACATAGTGAATGCTTAAGTCGCATAAAACCGAGTGAATCCAAGCCCAAGTTTGCCAATGGCGCGTTTACATCGAGCACCTTTGTCCCAAGAACATTCTCAATAATCGCAGTAACTGCGGATATCTTTGCTGAATCATTTTGAGACACATTGCTTGAGCAACGGCCGCCAGGTTTCGATGCAATAACATTATCCAGAAGTGTTGACAGTCTTTTTCGATCAACTTTGCGGCTTGCTAAGAGAGGGATCTCTTTCACTTGGTGGATAACTGGGCGTAACCGTTCGGGGAGCCTTTCTCGACACAAAGTCATGAGCCGGTTCACATTGAGATTATTGTCCCGGCCAACGACCAGCGCGTCTATAGATCTCCCATAGCTCGCGACAACAGCAGAACATACAACATCCGGGTCTGCGTTCAGAACTTCCTCAATTTCTTCAGGCGCTATTCTCATGCCCGAAACCTTCATTTGATGGTCTACGCGGCCAAGGATGCGTATATGTGGCTTCCCATCTTCCCCTATATGAGAATAATAGGCGCGATCTCCTGTTTTGTAGAATTTGAAGTCACCAAATCCATGGACCGTCGTAAGAGCCGCCTGGGTGGCAAGGCTATTGCCTTCATACCCGACGAAAAGCTGTTTCCCTGCAATCACAATCTCACCAGGTTCATTGATATGGCAGATTTCGCGGCGTTCGTTGACAACCACTACCAAGTTTCCTGGAAGAGCTGTATAGGTAATTTCGTCGATAGGGTAACGACTCGGGCGGAAAGTGAGGACTTGGATTGCCGCTTCTGTTGGACCGTATGCAGCAACGATATCAACTTGCTTCGCCCAGATATTAAGAAGATCTGGAACCATCATTTCTCCTCCAAGGATGATAGTCTTGAGGCTGGGGACTTGATCCGGTGATACAGTTCGGAGGACTGTTGGAGTGAGATGAATCCAATTAATCCGGAGACGGTCTATGTGCCCAATGAGGTCCGATTTCAGTTCATCGTCGTGGAGAAGAAAGAGACAAGAACCGGAAGAGAGAGAGCCCCAGATATCGATCGCGCTAGCGTCAAAGACATAGTTTGCAAATAACAGGATGCGAGACGATGGTTCAAAGTTATACAGTAGCTGAACCGCTTGAACTGCGCTGGCGACAGCACCGTGTGTGAGTGTACACGCCTTTGGGCTACTAGTGCTTCCAGATGTGAACATAACGTAACATGCCATATCAGGATGTAATGTAGGCAGCAAGGATACCGCATCTTTAGAAGTACGAGTCTCAGCGTTAGCCAGCAGAGTTTGGATGTTGTCAATCACGAGTATTTGTGGATGACCCCAGGCGGATAGGCTCGCCAACTTTGGGAAACCGTTCTCGTTTGTGATTATTAGGCCTGCTCCGAGCCTCTTAATTGCGAAAGATATCCGGTGGCTTGGTGCGTCGAACTCAAGTGGGCAGTAGGCACGCCCACTCTTCAAGACTGCAAGCATGGCAATGACCATCCATGGACTCTTCTCAAGAACAATCGGAACAATTTTGGAATTGCTATCGTCTTGACGTGAGAGGTAGATAGCCAGTCGGTCGGTAAGATCATCCAACTCCGCAAAGGTCAACCATGACGAGTGAGTTGCTAAAGCTTTGCGTTGTCCATGTTTAGCAACACACTGGCGAAAAAGTGACACCAGGGTCTCCTGCGGTCCAGACTGCTGGCTCAAATTCACTGCTTGTTGTAAGACCAACTGCTTCTCTGAATAGTGATAATCGCAGCTTATACTAGACAGGCTGCATTCATCGAGAGTCGGATGTGAAACAATGTTGCTCAATATGGTGGAGAAACGATCAAGAACTCGTCTAACTGAGCCAGAGTGATGTCGTGCTTCATCAAACTTGGCAATAATCTTGACTTCAGTCTGTCCAGGCTCGACAACAACAACGAATGGAAGACTCGATACTTCTCGTCCATCCACTGAATTAAGCCGAATGTTGCTGCCGAAGTGGAGTTGTGGCTCGCTAGCATCTGGGTGATTCTCAAACACCAGGAGAGCGTCGATGTCGCATTCGGGCTTTTCGAAACAGCGCAAAATGTCTGTTGTAGAAACACAATCGTGCTCTGACATTTTGGTGAACATTCTATACGTAGCTTGGAGGCTTTTATGGACGCTAGTAGTCGAGGAAAGAGCCACAACGCATGGAATTGTGTTCAAGAAGTTTCCAATAGCGTTGATATCGTCTACTATTTGTGATCTTCCGCTGGTGACCGTCCAGAATCCGACACGAGTAGACGGCCTGTGACCAATCCAAGAGCCTTCAAGAGCAAGCGCAAAGGCCAATTGTACGATAGTAAAAGGGGTCACACCAAAAGCTTCAGCGCGTGCTTGAAACTCACTGCTCAAAATAGCAGTTTGAAGAGCCGCTTCTATCCTTTTGTGTGACGGCCTTTCCATAACGTGTTCTCGCTGTGGAAGCTGTGGCAACTGAACCCCTGCAAGGTATTGTCTCCATAGGTCCTCAGACGCACCCCTATCACGCGTCAATTGCTGCGTGAAGTATTCAGCATTCGATCTGCTGGTTTTCAGCGGCAAGGTTCCCGAATAGGCCTCGCCAAGCTGCTTCAACAGAGTAGTTGTGCTCCAACCATCGAAAACAGCGTGGTGACATGTAAAGATAAGTGTATACTCGCAAGGACCTCTCTCAACTAGGGTCATTTTGTGGATATTCGTAGTGGCTCCGATTCCTACTTTTCTATCATGATCCAGGAGGTCCTCAAACATTTCCGATGACGGGAGGGGAAGCTGACGGCTTTCGAACAAAGGAATGCGTGCGTTTTGCTTCAGCTCCACCGCCAAATATGCCACTCCGGGTACATGACCACGTTCCAAGGGCACAAAAATGGTGCGGAGTGAAGGATTTGCATTGCATACTGCACTCCATGCTTTTCTCAATTTCATCTCTTGTACTGGTCCTTCGAGGTGGAGGATAAGTTGACTATGGTATACGCCTGAATTGGAGTCTAGTAAAGACTGCTGAACCATGGATGACTGCATGGCAGTAGGCGGATATACAACGTCCACCTCGCTCTCGTTGATACCTGCTGCCGCAATCTCTTGTGATAGTTCTAAGGTATTCATAAAGGATTCCACGTGTCGAAATATGCCAGTAAATTCTTCATCATCAACATCAGTAGTGGAGACAGATTGTCCGGATATACTGAGAGCAGTGAATTCGGTAGCTCCAGGCAATTTCACAAATGAGGATCCTGAACTTGTTGGCGTAGAGGGCATCGAAGAGGGCGGCGTGAGACCGGAAGCTTCATCTGTCGGTTCGTCATCCGATGATAGCACGTTTGACAGCAGAGAAGAGTTATCATAAGCAAGGACATCGTGAAGTTGTGAGAGGCTGGGATTGGATCGCATCTTCGCCACAGTACAACCTCGAATGCCTAATTTCCGCGCTCGGGCACAGAAACGAATAGCCGACACGCTATCGCCGCCCGTCTTGAAGAATGACCTATGAATGTCAACTTGTGCCTCATCGATAGGTAAAATCTCCGTCCAGGCGATGATGAGGGATTGCATTAATTCATCGTTCAGTCTCTCTCTGTAGGATGAAACAGGTCCGCTAGCTGGATATTGTAGGCTTCGAGAGCTCTTAATGACTTCCTCGTCATCTCTAGCTTCATGGAGATGAGAAATTTGGGCGACGAGGCTGCTGTATGCTTCAATGTTTGTGCCGTGGCGATGAGCGGATGCCAATTCCTCATTTAATCGCCGCCTATCAATCTTTCCCGTACGAGACACGGGCAATTCCTTGACTGGGATCCAGTATCTGGGGATCATAGCAGTTGGAAGCGCTTCAGACACCCGATCACGCAGTGCGGCCAATTCTTCTCGTCGCGCATTGTTGAGCAACAGGATGATAGAGGCTGTTGTAGCGTGGCGCTCCGGTGGGTTTGTAATCGAACCATCTGTGTCAGAAAACTCGATGAAGCATGTTAGAGCTTTATTGCCAGGCTGAGTCTCAGAGATAACCACTGCACATCTCCGTCGAGCACCCACGAACACATCGATGGTCTTTTCAACATCGCCAATATTGAATCGAACTCCGGATATCTTAACCTGGTCATCAGTACGACCGATAAGGGTGAAAGCCCCTTGGAGGTCGTATCGTACGATGTCACCAGTGTCATAGAGCCTGCCCAATTTTGGATGGTCCACCAGACGCTTATTAGCAGAGAGCGGCGAGATATAACCAGAAGTTAGCTGATCATATTTACCATCTTCCGCTGCCCCAATGAATAAACGCCCTGGAATACCAGGAAGAACAGGGTTGTGTTGTGCATTTAGAACAAAGGCCCGCACGGATGGGGACGGTCTGCCGATATTGCAAGAATTGGTGGTCGGCTTGGTTGTAACGATGAAGTCGTGGGTAGCAATCGTTGTTTCAGCCGGCCCATACGAGATTCGAATGTCCACATTCCCCCACCATCGTTCGTACAAAACACTTGGGATCGGTTCTCCTCCAAGGATGATAGACTCTAACGAGGGGACTTCTGATGGTGAATCAATGGCAGCAAGCATCGTCGGCGTGGCGATCGCGTGAGTTACAGCCATATTCCTCAGCGTATCTGCCAGTGAAGTAATGAATTGATCGTGTGGAGCCACAACAAGTGTCGAACCCGCAACAAAGGTACAGAATATCTCCATTAAAGAAACATCAAACGCAAGGCTAGTCAGCATAGCCACCCTATGTCCGGTTGAGATATTAAGAGCCTCAACTTGGCTGCAGATAGAGGATGCCAGGGCGCGATGTGATATGCGAAAGCATTTTGGTTCAGCCGTAGAGCCAGAAGTAAAAGCAATGTATGCATCAGCTGACAGCTCTGTTGTGGATGTCTTTGCTTCGTGGACATTGTGATGAAGCTGGTCAACCTGAGGAGGGGTTGATATGGCGATGCGTCTAACTGATGACGCATCAAGTTTTCGATAATAGTTCTCATCTTCGTAAACAGTCCCATTTACATGTCGACGAGTAAGTATCAGTGTAGGGGCAAGGACGGCCAGCTTTGAGTTATTCACGGCCAGTGTGCTCGTAATATCGAGGGGGACAAAGCAAGCACCGATACGAATGAGAGCAAGTACGGAAACCAAGTATTCGACACTCTTATCCATAAATAAGACAACAACGTCGCCAGTCTTGACTCCTTCTCGGCGCAGCTTGCTTGCGACTCCTGATACCAGCTCAAGAAGTTGCCGATAAGTCACATTCCGCTCAGCTGTCGCAATTGCAATTGCGTTTTGGTTTACTGACGCGGTCATGTAAATATGGTCCATGATGTTGAGATTTTCGCCTCGTCTTCTGAGCTCTTGTAGCACGGGCCCAGCTTGTCTTGTTGAAGCTTCCACTGCAAATTGAAGAGCCTGAGACGGCGCTGTTGAGACAATTTCCCCGACTGAGCGCTGCTCATCGCTGCATGACAACTCAACCACCAACTCTGTAAAGGCCTGTGCCAAAGCTTCAATGAACTTTGTGCTGAATGACTCTGTTCGGTATTCAAATCCGACCCTAATAGAGGGCCCTGAGTTATCCAAATGCAGGATAAGATGATAGTGGCTCCCACCAGTCGCATCGGCAAGTTTCTTGTAGTGAAGCCCTGAATTTCCCAGGTCAAGAGACGAATCCAACGGGTCGTGATAAACGAACAGTGCGTCTACGTTGGCAGTATTTTCTGTCTGATTCTCCTCTACAAGCCAACTCAAGATGTCTTCAACTCGCTGATCGTGGGTGACGCATTGGCGATACTTTTCCAGCGTGGCTGCCTCGAATACCAGACTGTCTTGGTCCAAATCGAGAGAGACAGGGAGAACTGCAAGTGTCATACAATATCCCATAACACTAACAAAGCGAGGATCAACCGACCGAGTTGATGTTGGGACACCGAGCAAGTATTCCGTTTTTCCCGTCACCCGAGAAAGAAATAGCTGCGCAAGTGACAGCCAGGCACCAAAAGTATTGGCGGCGTTTCCCCTTCGCGCTGTCAGTCTAGTAGCCTCCCTTTGAGGCAATGTTTTCCAGTAAATGTCTGCTGCGACATCGTATCCGGATAAACGTTCGCTGTGATTTCCGATGGCATCTTGAAACAGCGGCTGCGGCCGGTAGCCTCGAAACACATCGCGCCACCAGTCGCCATCGGAAGTCCCACGCGACTCGAGTATGGCTCGGTAGATGGTGGCGTACTGGCTATAGTCTATTCGTTTGGTCGGAGTTATCATGGCTGTGGGGTTTTTTGCTTGATACAGATCTATGAGTTCAGACCAGAAGGTATTGCTCGAATACTCGTCAATCACCATATGGTGAAACGTTAGTATTACAAGCCATTGATTGGCGTCTTTATCAGTCTGATAAAGAGCAGCGCTTGCAACGGGTCCTTCTTCAATGTCCAAGTCTGTTTCTTGGCTCATTTCCCAGTCATATACAGCCTCCAGCAAAGAAACGCCAGTCGATGTAGCAGAAGAATGAGTACGACGCGACTGTTCGAAGGCAAAGAATGACACACGAGGTCTGTTGTAAGTATCTGGCTTCACTCGAGCAACGATATTTCCTTCTTTAAAGCCTGTTTCGTCTTCCACAAAAGACGTGTTGAATATCGCATGCTGGGCATATTTTTCCGTAAGGCAATCCAAAAATCGACTCGGATCTAAGCTTCCCGCAATCTCATAGGCAATTTTGCAGGTGTACACCTTGTTCCCGAAAACCTTTGTGGCTCGGAATAGACTATGTTGTCCTGGTGAAGCAACATACCAATCCCTTGGCATAGGCGTAGGCTCCCTGGCGTGAGAGGTGCGGACCACAGAAACTGATTCTATCTGGTTTGCAATCGACTCAATCGTGGGGTGGCTTAGCAGCTCGGTGATCGAAACTCGGTGGCCAGTCTTTTCATGCAATTCCTTGATAACCCAGACAGCGTCCATAGAATTAAATCCCCATTCTAGGAGGTCGTCCTTTGAAGGAACAAGCTGTTGCAGTCGCTTCCGGATGATACTGGCGACTTGGTGGCCATATTCCGACAGTTGCTCCGACTTGTCAAGCCTCATTTCGTCCAAAGTATGACGAGAGCTCAAGAAGGTCCGAATTTGGCTAACGTCGACCTTGCCGTTGACATTCCGAGGGAGCGACTTGACAATTATGACTTGTGGGACCATATAAGCAGGTAAGTTGGCTCTGCAAGAAGCAAAGATCTCCTTTCTAAGATTGCCATGTCCATCTGCTATCACAATCGTGTTTCCTGGCTGGCCAAATCCAGGATCGGTGGATACTACTGCATAGAGACCAGCACGCTGGTTAACAGTATGAGCAAGTACCACACAACGTCCGCAGCCGGGGATCCCATGGATGACCTGATGAATATCTCCAAGTTCGATGCGCTTGATTGATGAATTATACGTTAGTATCGTGTTTTTTCCATTTGAAGCCAAAAAGAAGGCTAAAAGAAGGCGACATAAGCCAGCGACGTATGTACTTCCAGCGAGACGGGTGCCATGAGACTTTTCTTACCTGTCCACTAATTTTTATTTGGTCATCCGCTCTTCCGCGCAGGTGCAGCTCTCCAATCTCATCGATCAGCCCGAAATCCCCAGTTGCATACCATCCACTTGATTGTGTCGCGCCCGTTGTAGAACGTACTGTGCGCGTAAATTTCTCCTGAACCTCGCCATTGAAGTATCCTTGGGAGACAGTCTCGCCATATGCTAGTACTTCGCCAACATGGTTTGGGGGAAGAGATTGTCCTTTCTCGTTGACCACAGCAATATTTGCATATGACGGAGGTTTTCCAACACAACTGGGTGAGGTTCCCGGTCGTAGCCTTTTAGTGCTCGTCGTAGGAGCTTCACAAGGGCCTTTTGAGAAAACACTGTATTAGCTCAGAGTCAAAAAGATCTAAATGGGTGGAGTTAAGCTCAAGAAATACCGTATATATTTAATAATACTATTCGGTTACCCCAGGTGTTGACAATCTCTTCCGTACACGCCTCTCCACAAGTCACCATGCATCTGATGGATGGAACGTTGTGTGGCTGCAGTGTCGAGATCACACTCGGGGTTAATTGAATAGTGTCTGAGTTGAAGCTCATAATTTGTCCTTCAAGATCTGATAAAATAGCGCTCTGAGACGCTTGATGGAGCTGTGCTCCTGAGAGGAGAGCCGACAGAATGTCAAGGAGATGAACGTCAAAAGAACAAGATGAGAACTGGAATACTGATCTTGAACTATCAAGACCCAACTCTCTCGCCAAGAATTTAGCTTGTGGAATCAAATTCTTGTGTGTTAGCTTGACGGCCTTGGGCTGCCCTGTGCTACCCGAAGTAAACAGAATTGTTGCAAGGTCGTCTGTTGTAATTCGTAGGCAATTCTTTGTGTCCCGGTGGCTGTTGGGGAATTTCAGCCTGGATTCATGTCCATATTTGCCGCTGAGCGTCAATGGCAGTACTTTGTGCGGCAATTGATGTTCAGTTTCCGCAAGGCAAATGGCAATTTCAATCGGCACCGAAGATATCAAGCTCCCAATCCGGGCTTTGGGTAGCTCTGGATTGATTGGAACATAAATAGCGCCCAGTTTGAGAATGGCTAGGATGGCGATCACTTGGGCCGGTGATCGTGGAAGAAGGACGGCGACGAGTTGTCCATGCGAAATATGATATTTGAGTTCGTCAGCGAGGAAGTCAACATATTTACTTACCTGTCTATAGGTCAGTCTATCCACATTTTCGAAGTTAATGGCCAGATTGTTGCCATATTGCGCTACAACGACAGTGAAAAGGCTGTTGATGCAGAGATCCGACGCCAAAGCTGCATTGTTGTCTATTATTGTTGAATACATTCTGAATGAATCTTTTTCTCAAACTCTAGACATGTGTGTTTTTGTCAGCTTTTGGTACAGGTCAAAGTTCGGCGAGAAATATTTTGCAATGCTCTAGTCGCGGTTGCACAACTTATCATCCAAAGAGAAGGCATAAAACTCATTTTACATTTTAAAGAAACTGACTTTTCTAATAACCTAATACTGAGGGATCTGTAGAGGCAATCTCCATAGGAAATTTGCTAATATTGGATACCGGAGCTCTCTACGCCTCGGTCCAACCGGAAGACATCTCCTCCGGATTCCCGGGGACCTTTCTAAGTTCGGTCCGCGCCTTTTTTTATTTGAATGGAGCGATATAAAGTGAATGGATTTACTACGCCGGATGCCGGGTTCCATAATAGCTTCGGTTAGTAGTACCCATCATGGGCCTGTTTGTAAACTGGGATATGCCCATCATATCTGATAAAGTAACGGGCACATACGAGTACATGGGCTCCTCCGGAGCTTATAGTCATCCGTATTGGTACAGGCATTATTGGTTACTGGCTTACCAACTACTGCTCTCTTGGCTCTACGTTCAGGATTCCGGAGTCCGGCTTGGAAGAGCCGTGCCCACGCCTCTTTCAAGCTGGTGCATTAATCTACGCTTTTCTTCCGATGGCACCCCCTGTTCATACTCTCCATAAAGCATACTACATAAGATTCGACCCCATATAAAGAACCCCGGGATGCAATCCAGATCTATTCCCAAGTACCGCAAGTGTGGCAGCTCATCCACTGACGGACACCGTCAATAGCCCAAAGCTGCTTACATCGGATGCGGCATGCGGCATAAGGTGCAAGGATAATGAAATCTGTGCGCCGCAAGACAGGGCTTCCTCGTGTAGTTAAACAAAAGTGGTTGCCGATGATCCTTCTGAATTTTAATCTCCTTGAGTGGTGGGATTCCGTATGAAGCTGCGAAGTAAGTCCATAGCCTGTAGTTCACATCCAAACTACCCGTGTATGAGGATGACGATGTGCGGTTATAGCGGCTGTGCTTACACCATACTCTCGGAGGAAAGTCCCAGGCAACACCAACTTTTCTTCTGACAGGTTTTCTTCCGTCTTTCGTGTAATTGGAATTAAATAAAAATGAATCAATGGATAAATCAATAGCAAAATCTGACCATAGAGAGTTTCTATATCCTAGATACTAATACACATGTATAAAATAAATGACCTCATTTCTTGTAGGGTAAGTTGTCCCTACCTACCAGGCATTGTTCGGCGGCAAGCGACCATGCAGCTGAATCTTGGTCAGATAAGCATACGCGTAGTTGGCGTGTGTCTAGTGTGGCGTCTCCCTATTCAGGGGTGATCCTGGTAGGTCCTTTTGTAGTAAACTCGCCCCAATTTTTACGGATTCCGATGCGGCCCACTCCGAGGACAACCTTGAAGCTTTGTTGATTTGTTGGTTCGTCGGTTCGTTGGTTCGTGTTGGTTCGTTCAAGATAGATTTGAGTCGCAGTAATGTAGCACAAAGTACCCTGAGGGTGTCTTTCTTCTGCAGTCATTTTTTAGCCGTAGGATTCATTCTTTCCTCAAACAAAATAATATTCAAGATCGAGCCTTTTAACCAGTTTCATTAAACAGCAGCTGGTTAGCGCCTTTTGCCTTCGCTGGTGCCGTCAACATCATTGACGCTCTGTAAACACCAGATTTTGGCACAAGTCTCTTATCATGGCGACTCAAAGCCAGGCGCCTAAGAGAGACGACTTGAATCTCCAAGGTCCTGTGCTTGGCGAGAGTGTCGCTACCGATCCGCTGCTTTACAGCATCTCCCCTGTCCAGCTGTGGATCGGTCGACTGGTGTCGCGAGTGTGCAAGGCCAAAACTCTGGAGGATGGATGGCTTCCCGTCTTCTCTTGCGCTTCAGCTCATTTACGCGGTGTAGCTGCGCCGCTATATGCGAAGCGCCCAGCAGCAGCACTGAGCTTCTTGATGCAAAAGGAAACAGGAGGCATGCTCTTCTGCGGAGCAATTTTGGAGGTTTGTATTGTCTTGTCTTGTAAACACCTGATTTCGGTAACCCCAAACCCCGCTTGAAGAATTCCAGTCGCTAATTTCATCACATCTAGGCATTATCTGCAGCGGCTACCATAGGATCGCCTCTACTGCTTCACAAGCTCTTAGAGAAGCCTCATGATGCGCCTCTCGCCTGGGGTCTAGTAATTGTGACCTTGGCTGCCACAGTATTTGGTCGCGCAAAAGATCAATTATGCAGGGTTCATTATGCGTGGATGGAGCTGATGCTCCGTGCGGCTATATTCGAAAAGAGCATCAAGCTATCACCACAAGCCCGCGTTGAGTATCCTCCTGAGCGCATCATTAACATGAGCTCCGTCGATGCGGACAACCTTGCAAACTATATGCTGAAGGTTCATGACGTATGGAGTGCGCCCTTGCAAATCGTTGGTATTGGTGCCCTCACTGTGACCATCATGGGGCCAACTGCGCTTTTTGGTAAGTAATCAGTTCATTTCTCATTGACGAGCTTCCTGTTGGGCAAACCTGACTGAATTCATTACAACTTAGGATTTGCACTTGTCCTGGTGGTATTTATATCTCAATCTTGGGCAAATAAAGGAATGCGAAATTCCCAAAGGGCTTATATTATGACTAATGACGGGCGTCTTGGTGCGTTACGAGAACTTCTCTATGGCATCGGCAGCGTCAAGGCTCTTGGCTATGAAATGGTGTTTAGGAAGCGAATTAGCCAATTTCGGGCCAAACAGGCTGGAGCGCTGCGGAACGTAAGCTCATGTCCCCTTTCTTGGTCGTGATGGCCGTTACCAAAGGCTAGACTTTACTGACCATCCAACTCTTAGTATCTCGTTCTTTGCTTCGGGTACTTCACAGCTGTTAACCAAGCTGTGAGTGGCTTTGCTGCTGGCGTGGCGTTTCTAGCCTACTTCCTCATGGGCCACGAATTGACGGCAGCAGTCGTATTCCCTGCATTGACGTATTTTGGGATGTTGTATCAACCGATATCCAACGCCTCTTTGGCCTTTACTAGACAGTTTGCTACTTGGCCAAGCTTTAGCAGGGTACAAGTATTCTTAACGGCAGACGAATCGGAGTTGGCTGAGGACACAAATAGTGAACAAGAGGCGTTGGTTACCTTCAAAGAGGCCTCCTTCTCGCACCCAGTTTCTGATCCAAACTCCTCATCAGCCAGCACTGGTCTCGAAGTAGGAAACCTCACTCTTCCTTCCCGCAGACTGACCATCGTCGTGGGGCCTACTGGATCTGGAAAGTCAACATTTTTGCGGGCTATTCTTGGGGATGTCACCACGACGTCGGGATCATGCAGCGTTCGGGGATCTGTGTCCTACTCTTCCCAAGATGCCTGGGTTTTCTCTGGTACGCTGCAGGAAAACATCGTATTTGCGGCCCCCTTTGATGCTGCTCGCTACCATACCGTCATGAGTGCCTGTGGCTTGTATCAAGATTTCCCAAGAGACAATACATCTATTGGCGAATCAGGAAACAACCTCAGTGGTGGTCAACGTGCGCGAATCGCATTAGCAAGGGCCCTCTATTCGGAATCTGACATACTGCTCCTTGATGATCCTTTTGCAGCTGTCGATGCTAAAACACGGGCATTGCTATTCGATACTATCCGAGCCCTAGAGAAAACTGTGGTTCTGGTGACCTTACATCACTCATATATTCCCAGGAGCGACAATGTTGTTGTTATTGAAGACAAAAAGATTGCCTGGGCTGGCACGAGTAGCGAATTTGCAGCTACTACCGAGCTATGCGAGAAATATCTGCAATCCGCCGATACACCCGATAGCGAGTCTGATTTCAGTGACGAAAGCGAGGAGAACCTCAGCACAGATGATAAGGCGCCGCCTGAAGTAGCAGTAACCAGCGTGGGCGAATCATCTTCTCCAGACGAGGACGTCTTTGAAGAAGAAGACCGGGCCGAGGGTACCGTGAGCTTCGCTGCACTGAAATTCTATGCTGCTTGTGCTGGCGGTCTTCTTGACGTTATAGCAATTGGCGCATTGGTCTGCCTCTTGACGGGTGCCAAGACAATGTCATCATATTGGTTCGTTTGGTGGATCGACGACGCATTCCATCTGCAAGGAAGCCAATATCTTGGAGCCTTTATAGGCTTGACCGTCTCTCCCGGTTTCATTGCGGGTAAGTAACTGTACTACTAGTACCACCAGGTTTTCACGTCCCTCAACTTAAGCTAACGGGCTTTCAGCTCTTCTTGGTATCGTATTGGTCTTTTCGAGTCTTCGTGCGAGCGACACCATCCACAGCACCATTGTAGACAACGTCCTCAGCGCTCCAATTGCCTATTTTTCTCGTCAGCCTGTTGGCAGAATCTTGAATAGGTTCACACATGACGTTATGTCGATGGATGTGTTCATTATGAATTCTGTTGATGGCATCATTGCCGCTGGAAGTGCATTGATTGCAGCCATTGCCCTTGTGGCAGCCGCTGCCCCTATCACCTTAGCTGCCGCCATTCCGTCTGTGTTGATCGCAGGCTGGTATCAGCTACAGTTTGCTGTGTATGTTTATTTCATTACCCATTCTCTCCATGAGAGCCTGTCTTTACGAATCCCGGAAATGAGTCGCCTGGGCAATGTCTATTTGCTCTTGCTAACTGATATATAATCACAGTGCTGCGAGAGAAGTGCAACGATCGGCTTCTATCTTACATTCACCAGTCCTAAGTATCGTCAGTGAAGCACTTCGAGGTATGAGCTCCATCCGGGCTTTTGGAGCACGCGACTTTATGAGCAGAAAACATGATCGAGCGCTTGATACTTACATGTCGGCCGTGATCTGTCGGAAATCTCTTGACACCTGGGTAACCTTTCGCGCCGAGTTGTCGACGATACTGCTTCTCTTGGTTACTGCCATGCTTGTGGTGTACACCGACCAAGACAGTAGCGTGGGCCTCTCCGGTACACAGGCTGGCTTGGCTCTCAGTAATGCTACAGCTATTTCTCAAAGCATTTACCTCTTCACCTGGTCCATTACTGAACTACAGATTGAAATGAACTCCATCGAACGACTGAAGAAATACTATGAAGGTATTCCGCGGGAGCCAAACCACTCAAATGATGCAGCACCCAAACCTCCGGTCGACTTCAATTCGATTGAGTACAAAAACGTCTCTGTTATTTACAAAAGACGGCAAAATCCTGCTCTTGATAGTGTCAACTTAGTGCTGTCTCGAGGTGAAAGGGTGGGCATCATTGGCCGAACAGGCAGTGGAAAGTCGACGCTGATATCCACATTGGCTCGACTTGTGGATGTAACCAGTGGCAGTATCTTGATAGGTGGTGCCGACATCTCGGAATTGGACCCCAAGAAGCTAAGAACGGATCTTGTGTGCACCCTATCGCAACAGCCTCTATTATTCAAAGGCACTTTTCGCGAGAACTTGGACCCCGCTGGCCGCCACAGTGACGAGAAGCTTCTCGAGACACTGAAGATATGTCAGCTGAGTCCATCATTGATCGGCTCAACAGAAGATTTGTCCAAGGAACTCACCTCTGAGGCATCGGACATTTCGGCTGGACAGCGGCAACTTCTTTGCGCAGCTCGTGTGCTATTAATGGAGCCTCAGATTTTGCTGGTTGATGAAGGTGAGTGATTATGTCAAAGCCCCCCCCCCCCCCCCCCCCCTCTATTACCATCTATTCTGTATCCATGAGCACAGATGAATTGTCCCTAGACATGCGAAACTGACATGAAATTTCTTGGAATAGCTTCGGCAAATGTTGATTTCACGGCTGAAGCAGCCCTTCAGGACGCGCTGGGAGCTTTACCTGCCGAGACAACTGTGGTATCCGTTGCTCATCGTGCTGCCACCCTCGCATGGATGGATCGCATCATCACAGTGGATGCTGGACGGATTGTTGAAAGTGGCGTACCAGAAGACCTGCTACGCCAGCAGGATAGCCACTTTTACCAAGCTATTGCTCGAGACGGAGAGGGAGCAATACGCTCTGCATTGGCTGCGGCGCGGAAACATAACAGGCGCTGACCTATTTCACCGTCAAAGGTAATTGTTACAACACCAGCCTGGTAACAAATATTTATTTAAAAAGAATTATGGCTACATTGCTATCGTCAAATTAGCCGTCGCCACGCGGCCTCATCAAGATCTTCGATCAAGAAGAGTTTCCTTCAAACACCAGGACAAACCACACATGACCAATAGTGGAAGTCACCTAGGAGGGATAGAACCTACTTCATATTTAGAGGCGACTTAAGGGAAACACTGTCTTCATTAGGTAGGCAATGCGAATTCTCCATCCTGGCTCATAAAAGACGGGCGAAGATATCGCGCCAGTAAAGTGAGCGCGGCTGAATGAAGGATATAGCTTGACCTTGTTGATATATACACATATATAAGAATAAGAAGAGCTTTTGATCCCTATGCTGGCAGTATTTCAACCGTGACTTGTGGAGTATGATTGGAGAGGAAAATACGACGAAAGTTAATGAATGTCTATTTCTAACACGCTTATATATATATGCTCCATTGTCCGGCGTATTTAACTGCCGCAATGTTGATACATCGTACTATTCTAATTGCGTATGACTCGAAACCGACGGGACAAGTGCCCCAATACCAGCACTGAGCAATTCTCTTACCACTATCTTTCCACTAGTCTCTATGTATGATTTCCAGAATGATACAGTTCTGCGAACCTCGAATTTCGAGATAATAAGGCTGTTGGCGTATCGAATTCAACCAAGACACCCGCATCGAGCACGGCCACTCGATCATAGCGCTGAATGTATCGTAGCCGATGCAAAACTGATAACACTGTATGAGTTGCAAACTCCGACTCTATGATATCTTGTATCGTTTCTTCAGTAGCGTTATCAACACTATAAATCCGTATAGAGCAGTTAGAAATCGTTTCTCAATGATAGATTCAACGGAGCAGGTTGCCGATGCCTGGAAAGAGCACGCCGCCTTCGCGTATGTGGTAAAGAAGACCTTACCTGCTAGTAGCTTCATCAAGTATAAGTACTTTCCCCCTCCGTACCATGGCACGCGCCAAGCATAGAAGCTGCCTTTGGCCAGCAGACCATGAAGTAGTCTTCAATGGCATATCGAGGCCGCCTTCGTTTTTCATCGAGTCCCAGAGCCCCAATCTCTGCAATGCTGCAACCATGGACTCATCTGATGCGTTTTGGAGCGGGTCAATGTTGAAACGGACGTCTCGAGGCATGATGAACGATTCCTGCGTGACAACATTCAATCTCTGCCGAATTTCGGCGCGGCTATGCATTGACAGATCGACTCCATCAATCTCAATGCTCCCTTGCTGAGTTTCGACCATTCGGAGAAGAGAAAGAGCTAATGTTGTTTTCCCACTACCTGATGGACCACATATAGCAATTTTCTCTCCAGGGTTGATGGACATTGTAAGACTTTTTAAGACGGGAGCCGAAGTCATCCTGTGCGGCATAGATTAGCATCCCAACCAATATACCATTGAATCTGCCACCTTATAAACTATCCGGTGTAGACAACACGTCCTGAATGAACTTACGAGTGACCCGCTTCGAGATGGGAAAGTTTGATCGATCCGGTGGAAGGCCATTCAGCAGGCAGTGGTTGCATGTCTTCAGCGATCTCCTCTGGCTTTGTTGTGGCCACATAGCTCTTAATTCGTGAAATGGCACCTATTGAAGTCTCCATAAGAGTCCAAAACCGGATAAGAAGCATCAAGTTGCTGTTAAAAGTCATGACCATGACTAACGCAACTCCGACAGATCCCGGATCGAATGAATCGCGCATAAAAACAACCATGGCCATTAGGGAAATAGTCACTACTGCCACCATCATGTCTAAGAAGAACTGAAGGCATTGTTGGATGCAATTAAGCAGATAGACAGGTCGCTGAGAGAAGTTGAGCAGCGATACACATGCATCATCGAAAGCGGCCTGCCAGCCGAAGGCTCGAACTGTCACCGCTCCGCTCACGAGTTCTAAGAAATGAGTATATAGAGGCGCCTTTGCTTCGATATCCAAAAGTCGCAACTGTCGCGAAGTCCTAAGATAAAACTTTTGCGTTATGTAGACAAGACAGGCGACAAAAGGGATGGTGATTGCCAAATATTTGGCATATACAGCCAGTATAACGATCTGGGCTGTACATGTACCAGTTGCTATCCCAACACACAGTTAGACCTGACATTAGGAACACTACCAACGATGAAAACGTACCGGCAACGAAATTTAGTGCCTGCATGGGGAGATCCATATCGATCAGGTCCATGTCTCGACTAAACCTAAAGTATCCAACATCCAAAGTCAGAGATTTGGAAAGACCAGTAAAGTGGAAGCAGCTATGAATGGAGCAACAATTTATGGAGAAAAATATGATTGTGAAGCTCTCTTACCTGTTAGTAATATTACCAATGTCGACAAGTTGGAAAAACTGAAAAGGTGCTCTGCGTCCTATGTTAGCTGGCCATCCTAGATATGAGCTGCAGGAAGCATGTCGTCATGAGTGAATGGAGAGGATAACCTACTTTAATGTCGCATGCAAAACATCCTCGTGTAGTCGTAATGAAGATTTCGATACCATGTTGATAAACATAAGCCTATGCTCGTAATCATCCAGGTTAGTGTATGTGACGTGAATATTGAGCAAGAAAACGACGAACCAGCAAGCGCAAGTCATGAAGACCACACCAATGACGCCGAGAAATGCGTATATACCCAGGTACATGCCGACTCCAGCCTCAGGGTTTCGTTCATTTGCTGCTGTCCACCAGTCTACCCATACAGCTACATATGAAATTAGTATGGCCCTAATCATAAGTAATAGAGACGATATCACCGCTAGACGTACTTGGGAATTGTCGACAGAAAGCCCAGAAAGCAACCGTTCCTAGGAAACCAACAACCACAGGAAAGCCTGTAGCTCTCAGGTAGTATATGTAGTCAGAGAAATCACCCTTCTGACGGGCGGTATCGTCCTCTGATAGCTCATTCAATGTTGATTCAGCTGAGTCCGGAACACTCTCTTCTTCTTCATCGACGCCAATAATATGAGAGAAGCCACGGGTTGAAGCTTTCTCGTCAGACGCCACGATCTCTTCGTTGCATGCAGAGGACGTTTTAACGTTCATGGCTTGAATGTAAGAACTGCTAGTTATTAGATCCTTTAGAGCACCTTTCTCAGAAACCCGACCGTCGGCCAAGACGACAATTTGATCTGCGTATGGAAGGAGAAGGCCTATCAAAAAGAGCGAGTCATTAGAGATTACACACATGTACTTCATTTTGGATGTAAACTTTTCCTTACTTGAGTGTGTTGTAAAAACAACGGTGGTTCTCATATTCCGAAAGAGTCCATTTGCTTCAAATAAACGTGAAGCGATCTTCTCCGTGGCTGTAGCATCAACCCCACTGAACACGTCGTCAAGAATAACAACTCTGCATCGTGAGTATAAAGCCCGCGCCAAGCTCTATTCAGCTTCAATTAGTGTCCGAGTCCAAAAACAAATAGTCAGACACTTGTTCCGAACTTACAATTCTTTGCTTCTGCCCACCACTCAATTTTAAACCGTTGCTGCCAACAGGTGTTTTATCACCCTGGGCAAGTCGTGATAGATCGTCTTCAATTCCGCATGCCCAGATCACTGTTTTGTACCAATCTTTGTCAAAATCCATGTTGCCAATAATATTCTCACGAACCGTATGGCTCTGAAGCCATGGTGTCTGCGAACAGTAGCCAATCGTGGCAAAATTCCTCTTTGTGGAACCTTCGGTAGCCAAAGACTCTCCAAGAATACTCTCCAGAAGAGTTGACTTTCCGCTGCCGACGGGACCGACGATGGCAGTAAAAGCCCCGTGCTTGATACTAAGATCGATGTTACGCAAAACAGGATTTTTGACATCTTTCCATCCAAAGTTTTGGTTGTGAAACTCCACGAGATCTTCATGTGGGTGTGATCCTATAGATACCTTCTCAAGGTCCACAGAGGGCCCGCCGAAAGATTCCGTACTATTTACCTGTAAATCAGAAACATCAGATGCGTATGGGACACTGCAATATTCTTGCATCCTATCGAAACATCCCATGCACTGGATTACGGCGGGTATTGATTGGATAAGCGTCAAAACAGGCGTCGTTAGCAGAGCCACCAATGACAACGATGTGAAAGCCTGGGCAGCGAGTAGAGAATTGTCCTTCCGAATCAACGCAATAACTACATATAAAGTGAAGGTCGCTATTGGAGCAAGATCAGTGGGAGATTGGGCTATTTACGGTCAGTTATTCCTGGCGATGGGTCCACCATGTTGGATAGATGGAGGTAATCGGGAAATGCTTACAGAGCACAATTCTCCAGATCAACAACTTGCGAAAAGCAGCAGAAGCCACTATTTCGGCGTGACGGAGCCCTTGAATTATAGACGACAACTTTTCAGAAAGTCCCAGCATCTTGACAGCCTTGATATTCTCTAGAACATGTGAGGTTAGGCGCAGCCGGTCTTCCACTTTTTCCACCCATAGTCGCTGCGCGGTGCTAGTAGAAGCAGAGAGTGGAAGAGTGGCACCGATGAAAACTGTATGATGCAGAAACGCAGAATTAGTTATGTCTTCCGAATTTCTCGAAAAGCTTTAGCAATCTTTACTTACCCAAGATGATGACAACAGGCATGACGCAAGCCACGCCGACCTGTCTCTCTAGAAGGTAGATTGCTATCGCGATATCGATGCAGCAAGCCCAAACTTCATGGATGTACCTGAAAGCAACTGTGATACGCTCTACATCTGTCCCCATCAAAGCGATTGCCGTGATATTGCCAAGATCCACGCTTCTGGCGCGGGCAGTTTGGCCATGGATGAGAGAGATTAGCCCACCACGCAATCGTATTACAAAACGGATCGTGCGATACTCATACAGGGCTGTCGATATCTGCGTGCTGGTCAGTATCTAATCCCAATGACTGCAGATTCTTTCTCGTGATAGCTTACAGCCATGCCAATGTAAGTGAGAGCGGTAGCTCCTATTAGGCCCTTACCAAAGGCCATGGAGGCATCCGCAGAGCCAACCCAAGTGACAATTGCGTTAATGAGAAAGGGCTGGCAGAAGGTGAAGGCAGTGAGGCAGAGGCGTGGTAACACTCCGGATAGGAAAGGGGCAAGGTATGCATTCAAGCATACTCGAAAGAGCGCATATTTCGCAGATTTGTCTCCTAGACATTATCTGTGTCAGCGTTTATGTTCATTATGTCTTCATGGCATAATGAAGCAACAAATATGTAGCCCTTTGACATACTGGTTTTGGCCCAAGTGTTTGCCAACTCCCTCCCGATAATGCCACTATCGAGTTTTGGATCTAAGTCTGGAAGGTCTTCTACGGAGAGTACCTGAGTATAGCCGCGGCGAAAAGTTGTAGCAAGCCAGGCAAATGTGGCTTGTTTCCAGAACCCGCTGAATGGTTCCGGAGTACCTGGCTTTTTAACTGATCCTATAAGGATATCATCCTTTTCCATTGACTCTGAGACCAATGCGATCAGAGTAAAAACGAGGCTCAGCGTGAGGACGATGCTCGAGTTCCTCGCTTCTGGGATCAGCCATAATGTTCTTACACGAACTATATCTGCTATGGTACGCGCCGATAAATACAGGACTAGTATTGTCGAGGGACGGATTGAACGGCAGTGGTTTATGTAGGACAAGACAAGGGCGCTGAATACTGTGAGAATCTGTAAAATATCTGCTGCGAGTGAGGCAGGGGCTCGGTCATGATGAGCGCCTGATGCCCTCAAGACGAGGAAAGCAATTTGGTATGCCAACAAACATCCGATGGTTACCTGAGCACAAGGGTACCGATAAGTCAGAGTGAATCGGAAGCGTATTTAAAGAAGCAGAGGATGTAAATTTAAGAGTCACTGGATAAACATACGAGCTTGACAAACAACAATGTAGATCTCTTAACACAACGATGCGCCTTCCATAACTGCCATGCAGGCAATGGAAGTAGAAGCAAGAATAATGATGATGGTAAGCAAGCTAGTACAATATCTTCAAATTGTATCGTAAAGTCGAAACCGCGACAGGCAGCATTCACTCGTGGACCGAAAGAGGCGTCGGCGCCGCTTGGACAGGTCGCTGTTATTAGGTCCATATCTCGACTGATTCAGCAAAAGTGTTGAAAGGGTCGACCCCAGATCAATTACATGTCTATCTATTTGACGTTGCAAATGAAGGACAGTCATTATAAAGCGAAGAACAATGCGGAACAGAGCCTGAATTAAGGCTTCTGACAGCACTTCGGTAGTATTTAATTTCGGAGTCCGAAATTCTATCTGAACCTGACATCTAATTGCATATTCACCTACATACCATTTTATATACATGAACTTCAGATACAAAAGCTATACAAAGATAAAAGGCGCAGAATAGATTCCGAATAAAGGCTTCTGATAACACTGTGGTGGCGCCTGATTTCGGAGTCCGAAATTGTGCTTCGGCCCACCCGGTGCTACTATTCTAGCTGGAGGGACAACCACGATCACTGCATGGGATTTCGAACACGCTAGACAAGTATTTAAGGAGAAACTCGACGGACTGAGATCAGGACAGACAGAGAAATGTGTTGAAACGTAAGAAAAAGGAGGGGATACTGACCAGTACTTAGAGTCGACTATCCAGCACCCGGCGACTGTGCGAAGTTTTAAGTCTTGGAACAGAATGTAAAGGGCGGCCTCTTATTGTTTTACCAAGTACTTCTTTTATTAGTACTAAACCCAGGTAGAACTCGTAAATACTCGCTAGTTTAGGTATCTGCTACTATCATTACTATCATTTACTGTTAATATTATAATTAAGTATCTGCTACTATTGGTATTACATTCTAGTATCTGCTACTATTTACATTTTCACCTAGTTTCTGCTACTAGTTGGTACTTTCTTCCAGCACCCGCTACTACCTACTAAGGTACCTAATGAGCTAACTGAGTGACCATATTGCTCAATGTACCTACCTTGCACTCATTCATTTTGCGGTCGCGCTTTTTCTCGTCTCTGCTTGCCAGGCACTTACCCAGCAGGTAGGCACGGTGGTTGTACCTGAGGCAGCCGGAATCTGCAGGTACCTCTGAATACATGTCAACCACTGTATCCAAGTACCTAACCAACGTACTGCATGTGCAAGCAGGATTGAGTAATCTGTACCTCTAGGATACTGAGACCGAGAACATCGTCCGGTGAAGAAATTCTGCCGTGTCACGAATGTCAAGTACTACCGAAGTCTGCGCAAAGTTTTTGCCAAGTTTTGTTTTCTCTTCTCCATCGCCATCATCACCCACCGTGCATACTCTCGTCGTCATGAATTATTCAGTGTCACCGATGGATGCCAGTCAGATTTTTCATCCAAATAACCTACCTCTCGACAGCTTGCCCTAAAGGCAATCCCGCCATGCGTAAGTTTGACGCACCCCACATGCTGCACATGCACATGGCCGACCCATTTCTTTCGGATCGCTTCCAGCCCTTGTTCCTGGATTTGCGACTACAGCCCGTCCGATCTCGTACGGTGCCTGTTTTAGGTTGTCCAATCAATCTTGTCTGGTTCCTGGCTGATCTTTGTCTTTAGCTCGTGCCGCTGCTGCTCCCACCCCTCGTGCCGTTCCCCTCGTCCACGCCGCCAACCGGCCGTAAGTCGAATGCTGTCCCACATACCCAGCACTTATGCGCCACGAAAGCTGACAATACGGTACAAGACCACCCGCTTCCAATAGATCTGTGCGACCCTAATGTTTTAGGGCTTCCTGCTGTTCTTGGCCTGGTTCTTCCAGGCGTTTTTCGACTACAAAGTCCGGCTTCGTGCCGCGACTGGCGTTTGCCCGGCCCCGGCCCCGGCCCCAGCCCCAGCCCCCGCCACCACCACCAACGTTGCCATCACCGATGGCGGTTCTGCCGGGCGCCTTTTGGCGGAGTTTTCTTTGTCCGTCCGTGGGCTTCTTGCCCAAAATGCTGCCCCCCCTGCTGCCGCCGAGAATGGCCCCCTCCTGCCCACCCCCCCCCCCCCCCCTGCCGCCGATACTGCTGTGGTGCCCTTTGGGGCGGTGATGGCCCCTTGTCTTGGGAGTGATGGCCTCGGCCATAAATGCCTTTGCCGGCGTAGGACGCCCCGTGGCCGAGAACCAGGTAAGGCTTGTCGGCCTTATGAATTTGATGTTCCCGAACGCTGGCCCCCTGGTGACGTTTGGCGTATGTACTCACTGCGTTTTTATTTATGTATCCTTTGTAATTGTACTAACTGTTTCATAGGCCCAAGCTTTTTATGTGTTGTTGTATGGGAGGGCCTAATGCCCTAGACGTTTCTTTGTTGTTTGACCTGGAGGGCAGTTTTTTTTTTTCGGGTTAATACATTGCTCTGTGTGGTTCGGTGTCAATCCATTCGTTTCTCAGATTTCAAGATGAATAGACCGGTAGTGATAATATCAGAACATACGGAGTACCTGTATTGAGAGAGCGGTGATAGTAGTATATACTACAGCAATATATCACTAGTAGCGGATACTAGAATATAATATAATAATAATAGTAGCAGATGCTATAGAAATATAAATATAGTATTAGTTATTAGAGAAATATAGCTATAGTAGCAGTTACTAAAAATAGAGATATAATAGCAGATACTTGAAAGAGAAAGTTGTATAATTCAACGCGTGGGTGTTTATCATCTTCTCGCCCTCGGTTTTTCTGTCCTCCGCCTGCCTGTATATCGATAACACGGATCCAAACATCGCCATTGCAATCTTTTGTCTCGGCTACGATATGAATTGTGAGGAGGAGAGGAATAGGTTTGCCTAAATGGTTCATGATGTATATACCCAACGTGAGGATCTTATTCAGCAATACTTGAGACTAATCCGTTATAGACCATCCAACCCGGCCATACTGCCAACATGGTCTTGGATTTCATCGACAATGGCGACGACGACAACTCCAGCCAACAATCTTTCCACACCGCCAACGACTACCTGGATGGCGACGACAATGGCAGCGAATATTTGTGGCATTCGGCTCTTACCCAGTAAGTTTGCTTCCTCCTACTTCAAGGTGTAGTGATGCTTACAGTCTAAAGGCAGGAGACCTCAGACCAGGAGAATGATGGGATCCAGGCACTTGGAATTTTGCCGTAAGTGTACCATTCCCTGTGTTTGGCGGGTAACTAACATAGAACCTAGTGTCGAAATGCCGAACCCTGATTCCCACCCCTTCTCTTCCCTCATCTTCCCCTTCTCTTCCCTCATCTTCCCCATCTTGTCATCTATGTGTTTCCTACCTCTGCCCTTGTAACACCCTCCCCCCTATCTATCTACTACACTGATTCTCTCCTACCTCTTCCCCTCCTTCCTTTCTCAGGTGGCCCTTGGCACACGTTATCGTGATAAGAAGTCATGGCATGTGATGTCCGTATTCCCTCCCCCATCCTCTCTCCAGTGGCCCCTGGCTTACGCTATCGTGATATATCATCATGGCGTGTGATGTCAGTATTCTCTCTTACCTTTCACATCCTCATCTCTGACCGCTGGCCAGCGTCTACGCGCGTTGAGTCAGTAGAGTTCCCTTTCCTTTCATCTCCCTCTGTCTTGATATATAGTGGTGGCGCGTGATGTCAATTGCTTTTCTCTTCTCGTATCACCCCCAATCTCCTCTACACCCTGGCTAAGGCTGTCTCGACTCTTTATCGCGGCGCGCAAAGCCAGCCCCCATATCAGCTACTAACAAGACACATAGGACGTAGATATCGAAACTAACCTCAAAGACTTCAATGGCGGGCAGATTTTTTGATGCCGATGTTGGGTGGAATGGCGTTCTATGTAGGCGGCGATAAAGGGTACGGGAGTTGTATCGGTATATGGGATACGCATTGTTTCCAGTGATAGCTATTGTAAGTGCGTGGTAGGGCCGTGTGTGTCTGAGATACCAATATTTATCTGTTCATCAAGCTATTATTGTGCCTTGATTATTACGATTGCTGCAAAGATCGACCAAGACCTCTGTAAATTTGTGTATCTAGATACCTCATATCTAAGACGCCGCAGCCCGCTTCCCTTTGTAGTCGGCACTGCCTCAGTACTTACATATATCTAGTACAAGTGCATCGTACAATATCTTTACCGATTGTAATGTCTTCAAGTTGCTCAATATCTACATTTTCTACGCATAGGAATCTATTGATAACCGGTGCTGCTGCACATATGTGCTGCAAGCATGATGCACGCAAGATGCAGGCAGGTACCGGGTATCACCAGAGGGTGAAATGGTAGATGGCGGTGGCCTCCCGCTTAGTGCTTCATAGCCTACGGAGCTTCCAAAAGCCCTGAGATGTCCGTTGCCATAATGAGTATTAGTTATTTCAGCTAAGGACGGGACTGTTCCAAGATGCGATATTCCGTTCAGCCGCATTAACTCAGGATCATCCAAGCCTTGGCGGTCACACTCGACTGAATCTCGCCCTCGTATCAATTTCGGAGACCGAAATTCTTGGGCACAAGTTAGAATAGCCTAGGAGGCATTCCGTATAAAGGTCTAATGGTACGCTAAATTTGCTGCACAGCAGTACTTTACTAAGTCCCCAAAATATGGGAGCAAAATTACATATAGACCGCGCAGGAGAATGCGGTAATACATACATGTAAGTAATCAAAGGTAGAGTATTAAATTACTTGAATGGTAGAATATGTACAATATGGACTCTTAAAAGTATGAATTGAACCTAATTTCTGAGCCATATTAATGACATATTAGCACAGTTGGACAGCTTATTTAGAGAAGAAGATACTCACAGTAGGGTCAGAGTGATATCTCCGTGGATCTTCGCCTTGAGTTCAATCTCTATATCGAGGTTTAGGTCCAGCCGCAACCTTAGTGCACTATTGTCATTGCCTTTCTTTGGCTCCGGCTGCTCGTCATGCTGCTGCCGTAACTGCTGCCGTCGCCGCCGCCGTGGAGGCGGAATCTCTTGCTGGCTCAAGGCCGTCTTTGCCCCAGAATTATCCTCTTGGGTCAAGATGTCATCATGGGATCTCTGTTCCCCTTCCCATGCCAGCACAGTGGACCGACTCTTGGTGGTTTGAGGCAATGCGGACCTAGCTTGGTCAGGGATCTCAGGCGGCTCGTCCTGGTTCTTCCCTCCATCTTCATCAGGGCTCAAATACTTGGGTCCTACATTGCTCTCGGCGCCTCCAGGATCGCTCTCTTCTCTGCCAACGCCTTTTTCCCTCTCTCTAGCTTTATCAGCTCGCGGCTGCGCTGTCTGGTCTGTATCCTGTAACAACGTGCGGTCTCTGTGTTTTTCCTCCATCTTATTGTAGTACTAACAGTCAGTCCAACGTGTGCGAGTAAGTTTCTACTTATAACTCTGACCTTGGGTGGCGTGGGTTGCTATGGGGGGTTTTTTTTTTTCCCCTTTGCAGAGGTGCTTGGGGCATGGGAGAATGTGGGAATGGTTCCTACCGGGATGCAACGATAACAAAGCGGGGGTGGCTTTCCACTCTATGAACCGCGTGTTGAGCGTACGCAATGGTGTCAGGCTAGAATCAAGGCCGATACACCTAACAAACGACGTCACCATTTAGCATCACTACGTATTAGTACTGTGTGCGGAGTAGCGAAGAAGCTGATCCTACAGCTACTTCGCCCTGCCCGCCCTATAATGCTCCTGTGCCTGAACCAGGCACCGACCCTCTCTTTTATCGCGCTCTTAAAAACGAGTCAACTTTGAACTTTGACCGCCATGTCAGTCGTTTTCCTCTTCGGCAGAATATAGTTTGGATCTACAAAGTAGCAAAATATGTATCCTCTGAGGCAGGATAGCATTTGGCCTAGCTGGCGTAATAAACTATATAATGTAAAGATTAAGAATTATTAAGATAGGCTAATATCATTCATTCCGTGTTCCTTGCAAAGTATTGTTCAATCTTGTCAAGATTCCTTATTTGCTCCTTCTCTGGCACTCCTCTTACTCTCTTACTCCTGTGAGGTTACCAACGTAGCCAACTACCTTTGGTGGCGGCCAGGCTAACCCTTCGACAGCCCTGGCGATGGTCTTGACTCCAGGAACACATCAATTTACGTATCCGCCCTGGTCGTCCTTTCCTTGGCGCTCAGCGCGAGTCAGACCATGTTTTGATACCAAGTCTCCAGCCGATTGCAAGAGACCACCCTGGCCAATCTGGGAAGCCCCAAGGTCGTTAACACTGTCTTGTAGGGAATCAACTTGCTCAATATTCGTGACTTTGGTCTTATCCAAGTTGCCTGAGTAGATATCAACGTTGGCGTGGGATCCATGTGCTGTTAGATGCAAGGTTTGCAGAATCCAACTCACTCTTGGTCGTGTAGCTGGCTTTATTGTCTTTCGTGAACCATCGAAGATAGATATCCTCTAGCCACGGTACCCACGACTCGTATTGCTCGTTGAATGTCTTCTTAGCCCACTCCATCGCGCCGATGGGAATTATTTTGGATGTGGCAGTTCTAAGATGTACTGATGTGGGAGATTATGGATTGTTTACGGATGATCCAAAGCAGGGCAGTTGACATGACATGTCGATTTCTGGTTTTATAAGTTTTTTTTAACGTCGGCAGTTTCGCCACGCCGTGTCGTCAGAGACTGGGAGTAAGCCCGCTTCACAGAACCATGTTTCTCAGAACCATAAGGTAATTAGCATCAATCCTGTACTCGTACGTCACCATCACCTAAAGCAGCGCATGTCTCCTTAGGTCGAGCCAATCACATCTAGTGGAGACTCTCCTCCGAGTCTCTGGTAAAGTGGAACGAACCCCTAGCTTCCTTAGTTCCCGAACGCTGCGCCTGCAGCCATTTCTCTGAGCACTCGTTCAACGTGCGTCATTGAGAACAGGGACCTGCAAAGCAAACCAAATGCCGTGTAAATGGTCACCTTTAGCTAATGACTTGGGCCAATCGGTGCAACTCCGAACAGCGTCTATGCCTTTGCCACTTGAGATTGCAAAACGCTTCGTGTATCGGATCATAATGTCCAAGGATTAAAACCTAGTGCAACTGCATGTGCGTGTCGCTTGTACGGCGCGTAGAATAACGATAAACGTTTGCTCTTCATTATCTGTCGTCTTGTTCCCACCTAGCTTTATACATATAATAGATCTCCATGCTGTGAACAGGGCAACGTGCACGAGACTTGGAGCTTCATGGCCAATCTATCTCTTGACATAACCAATACTCTGAGCAACCTCGACGCCCATAACGTGACGTGTGCCTCTCCCTCCTGGCCTCGGCGAGCGGCCCTCTCCATTTCAGATGTGCGGCCTTCTGTCAGTTCCCTTCTCTCCAACGACGACCTGTCCCTATGTGGCTCCTTTGATGGCCATACACATAGCGAGATCAGCCCCGATATGGCTGCGGCCACCTCGTATGAGACATGGCCGGTTTGCTGTTTGGCAAGCGACAAGAACCCTCTCCCCGCAATAGAGATAGAACTAGGCTGTGAGAAGGAAGGGAGGCTACAGGTGATGGAGAGATTTGGCACATGCGGGATATTCAAGATGAGACAAAAGGGCAAGATTACCTACATGCCACGCATAACAAAATAAGAGGAATTATGCCAGCTAAATGAAGATCGCATCCACGATAACGGCAGTAAAGACTCTTTTATATGCCAACGTCAGCCGGGATAATAGCGACAATGGCAGCGAAGATTCTTTTCCTTCTACCTACACCCAGTAATCTACCTCTAACTTTCTAAGCTACAGCAATACTTACAGTCTAAAACTAGGAGACCTCTAATTGATAAGAAGAAGGGATTCAATAGAGTACCTAACCCTATAGGCTTACCGTGGGATTGCCGTTCTATGTCTATGACAATAAAGCTAATTTATAGTTTAGTCTTGAAATGCCCAACCCTAATTCCCACCCCAGCTCCCTCTATTAATCTATAGCAGTCCCATCCTCTCCTCTACAGAACTCCAAAATGTCGCGAGAGATGCCCGTTATGATAATAGCCCTCTCAGCTAAGGGACTGTTGTTACACGCGATACTCTGTACTCAGTCAGACTAATTCATCCGTTTCTGACCAAAGAATCCCGACCAACCGACTATTCATCATCCGAGCCCCAACAGTGACACCCTCTAACAAAATCTCCACCGGCCGACCGAATCTCACCACTGGTAGTGAATGAAAGGGCCAACATCAATTTCGGAGTCCGAAATTCTTGAGCAGCCCCGCTCGAAATCGACCAACATCTCAAGCTGGAGATGCGAATCAGACCAATCAAATTGGATCTGACATGCTCCTGGGATATGGCTGTCGCTGCCCCAGCCTCAATGAAGCGCCTAATACTCCGTACAAAGTCGACTGGACTCAAGCCATTGGCGATCGTGCCCCGGTCCGAAAGCACTAAATTGTAATTGTTACAAGGCCACCAATCATTTGGTATCGCTGAAAATTCACCGTTCAGTCGTTATCACAAGCTTGCCTCAGACGAAAACGAACTTTTGGCACGCTCTTGTCTATGGCCTAGGCACGATGGCACGGTCTGGAATAGTTCGAGTGGCATGGATTGCATATAATGTGATGCACCATGATTCGCCACACAAAAGTACCTGACCGTGTTGCATGCCCAACACATGGTTGTCGCAAAATTACAGCTGGTGACTACAGGTACCTGCATTCGTACCGCACTAGGGAAAGTGGCCACGGGGTACTTATGTGAAGCAAGGTGCAACCAGATGAACCAAACCAAGAGCAGAAGAGAGGGATTTTTTTGTGCAAGAAAGAATTACAATATAAAGATTGATGGCTACTATCCAATAACGCAATCCATAGGTGGAAGCAATTTGGCGGAGGAAACGCCCATCATTGCTGGCAGGTTCTACCGTACCAGCATACATGGACGCACCTAAGTACAGGTACATGTACCAGGGGTCGGGTTGGTTTGGGCGTGCCGTCCCCTGTAGTGCGCTATCAAAAGTGGACCATCCGCGCTGTAACTCGAATCAGCTGCTGTCAACAGAAGATGGATCGAAGCCCAGATTGATGAGCCATTGGATCCCTCAAGCTCTCACCCCGCAACTTTCACGACTCGCAAGCCGTCGCGGATCTCGTCGTTCGTTATACGGTCTGTCAATTCGTTTTCCCTTTTCTTACTTTTCCCAACTTGCGGGAAGAGAAAGAGACTTGCACTGGAAGCATGCATCTTGCATCTCAATCAGTATTGATCGCCTTGTCCCTCGCTTTGGCCGATGCAGCAACTTTCGACTGGGATACCAAGCCGAGTCGTAATTTGGAATATCACGACTGTTATGATGGATATCAATGCGCACGCCTAGAAGTGCCTCTTGACTGGACCAATAACACCGACACTCGCACTGCCGTCATTGCCATTGCCAAACTGCCTGCTGTAGTCTCTGACGATGACCCCAGTTTTGGAGGAAGCATCTTTGTGAATCCGGGCGGTCCAGGGGCATCAGGTGTTTCTTTCGTTCTCTCGGATGGGCATGATTTGCAGCAATACGTCGATAAGCCTGGTCGCCGCCACTATGAGATTTTCTCATGGGATCCCCGTGGTATCGGCCGCACGACGCCAAGCTCCAACTGCTTCCGCTCCGACATCGTGTCTCGAAGTGCGTGGCAGCTGGAGGCTCGTGGAAATGGCGGGCTCGATAAGGGCATCGACTCAATCAAATATGGCCTCGCAATGTCAAAAGCTTTGTCTCAGCGATGCAAGGATTCAGAGAAACAGTGGGGAGATGCAATGGCGTTTGTGAATACCCCTAGCGTGGCTCGAGATATGGTCGAGATGGTGGATAAAGTCGATGAGTTGAGAAAACGCGAGGGCGTCAGTAAAGCACAGGATGACCCCCGTCAAGAGCTCAGGAAACGGACTGAGGAAGATGATGTACCGCGGCTGCAGTACATTGGATTTTCCTACGGCACGGCCCTCGGTAACTACTTTGCAAGTTTATATCCCGGCCGTGTTGGCAGGATGGTGCTCGATGGAGTGGTTCATGCAGATGATTATGCAAATGGTCCTGTAAGTTCATCGCGTTGTTTTCCGAGCTGCGGAATTTGATCAATTGCCATACATCAAACTAACCAATTCCAGGGCTGGCTTACGAATCTTCACGACACGGATGAAATCTTGGAGGAATTCTGGCGAGGCTGCCACCAAGCAGGTCCATCTATTTGCACCCTCGCCTCTGACTCAGACGCCTCGCCTTCTGAGATTAAAACCAGATTCTGGTCTTGGGTGGCTGACCTGGACGACATCCCAATACCCGCACTGTCTTCTTCAGGCACTATAGTTGTCATTACCGGCGACGATATCCGTAAACTTGTTGGCTCTTCCCTCTACAATCCCATTCGGACCTTTAAGCTCCTGGCAACAACGCTTCGCGAGGCCATGAAGGGCAATACGACCGAACTCGTCAGTAACTTGATGAAGTTTGGCCATGTGCCGAATCTGGACACCGTCTGCTCCGATAATAACAGCACCAAGCCCGCTGCTATTCTCCCCGAGTCTCAATCTGCTGTTATTTGCGGTGACGGTGACGATATTACTGACAAAGATGCTGGCTGGTGGTCCAAGTATGTCCAGCGCCAAATGAGCAAGTCGAAGCTGTTTGGAAGCTATTGGTCCAATATTCGCTTCAGCTGCTCCAGTTGGCCGTTTCGCCCCAACCTATCCTTCAAGGGCCCCTTCACAACCCCCAAAGCGCACCCCAATTTAGTTGCAGGGCATCCGGCTGCTCCTCTACTGTTTCTGAGTCCTCGTCTTGATCCAGTCACACCGCTGAACTCGGCCCGCGCAATGGCTGCTAACCACCCTGGCGCGGCAGTTGTTGTTCAAGGATCCATGGGTCATTGTGTCATTGGCACCGCTCCAAGTGATTGCACTAAAAGTATTGTGGCCGACTATTTTGAGTCTGGAACTGTTCCATCGGAGGAAGTGACATGCAAGACACAATGTGGGCCATGGGACGACAACTGCAGTGGCTATTCTCCCGCAGCCGCAAGCACCGGCGAGTCTGCAAGTTGGCAACTCCAGGGCAATCCGCTCCTCTTTAGACAGTGACTCAACATTTGAGAGATCTCCCGGCGTAACATAAAGAAAAAAAATTTCGTGCATCTGGTGCCGATTTCGCATCTTGGCATAGTGAACAATCGACGCCAACATGCAAACCAAGAGACATTTTCGAGTACTGGAGAGTTGGGAGACATGATACCAAAATTTGCAGTTAGTTCGAATAGAATCACAATTATGATAATCAGGCTATGCGTTTCCTTTTCTATTGTTATTTTCTTTAATTCTAGTTTGCGAATATGATCAAGCATTGCCGTCCTTCACACAAAGTTATTTCTATATGGCGAACAAGGGCGTGAAGTGAATCGGACCACTTAATCACTTCGTATTGAGAGAAGCCACAGTTAAATAATATACTAGGTGACAAGATAATTCTATTGCTGCAATACTATGGTAATAAAATATTCCATGAACTAAGAAAATGCCTCTCAACCGTCAAGGTAAGCGCATGTCATATAGCTGCCTTGCTATCAAAGCTAGCAAGAATGCATGCATACACGGTGTGAGGCGAAATCAGTTGAATTGAAGTTCAATTGAAGTTGAGAATTCGGAATACATTTACACCAAAATAGTTTTTTGTTCAATCTTGCTGTTTGTAACTCGTAAGATCCTCCGAGTAACACGATGATGCCGTCTTAGTGCAAGGTCGCGGAGGACTTCCGGACTGCGAAACTCGCCGCACTGGCAGGATAAATGCTTGTGAACTTTGATATCTATGGGAAACAACGGTTTTGGTAAGATTATAGAAATGGCAGTTATGTGTTGATGGATTCTAGATAAGCTACTTCCGGGCTCCGAAGAAGATGTCTTCCGGATTCCGAACATGTTCCTCCGTGATGACCTCTTTCCGGATTCCGGCCAAAATAATGTATGGATCAACGGCCACTGTTCGAGTACCTAGGCGTGTTAGAAGATATCCAACTTCAAACTCAAGAAGTAGATGATCAAGGTTTGATTGCGAATGGTTTGTGACGACTCAAGTATAAATATGAATCCAGCCTCCCGTTTATTTCAGATAAAATTCACTCAACAAGCTTCCATTGACAACTCGTTCAATAAAACAATACTCTACTTACTATATACATCACAATGGTGACCTCCAGTCTAATTGCTTGCCTCGTCGTGTTGGCGGGTGTCGCTGTGGCGTATCCAGGTAGGTTTCCAACCTTTGCAGCGCATCACTTTGCTAATACAACATGCTCCAAATCGCAGCTCCCCCGGTGGCTGAAAGCCACGCAGTTTTTCGACGATGTGGACCTCTTGAGGTATGCCCTGACTCAAAACTGTCAGGTGAGACTATTGTTACCGTATGGTTGAATTCAGCTGATCAATTGCTCATCTCCTTCAGCGGCGCAAGAACCTGCACCCGTTCGAAGGTGCGGACCTCTAGAGATTTGTAACGATGCAGAGCCAGTGGCTCCTGTTCGTAGGTGCGGACCTCTGGAGCTTTGTACCGATTCAGAGCCAGTGGCTCCCGTCCGAAAGAGGTGCGGACCTCTGGAGGTTTGTGTTGATTCAGAGTCAGCAGTGGAACAGTAAACGTGATACCGTATATAGAACAAGATATAGGCTAGGAAGTATTTGTTCTTGATATGGCACCAATTATGGACTGGGTTTTATTGTAGCGTAGCAGAGTTGAAGAGAGAAGGTATGGATGCAAAGTTGTGTTTGGAGATGTTGATATTTTTATAGCTTACAGAATGGACTATGATGGGGTAACTCTCTTGTTTTGTTCATGTTCGGCGACTTCCACAGGTGAAATACTGACTCCCCGAAACCAACCAAACACAACTACTTTCCGCATGCCTTCGTTCTTTTATTCAACTCCATAATGCCATTAAACTTTTAGTAAAAGTTATCGTTCAATCTTATTTAGGCGTAACTCCATCAATAATCTTCCCTTTCACCACAAACTCGCCCATGGTTGGTAGTCTTCAGCCTGCATCAGCTGTTGAAGCTGCCTCCGCCGAACTCCAATGTTACCACCATCAAAGAGTGAAAACACCGTCGCATCATTCAATAGTCTCGGAAACACTGTATCAGTTCGGTAAGATGTCCTATATGTGCATCAGCCTAATGACCTTATTGGAGGGGTAAATGGGTTGGAGAATTTGGACATCTTTCTCCCCGGGAATAACTCACATTCCCACCAACTGCATCGTGTCCCAGACAGCACTGACAGCCTGATCGGTGCAATAAATTTTGGCCTGCAAACAGGCTTCATATCGGCTGCTGTCATCTCCAGTTCCTTTTTCAACGCCATCGAGAGCCTTCCAAGCGAGGAGACGAGACGTATCAATCTTGATCTTAGCGTTGATCAACAAGTCGGCTGGGCTTTGCCTCTCTATAATCGGGACGGTGCCTCTGCGGCTGTCTTCTTTGGCAAACTTCAGGGCTGCTTCAAAGGCTGCCCGCATCGTCCCAACTGCCATAGCACCCGCTAACGCAGCGGACATGCTGAAGGCCCGCAGGATGATGGAAGCTCCAGTCCCTGGAGCCCCTAATACGTCTGCAGCCGGAACTTTGAAGTTAGTGTACCTGGTTAGTGGCCCAGAGGCCGCAGTATGACCCATAAGATTCGGTTCTGAAATCTTTTGATACGCATTGGGCTCATTCTGAGCTATCGTATCTCTTGTAACTAGAAAAACGATGATGTTTGACGCGGGATCATCGTTTGGGTCTTGAGGTCCACCATCCTCTGACAACCGGCAGCAAAGGCAGGCGAGCGCAGCACCTTTTCCGTCCCAACCAGCGCTGTTGGTAGTCCATAACTGCGCGTAGTTGCAAAGCATTAGTGAAACAAGGAACTAATTCATTAATGAATGGGTTGGACTTTCTTACTTTGTCGCCATTTATAATGTAGTAGTCACCCTCTTTTCGCGCAGTAGTTTCCAATCCTTGGCCACCCTTTTCAAGCCAATTGGCAGTACCACCCGGTTCGGAATGGGCCAAACTAGCAAGTGGTTCACCTTCGCAAGTGAGAAAAGGAGCAAGAAACTTCTTTTGCTGCTCCGGTGTGCCGCCTAGAATCAGGGGCATTAATCCAAGTCCAGTGCCGAGCACATGAAGCATAATGCTCGAATCGATTGCATAAAGCTCTTCCGCAACAATTGCGCCATCTATAAACGACTCATTGCTTCCACCGAGTGGGACTGGGACCTGAGCTTTTACAAAGCCAGCTTTCACAAGCTTTTGGTAAAATGGCAGAGTGGCTTGGAATCGGGATTCCTGGTCGCTGTATTGAGAATATATTTCTCTAGCAGGTAAAAGAATTTCTTGCCCGATCTTGGCAGCTCCCTCTCGAAGAGCCTTTTGTTTATCGGTTAAGCTAAATCCGATCATGTTGAATGTTGATCAAAGAAGGAGAAGCTGTGATATCGGTTCTCAATCAGTAGAAACCAGAGATATATGGCCTTGTGGTAGAGTGACACGACATAGTCGAAAACAGAGGGAGAGGCCCTAATTAGATGTTATATACTTAATAATACAAATAGTTCTTTGATCATTACATATGAGTGATTAATATTTTATAAGTGACTTCCCAACTTCGAAACATTACTGGGTAGCGATGTTCGAAGAGGGGCACTCTTTAAATCCTGCAGTGTTGCGGCCGCCCTCCACGAGTCAACGGTTGGGTCGGGCGGTTGGGTCGGATCATGTCGCTTATGCATCGGCTTATACACCATATTAAGAAGAATTTGCCGAAATATATTGCACTTAATATGGAAGATAGGATGTGTAGTTTGTTACTTAGTTCATGTACCAGCTATAAAACATACTGTCTTCATTTGCTTTTGTCAATTACCTTATGCAATGGATTATCGTGTTCTATTGGATTCAAGGTTGAATATAATTGCCTGATGAAGTCCTGCAGTTTCAGATAGTAGGCTACCTTAACTAACTCTACTGGGGAATTTGGCTTCCATTACCATACGGTCCTCTTGCCTGTCTATCTACAATTTCTTTCAGCTCAATACCCACTAAAGTAGTTGACATGCATCAGGTGAGTAGTGTGGGTGTTTCTTTGTGCTAATTACACTCTTAGTTCAACGCTATACTGACACGAACACATTAGCCACTTCGACCTGCATCTCTTGAATATCGTCTATTCAGTGCATCTGGATGGATAAGCGTAAAATTACTGACGTAGATTAAGTTGATCAAATAAATACACCATATAAAACTTTTATTCATGTGAAATACAGCATGAGACCTCATACATCAAAGACAGTGACTTTTAAGCATAGTCTTCAGAGCGTAAACTCGGACATACCAAACATCGTCAACCCCGCGGCTGACAACAATGAGCCAACTACGGAGTAGACCAGAGAGAGATATGCTGACCTGACCAGTGTTACCCACTGCTTACGAACATGTATAGTCACCACCATGTGGGGTTTTCCTACTCGGCAGATAATTACGCAGAAACGATTGGTGTTCCAACAAATAGTCATGGCCTGAAGGAATGATAGTCGTGAACAAATTGCCCATTAGCGTTGCTTTCTTCTAAAAATATGTGACGAGTGGGTTGCATTCTTGAAAGCTGATTAGTGATTTCGTAGGAACAGTTGCCCACCGCTCAGCACTGACTCGTGGGAATTTTACCCCTCAATGGGGAGATGTGAACACCACACCTAATCTCTAAGAGTCTCTCAGCCAGACTATTCTTCTAAACTACCGCAATCACATGCCATCACTACTTGGCTGTGAATGCTCCCCAGAGCGCATTTACATACTCAAGACGCTGAGTAAACATGTCATCTTCAGTAAAGAGAGGCTCGTTTATGACAAGAATATGATGATATTGCAACGTACTAACCATTCAGAGTATTGTCATACAATACAAATACTCTTGACTAGTAAGCTGGCGTTTGGTTATTTGCTGAACAGCAATGTCTTGATGAATTAATTTTATTGAATGTATCGTGGTTTACATCGTAAATTTGATCCGGGTTGCTTGCTATTAATACCTCATACCTTTCAATGTTATGGAAAACCCATTTCTGGTCCTTCAACCACAAGTAGACAGAATCAACAAGTAACTATTGTTTAGAAAATAATTGTCCACCAATAGGAATGAATGAAGGCGATATTAGTGCGAACTGTATCTCACTGTCCGTATTGATGCAATTGGGTTCGAATAGACGGAAACTCCCGATGTTAGATGGAAAATCCCAAACTCATCGGAATAGTACTAAGTAAAGAAATAAATCTGGTAGAGTTTGGCATTGAAAAGGCGGCGGGGAGCTTGAGAAGAGACAAACGGCCGGATCGGATTTTGGGGACTTTGCGGAACTTACCGCGGTAGTGAACGGCGATGTTATTTCGGCGTTTAGAGGTTCTTCAGGTTGCTGTGTCATCCACCCGCTAAAAAGTGCCGCATTGCCGTTTTGGGCATTGAATGAGATGACCATAGGCGGAAATCACGTGTGCATGGTGGTATCTCTGAATATGACCGATGTATTGCGCTGCATATGGTGTAGAACCCTCACTTGGTTGATATAAAGAGGACGTTGCCAATGGGATGATTAAATATGAAAGGAACGGATAACTACACCATATTCTACAAGAAGATTGGCACCGGCCTCATATCATCTTATAATGTCACAGATCTTGAAGAATGTTATGCTCGTAGGGGTAGGTTGATGCTCTTGACGAGATTGTTGTTTTGTAACTGACGTGAAATAGGCTGGGGGGAATCTCGGAACACACGTGCTGCAGTCCCTTCTTGAGGCAAAATTTAATGTCTCTGTAATGAGCCGAGCATCAAGCAAAGCTACCTTCCCCGAGAATGTACGAGTATACAAGACGGACTATTCAGAGTCATCACTTATAAGTGCACTCGAGGGACATGATGCGGTGGTGAGCACCATCAGTGGCAGCGGGCTGAAAGAGCAGCAAAAAATAATTGATGCCGCCATTCTTGCTGGAGTAAAAAGGTTCATTCCATCGGAATATGGCATTGACGTCTGCCATCCGAAAGCTATGGAAATTGTTCCCTTCTTCAACCAAAAGCAGCAAATCAATGCCTATTTGAGGAGCAAGGAATCTCAAGGCATTACGTGGACCAGCGTGGCCACAGGGCCTTTCCTGGATTGGGTGCGTTTATTAACACCATCTTTGAGAGCATTAACTTTACAGAGAAAGCTTTCTAACAAATTGAATAGGGCCTTGGCGCTGGGCTGTTTGGATTTGACTTGAAGAATCGGTCCGCCACTTTTGTTGACGAAGGCACTCAGCCATTTAGCACCACAATTCTTCCTACGGTCGGCAAAGCTATAGCGTCTGTTCTTACACACGCCTCTGACACCGAGAACAAAAGGATCTTCGTCCACTCATTCAGGACTACCCAAAAGCGGATATTGGAGATAGTAGAGAAGCAAACAGGTACACCATGGAAGGTACGACACGTACCGGCTGATGAAATGATATCTGCAGGCAGACAGAAGATGGCAAGTGGCCAAGGCGGTATATTTGAGCTTCTCCAGGCAGCAATGTTTAAGGGAGGCTGTGGATCCGATTTTGAGACTGAGTTTGAAGTGCATAATCAACTTTTGGGATTACATCCAGATAATCTTGAAGAGTCCATAGCCTCTATACTCAGCCTCTGATAGTAGTTGTAGCTGGGATGTACAACGGTTTTAACAATTGTTTCTTTTTATTTAAATTGCCCGGTTCGTACTAGTTATAAAAATATCGATGTCGAAAGGGTGGCAAGGAAAAAGGGAAATGAAAGCCATGGCTTTAACTGAACTATTTACGTTCCTCAGATTGCCATCACCCCCTTCTAGATATCTCGCTTTTGTTTCTCATTTACTATTGTTCAAATGGAAATATTAGATCATAGCCTTTGACTTGATCACGATCTCTCAGTGTTTCTCTTCTTCGTGTCTTTCTCAAATGCAGGGTCCACTACTGGGACATTGGCCTACCGAAACGCAACACCATCAACAGTGACATAATAATTCATGAATAGAGAAACATACCCAAAGGACTGAACAATAAATGTGAGTGCACATTTGTCCATGACACTATATATGGCCTCTTTAGATACATTCGATTGTGCCCCTCCATCTGATAAACCGTTATGAATGACCTAGCACACAATTACTCAACTTCAGCGACTGGGAAATACATCTGCAGGAATATTTGCCCTTATAACTGGTCCGAGATACGACTCGTAGTCATCAGGATTAGTCTCATTGCCATTCCACTTCAACGCGCGAGCAAGAGGTCGGTAATCTCCAGAGGTGAAGTTGTAAGTTACGCCATTGTTCGATAGCGTCGGAGTATGAAACATATAAAAGAAGCCAGTTGCAGAAGACCCTTCAACGTCAGTCAGATTATACTCCTGAATTGTGCCATACGTTGGTACACCAAGGAAGCCAGGCAAGATTGGCTGCGGTGTGTCTTGGTAGTCAATCTTGACGGAAGGATCAAAACCATAGATGGTTGGGACAAAAGTGGTGTTAGCGGGGACAAGTTCGTAGAGAATATGTGCTGACGGCAAGCCGATATCGATTCTTAAGAATGGGATAACAGAGTCTGACGCATTTGCTTTCCAAACATAAGTGTCGATGTTGGGTGTAGTTGCCTGAGCTGAGAAGACGTTTTGTTGATCACCTGGAATAGACAAGACTTGCGGACTAGCGTAAGGTATTGTCGTCGTGGCATTCTGAGTTATCGGGCCAACAGCGTCCCTGCTGTATGGCAAGCCCATATAGGGAATTGTGTAGACGTTATTATCGCTGGAAATCTTAATGAATCCGCTATAGACCGGCGTCGAGTACGGATATTTGTCCGGCTGAGGTGTGATATGCACTGTAATAGTGGTTGACTCGCCGGGCTGAAGAGTCAGCTTGGTCGTTGAGAATTGAGCAGACGCAGGGACAGAATGCGGAGTATAGGCGCTAATGGTGTCAAAGTTTGGTTCGCCGGCCAAGTAATTTTCATGGGCTCGAAGAAATGCAGCGGGGTCGTGGCTGAAAGTGTAGTGATTTGGTTTCTTTGAATCGTTTGTTATGGTTATCTTCTGCGGTGACGGATTCGGAGAGTCCCTTAAGCTAAATTCCGAAGGACTTATTGTTGAATCAGCCTTGACAGCAGCATAAACGTCCAGCATTCCACCTCCTTGGCGAAGTGTGGAAGTGAATGGTATCGTAGAGTTGTATTCTGGGAGCGGAGAAGCAGCAGTCTTGAGACGATCAAAGAGTTGTGCCACAGTTAGATGAGGGAATTGGCTCTTGAGAAGCGCATAGCTGGCAGCTGCGAGCGGCGTTGCCATGGATGTTCCCGATACAACGGCATAACCACCCGCGGCAAGAGGCCATGTTGATAGAATTGTGCCTCCGGGCGAAGCGACCTTCGGATGCAATGTCATCTCGATGGTAGGACCAAGGCTCGAGAATGAGGTCACAAAATTTCCTAGTGGGTCAGCAATAAGCTGCTGAGATTGTGAAGCTGTGGAAATGAATTGCAGGCCATATGTCTCGTTAGGTGATAAGCCTTGAATAGCTTCCACAATTGCTTTTGAGCTATCGTAGGTCAAATATAATGTGTCGGGGGAGCCGTCGTTTTCAGGTTCATCTAGCTCGACGAGCTGATCTTCGCTTGTGAGGTAAGCCATAATAGTTGTGACGCCCAAATCCTGAGCTTGAAACCAGCCAGTGCCGCAATTATCCGCCCAGGACACCAACAATATAGTTGTGTTCCAATCTATAGTTGCATTAGCCGCTGCATCCCATGCCGGCTGGTAACAGCCACTAGCGACAGTATCATTGATCGGTATTCCAAGCCCAGTTCCAAGCACGAAAATGTCCTGCTTGCTCTTTCCCGGAAAAGGCAGTACCGATATATAATCTAGCGATTTGCCTTTCTCGTCGTGAGCTTGGAAATGAGTCTGATATACCGAATTCTCCACGGCCCCTACACTGAGCGCGTCTTGGCAAATACCAGGAATCGATGCACTATAGATCCCAGGGCCAAAGTTGCCAATGGCTGCCACAACCGCTACTCCCTTCTGTGCGAGCTGGGTGACCACTGGGTCGAAAGGGTTGAGAGCTTCCCATAATTCGCCGATGATCCCAAGAGATATGGATAGCACGTCTGCGCCGTCTTCAGCGGCTCGAAGCATTGCGCTTATAATAATGTCGTTGGGTGTGCCAGAGCCTGGACAGCTCAAGACTCTGTAAGCTCCTATTGTCGCATCAGGAGCCCCTCCAACAAGGCCAAAGCCTACATCGTCGGGATCTTCCATAGCCAAAATTCCTGCCACGGCGTTAGTCTTAATGCCAATATAGTTTAGAGATTTATTACTCGTCGCCAATACTTACCAAGAGTGTGAGTGCCATGTCCACCTTCAGGACATGTTGCCAGTGGATCAGGGCTAGGCATGGGAGTATTGGTGCCGTCGTAATTATCACCCACGAAATCATAACCGAAAGCAATTTTGTGGCCAGGTCCGAAGCCTCCGCCAAGTGCGGGGTGACGATAATCGACACCAGAGTCAATGATGCCGATCTGGACCCCTTTGCCTCTGATGCCTTCGTCGTGAAGCTTCTGAATGTTGACAGAAAGTAGGGGCTGGTTCACTCCGCTAACACCTCGTAGGTTGGGCAAAGTCGTATTGCTGTTGCCAGCGGTCGATTGGCTACTGCCGCTGGCCGACTTGACTTTTGGAGTACCGTTTCTATAATATGGCTCCGGCGGAGGGACAATCGTCACATGCCAGGCGTTCTTCACTCCATTGGCCTTCCTGACAGACTCAAGGTCGACATCTGTGTGAAAGGAGACCGATATTCCTGAGAAGATATCCAAGGAATTGAATTCATGGCGAAGTTGGTAGCCCGCTTTGGTGCCTACAGGGGTTTGGGCAAAGCGTTGCTGAGGTTGCAAAGAGGGATGGAAATCTGGCTCAAACTCAATAATGTATGCATTGGGAACAATGGTGATGTTGGGCTTCTGTGCCGGTTGCACAGTTGAGAGCGATGCCGCGCTGCCAGTTACAGCCAGCAGGCTAAAGGCGGCCTTGACCTTCATTGTTCTAGGCCAATAGGAGGCTCAGGGGAATCCAATCAGGTGAAACTGAGTTGCAAGCGAGACAACTTAATGCCTTGTGGCTTAACAAATAAGCGCCCAGAGAAAATCAACTCTCGTTCGCTCTCATTTATATATAATATGGTACAAGAGAAAGATGGACGCGTCTAGTGACACATGCAGCGGATACTTTGGCAGAGATTTGTGATAGAATTTTGTGACACGACGCCGATCGAAATACGAGGTAGCATCACGTTTACGAGGCTCCCATTTTTGGGATCAAAATCCATCTCAGTATGTGCAAATCCACTTTTGATTGCGATGGGCGAGGTAAGTTGGGGGAAAAGTGGGCGTAATTCATGCCGGATTGATCTTCACTGTTACAGCAACTTATCATCTTCTCCCAGAGATCACACGAAGAAAATGATAAGGAATTACCAGGAGCTTGGCAGAATCGGTGAGTTTTCCGTATCCGAAAACAGTGGCAGCGTATCAAGACTTCAAATATAGCAACACATTGCGCGGTTTGGACTCCGGGGTTCCGGAATCACAAGCGTTTTACCCCAATATCGTCTCGTATCGGGCGCTAGCCTCATGCCGCTGACCGGCTGTTACGGTAAAATGACATTAGTCGAGTTCTGAGACTGGGATTGTGCATGATACGAAGCTTTGTACAGCTAGGATCGGAGGTATCGTCTTTTGTATCTGCTTTGGAATTAATGGAGTTATGAGATTCGAGGCTCGGGTACTTTTTTGGGATTGGATATAAACTTCACAGCCATGTATGAGCCTGCTATTTGGCTACGTGAACAATAACTACGGATGGAATGCTTCATTTTCAGCAACATAATTCATGTATTCATACAGCACAGGCTGTTGAAGTTTTCCTCCTCGAGCACTTGGTTTCTCTTCTGGAGTGGCCTCCTTACAGCCCCGATACCAACCCCATAGAACACGTCTGAAATCTACTTTGAATTACCTTTCAAACAATATAAATGGCTGGTTTTTCCTAGTTGTGTGGCTTGAGATAAATGTATGTGTATTTGTTATGTTTTAATTCCGGGTAGCCTCAAATTACGTTTGTGCACAGACTTTTGACACCCCACTGTGCTATTACTCAGGTTTCATGAAGAATGTGTTTTGATAGGGGAATTTGACGGGCCCGTGATCGGTAGCGGCTAGGATAGATGACTAAACCCTGCTCGGCCTTAGTAGTACATGTATAAAGGAGGAATATTTCCTCCAGCTAGATGAAAGAAACAAGACAAGTTATCTCAACGGAATGACCCCTACCTGTGACGGCGGCTTCGTTCTAGTTGGAACAAAGCTACGGAGTACAGTAGCCAGATCGAATGGTTCCTTGAGCTTATTCTCGCGCCGTGGTCCTCGTAGTGGCTAGACGAGCTAGGTTTCTTGTGATGTGTTTAGGTGTTATTGGCGAAGTTCAAATGTGTCTACTCGCAGCCGTCGTCCACGGGCCTCGCGGGAGGGGCATCGACATCCTCTGTCCAGGCGGCGGCCGGCAGCGTCACCGACAGGCTTTCGGCCATTAAAGAAACGCTGCAGCTGCTCCTCTGTCGGGCGCAGAATCTGCAGACGGGCCGGCTGCTGCCAACCATCATAGCCACGAGGACAGTCGCGGTGACGATGGCAGTCCCTCCATCGAGATCCCTCTACCGCCTGTCCATCACAACGGAGATGGCGAGGAATTGGCGACGCCGGACGAGACGCTGTCGGGAGATGTGGAAGGCGTCATAGACGGCCTAGGCACCATGGGCGGCTCTGAACCGCATGAGGCTGGCTTCTTTGTTCTTTGGGCCGTCGTCCAACATCACCTTCTTCCGAACCGTCTCTGAAGTCGCGTCTGCTCTTCTCCAGTCCAGTGGTTCCAGCACGCTGCCCAGCGGCATCACCTCTTCCACAGTCCAGCGCTCCTCCTCCACCACCGCTGCAGGCTGGTAATCAGCCAACATGTTTTCTCTGCCTCCTCGGAACAAATCTCTCCAGCTGATTATGCTCTTCTTCTCCGATGCCAGCATCATCTTCCCCAAGGTCGACCGTCCGTCTTTCATCCAAAGGTACCACGACGCGAAGCGCAACGAGCGTAAGGCCGTTCAGAGGCCGTGACTATGTCTCCTCAACATCATATTCGCAGTCGCATCCCACACATGTAAACCCGAGGCTTCGTCGGAGTAGAAAACCGAGTCAGAGCTGTTAATTTGGAGAGCAGAGAGTTTGTGGGAAGATACGGAACCGAGCGCTGCCAATCGGGAGTCTGGTGAGTGAGTACCTTGCATGCACATCCAGCACTCGCGTCCCAATATATCGTTGTACTGATTGATGGACTGCTGCCCAGTGCAATCCTTGCTGCTCATGACGCACTATAATCAAGGCGCCCAACAACCGGAGCGTGCGTGGAATGCACACGGTCTTGCCGTTCGAACAGCCTACAAGATCGGCTTGCATTCCAAGGCAGCCTTGGCCGATCTGATGCGGTCCGAGATGGAGGCGCTCAAACGCACATGGCACGGCTGTGTGGTCCTGGATCGGTGAGAGAGAGAGATACTGTCTGCATCTTTGTACCTGCTCCTTGCCAGGTGATTTAACATGCGCACGTCTAGGCTGCTCGCCATGACCCTCGGCCGACCTGGCAATTCCTCCTAACCTCGTCGATATGGATCTACCCGCCTGTCACCAGTTTCCGCCAGCAGCAGAAGCCATCAGAGATGGAGAGAGCACCTCCGATAGCATTTTCCTCTTCATCGAAACCATGTACGAGTCGGCATCGAGCGTCTGCAGTGCTACACTCATTTCTGACCTGGTTGTCTCCCGTCTTGGACAATGAGCAGACGACTATACGACATACTGGGTGACACAATCTCTGATGTGTACGGCTCAAATTTGAACAATGATATCCAACTCCTAATGTCGGACATGCTTGCTTGGATTGTAGTTCACGAACAGAGGCTCGCAGAGTGGAGGCATAGACTATCGCCTCAGCTTACATCGTAGACCGTGGGAGGCGACGGTCGATGATACAGACCCGAGGAACCTCGTCTTCGATAAGCTGAGCATCGTCATAATCTTACGATACTTCAACACTCGCATTCTTCTGCATCGACCCATTCTCAGCGCATCTCTCCATGGCATCCGCCAAGCGCAAGATTTCCCCCGGATTGTCAGGCGCCAGTGAGCCCACAGAGCAAACAGTGTCTTTTTTCTCTCGAACTGGCTGAGCTCAGCATCAAAACTTGCGAGCAGACTGCCTGCGAAATGATCAGCATCATTCACAAGACGCGCCATTCGCCGCAACGCTCGGCAACATGGTGGTTTGCTGCTTACTATGGTTCGGGAGCATGCTGCCACTTGCCATGTTATTTTGGGAGGAATTCATCCTCCCCAAAAACTCTCAGTTTCTAACCAATCCTTGGTTTGTGTAGCTTTTAATGCGTGTCTCGTTGTGTTTAGCTGTATTTTGCTCGAAGTCAACTCGTCTCAGAGGGCACCCGGCCCATCCGGAAACGAGTTGGCGAGATTGTCAAGTTAAGGTCGTACAGGAAGCTCGAGATGCTTAGGCATCTGCAAATAGCCGCAGGGGCTCTACATGAGATCAGTGATGGCACGAAATCAGCTGTCAGGGTGCGGGCCACACTAACCAAGTACATCCAAATGTGTATGACCCTTCTTAGGGACAATCCCTTGCGCTCTACTGGCGCCATCGCCGTGGAGAAGCTGCTCGAAAGGGCCACCTATTCAAGGGAGGAAGTCCCACATGCAGAGGACAGGAATGTGGTCATGGCAGACAAGCAGAGCAAGCCCAGGATGTATTCTCGTTCGCACTTAGTGATTCCTCTGGTGATGGCCACTATTATCTGACCACCGGGGCATGCATGTTCAATTTCTATGATGCTGACCTTCAATGGTTAAAAACGACTCATGACTATATGATCAGATCATTTCCTTGCTAGGTGGTATCGCAACCAGCAATGACACGACCGGTCCGAAGCATTCCTTGTAGTAGATGTCCATGTCCTTTCGGACGCCCATGATAATGGTTAGTCGCAGCTTAGAAGCAGACTCGATACCGTGGCCCATGTCGTCGGCTAAGAGTTGAGCGCCCTTGGACAGGGCATCAGTAATAAGCTTCTTATTATTGATAACGGCTACATCGCTGACCAGCTGAGCTACGTCCCAGCCTTGAGTGTCGGATGAGTCCTTCAAGGCAAGCAGGAGCGCCTTGCAGAACTCCTCAGCGACCTTGGAGTTGGCCGATGATGCGTTCTGTGGACATGTAAATCTGACCCGAGTTGATAAAGGCGCCATTGACACATCCCAAATCTCACATCGCCTCGCGGCCTTGGCGAGATCGACATCTTCACAGACAATGGCAGGGGCCTTGCCGCGGAATTCCATGGGGGTGGGATTCAGGTACTTGCCAAGCCTCGGCGGCAATGATGGATCCAACGCGGGTCGATCCGGTAAAATTGATCTTCTTGATGGCGGGGTGGGCAATCAGCTTACTGGTGATGATATGATGATACCAGTATCCTTTGGAACATGGTACAGGGTGTTGAGGCAGCCAGCCGGAAGGCCGGCATCGTGAAGAGCAGAGGCAATTCTCCACATGGTTCCAGGAGCAGCCTCGGGACCCCTGAGCACAACGGTATTACCCCTGCAGTGTCCCTGTTAGTGAACATGAGTTGGGCCTATGGGGACATATAGCAGGACGGAATAGGTACTAGTGGACATGGTGATGAAAAAATGCAGGAGTCGAGCCTTGCTTACTTACATAGCAAGCGGCTGCAGGCAAGCCCGTAGCGCCAGGACGTGGGGAATGTTCCGGGGAGAAGATACCCAACACGACACCGTACGGCTCCTTGACGACCAGGGCACTACGACCAGAGGCAGCAATAACAGGGCTTGTTGATGTGGTGACCACTTGGATGAGGTCGGCGATGCTGCGGCAGGCGCTGGCCACGCCATGCTCGTGGTTGAACACTTCTCTATTGACACCAATCTCAGTGTGGCTAAAGTAGAACATGTCGTCGGCTCTCTCTCTCCATTAGGTCGGCCTCACGGAGGAAGATGCCTCTCCGAAAGTCCGGCTTGGTCTGAGACTAGCTCTCCAAGGCCCTCTCGGCCGAGTTGCCAGCTCGTGTCGTATCCTCCTCTGTGACAGCAGACCTATTGTAGAGGACCTGGTGGGTGACGGGAGAGACGGCGTCAAAAGTCTTGGCCAGTGTGATCTGCTTACCAACCAGGAAAAGGGGCAGCGTGGAGGTTGGGTTGAAAGTCGGCTTTGGGTATCAGATGGATCCCATGGCAATGGTTGCTTAGATGCTCTTTAGAAAACAAAAGCTTGAGATACCAAATTGGGAGTTGGCGTATCTATGACTCAAAGAGCTAAGAAAGGGATCTTTTTGTTGAAGAAGGGTGCTTTTTTCAAAAGATATTTTGAGCAGAGTAGTTACGTATGTGTTGTGTTTTATCAAGCGATGTTGAATGATTGTGATATTTTCCGATGATGCTTGTTAAATGATGTTGGGAACTCCATCTAGTTCAACTTTGAGTTTCCAAGGGCACAAAGCTTACCCCTTTTATGTTAAAATCCCCCTATACATGGCAAATCTGCTGCATACCCGTTTGCAAACACGTAAATCAATCTTCTACAACAAGTAGCTTTTCCGGAGCCGAAGCTTTCCATCCCGTGTTGTGCCTTCCCCCGATGGATCTCTCCCACCGAAACGGAGGTTGTTTGATATCGTTTGGCCAAAGAGACTTGACGTGGATGGTAGAATGTCTAAGGGTGCTGGCGAGCCAAACAGAGGCGGCCGGTATTTTGGATGTCTGTTTTAAAGCTCCTTGATCTTTGTTGCAAAGAACAGACATAGATATAGTTTACAGACAAACTCTATTAAAGAGCATACTTAAAACAACCTCTTACAACGTTATTTAGTCTAGATCCTACAATAACAACTCATGAAGTTTATCCACCTATTCGTTCATCATAACAATCTTCTCGTCTCGCGCTTTCATTAGGTGATTTCTGCCAACTATGTCGTGGTGAATAAGCGAAAGGCCGAGGTTGACGATTTGGCCACCTCGGCTGACATGTCTGCATTATCTCTGTGGCCGACATGGTAAATGCAGCAAGACAATAAATTCAACTGCATCACAATGCACACGCATACGCATACGGAGTAAGGCGATAACAGGTAGGGACCTGGGACTAGGCGGCTTCAGAATACCAAATGCCTCCAAAAAGAGCATGTCGTGCGAATGCTCCATAGCGAGTGTCTCACACTGGCTCACGTGCCTCCATACAAGTAACGATTTCAGTCACATATTCCTTGCATGGCCTGGCTTCTACTGTATTATTCGCATGCAAGATAGAAAGTGGGAAATCAACCTGAGACACCAAATAATGCCAACTCTTCTACATGCTCAGTGCTGATGTGTTCTACAATATTCATCAATTTTATAAATGGACATGTCCGGCTACTGGTAAGGTCGGGTTCAATAACCAGGTAACAGCAAGACAAATTGAAGTACTCGGTGGATTCTGTCTGTAATGATACTAATCTAATTACCCAGGTAGGTAATTGTCTCGCCAGAAGATCGGCCGGAACTGGACAGCGTAATACGACGGGAGTATAAGAGCAAGCCTCCACTCCGGTGATAGTGCGATTACGTACCTGTACGGAGCACGGAGGTCGCCGTTAAACGTCTTGTCATGGCCGCCGACCACGAATGTAGCTATCCTAAAGAGTCTTTAGCGACCTCTGCGGAGTAGCTCCATGTCCCTTGTTGATACTATTATCGGGAGGTTGCCCTTGAAACTGTAGTGCTTATAGGTAGTTTACGTTCTTACCTACTAAGGTAGGAACTTATTGCGATATAATGCATCTGTACCTTACCTACCTAGTAGTATGCATCTGTATACAGGTACCCTTGTATATGCGATAGAGGAACCCTGTTAGCCTGGAGAAAACTTTAGTCGCGACCTCCGTAGTGCGAGATCACTATGTAAATACCGTATATTGCGTATTCCCTCGCAAAACTGGACTGTGGGTCTCTCCAGATATGACTCCCGGCGGCTATTAATTACTAGGGGTAGTCAAGTAATCGTCTAACTCTGTGCAGTTCATTAAGCGAAGAAAGCGGACAAATCCACAGTCCGGTTTTGTGAGGGATTACGATCTCCCACTCCATTTTGCCATATTCATACAGTAGTACACTTTGTTGATCAAGGTTCCAATTTTCTCAATGTGCTTGTATATCCTCATGTCATCCCTATGCTTCAGCGCAATTCTCCGATCCCTCACCTAGCCAATGCTTGGACCGGTGCCTGGTATGACGATAGTTCCCCGTTCAAGAATCGTACCTTGTGAAAGGAAGGAGATGATCGTCTTGATCCCTGGAGATCAAGGCTAGTGTAGCCGTTGGTGCTGACAAGCAGGATTCTGAGGCTTATGTACTTCGTGTTCGAATCATGCGCTGCCGCGCCATTAAGGATTCCTTGGATTACCAACTGCTCCGGGTGTCCGATAGCGCAAGGGTTGACCAACACTAGGCCGATGGGATCGAATTCCTTGGACAAAGACCACTGGTTCTTGAACTACTGCACTGGCGCAGACATCGTTACCGCAAGTGTTGCCTAGGACGGAGTCTTCTCTGATGTGGCGCCCATCCTTCGAGATCGCAAAGGTCATATTCGGCCTCATAATCGCCCGAGCCGTCCTGGGCAATCTTGGGAATTAATAATGGTGGGATGCGGGCCGCTTATCGATCTCCGCGGCGGAATTCGGAAAATAGTGGTGGTGTTAGTGTAAAATTCTCTCGTGTTAACATCAGGGCGTACATCGATTGAATGATCATATACATTAATTAGTGAGAGGTACAGCAAGTAGCCTCTGATGACCAGGAGGTTTCGGATCGCTCACTACTACCCCAGTTGTTATTATAGTAGGAACTTTTGCAGTTGGATCAAAGTTACGCTGTTGGACCAACGTTATACAGTTGGATCGAAGTCATCCAAGTGAATCAAAGTGATCTAGCCAGATCAAGTTCGTTGAGTTAGATCAAGTTCGTTGAGTTAGATCAAGTTCGTTGAGTTAGATCAAGTTCATTGAGTTGGATCAAAGTCATCTGGCTAGATCAAAGGCATCTAGCTAGAACAAGTTCATTGCGTTCGATCAAAGCCATCTAGTTGGATCAATGTCATCCATCTAGCTAGATCAATATTATCCGGCGAGACCAACACCACCTCATCCAATTAAGGCCATCGAGCCAGGTTATGCTTATTAAAAGAGAGATAACAAGAAAACAGTTTGTATTTTTACCAATAATTACTATGCAGGCACACCTTCCTAATGTGATTTAGCAGGGTAGTGGATTTTGACTTTGGGGTGTGGAAATCGAAGGCCCCGTTTGCCCAGGTTGCCCAAGGGAGGTCTGGATCGCAGCAATGCATCGCGCATCTGCATTCTAATTAGGCCAAGTCTCTGTTGTCAGCATCGATATTGTCAGCCGAGTATGAGTGCAATGGCCAAAAGAAGGATCAAGCGGCTGATGTTGAATACGACTGACATGTTGTCGAAGTAGGTAGGGGTATTAATTGCAACCATGGCACGCAATCTTGCCAAGAGTATATAGGTAGGAACCATTGCCTGCCATCGGCCATGGTATTACAAGAAATGGAACCTCGTGGGCGCCTTTATGTTTACAGCAATGATCAGAGTTCGTGACCCATCCACTGCTGCTATGGCATCGCCCCAAATGCTACCCAAAGTCAACATGCGTTACAGTAACAGCTCGCCTCTCTCTCTACGCATGTCGTGCGACCGCTGTCGCGTCCAGAAGCTTAAATGTTCTGTACCGGACGGAGCAAAAGCTTGCCAGCGGTGCATGCGGGCCAGAGTCTCTTGCGTGTTTGGACGACGGACGCCTTCGAAGCGCTCAAGCCGGACAGCAACACGCCCGCCAAGTCCGCCCAGCCCGCCCACACAACATGAACAACCGCCATCCAGCCCCCAACGGGCCGTTCCCCCGGCAGTAACCTCCGGGTTGATAGCGGCATCAGCATCGGCATCGTCATCATCCACATGCTCGTCACTATCGCCAACGATAGCGCCATCCGGCTGCCAGGCTGGGACTCCAGATACGGAGCTGGATACATGTACGCTCATACATGGAGTCTCTGAGCCCATGCCGTCGGCGGCCCCAGAGCCAGAGCTCGAGCCCAGATCGTGCGATGGTCTCCATCTCCATGCCTCGTGGGATGGCTCGGCTGTGGACCTGGACCTGTACGAGTACGGTTTCGCCTCCACCATTCCCCAGCGTGATAGCGACATGGACATGGCCGGTTACGACTGGCTGGAGCAGTCAGGATTTGCCTTGGATGACGGGAGCACGTTTGAAATGGGCCGATTGGACCTGGCGCCATGGTCCCATCTACCACCCCCGACAGCCGAGGCGAGACGGCCCCCTGACGACATGGCCGCGATCAATAACACCTTGGCCAGTCATATCATCAGGAGCAGCAACGCTGCCACTGCCACGACCGGCCAACGACTCACAGCCCTGGTATCCGAGATCCAGCAGCAGCTACGGAGATTGGAGGAGGGTCCGTGGCACACGGACAGCACCCACAGCCTGCACGACTACCCAGTTGGCACCATTCTCGAGCTCTCGCAGCAGTTCAGCGCCATCGCAGGGTCTATCCTAAGTAGCACCGTCTGCACCAGTGGTGGGATGGAGGAGGCCGTCAGCGACGAGGACAATGACAACAGCGAGAGGACGGCTGGCTGCGCCACTGCAGACACGCCGACGATGCTGCTCATCATGTGCGGCTACATTTGGCTGGTACGAATCTACGGCATCGTGATGGGCCACTTTCACAAGCACCTGGACCGAATGCCTACCGGCGATCCCCGCCATCTTATTAGGACAACTGCGGGTGTTATCAGCCCCATCGCCAGTGGTGTAAGCACCAAGCTTCGGCTAGGCGAACTCCCCTGTACAGATGTGGCCCTGAGTCTGCAGCAGATTCACACAGCGGTGCGCATGCTGCTTGACGTGCTACATGAGATCGAGGGCCACTTGGGGCGTGGGGCCGTAGCAGCTTGCGACATGGCCGTGGCGTTGCTGCTTAACTCTGGGAGGCCCCAAAATGGCAGCTCCCGCGGCCTGGGCATCAAGGCAGCCGCAGTGAAGAAGCTTCTGAGGGAGAAGATGGGTCTTTGAGGGAATATCGACCCACTACCATACTGCCCCGATACTACCTACGTGTATAGATGTCATGTTATTATAGAACCATACCTAGAGTGGCCTTGCACACCTTCCTATGGAGCGATTGTAAGCGGAGTTTACTATGTTCCAGATCTTTGAATAGAATCTTGCTATTACATTGAGTTATGAGTCAAGTTGGGGCCTGTTTATTTATTCTCCACGGTAGTGCATTTACTATTCTAAAAAGAGAGCCTTGTGGCTCTGTATGGCTAAATGTTTATTTTGGCTAAAGAGCAAGCAAGCATGTTATGTTATAGTAGTTTATATATTAAATTATAAAACGTTTTTCCCAAATAGAGTTATATTTTCATTAAATACCAACAGGCTATAATATTTATATAGTAAAAAGAATGTATTAAATTATAAATTTAAAATATAGTATCAATGTACACTATGTATCTTGGAGGAAGCGGTAGTTGGAAGAACACTAGCCTAGCTTGAGTCCTAGTCAGGTACTCCTTCGTACAGTACGTGACGCTGCCGACACAACCGATCCTCGTCCATGTTGGGAATAATGTACGAGAGCAATCACCGTCGCAGATTATCAAGCCCCACAAACGTGGCATGTCTTATGGTCTTATACTATGGAACCCCAAAGTCCCTAGGCTACCATTTGCCGTAAGATAGTAGGGATCTGCAGGTCCTGCCGAGTTTGCCGTGTCGGGCCGCTCGGCAGCAATCCCGGGGTTGCGGCAACGGAGCAGTCGACGGAGCAATCGACGGCGCAGTTGACGGAGCAAATCGAGGGACGTCCGGAGATATTGTTGCTCAAGCATCCAGATCCAGTTCCCTGCCGGGGGACGTGGAGACAATGACTCGCGAGGCTCGTACAACCACGTGTTGGCCCCTCCTTGAGTGGCAACCTTCCGACAACTTGGCAGAAGCTTTCGGCCGAAAAGGACATGGAGTCTGCAGTTTTTTGTCCGTTGATAGCAGTCCGTAACCTTTTTGCCTCATGCAGTAAGCTCAACCAGCCGAAGCCCACACCCCCAAGCCCCCCTTTCTCAACTGGGAGCAAGGATAAGGATCCATGCAGGACGTTGAATCCCGCACTAATATGCACATGGCGTACGCCGAGACCTGCCAGAAAGCTTAGCTAGCCAAATCCTTAGCGGGCGCCAGTCACAGTCAGGGTCAGGAACACGCATTTTTGCAGCTGTTTAATTGGTGGGGGATACGGTGGTGGCATTTGTGGCGAAAGGTGGTATACCGCTTGACGTGATCTGATTCCGCAAAATGGCCTCAAGGACATCCGCCATACTGGAGTTGCACTTTGGACATATCCAACGATCGCAACAGCGTTCAACTCTGGTCGTTATTTTTCTTGCTGGCGAGCCGAGAGTGAACTCCTGCCTCTTTTCCATTCTCACCTACCGTTAGTCGTCTTTGTGCCTCTAGCTAGCGATTCATCTCACCATAACAGGTAACCCCCCTTGACTGCTTCGTCACCGATAGGTGTATGGGTAGCGCCTTGTTGTTGTTTCGAACAACTTTTGAATGAGACGGAGATGGATTGCAAGTTACCAGAGTACGACACGGAGAAGTGGAAGCCGGGAGGCCGTTATTTATAGGCTCATGGCTGGTGAAGACTCTCTGATGGATTTGGGGTCATGTGTACTCGTCTCGTCTGTGGGTGTGCAATACTACCACGCCAATATTTGAAATGCCGCCGTTAGCCACACTAATAATAGAATGATGCGACCAACTTCACCAGTTTCGCCCGCTTCGCAGCTGAGAACCCATAGAAGATCCAAGAACCCGGACCCAGCAAACAAGCTCTCGTCACATCTACCAAACTCCCGGCCCGATTCTGCGCCTGCTGGTAGAGATGCCATGTATTTTGCGTCGAAATAACCGAAATCAGAGTGGTTAGAGGAGACCTTTCAATGGTTATCTAACGGCAAAGGTCTAAATCTCTGGAATCCGGTTTCTGGCTACCCAGAAGGTGATAGACTTCGGTTTAGAGGGCTAGCTGGTTTTGAAATTCACGATCCAAGAGACGATATGAATATTATTCAATACCTTTTATTCCTCCATCAAAGGATGGAAACTGACAGCAGCGGGTACGGCGCATAGTCAATGCTCCGGCACTCATCCGCTGAAGGCAGCGGTGTAAAAGCCGAGCCGAGCCGAGCCAGCCTCCTACTGCTCCTGTCTGATTGTTTCCTGGAGATCTTCTCATCGCGGGGAGTGGCACCGGCACTATGTGCCGTGACTCCTCTCCACGATTCCACCCCATCTGCATCGGTTACGGTGCCGAGGCAAATCCGACGCAACTCCGTACAGGATTGCCCACTTGGAGGTGTGTGATTCTGCACGAACCATACACGAATAGGTACGTAGCGTTGTGGCAGGATACGTCCTCGGGTATACTCAGAAATGCCCGAGCCGAGAATGCCTGAATAGGGCCAAAGATGAAGTTGGTGATTCATATCCGCGGAGCATCGGGGGAGGTACGGACTTTTAGGAGGTTTTGCTATATAGAGGGAAGAATTTCACACGGGGTTTGCCCATCGTTAAGCACTTAAAAGCAAGTGGGCCTCGGTTGTAGCTGAAGAAAGCCGTATCTGAACTTCATAATGTTACTCTCTTTGACAGCTATCCCTCCAACATGCCTGACATCGAAGCAGGTATTATGGGAGAAATACATGTAGACAACACCATGTAGACCGTCTGCTTTTCTTTTTGGTCATGATCAGGATTATAAGGAGAGGCCTAAAACATACTGGCTAGCAGATGTCAACAAGTCAGTGGTACAGCATCCCTTTGAGTGGCATAAGGTGCCACTTATGTACCACATCCACTTATCTTCTATATTGAGGGGAGAATCTCCAATTTCTGACTCTTTGATTGGGTACGGCTGTTAATAGTACTTAGTTGGCACCTTATGGCGCTGAAAGGGATAGTAAAACAGATCTCGAATACACTCTTGTTACTACAATTTGACATTAACATGGATGACCAAAAGAAGCAACTAGAACAAGTAACAAGTAGATACACGGTGAGTGATGTAAATGGTATTAAAATATTGAAATAATTTTGCTCCGAGGGAGCCTATATATCTGTCCCTTGCCCGTTCCTACCCTGCATCAAGTCTCTATTCTATTTATTTAATTCTTTTTTTTCTTATGTAGCTGCTAACCTTCCAGACTAAACTACCGCTTTGAAACAACTCTTCGCCCCTCGTCATCAGCTACTACCAATTCCTGAGAGGTAATAAACCACTCAAACAGTCCAGCGCGTTTCGCCATACCAACCCAGTGCAACGCCGGGACGGTTGGCAGCTTCAGCACAGCCTCATTCTCAGGTCTCCTAAACAACTCCTCCGCATGCGCCGAAGTGACGTCAGTTCGAAGGGTCGCTGTGCCAGGGTAGCTGATAAAGCGTAGCGCCTTCTCTTCCGACTTCTCGTGATGACCTGCGGTGACGGCGGCAGCTACAGCGGCAGCCACGTCGTTGACCGGCGCAACGTGAAATGTGCCGCCGAGTTTGGCAAAATCGGGTCGTACACCGAGACGCAGCGAGTTGACAAGATAGGCGCGAACCAGAGCGTCTTCGCCCGGCGTCAGCTGGTCGACCGGTGCATCACCAGCGGAGGGAGCCGGTGTGGGCCGATGCGCCGTGACCCGCAGACCGGCCCGGCGCGCCGCATCGGCGAGGTACCGCTCGGCCACCCACTTGGACGCGACGTAGCCGTGGGCAGGGTCCGGACGTGGTAGGCCACTACTGTCGCCGTCAGCCTCATAATCCGCCAGGGCACCTGAGCTCAAGACGTGCAGCGTGGCGCCAGTGCGGAGGGCCAGCTTCGCGAGCGCCTTGGCAGAGTTCACGTTGACGGCTTTGAGAGCACCGTAGCCGTCCCAGAAATTGCGGTCGGCGGCCATGTGAAGGATGACATCGATCTCTTCCAGCTCTGAGGCGTCATCAACAGGCAAAGACGGCAGCTCGGCTTCCACCACACGTATTTTGCTCGAGAGGCCGGGGAAGAGGTTTGTCAGGTCCCTACCCTCGGCAGGCCGAGCTAGAACCAAGATCTGTGCGACGCGCTCATCAGCTACTAAATGAGGGACTACGCTCTTCCCCAGAGATCCCGTTGCGCCGGTGACCAGGACGCGGAGTCCGTGACCGGCGCTGTTTGAATCGCCTGTCCGCTGCACCGTTGCTCCGACATCATCATCTAACAAGTCCAACGCAATCTCTTTGTCCCAATCAGGGGCGGACCCTTGGCTCTCCAGCAGTGTCGCCATGCTGCCAAGCTCAGACGCTTTCATGAGTAAGCCTAGGCGCGGTGCGTCACCAAACACGCGCTTAATGACGGATTGCAGTTTGACCAGCAGCAACGAGTTGCCGCCGACGCGGAAGAAGTCGGACTGCGACGACAGCGGCTCGGCCGCCAAAGAAAGCTGCGGGAGCACCTCAGTCCAAAGGTCAGCAAGGCGGCGCTCGGCGGGTGTGAAGTTCTTCTGCTGCTCTTGCTGTTCAGCGCTGGACGTCTTAATCTCTGGGAGAGGGAGAGCCTGCACGGCCTTGCGGTCGACCTTGCCGTGGGCAGTAAGGGGAACCTCGTCAACAGGTACGATGATGGCTGGGACCATGTAGTTCGGGAGGGAGTTGGACAGTTGCGTGCGGAGCTGGTTAATCGTCTTGGTAACTTGCGTCTCGCCCATGCCCTTGTTCTCGAGCACCACATGCGCAACAAGGAGTCCATCATGGTCGCCCTCGCCAGCACGCAGAGTCACCACGGCGTGGGCAAACGTGCCGGCAGCTTCCCTCATGATGATTCCCTCAATCTCTGCCAGCTCAATGCGGAATCCGCGGACCTTGACCTGGGCGTCACCGGCGACGCGGCCCTCGATGGCGATGTAGCCGCGGGTGTCAAGCCGCCCATAATCGCCAGTAAAGTACATGCGGCCCCAACCGGTGGCCTTTTTATCCTGGGGTGCGAACGGGTCCGCGTGGAACTGCTTCGCCGTCACGTCCGGCCTGCCAAGGTATTCATTCTGGCCAACACCGGCGCCGCCGATGACAATCTCTCCCGGCACACCGATCGGCACGGGTCGCGATTCCTCGTCCATAATGTAGACGGCGTAGTTGGGCAGGATGCGACCCGGGATGGGAACGGTCAGGTTAGGATCATGTACATCGGCAACGCCCTTCATGGTAGACACGGTCGCCTCCGTAGGCCCGTATGTGGTATAGAAGCGCAGATTCGGCAGCACACGGCTCAAGCCGCGGAACGAGTCCAGGAGACTCTGGGGCGAGCGTTCGCCGCCAAACCAGGCAGAAGTCCAGGCCGTGCAACGGCGCAGACCATCTGGCGCAAAGCGGAACCACATGCTGTACTCGGAAGGCGTTGCTACGGTCATGGTCACGCCGTGCTCGGCCATCAGACGTGTCAGCTCGGCCGGGTCGCCGCGGGCGTCGGCGGGAGCGACAACAAGGCAGCCGCCCGTAGCGATGGCGGAGAAGATCTGCTTCAACGAGCCATCAGAGGTCAAGGCAAACTGCTGGAGCACGACGCGGCCAAGGGTGGCAATGTCCCACTCTCGCACGAAGCCCTCAACCATGGTGCGGATGCTGGCATGCTTGACAGCGATGCCCTTGGGTTCGCCGGTCGACCCGCTGGTGAAGATGATGTAGGCAGTGCGATCCTGACGGGCTACCGTTGCGATTCTCTCCGAGCTCTCATGAGCCGTGGCGGGGAGATCAGATATGTTGATGACAGCTACCCCGTCTTCAGCTCCAACCCCAATCTCCGGCGTGCGTGCTGCCGTGTCACTGTCGGACAGGATGACCGCCGGCCGCGCCGTTTTGACGTAGCCCTTCAGGCGCGGGATGGAGACTTTCAGATCCAATGGCAGATAGACGGCACCGACACGAAGGATAGCAATCATGGAAGCAATCCAGTCGGCAGATGGAGTCTGGAACACGCCAACAACGGACTGTTCGTTGCTTTGATCAGGCAGCTTCTCAACAAGGGCACGCGCAATGCTTTCAACCCGCTCATCCAACGCAGCGTAGGTATATACATGGCCAAAGCCATCTTTAACAGCGACGCTATCGCGGTTCTGGGCGATGACCTGGTCAAGACGGTGGGCGATGGTGACAGGCCATTCGAGTGGCATGTCAGTGCCTATGTATCGAAGAAAGTTAGCCAGATGATCAAATTAGAGACGAAGAAAAAAAAAATACATATACATACCCTTGCCGAGTGTCAACGCCTTCTTCACATCAGCCTTGTCCCATTTGTCCACCTTTGCTATGTCGCCGCCCTGCTTCACAAACTCTCTCAAGACATTAACATAGCTTCGCAGGAACAAGTCCGTGGCCTCCTGGCTGTACAGAGCCCCTTGCATATGCAAAGCCAGCAAGGCTCCCTCGCCGTCATCGACAATCTCTAGTGCAATGTCGTATGGGCCTCTCGCCGCATGCCACTGGTGCTCGCCGACCCTGCATCCAGCCCAGGGCATCTCCGCCTGCTCTTTGGTAAATAGCTTATAGTCCATCAGCACTTGGAATACAGGTGGGTATGCATTGGAGCGCGGTGCGGCCAGCTCGTCCAGCAACAAATCAAAGGGTAGGGCCGAGTGTTCCAGCGCGCTGTACACGTTCTTGCGTGTCTCCTCGACGGCCTGCCCGAACGTCTGGCCGCCGGGGCTACGATTGAACACCAGGGGGAGCACGTTCAAGAAATTCCCGATGCTGCCCATGAAGTTGCTGTCGAGCCGGTTGGCGTCAGCGACACCTATGACAATTTTGTCCGTTGTCTCAGCGGGCAGCAGCCGGAACAGAAGTGCCTGTAGAATGGTCAAGTAGCCATGAAACGACGTGGCCTTGCTGCTCCGCGTGAGCTGCTTCAACTTGGCGACTGTCTGGGCGTCGAGACGGATCCGAGCAATGTTGATCTTGTAATCCTGGAGCGGCTGGCGAACTTGGGAGCGAGCAAAGGAGAGTAGCTCGATGGGACGTGCGAGGTCTACGGCCTGGAGTGTACGGCGGAAGTAATCGATGGCTGGCTGGAGCTTGCCGGTCTTGTACGCGAGGAGTTGCTGCTTGCCAAAGGAACGGGCCTGTGAGGCATCGGGCAGCGGTGCCAACGGTCGGCCGCGGTTGCTGTAGACTTGGTTGATGTCGAGCATCAGCATGTTCATGCTGTGACCGTCCATCGAGATGTGGTGTGTTCCCATGAGCAGGTAATGCCGTGTGTCAGAGAGCGAGAGCAGTCGTAGTCGAAGCTGGCCCCAATCGCCGAGATCCCACTTGTGGTCACGCATGGCGTCGAGCTCCTCGGCCGCCTGGGCCTCTGAATGGATCGTGGCTGTCTCCAGACGCACAAAGGATTTCGACAGGATACCCTGCATGGGCGTCCTGCTGTCGTCGTCGGACCAGAAGAAACGCGTGCGCAGGGCCTCGTGCCTCTGCGCTACCGACTCGACGGCCTTGGCGAGATCGTCGATGCGGATGCGGCCTGTGAGCTTGAATTGGTAGGCAATATTGAACGTAGTGGGATCATCAATATAGTGGCTCAGGAACCAGAAGCGCTTCTGCCCAAACGTCATGGGCTCGGTGTGTTCCGGCAGCTTGATGGAGGCGATGATCTTTTCGCGCCTCGCTTCTTCAAGCTGTCTCTCCAGTGACTGGGCCGTAGGTTTCTTATGGTCGACATCGTCTCCCAGAGGTGTCTCCAGAGGCGTGTCAAGCGGCGATCGGGGCGTCGAAGTGGCTGGCAGACTACCTGACTCTGAACTATACGAGGTCTCCGTCGATTTCTTGGTGGGTGGGAAAGACGCTTTAGCTGGAGCTGGAGCAGGAACAGGAACAAGAACAGGAGCAGGAGTAGGGGCAGCAGCGGTAGCAACAGGAGGATTGCCGCCGTCACTGCCCACCTTTTCTAAGTCCAGGATGTCGGCGGGGATGCCGCTGACCGCATCATCAAGTATAGACTCGAGAGTCGACCCAGCGCCCAGAATCTTGAGCACAGGAAGGTCGATGCTGAACTCCTGAAGGAACCAGGTGCGGACCTCAACCGCCATGATGGAGTCCACTCCCTGTTCCACGAGCGTCACCATCTCGTTGACGCTCTCGCCTTGAGGGATCATGAGGATGCGCTTCAACCGCTCGATAAAGGCTTCTCTGATGATGCTCTTTGCCTCAGTAGCAGACTTGGCAGCAGCAAGACGGGCGCGTGGACGCTCCGTCTTGCCAGCACCACCACCACGCCCGCCCCGGATGGCAGCGGCGTCGTGTAGCAGGAGATGGCTGAAGCAGGGGTTGGCGAGCAATGTGGCGCCCTCGCGGAAGGGCGACACGCCGGTGCACACCTCGGAGCCGCCCTTCTGACCTGGCCGGCCGGCGAGGATGCCCTCGGCGAAGAGCCCGAGGAAGTCCTGCTCAGAAACGTTGCGGTAGCCTATACGCGTGAAGTGGTCCTTGTCCAGGTGGTTGGCGTGCTCGAAATAGCCCAGGCCCTGGATGGAGCTGATGGCAATGTCAGAGCCCGCGACGCCTCTCACATTGCGCCTCTGGGCTGCGAGCGCGGCCATGAACTGGTTGGCCATGATGTAGGCCGACTGGCCCGTGTTACCAACGACGTTGGCCAGCGAGGTGAATAGGATGAAGAAGTCGAGCGGCGTGTCATAAAAGAACTCGTCTAGGACTACGGAGCCTTCAATCTTGGGCGGGGCTGTCCTCTGTAGGGACTCGAATTTCATGTCGTCAAACAGGGCGTCGTCGATCATCATGGCGCCGTTGGCGACGCCGATGATGGTCGGCAACTCGGCGCGGATCTCGTCAAGAGCCTGGCGTAGAGACTCGCGGCGTGTCACATCAATCGACATGACCTTGATAGTCGCTCCCTCAGCCGCGCACGAGTCCATAAACCGCTGGCTCACCTTGGGCCGCCGGCTAGAGAGTACCAGGTTCCGCGCCCCATGGGCTACCATCCAAGCGCACAGCGACTGGCCTAACTCGCCGGTCAGGCCGACAAGCAAGTAAGTGCCATCAGCGCGGAAGATGGTGCCATGGTCGATGGGCCGTACAAGAGCTCGCACCGATGAGGTCGTGGCCCAGTAGACGACGCTGAGCTTGGTGTGCACGGCAGGTGAGGAGGCGACATCCTGGAGTGCCAATACGGGAACCTGCTCGTTTGTCGATGATGATCCTCCCTTCTTCCAAGCCTCCTTGAGCGCTCGACCGACCTGCTCCACGTCGTCTGCGTCTGCGTGGGGAGACAGGCCGGGCTGCGTACGCAAAAAGTCAACTGCCTTGGCCTTGGCTGTGTGCGGCGGGAGAGATCGGACCAAAAGGTCAGAACTGGCAGACGCAGGCTCGGGAGACAGGTCGATCAGGAGAGAGACATTGCGCGGCAAAAGCGTGCGTACCAGCCGCGTAGGGAGCTTCTCATGGATAAAAATGTACGGTGAGGAACCATTGGCATCTGCGTGATTCTTCGTCGCTGTTGTAAAGACAACTTGCAGGTCCTGTCTGGCTGCCTCTTTGACCAGGGCGTCCTTGAGGAGCTGGTCGGCCTCATGCACCAGCACAGTTCCGGAGCGTGGTGCGGTGGCGAGGATGGTCTGCGCAAGGAGATATGCGGCAACACCGCCGAGAGAGGTGCTACTATTAATATTCCCATTCTTGCTAGCCGGTAGAGGCACCGTCCATTCGGTGGGCACACGTACTCGGGACTCGACAGCAGTGTCGGCCAGCGCGAGGAGCCGTTGACCCGTCTCGGCCTCGGTGCCGACAAACAAGGTGAAATAGCCAACCTCGCGGATCTTGAGGACTTGTAGCAGCGACTGCTCGACTCGGAGAGTAACGGTATTGCCTGTAGTTGGAGGTGTGGGCAGTACACGCAGCGGCGACACGGTGGCAAGCTCGAATGACATGCCGTCAGCTGCTGGCTCGAGCACCATGGTCGTCTCGCGCGGATCGAATTCATCATACACAGCGCGGCGGTAGGTGTTGTACCGGTTGTTGGCCTCTGTGTAAGGGAGCAGTCGCGGGATGAACAATTGGCCGTTGACGTAGTGGTACTCGGGCTCGATGGTCCAGAGGACATTGGTTTCCTCCTCCTTCTTGAAGCGTGCGCCCAACTCAAGGCGCAGCAGGGCATCGGCGAGAACCTCCGACGTTGGTTCCGTGGCGGCGTCGAAGTCGAGTAACTGCAGAGTGATGGTCGGATATTCGTGGCGGAGAACACGGGACACTCCGAGGATGATGGACGAGTATGGACGCTCAGCGCGGGCCTCACGTGTGGCCCAGAGGATAGCATGGCCGTTCCGCCAGAGTGTCTTTAGGCCCTCAATCTTGGGCTCGGTTCGAGTCTCGAGGAGCTGCTCCTCCAGCTCCGTCAGGCAGAGAACAGAGCTCCCAGAGGCCAGGTCGTACCCGTCGAGTTCTTCAATAGACTCGAGGAACGTGACGGCTGCGTAGCGCGGGCTAATCAGGGCACTTACACCCTTAGCCAGCTTGGCAATGGCTTCTGTGCGTCCGCCTACAATGACCAGCTGGCCGGTGCCCTGGGTCGGAGCGGGAGCGGCTAGGGGAGCACGCAGACTATTAACACGGTCATCGACGGCCTGGCTGGCAAAGGCGGAGAACCATTGCAGCTTGTTCTTGCTGCCGGTGGAAAAGGGGGTGGTCGTGTCGATGCCACTGAAGCCGTGTCGGCGTGTTAGTGAATCCCAATGATCCAATGGCAGAGATGGCCCATTGCTGTCGGCCCACCACCCGGGTAGACCGCCGAGAATGGTGCTTAGGCTCAGGGAGTCGTTGCTGTTGATCTCCAACGCAACTAGATAGCCGCCAGGCCTCAGGAGCTTCCTCACATTGGCAAGCGTCTCGTCCAAGTCGACGGCGGCATGCAGGGCTGCCGACGCCAGCACGACATCGAATGAGCCTTCCCCTAGTCCCTGCTCCGCTGGTGGTTGGTTAATATCGTATGTCGTGACCACCAAGCGATCGGCCAAGTCACGGAAACGGTGCTGGACGCCCTCCAAGGACTCGGCCGAGACGTCAGTGTAAGTGTAAGAGGAGAAGGCATCGCCAAGGGCGGGTAGGATCGAGGTAGTCGAACCACCTCCAGTTCCCGCTCCAATCTCGAGGATATGCATGCGCGGGAACCGGTGGGCGATCTGGGCGGCAACGCGGGCGTACCACACGTTTGCGTTCTCCTGTCCCGGCTGCGCCGTCAGCTGCTGGTAGAACCGGCTCAGCAGCTCGTCCTTGGCCAGGTGCTCCAGGATGCTGCCACCAGCGCGGATCTCATCAGCCAGATGGCTGCCCGCCACCTCCAACAGCCGCATGTAGTCGTGCTTGTGGTGCTTGGCGATGAGAGAGTTGACAAAAGCTGCCGTGTCCTTGAGCGCCTCCTGCGGCACGTAGGGATGATCCCCTCGCGAAACAGTTTCTACCGTGCGAGCAGCAAAGTCCAGCAAGTTCTGGTGATGGCCCAGGGCATCGGCCTTCTCCCACTGCGTCATAGTCTCGTGGAGGCGGCGTAGATAGAAGAAGCCCACACGCTCGGCTGCCAGCAAGGCTGTGTCGTTTTCAGATGATGACACTCCCTTATCGTCGCTCTCTTCGCCCTTCATGGCCACATTGGCATCAGGGGCAGCCAGGCGGTAGTCGTAGCGGGTGTAAATGACAGCATCGTCACGAGGTGTTGGCGCCGCAAACGGTTGGAGCTCAACCGACTCAAACTGAACAAACGGGTGCGCTTGTGCTGACCCGCCAGAGTACACGTCAATATCAACCATCATATGGCCCTCAGGCGTCGCACGAGTGGATGTCTGGTACTGTAGGGTGCGGTCACGAGCCTCGCTAGTGTTGCAAAAGTATGGGTTTATGACGATGGAGCGGAAGGTCGTTGGCACGCAGAGAGTAAAGAGACGGTTGTCGTGCGGGTGGCTGTAGGCGGCGAAGCCCGTCTGGATGGCCGAGTCGAGCCAGCCCGGGTGGACCAAGAGCTTATCCTCCCAGCCGTTGCCAGACTCGTCCTCGATCTCGCCCATGGCCCAGCCCATCTTGCGGTGGATCGCCCGCACACCTGTGAACGGCGAGCCGTAGGTATAGCCCAACTTGGTGAACTGTGAGTACAGGCGTTCGGGCTCCGCCTCCACCAGGTTGATCTCGTCATGGCGAACTGCAGGCAGCGTGTCTGACCCGGCTTCGAACAAGGTAGCCGTGATAGTAGCGCTGAAGTTGAGGGTTAACGGTGTGCCACTATCAAACGGCCGGCCAGAGTGGCAGGTAATGCGGCCGGAGAGTTCGTCGTCGGTGGACCGCACCAAGCTCAGTGTCACCTTGGTTTCCATGCCAGCACTTTCGTCATCAAACGAGAGAGCGCGGCCAATGACGGCGTTTTCAATGGAGATGAGCCCCAGCTTGCGGCCAGCAGCAGCAGCGGCGACGGCTTCTACGGCCAAGGAGACAAAGCCCATCGCGGGGAAGACACTTTGGCCCTGTAATGCGTGGCCCTGGAGCCAGCTGTTCTCGGAGGGACGCAGGACATTGCGCCATGAGACCTCGTCGGCCGTCTCCGTCTCTACCAACCGTCGCCCCAAGAGCGGGTGTGGCAGCGCATGTAGGTGTCGGTGGGCGCCCGAGAAGCGGGTGAGCGAGTAGAAAGAACGGGAGTGGTCAAAGGGATAGGTCGGGAGGTTGGTCAGGGGCTGCTTGGGCAACGACGCAGCACCAGAAATCAGCTTCTCAAACTCGTCAAAGTTCACCGACGAGGCACCCAGGTGCGTCCAAATGAAACCGACAGCCAATGCCAGAGTTTCTACGTCGTCCTTTTTCCGGGCTAGCAGTCCCGTATAGGGAATTTTGTGCCCGGTTGCATGCTCTATCGTATCGAGGGCCGGACCCTTGAGCGCGGGATGGGGACCGTACTCAATGGCCAAGTCCATCGGCCCGGCTTCAGTGACTGCCTGCGATACGGCCGGCTCGAACAAGACGGCGTTGGCCATATTTTCAACCCAGTACTGGGGAGACTGGACGTCCTCTTTAGTCATGACACGACCGCCCTCGACGACACTGGAGAACCACTTTGTGCCGTTGCCCTCCTCCACAGCGTAGCCAGCCCTTGCGAGGCCAGCGAGATAAGGCTCCGCACACGGCTTCATGTGGGCAGAGTGGTATGCCGTGTCGACTTGTAACCGGCGCGCAAACTTGCCTTCGTCCTTGAAGATGGCGACAGCCTCGTCGATGGCATCTTCGTCACCTGATAGGGTGATGCTGGTCAGGGAGTTGCGTGCGGCGACCTGGATCCCTCCAAGAAGTTCGCAGAGCTCTTGAGCATCTTCAAACGAAGTACCGGCAGCCATCATAGCACCAGGGCCTCCAGCGCGGGCCAGCCTGGCATAGAGGCCACGATAGTGAGCAACGCGGATCGCAGTGGCCGCCGACAGGAAGCCGGCGGCATACGCAGCGCCGATCTCGCCGGATGAGTGACCTACTACAGCACGCAACTGGATGCCCGCGGCCCTGAGTAGGTCCACGAGTACGATCTGTACGGCTGTGCATATCGGCTGAGATATGGTTGCTTCGGACATCCGAGAGGACTTGGGGTTGGCAAGGAGTTGCCCGCTCAGCGTCCAGTCGGGTCGGTCGCCATCGGGGAGCGTGGCCAGGGCTCGCTGAAGCTCGGCAATGCGCTGGGCAGCAAACGGCGATTCCTCTATGAGCCTTGCTCCCATTCGCGCCCACTGGGCTCCTTGGCCAGTGAACACGCCGAGAATAGAGGGCTTGGATACGTCGAAATAACGAGTAGTCAGTTCGCTACCGCCGGCATCGGCGTCGGCGAGCAGCCCATTAATCCTCTTGACGGCCTCGTTAATGTCAGCAGCAAAGATGGGCTTGCGGAAAGGGAGCGTCGACCGGCGTGTCTGTAGTGTGTAAGCCAAGTCGCGCATGTTAGTGTCCGGATTCCCCTGGAGGTAGGTCCGTAGGTCATCGAGAGTGGCGCGGATGGTAGACGAAGAAGCAGCCGAAATGGTGAGTGGCGTAAATGCTGGCACAGCAGCAGCAGCGGCCTTGTTGTTCGGTGTTTGAGGCTCATAGTACTCGAGAATGGCATGTGCATTGGTGCCACCGAACCCTGCCACGGCATAACATAAGCCGGTCAGTTCCATAACAACTCTCAACTCGCCTTTAGCTTTTATCAATCTTGGACTCACCGAAACTGTTGACACTAACTCGGCGCGGCTGGCCGGGAAGCGTACTCGGCCAGGGCGTGGCGGAGGTAGGAATCTTGAGGTTATCGTAGAACGGGGCGACTTTGTCACTTAGCCTCTTGAAATGAAGATTGGGGGGGATGATGCCATGCTGCATGGCCATGACAGAGCCGATCACACTGGCAAGGCCGGCGGCACCCTCGGTGTGTCTGTGCGAGCCCAAGGGCCAAAGTGTCAGTACATGGTGAGACGAACAGTCTTGGAGGCAAACAGTCACTTGGGACGTACCCGACAACGGTCTTGATAGAGCCCACATATAGCGTATCAGTCGGCTTGCCATGCCCGAACAAGGATCGCGCGATGGCTTCCGATTCCTGCGGGTCACCGGCTTGCGTACCAGTGCCGTGCGCGTGGAAGAACTGGGGGCGATCTTTCGGATCGTTGATGTCAAGCCCGGCACGGGCATAGGTATCCCGGATGAGCTGTGCCTGAGCGATGTTGCTGGGCATCGTCATACCTGCCGTCTTACCGTCCTGGTTTACTGTGGTGATCGAGGTGTATTTAGTACCGCGATCAAGTACATTGACAATAAATGCATTAAAGAAAAAGAAAGAAACATGATGACAGAGGAGAAGAGAAACTTACCAGCTGTCCCGCGAATCACGCAGTCAATGTGGTCGCCGTCTCTCAGTGCCGCACTAAGCGGCTTCATCACAACGGCCGCAATACCCTCACCGCGAGCATAGCCGTCAGCTGCAGCATCCCACATCTTGCTGGTGCCCGTTGGTGACAGCATGCGAAGGCTGCTCTCTTTGATAAACATGCCTATGGTGGACAAAGTCCAGCCGTGTCAGCATCAACCAGTTCCGCCTCTCGAGAATAGCATTGTGCGTAGCAATGCTGCCAGAAACTCACCAGGAGCCACGATCAGGTTGGCGCCGGCCGCAATGGCGATCGGGCATTCGCCATTTCGCAGGGCTGTCACACCCTGGTGAACTGCCACCAACGAGGACGAGCAGGCCGTGTCAATCGTCATGCTAGGTCCGTGCCAGTCGAAGAAGTAGGAGACCCGATTTGAGATGATGGCACGGCTGTCACCCGTGGCAGCATATGTCGGGGCCAGGTCCCAGTCCCGATTAACGATCTGAGCCCAGTCGTCACACATCATGCCAACATACACGGCTGTGTTAGATCCCCGAAGACCTTCAATGGTTTGGCCACCGGCGCACCTAGAGATGGGGGGCCAAATGGGTCAGCTAGCACAAAGAAACACTAAAAAGACAAAGCAACGTACAGAGAGTCGTAAACAGTCTCCATGACTAGGCGCTGCTGTGGGTCGATAGCCTCGGCCTCTGCTGGTTGGATGTTGAAGAAGGTGTTGTCAAACCGGGTCACGTCTTCTTCGATGAAGTACGCGTTTGGCGCGTTCAAGGCGCCGTGTTGGGAGCCATTGGTGTGGAAGAATCCGGTTGCATCGAAACGGTCAGCAGGAACACGCTTGGAGAGGTCGCGTGGCGACTGGATCAAGTCCCATAGCTTCGAGGGTGAGTCTGAGCCGCCTGGGAAGCGGCATGCCATGCCAATGATGGCGATAGGCTCCTGTTCTGACACTGCCATTTTGGGTGTGTAGGGTGGACGGTGCCTCAGTTGCGTACTATCTACGACAGGATGAGAGGGATGAAGCACCAGGAGAAGTGGTGAGAGGTCGAGGCTGAACCAGAGTCAAGTGAAAAGCCTTTGAGTGTTGAAGCCTTGTTGTGCTTAAGTGTTGAAGAAACGTGCCTCGACACTGGGCTGCAAGGATCACGGAAGCACTAACATTCGATGCTAGCTTTGACAAGCTGTCTGTCCAATCTTGGATTGGTTGGAGAGTTAAAGTTATGATTGCAAGAGCTGGGGATGTTGATATATTGGCAACTCCAGCACGACCACTTAAAGTTAGTGATTAGATTCTGCCTGACATATTGAATCGATTGGCCTGTGGGTCATCTTCTTCCATCGGCTGTAAGACGAGACGTTGGCAGCGATCTCGGTGCTTCCCTCGTGAGCAAAATGGGCTGAGTGGAAAGGCCACGACCTGATTTCGGATACAGCTGAGATTAACGATGATAGATCAGACGCCTACTTTTCTCGATATTTTCCGTCTTACACATGGCGGAGTGGCCTTGTGTGCCTGAACTGAACACTGGCCCTTGGCTGCTATTCGTTGGCTCGGAAAATCCTAATACCAACGCCAACCCGATTAACACCGAGTTTAAAATACCATAGTCGGGAAGGCCTGGACAGCCCATATACCGGTTCACTTCTCTGCCTTGCCTCTGAATTCTTCTCGGTGTGGCTAGAGCAGAATCGATGCAGCAGGCGAAGGAAGCCATCAGCCGGAGTGTTTCGGAGCTTTTCGGCCAACGCGGTAAGCTTGCGTTAACAACGGCATTCTCTTGAGAACAGCACGAAGAATACCTCAGTATGCATTCAATCATTTTCGTTATATGATGTAGTAAGATTTCTATGCTTGCTAGCGTTCGGTAATATTGATTAGACAGACGCAGGGTGTCGCTGAACCCATTCCCAGCAGGATGCTTCGTACTCACTAGTAGTTTATATACCGATTTTTTAATGAATACTCGACGGAAGAAGCAACTATAGAATTTTCAACGGTTTCGACGGTGTGTTTGGACACTCAGCTGGACCATTTACAAGCAAAATGGCGGCCACATCTACGACGCAGACGGCCTTGGTCGGTGGTCCCAAAGGCGACATCATCCTTTCCAACTCGGCTCCGCTCCCACAGGGACCGCTCCAAGACCATGAGCTGGCCGTGGCCGTCAAGGCCATCTCAATCAACCCAGTCGACACGAAAATGACGGGTCCCTACCACACCGAAGGTGCCATTCTGGGATGCGACTTTGCCGGGCTGGTAACGGCCGTGGGGCCGATTGCCGCGGAATGGGGCTTCCGGGAGGGAGACCGGGTCGCCGGCACCGTCATCGGGCTCAACTCATTGAGGCCTAGCGTCGGGGCCTTTGCAGAGAACACAGTGTGCTCGGCGTGGGGAGCTCTTAAGATCCCCGCCGACTGGACCTTTGCGCAGGCGGCGGGCGGCATGGGAGGACTCGCGTGGATCACGACGTCGTGGGCGCTGTTCCACGCCATGGGCTTGCCGGCCGGGCCTCAGCTGGAGCCTCTCAACGGCCGCCTCCCGCCGCCTCAGCTGGAGCCCAAGATCAACATTGTCACAGCTCACAGCTCTGGTGATGACACCTCGAAGCCGGTGACGACGGTGCTGGTCAGCGGCGGGGCCAGTTATACAGGCACAGCGGCCATCCAGTTGCTCAAGCTGGCCGGATTCACCGTCATCGCGACGTGCTCTGCACGCAGCTTCGAGTTGGTGCGCTCGTTCGGGGCCGATGCCACCTTTGATTATGCCTCGCCAACAGCCGCCGAGGAGATACGCGCCTACACAGGCAACTTGCTGCGCCTGGCCATCGACTGCGTCACCACCCCCGAGTCGTCGCGCCTCTGCTATGCTGCCATGAGCCGCCTTGGTGGCCGCTATGTGGCGCTCGATCCCTACAGCGACGCCGTGGCAGCGACACGCGCCGTTGTTCGTCCTAGCTGGGTTTTTGGCCTCGAACCCCTAGGCGACGAGATCGCCTGGCCAGAGCCGCATACCAGGAAGCCAAACCGCATCGCCCAGGACTTTCTCGAGGTTTGGAGTCGCACAATGCAGGGCCTCGTGGATCGTAAGCTCATCCGTTTCCACCCACAGCTGGTGCGCGATGACGGATTGGCTGGTGCATTGGAGGGTTTGGATGATATTCGGACTGGGAGAGTCTCAGGCAAGAAGCTGCTCTACAACTTGTGAGAAGAATGAGGTTGAGATGGAGAGTGTGGAGGAAGGAGCAACGGGCAGCTCAGCGGTGGGAGAGAGAGATTGGTAACTACCTAGGTACATGTACCTATAAATGTGCAGGGTAGGTAGTCAAGTGGTGGACAGTAAAACAGGGACTAAAAAGTAAATCAACACACACAAAATTGTCCCTGTTTTACTGTCGCCCACTTGATAGCTTAGGAACAGTCGATCTAGTAACGTATGTAGATAGGTAGATATCATGGCCAATAACTGCGGTATCTAGCGTCGTAAAATGTAATTCTACAGGTGTATGTATCTCGGCGTAATGCCAAATTCCAAGCTGGTAGCCAAGAGATAACCATCTAGCCTGCGCGGGGCTCCATCCAAGGCTTTGCCAATTTACAACTTCTAACTGACATGTAAAACATCGAGAGGTTCCAAACGAATCTCATAGGCCACCACTAAGGAACATATCGGAAATATGTGGTTTCCTGTCAGCTGCATAGTGCGTGGTATTGTGCATCTTTGCCAAAGGCTACTGAGAATTTCTACAACCCAAAAAAAACCCGTACAAAGCATTCCCTTATCTCTCTTTTTCGACGTCGGGCAGTGCAGCAATACATCTTGTAGCGCCGCTGGCAATGAGGCTCGAGTCTATTGCGCAAAGCATGTATCTGACTTGTAGCGTGTTGATGGCCCAATTCTGGATTTCGTAATTGTCATATAACCCAGCCAATCCCATTGTCTTACCATGTCGCCTACAAGCCTTACTGACCGATTCCAAAGCAGAGCGAAAAGCAGGCGTCTGGAAGCCTCCTGGAACACCTAATTCGATAGAGAGGTCGTTAGATCCGACCAGGAGCACGTCGACGCCCTCGACTGCCGCGATCTCGTCGACATTCTCAACGGCATCTTTCGTCTCTATCATCACGATGACTGACGAAGCGGATGTGTTGCTTTCCTCAATGACTCGGTCTTGCGGCATCGGTCTGAGCGAAAATACCGGCAGCTGGCCGGTCATCGATCGGCAACCCGCCGGTGGGTACTTGGAAATAGAAACGGCAGCTTTCGCGTCCTCTGGACATGGCGGTATTAGAGCTCCGAAGCCATGGTGCGGGGGATCTGGGGATACTTACGAGATGAGTGTATATGTGGGAATATCACGCCCATCGCACCGCCATCCAGGACTCTCTGGACGAAGCCATTGCCACACTGGTGTGGGACTCGGACAAAAGGGGTGATGCCTGCGAGCAGCCCAGCAACAGACAACTGGCTTACATCGTCAATGGACAGCGTCGAGTGCTCCAAATCGATGAAAAGCGAATCGAACCCGGCATTCTTTGCTAGCTGAACGACTTGTGGGTTCGTATTAAACTTGATGCCAAAGGCCTAGGAGAACAGGTTAGAATTGATGGATGAAGAGCTGCTGTGAGAGTTCCTGTGCCTCATTTGGCTGGGCGTTCAAGGCATACCTTGCAAAGCTGCCCGGCAGCAACCTTGGTGGCCAAGGTATTGACGCAAGAAGCCATTGTAAGCACCGGCAAGACTACTATTTCGACTTACAGACACTCATCGCAGTCAACAGAAGAATAAACCAACTCGAAGTCTTTTCAATGGCTTCTTTTCCAATACTGCCGCTGCTGACTGCCGTTTTTCCGTGCTGGCGCCGGGGCCCATGTTAGAAACTGTAATCGCAGTTTATCGGTGATACTCGCAACTTGTCGCTCTCCGATAGTTATCCACCGTTTCCCACGTTTCGGGCCTCGATTTTCCTATATAAACCGTTTCCTTTGTTCCTTTGATGAAGGACATTGTATGCCCGTTTTATTTTCCCCCTTGAGAGAAGCTGTTACCTGACCCTAACAACTTTCAGCTTTGTGACACTCTCAATTAACGCTATTCCTCACACCTTGTCATGATGCTCCGCTCCGCCAAGACCAGCCTCGCCGTGAGGAGGACTAGCTCGCAATGCCACTCATGTCTCCCAAGCTCATCGGCCGCCTTAGCCGCGACTTCAGCTCTCAAGACGACACAGAGAGCATATTTAAATATCACGGCCCAGGGCAAATCTGCAGTAACTGAGTCGCCCGCACAGTGAGTTATAGAGGATCGAGTAGTACACACCCCTGCCTGCTAACGGTGTTCCCACCAAATCCTAGCCGGCCATTCAATGTAAGCTCCGAAGACAAAGTCCAGCCATCTGCAAACACTCGCCCCAACGAAACGAACGAATCGTACGTTGACCACCACCACAGCCGCCGTCATATATGGCAAGACTAACGGTGCCAGTATAGACTCATCGGGAAGACTGGGGGTGAGAGCTCCAACAATAGCATGCCAAAGAACATTAATAGGAGTTTGGGTGTAAGCGAAAGCGTTGAGGGTCAGGTCGCCAACACCTTCAGGCGCCTTTCACCACATGTTAGGGCCAGATCTATTAGGGATCGGGAGGCATGGCTGGCTCGAGTTAACTCACAGAGAAAGCAGTGGCCTTTTGCGGACTAAGACTAAGGAATAGAGTAAACTAATAATTTTTTTTTAAAAAAAAGTTCATAAAACTACTATAATAATTTAATACATATATATATCAACCTTTCAATCTTCATTTTACTTGTAGGATATGTAACAGCGTAGTACTTGTATAATCTCTTAGGCATTATGGCAGTTACTTTGGTATCACCCCTGTAGCACTCGATGTCACATGCTCTGGTTGGTGGTATCTTAGATGGTGTTATGGCTTGTTATGGCTTGTTATGTCTTGGTACATTAGCAAGTTACCCTACGATATAGGTTCCTGGGTTTGTCAGATCATGCATCTGCAATAGCATCCATTTTCCCTGTCCTATGCGATGTGATGTTGTGAATGGAGGACTACTGCAACTAGCGCTGCATCTAATACGCTCTGGACTACCTAAGTAATTGAAGAAGAGAAGAAAGTGATGGACGCAATTTGGGCAGGCTGATAATGAAAGTAGGTCAGGATCTCTCCCCTTACAATCGGGACCAAAACGGGTTATAGATTGCATGAGAAGAGATAGACAATACTGAGCAATGCTTCCACAATAGCTGCGACAGGTAAGGAGGGACCCAGGATAGCTTCAACAGCGTCTATTAGTGGGCAATTCGAATGCTGTTTTTTTTTCGGCTCTGGGTTTTGATGCTGTGATCAGCATCCAGGCAATACTTTCTCGCTCGAAAAACCATGACAATCCCGATGGAAGAGCGGACACGATCTCTAGGCTGCCAACATGCCCCATGGACACTACATCAAGGGCCTAGATCGAGCTCCTACACATGAATACACCCGGGTTTACTAATGCTAGCGCAGTGCATAGGACCGACGTGGAGGCGGGTTGTTGGAATTTACAGCCATACAGTACCAGGCTCTAAAGGAGTCATGTTCTATTGACGAAGTAGTCTTTTTTAAGAGCCCAATCACGAAGAGTAAAACACAACATCTACACCAAAGAGACATTTCGCAGAAACCCAAAACCGGATGCCGTACTTTGTCTCTTTATAAGAACTGGTATTTCCTCCCACACACGCGTACCAAACGGCTGCTGATGACATTTGTTGGTCTCTACAACGTTAAAACTCGATGGATGGACTCTGCCACATATTCAACGTTTCCGGTTGTCACTTGAGATAACTAACTGTCAGCCGAGATAGACCGAAAGAAAGAAATAGTCTCAATGCGTTGTCACTTACAGCCTGTGAACGAAAGCCGACCAGTAGGAAGAAGGTAAACATGGAACATGTCTTTAAGGGTTGCCACTTGCTCTTGAGATAATCCTGTCATGGAGAACATGCCAATCTTTTCGTAGTTGCCAGTTAGCCTTGCATAAATCGATACTTGAAGACCCATGGATGCTTACATCGGTCAAGAGATGCCGCCAGTTACCAGGTGTGTCTCTCATGGTTAACTCGTCGTGCAGTCGTTTTCGCATGTCCCTCAACCGACCGCTCATGGTATTCAGGTCTTGCTGCCATTGCTTCCTCAGTTCTGGGTTTTGAACGATGGTAGCGACGACCTTGGCCCCGAAGCCAGGCGTGGAAGTAATCTCGGCGCGTGAGATCTGTTTTAATGTTGCCTCCACTTTGGCTGCGGTGTCGTGGTTGCGTGTCACAACGTGCAGAGCACCGATTCGCTCTCCATAGAGACCAAAGTTCTTGGAGAACGATTGGGCCACCGCAAACTCAATGGCGCCGTTCGAGCGGGTGGCAAAGTGACGCAGCACCCAACCGTCATTGTCGATGTCTCCCGTTGCAAAGCCTTGACTGTCAAATGCAGGACAAGTTAGTTATCGAGCTGGCTCCCATGAGATCGCTCGTCTCATCAAATGTGGTGTGACAGACGAACTAAGCTGAATCAAGAATAGGGAACAAGCCCTTTTCCTCGCATACATTTGCGATGGCCTCCCACTGTTCCCTTGAAGGGTCCAAACCGGTTGGGTTGTGCGCGCACGCCTGGAGGACTATAACATCCCCTCTTGATGCTTGCTCCTTCATCGTTGAGATCATGCCTTCAATATCTAGCGTGGATGTTTTGTAGTCATAATAAGGGTATAAACGCTGTTCTATGGCGGGGTTTGTGTGTCTCCAGATCTTCGGGTGGTTCTCCCAGGTAGGGTTGGACAGCCATACGGTTTTGGGTTGAGCGACGTAAGTCAGGAAACGTGCAATCAGGTAGTTGGCGCCAGTGCCTGCGATCGTCTGCATCGAGGTAATACTCCGGCTACCCAACGTATCCCCAAAGGTGATCTGCCGCGCAACGGAGACCAGATCTGGGTATCCCATCTGAGGTGAGATATCATGGTTGAGATGCGGGTCTGCCTGGAGGATTTCTCTCGCCTGAGGGAGGTCAGTGTCGTGTGACCTAGCCCATCGAACTCACAAGGCGAGATAAAGAGAAGGATAGTCTGGATTATTGGGTAATTGCAAAGGAGTAGAGGAATTCGCACGCAGGAAATCTTTCCAAGCAATCTTGGGCTTGAAGATCTGGACAGTTCTGTGATCAAGGGGGATTAATTACCTTTTTTACGGAAGGTAGAACCCATGTTTTTGCATTGTCATCGCGGTAAATACCAGGGCTTAGGTTTACTTTCTTCTTCTCAGTATCGGCTTTAAATGCTTCGATTAAGACAAACGTGTTATCGGGCACAGCAGCTGGAATCTGTTCGAGTAATGCCATAATCAAAGCAGAGAGATATGCTGAAAGCCCACAAGAAGAGTAAACAAAGTGATGGATGATGCTGTCAGAATATGGGATAGATTGCACTACTCTAAGCCTAGATGGACGTAAGATCCTTACTTATGCGGAATACATACAGAGCCGCGCTAGGTCGCAGGGTGTGCCCTGACCTAGGCATGACCCTCCATGCCTGTACTCTATTTTCATCAGTGGGAGCTCGATATCGGGCAAAAAGTGATAATGGATGTGCATTGCAAGATTGTGAGTAGGTGAGGATTAACTCGGCATTTCGGCATGGCCATGGCCGGACTATTTCGGTAGCGGCGCAGGTATTACTTATCACCGTGCATATTCCGATCTTATCTGGCAAGCTGTTTTAGGAAATTGACGACTGTAGTAGACTCGTATCAACAACACAAGGTTGGCACATAGTAGGAAAATGGTTATGAACCAATACACCGCCGGGCTTCTGAGTCGCACCGAGCAAAGACCATGAATTTTCTCTGTCAGCAGCTACAACGGGCGTGTTCCATGAATGAATCTCCGATCAAATATTGCCGGAACCGGTACCGTTTGGGTTGCATGCGAATATCTCTCCACCGAAAAGCCCCGAGCTACGACTGTAAAGAGGGTTGAGAGTTGAGAGATATTAATTACAGAAGCAGTACTCATCGTCTCCACAAGATCACATCATTTCCTCTCCGCTATCCAAGAAGAAGTCAAACACAAAGAAAACACAAACATCAGAAAAAATGGGATCAAACACAGAAGATGCTCGTGCCCGCGTTCAACGGGCGTACCACGACATCGGCGACCCAGTCTTCTCTGCCGCTGAGTTCACACTCATCAAGGTCTTCATCGACTACAAGGGCTTCGATGCCATCCCGGATGAGGGTGACATCTCTGTGGCCGACTTGGCCGCCAAAATCGGTGGCACGCACGAAGTGATCGACCGTATGACCACCTTCTTCATCTCCGGCAAGGTCCTCGCATCTACAGGCCCTGGCCGCGTCGCTCACACGGAAAGGTCTCGTCTTTACAAGTACGACGAGCCTACCGCCTGGCTCTACATTCACATGTTCAACAATGTGTTCCGCTCCTTCGCCCAGATGCCAAACTTCTTCCAGAAGAATGGTTTAGCTTCGCCTCAGAGTGCCAGTGTCACACCTCTTGGCCTTAGCCACGGTTTCGAAAACCGGCCAGCTTACGAGATCCTTGTTGAAAACAAAGTCGTGCACAAGGGATTCAATGAAGCGCTGAAGGCGCTCGGAGTCATGTACTCACTGAAGGGCATCTACGATTTCGGCTGGCTGCGGGAGCCTCTTGCTGCTGGGCCGTCACGAGCGGCTATCGTGGATATCGGTGGGAGCCACGGTCTCGCCCTGCGCGATGCAATCCGCAACAACAACTTTCTCCCCGCCGAGCGCTGCGTTCTCTTCGATCTCCCACAAGTTATTGAGAACACCAAGAAAAATGTCGAGAAGGAACAGGACGAGGACCTGCAGAAGATCCAGATGATTAGCGGAAGCATGTTCGAGCCGTATCCCGAAAGCGTCAAGGGTGCCCTTATCTACCAGTTCCGCCGGATCCTCAACGATTTCCCCGATGAGGACGTCCTGCGGGCCTTCCATAATGTGCGAAAGGCAGTGGCTCCCGATTCACGCATTCTTATTATTGAGGAGATGCTCAATCCAAAGCGTATCCCCATGAATGTCGGGTTGGACATCTGTCTTATGTGCGCTGCCGGCAAGAGGCGAAACGCCGCCATGTTCAGCGAATTGGCTGCGCAAGCTGGTTTCAAGCTCAATGCAGAATTCCAGCAAATTGCGGGCGAATTTGATGACTTTGGTGTGCTTGAGTTTGTGTTGGCCTGAGAGGCTCTATGAGTATACACATGTTGCGTGGTCCTGTACCTAACCCCAAGCTCGTGTATCAACATATAGAGTATAAAGAGCAACAGAGGAAACAGAAGAGCTGGATTAGACCTGACAAGGTTAGCATTGAGTTAGCCAGAGTTTTTGGCCCTCTTTAGAATAGTTAGGCAAGATGTTCCAAACATAGGTAGCTCCAATTAATGCAGTTCAGGCTCTGATGTTACAATGTCCAAGGTGAAATATGAAATCTTTTATAAAAAGTTGAGGGCATGCAAGTTAGTACACGATAATATCAAAGCATTTGATCTCTTGATGTAATTGTAATTGTGCACATGAGTGAGACATGTACTACCGAATAATGGGCCGCTGCTCCGGCATAAAGACAAAGGGGGGGGAATTGCATGATCACAACAAGCAGAGGAGTTCTCAAGGCCCAGCGTTGAATAAAGTCTACCTTTGTTCAATTTTCTCTCTATCTTACGAATATCTAACATGTAACGAAAACTCCTATTTCTATAACAAATGAACCCATGAATCCACCCACAATCGATTTCCTAGTTATGCACAACGGTTCGATCAATGGAGGATATCCTCTCTGCACATTCCATGGCGCCGACCGAGATAAGGTTCGAGTCCACGTGAGCCAGTATCAGACGAACCCCCAAAGTGTTAATGACCCAGTCCTGGAAATCGAGGTCCTTATAGTTACCAGCCAGTCCGAAGACCTTGTTGTGGCGCTTGCATGCCATGCTGACGGCCTTGAGCGCAGCCTTGAACTTGGGTGCATCAACTTGGCCGGGGATACCCATATCACTCGACAGGTCGATGCAGCCGACTATGAGAACGTCGACGCCATCAACCGCCGCAATGGCGTCGACGTTTATAATGCTCTCTTCGGCCTCGATCATGACGCCTACAGCCGACGCCATTGAGTTGACCTCGTCGGCCATCATCTGCATCGGCATGGTGCGGAGACCCACGGCAGCCTGCTGGAGCCACAGCGACCGCTTCCCATACGGTGGGAACTTGCACATCTTGACGGCTTCCTTAGCCTCCGCAGCCGAGACTATGTGTGGGAAGACAACCATCATGGCCCCAGAGTCCAGGACCTGCTGGACGTAACCCATGCCGCACTGGTACGGCACGCGAACAATGGGCGTCATGCCGGCCATCATGGCCGCGCTCGCGAGCATGCTGGCTTCAGTAATGGAGTAGGTCGAGTGCTCCATCTCAACCCACACAACGTCGAAGCCGGCGTTTCTAACAAACTGGACGACGAGGGGGTTCGTCACCAGTCTGAGGACCATAGCCTGTGGTGACATTTAGCCACTTCTCTATCACCTGATCCAGGCCAATCAATGAGATGACGTTGGGATGGTCTCCAACCTGCCTACCTTACATAACTGTCCGGCGCTAGCCTTGGTGTATATAACATTCTCGCAGAGAACCATTTTCGACAGTTAAGTGGTTCTGTTATAACTTAGGTGATTGAATTGTATGCGTTGCCTGCTTGACAACGGGCCTTTTATTCGTCTGTTGAAGTGAATATGGCAATGATGTGGTTGGCCCGAAACGGGGAATAGTGTAGAAGAAAAGATGGGATTTTGGTCTGGAGATTGGATATTTACATGAAAATGAGAGGCAGTAAACTTTTCGATCACGATCTAGCTGCGGTGTTGCCGTTCCGACATGCCGGAGGATGTACGCCGCTTTGCATGGCACTATGTTGCAATCACGTTACGCTTACCAGCCAACTTTGAGTTGCATTACAGGGGCTTTGACCGGAGAAGTTCGGAGGAGGAGGATTTCGGCTGACGCTCCGATACGGATACATGGCTGTTGACAACAACTCATTTACAGATTATTGACTAGAAATTCGGAAGTATGGCATCATCAGCTGCTTTCAGGGGCAGCGCTGAGTCGATCCTTTCATTGCCTGGCCAGTGGTCCTTGTCACGTCGGCACTATTAGGATGAATGAACGGGAGGAGACTACCCGTGTGATGTCGAACGACTCATCTTAACTGCGTATTGCATTTTTAACCGATTTTAAACTCCCGCTGCAACGTTATTCTAGAATTCCGAAGAACTTTGAAAAATCGCGAAAATCACGCCGAGGCTCTAATGCAATTCACCCGAATACCTTTCAGCCGGCTGATTTACATTGCATAAAGGGACGAGACGGCTTGAACAGTATCCGGCGTAGCATCACTACTAGTCCCACCTTTTGGAGATACTGCGCAAGCCACGAGGGATTGGGTACTTACTTGCCTACCTAAAGGCTGTCCCTTGCATGTACTACTGCGCTAGCAAGGGGCTCGTAAATGCCTGTAATTACATGTAGTCGTGTACTGGTTGGCCTCGTAGAAATCTGCTCACCTTGGGCTGTAACAGGTGAAAAATACTATACGAATGCGTTTATGGTTCTTTTCAGCCGCAACTATAAATCTTTTTTTTAAGGAAAATACGAATCGAGCTTGGTCACAATATTGGTAATTACTTGTTATCTTCTCATAAGGCTACTCGATAAAAACAACTTTGTTTTGGCTGCTTTTTGAAAAATACCTGAAATTATAGGGTACCTAGGTAAAATCAACAACACAGAATCAGCTCTACAGCCGCCACAACCCCTGTAACACAACAAACAGCACATAGCAAAATTGGTTGCTATAGCTTTCTAATTACAGTGATTTCTTCTCTTCTTTCTAGCTAGTTATTCACATTTTCTTATTTGTATATAATAGCCGCGAAATAACTCGTAGAAACGCATGCCGCTTTCCGTGGTGTTTCACAGGTTTTGTGACCAATAATGTGACTTCTACATACGTGCTGGTGAACATGCTTGCGACTGCGCCAATGGAGCCATATAAAAACAGATAGTTGCAAAGCTGGTTGTTGTTTGTTTTTTCTCGTCCATAGGCCATGTTCCCTCCGACTGTGTAATAGAATGTAAGCACAAGGCTGAGTATGGCCTAGTGACAGATAATGTGTCGCTTTCCAATACCTACCAGGATCCTACCATTCATGGCCTAAAGGCTCCTCTGTCCATCCAGCCGCCCGACTCTGGGGTGTTCAGATTCATTGACAAAAGATCTGCTGTAGAGATGCTCGTTGATGAAGAGGAGCCGGGCAGGCTCGGCCCCATAAATTCGCCACCGAAAGCTGTCGTTGCTGGGAAACTAGCGATACACTCTGGAAAAAAGGTCAGTCCCTGAGGCAGAACGTGTTGGTATTTGGGGCTGATGGCGAGGCACATATTAGGGTAAAAGGTTGGTAGATACCAAGGGAAAGAAGGGAACAGGACGGGCATTGGGCAATACCGCCAGGGATCATTTGGTAGTAGTAGTTCGGCAGCTTACCTTCGTATGCGTCCCAAGTGAACTGGTCAAGCGACATATCCGTGCCCTGAGGCGTGGCAGTGGCAGAGCCAGTGAGAGGCGTGCCGATATCTTGTTCCTGCAGCCCCAACATGAGACTCAGGTGGTCAATCGCCCGCCGGGCTTCCCGAGATACGGTGGGCGAGTGCAGCCAGAGGGGATACGCGTTGCGAAGCAGATTGTGAATCTTGGTGCCCGTGGCCTGGTCCAGGGAAACGTCCGGTCGGGACTTGGCCAGCTGTATATAGTAGCAGAGGATGCTTACGCCCAGCAAGAAGACGGCCCGCGGCCGCGAGGACAGGAGCATCCACCGCGCCCACCTCGCGGGATACAGCAGCCCATCTCCCTGTGTTTCCTCCATCACTATCTGCTGGAACTCTAGGATCTTGATGGCCGCCTGGACGCAAGCGCTACGTGAGTATTGGTAGCGCGGCTGGGTATAGGGCGGCGCGAGGTACTTGCGGTGAAGCCAAATTGTCAGCCTCTGTATGGCGAGCTGGAGCAACACGCGGTGCATGACGACCTGGGGTGCCACCATGAAGGATTGGCTGAGAGGCTGCCATCGGAAGATTGGTGGCAGTGAGGCCTCGGCCTCTTGTAGCTTCCGGTCCAGCTCCATAATCTCCGTGTACGGGTGCTCCTGGGTGTCGTTAACGACGTCGTTGACTAGCCCCATCATCTTGTCTACCCTGCTCTTGGCCAAGCTGTAGAGCACGGGCGTGACCTCAGTCTCGGGACGCGATGGGGGCAGCTCGACGGTAGTATCATCGAAATCTGTGTCCAGCAAGTTCCGCGGCTCAGCTGTGTCGTACTGCTGCAACTTGAGTACGGATGGCAGCGCCAACTGGCTTGAAAGACGAAGATCCATCTGCACGATGATGGCCCACACCCGCCGCCGCATCTCACCGGCAAATGGGGAAATGCTGGGGAACTTCTCGGGTTCTCGGTGGTAGCCCTGAGTCAGGGCAAGCTGCACGATGATGCCTTGTACAAGCCAGAGCCCGATCTCAGTATCCTGGGCTATAAACGACTCACAAATGAGATAGTTGATCATTGTTTCAAGCACGTATTCCCCGCCCCTGGTGTATTGGCCTAGGATTAGGCTGTGCAGAGTCTGTTCCCGAAACACGCGCACGCGTTCTGGAGTTTCCGGATCTGCCGGGTCTTCAATCGACTGTTGGTATAATGTGGCGACGCACATTACGCTAAATAAGAGTCCAATCCAGATGCACGACATGGCAGCTGGCTCCTGCCAGAACTTTTCGTACTATCAAGGTGATCCATACTGTCAGCCAACGAGGAGAAGAAGCAGAAGAAGCAGAAGCAGAAGCAGGGGGGTAAGGAAAGGAAGAGATGGGATGGCACTGGGAAGGAGATGTATGCACATGGATAGTAGGGATTGCACTCCAGCATGCAGCAAGCACCGTACCTCTCGGAGAAAATGTCCACTGTGAAGTATTGCCGGCACGACCCCTTCTGCGTTGAAGTACCGTGCGACCATGCGGTCCAGTACGGGCCGGGCCGGGATTGAAGCAAGAAGATGGGCTTTTGTGGCTTGGATGGGCTCGTATAGCAGTCGGGGGCCAGGGCTTTGGAGAAGCACATGGTCGCTGGTGGCCAGCATCCGGGCCTCCTCTTCCTCCTCGTAGTGGTCTCTGAGCTCCGAGATACTGTCGAGGACGGCGGCCCAATGAACGCTCCCGACGTAGCTGGCACCAACACCATGCGAGTGCAGACGCATGCTGCCCGGCTCCGAGGGTGCGGGGGAGCCGGCACGGTCCCGGTCACGATCTCTGCTCCGCGATATGGACGCATGACTCTGGGCCGGTACGAGCGCGTCCTTGTCGACCGATGATGCCAGCGGGGTCGTTGGGACACTCTGCGGCGACGCGGTCGGCGAGGCCTGGAACGAATGCTCCGAAACGTCTCGGACGAGGCCATCGGCATCGGATTGTGCGGCCGGCGTCTGCTGTTGCTGCTGCTGCCCGACCAGGGAGCGCACGAGGTCCTCGAGCTGCTGGATACGATCACCGACGCTGACTTTGCTCTTGCCCTTGCGTGACCCGCCCAACTCATAGGTGCAGGACAAGCCGATTCCCCTGTTCGTGCAGGTCTTGCATGGTAGCTGACGGTCACACCGCACCCTGGGGGCTGTCCGTCAGTCTCATAGCCGTTGAGAGGGCGACGGGCGAGTGATTTTTACTTGCGACTCCTGCAAAAGGTACATGACAGAAGCGGCTTCTCACGCCGGCGATCTCGCAGTTGCGGCAGCGAATCTACGGCGGCGGTGCCGGGCTGCTGATGGGGCAGGCTCGGCGGTTCTGTGTAGGCGGGTGGCTCCAGATGGTCCATCGACGGCAAGCTTCTTCTGCTGAGAGGGGTATAGCTTTGTCTTTGCTTGGCCAAGGGAGGTTGTATCCCGGACGACTTTTACCCAGTATTAGGTATCTGATATGAAGAAGAAGAGCCCTTGCCGGGTTGCGGGCGGAAGTGGAAGCTGGCAGATGGGGCAGTGGACGGAGCAATTGACGGAGCAATCAACGGAGCAATCGACGGAGCAAGTCGGCGGGGACGGTGCGAACGTACGCCGCGGGGCAAACACGTGGCTTATGTGCCTCATCAGAAGGTGGCCGAGCAACGGACGGTCAAGTGGGCCAGATAGGAGGCCGTATCTGCCCAAGATCGGGGATCGGGGATAACGGCAAGGTCCATGTGCTTGGTTGGGGAGCGTCAAACAATACGGCCGCTGTACTCGCCGCCTCAGCAGGAATGGGCTGGAAATTGCAGGCCTCAATATTCATAGGGGTCAATGACACTTGCGGCGGGAAGTGTCCGTTCTTGTATCCATTTCTTCTCCTGGCGACGGAGCAAATCCGGGGCAAAGCAGTTGAGGGCGTCCCCAGCATGGCCAACCCCAACCACTACCCTTGGTCTTAAGACCACCACAAAGGCTTCATTTCGTCTATCCTGTCATTGTAGCTTTCATCTTTCATCTTTCATCTTTCATTTTCCAATGAGGCAATAGACCAAAACTTGGCAAACAACGCAGCTTATTTCTTTGCCCACCAGCCTCAACCACCAAACCACACGCAACTGTGGGTGAACTGACAAGAGATGGAGGAAAGTCGAGCCGAGAGCGATCACACCGCCTGCGAGAACGAAACAAGCACCATGGCCAGCTTCGATGCTACAGCTCAGGGTGATTTCGGCCGCGAAAAGGGTTCGACTACCGACATTATCGACAAACAAGGGGACTCAGCCGCGGGTGAAACGAACTCTGACCATAACGAGGTTGCAAACTCGAGCGAGGATGCCGAGAAGGGTGCCCCGGCAAGTAGCGAGGAAGCTCCTGCGCCAGACCCGAACATTGTCGACTGGGACGGCCCCGACGATCCTGCAAACCCGCGCAACTGGTCCAAGGCGTACAAGCTGGCCAACGTGGTCGTGGTCAGCTTGTCCGTGCTATACACCAATCTCGCAACCACCATGTTCGCCCCCGGCGCCACCATTATGGAGCAGGAATTCGGCTACAAGAGCAGCACGGTGGAGGTCTTGACTATCACCATGGCGTCGCTCGGCTTCGCCATCGGCCAGTTATTTGTTCCCCCAATGTCCGAGGTCTTTGGCCGCATGCCCATCTACCGCGCGAGCTCCATCTTCTACCTCGGATTCACCGCTGGCTGTTCGCGTAGCACTAATGTCGCCGAATTTCTGGTGTTCCGCTTGTTGACCGGCTTGGCTGCTGCCTCATACATGTCGACAGGCGGCGGCACCGTCGCCGACCTCTTGCCAAAAGAAGAGAGAGGCGTTGCCATGGCTATTTTTACTGCCGGGCCACTCTTTGGTCCTGTATGTTTAAGCCCCTTTGAGTATCGTATCTTGAAGGATTCAGCGAGCTAATGTTGAGGCTAGGTCCTGGGTCCCATCGTGGGAGGATTTGTTGTTGAGAACCTGGGATGGAGATGGTGCTTCTATCTCATCTTGATGCTTGTGAGCATGGTCCCGTTTACATTTACTCCCTCTTCGTCTCGTCCAGCTCAAGCTAATAACAGATCGTGTTCTCACTAGGCCGGCGCAGTCACCATTATTACCTTTGTGTTCATGCACGAGACGAGTGCCGTCAATATACTCAAATCCAAGGCCGCTCGACTTCGCAAAGAGACGGGCAATCCGAACCTGGTCGCCGCCGGCGATAAGCAGACCCCAGTCAAGCAGCTCGTGCTACACGCCATGGCCCGCCCTATGAAATTCCTCTTCACATCGCCCATCGTTGCTCTCATCGCACTCTACATCGCCTTCAACTTCGGCGTAACCATGCTCCTCTTCGCCACCTTTCCGACCGTTTACGAGAACACCTACCACTGGAGCGTTGATCTTTCCGGTCTGGCGTACGTCGGCGTCGGCATCGGCTGCGCCATAGGTGTCGTCACCTTTGCCAAGCTCAGCGATCGCCTGCTGAAAGCTGAGGGAGGGAGCTACCGCCCAGAACGGCGCCTGATCATGATGATGTTTGTCTCCCCAATGTTCCCAATCGGCCTGTTCATCTACGGCTGGACGACGGAGTACAAAGTGCACTGGGTTGTACCTATCATCGGCACCGCCATCTGCGGACCCGGAGCCGTCATCATCAATTCGTCGTCGCAGACGTACATTATCGACATCTTCGGGCCTCAAGGAGCCGCATCCGCTCTTGCCGCCGTTACACTGCTTCGCAACCTGACGGGAGCTTTTCTGCCCCTTGCCGCCCCGACGCTCTACGCCAACCTAGGTCTGGGCTGGGGAAATAGTGTGTTGGCCTTCATCACGATTGGGTTTATACCTGTGCCGATTTTCTTTTACTTGCGCGGCGAAGCCCTTCGTAAGAGGTTCCCCGTCGAAATCTGAAGAGAAGAGATTGTGCCACGCAACCTTGATTGGCAATCTTATATCATCCGCCCGCTGAGAAGGGCATCATGCTTCTTCATTAATCACCTGTTTCAAAGGGTGGTTTCCTATTTCTTTGAGAGTAATGTATTTACATACTCTCTGCTATATCTCTCTTCTTATTAGACTGTACCATAGTAGAACCGACCTCGAGCCTGTGACTGTGCTGGTTTATTTTTGATACGTTCCAAATGCTTTACGGTTGTTTAGTTAATATATGCCTGGATTATTTAAAAATTTCATCAATAAAAAAGAAGTTGAAATACATTATATATCAATTTATATGGGGTTTGTGTAAGGTGTTTCGTTAACGACAAGTGACTCATTTAAAGTAACGCTCCACAATAGAGTAATGAAGCACTCATAGAAATTGTTATATCTGGCTCTCACGCCCTTCGCAATATCGCCTTAAGAAAGTTAGGTAATTGAACGCTTAGAAAGTGGCTCATCTACATTTCCAAAACTGGGTCACGCTGCGACTTGCGGATACAATCGGATATACTTCGACCAGTCACTAAGCTGCCGCTTATCTCTGCGGCATATGAAGTATTAATCAGAATATTTTTCATCAGAATATTTGAGTCAATAGGCTACAACAGCGGGCCTTTCGTATCAAAAACTTCGAATCGAATGATGAATAAAGATAAGTTGGCAATAGTTTATCCAATGAAATGCCGCGGATTAGGGCCATGGCAAGAGATGAACAATGAATCATGACAAATGAAAGTGATCAAAGCCCCCTATGCCGACTTCCCAAAATCTCCATACACTTTAATAACTGGCATTAAGCTTGAGAGCTCATATAATAATGACTCAGACCATACAGAGAGGAATAGGCCCTTGTTTTATAAAAGGCACGGACACTTCTGCTGGACAACGGATCACAAATTCCCCCCAAGACCAAGACTTTCAACGAATCGAAGTTGACATAGGTATTTTTGACACCATTTTAAGATTTTTTTGCTGCCACTGATACCATCATATAAGTTCTTTGACAAGCTAACAAACCATTTCGATCACCAGGCACACTACGGAGACTATCATGGCATCCAAGAAGACCGCTGTAAGAGGCAAAAACCCACAAAATCAGCAGAGGAGATGACTAATAGAATATAGACCGAAAGATATATGCATCTCGACCAACGTGGACGAATAATTGCAGAATATGTTTGGATCGATGCAGCCGGCGAGACGCGTTCAAAATCGAGGGTAAGCCTCCGCTTTATCCTCCCTTCCATCGATGTGCAGCCCTCATGCTCATTATCACAGACTCTTGAAGAAGGAACCTACACTCCTGACAATCTCCCAATTTGGAACTTTGATGGATCTTCAACGAAGCAAGCACCAATCAATAATACGGACGTATATCTACGCCCCTGCGCTGTGTTCGCTGACCCGATACGCCGCTCCCCAAACATCATGGTTTTAGCGGAATGTTGGAATGCCGATGGAACACCAAACAAATTCAACTTCCGTCATGATTGTGCCAAGGTAATGGATGCATATGCCAAACATGAGCCATGGTTTGGACTTGAACAAGAATACACTCTGATTGGTAACGATGGGCGACCTTTCGGGTGGCCAACTGGAGGATTTCCGGCACCGTGAGTTACTCTCAACCCTTACTATTGGCATCCCGTAGGGATTATGTGCTAACAAATATTGCTATACAGACAGGGCGATTATTATTGCGGAGTGGGATATGGGAAAATAGTCATGCGTGATATCGTTGATTCGCATTACAAAGCATGTTTATGTAGGTGTGTGCGTAAACACTTGAGCCAAAAGTCCATAACTAAGATAAAAATGCCAGATGCGGGTGTGAAGATTTCCGGAACCAATGCCGAAGCCATGCTGGGACAGTGGGAGTTTCAGGTTGGGCCGTGCGAAGGGATCGAAAGTAAGTGTATTCTGCCCAGTCTCACCAACTTATTTCACTACTGGCCTGTGCAATGATGGCTAATGAATTGACAGTGGGTGATCATTTATGGATAGCCCGATTCCTTCTCACCAAGATAGCGGAAGATCATGGGGTCAAAGTATCATGGCACCCTAAGCCAGTTGAAGGTGACTGGAACGGTCAAGGCCTGCACACTAATTTTTCGACCAAGGGAATTAGGGCTTCAGAAGGGATGAAACTTATTGAACAAGCAATGGAGAGACTGGGCCCTTACCACTCGCAGTGTATCGAAGAATATGGCGACGATAACGACAAACGCCTTACTGGTCGTCACGAGACAGGCCACATCGATATGTTTAGCTGGGGGGTCGCTGATCGCAGTCGTTCTATTCGGATCCCCAGAGAAACAGCAACTAGAGGTTGTGGCTACTTTGAGGACAGACGACCGGCGTCAAATGCAGATCCGTATCGCGTAACCAAAATCTTGATCACTGCTGCTCTTGGCGGAGCATAGCGCCTTATTCGGCTTATATAGTATGAAAAAATATACATCGATTTATTTAAGGAGCCCTTTTATGGCGAAATTGTTACCATGAATGACTCTGTGTATTTTCGGGTATATCCAAACAGCTGATGCATAATACTTTCCGTAAGCGCTGTGAGAATGAGGGAAGATTATATTTGAGAATCGAGGTACAGCAAAGTCAAGTTGAGAGTACAAGGAAGCTCTTTATTCTCAGTCTACAGTCCCCCATTTACCTTTTCTGATACAAAGTTTAACTTGAAAAGCTGATGAAGTACCTCCAAATGATCAGAAAATGTAGAGTTTGATTCCGCCCAGCTCTTTTGGAATATGCAGCTTGAGGGTTGACAAATATCCGAGGCACCGCAGCACTGGCAGTTTTCCACACTAGGAGATGGGAAAAGGCTGGTCGGTAATTCTCTTGACGTCTTCAGTGCATATGCTACTGGATTGTTAATTATGGTAAGCTCTGTAGGATACGAAGTAATACCTGAGACCGACGCTTCCGTGTGAAAAGGCATAGCGCTTGCAAATGAAGAAAAGCCCAACGGTTCATCAAGATTATAACTATCATCATTAGGGCTCTCTGAGATGATTTTAGGCTGGGATTGCACAACTTTGTTGGCAACATCATGGCTGGATGGATTGGGATTCAATGCACGAGATACCGAATCATTGAGTAGTTGAGTGTTGACAGCAAATCGAGACAATTGCGTTTGGACTTCAACAAGTTGCATCCGGAGATTTCGATTCTCCTCTTCTAGCCTGGCGATCGTCTCATTCTGGGGCTTATAGCTGGAGTTTAAACGATCTTGGAGTGTTTTGAGATTCTCCGCGCGTCGTCGTCGAAACGCCTGCTGAGACAGACGGTTCCTGACTTTCCTTGAAATCTGTTCAGATAAAGTTTACAAGACCTACTTGAATGCCAATACTTACTTTTTATCATGGAAGTCATTTTTGTTTTGACTACTCCCTCCTTGGCCGTGAGAACGCATGTGAATCTGGTGACAATTCTTTCTCTTTTATTCTATATATCGAAAATATTAAGTATATTGTAAGTAAGAAAGAAGAAAGTCGAAAAAGAACAGGAAAAAAAAATACGATCGACCGTCGCGTGCCTTGCATTTGACAGTTATTGTAATTATACGCATCTCATCCAGTGGTAGCGGCCAGCATTTAGTACACAGATGCGCCGGAGATTTAGAAAATTCCACTAATTTAGCCTCTGATTCAGAGTCACAACTGCCTTTACCCACTGCTGATTTATACTGGTTAGCAATAGAAAATAGTCGCTCACGCAGCTTAAGGTTAACGTCGGCTGGGGCTGATTCCCCATATAAACGTGTAAGAATTTAGCTCGGATCAGCGACTAGCGGGACGGACATCGATTGGTCTTCCAATGTGCTCAACGAAATGTCCATTGATCTCATCAAGATGCCAGTGAAATCCCCAGCGGAGCCGGTGAGCCGTCACGTTTCGGCATTTTGCGAGTCTGTGTCTGATTGCCTTGCCAAGTGACGGGAGAATATTCCACGATTGCGGGCCTTTGCTGTGTAAGATTTTAACCTGTGCTAGTTTGTAGCCTATATTATGGATCATGATACTCCAAGTTCACGCCCTGCGTCGGATGAGCAAGAGATGCTGCGTCAAGCACGGAGTTTGCTCTGGGAATATGGGTAACTATCAAATAATGAAGAATCAATCATCAACATAATCATTCAGGCGATGCCTAGCGCAGCATAGGAGAATCCACAGTCAACGTGTCGCTTATTTCTGGCTACGCGTGTGCAAAAGCCACGAAGTCAACAGATTGAGGCGTCCCTCACTGCTCCGCATCTAATAAGTCGTGTAAAAGTTTTGGCGCTGCGAGAGAGCGGCCTGAATAGGATGTAACGGCATAGTGAGCGAATATATATACTACTGACTCTTCTTCTATTCTCAGCTATACAGGATTACTCATGTACATCAATATTAGAGAACTCATATTTTCCAACAGAAATCACCATGGCTTCGACACCACCTGTAGCCACGAGCATCCTCGACGCAATCGGCAACACACCAGTTATCAAATTGAATCACATCGTTCCTGATAGATCTGCAGACGTCTACATCAAACTCGAATTTTATAACCCAACAGGGTGCTACAAAGATCGGATGGCGTGGTCCATGATTGACCAAGCAGAACAACGTGGAGATTTAAAGCCAGGCATGACAGTTGTAGAAGCCACTGGTGGTAGCACCGGATCTTCACTTGCATTCATCTGCGCTTTAAAGGGCTATAAGTTTGAAGTGGTGTGTTCCGATGCTTTTTCAGTTGAGAAACTGCGTACAATCACCACACTTGGGGCGAAGCTTGATATCATACACAGCCCTACCGGCAAGGTTACCGCCGACCTGATGCCGTCTATGATACAGCGTGCAAAGGAAATTGGTGAAAAAGAAGGATATTACTACACGAACCAGTTCAATAACCGGGATGCTCTTATTGGATACGAAGGCATTGGTCATGAACTGGTCAAACAATTTCCTAACGGCATTGACGCATTTTGCGGCGCCATTGGCACAGCTGGGATGGCGATGGGTACTGCACGGGTGTTTAGATCGAAATTGCCCTCTACGAAAATTGTCATTTTGGAACCAGCCTCAGCGCCACACATCACCAAAGGCCAAACCGGAGCACACAGTGTTGAAGGCATTGCGGTTGTCAGCCGTCCGCCTCATCTCGACGAGGCGTTGTATGACGAAGCTCGCGGTATTGAAGAAGATAAAGCGCGCGCCATGTGCCGCCTCCTCGCCCGAAAGGAAGGGTTACTTGTCGGCACATCCACAGGAATAAACGTTGTCGCGGCCCTAAAACTTGCAAAAGAATTGGGCCCTGGCAAGACAGTGGTTACTGTTGCCGTTGATACCGGTTTAAAATACTTGAATGGCAATTTGTTCCAGGAATAACCGGAGGAGATCGGTGTTCTCTGCATATAGAAACATGCCTACATATCCTGTATCAAGCAAAACAATACGGAGCTCGTGAGAAATCTAAATTGTGCTATAGTGGAACTTCTTTTTGTTTCGTAAGGTTTAGTTCTCATAGGCGAGGAATTTAGAAAGTATGTGAATGGGAGTCATTCCTTTGGGAGATGCCATGCATGACACCCCGTCTTTCCTCCCTACACCCTACATACTAGAGTTACGTATTATTGCTTTCTAGGCCTAGTGGTTTTTCTTTTTTTTTGGTCTCACGTTAAATAAAATTGCAGAGTGCGGTTGTATTGTCGGAAATACGATTCATCACGTAATGAAGAGACTCATGTACACGGCAACAGCTCATCTGACGGCTTCGGTGAGCCTTGATCAAGAAGGCCAATAATGCATTCATCGCACTGTTCAATAGAGCAAGAGAGTTCCCCAATTTTCGTGTAAGAAATTAGCGACAAATTATAAGTTTCCTCCAATCAATGTTATTCGTCGTCGCTAATGGCCAAAATCTCATCCCTCTCTGGGTTCAATACATTCACTAGTCAAGATAAACTTGTTCTATATTACAAGGTATTGGATTACGCGAATTGCACACACAGCATTAAGTCAAGTTACATGTCAATCTGCTACCTTTTTCCAATATAATAGGTTGAAACATATAAAAAGTCTCTTTCTCGGTCTCAGCTCGTCATTTGCATCACTAACAATATCGCGCATAACGCACTTACAGCTACGCCATGATACCCACAATTGTATCTCAACAAGAAGAGAGCTTATCTGCCAATAATAGCATTGTTATCATAGCGTAACTACAACCTCGCCTAATTTTGGTCATTATCTCTACAATGTTGGGCCTTATTAATATAGTCGTCCAGAGCAGGCATAATCGGCTTAGATGTTGCTTTTGCCCTTTCTAAGCGTGGATTTGTCCTTCCATTACCGTCATTGCGGAATATCTGCCTGGGGACATCTCCCCTCTGTATACATCACTATGGTAAAATATCTCGGCTCTTTGTTTTGATCAATTTTTGAGCTTATAATGCTTTTATATGGTAGGGTGGGCTGTAACTATTCCGGGGTATCTGGCTCATCCGAATATCAGCTACGATAGGATCGATTGGGCTATTCACATCTTGCCAAGCTGGCAGCAGAGAAAGGTGACGAGGCTTACGTTGCCCGAACACCAAGTATCGAATTCTGGGACGAAGGTACCTCTGGTAACAAACTTGATGATATTAGAGATTACCTCGAGGATGTAAGTGATCATATAAATAACTACATGACACTGATAGAGATCTACTTTACGGTCCTCCTGACAGAAAGCCTTCCCGATGGAGTTAAATCCGGTATATCTTTCACAACCTTGACCATTAATGCGCCGAAACACTTAGACTTTCTCGTTCAGTCACTGAAAACCCTTGGTGTGACATTTGTACGACAGAAACTTCCACATATACATGCGCCTTTCGGGAATAAAGAAACAAAGCTGGTTTTTAATTGTACTGGCAATACATCCCAACAACTTCTGGTTGTAGGAGACTCTAAATGTTATCCAACACGCGGACAAGTGGTCCATGTTAAGGCACCACACATCAAGTACAACATCATGAGGCATGGCAAAGACTATTCCACTCATGTTATTCCACGGCCAATGTCCGACGGCACTGTGATTCTGGGAGGCTCCAGGCATTCTGCTAATAGGCAAGCGGAGGAACTTGTTATCTAATTATCTAAAGATGTGTCTGCTTACAATACCAGTGATACTAACGCTTACTCGAACGAAACTGAATCTATCCTCGCACGTACACGACAACTGTGTAAAGAGCTCAACCAACAACCATTCGAGGTGCTTGGTGCTTTTGCAGGCCTCCGTCCATCAAGACCAGGAGGGCCCCGAATCGAGCGCGAAGAAATAATCGTAAACGATGTTAAGCGTCTTCTCATCCACAACTATGGGGCAGATGGTACAGGATTCCAGGCCGGATACGGCATGGCGACTGACGCCGTTAATAAAGCCGAGGATATGTTAAGTGAGATTCTAGCTACTACCAGTAGCATTATCGGTGATCCTATGAAAGATGATCACTGATTGAAGCATAGATAGCAATCTACTTAGCCGTTAAAAGTCTTTGTGAGGGGTATCACAAGTTAACCAAACTCTATGCGGAGTATCGCTGTTAGAATAGTTCTCAGGAGCATACACATTGTCGTATGTGTATGCCGATTCCAAAATATGATCGAGGCCAAGGGTAGTAAGAAGCGTAAGAAGTGGGTAGGGGGAGATTTCCTCCTAAATAACCCCGACTTTTCTTTCTTCACGACTTAATGGGTGATAAATGTTTTCGCTTCAAAATTGCAGCCTCTTCATCATCCTTGCTGGATATTTGGCACATGATCGATCTTGCAAATGGTATAGGCAGTTGTTACCACTGGAGCAAGAGGCGGAACCAAGGGTATCCCATTTGACGATGGAGCAGTGCATGCTTGATAGGCGAATGTCTGTGATTGTATAGTAATATGATGGAAAGTGGCCCTGTCATTGATCTCCTGTGTCAAAGGCAGATCAACATTGTCTTTACTGTCGCAAGAGATATTATGTCGAGCGCTTTCTGCTGAATACGAGGTGCCACTGCCATCGAGGCTCTTCTTTTTATGTTTCATTTTATTACCTGTGAGTTTTGTGTATGAGCGAATTGTATCGTCGTTTTACATAGCCGTTGCAATATGACTCACGGTAATTTCTTTGAGCGATTCGATTCTGGACTCTCCGACGGGCTGCCAGGTCCGAAAGCTTTGTCCAATCTTCATCGGGGTGAGCCAGTTTGCCAAAAGCACTGCAAGCTCCAGTCGAGGCATATTGGCTTAGAGCAGGCTGTTGATCGCTCACAAAACGTTTCTGAGACATTGTAGCCAGTGAAAATTGCTGTTCAATATTCTCTCCCAAGAGGGCGCCGCTTCTTGTTATATAAACGATTTTGACGAGGGGTTTCAATGTTCCGAGACCGGACGCCACCCCCCACAGAAACCATTATGCAGGTGATTGTTGGCTCGCGGAGTGTCTGTAAAGTAGACTGTAGGGCCATCTATTATCTAGTTAGCCCATACAGAACAAGAAGCCTGATATCCAAGGGCAGTTACAAAACTTAGGATACGCTAATGGCATAAATACCGGTACAGTACTTGGTAAAAGCGTCTCAAAGTAAGCCATATAACGCTGCTAAGTATGGAGTAATACTCCAATCAATTGTCATATGGCTAGCACCATGTCATCTACATTCATCAAATACTGACGGGAAAATATGTGTCCTTATATCCATTGTCTTCCTTGTGCGGTCCAAGCAACTGGTATATCTCCACGGCTCGAAGTGGGAAACGCATCATTTGATCAAAACTGTGGAATGCATGGCAAACAGCACATGTGAACCAAGACTCTCTTTCCATCTTCTTGCTAATCTCAAGGATACCTTTTACTCGCATTGAGGCAAGAAAAGGGTAGTCGATCTCGGGCAGCGCCACGGCCAGGGTGATAACAACCGCATACATATGTGCCAGAAAGAGGAATAAGAGCGGTTCTCTGTTGCTGAGATCTATAAACGATGCAGCTGAGTTTTTCGTGAACCACGCCGTAAATGGATAAATTAAACGATATTGATCCTTAGCTGGGATGTCCATTTGGTGCCGCTCGTAAGCAACTGTAAGAACATCTCGCAGTTGCCGGGTTACTGCTGCGATATTTTGATTATTCTGGAAACACGTTGTCAGTTTATTAATCGCATTAATGCCCTCGCCAAAGAGCTCTCTAGCAAAGGCGTGGCAATTTTTGTTCTCCTCAGGTCGATCTAGCTGGTGACGCGCCGGTGTCATCTCTATTTCTCTAACGTTGTAGCAGTGATCGTGCTCAAATAAGCCACAGAAAACTGATTCTTTGGACCAAGTACGCATTTGGTATGTAGTCTGCCCTATCGTTAGACTTCCTGTCGAGTATACAAGCAGGGCAGATTACTCATACCTGGGAAATACAGTCGACAATTGCCATTAATGAACGGCTGGAGTCCAATTAGCAATGCAAGGTAAGTTTCCATGGGCGCCACAAACCAGTCTGGCATCTGATATGAACAACCCAGTGCCGTAGCCAGAATTGCATCCGCATTGCTTCTTGAAAAAGATTGCATTGCTTGCCTAAGTCCTTTCAGAGCAAGAGTGTGATAACGATACGCATCTACAGATGCTTCATGTGATTTAGCTCGTATTGCAAGGCGTTCGGCAGAAGCCGCTGCTAGCATATGAGCTACAAAGTCGAATGCAGTTGCGAGCTGAAACATCCTGCCTCGGTTGATCAGCATAAGTATGACGGCCGAGCGGGAAGACGTACGTTCGAAATTCGCCCAATAATAGACACATATCACTAGTGCCGCTAAGATCAAGCACACTAACCGCCAAAGCTGTTTGGTAGAGATACCGCAAATCAGCCAGAGGCATATTGTGCCAACCCAGAGACGTAGCGATCTGTAAGGTCGGAAACGGAGGCTTTCCAGTTTCCTTCCATTGTATACAAGACTTCTCAATGTGTGTAGGCCACCACAAGGAGTCGGGTGCATCAGTAACCTGTGTTACAGGTGACTTATAGTATTCACACTCTGATCCTGTAAATACACACCTGCGACTATTATTGAGTAACATTAATACATCTGATATGCACGCTCTCGGAGATGATAACCAACCATATTGGCCGAAACTCATCACATTTAACACGCTTTCGTTTGCAGGTTTGACATCCGTTCCTCGATTTTACATGGCTTCTTCGAATGACAGTCTTTACTGTTTCCATGGTGTTTATATGTGCTTCCAATCTTTTTTTTTAGGTGTGAGTCAGAAGGCTTGGCATTAAGACTCAGATAACAACAGCCGCAAAACAGGCATCATAAATATAAATCGAGTTTGGCATGAGATCGGAAAGTAGCGAATAATTTGAATCAGTTATCTGACAAGGCATTATCGCCAAGAAGACATTGAGGACATAAAACTTTGCTGTGAATGCTGCGCAAATACTGCCAGCCACTTACACAAAATCAAGTCTCCAAAACTTGAGTCGGAGGGAAGTTGGTTCAAGTCATGATGTATCCGAAGTTTACGCGGATGGCAAAATTCCTTCCCGGGTAGCATTTGGTCCACTTGTTTTGTTTATTCTTTGTCTCATACCCAAATGGCCCTGCCACGAATATTCATGCTAGTTTGTTTCTATCTCTAAAAACATTGAATAATATCTCCAAGCGACATATGATTTGCGAGAAGTCGATGATTGTAGAGATTTTAGCCATCAGACTCCTATCAAAGATTGTACCGAACCTCCTAAGGTCAGAGCACTCTATTTTTCATCCCGCCATTATGCGTGAGAGTGTCTACGTATACCCACCTACGTTTCTGAAATATTGGTTGGCACATACTGTGACCGAATCCTTATACCTGTTGCATCACAAGAACTTTCTTCGTAAGTTACAAGATTCTTATAGTTTTTATCATCCTCGAATACCCAAAGTTGTAGACCACATTGGTGTTCAACTGTATCAATCTCGAGTAATTCGGCAGGCGGCCTAGCCCCAAAACAAACCGTGTAAGATTTTAGCGTGCCGCGAAACTGTCCAATAGCGACCTCTGAAATATCAGTAGTTTCTCGCAAACTAGCCTATGTTGTCCAATTGGCTGTGTCTCAGCCAAAACATTCCAAGAAATAACATCCCGGTGTTGCTGCGTTGATGGTTGCTGTTCATGCAGTTGTCTGAAGGCAAAGGGTCACACTAAAGATGAAAATTTGCTCATCTGATACTTAATGACATATAATCAGAAAGAGTGCATGGATCGGGTACAACTTACCCGCGGGATTGCGCCCTCCAGACAGTCTCAAGCCTCATATGAGCAAGTTTATCTGAATAGAACATATCCGTATCAAGAAGATGGTACCTTTTGATGACGCAACTCTCGACAAACATCATCCTTCATTTCTTAAGCCAATACAGCTTTAGGAAGGAAGTGCATCTCTGGGATGGAATCTTTTTCTTTCTCCGCTTCAGATACTGCTTCTTGGGCTCTACTTGCTGGTATATATATATCAACCTTAAGTCGAAGAAACGTATTGGTTTTGGCAAATGTGTTTCTAATAGAGCTTGACCATTGAGTCTGGGCATCAATTTCGCAGTTGCATTAAGCCGCAGATCCCAGATCGAATGAGAAGGCATAGTTGAATTACACAACGACCGCTCTTCTGCTTCCTACACCCCGCCTTTGAAGGAGAAAGTGAAAGAAATGTCCACCCTCGCCCTCTATCGCGCCAATGGCGTTAGCTCTTTTATTCCTCATGTTCTTTTAAAGGAATTAATGATCCCTTTTACCTCAGTGATCATGCAGCCTGGGCCCAATGGATGGGAAGCTGCTGACGGCAGCCTCAATAACACCAGCTATCGCAATATCCACCCCCAAGGCTATGTTCCAGCATTGCAAGTGGATGGTGTAATAATCACAGAGCTTCCGGCAATAATTACGTACATAGCATCATCATCTACCGGCAAGGCCAACCTTCTTGGTAACGACAAAATTGAGCGCGCTAAGGTCGCCGAATGGATGGCCTGGCTCTCTGGCACTGTTCATGCTTAGGGCGTTTCTATGTACTTTCGACCAGAGCGATTCACGGATGATTTATCTCAATATGAGTCAGTTCGTTCGAAGGGGAAAGCAGCAGTCTTGAAAGGGCTGCGAAGAATTGATCAGAATCTGGATGGGAACGTGCATCCAGTTGGTGTCAATGAGACTGTGATCGACTTCATTCTTCCAATGTTTTGGTATTGGTCAGTGAGAATTGGCATTCCAAACTTGCAGGAGGCTTTCCCGCACTTCAGCAATTTAGTCAAGAAGATGGAGAAAAAGGCATCGTTGAGAGAAGCGGCAGAGTTGGAAGGATTGAAGCTTTATTTCAGGTAATTTAGCGAAACACATTATCAATATTCGGTTAGAATAGAGCTGAGAGTCAACATTGTACTTTCTGAAACGAATTAAAAGTGAAGGTAACTACCAGCTGATGAAGCATCTAAGAGTATTTGAGGATGCAATACAAACGATCAACATCCTACTATACACCAAGTGTCCTTTATACAATAGGATAGACGATGCACTAATACGAGTAATCAGATGGTCATAATGTGTCTAATCAAGAAAATTAGAACACGAGTTCTGTCAAGTGGTGTCAGCTTTTAATCTTTTACTTATTATTTCCTCCTGGAGCATGAAAATATGGGTTCCTGGCCCTACGTTGATTCCTCATGGCATAGCAAGGCCGATGGGCACAGGAAGCATAACACGCTTGAAAGAACATACGGTAGCTACCTGTCCGTAGTCTTCTTCCCACAGTGGAGAAATACTACGCACTAGAATTCCGTAGATACCAGATCAAAGTGAGTAATAATTCTGCGTGATAAAGTGGGAGGGTTATAATAGCCGGTATTCCCACTTCTGAATTAGCGTATCACGGCATCTTCATGCTGCTTTAAGCCGCAACTCATATCATATCCAGCCCACATAATCGCATCATTGCGCAAGTGCCAATATAAATAGCCAATTCATTCGTTCCCATTAGGATGCCGTCCATCGTCGCCCAGCTCACCATTTCGTGTGTCAAATATTGCATACGGTCGATAATTGACGTCGAGATCAATACTTACAGCTCGTGATCATGGCTACGACCAAGCGACCCAACTTCCTTCTCATCGTCGCTGATGACCTGGGGTTTTCAGATGTTGGTGCCTTTGGCGGCGAGATTCAAACGCCTAATCTTGATCATTTGGCTTACGCACCCTCAGGAGTGCGCATGACCAACTTTCACACGGCTTCCATGTGTTCACCTACACGATCTATGCTTCTCTCGGGCACTGATAATCACATTGCCGGCCTCGGCCAGATGGAGTTTTGGGGTCGTGGACGAGACCCACCGGTTCCATGGTCTGAACGACCTGGATATGAGGGCTACCTGAATTTCCGCGTGGCTGCTCTACCAGAGATTCTCCAGGACGCGGGATATTATACTTGTATGAGTGGCAAGTGGCACTTGGGCCTTACAAAGGAGCGCACACCACATGCGCGAGGCTTTGATCGCTCATTTGCCCTTTTGCCGGGAGGCTCGAGCCATTATGCATACGAACCCAAGAAACCGGACGGAACGCCTGTTTTTGCGCATTGGGCCAGTCTGTACTATGAAGATGATCAAAGAGTTGAAACGAAAGACTTTCCCAAAGACTTTTATTCCTCAGACCACTTTTCAAAAAAGCTCGTCGACTTTTTGAGTGAAAGAGAGACTAATGCTTCCGTCAAGGAGAAGCCGTTTTTCGCATTTCTGCCATTTACGGCCCCGCATTGGCCTTTGCAAGCACCGGAGTCCAACATTAAAAAGTATCAGGGGAAATATGACGATGGTCCAGATGTTCTACGAGACAGAAGACTGAAACGACAAATTGAACTCGGTCTCTTGCCCGCGGATGTGGAGGCGCATCCGGTCATCTCCTCAACTAAAGACTGGGATGAGATGTCATCGGAGGAGAAAGCGTGGTCAGCGAAAACGATGGAAGTATTCGCTGGTATGGTCGATAGGATGGATGAGAATATCGGCAAAGTTATCAACAAAATTAAGGAAATCGGTGAGTGGGACAACACTTTTGTCATCTTCATGTCCGACAATGGTGCCGAAGGAGCGATTGTCGAGGCAATTCCCATGACTGGAGATGTGATAAAAAAGTCAATTAATAAACATTACAACAACGACTATGAGAACCTTGGCAATCGAGATTCATTCATTTGGTATGGTCCTCAGTGGGCGCAAGCCTCAACGGCACCTAGTAGGATGCACAAGGGGTATGTCACAGAAGGTGGCATCCGCTGTCCGGCTATTATCCATTACCCAGGATTTGCTGAAACTCCAAACGGGCATATTACTGATTCATTCACTACTGTTATGGACATCCTGCCTACGATATTGGACCTTGCGGGGATTGAGCTACCAGGCCCGAACTTTCGAGGGCGTCAAGTTGTTCCGGTAAAAGGCAGATCCTGGATCCCACACCTGCTGAGGAAATCTCCCCGCGTTCATGACGAAGACCACGTCACTGGCTGGGAACTCTTCTTTCATCAAGCTATCCGCAAGGGTAAATGGAAGGCTGTATTCATTCCCAAGCCTAAAGGCCCAGAGAAATGGCAATTGTACAACATGGACAAAGATATGGGCGAAATTCACGATTTAGCAGAAGAAGAGCCAGAAATTTTGGAAGAACTGATCAAGTATTGGATGGCATATGTGGCTGAGTTCGGTGTGTTTTTGTAAGTCAGCCTACTTCATCCTCGGTCGTATTGCTACTCTAACAATGCATTAGGAGAGAGGAGCTGGAGGAGGGCTATGTCCTCCCAAAGGCTTAAGAAGCAGCCAAATAGATGGAAACGGATATGGCGAGCTTAGTTTGATATCTCAACTATAGTTATCTATCTATGCCTAGTTGGTTTTTTGGCAAGCTGAGTTATAGCCTACCACATTGGTGCAAGAATAGGTGCCATTCGCCCCGGTTGACGACTTGACGTTAATATCCTTGAAGGAAAAGCCTTCACATGTTGCAAGTGGGGAACAGGTCCAGCTAATCGCCTTTGTGCCTACTTTTTCGTTCATATATCCCGTGAAGTTGGACCAGGAAATATTCGAGAAGAATCCCGTGGGAGGTGTGTCGGCACATGCTGGCACATTATATCCTGCCCAGTGAGTACACTGCTGGATTAATACGGGCGAAGCGGTGATGTTTTCGATGTGGAAGTTCTTGAAGACTAGTGAATATGTTAGCATATTAGGTCGATATCCATGAAAGAATTGAGCGGATAAACGCACCGACATTGCGGACATAGCCATTGCCGCCGCCGCCACCCTGCGGAGGCCAATAGGTCCGCTTGCCCACGTAAGTCTTGATGTAAGCGCCATTGCGACTTCCGTATAGCTGTGTGATATGTGATTAGCTTGTTTACAACATGGGTTTATGGTAGTGGTAAACATTACAGAAACATCTTCTGCCGTGATATTCTCAACTACGTCTCTCACTCCCTCATACTGTCCAAGACTGCCGATTGCGATGCCCGCGCTGTTGTAGCATGTCAAATTTTTGACGTGAATGTTTGTCGAGCCAGGTTTAAAGCTGACACAATCGTCTCCAACGTTTGCCCAGCTATTCTATAGGAATTATTAGTCATGGCTTAGTAGAATGATAGGGACCCCAAATTCCGACCTGAATAGTAATGTTGTTACTGTTGATCGTGTCGAAGCCATCCGTATTGCCGAGATTACCTGGATTTGCCTTCATTTCGCTGTTAGATTTGTTCTCTGGAGCAACTTCAACAGTATACACTGTACCTGGAAATCGTCGGAAGTGGATGATAGGGTAATATTGTCCACAAGAACGTTTTGAGATTCCAACATCACGAAATTCCTATCCTGAGATTAGTATAGACTGTCCAAGTGAGTTGTTAGGCTGAAAGACTTGCCATTTGCCAGATTGAACAATTTGGAAATTCTTCGCCACCGCATTCTTGACATTTCGCAGACAAAATGGGATGGGACGTCCGTATAATCCGCCAACGCCCAGGGCCAGATCATACCACACTTGCCCTTGTCCGTCAATCGTGCCGGATCCATGCCCATCAATCGTGATGTCTTCGCCTGAGAATTCCATCGCGATGGAAATGTTTTGGAAGTAGTAATACGACCCATGCAGAATCCAGTACCGCACATCCGTTGAATACTGCGTTTGTCAATAACACTGGGCTACCAAGAAAGTGCAGCTTTCCATACCTCAAGGGTGCCGAACAGGTCAACTTGGACGTTCTTCAAGTTATGTAATTGAAGAGCCGTCTGAACACTGTACGTGGTGTCTTTTTGAAAGACAACCTTGCCGTTATTTCCACATTTGCTAAACGCCTCGCGGATCGCAGGAGCATCGTCACGTCCATCCTTCAAGGCGGGAATCACACAAGTGTGTTGCGGTGATGGAAGACTGTGCGCATTGGCCACAAATGCGGTCGTCAATGCCCATAATACAGGGCGAAGAAGCTTCATGATGGCCGTCGCAATGGAACCGGACGAATACGCTGATCTTGCTCTACCAGTGAAGACTGCTGATTGCCCATCTTATTTAATATGAACAGAACTTGGCACTTGACTAATCATCATCCTTAGATTCAGGCATTAATCCAGCTTGCTTCTACCACTTGCTCACCGATCATCGGAGATTGCTTCATCTTGCATTACCTTCGCCATCAGTGTAACGATGGCGTTTCTGAATGCACACTACCGGGGAGATAGCGGTGGAGCTTCTCATCGGCCCGTCGGCATTGTTTCTCTCTCATAATTCTGAAAGGACCATGCTTTTGGCTAAAAAGAAGGTCATCGAGACTTTTGCAAACTGGACAATGAATGGCGCTATCACGTTTACATCAGTGAGAAAACGGGGTAGACAGGGCCAAGTTAAGCGACTACGAGTGTAGCTTCTGAAGATTGGCAAATCGGAACATTCTATTTTGCCTCCACGCATTCTCACCGACGTGTAAAGTCATAATGATGAGCCCAGGTTTCCCTTGTTCAAGGCTTTTATCACTCAATTTCATCATCGCGGCCATCTCCAGCAGGGGAGGTTATAGGTCAGCATAAAGCGGCAAGACAAAGTCATCTCCGCTTAACCATGTTAGGTGTGGAGATGATCTCACATTTCTGCCTTCGGTGTGCTTTAACCCGTACTTTGACCCGGTAGCGAGATGCTGAATACTACCAAACTCCCGGACTATCGACGAAGAGATGATGCAGGGCTACGATGATGCGATGAAGTTCGCCGATGAATTGACCCGTCTCCTTCTGCCAACCCACGTGGTGATGTTGCCTTGGGTAGGGTCGTAGTTGTAGATGTTATTGCCACCAATTAACTTACATACCAGCCAACACCTGCCCATTCTTTCCATGTCCATGTGCCAGACAATTGTTTTCTTGACCTCCTACTTGCTGTAGGAGCGATAAGGTTACGATGAAGGTGTCATCGTTATTATCCGGAATTGCTGTTCTCAGCACTTCTGCTGCGGCTACCGAGAAGAGCGGGGGATTCGGCAGTCGGCCAGCCCCATGGATCAAATACGATGTCCCTCAAGACTTTTCTAATCCCAAAGGGCTGGCTCGTCCGGCCTTCCGATACTGGGTTCCAGATGCAGATGTGGAAGATGCTGTCCTGTATGCAGATCTACAAGAGATCAAGCAAGCAGGATGGGGCGGAGTTGAAGTCATCTGCTTAGAAAATTATGGCATTGAACTGGCTGTGGTAGATCCAGCAATTTATGGCTATGGGGGTGACAGATGGCGACAAAAGTTCAATACCATGCTGCGTGCTTCTAAAGACTTGGATCTCCTCGTGGACTTTGCTTTAGGGCCAACACAGGGCGCTTCCATCCCAATTCTAGACCCTGACTCTCCGGGAATGAATACCGAGCTGGCATATGGCATTGTCAACTTGAGTTCCGGTCAAGCCTTTAGCGGAGATATTCCACCCCCAAGCCGTACAAATGCGGGATATGCCAACAAGCCGGATTTCGATGCGCCTTTCACCAACTATACAAACAAATTTGTTGCAGCTGTTGTTGCACGTAAAAGCAAAGGTGTGTAAGACATTTACCAACTAGACCATTAATACTCAGAATTGCCTGCTAATTGCTCTTTTCTTATATCAAAGTGCCTTCCGAGGATGTACGAGTAACCCAACTCGACTTTGACGGTGTTGATGATATCACCCACTTAATCGAAGATGGCAAATTGACTTACACCGCGCCGACTGACGGAAATGAATACGTCCTATTTGCATTTTATCAGCGTCGTACTGGTTATTTAGCTGCACAAGGAGCGTTCAACAATGCCACCGACCCAAAAAACCCAGCTTCTTGGTTTGCTTATGTTGTTGATCACTTCAGCCAAGAAGGAACCGATATCTGGACTGGCTTTACCGAGCAGTACGTCATGAATGGCGAGAATGGTGATCTTCTTAGACAACTCGGCTTGTATGCATGGGAAGACTCAGCCGAGTTCCGCGCTACATTGTTCTGGACAGATGAGTTGAGGTCATACTTCCATAAAACACGCGGATATGATATTACAACCGCCCTACCGGCTCTGTTCGGCACAAGCGGCCTTCCGCCAAGCACACTGGCAAACAGTTACTTCTACTACGCCTTTAATAACCATGAAAATGGAACGGATATCAGCTGGAAGTTACGAAATGACTACTATCAGTGTCTCCAAGAAATGTACGAGCAGTATCACCTTGATGGCCTCTCGAAATGGACAAGCAAATGGGGTCTTCAAGGAAGTTTACAACCATATGCCACCGCACCGAACGCGGCGCCGCCTTGGGACATGAACTCGGCAGCTGCGCACATTGACGCTCCTGAAACAGAGTCTAATTACTTTGATGGAGTCATTGATGCATTCCGTGCAATGGGTGGCGGAGCCATGATGGGCAAAAAGCAAATCTTTTCCAGTGAACTTGGGGCACACCGTTATTTCTCGTACGCTGCCACATGGCCACTGATCCTCAATGATTGCAAGATCAATTATGCAGGTGGAGTTAACCGAATTGTTTCTCATGGCTTCCCGTACTCCGGGCTTCGACCACAGGTCGAGTGGCCCGGATTGACAACATTCGAATGGTTATACTCTGAGATGTGGGGACCACGGCAGCCCAGTTGGTCATACGTCAAGGAGATGGGAGATTGGATTGCTAGGACTCAACTTATTCTCCAAACTGGTGTGCCGAGGATAGATATTGGCATATATCGCCACAAGTATCTCTCTGTTGACATAAAACATTACAACATGGGAGAGAACATATTCTGGGATCAATCGCTCCAGGATGCTGGGTACTCCTACGTTTCTGTGAGCCCTTCACTCCTGAAACTGGTACGTTTTCCCCGAGTCCATTATTGCCCATAATACCCTAACAATTGCAAACAGGATAACGCAGTCATTTCAAACGGATTGCTTGCAGAAAATGGCCCCGGTTTCTCTGCCTTTATTGTAGACAATTCAACCAACATCACGTCTGAAGCTGTCGATCGATTTCTGGAGTATGCCAACCATGGGTTTCCTATCCTTTTCGTGGGCGGGGTTCCGGAGACAACCCCTTACTATTGCGATTCATGCGATCAGCATGTTAAACAAGAGATACAAAAGTTGACCAAATATTCCTCGGTCAAGGTCCTTCAATCAGAGAGCGAAGTTGTGGGCGCTTTGGCAGCTCTCGATGTACAACCTGCCGCAAAGAATCTCTCTCCAACTCCCATCTTATACGTCCATAGAATCGACGAGGATAATCATGTTGATTACTATTGGGTGTATAACTCAGATATATACGAAGATCATGCCACAGAGGCTTCCATCAGAGGCAGTGGCATTCCGTATACACTAGACGCTTGGACAGGTGCCATCACGCCCATTGTCAACTACACAATATCTGGGGATAGATTCAATGTCTGGATCGAGCTTCGATCAAATCAGTCTACAATCCTGGCGTTTGCTCCCCGTGGATTCTTCCCTCACGTTTCAGTCCCGGATATCCATGTTACTAAGACAGATGTTGAATATCTCAACTATTCGGCTAGTAGCCACTCTATCATCGCTCGGTCTGCCTCAAAGGAGAACAAAAAAATAACGCTGAGTGATGGCCGAGTCTTCACATTGAGCGGCCTCGATCAGCACTCTAATCCAGCAGCACTTGGTCCATGGAATGTCACCATTCAGGATTGGCTTCCTAACCCAGACAAATTCAACAACTATACGTCTGTATATCAATATCACAATCTTCAGTTGGACGAGCTTATTCCCTGGTACAACATCTCAGGGCTTAGCAGCACATCTGGTATTGGTACTTATAAAACTCAGTTTACTTGGAATCCTAATGGCAAAGTCAACGGGGCTTTGTTAGACTTGGGACCAGTATTCAATACTATCCGGCTCTGGGTCAATAACCACTGGACTGGCCCTATTGATATCACAGATGCAGTTGTCGACATCACGCCATTCTTGAAATCGGGTCTTAACGACGTGCAAATTGAGGTTTCATCTACTCTCAGAAACAGGTTGCTTCAAGTCAACGTCACAGAATCATGGGAGCAATCACAATACGCGAGTAGCTACGGTGGCCAGCCATATGGTCTTGCAGCACCTGTTCAGCTAATCCCGTTTGCTGAGAAAGTAATTAAGCTATAATGAGCTTTGCCTATCAATAGATTAAATTACCACATTTTGAATAAGCGCCGTAGCCAGTAACTTAGTCCACACATGAAAACTTAATTCGTAGTGTTATGTCCGATATGTAGTATCTGCTTCCAAAACGTCAGACTCCTTGATATCAAGACTACAACACATAGCGTGAATTGCATCATTTCAATCGCGCTAACTATCCCAGTCTGAAGATAGCATATCAGCAGTAACGCAATTCTAATTGTCTATACACCACATCACGTCCGTAGTTATCCTGACAGTCAGGGCAATAGTCTGGTGCCGAAAAGCCGCTGCCAAGGATTTTTTGTTTTGCGATGTTCCGTCTTGCTAGATAATTAGCGTAGTTGTGATGGAGTCAACAAGCTTCTTTCGGGCTTAAAGACGTAGCTAATAGCAGAACTAATGTCAGGTTGGTGCTGCCAAGACTTGTAGGCTCGATTTTGCAAGTGTCATTCGCTCCTCGGCCGAGACACAATGTCGGATGTCGCTGTCAAATCCCGCTTTGGGCTAATAAACCCTTGAAAATCGCCAGATAGTGAGACGGCGACAGATGTCGTGATAGATGGTATATATGTCGCGACAATCCTAGGAAGCCCGGAGCGGGAATAACCCCGGTTTTCACGGAAACCTGGTGCCGAAGATGTCGTTAACATTGAGAATACAGGCTGAGAAACCCCACATCTCGCCGCTTTAATATGCCCCATGCTCGTTATGGTCTATGTATAAGCTTGTGTGTTAAGCTAGGCATGCAGGATAAGGTGAACGTCATTCAAGCTTTCGGTGTTCAGAGAGGTATATTCAGGCTGTTTGTAGCGAGGAGTAACTGGCCGACGACCCTTTTGCAAATTTTTAGCTTTAATTTCCCTTTCTTTGCTTTCCTTTTTAACGTGAAAAGATATCACATGCTCGTTATTGCGGCGGTATCGGCGGTTGGAATTTCTCTTATATTGTTATTTCTCCCCCCATTGGCATTAAATGCATGCAATACTATTCTGACGGTCTTCATACCTCTACGTGCAACTTTACCAGTTGCACTTGGTAAATCTCTTCGAGATGGCTTACAAGATCAGCAACATCTATGTCATCACGGCCTTCCTTGTCATTGGAGGGCTGCTGCAAGGTTTTGACATATCATCTCTTTCAGCGATCCTGAGTACCAAGCCATTCAAAGAAGAGTTTGACAGCCCGACAGCTGATCAACAGGGCGGTATAACTGCCAGCATTTCTGGCGGATCATTCTTAGGATGCCTTGTCAATATGTTTGTAGTCGATAGATTCGGCCGCAGATATACTATGATGGCAGGATGCATTATATTTGTCATCGGCGCCGTAATATGTACGGCTAGCGTTGATATCGCGATGTTAATAGTCGGCAGGCTTCTCTGTGGTGGAGCAGTTGGTAATTTTATTTGACGTTTGCTACACAATGATACTAAGGCTGACTTCGGTATAGGCATGTTCACATCTACAGGGCCGCTATTCTTGGCCGAATTGTCCCGGCCTGAGACTAGAGGTCGCATCTTGAGTTTCCAACAATGGAGTATCACTTGGGGAGTAAGTGGACACCGGCCGAAATTCTTGAGCATCTAATAGTCGGAACAGAAGCTCACTATTATAGGCCCTTATCATGTATTACATCACTTTCGGCACCCAATACACAAAGACTGAGGCAGTGTTCCGTGTGCCTTGGGCTGTACAAATGTTTCCTGCTCTCGTCCTGTTCGTTGCTTTATTTTTCATACCTGAATCACCCCGCTGGCTCGCCTCTCAAGACAGATGGGAGGAGGCTCTCGAGGTACTTGCCAGCGTTCATGGACAAGGCAATCAACAAGCCCCAATTGTACAAGCCCAATATGCGGAAATTCGAGAATCAATGGCCGTTTCGGAATCACAGGGCGAAGTGAAGTGGGCTGAGTTGATCCATCCTGACAACATCCATCGCATTTCGAACGGAATATTTGTCCATATCTGGACGCAACTGAGTGGCAATAATGCCTTGCTATACTACATTGTCTACATCTTCCAGATGGCTGGCCTTACTGGAAATGTCAAACTTATTGCATCTAGTGTTCAGTACATCATCAACGTCGTCTTTACTCTGCCGGCCATTTTGTTTCTCGACCGAATTGGCCGGCGCCCTGCACTTATCGGAGGGGCGTTTTTCATGATGATATGGTTGTACTCTACCGCTGGCGTTATGGCACAGTATGGTCACTATGTCCCCGGCGGCTTTGATGGATCAAGTGCGGTGACTTGGACGATGAATGATGACGCGAAATCAGCCAAGGCGGCCGTCATTGCATTTACTTATCTTCTTGTTGCAACATATAGCTTCACCTGGGCCCCCATTTCGTGGTGCTATCCGTCCGAAATTTATCCCATACGCTTGAGAGGCAAGGCCGTTTCTATCGCGACTTCTGCCAACTGGATTTTGGGTTTCGCCAACAATTACTACACTCCTCCGGCATTTCAAAACATCCAGTGGAAGACATTCATCATTTTCGGCACTTTCAATGTTGTCGCATGTCTCCACGCGTTCTTTTTCTTCCCGGAGACCAAAAGGAGAAGTCTTGAAGGTGAGAGATATCCCGCGAAAATTTCCTTGAAGGTTACTTTTCAGCAAAATATTATGGCAAATCGCTAACAATATGCATTTCTAGACATTGACGAACTTTTTGCCAGTGGAGTTAAGCCTTGGAAGTCTAGTACTCTGCCAAAAGCTGATAGGCTGCACGAGTTAGTGGAGGAAGCTGACAAAGGCAAGCTACAATACGAAGTGAATGAAGTTTAACAAAAGCATACTTACTCTTAAGATAATAGTAATGATATTGTAGTTGGTTGGATGAGAAAGTCTTAAAAATTGATCCTTATCGATGGCTTATTTGGGTAGATGCCGAAATGAATGGCTCACCTGATACGACGTCACATGAAACATGTGATTATTATAGCAAAACTAATGAGTATTGGTCACACACTCCTTTTTGAATGAATATACTAATTCTGAGGCATCCCAATAAGAAAACAGACTTCTGTTAATAATCCCGACTGTAGCAACTCAACGATGGGCAAATATCCCCTACCAAAATGGAATAACTGAGAGTATCCAGAACAAGCATCTCAATCTAGTCATCAATTTTGCCACTGTGTAACCTCTACATTCCATGTTATGAACTGCTCCGTTCAGAAGTACACCAGCGGTATAAGCTACGTCCAAGGCGTGATTTGGTTGGTGAGATTCACTTGGCACGGTAGCATAATTCTTCGTAAGATGGCGCTAACCACCTTGACAGCCGCCCCTCATAATAGAACCACCGTTTGGTCTTCAACCTTACCATATAGCACACTAAGAGGATTGGCAACTGCTGATCTCTCATTTCTTTGCCGCTATATCAAGAGTTAAAGTGAATTCTACTGTTGAATGTCGAAAAATGGAGAGTAACGATAGTTGACAGCACGTAAGTCTTTCAAGAATGAAGCACAGTGATGTATTGGCAGCTATTTATGCGCTGTAGACTCTATATAGCCCCTTTGCTTCTTTGATCTCCCAGATTCTCATCTTCGACGCAGTGCACAATCTTAGTAGCGTCGTTAATACTTGCTTCAGCTTAGCAGTCGTAAGAGAAAGAGCCCAGGATCGGTGCAGCAACGCAGCTGTCAAGACCAACAGTAGTGGCGAAGTCGCTGCAGTTGGGGTCAGTGTAGACAGAGACTAAACACATTAGACACAGTTTATGACAGTTATCGGCATAATTCGACTTACAGCTACATCCACCATCAACTTGGGTTGCTTTGGCACTGGAAATACCGCCAAGCTGGTGGCAAGCTCCGTCGCCGGCAGGGCTTTGGAAGCTGCAGCTGCCACCGCAATCTTGCTGGTTGCAAAAGAGGATTTGGCCGGCCATAGCAGAGCTGGCAAAGAGAAGACCAAGGGCGAAGAACTTCATGTTGATTTTGGGGGTTTGTTTCGTTTAAGTTTGAGTGTGGTAATTGAGCTTGTTGAGAAGACTGTTGTTATTCTGAGATTGACCATTATTCCAACCGGACGTCGACGCCTCTTTATACTTTTTACCTCGCCATAGACTTGTACATCATTTCCATTCTGGTTTGATCATTGCCCGCGTTATGTTGGTTTGTTGTGTCCGTTGGATGGGCTTACATTCTGGTGTTACAACATTGAGAGTGAGATACGAGAACTCTCTTGTCCTAACAGGTCATAAACAGCAATTAAACCGAGTCATTTCATGCATTACGTATTATGACTCCTTGGCATAATCTTTGCAACGTATCAAATGGCAAGGTCTTTGCTCCAAGGTGCGCTGATTATTCAACTTGTATCATGTGTTACCAATGAAATGTCTCAGGATGGAAAGACGGAAAGACGGTATGTACACACGGGTTTCTTAGGTATGTAGCTGTCACAAATAGCCGAGAGTTCAATTCTTACGAACAAGTTAATCCTCGAGTTTAGAATCTACTCAATACCATTATGGTGTCAGTGATATTATGAATACTGTTAACACTTTTCTAATAGCCCGTTTCACTGCGCCTAAGAACAGCGAGACTATGATAACATTTCATTGACTCAAATATACCGAAGTTACATGATTCAAACAACCCATTTGACATTGTGTAATGCCAATAATGATCTACAATAAGCATACTAATTCGGACTCCAAGATGCAGTTAAGTTTTCTGATCTGTCAACTAAGGAACGGCCGATCGCCCGACAATATGAGCCGTCCTTCTATATAAAGCCATAATAATCATAGAATACTTAAATCTTAGTTGCATCGTTTACGCCCTGCTTGAAATAAGCGCTAGATCTAATACACAGAGATCGGCAGCGGCAGAAGTCAGCCTTCCAGGTACAAGGATTTTACAGGATCCGAACATCCATCAATTGAGCATTACATAATGTGTAGGGTCTGTTAAATAAATATAGCTGAGCATGAATTCTTGTTGAGATTGTAACAGCACATGATAAAAATGATGCCTGTCAGAAGCGTCAGCTTAATACGTCACCTTGGTGTTAAGTGTCGAGAAAGTCAGCTCATAAATTACGTATCAGTTTCAGTAATCCTCCTCCTCATCCAATGGACTAATTAATGACACGCAACTTTACAATGCCTATATTTTAACGGTTGCCACTGGTCCCATAGTAGACAAACCACAAGGTAGGTTTCTAGGACCTACAGCTAGTTGCTGCTTTGTCTAACTTTGGGTTCCCTCCAGTATAGAGCTCATGATGTTCGCAGGCTTTGAAGTCCGTGTTCAATTTTTTCCGACTGTATCAAAAGGAAATGCCAACCGTTTCAAAACTCAAAAGTTCATGGTCATAGTTAATGATTGTATGGACTTGGATTCGGCCAGAAGGGTATAATCCTGGCATTAAGGGTAATCCATATTCATTGCAACCATCACACAGTAGTACCCAAATAATGAGACTTAATACAAGCGTAGACAATTGAAGCCTAAAATTATCGATGATGATAACATGTGGATGGTAACTGACTTGTAATCGTGTTGGTGGAGACAGAAAAGAGTTTCAGAAGTGAAATAGTAGAAATATCAAGGTATTCGCGACAAGAGCAATTGGAGATATTCGGAGGTGACTAGTCAATCTAGACCGATAACATACACTAGATAGGAGTCGGAGCCATGAAGATTTTCAGATATCTGTTTAATCGAATAGGAAATTTACAGGCCAGTCCTCTGTGTCGATCAAAAGGGTGTGAAGATCGATCACTGACTTTTAATCTCCGGTTACCTACTCCGTACAGAGCCTAAAACTGCCGATTCGAATGTTGCGCTACGCGTCTAGTGGATTCACGTCCCACAACCTCATGTAACCAGCTGCTCATCTCGTCGGCTGAACGCCTACTTTTTCTCCAATGGTTCATCAATGTACATTTAAAGCCAAAGCGCATGCGAATAACAGCCTCCAAGAACGGTTGTCCAAGAACGGTTGTTCTTGGATATCTAGCATGGCGAGCAATGCTAAACTTTACCACGTTCGCGCATGCTTCATCTCACTCACTGTACATAGGTGCCCCGCAACCTAAACTCCTCTGCCCGTGTGGCTAGTTTAAAGATTCAATGTTCGATGCCACATATCTTTCACTTGGTTTAGAATCTTTCACTCCTTCCCTCTCTTTTCTTACGTATGATTTATCTACTATTGAACCTCTAAAGCCGCTTTGGATTTCTGCCTGGCAAGTAGACCGTCTCACTCCTTAGTTTATTAATCTACCAGACGCCGATAGACTCCTCTAGCTTATATCCACCCACTATAAAAGCCACTGTACGAGTATGGAAGACGGGCCACGCGATGCAAATTTGCTGGGTGGGTACATACACCCTGCAGATGGGACTGGCCGAATGTGTCACTGTGCACGGCGTACATACTGTAACCCTCAGTGCCTATCTACTCCGTATCTAGCGGGCATATCCGGCGGGGTTGCAACCCGCCAGTCTCAAGACGAGTTCTACCTTTTCTTCCTTGTCACGCTCTCATACATCAGCCGGCATCTTCAGTAGCTTTCAATACCTATTCGACATCGCGTCGCCAAGTCTCTCAAACCTTGTATAGAGAACCAAATCGGAGTGAAGAGTATGCTACTGCCACTTATACGATGACACGAGCCCGGAAGCAAGTCACCAGATCATTCTCCGCCTGCTGGACCTGTCGCCGGCGGCGTGTCAAGTGTAATGGCATTGGCCCGCCATGTAACCCGTGCAAAAAGCACAAGATTCAGTGCGAAGGCTACGGAATCGAATTGGTTTGGGTAGATCCCAAAACAGGCACGTACCCGCCATATTGTCGCCGGAGCATGGATTTCGAACAAACATGGCGTGGCAGGCCAAACCTAAACGAAGGGCAACTGCAGCGCTTGATCGACGAAATGGACGACATTGATCCGGCATTTTCCCAGCGCAAGGCGTCCTCAAGTCCATTCACAGTATTCAAAATTTCCCAATCAAATGAATGCCCGGTATCGGACAGTCCTGCTACGGACATATCGTCGTTGAGCTGTCGATCTGTTGAGTCCCTATCGCCATTTTCTGCATCGAAGAGGTTCTCATCACCTTTTACTGAAAGTGACATTTCCCTATCACCATCACTGACACCCACAATCACTGCATTTTTGTCGATGCCGAAAGATGAAGCCATGATGTTTTACCACTACGTGACGTGGATAGCACCTCTGATGATTCCTGTGGACAGCACCGAGAATCCTTGGAAATCAGTGTATCCCTCCACAGCGCTTCAGGATACTTCTCCGGCTTCACGCGCTTTGTATCATGCGATACTAGCTCAGTCAGCTTTTAACATATCCAATCTACAAAAAGGCAACCCGGAATCCCATCGCCAAAGAGAATCTGTCGCTTTGAAGCATTATGGAGCTTCATTAAGAGAGCTGAGTAAGAGCTTGAATGCCACAAAGGAAACGGAATATGATGCCTGCGCTGCTACTTTATATACGCTTATGATATCCGAGGTGAGTCTCCTACTAATTCGTAATAATAGAGTTAACTTATTTTCCTGGCCAGGGCAATGCGCGTGGCTCAGTGGCTTGGAGGAATCACTTTGACGGTGTCGGAGGCTTCGTCACCCACTTTGTTCAGCAAAAGCCATGGACCCGATCCACGCACTCTTGGGTAATATCCCAAAGCCTTGCGCTCTCATTCGAAATATCACAGACAGTCAATGTCAAACCCTACGGTCGATCGTCGATAACAGATGTTCTGTTAGACAGCGTCGCATCGCACCAAAATTTCGGGTACACCATAGGTGCAAGCTGCGATGTTTTAAGAACCATTTCATCAATAAGACTTTTTGCGGAGAAAATCGCACTCGGCGATATCCCTGATAATCTCGGTATTTTGATTCAGTCATGCCTCGTCGAGTTATCACCTCTCAATAATAGCAACTTCGATATGGATCTCGATATACCAGAGCGCGATAGTGTTCTGGAGTCGCTGCCGGAAACGCAGCAGCACAAGTTTCTAGACTGTCTACATCTCCGCCTTTTTCGCACCGCAACACTCATATATCTACACCAAGCTATTCTTAAAGTTCCCCCGCGAGGCGTTCGAAAATATGTCAAATCGGTCCTTGAAGATGCTATGACATTCATCCACATGCGAGGAGGCTCGATATCCATGTGGCCAATCTTCATTGCTGCCACTGAAGCTACTGAAGAGGAGGATCAATTGATGGTCGAACAGTGGCTAGCGATATCGAGCCGACTTGGAATGCAAAATCGCTTGATAGCTAGAAAACTCCTTCATCAAATATGGTACGAACGGTCTGAAGAAGCAGCTGCCAATGGCCTGGATCCAAATCAAGTGATAATTGACTGGAAGGCAGTTCAACGAAGATTAGGGTTTGACCTTTTACTTTTGTAAATCGGAATTCTTCTTCTTTTGTCCATAGAAATTCATGGTAAAGCGGTTGTATAGATAGCATTTCTTATTCGAATACGCCACCTAATTTAATTCTTTATTTTACTAAAAGCTGCCTCAACAGCTGTTGCCATGTCTCCCAAGGTTTCATACGTTGCCCCAATGTTGACCTTGTCCTTTACAGCCTCCAGGTCACCCATGCCCATACTACCACCTCCACGTGAGATCCAAACCCCAGAGCGAAAGCCCAGAGATGCGACTGGGATGAGATCAAATGTGAGACTCTGGGCCGTATGGCAGATATCACTTTTCTCGATGCCGAAATCTTGGCGGGCATGTTCGACAAGATAGTTGAAGTTGTTTGGGTCTGGCTTATAGGTGCCAATATCCTCAGCGACATAGATGGCATCGAAATTGACCCCGTTTAAGCCATTCTTCAAAGTATTTCCAAAGGATACTTTATCAACATTGCTTAGCGCAATTAATTTATAGTATTTGCCCAGCTTCTGCATGGCTGCCACAGTGTCCGCGAAAGCTGGCCATTGCCCGATGGCTCCGCCAAATGCTTCCGCTTCCTCCCGGGTTACAGATATTCCTATATCTGCAGCAACATTTTCATATACTTTGCTCAGCAAGATTGAATATTTTTCGTCTGGATACTGAACTTCCAGCTTATGTTCATGGATCGAATATTGTTTGAGTAGATGGGCTCGGAGATCAACCAGGCTTTTGTCCCACAGTGGATGGTCCTTGGGGAGTTTCCCCAGCAATGGAAGAAATTGTTGAAAGATTCCAGATTCCCAGTCAATTAGAGTTGCATATATGTCGAATGACAGGGCTTTGTACGATGTGAGGTCAAAAGAGGCCATTTTGAGATGTTCTTCGAGGGCGCAAGAGTTTTTGGTCTCTCAGTGGAAAGAAGGCGGGATTCTCATGTCTATTATATAGAGAAAAATGCGGAGACCATCTACTAAGAATTATCTGTACTTTTCGATACTATATACTAATTCATACTGCTCCAAACTTCGTCGTAGGTAATTCTGGACGGCTTACGAGGTGCAGATAAGTTATTCACAGACTTATCGTCTACGGATCTAGACAACAATACTCCGTCCTTGGCATATTCTTCCGGTTAGACTGTCTTGGTGTAATCTAGAAAGTGGAGGCCAGAATCCTCTCTCCAACAAAAAGGGCAGCCTACGACGAGATCCAGTCCAAATATGCCGGACGCTAATGCACAACCACCCCCGCTTTCTGTGTTATTAGTCGTAGTCTCCCAGCACGGTATGTATGTATAATGTCATACAGTGTGGTGGATTTGGTCTATATGTACTTGCGAGGCAGCCTCAGCGGATATCCCTCTTGGTTGTAGTAGGAATCGTTACCCAGAGAGGATATCCGAGTATAAATCCTTATAGTCAATACTCTGTAAAATTATCCCAATCAGCATGGCATGAGTCAGCAGCTAATACGCCAAGTTCTATATCTCCACTTTAAAAGATTCCAAGGCTGAAGTATGAGTAGACCAAGACGCATATTTGCCCATGGAATAGTCAGCAGCGTCGTTCAATTCATCTCTACGAAGTAAGTCTCTATAATCATAGAGCATCTAACATAGCTACAAGCCAGATTGGTACACATCACATTTCTGTTAGTCATGTAGCAAGAGCCAAAAGCGCAGCGCAGTGGTGCTGGTCTATGTGCCTATATGATTCAGGTTAATCTACGTGTAACGTGGGACAGCTTTGATTCACCCTTGATGGTAAACCAATAGAAGCAGAGGTGCCGATTTTGGAATTGGCCAGAAGCCAACCTCCGGCAATCAGATAACCTAGGTGTGGCAAGTGTGTCTAATAAGTGAACTATTATCGGCAGAATCCGATGAAGGATCCAGTAAAGAATGCTCGAAGAAGTGAGCAAGCCACGTGGAATGAAATTGACAGGTAATATGCCTAAATCAACGTCATAGGAGCCCTGGTGGGCGCGGTCAGAGTTATCCTCTTTCCGCGCAACGAAATGGTCGACCCATCATTATGCCCGAAGGAATTGCGAACCGCCTGCCAACTGATACTTTTAAGCTAAATTTGACTAAAATATGCTGATAAGATGCAGAAGTGACCATTAGGCCTCCATTTCCATGATTAACTCTATATAAATTGGCAACTATGCCCGCGTTTTCTACCCCGCATGAAGCATCACAGTTTGGGCGACTAGGGCGATATCTCTTTGGTCATTGTTACGGAACATCCAGTTGATGCCAAAGATCAATTCGACTTGGTCTTTTAGAGAAGGTGGTCAACATAAACCGGGCAAAGAAAGGGGATTAATAATTCAACATTCTCGTAAAATGAATCGTTGACGTAAGTTCATCTTTTAAAGAGGCTCAATTGCAACGTTCACGGTCAGGAGAGCGTTTGAAGAAAGTTCTTGCGTCACTCATGCTCATGATGCTGTGTGGTTCCGAACTTTCCTATTGGGTTCTCTACGAACTAAAAACTTAGTGGAATTCTGTGCGGGGAGAGAAGCTCTGTCTATATATCGGGTACCTGAAGGGTATATAATGGTGGCCTTTTCCCTCGACATTACCATGAAGCACTCGAGCTACATATTCTGATTCAAATTCCTTGCATTCAATAAACCAATTCAGACCCGTCTTTTCATCGAATATCCAATCATGTCACACCTGGACGTCGAACCTTCTATTCCCGTTGGCTCTACTGTTGTAGTGTCGGGGGCAAACGGAAACATAGCGAGCCACATCGTGGACCAACTGATCAAAGCGGGCTACATCGTTCGTGGCACCGTTCGTGACGTGAAAAAGAACAGCTGGCTAATTGATCACTTCTCCAATATCTATGGCCCCGGAAAAATTGAGCTGGTTGAAGTACCAGATATGTCAGCCAGCGGTGGTTTTGACGAAGCTGTCAAGGGTGCCTCTGGGTTTATTCACACAGCCACGCCAGTGATGGAGAATGCAGATCCCAATGCTGCGATACCGGTTGTTATTCAAGGGACTGTAGGCGCTCTCCAGTCTGCTGCTAAAGAACCTAAAATGAAGCGCTTCATTCTCACTTCCTCATCCGGAGCCTGCACGGCTCCAAAGCCAGGAAAAGTATTTACAATCGACTCTAATACTTGGAACGAAGAGGCCATATCTGCAGCGTGGGCGCCACCACCATATGAAGGGTTTGAACGCCTCCTAGACGTCTACTATGCCAGTAAGACTCAAGGAGAAAAAGAGGCATGGAAATGGGTTCGCGAAAACAACCCAAAATTTGTTCTCAACACTGTCTTACCGAACGCCAACTTCGGTCCTGTTGTCGACAAACACCACCAGAAATATCACAGTACCTTGGGCTGGATCCGTGCCCTCTGGAATGGATTTGATGGTGAAGAAGGCGTGCGAAGCCAGCCACCACAGTACTACATCAATATTGTGGACGACGCCATTGTTCATGTTGCAGCGCTGTTGTACAAGGACGTGAACAACGAGCGGCTCTTTACCTTCGCATATCCATATAACTGGAATGACATTTTGGCCGCCTTTAGGAAGCTCTATCCAAGCAAGAAATTTATAGACGACATTCCGAATCTGCAGCGCGATCTAAGCGTCGTGACCAATGGGCGGGCAGAAGACCTGCTTAAGCGGTTTGCTGGACATGGTTGGACCAATCTTGAAGAAACTATTAAAAGTACTGTAGCAGACTATTAAATCATCAAATACCGAAACGTTATTCTCTTACTCTACTGTCATCTGTAAAGATAGCGATCTCAAACATTAAGGCGAGCAACCTGCTGTGAAGAAACAGTATGGTCGGATTCGCTTGAGCAGGATATGAACAAGCAGCGTGACTGCAAAATAACGTGGTATCGATTGTCGATATTCCACTTAGCAATACGACTTCTTTGTATACCTTTCTACCCATTTTCTTAATGGCCAACTCCGGTTATGTAGATCTTTAGACCAAAAGAGAGTTGGTCCGACTTCTCTAATCCAAGTACATGATGTGCGTAATTAATAGCTTTAGAGCCGCGCTTTCTCGAAGTTGACTTCTTTGGTAGCGCTCAATTCTTTTTGAGCCTTTTCATTTAGTCGTTTCCACATGGCCTTTCGTCGTTCATGTCCATCGAGAAAGGCTCTTACCCATTCTCTCTGAAACTTTGGAAGCTTACGCCCTTTCCCTTCCTCTCCTTCTCCAGCTAACTCTCTTAGTGTTTCAAAATAGTCTTCGAAGTCAGGGAATATCAGTGTGAACTTGACGCCATCTCCGCGCACTTTGATCCTCTCGGTTTCCCATCTTCGCATCTTCTCAATTGGTGGTAGCGTAGCTCGTCCTGCGAGGAGTCGTGCTGCTAGAACTGCTTGCCATTCGAATACTTTAAATGTCAAACCCGCTGCGACGGCTCCGACGAAAAGCAAGGTTGGGTCATTTTGCCAAACAACATGCTGGTATAGATCTGGCACCCGATTATTGCGGACCGGAACATCGGGGAGGAAAGGCATAGACCAGCTGTAGCCTGTGCTGAAAACGATGTAATCCACATTGGCAATCGAGTTTCCATCCACCAAATGAACAGTTCTGCCTTCGACTCGAGCAATTGACGGATAGTTCCTTATTTTGGGATGATTAAAAGCCTCTCCTCCAAAATATCCATTGATGGTGTGTCCAATCGTGATAGCGTGTACCGGGGCTTGTGCCGTATTGACAAGATCGAAGGCGATATCAGCTCCAGAGACGGATGCTCCGACGACAACGACGCGCTGGAGAGAAAGCTTTAGACTCTCTTTCGACGATAATTCTACTCTTGGATAGCTTATGACTTACCTTGCCTATAAAGGGCTCCCGGCCGCGAAAGTGTTTACTATGGATTACACTCCCGGGCCTTGCCTTCTCGAATGCCTCCAATCCTTCAATGGGAGGAATATAGGGTACCCAGAAATGCCCGCTCGCGACAACGACGGCATCAAACCATTCTACCCACCAGTAATCGCTGCGTTGCCCACTCTTGCGCAATACAACTTTCCACTCTGTACCAATCTTTTCTACTTTCTCCACGGTGGTGTTGTAAGAAACGAAATCACGATAGCCCCTTCTATCAACAAGACTTTGAACATATCTCTGAATGACATCCCACTTTCTAAATGGAGTATCTGGTCCGTGATTAGATATTGAGAGCTCACTACGCTCCTCTGGAATTGGCTCTTGACTAAATTCCATAGGCAGATGGTCAATGTTAGTCTCAAGATACGGATAGACTGATGACTCTGAAAACCGAGGCTGGCTTGATATCTGCGTTTGGGCTGGGAGTGTCTTTGGAATAGTCAATGGAGTATCTGCTGTACGGCTTGCCAACGCACTGAAGTTGGACAGCGTAGGAGGCCGTGTTGCATCATCTATCCTAACATGAAGTTAACATTTATAAATAATAATCTTTTCCGCCTATCTGAAAACTTCACCCTGTTGGGGGTTGCATTTTCTCTAGGGGGAAACAACTATATTTGCTGAGAGACAGATAACTATTATTAACGTACCAGCATCCTCCAGCACGTTCTCGGCGTTCGAAGACACGAATGATATCGAATGCCTTCTCCTGAGCCAGGGCATCAATGGCAATAGCACCTGCTGGCCCGGCGCCAATGACGGCCACTCGTCGCACTGGAACACTGCCCGTCATTATAGCTAGAGGTGATTTACCAAGTTGGAGACTGTAGGATTTTGCATCTAGATCTCAATTTAAAAAGAATGAAAAATGACAAGTCTTCAACTGCCACACAGCGAAGAAGCTGGGGTAATTGATGATTTAGATTCCACGGTGGATTATGGCATGTAATAAAGTTAATAACATTTTCGGTTATCTCCAACCTGCCGCATATGCCGCACGCGCCGCAATGAGTCTAATTACTGAACCAACTGATTCCAGGGCCTAGATTTGCTTGTTTTGCTTGTTGCGCGGGTCGATCTGCCGGCATTGCGCAAATGGTGGGTTCCATCACGCAATCTGATAGCCTCTTAGCTGGAGCTCACTAGTGCTCGGCATTGAGATGCAACGATCAACAGAGAGATGCTCCCCCACGAGACAGGCTTGGTACGAATTTTTTGGTAGTAGGAATTCTGCTAACCAGGACAAGCAGATGAATATAAACAAAACAATAAATAGTATATGCATCGGCTGACCCAGTAATTGCCTACCGAAGAAATTGCCTTTCTTTATCATGGAGGGGTGGAAAACCTTATCACAGATGAGGCTGACAAGAGAGTCTTCAGATATCCAGACTGAATGGCTTCACCATTTACTAAACTATGACAAATGTAATAAAGAACATCTAGATGGTCTTGAGTGCCATCCCGAAGATGTTTCGCCAGCCCACCATTATCCTAAAGGTCACTAGTGAGATCTCCATCATCACACCTTGGCCATCTAGAGAGAATCGGGTATATCTTCTAGCACGCCATATTTGGCGATTACACAAAGAGACGCTACGCCGTTATTGGTGACGATTGAATATTGGATGCTCAGTGTCATGGCCTTGGAACTATGTTCGCCTTTTTAACTATGTATGTTCTTAAATAGATGCGAGATCATCATGCATATGCTCGTACCTACATGTGTTTGCCCCCATGGTAGCATTCTACCTAGCTACTTTATGTAACATCGCTTTTCTGCAGTCGTTTGTAAACCGTGGCAGCGAAAATGAGTGAAAAACGAGAAGAGAAGCAGCAAGGCAGCTTCGCAAACAATACGCTACAAGAAGATTCCGATGTTTCGCTTAGAGGAGAAGACCAGCCAGAATGGAACTTGGCTGAAGAGCTGAGAGTCCGTACAAAGTACATCGAATATATCCTCCCTTGGGTGATTTGAAGGACCTTCTAACTTTGTACAAGAGTAGACATGACCGTGTTGCCACTTCTTTTCCTCGGCTTGCTGGTTTTCCAACTTGATCGCATGAACATTGCAAGCGCCTTGACGGGAGGCTTTGCAACAGATATCCATGTCACTCAGTCTACAATTAACTTGGGAAATCAGCTTATGTTCATGGGTCAGTTTATACTCTTTATTTTTTCAAAGCCTTTTATTAAATTATAAAGCTATTGTCATTTTTGAGATTCCATGCAACATGGCACTCCAGCGCGTCGGCCCACGCAAGTGGATATCTGCCCAAGTATTTGCATTTGGTTTCATCGCAATCATGCAAGTATTTATCAAGAATCGAGGAGGATTTCTCGCTACTCGCCTTCTTCTCGGATTTGCTGAAGCCGGCTACATTCCTGGAGCATGTTATACCTTATCGACCTGGTACAACAGGCGAGAGCTGGCGAAAAGAGTAGCTATCTTCTTCTTCGGCATGTTTGGGGGTAACGCAATCAGCCCCCTACTGGCTTCAGGTATATTGCTGCTGGATGGCCACCGGGGCCTCCGAGGATGGCAATGGCTCTTTCTACGTAAGACAAATGGAAACTCTTCTGATCTCGGCGTCTCTTTTATCCATTCTATGCGTTGCTTGATAACTGATGCCAGCGTTTAGTCGAGGGCCTTTTTACAATCTGTGTTTCCATAGTCCTCTTGGTTTTCCTTCCAGGGTCGCCCTCTCATCCAAAGCCTCTATTAAGCTCGGGATTAATAAGATTCTCAGAGTCTGAATCAAAGATATTGCTAAAGCGCCTTGAAAAGGATGGCGAAGAGGATCGAAGCGGACAGGGTCTCAAAAAGATTCCTCTCTCAGTTGTGTGGAGCACAGTATCTCACTACCGCCGGTGGCCACATTTCGTCTCAACTTTCGTTGTCTTCTCAACTTGGAGTCCTTTGACCACATATACGCCATCAATCATCATGTAAGTCCTTGTCACTGAATGGCGTTAAATTCTTGTTCTTATTCTGACTCGCGGTATATCTTATCAGGTCATTAGGTTTTGACAGAACAAGGGCAAATGCTTTGGCTGCAGTCGGCGCATTTCTTGCCCTTGCCGTTGTCTTCATGTTTGCATTTATAAGCGACCGCACCAATCAGCGAGGTGCTTCTGTGATTGCAGCCCAGACATGCTACTTAATCACATTGATTGTAGCTCGCTCACTTCAGCCTCATGTGGGCAAGTGGTCGCGATGGGGTTTGTGGACGGCTGTTAACAGCTTCGCCGTTGGCTACCATCCTGTTCACAATTCGTGGGTTCAGCTCAACTGCAACGACCCCAGAGAGAGGAGCATTAGCATTGCGTAAGTTTTTCACGTCATGTCCTTCCAATGAGACACTTGTTGATGTTGATATACTACAGCATGTGGGTCATGTCTGCTATTAGTGGTCTTATGGCCGGAGCGCAATACTTTCAAGCAGATGATAAGCCGCTGTGAGTTGAATCATTGTGAAGACAGAATGGCCTTTTTTGGCGCAAATACAGTGAGAGATAAGCTAACTGTAACACGTCCCAGCTATTCAAAGGGCTTGCGCATCATGATCATTATGGTCTCAATAGGAATCGCCAGTGCCATAGTGCAGCTTGTTGTCTACATACGACACAACCAAAGAGTTGCTGAAGGAAAGAGTCAGCGCGAGGCGGGATTAAGCCCCAGAGTATATGTACCATGAAGCGACCCGACGCTGCACAAGACCCAATAGGAAGCATTCAGAAAATGTATCGGCGTATTGCCTCCTCTTTCATCCTTCAGTCAACTCAACGTTTGGTCTCCAGCGTTGAAAGTCACTTCCAGTAAATGCAGCAGCCTTGCGTCCATTGGGGCGATATATTGGCTAATTGTGTTGTTATCGGTCGCCTTTTAGCCAGCCGCGAGCCCCATGTGAATATCCATCATCTTTGTCATAGAAATGCACACTGAACGGTACTAATGCCGTCGAAAAGCGGTAAGATGCGCGGCACTTCTTGTTCTTTAGATGAAAAACTCCATTTATCGCGTTTACACGAATCATGATGCCGGTACTTTATTGGTTGATGGATCCACATTGTCTTCTCACGCCATTTTCAAAAAGAATGAGCATTCTGCAAATTTATATGTTGAAAGCCCAAGAATAAGGCATTTGTTCCTTGATTATGTTCATTATGTTCCCTGTATCTGAAGCGCATGTCGCTTTGTCCTGCTAAAATGGCCCCATATTGTAGATAGAACACGGCACTTAAATAGAAGATCAACCCCCTCACACGAGATCCAAATTGTATGCATTTTACTCAACAGAAATCCAAGCTGCTGCAAAATAGCACAGTACCATGGCTGATATAGAGGCTGACGTCGCCAAAAATGGCTCCGAGGAGCACGTTACCCCTCTGTCGACCCAGAAGCCGCAATGGTACCGCAGTACGCTATTCAACGCATGTGTCATTGGAGGCGTTGGTTTTCTAGCTCCAGGTCTCTGGAATGCCATGAATTCTCTAGGTACGCATTTATACCACTCTAATTCTCTTTTTGGTGTTGTGTTTTGGTACCCGTTGGATCCACCCTTCGTGATCCAACTCGGAGGAAAACCCACCCCACGGACAACCCTCATCTAATGCTTCACCTCAATAGGCGCTGGAGGAGCTGAATCACCATATCTAATTAACGGGGGGAACAGCCTTGTCTTCGGATTAATGGGCTTCTTTTGTCTGTTTGGGGGGCCAATTGCCAATACAATCGGACTCTCATATACCCTCTTACTCGGCGCCATCGGCTACCCTCTTTATTCGGCTGCACTCTATACTAACAACCGTTTTGGCAATGAATGGTTTGTCTTCGTCGGTGCCGTCGCCTGTGGTATATCTGCCGGTCTCTTTTGGGCGAGCGAGGGAGCCATCGCTCTTGGATACCCAGAGCCTACCAAGCGTGCCAGATATCTCAACATCTGGGTATGGTTTAGAACCCTTGGACCAATTGTTGGTGGCGCGATTGTGCTGGGTCTGAATGTGAAGACCTCGCACAAGGGAAAGGTCGGCTATGTTACCTACATTGTCTTCATCGTCTTGCAGTGCCTAGCGGCTCCCCTTGCCTTGGCTCTGTCGCCGCCGGAGAAGGTCCAGAGAAGTGATGGGTCCCGAGTTATCGTCATGGGAGAAAAGTCTATAATCGCCGAGTTCAAGGCTTTGTATAACACCTCCAAAAAGCGCAATGTCCTTCTCCTCCTTCCCATATTCTGGGCTGCCTATTTCAACCAGTACAGCGGCAACTTTCAAGCATATTATTTTAGTTTGAGAGGAAGGGCGCTCATAGGGTTTGTCAGCAACTTCGCGACGCTCTTTTCTTCACAGATTCTCAGTCTGTGGCTTGACTGGTCTCGTTTCTCTGTTAGAAAGCGATTGGAATATGGGTACTATTATGTCGTTGCTACTCATATTCTCTCCTGGGTCTATGGCTGGGTAGTATCGGAACAATACACGTCCAACCCCCCCTTGTTGGACTGGAGTACCCCTGGCTTTGTCAAAGGCTTCTTTGTTCTCTTCCTGTGGAGCTTTTCACAGCAGGCGGCCCAGAGCTGGCTATACTATCTTGTAGCTACCATGACAGATAACGTTTCGGAGCTCACTCGATTGACAGGTATTTTGCGTGGCCAGGAGAGCTTTGCCCAGGCTGTGTCTTATGGTCTCAATACGAAGAACTGGTACGGGGGACGAGTGCCGCTGGCTGTAAACACAATTCTTCTTGGTAAGTCAAGCTAAATGATGTCTGAACTTGAGGAAAGCACAACGAATTTCTAACTTGGCACTTTGAATGTAGGATTGGCCGTTGTTCCCACTTATCTTGTCGTTCGTAGTCACAATCCTGACGAGACTGATGCCGATCGAGCAGGGAAGTCGCCACAAGCAAGCGATGAACTACTGGAAACAGAGAAACAATAGGCCGGTATAGATATCGAGATCTGTATGTTAGAAAACGGGATGGCCAAAAATCGAAGGGAGAGTGGCATGAAAAAATGAGAAGAGAGCTCAGACCTTTCACAGTCAGCATTCATCCATCTATAGTACGCTATTCAAGGTCTTCTGATCTTTAATGAGATACCCACTTAAAGCTATAATGTATTCTTGATATTTGCATCATGCAGCGTAATAAAGCGCATTAAAATTTCTCCAAATCGACCAACTCTAATTGAGATGACGAAGTATGCAGAATGTATAGCGCACCGATACACAAAGAGGTGCATAACACCTGTCGATCGTCGAAGCGTACTCTACATTTGATTCATTGGCAATTCGATATAAATTATTCCAACATGACTATGCAGACAAGCAAAGGTCAGAAAAAGCGAAACGGCAAAGTGAATGCGTACATACATCCAGTAATTTGAGCACCGGCTTAGTACTCAACTCATCGAGGAGTGCTTTTGTAGGGGAATGCCAATTTAGCTAACACCTGGATTTTAATACATATATAAAGTAGTAGTTACTAAATAAATATAGACATAATAGCAACTACTAGAGAAATGTATATATAGTAGCAGTTACTGGAGAAATATATATATAGTAGCACTCACTAGAGAAATGTAGATATAGTAGGTATGCCCTTTGTACGTGTATGGTTCAACTTGTGTGTGCTCGAAATCGTCTCGGTCTCGGTTTTCTGTCCTCCGCTTGGCGGAGTTATCATATGTAATGATTCTTCATGGGGGATGTGTATCAAAACGTACTTATATAAATTCTAGACCCCGTGGCGTGTTGTGTAAAAGATTGGATCTCTGTAGTCAAGTGGGAAGTAGAAGTGCAATGAATAAATGAATAGTTTGTAGGACAACCAGCCCTCCAAAAGCGATACAAGTATAGGGTATTGATTCGTTCAATTTTGCTTCCAGCCCGCGCCCATCAACGATCCAAGCCATCCATCCGGCCAATCCGCTAACTGCCAAGCTCCCTCCAGTATAGCAGCGTCAGCTGGTGGAGCGCGTCATATGCGGTGAGATCTAGTGGGGTATTAGTGTTATAATATCGCTAAATGTGTATGCGCTTGCTAATTAACTGACTTTTTGAAGGCCTCAAGCCGGCAGTTAATAATGGAGATGAAGGAGACCGACTTAGCAAAAGAAAGGCTTGCTATTACCTCAGGTTACTGGAAAAGTCCTGCTGGTACTTGAGGCCGCTAAAAAAAAGATACAGAAGAGTATGCAAACAGACATAAGCGAAAAATATATTTCTCATACCTAGGTAGTAGTAAATACTATAAAAAATACATCTAGTCTACAACCTTGACAATATCTATAGTCTAGCAACATCTGCAAACCTAAGGGCCATGTTCCACCTGATAGGCTTAACCAATTCTCCTTGAGTTGCTCATCAAATCATTACCACAGAGTAAAGAAGCTAGTGAGCAAGAGAAGCGCGATGCCGTATCGACTGATCGTAGAACGCTGACGCTTGGCAACTTGAAAAGGGAGGTAACAGAAAAGCCCACATACACGAATCAACCATTAAACTGCCAGATCGAGTCTATGTAATTGAAACAGTAGGCACCATCATCCCTAATCTCCAAAAGGAAGCTGTTAACTAAGCCAAGCATCATACGAAGGCAGATCTCTGCCATTTCAGCCGTCTTACACTAGTATTATTTGTCTTGTTTGTCTTGCACCGAATATAACCCCTTATGCTATTGACCGGAGTTCCGAGACACCATGTGCCACTTTTAGTCTGTAAAAGACCGATGATGCGATATATTAAGGCCGTTTCCCCTCGTTATTGATGCGGGCACTTGCACAGATAACCATTATACATTTCCACAGCAGGCAGAAGAACCAACAAAATGCGGGACAAACACAGCCCTTCGCTCCTCACAGTTCCGCTGATACTGGCGACAGCAACAACAGCCGCGAGCCAACTCTTCATTCCTTTCTACGGAACAAGTGCTAACGGGTTCAATGCGCCTCCTCGCGGATGGAACTCTTTTGGCATGCAAGCCCGAGGAGGCAACACGTTCACTCTCAATCAAGCCAATGTGCAAACTCAATGCGATCTTTTGAATGCCACTGCAGGATACACCCTGTGCAGTATAGACTCGGGCTGGTCGGGAAACGGAGGCGATCAGTTTGGTCGTCTTGTGCCAGACACTTCTGTATTCCCAAACTTGACAGCATTGGCCAATCGGCTGCACTCGCAAGGAAAGCTTCTCGGTATATATGCACTTCCAGGAGCATTGTCGGCCGACGCAGGCGTTACTGTTCAAGGAACCAACATCAAGCTGGGGACGTTGTTTGACACGAGCCAGCCAAGTTACAATCTAAGGCAGACATTTGATTTCAGCAAGAACGGCGTTCAACAATGGCATAACTCTGTGGTTAACAATTGGGCTGCAATGTATGATCTCAAAGTCAGTCTTTAGATGCCGCTAACACGATGCAATAGGGGAGTGGATTACATCAAGCTTGATTTCATGACTCCTGGAAGCCCCCAGGCCAACGAAGATCTGCCCGCCAATAACTCTCTAGCTGCTGTGGCGTATCATAAGGCAATCCAACAAGCCAGTCGCCCGATGAGATTAGATCTCTCGTGGAAACTGGACCGGAATTCAGCAGCAGACTTCTTCCTTTGGCGTGGTAATGCAGATGGCTTGCGCCTAGACCAGGACATCAACAACGCTGGGGCAAGCCAATTCTTGGGGTTCAATACGGTCCAGCGCGCAATTGAGCAGTACCGAAGCTTCATTAATCAACAAGAGGAAGACCCTGCGCGCCAAGGTACCCCAATAATGATTCGACCTGATATGGATAACGTGTACACGGGTAACGCCCAATCACTCACTGGCCTCTCAAACGTCCAGAGGTACACAGTTGCGATTCATTGGGTCGGCGCAGGCGCAAACTTGATCACTGGTTCGGATTTAACGCAGCTTGACACGCTTGGGCGGGAGTTGCTTTATGACCCCGAATTTCTCTCGGTTGCTGATTTCACAGCTCAGTTTCCGATGCAGCCAAAGAATCCATTCGGAACCTCCAATCCTGGATCTCAAGCATCTGAACAGCTCCAAGCTTGGATTGCTGGGCCCAACGCAGGCAACAAGAACGCCGTCGTCGTTCTAGCCAACTACGGTCCAGACCTTGGGCAAGGAGGTTTCAATAAAAATCTCCAAGGAGTCCAATTGGTGAACATCTCACTATCACTCTTGGGAATAGCAAACGGCCAACCCAACGGAGCTCCGGGTTGGAGCGTGCGCAGGGTTCTCGGAGGTGGCGGTTCTGGGGGCGAGGATCATAGTGATCTTGGTGTAGCAACATCTGTCATTGCCTCAAATCTGGGCCCTGGTGAAAGTGTTCTCTACTATCTCACTGCCACCAACTAAGTCGAAACAATAACTCTCACACAATCGAGCTATTCTACAAGAAGCATAACAAAGCGGTCAACAAATGTTAATAGCGTTGGAAATTATTTCGGTATAAATATGTAAATAAAGCCATCTTACAGAAACATATTAAATACGATATACTCCGCAAAAGGTGGCATGCAAAGAATATAGGTGATATTGAGACGGCATCGCCGGCAAACACACTGTTGAGGCCACCATATGAGGATGTGCATGATTACTTGAGTATTACTTAAGAGAAGATGGAGGTTACGATGATCGTGATTGCATAGATACTTTTTATTGTCCTCGTAGTTACATGTAATTGGATATAGAGCTATGCTGTGAGATGCTTCGGACTTACCTTCACAGGCTCAAGTTGCTCAGGTGCAGGTCTCAAAGGCCACAAATCTACCACAGGTGTTTCAATCTTGCCAATCGCCTGCTGCGACTGTTCGTGACCGGCATCAGCGGCGGCGCGAATAACATCTGCAGCAGCGTATCGTTCAAAATGAAACTCCTCATATGACCATGCCGCGTCCCCAGTTGCGGCAGGTATTATATACTCAATAGCCTTGGTGATTCCTTGTCCTTGTGGCCCCTTATAGTTCCAAAGATCCACGCCAGCTTTCTTGGCCACCATGGCGAGTCGAGTCAGCGCCAATAGAGTAAAGTTGGAGTAATGCCAACTTCGAGTTCGCCGAAGTTCTTCGGGCAGGGCTCCGTCAGGCCTGATTGTCTCATCAATATCCGCTTGGATGTTTGCGGCTTCCTGCTTGACAAGCTCCTTGTTGTCGACGAAAAGAGAAATAGCAGACACGAGCATACAGGTAAAACTTCCATGATTATTCTTTTCTGCTCGCTCAGCCTTGCCAAACTCGCTCTCGGTTAACCATTTTAGGAATTCTCGATTCCACTGACGGAACCCGTCCATATCTTCGACTTGCCAGCCAGGCGCTGACCCGCCAGACGGACTACCGCTATCTAGAATGACGGCGATGTCGAGGAGTGTAGTGTACCATTGAGAAAAGTCAATGATCCCAATATGACGCCCTGTGTTGAGAAACGGGATAAGCTGTGCATGGTTGAGATTCGGATTCATGCGGGTTTGTGGATTTATGAACCATGTCCTGATGATATTCGCAGCATGTCTGGCATAGGCCTCATTGCCAGTGTAAAACCATGCAAGGCCAAGAGCCGATGATGAACCAAAGACTTTTTCAACATTCACGCGATCGCTGTAATTGAGAACCTCGGGGTTCCTTTCGCCATCTCTCTGCACGTATGGATTTCCATCTGGCGTTGGTGATGGCCACCAATAAGGTGCTTGGCTAGTGTAATCGTGCATGTCGCCGCTTGGGGGAGCTTTCTTCTTCTCCATCACGGACCATGGGCCTTGTGTAAGCCATCCGTCCGCTTTGCCTTTCAAAGCTTCCAGAGACCTCTGTAGAGCGGCATCATTACCGCCCTGCAACCGGTTTCTAGCCTCAATGAGCCGCTCGCCATCAAGAACAATAGTCTTGAGACTCGGGGAACCGGTACTTTGAGGGGTCGTCATGGTGAGATCCAATGCTTGCGTTGAGGGTAATGGACTGTCACATTAATTTGAGTTGGAATTACTTCCTGTTATTTTAAGCTTCCCCACCAACATATATTGACTTGTTAATTTCTTACTACCTTCATTTCTTCGTTCACTTCCCTCTCATTACGTTGTTAATCCACTGAATATCTCCTCATTGTGGTGGTAGTGGGATAAATTGATCGCAGTTGGACTGGTTCTAATTGGCTCTTTACGTTCTGTAACCGTCCGCAGTGGCTAATCGGCCTTCGGCACAACGGCCATCGGGGTAATGCCTCTCCGCTGACGTGTCTGCAATATGCCGTTGGCCGATCATCCGACTTCCGCTTCGAAACAGTGAAGATGGAAATTGTTCGTTTCAGTATTATTACACTTCCTAATTCAAGCCCGTAGAGTGGCGAAATCTGATAGAGTGATCAAGCAGGACTTGAATGTACCTTTTAGATATGTTACGAGTATGTCCTCCGCCACACCAAATGCCCTCGGAGGTGAAGCTTCATAGAGCAAAAGGCATATATGGAGGATGGATAAAATAGTGCGATTGGAGGCAACAATGACGTTTGGTATCCTGTCTTGTGTTATCTCCTCATTCACGTTATGTCCTTGAACACACACTCTTGCGCAACTACTATATTCCAAATTCGAGACTCCATTATATCCTGTGTTCGCCTTAGCCAGAGAGGCCTACTCCTCTTGTAGAATCGAATGCAAAGAAATCAGCGCCCTGCAGCGAAATGACACGATCCATTTCCAAGAACTGATTTCCCAATAACATATTCGACATAGTTGTCAGTTCGTCCTCCTCCGCCATCATTGACTGGTTATGGGGGAAACTATTGGCGGCATTCATATCGTTCATCAAAGCGATAGAAGGACCATTTATGTTCCTCAAGTTTGCATTGGCTGATGACGCTGCCAATGGTGATTGCCCTACTCCTGATTGGGAGCTCATGTCGTCTTGAGGCTGTGGAACCTCCCGGACGCCATAAGTAGCCGAATGTCTTGTGCGAGCGGGTGATCTGTGTGACTGATAATTGGAACGCATATCAGACGCCCTTGTGGGAGATGGGACGCCAGCCCTTTGGTATGCTTCAAACCCTGATGAATAGCGTCTGTGTGATTGGCCGTTATGATTCCTGTAATCAGTGCCGCTGGGCGATATGACTGAGTTGGGTTGTACTGTTGCTTCGATGAAGCCATACAGGCTCGCATCGCCCAGGGTCTCTATGAGGTCGATTGTTGAGAATGTCACATCGTTTAGACAGCGGGAGTGCAGACTTTCGAGCTGCTCTGCGTATCTTCCAGCCAAGTCTAGGGGTCGTTGTCGATCGGGAGCACTGCCAAAGGTGCTCCCATATGTGTAGTATCCGTGCCATTTGTCAGACATATCTTTTAAGCTCTGCAAGAGGTTGAAAAACTCGGTCTCCAAGGTATGGGTTTCACTGGAGTGCCAGTGGATGAGCAATATCCTAGCGGCGACAAAAGCGCAAAATGCGAATTGGGCATTAACAATGCCCCCCATAAACCTCAGATATTTTTGCACAATTGACGATGTTTCAACTGCGGCAAGGTGGCATGTCTCAGCGCTGCATGAGCTAGGTAGCTTGACCACGTTTTTCCAGCGCGCAGGTGGATACGCAATATGTTGATGGAGTAGTATCATTGAAGTGTTGTGAGATACATGTGCCAATGTTAGGTTTGGATCAAGCTTTAATATTAGCACATCTCGAGAGACGTTTGAGTCTTGCCATTGCTTCGGCAAGAACATCTTCCAACTAATGAAGAAATAAGTCAGTGCGAAATAATAGAGTGGATTGAGGGAGGCCATACTGAACTAGACGAAGGTCCAGTTCCTTGAACCTTGTTAACCAGTTCTTGACTTCATCCCGGTTCCCAAAATTCACACTCTGCTGCAAGAAGAATGAGGTGACCTGGCTGAGATTTTCCGTTGCTTCGATACAATACGCAAAGGCCCCAAGTTTTGAGACGTCTACATCCCCATTGGACCCAGGGCTGGGGTGGTCAATCGCCACCTTTGGTGATACATAGATTGTAGGTGCACTCGATATTGAATTGCCGATTTTCGCTGTCGATTTATCCCATATTCCAAAATATGGCGTCGAAACGGGCTCTGCTCTCGCCCACATTGCTCCACCGCAAGGGAGGCGCCGATGAACGTCGTCAGATGTGAGACTCGTATGCCATCTACATAAATCAGTCTATAGTTACCACATCCGTGGTCGCAAGCCCTTACCCAGTAGTGACAGAGCATATTCTATAATATTTGATCAGTTGCTTGATTACCACATATGTAGGACAGCTGATTTACCTGTCTAGAAGAAAAACACTCCAGAAAAGTCTTCGGCGTGCTTCGGAATCTGTCCAGTCCAGTGGTTTTTCCAAGACGGTCAAAGATCTTAATAGAGGCTGCTTCGGTGAGTCTTCGTCTGGCTCTACCGTTAGCTGTAGGTAGTCAACAACCCTCGTTAAAGATGCAATTATAGGCCATGCTCTTTGAACGTGACCGCTTCCCATCTATAAAACTGTTAGTACTCCCTCAGAACCAAGGAATAGATGTCGCCTACATAGTCAAAAGCAATTATCACCAACGCTTGGGTGTTCTCAATGGAAAGTGACTCCATCGCATTTTCCATCACCGTGCTTCGAGAGATGCGAATCTGCCTTGTGACGTCCTGAATACTCATTCCAAAGGCCGTACAGTCGACATATTTAATTCCAGCGGAAAGTAAAGCGTGAAGGAGCACGGTAAGCCTTTGCCTCTGGGCGGGGTCTTTAAATTTGGCTCGAAATCTTGTTTCGTGGAGGATCGGTATCCAGTGATGCACTGTCTGGAAATGAGCTTCCACTACCGCTTCTAACAATGGATATTGTGGCAATGGCGTAATCCAAGCATCATCATTTGTATCGCAGTATCGGTCCTGTTCATCGCCAATGCGTTGTCGTTTCCTGCGGTGATGGTCTGATTGAGGGGCCGTTTCGGCCAGTGAATCTTGATCTGCATATCGAGATGCACCATACGGTCCCTGCTGCCTTTCCATCGAAGGAGATGTCGTGGGTGAGAGTTCGTTTCTCATAGGTCTCTCAAGATCCCCATTCAACAAAGCAACTAGTCTCGCCTTTGTGTTGCCAGAAGTGTCCAGAAGAATCTGCTCCAATGTTTCTGCTCTAGTTAGTAAATTGTAGAAACTTCAGGCGGATAAACGTTAACCTACCGAGTCGTCGACTGAGACTATCGACAGCCCCAGCCTTGATACCAGGCTTTTGCTTTACAACATACTGACATTCAGCGCCTAGGAGCACATTTTGTTACCACCTATCCATAAAGATAATGTCAAGGATGCTAGGGCTGGATTACCTATCTTGAGACACTGTGCGCAACTCGGTCTCTCACGGGAGCATCGAGACTTTCTTCTCCTGCATGAGAGGCACGCAGGCAACTCATCAGGGTGTGGTGAACCTTCGTCTTCTCCACCCGCCGACCGTGCTGGGCTTCTCATATTGCGCGAAACCTGGTCCATCTTACAGTCTCTGCTCTCAACTACAAGACGACGGAGATGGTCTTGATGGATCGCATTCCTAATTACGCTTAAGCGCAGATATGTCCATACAAGGCATGAGACGATGCTGATATCGCTGCGCTGTACGCACGTCGCGTGTTCCTGGCTGCACCAAGAAACAGGGTGACGCAGGGTCTGCTCACCCCAGTTAACCAGCTGTCTAGGTTGGTCAGCTGTTTGCGGGGGCTTCTCCAATACCACTAACCATGGATCGATTGTTAGTCTTTACAGCACTATTACCACTAGCACTCACACTTTAGGAAAAAGCGGCAAATCTCAGCTGCTGGGCGGGTCTGTCGTTGGAGGAATTTCCACCACTGAGCTTGCTGATAACTGACTTCAATTACAACATTCGATACATACTTGTGCGTGTTAGAGGTAGTAAATTCCATATATTACGCGTAAAACTATGTACTAAATAGTATACTTTGTTAAGAGAGTAGGTCCAAAATTCAGATTGTCATACAACAACATTACATCAACACAACTCATCCAACATGAACCGCAGTCGTAGCCTCGTTGATCTCGCCTCTTTTCTCGTCAACTTCCTCGGCGCCTTCATGAAGCTTTGCCTCGACAGAGTTGGGGCCGTCGAAGAGTTGCGCAACTTCCTCTAGCGAGAGGTTCTTGGTCTCAGGGTAAAAGAAGTAAATGATGCAAAAGTTGCTGACAAGAACACAACACCAAACAATATAGTACTTCCAACCTATCTTCCCGAGCCCAATTGGATTAGTGTACCCCGAGAAGATGTTTGCCGCTGCATCGCCAAAGCTAGAAATGACAAAAGCCTTCGCACGCAGATCAAAGGGCGCCACCTCAGCAACGTACGAGTTGAGCATACAGCCAGGCATTTTGTAAAAGACGCCAAAGAGGAAAATGGTAAAAATGGTGGCACGGCCAAGAGCATGGTTTTCGTAATTGATGCTTGTGTTGACTCCCGTGAATACGGTGAGCAATAAGAATGCGACAAACATCCCACTCATACCAATCAGCCACATCGGGCGGCGGCCTATTTTGTCGATGAAGAGCGAGAACAGATTGCCCCAAACCCAACCGTTGATAGTAATACCGCCATTGAGAAGGAGTTGTTGTTTGCTGTTGGTAATACCGATAGAGTTGAAGACGAGATGAATGTAGTATGAGAGTAAGGCATTGCCACACCATTGGATGATGAAACCGGATGTCACAATGATGAAGAGTCGGTATCGATTAGCGGCAGTTCGGAACCATCCCATCCATGAAGACAATGCTTGCACCTTCTCTGCCTCGATCGCGGCTTCGATTTCCGCCATCTCATATTGTAACAGTTGTGAAGACTCGTCACCTTCAGCATGATACTTGGCCAGAATCTCGTATGCCTCTTTGCTGCGATTCTGATAGACAAGCCATCTGGGCGACTCAGGAATGAAGAAGGACATGACCAATTGGAAGCAGGACGATAATGCTTGAAGAAGTGAAGGAAGTCGCCATGACCAAGATCCAACGATGAATGAAGTGCCATAAGTGATCCATGCGGCCATGATCTGGCCTAGAGAGCCAGTTGTATTTTGAATACCAATGATCTGTGTCCTCTGAAATGGATGAGCCAGCTCGCTCGCCAAGATTGGGCTGCATGGATAGTTAGCCAACGCTGTACTACTATTATGGTTTTCCACCAACTCACCATGCTGTATTCTGGATCGTATTTCCGAAGCCAATCAGACACCTAGCGAACACGAACATGGCGTAATTTTGGGCACTGGCCTGAAGTGCAACTCCGATGAGCAGAAGAAGAGAGCCAATTGTAATAGGACGTCGAGGTCCAAGCCATTGAATCAAGGGGGCAGCGATGAGGAGAGCGGCAAGTTGTCCATATCTCGTGCCGTTAGAAATCGTACCGAGACGAGTACCTGAAATTTTGATTAGGATTGAACGTTTATATGAGCGTGATCGGAGATGCCACTCATACCTGTCGGATGATCCAAGGCCTCTTGCCATGACGGGAGCGATTGAAGACCATTCAGCATAGAGCCATCATATCCATTGGTCATATCACAAACAATACAGCCAAGTAAAAGAAAGTTGAGGCTGCGAAGACCAGGATAATGCCACCAAAAGCGGTCGCGCTTGTCGGTCTCGCGGAGGGTGTGACCCTCAACACCGCGGACCGAAGCCTTGTTGACGTGAAACATTGCACAAGCTGGCGAATGCCGAAGACTTGCTTGAGTTTATTCAGTAGATGAGAGCTGCAGATCAATGAAGATAGCAGATGTGGGTTAAAACATTGCTGGTTTCACAAAGGAGGTCGTGACCTATTAATGGCTGGCAGACAAACACCCAGCAACGCAACATGGGACGCAAGCAAGGCTCTCAGACGGGCCGAACCAATTCAATGGCTAGCTTCCCTTATAACGCTGACCGGTAAGCCTTCCTCCCGCTTGCCGCCACTCGGCAAGGAAGCAAGTGTGTCCTGGGGAATGCGGGATGAACTTTGGGGATGGTGTCTGTCTTCCCCATGGGGTAAAAGTTTGATCAAGGAAAAGGGTTGGAGTGGGGCATGTGATTGAAGCCATTGTCTGTAACTGTCTAGAAGACTAATGAAGTCTTGTGAACAGAACAGCTAAGATCTCTCGTGGACTGATCAGTAGTGCCAACACTCCGGCGTGCGGAGTAGTGCGATGCCGATGCACCGGGGGGCTGTCCGAAGGTAGGGATCCGATGCCGAAGACCCGAAGCTGAGACCCGATTTACGGGGGAGGGAGGGGGCTAGCGTAGCCACAAGTTGTGAGACGGGGAAACCCTCGAGCGTCTAGAGAACTGAGAGGTAACGTTCTTCATAGTCCCGGTTCATTAAATTGTGAATTAGCGGCGGTAGATTCAAGATCGGGGGTGCCAATGTCTAGCACGCAAAGCGAATCAAAGGCAACCACTATCAGCGAGGCACATAATAGTCCAACTGGGGTCGACGTTGGGAATAATTGTTAACTAGCTATCATATAGAGTTGTAGTGCTCACAATTATAATGTCAGTTACGAACCGATAGTAAGGTTAGAGCACAAAGAGTAATATGTAGGATAATTATTTGGATATATTTTATTGGCGATGTCTATAAACGGTGGCAACACCGCTCTTGATACCTATGTTCTAGTTTACAGGGTAGTACGCGGTCCCAAAGAGAGGTTGAAATTCTACAAACAATGTAATAAGCGCAAATATAATGTATATACTTCTAAGTAGCTATGATTTGCATTACACTGATAAACTATTTTCCCACATGAGTATAGGATGAAGACCCGGCTGCTTGTGAGGCACTATAGATATGCATTATTCGAAATGCACCCAACATGTTGATGGATTGGCGCGCCGTAAAACTGTGCCATATTCCGAGCACTACGCTAGTTTCCTGAGCGAGAATAATGCTTGACAATCTCTATATCGATTCCATCGCTTTTGAATATTTTTTCAACTTCATCGAGTGCTGGAACTGCGGGTGGCTGTGACCACCGGTCTTTGGCCGATGGACCAGCAAGAACCGCGCAAGCAAAAACCCGAGTCTCATTTGCCTCAACTGTTCCCTTGAGCTGGGGAACAAGTGTGCGTGGGAACATAAGGCTGGTATTTCCGTGAGGCTTGGTGACTCTCGCAACTCGCTTTGGTAACGGTGAGGCATCCAGTATACCACTGAAGTCGCCAGTCGTAGATATCGCATAAGCGGCGCCGTCATCTTCTTGAGTCTTATCCGCGTTGAAATCAGTTCTTGGTGCTGCAAATCCACCTTCGATAGTGGTAAGTCTCCGTGGCGATTGAATGCGATGAATGCGGATATGCCAGTCGGGGTATGGAATGAGCCAAGTTTCGACCACAACGTCGGACCACGGACGCCACGATGAGTAGATCTTGCTTCCCGCCATCCTAGCAGTTTCACAATGTTCTCGAACTCTATAGTGTATGCCATCGTCGCTCAGTGCAATCATGCTATCGAAGGCACCGACGTCAAATGCTCGACTATCGCTCTCCACGGAGAAGCCGTACCGAGTTGAATAGGCGAACTTAAGATATTTCTCTGGTACAAAGCGCATCGCCTTATTTGAATCCGGCCCAGAGTTAAGCATAATCGTATGACCCGGCGTATGCATGAAAGTAAGACCTGGTACTGGAAATGCAGCTACTGAGGGACGTTGAGGCATGGGAAGCTCCTCCGCCGTCCAGAATGGGTGATCTGCCGGCAGGCTCAATGGACTAAAAGCTTTCATGGCCCAGTATGGTGAACCAGTCGATAGATATCGCTCCGCCATGAATGGGTTTGGGTACGCATAACCAAGCGTCAAGATACCATCGCGTCGAGAGATGGGCTGGGCTGCCCACCATCGAAGATTGCGTAGATATATGCCCTTGATGACACCCCAAGGCAATGCCTCGACACCAGCCACTGCCAGGTATCCCCAGTAAGCGGCAACACATTGTCTATATGACAAGCTCCGGCCGTAGGGAATGTTTGAGCCTGAATCTGCAAACCAATGCATGAAGACAGGAGCAAATTCTCGCGCCCTCTCCTTGAACCGGTCGCCACGGGCCTTGTCTGACGGCCGATGGACGGCATAAAATAATCCGTAGTAGTGCATTGCAAAGGGATTATAATAATCAATACGACGTGTATCGCCTTCGTCTTCTCCGTCGCGATACCATCCATCTGATATGTAGAGACTCTCCATGTCGTCCAAGTACTCATTTGTTCCAGCAGTATCAACTTCGACACCGACACTCTCCAGGGCAAGATCGACCATTATTCGGAAATATTTATGGTTATTTGATCCATGCTCTCCATTGCGGCTCGACAGTAACCATTTACTAACATTGCTCTTCACTGTATCATCGAGTGGCTTCCAATACTGATCGGGAGCGAGCAAGATGGCATATGCGAGTGCAGCTGCCTCCACATGTCTTTGATCCATTGATGGTACAGGTCCCCAATACTCTGGATGCTGCGGATCTGTGCCATTCTTGAGTCCCTCTCTGTACCTGTCCCAATGATCAAACTTTCCTCCGCCAGCAACCAACGGCGCAATTCCGAATAACGGTCTGGCGTAACCCTCCAAGTCGCATGCTGCGCGGTCCCATGTAGACGTGGACGCATCGATTTGAACACGAGCATTTCCTTCAGAGAAAGCAGGCAACAAAGGTTCAAATAGTGAAATAACTGCCTTCGCAACATCATCTCTCGTTTTAAATGGGTTCCCATGAAGGGGATTGAATCTGGAATCTCCGTTTACAAGAGCTGCCATGATGTGTGTTGATTGGTTCGAGAGTTGTCACACGTAATTGCTGCCAAAATTGGACTGGAGGTTCGTTCGAGGGTGTCTCGCGAAGTAGTTCATAAGCCGCCTAGAGAGAGACACCTGCCATTTTTACTCATGGCGATATTCAGAGAACGATATCATCAAGGACCTTGTAGTATGCCGCTAGCATGAGGCCGATGCCCATTTACCCCGGGACTAAGTAGACCATGCTAGCTGGATGACACCACCATCGGCGCGTCGGGCCAAGTGTCGGAGAACAAATCCGGAGCGGAAAGCCGGAGTAATCGAGCGCGAAGATACATCAAACAAGCAACATGGGCGATTAACGCAATGACCATGGCCTTTGCAGCTTATCCACGGTGTTTTGACCGAGAAGAGATGGGTCTAGGTGTCCACCACAAATTGTTCTCGAATACATACATGTCAAAGAGGGACTGGATATTCCGAACTTAAACTTCTCCTGGATTAGATAGACCTGCTCCTGACTTTCTCATAATTTGTACTTTGGAATAGTTGAGAATCGGCATTATAGGTGGCAAAAATGGCTTCATCAACAGACTCTTCACGAGGAAGCCCGCGAGAAGGGCTGTCTCGTCACGATAGTCAAGACAGCCTACCCACATCACCCTCTGTATTGTCGATGGATGATTCGAAATCGCACATTAGCAAGATATTATCTCCTAATCATTTAGCAACTCGACTTGCTGGACTGTATTCCGAAGCCATCGGTGCAAAATTGTGGAAAGTCGCATCGGAGCGCTTGGAAGACGGTGTAAGCTATTCGCATAATTTCTCTAGTGCTCTCAATATGGAATTGGGAAAAGAAGTTCTAACATCGTGAGTAGAAAGCGCCTGCTGAATACCCTGAATGGGCGCCTGAAGACGGCGAGACACCAGGGCTGTACAACACTAAAGAAGTCAATTTCTGGACGTGCGGCTTCTTCCCGGGAAATCTGTACTGCATCCTAGAGAGATGTGTCAGGTATCCCATGTATCAGCCATTACCGGGAGTAGACCGCTCTGCTTTTCATGCTGAGTTGCTCAAGCTGTGTCGGGCTTGGTCCGCTCCTCTCCACCAGATGGCCAAGAGAACTAATACCCACGACCTTGGCTTCATCACCCAACCTGCTTTGCGGCAGGATTGGGAGTTGACGGGAAACTATGAGAGTCTTGCTTCTGTGGTAACGGCCGCTAGGAACTTGGCATCTCGCTACGATGAGAGAATGAAAGCTGTCAGAAGTTGGGACAAATCTATCAGCAAGAGGTACAACATCACTGACAAGGAGACTAATTTCCTTGTGATTGTGGACAGCATGTGCAGTAAGTCAAGCGTAATAAGATGGGAAATTCATTACAGGTCTAACTGGAAGAAGACATGGATCTTTTATTCTACGCAGGACATCAAACGTCGGACCAGCGTCTTATTGACATTGCGACAAACCATGCCCATTTTGTTCGAAAGAATTTGATCCGAGAGGACGACTCAACATGGCATGTAGTCAATATCGATCCTCGTGATGGATCTCTGAAAACAAAGCACACTCACCAGGGCTACAGTGACGATTCAACCTGGTCAAGGTAGGACTCATATATATAACTACTGGGACTATGCTAACGGATCCCTCAATAGAGGTCAAGCATGGACAATTCTAGGCTTTACACAGACTTACATCTGGACCAAGGACCAAGTTTTCCTAGAAACCGCCATTCGCCTGTCTGAACATTTTCTCGAGCGCCTGCGGGGCGCAAAGCACAAGTATCCTTATGTGCCTTTATGGGACTTTGATGCGCCTGTTGGTGATGAGCCATTGCGCGACTCTTCTGCGGGCATGATTGCTGCCAACGGTCTTTTGCTCTTACATCAGATCCTGGGAGACAGATCAAAATACCTAGACGACGCGTTACGCATCGCAAGGGAGACGATAGACATGTGTCAAGCAACTGAACCAGCGCGACTGGTCGCCGATGCGGAATCTAACATTAGAGCGGAGGGAGTTACTTTTGATTGCATCTTGAAGCATGCCACAGCGAACAATAACGAATACGCGCTTGTGAGATACAGTGACCACGGTTTGGTATACGCTGACTATTACTTTCTGGAGTTTGGCAACAAGCTATTAAGAATGGGTATGGTGTAAACGGAACAAGCCTCATTTCTATCTCTGGAGCAATAATAGAGTCTTCATCTAGTTGTATTGGGGAAGAATGTGGATGGAATTTAATGTATCTGCGATCGTGAGTACTAGAGATGGCTTTGAGGGGGATAGATGATGCTGTTTAATCTGCCTTCAATGTTCTTTGGTGGACATAGAGATATTGTTGGAAACTCACGCCTTTTCAAGATTAAGCAAATATTGCCAACCTTTTCAAGTTGTTATCGCCTGGTACATTAATAGACACCCCGTTCTCTAACCATCTCTGTTGTTGCTACTTTGTCCTACTATCGCTACCTTTTTCTACTATCGCTACTTTCTTCGACTGGGAACTTAAACTCCAATTGAATCGAGACGGGCGCGTGTAAATTGGTTTAATGGCTGATGGAAGGAGTGTATGCTCTTGCAAAGTTTATACCGGAACTCCCTGCGCCTCGCATACTATACAGCTACTCGCACCCAAGAAGATCAAGTTCGAAATGTATGCCACATACGACATTGGCACAATTAAGGCACGGAGACAGGTGGCGGGAGTGGACGACAATTTCGTCTTGGAACTGCATGACGCCCTGTGTGAGTTGCAAGATAGCGTGCGTAGACAGTGGAAATTTGTTCACAATGGGAAAGCCCTGATGGTGAACCAACAAGAAATAGCCTCAGGCGGCTGGTTAGCTCTGTCAGAAAGGCACTCTTGTGGTTATGTACTAACCCCGTTCATGGACTTGTTTAATTCGCTGTTACTACTATTACACTGGCATGGGACCATGCTTGGCCAATCTCAAGTTTCAGATCCAACACGGAAAGTTAGCCCATACCAGTGGTACCTAAGTTGGTATATGAGGGTCAAAACAATTCTTCAACCTCTTTCTTCAACAATCTCTGACTTCGACAACTTGCCCTGTTGCCCTGGTCCGAGTGGAAGCTAATACTAGTCGCATTTGTGCCTAGTGTAGTCTGTAGCGAGGCGTGGAGTTTCCCAATTTCCCCCCGCTGATAGCTGGGTGTTATGGGGTTGTATGGAGTACTTGAAGACTCATTTGAAGCGGGGGACGACTTGCCCTTGGCGTCTGTGATGCCAAGAGAAAAAAGGGGGAAATAAGTCCTCTTGCTAATCTTTGTAGTCTCCTGCTCTTTGAGGCATATTGCAGTAGTCACCCCCAAAATGACCCAGCAACTTGAACTACTTGTATAGTTATCTACTCCATAGTATTTTGGTGTACTCACAAGTTTGTGTCCCTTCGTAATCGGATAATAAGTCGCATCTAAGTTTTAAGTGGCCAGTGCATAAGGCTGGACGAGTAATACGAGACAGGTACAGGTACGACATTCCATCTTGCTCAGAGATTATTAGCAGCCACGCTTCCGATATTGGGAACACAATTTGGCCCACTGGATCATTACCCTACCCTAGCCCGGCTAATGTGTCTTGGATCTCTGAAGAACAGGGCTAACGATGTCAACTGCGCTGGTGCAACCCGCTCAAATATCCTAGCGTGAAGACGCCACAGCCCACTCCCCTCGCTACCGGAGATTTTGTTGATTTAGGTAGTACTGGTGAAACAGAAGAGGTTCACGCGACCGATTGCGCTCAAGGGCTGTGAACTATGTAGCGGTATGTAGCAGTGGCGGTATTGTCTCAGACACAGAGTATGGATAACAGATGCTGAAAGAATATATTGTAGTGAAGCACGTACGCCAATTATTCATTAATTCCCCAATCAAAGTCTCTCCGACATTATGGTACAAGAACAAGATGAAAAGAGAAACAAGCAAAAACCAGCCACTTGTGGCCGTACAAGATTTTAGTGCCCTGCTCTATGTTTACCCATGCATGACTCTGATTAACGTAAAAAAAGACGGGCTAATGCTGCGGCTGCTCAATCTTCTCCTTCTCAAAATACAAGCGTGCGACGTCTAATGCCTCTTGGATGGAAAAGGCAATCCTTGTGCATTCGCAGTCGCGTGTCCAGGTGTTGTGGAAGTTGAGGTTCTTGCCCAGCTTGCTGTCCATGAGAACATGGGGAACTCCGATAAGTGTGGACAGAATGTGGCCGTGAAGACGGTCGGTGATGACGAAGCGAGCAGATCCCAGGAGTTCGAATCCGGCAATGGCCTTGGCCCAGGCACGCTGGTTTTTGCCATTCTCTCGCTTGGGTGCCGGTGTGCCGTTGGCTTCATCACGGGCCTTTGGCGGGTCGATGTCCGGCGTGTGGGTGAATTTCCAGTCGACTTTCTGGTAGGTGACCTTGCCGATGCTTCCGCCGAGGTCCATTTCGCCTTCTCCAAATTCAATATTGGACGAATCGCCATCGGAAATTTCCGCATCCTTTCGAGCGAGGATGAGAATATCGTGTCTGTAAGGTTGAAGAAGGCGATGGTCAGAATACGTCAAAAGTAATGTATGTACTAAGCCCGCGGCGCAACGGGGATAAGATACTCACGTCTTCTTTCCATTGACTCGGAAGTCGGATCGGTTCCCCCACATGAATGCAATGTCTGGCACGAGATGGCTGTCGATTCCCTCCGTCTTGCCAAACGTCTTGTCGAGCCAGTCGTAGCTGGGCTGGTCGCGTGCGGCAAGCTGCAGATCTTTGTGCTTCCCAAAAGCCTCTTCGGTCGCCTTGATGCGCTCCGGGTTGGTCATGTAAACGCTCTGAGGGAATGCTCGAATAGAAACGTTGGTAAAGGTCTCAATCATCTTCATACGCGAAGGCTGGTCCTCCCAGTAGTAGTCGTTGAAGTTGCCGCCACCTGCCATGATAATGGCCGAATGAGGGCGGTGCTCTTCGAGGACTTTGCGAAATTTCCCAATGTCGCAGTCTCTGTCAACGAACCTGTATCGTGGAGAGAATAGATTAGGATGACGAATGATTCACGATTGATTCTGGCGTCGAGTCTTACCGGCATGCCTCCATCATCTCAATACCGAGCATGCTCATGAGAATCTGCTGGGCGGACCAAATGGCGGCATCGCCCTTGTTCTCTGTTTCCAGATAACCCCAGATGTTTGCATATCGAACACCCTTCAGACTCTTTGTATATGCTTGGATGAGTCGTTGTTGGAGATCGTTGACAATGTCCTCACATCCGACCGAAGGTGGTGTCGTTAGGTCATAAGAAATGTTCCTCCTGCTCTCGCCCAAAGACGCCGCAGAGCACTCCTTAGCCGGCCATATTGACGTGGAGCTAGGGAGATGTGATCTCAGGTCGGCACTCTGAGCCAGTATCACCAAGAGCAACGATATCAGAAGGGTGCCCCCAGCGATAATCGTGGCCCGGCCAAACCGATTCGCAAGAAGCATGGTGAGAAGCGTGCACCGTAGCTATGCTCTTTCAATGCTGACAGTGACACCTGCGTTCGGTTGTACAGGTGTCACGGGTATGAAGGTTGTCATAAGACAAAATTCGCCTGAGATAAAACCACAGTGGGACGTGTTAAAAGCGTCGCAAATAGCGAGGCTAGCGGCAATACGCCTGGCAAAGCTGAACAAGTAGCTGGTACTTTGTTTCATTCTATTCTTGACCCATGTCTACATGCTCGAGGCTGCCCCTAATTCTGGTTCAAAGCAGGACGGTAGTGTCAGCTACCAGGATCTGCCAGTTTATCATCCCCACCAGGCGGCCGGCTAGCCTGCTTCAGGGTTCTTGATACTAGTGACCAAGCTGGTATGACAACGTCTCCAGAGTTGGGCTCATTAAAGGAAAGGAGTGTGAGCTGCCTGGACAGCGGTAAATATTGATCAGCCTCCGCTATGTACACATGAGGAAAGTGGCGGCCGGGGCATGCTGGGGTTCTTGAATCAATAGAAGAGACTCCCGGATTTTAAACTATGGTCCGGGGCAATTCCTTCGTGTCAATCTTGACCTTTCCGTAACCTTTTTCCGCCTCTGGCCCTCTTCTTTTTACGTGCCACAGTGGAAGGGCATGATGTTTTTGTTTCTGTTATCTTTATGACTGTATTATTTCTAACTAAACATGATCAAGATGGTTTTCACCGCCTACTATAGGCGATTACGCTCATTCTACCTATTCTTTATTCTTCTTGCTATTGCATTACTTTTCCTCAGCAGCCGTGAGAGTACCAGGTCTATGCTACTTGGTAAAGACTGGCAGAACCTTTTCACCACGGATGACGACCTATTATGGTGGAATGACCGTTTCCCATGTGAGAAGCATGAGCCGATACGTATCGCTATTGTCGAGTCTGCCGGTGTCCACGATGAAGTGACGGCAGCGTTGGTATACGCATTTGGTGGACACCCGAACGCAGAGCTGAGACTCTACTTTGCCAAACAGCGCTACCAGTCTGATGTTATCGTCAACGACCTGGAGCTGGAAACGCCCATTATGTCGGTCAACAGCTCCAACTACTTCAAGAGGGACGTCGCGAATCTTCCTCCTCCCCACTTTGTTGTCTCAACGACTTGCGAACTGGACCTTGAGAAGCCAGAGTCCGTAGTAGCTCCTCTCCGACACCTTTTGTTCAACGAGACAACGCATTTGTTCTGCCTGGTACACCACGCCGACTACTGGAACAAAGGCAAACATGTCGATGTTGTTAGAGAATGGGTCGACCGGGAGCGAGTTGATTTCATCGGCCTCAGCCAGCACACGGTTGATTATCTTCTGCAAAAATCAGTACCCCAGTGGCAAAACTTGCAGGCAAGTGTCACGGCACGAACATTTCCCCCAATTTTCCCAGTCAACCAGACACACAACGAAACTTTGCGGGAGATTTCACTTGCTATGCAAGGCGATTATGCTCCCGAGCGCCGAGACTACAACCGAATCTTTGGCAGCCTGGACAACGTCGTGAAGAAGATTAACGAAAGTGCTGCTACAAACAGCGAGCACGTTGATGAGACGGTCAAACTACACTTGATCGGACATGGTCCACACGTCAAGGTGCCTGAAAACATCCAGAGCAATGTTGCATTTGACGAGGATCTTTCATATCCCGACTTTTACAGACTACTGTCACAATCATACGCAGTTATTCCTGCATTTGCATCTGACACCTACCTCGACCGCAAGGCCTCCTCTACAGTCCCCGCCTCACTTATTGCGGGAGTTCCTTTGGTGGCGAGCGAAAAGCTTCTCGCCTCCTATTCATATTTGCCGCGTGAGGCAGCCTGGCTTTCAGAGCCAGACGAAAGGGAGATGGAAACAGTCGAAAGGGTGGTTGGCGATAGGAAAGCCTTCTTGGAGAAGAAAGAGGCCGTCAAGGAGGCTGCCAAGAAAATAATGAAACAGAACCGGTTGAACGTGAGGAAGTGGATGGATGAGGATTTCCGAAAGAGTGGGATTGTCCCGGCGGATGTTGGCTCGGCATGATGACGGCCCTACAAGCGATTTCTACAGCATTACATTTTCGATAATTTCGGTCTTTGGGGTGGGTTTTTCTTATCATGTACGGATTACGTAGCATTTTTTGGCATTAGACTTACGAGAGATGGCCTCTCTGGTTTTTTTTTCTTTTCTTTTCTCTTCGATACTTATTTCATATGAAGCCACTTCTTCTAGCTCCGCAAAACTATGGGAGCAGGAATAGTCTCTCTTTGGTTTTTATTCCCTCTGTATTTGCTGCAGACCCTCGTCATTATTACAAGGATAAAGCCAACAATGAGCCCTGAGTACCTGGTACAAAGAGGTCACTTGGGGTGGTATCGGAATAGGCGGCATTCGCCTTAAGAGTTGTCAAGTCTTGGCAACTATACCATCTCAACGGCTCTTCAATATACGCGGCTATGAGTGGCTGGCTGATGTTCTCTAGCTCCCTCATATTATTATTAGCGGAGTCTGCCAAGTCTTTAGCGTGATGGAGGCGACGTAATCAGGGATTGCACCTGAGCGCCGTTGCGCGCCTACTGGTGGTACGAGTCAATGGGAGAGCTGTGCTTATTGGACCGAGTAGCAGTATCATCAGCCGCAAATTTCTATCATCCTTGGATGTGCCTTGTTTGCTTGAACTTTGCTGCTAGTAGTAGCTCCGTGCCTGTATGTAGGGGAAAGGGGCGGCCGCGTAAGTGGATGATCGCCGAAACGGACATTCGCAAAGTTCTCCGTTCTGAATGTCAACGCAAGCACACGGAAAATCGGATGCGTTATTAGAAGACTATTACTCGTACGGAGTCGCTCGGGAAAGTCTCATAAAATAGCCTTTTATTATACGAGTATATACTGCTAAGGCATGCCGCCTACTTGACGGTACTCATACAGTAAACCAGTACAGTATAAATATGTCAGTTGTAGATATATCTCTATGGAATTCCATACAGTACGGCTCTTTATAAAATTACAGTACAAGCATTTTTCCGTCAACGACTTGGTGGGCCGTGTCCGATAAGATGATCCCCACTACAGAATTTACCACTCCATGCTACTGAGCCTTGTTGAGGATCTTCGTTAGCCATGGTGGTAATACTGAACTCCGTACTCCGTATTGTCCGTAGTGCCTGTAATAATGTACTCGGATGGTGTGAGAGCCGCATGGAATAATCTTTCCTGGGCAAATCACTAGCTTGCCCCTTTACTTACTAGTGCTAGCATTTGGAAACCTGTGCATTTCCGTTGCCTACTCGTACCGTACAAGCACCTAGAGATTTTGACTCTGTAACCAAAGTGCGAAGTAGTCGTTTTGTATGTTCCTTTCGTCGTCGTGTTTACGGAATAATATTCCAGCCATTCGTTTATTCCTTTTCCAGTCACTCGCTCAGACCATTTATTACGAAATAGTATCGCTCCAATATGAGTGAAGCTCCAGAGGCCCGTCCGCCGCCCTCCAGGCGCCGAATCGCCTTGGTTGTGCTCTTCCACTCGACGTGCGCCATCTTGAGTACAATCCTTTCCAAATCTGCGTTAAACGGCATCGACGCTCCCGTGACATTGCTGGCTTTCCAGACCACCGTACAAGTTGTGCTCCTCACAACCATCGGCTACTTTACAAAATGGATTACACTGTCAAGACCCGTTTCGGTATGTTCCTGTCGTGATAACTGGCACTGCTTATCTGTCCCACGATCAAGTTGCGATCATCGTGGAACCGACGATATCGATGCTACGACGCCGCGCATTCGTGTGACAGCTACTAATATGGGATGGTACTTACTATAGGCTTGGATTGCACTTCTCCCACTCACTGCTGCCCGACTTGTCGGCATTCTCGCAAAGACATACTGCTTGGCTTCCGTTAATGCATCGGTCTACCAAATCGCTCGAGGACTTCTACTCCCATTCACCCTCATGCTGTCGCTTCTCGTCCTCCGACCACGCCCTTACTACCCGCCGTTGTCTCTTGGTGGATGCGCCATGGTCATGGCTGGTTTTGGCGCCGGAATGGCATCGGATTACAGCCAGATGCTTACCAGTGGCAAGGGTGTATTGCTCGGAGTCATCTCTAGTTTCACCACAGCCGTCGAGTCCGTTGTCGTCAAGCGTTTTCTTGGCAAGAGCAGCGAAGGAATGTGGCAGATGGTCTGGATGTCGAATGTCATGGCCGTTGGATTTTACATGCCGCTGCTTGTCTTGTCTGGCGAACTGGGCACTACTGCAGCTCTTTTCAGCTCGACAGCCACAGCTGAAGTGTCTGCCACTGCTCGCCAGTTCCTAGGCACAGCAGTGCTTACTGGCGTGGCCGGATTCTTGCTCACGATAGCAACCTTCATGCAAATCGAAGTCACTAGTCCAACCACTCACATGATTGTGACAGCCGCACGAGGTGTGGCCCAAAGCGCCATCGCCGTTGTGACTCTTGGAGAGCCAATCACTGCCAATCGTGCAGGCAGCATGGCTCTCATTCTAAGTGGAAGTGCCCTATACGGTTGGGCCAAAGACCGTTATGCGCATAGCAAAAAGGGAAGCTATTTGCCCGTTGCTCAAGAGGCTCAAGAGTCTCAACTCGATACATTAAACAAAGAAGGCCGATAGAGTCACATAATCGCCTGCGATGTTACGCACATTCTCTAAACTTATACTATACTAGAATTTGTATATTTTACTTATACTGCATTTGTGTTGGTCAAAATTAGCGATTGGCATTTTACGAGTTCTATGCTTCGATGGAGAGGCAGCGATGTGGTGGTCTGGTATACGGTACATATGTAGATAGGGTAATAAATAGATGCGAAGCCATTTTGCCATGTTGCGTATCTTTTTATAAAAGCTATGTCGAGTAGCTCGTCGTTAGGCAGCTGGTATTATCCTAACTTCGGCCTGTATATATAACTTTTGCTCTCGCAATCCTGATACATGTACGGAGTATGGCGGAGACATAAGAGGTTCGTATTGCTATGACGTATAGCTGCTGGGAATATCTCGTATGCCGATACGGGGTAGATCTTTAAAAATGATTGGCTTCGCTTAAAACTAGGATACTATTCCCGCTGAGGTCTGTTCCAGTTTTACGAACCAGCTCTAAGCCCTATGAATCGAGGCGCAGCACAGCATGCCACTCCATACTGATAACTTTAGATCGTATAGGGTGGGACTGCGGATTATGGATGTCAATTAACAGAAGTTTGAGATCCTGTCCTCTACTACTACCTCCAGTCTCATTACACATAGTAACACCCTCTCAAAATCTTCTTGAAATATTAAGAGGAGGAGGATTTCAGTTACACGCTTATCCGGCCTCTTCATCGATCTGTGTTTTATGTAATGGTTATCTTGGGTATGTTGTTTTGTCCTTTCTTTCTCTTTAACTGCCCTCTATGCGACCATGCCGAAACTCGTCTTGACATGGCACTACCCAATGAATGAACAACTATCGTAGATCTCAAAGTTTTCTTTTCTATGAGTAAAAGTATTTGTTGAAAATAGGGGCACCGACTTAGTAGAAGTAGCGGTACTTGGTTAAGCAGGGGTCAGTCTAGGTCACAGGCATAAGCAGGCGGTCTCTCCCAGTAGGCTAGAGCAATATACTATGGCCAATTGACATACATTTCAATAGTATTATCCTAGGCCCCGATTCAGCCATGGTAGTAACAGATACTAGGTGAACGTAGCGGTAGTAGAGTCTCATCATGATATTAGCATATACTAGACCAAAATAGCGATGGTAGAAGGCTCATAAATGCAACAAATACTCAAATAGGCATTACTTCAATGGATGAATTGTATTTCTTCTACATGTTGCTGTGACATTTGGATTGCAAGCAGTCGATGGGCTATTGGATGACCGCTCCATATTTTTGATAATTCTTTTTTGCTTCTAAACTATAGATGATTGAAGTTCCTTATTTATAATTTCTTAAATAACACCTTTACCGTGGGGTCTGCCAAAACATTGACCTCGAACATAAAGTTCTTTGGCCGTCCCTTTACTGAATCTTCAAATTTGATGTCATAATTTGAAAGGATGTAGGACAGGATAATCTTGATCTGGTTGCTAGCAAAAAACCGACCAGGGCATGCGTCATTGCCGAAACCGAACTGCATGCTATCGTATGATGGACTCGCAAACTGAAACCTGTTGGTGTCTTCAGGATTCTCTCGCAGACGGTAAAATCTGAAACCGTCAAACTCATGTGGCGCGCCCCATGCAGCTGGCGTTTCATCGAGAATGTTGGTATTACACTGCACAATTGTTCCTTTAGGGATGTGAAAGCCGTTAGATAGATCAATTGGAATCATGGCTTTTCGCTGGTAAGTAGCTGTAACCTATGTTAGTCTTGACGAAAAGGTTGAATGGTTCTTAAATGAGGAAACTCACCAACAGACGGAGGACTATGTCTTTGAGACTCCTTCATGAAGCTGTCAAGCTTTCTCATCTGTGTCAAGTGCTGTTTTTGTAGAACACCGTTGGTGTCTCTGGTTACCTCTCTGATTTCTTCTCTAAGAGGTGCTATGTATTCAGGACGGGCTGCAATGTCGTACAGGGCATGAATGATAGCTAATCTGGTTGTGTGAATGGCTGCTGTTGCTGTAAGCATTTGCAAATTCGCCAATTCTTTGTAGTCAAATGACTTGTCTCCAAGCTTTTGAGCTCTCTGTTGCATCCACTGTATCATATCTTGTCGAGGCGGCTCATCAGGGTGTCTTGTTTCTGTGGCTCTCTTCTTCAACTCCGGCATCAGCAGATCAAGCGCACGCTGATGATCGCCCCTGATCCGTCTCATCTCTGGGATCCAGTATTGGGCGAATGGACGAAGCCATGGGTGCCACAGTTTTAATTTTTCACCACCAGTCATGACATCTAATGCGAATTTGGTGCTACACTCAAGCCACTCATCATTTCGGCACATTGGATAACCGACAAAGATACGAGCAGAAGCTTGGGCTACAATTCGAAGCAGTGTCTCGTGGAGATCAACTGGGGTCCATTCTGCAGCTTGTGTGAGATAGAGAAGATTATTAGCTGGACACTGAGAAGGACATACCTTCGCAAGAGGGGAATTTGGTCTTGAAGCAGTGGGCAACTTCTTGTTCCACATCCCCGACAAACAAGCCTAAGTTCCTGTTCAAATCAATCTTGATAGCTCCAAGCATCACGTCGCTTTCATGATCAATTGTGGTGTAATGGCCAAGATGACGCTAGACTATTAGTTTAGATATATGAACTTTATGTATGAGTGCAGATATGTGACATACGTCAGCTAGAGCCTTCATTCCGCTGGCTTCATGCCGCTTAAATGGCTTCAACTCATTGGCAAATTTTCTTGGTAGAAAAAGTCTTGGGCCATCTGGTGTAAGAACTTGGAAAATGGTATTTTTGAACTATGTTGAAATAGTTGTTAGAAGTTGTGAAGCAATCTGACTTGTTGCCAGATACACTTACCTTTTCATATCCCTCTCGAAGAAGGACGTCGGCTTCTTGCACATATCGCATCTGAGAATCTTCACCAAGCGTAGGAACATTGAAGCCTTTTGGTGATTTCCGGTAACCAGAAAACAGAGCTACGAGTATGACGGCCACAGCTGTTAGGGCAGGCGATACCCACGCCAGCGTAGGGAGTGACTCCATGTCTACCAGCAACTCTGAGAGTGCCATGTCAACAGATTGACCTTCTCAGAGTAAACTGTGAAAGAAAATCGAAACAAGCTGTCAGCACGAAGAGAGAGCACTAGACCAATATTGTAAGCTTCAGTCGTCTTATATCCTACGGTGGAAACCCCAAAAGATTGCTAGTTCCTCACAGGGGCCTGAAAAACATATATGGGACTTTGTCAATGGGGAAACAGAACATGCATGCATAAGCAGGAGGAATGTAACCTACGTTTAGGCTGTGTAAGTTGATGTGTCCAGTTCAATCAGCCATTGAAGATGCATTGATTGGTAAACGGGCCAATGGAAAGAAAATCGGAGAGTTAATTGGCTAGCATTGGAAAAGGAATGATAACTCACTATCGTGTTTCCCTTTTAGACTAAGCCAACAAGCTATTAATACACGAGTCAAATATGTTATCGTCAAAATATTTTCAAGAGTAGCAGGGTGTTGCTGCACGGTATTAGAGCAAAGCCAAGCAATCTGCAAGCGCTAAAAAGATCGACATGGGTAGGCGGAGTCTATGAATTACTGCACATGCTCGTAAATGCCGTTCTGTCTTACAGAGGCATTGCAACGTGACATCGCCAATTCACCATTATCTTATCACTCACACCGCAGTGTCAGCAATGAAAGACCGAGCTAAGTGAATCGTAGGTTTCTTTCCTTGAATCCTACCTCTTTTATCAGATGAACCATCTCGTATTCAATATCGGCCGCTTTCCGATCGTGAAAAAATTGGATTCTTTTGGTCTTTGCACCATGACATGACGGTAGAGCGCGAGATGCTGCATTGGCGTGAAATCGCCACCTTCCGTCTCTGGGAGACGCGGATATGCTTCATTAGCCTTCAACATCATGTCCTTTTAAGATGGGGCGTCATCATTCCATTTTTCTCAATCCTTGCTTATCTGCTGTTGCCATACAAGGCTCTCGTGCATATTCATTTTGTCTATATCGATTCTGAGACGTGAAGAACAAGAGAAATGGCCCCTTCCAAGGTTGAAGAAGTATCCCACCATACGAGCACGGCCAAGCCAGAGGTCCCTGATGGTTTGAAGCTCATACCAGCAGAAAAGCTGGACCTTCGTTCAGATGAAGAGATTGCAGCATGGCTTCAACTTCGACATCCGGTCACGTCAGATAAGAATGTTTGGGCATTCTGGCACTCTGGCTACAGCAACATGGCCCCATGGGTTCAGCGGAATGTCATCAATTGGGTTCGCCGTCTCGGTCCCGAATGGACAGTACACCTTCTCGACCGGGTGCCCAATTCCGAGACCAACATCTACCACTTTGTCGAGGAATCATTTTTTCCCGATGCGTTTAATAACAATACTATGGATGGACCTCACGTCGGCCCTCATCAAGGAGATCTTATCAGGCTTCCACTGTTGTGGAAATATGGCGGTGTTTGGATGGACGCCGGCTCATTCTTGTTTCGACATATAGATGATATCTGCTGGAAAGAGATTGAGGACCCTGCCTCGCCTTATGAGATGGCCGGTTTCGTTATCGAGATACGCCCTGAATGCCTCACTATGCTCAATGGATTTATTGCGGCCAAACGCAATAACCCATTTATTAAGCGCTGGCATGATATCTATTTAGCACTTTGGGAAGGGAAGACAAACTCTCATGGCTTCCACAAGTCTCCTCTTCTCAAGCATTTGCCTCTTCTCTGCCCACCTGTGGACAAGATGAACTGTCCAGATCTTGGTGTAATGATGGAAGGCTTCAGCGATTACCTTTCGCACTTTATGGCCTTTGAGCGTCTAAGGAAGATCATAGATCCATCAGATGGGTTCAATGGTCCAGAATACTATGCCAAGCATATGTTTCTGGCTTCCGCCCTTCAGGAAACATTTTACTTTCAGCAAGTGACGGGCTGGTCTGGCACACGCCAATTTGAGCTTCTTACGAAACAACGCGTGGGCGAAGGTGTTGTCAAGGATGAAACTTGGCAAGCTGCAGAGGATTTTGTCAAAGATGCACTTGCCAATACATCTACCATGAAGCTCTCTCACGGCCCACCCGGAGCTTTGGATTCCTTTTTGGCAGACCTTTGGGATTCTGAAGAACACCATGATAAGGATAACATAGAAGGAACATTTGCAGCCTATCTGCGATACGGAAGCGTGCATTTCGATCAGACGCGCAAGTTGAAGCCACTTGAGTTTGACATTACGAAGGAAGAGATACTCCACCTCGGAGTTTTAGAGCCAAAGAAGGATTAGAAGGATTGGTTACGGAGTATATGCTCCATAGTTGTGCTTGAATGAAACGTTTGACCCAAACAATGCTTGCCTCTTTATTGCAATAATGTTCTGTTTTATACGGTGCATTGCGTTATCTGACAAGCATTCCATTCCACAGTTATCCGTCTATCACAAACCCCACTTACACTGCAGTAGTTGTAGGCAAACGGATATGCAGGCTCTGTCAAGTGATATAAGATTTTGAGGTCAACGCAGACAAGCTCGATTGACGGCGGTAGTGCTGAGGTGAGAAACTCCCCGATCGCGGCTTTGCCACAAGCGCTGGGATTACAGCTGCTATTAAAGGCTAGTCAATACGCGGGGATTGACAATGAACCCACCAGACGGTCCGAACTAACTGTACTACTGGACACGAGAGGCATTATCTAGATTATCTCTGCAGATTTATTGAGCCATGGGTTATATGAAAGGAACAGACCTTACGGAAAAGAAGTAGCTGCCGAGGATGACGGGAGCTATTGAATATCCGGTCAGATTCTTCAAACATGAAACGATGCATGATGCTTGCTGCATATCAACCTAGGGATTATTAGTGGTGTTACATTCCCAGTACGGCATATGCCAATTATATCTTCGGACGCTGAGAGTTACTTTTGGTCAAGAAGCGCTTGACAAACTAATCAGCAACGAGTATGGTTTGCACAAGACTCAAGTTTGCAAGGATCTGCTAATGGGATCTTTCGTCCAATGTTGCCTGCATGCACATCACGTAATTTGTGTAACACGAAGCTCCACTGCACTCCGACCGCAGCATCCTTCGCCTCGTCTTAGCTTTGTCGGGCGGACGTATCCAAGGTTCCCCGGATAGCCTACAAGTGATGATTATGGAGTTCTCGTAAATCGTAGGATATCGATTTAGTCATCGTTACATATCTATTATGAGCTCCTTTGAACGGCTTCGGGCCTCGTAACGTTAATGCGTTCCTTTGAGGGGCTATTGACAACTGATTCATGTTACATTGGTATCAGGGGATGGATTTGATAAGATCTTGGCTCAAGAGATATCCGTACATCCGCAAAGCCCATTTGAAGAATGTTAAATATCCTGCTAATACAGCGGGATCCAAGAGCCCGTCGCCTGGAACAAGACGGCATTATTTGGACTAATCTGATATCATGGATCAACTCAGGAGTCTCGTCTTTTTTATACGTGATGTTGCTTTGAAGCACACACTTGGTACTAGCCATACCAAGAATGATACCACCGAGATATTTGATGAACGTAAAGAAGTCATAAAGAGAGTGTTGAATAAGAAAGTTCTCGTGCCGGATATTCTTGCTCTCATGCCTGGCTGGCTTAGCGAATTCCAACCAGATATTGATGAAATCAACTTGGAAATTGACGAATGGCTGAAAACGTGAGTCTCAAGTTGCTCATATTGACAATACTAAACTGATTCGTGTTCAAAGCGTCAATGTGGCAGAGGAGAAGAAAGCTAAGCACCGAGCCCGTGGCAACTATACCCTCCTAACGGGTATTTACTACCCTCACTGCACAAAGGATAAGATGCTGGTGCTTTCACAGTTTCTTTATTGGGTATGCACAGATATATAGTCCCATTTCATGACACTCCCATGACACCTTCATGATATCAAGCTAATATGTGATGCAGATATTCTTTTGGGACGACGGTACAAAACGCTACAGCTAATTTTCGACATTTTTGACGCTGACTTTGTCCAATAGAGATTGACACTGGGGGTGAGCTCACCCACGACAGAGAAGGCACGCTACAGTGTTGCGCTGAGACAAACAAGTGTGTTGACGATTGTCTTGGTCCTAATCCCAATTACACACCTCCACCAGGTTCCCGAGGTACTGTGGAGATATTATATCCTATCCTCAGAGATCTCCGAAAGGGCCTTGGACCTAGTTCCATAGAACGCCTCAGAAAGGAGCTGCACGACTACATCAATGGTAAGCTTATATTATATATATATATATATTCTATATAATAGCTAATCAGGAACATACATAGGTGCCAGCACACAACAGGCTGTGAGAGAGGCAGATCATCTTCCTGATCCATGGGATCACTTCAATAATCGTGCAAATGACGTTGGTGTAAGTAGTTTTTATTTAGCACTCTCTTTTTTTTTTAATACTATTTTCAAAAGTTTAAAATAATAAACTTATTTATTTTTAGGCCATCCCTTCTATCACGCAAAACGAATTTGCAATGGAATTTGAGCTCCCAGAGTGGGTACGCAGGCATGAAGCCATGGAGGAGATTGTCTTGGAGTGTACCAAGTTGACGATTCTTGTCAACGAAGTTCAAAGCTCCCAGAAAGAATTTGTGAGTCACCATCTCTATTTAACATTCACATGTGTTGAACATTCATTTCTGTTCAATATTCACTTGTGTTGAATATTCACTTGTGTTCACGTACAAAGGCGTTTGGTGGTTAACCCCCTCTCAGCGCGTTTCACAACTCGAGAACCTTTGCTTCCTTTTCATGAACACCAACAACCTATCGATTGAAGAGGCCATAGACAAAGTTCTTGGTATTTTGAAAGAGCATTATGAGATTTGTGTGGCTGCGGAGGCCAGGCTTCCTTGGAGCAAAACTGACGAGAAATTTAACGAGGACCTCCGCGAGTATGTACGCGGATGTCAAAGACTAGCGACGGGCACTGCATGCTGGAGGTAAGTTTAACATTCACATGTAAATTATGTTATTCCAAGATCGCTGACATGCAGACATAGCTACAATTGTGAGAGATATTTTAAGCTGAGCCAGGTGAATGACAAGCGAGAGCTATTGTTGGATTACTCATACCAAAAATAGAAGGATTACTGCAAGACGATAAAATAATAGAAGCTTTAGAAATATTCCTACACACTGATCTCAAGAATACGGGTATACATTAGGTAGACTATTAGACAATTTGATCAGGGAGTTAAAAAAAAAAAAAAAAAAACTTAGCAACAATTTATTGAGAAGACTGATCTTTCTCGCGTAAATGATAGCATCAAACCACTCGTAAATATTCTTTTTTGACTTATTTAGATATAATCTGAATACTCGGATTGCCTTGGAGAAGATTTTGACCTGCAATAGCATTGTTGGCATCGATTGTTAACGTGCCTTTTTCGTTGCCCTCGCTATCCACCAGCTTATGAACAGCCCCAGTGCTGACTTGATACAAACGAACTTCAACGTCCTCAAGATAGTTGTATACCGTCCGCCGCTCGCCTTCTTTGCCTAAAACTAATATCGTGTTCTCGCGGACGTAAAGTGGCAGTGTATCAAAGTCGTGCTTCTCTTTCACCCACCTAGGTCCGGATTTCACTTCCCCAGTGAAAAAGTTCGTCCATCGACCTTCGGGCAAGTAGAATTCAACTTCTCCAGTCTCTTCAAAAATTGGAGCCACCAGTAATTTGGATCCAAGCATGAACTGGCGGTCAAGATACCACGAGGTTGGGTCTTCCGGAAACTCTGGAAACAAACGTTAGCGACTGGCTCGCATACTGCTCACACTTCATGCGAATGGATCATACCTAAGCACATGGCGCGAACACTTAGCGGAAGACCGCCTGCAATAGATTCCGCCGCTTGCGCATATAAATAAGGCATGAGGCGGGCCTTTAAAGCAGTCCATCTTGCCAACGTCTTCGCGCAGCTCTGTTCTCCCGGGTCGTCATTGTCAATCGTCCACGGAACACGGTAGCTGTTACTACCATGAAGACGGCTATGTGATGTTAATAAGCCAAAGGCAACCCATCGTTTGTATATCCACGGTGATGGGTAGCCCTCAAAGCCTCCAATATCCACGCTCCAAAAAGAGAAGCCACATAGACCAAGAGACAGGCCGCCGCGGAGTGACTCAGCCATTGCTTCAGGAGTCGACTCGCAATCTCCGCCCCATTGTAGAGGAAATCTTTGGCAACCTGCTGTCGATGCTCTTGCAAAGACAACGGCCTCAGATTTGCCGTGGCGCCTCTGTAGAGCTTCATACACCACCTTGTTGTAGATGAAGGAGTAGTAATTATGCATCTTTGAGGGGTCCACGTTTGGGTCATGCCACTGTATATCCTCATTGACCGGGATTCTTTCGCCAAAGTCCGTCTTAATAGCAGAGACACCGGTGTCGAAGAGAGCTTCCATGCAGCCAACAAACCACTTTGTAGCTTCAGGGTTCGTAAAATCCACAATTCCCATTCCCGCTTGCCACAGATCCGTCTGCCAGACATCACCATTCTTTCTCTTTAATAGATAGCCTTTCTCTGCTGCCATCTTGAAAACAGGCGAAGCCTGGCCGAGATATGGATTCGTCCAGACGCATACCTTGTTGACCAGACCGCTAGCCTTGAGGCGGCTTACCATGTTTGCAGGCTCTGGAAACATTTCCGTATCAAAAACAAAATCGCACCAGTGGAATGCTTTGAGCCAGAAGCAATCATAGTGAAACACCTCGACCGGAATATCGCGAGCTGCCATGCCCTCGAGAAATGAACTGACGGTCTTTTCATCGTAACTAGTTGTGAATGATGTAGAAAGCCAGAGACCGAAGCTCCAGGCCGGGACTCTTCCCGCCCTACCAGTCAAAGTGGTGTATTTATACAGAACCTCCTTTGGCGAGGGCCCGTAAATCAGATACCATTTGAGACGCTGACCTTTGACGCTGGTTTGTACCCGGCATGAGCGTTCGCTTCCAACTTCCAGGTCAACTTTGTCTGGAGTATCGATGAAGACGCCATATCCCCGACTGCTAAGCCAGAACGATACGTTCTTGTAGGCCTGTTCAGAACTTGTGCCACCATCCTGCTACTGGTTAGCATGTCAAGCATATCAGTAGAAGACGTGATAGGTGCCAAGGCGTACCGAATTCCATAGAGTGACGCTCTGACCCACTTTGTTGAATGCGCCAAACCGTTCACCAAGTCCGTGTACAGTCTCCCCCACGCTAAGTGTTGTTTGCGTGAACATATAGTGATCAAAGTTTCTCATATCATCAAGCTGAAGAGGGGTGCTAGGCGCTGGACCATAAGCAAACCCCACGCTGCGGTTTTGTAGTGATGTTAAGGCCTGAGATCCATCTGTTGCATGGAAACGGATATCAAACGTATGTTGGTCAGGATGAATCGTAGCGCTCACAGATCCTGACGCAATTGTCGTCCCTTTGCCTGACACAGAAATACTAGCATCGTCCTGAGGCTTTCCTTGAGGGAAAAGATCGAAGTCAGGCCCCTTCTTTGCAGCTCCAGACCAGTGAGTGGCTTCGACAGAAATCACGCCATCAAAAACAGCTTCAATGTCCTAAAAGGATCAACATCTAAACCCATGTACCTAAAATTTGAGATATACTTACAAGTGTCACAGTAGGCAGGTTTAGAGTATCACCCCGCGAACGAACCTGCTTCGTCGGACATAGTAATGATAGCGCTCGACCATCCGCCCGCTTCGTGATGGTATATACATCCTCTGCATATTCCGTCCTCTTCCCCTCTATGGGAAGCCACATGCCATCTCTAAACTTTGTCATTATACCTTTTTGCGCAATTGCGCCTCTCTCGTTTGGCGGTTATTACGACCAACTGACCGGTATAGCTGTTATACCTGTGGAAGCGGCCACGGAAATAAGTAAAATGTCTCTGCTTAGTTGCTAATAAGAGGGCTTCTATGGTTTGATGTTTCTCAGGTGGTAATGATCAGTTGGATGCTTCTTGCGTTTAGGCTAAAATCTCGGCTGTCGCTGAAGCGCTCTAATAATGATCAAGATCTTGAGCTCCGTAATGATCCCAGAATGGGGCCTTCGGAGAAGTCAACGAGCGCTAAGAAGACATTTTGCCGATGTCGAGTGTTATACCGAGTTCCACCAATCGTGCCACTCAACAGAATGATATGGGGTTTGCATATAAAGTACGGAGTTTAATACCACTCCGTGCTTAGCGGGGCCATCTGATAAAGCTGAGACGTTGACCCGTATGGTGGCGTCGAGAGCTCGGGGTCAATGACCCGAGTGCGAGCATGCATGCTCGGTATACATTGATGCGAAGACCGTAATGGAGGGAAACTGTACCGAGTATCTGGAGCACATTAGATCTCAAACTCTATCATAACTTAGATCGTGGAGCTGGCGACTTGTAGTAGTTCTTGCAACCATCGTCTTGAAGACGGTAGTCTAGAAGGACTTTATGATGGCGTTTACATAACTGTGAAAAATACTATTTATGATGCGAGGCTCACCTACTGGCAGAGAGATTATGACCGACAAGCAATTTCCGAATTCCTGAGGCATTTAGAATGATGCTATTCTTTACAAAACCACATGATTATTTTCCAATAGCTTTATGGGTCAAGCTGCGCCCTTTCGTGAGCATCTAGTCGTTATGATCTAGCTGGTGTGAATATTTCCCACAAGTTTCGGCCAACTTGAAGGGTCTAGTGTTATAGTAACGCCGTCGGAGCAAAGCTTTGTAGCGCTCCCAAAAGTCTTTGTGCTAGCTTGGCTGATATTACAATAAAAGTAAATATAAGGGATACTGGTATCAGCATCAATCTTACCAACACCGCAGGCCGGCTTAAGATGGGATAATGAACATGCGGCATTAGAGGCAGTCCTACTTCGCACGGAGTCTCATTAGCTGGGATATCACCCCACCGCATCTTGACCGACAAAGTCGGAGTCTTAGCAGCAGCTTCGGAGTAGTTATTTTGCACTGGCATGCGATCTCGTAACGCCACAGTCTATCCCCGCGTTCCAGGATGCAGAAAGTCCGAAGTGTGTGTTTGGTCGTGCCATGTTCTGAGCGAGGATGATTAGTAGAAGACCCCGGTAGAGGGTCAACTGGCTGATGATCATAAGCGAACTGCAACCCGAAATCTGGATGGCCAGCTCCCGAGATAAGATCTAATTTGCCATTGTTTCCGATGAGGTCCATCTAAAGCTTCTTGAGGGTGATGAATTGCACACAGTACTACGTATTCACGTGGTACGGCTGAGTCGTAAAACATAGCGACAGCCGGCTGGAGAGGCATCCCCAAAGAAACGAACATTCCAACCGCCCGTATATCCCTGTGGACTTTGCGGAGTAGAAGCCTCAAGTCATCAGCGTAAATGCCGTTAGTTGCCTGTCCAGCCACGGAACGTAATCATCCGCGTCCAAACTTACATGCACTCCGTACACTAGGAATGCCAACCATGTTAGCATTGTTCGGGTAAAAGAGGGGCAAACGTGGGGTTGAGCAGCGTTTGAAGCCATCTCAAAAGCATCAGTCGATATGCCCATCAATCATCGAAAGCTAAAGGCTTACCGAGACGCGCATGGATTCGATGGCTTGTAATATCGATATGAGCACTACTGCGAGTATAGGCTAATACTGATTAACCGTGTGGATAATTGCTATAATGTTCCAGAAATGACAGACACAGGGCGATCTGGTGCGGTCTGGGCTCTTTCTATTCCTAGACATGCTGTTTGGCGCTCCAATTACCTTTGATCCCGAGAGTGGTACGAGCTAATGATGCCAGCTGACCGGAACTCGCCCAATTCTCATGCCTTTCCAATTCGTATAAGACTCGGTACATGTCCAAAATTGTGGCCCTCGAGTTATAGCCTTTGTAATCTGCTCTGGTGTATTCATGACCTAAATTCGGTGGTTGGATAGCCTTCCATATTACATTGCTGCCATGGCAGAAGTACACATTACAAAGGCGGCGGCCACTCATCTTGAGGAGACTCTCGGTGAAGGGGCGATCGTCGATGCCAAGCATGCCTCCGACGAAGAACATTCCCAGACCTTGTTGCAGGCCTTGAAAAGCAACCGCAAGGCTGTATTCTGGTCCATGATGATCTCTATGAGTATCATTATGGAGGGCTACGACACAATTCTCATGGGCAATTTCTTTGGTAAGTTACATATGCCCTTGACTTGACTAAAACTGGGACTCTGACATTGAGGTGCGACGCATGAAGGATATCCCGAGTTCGCAAAGAAATATGGAACGGATCATGGAGGGACTGTGGGGTACCAGGTCTCAGCACCTTGGCAGTCTGGCTTGAATATGGGCTCGACAGTTGGAGCAATTTTTGGTATTGACCCTACTCATACTTGTGGCTGCTCTGTGTTACTGATAGGTACGGGAAATCTCAGGCGGTATTTTAAACGGATATCTCGTGTCTCAGCTCGGTTACCGATACGTGATGATTGGAGCATTGTTCTTTATGAATGCTTTCGTCTTCATCGTGTTTTTCGCCAACTCCGCAGCGGTACTACTGGTTGGTCAAATCCTCTGCGGCCTAAGTTGGGGTGTTTTTGCAGTCGCCAGTCCATCGTATGCGTCAGAGGTGTGCCCAACAAACTTGAGAGGTTACCTCACGACCTATGTCAACCTGTGCTGGGCAATCGGCCAGTTCATCGCAGCAGGTGTGCTTGAGGGACTCATCCACCGCCAGGATCAATGGGCATACCGTATTCCATTTGCCATCCAATGGATATGGCCTGTCCCGCTCATGATAGTTTGCTTCTTTGCGCCCGAAAGTCCTTGGTTCCTCGTGCGCAAAGACCGGGTAGACGATGCCAAGAAGAGCCTACGACGTCTAGGAGGAGAGAAAACTGAGGACCAAATCAATGGCCAGCTTGCTATGATGATACACACCGTCAACATCGAAGAGACTCAAGCGAAAGAAAGCAAATCTTACATCGAGTGCTTCAAAGGCACTGACCTTCGTCGCACAGAAATTTGCTGCGTGGCCTTTTTCGGGCAGATTCTTTCTGGAAGCTCATTTGCGTACTCTCCTAGTTATTTCTTTACCACAGGTAAGATCGCGAAAGTCAAAACGAAAGCATTCCAGTAGTAACTATACTAACATATCTCGTACAGCTGGCATGAGCCCAGATCACGCATATCAGCTCAACTTGGGTGGAACGGCAATTGCTTTCCTGGGAACAGTATTTTCCTGGTTCTTGATCACCCATTTCGGCCGCAGAACCTTATACGTAACGGGCCAAGGTATCCTATGTACCACGCTCCTCGTTATCGGAATCATTAACGCTGCGACCTCCGCGAAGAACGCCATCTGGGCAGAGGCGGCATTATGCATCTTTTGGCTTCTCGTATATGCGTTAACAGTCGGCCCTCTTGCATACGCAATCGTATCCGAGACATCGTCAATCAGGCTGCGCCCACTTACGGTGTCTTTGGCCAGAACAGCCTATCAGGTATTATCGAACACCAGTCTTCCTTTTACACATACACTACTGACACCATTTTAGATCATAAATATTGTTTCACAGGTCCTTGAGCCCTATTTCATGAACCCTACTGCTTGGAACGCATCTGGAAAGACAGGGTTCTTCTGGTAAGCTAAATAACAACATCAGAAGCGAATCAGCTAACATTTGTCATCAGGGGAGGCACAGCTCTATTGACGTTCATCTGGGCTTACTTTCGCCTACCAGAGACCAAAGGCAGGACATACGAAGAACTCGATATTTTGTTTGCAAAGAAGGTGTCTGCTCGGAAATTTGCATCGGAAGAGGTCGACGCATATGAAACGCATATTCAGTCAGAAGTGGTGGAAAAGAAGTGAAAGAATGCTTTCTCTTCTTTCCGTTTCATTTTACCACATATAAGATAATCTAAATTGTTGTATCTCTTCAAGCGAAGGTCAGAAAAAGCAAGACCGCAAGATGAATACGTACATATATTCAGTAATCTGAGTACTGAACCCGCTCGTAGATCATGTATTCAGCCAATTCGAACTTTATTGTAAAGATATAATAGTAGTTATTAAGAATACATAAATATAGTAGCAGTTACTAAAGAAATATAAATATAGTAGTAGTTACTGGAGAAATATATATATAGCATCGTATAGTTTAACTCGTGGGTGTTCAAGACCTGACACCCTATTATCGCGTTAGATTGTCAAGTGATTTTATAGATCATTTCGTTACGCGATTTAGACCATTTAGTCTGCCTATGTTATGTTGGTGAGCCACCTGGAAAGACCGGTTGGCAAATGCAATGTTGAAGCGCGTCACTCATTGGTTATTAGCTGTAACAGTTTCGGTATAAGACAGAGGTATAGGTATTGGATAAAGTGCCTTATAAATACAATCTCGTATGTGTTAACTTTTGACAAGCAGCCCATGGTTGATGGGTCTCCCAGCAAAAGCTGGGCCAATTTCTATCACGCCGAGCCAAATCGACGACAATGACTCAATGCAAGACTGGATACACCTTTTTGAACGCCTCTGTCTTCGCCACGTTTGACCACCACTGCTTCGTCTTCGGACCAATCTTGAAATCTGGCACAGTCTTTTGGATCAACCTCTCCAAAGGACCAAAGTCTTGAATTGCTGTCACCGGCGTCTCCGCTCCCATCATGGCATGTGCGAGCCACGGAACCGTGTTGTAGTCGGCCTCACTGACTCGAGAGCCAGCCGCAAATGGTAATGCAATCAGACTTTCCAGCTTATCGAGGCCTGCAGCCATGGTGCGGTACATCTCGTCTGTCATATGATAGAGACCCTCATGTTCGGGCCCAACCTTGGCGCGATACAATGATGTAATGCCAAGATTCTCCGCAGTTTTCGAGACATAAAACGGATGTTCAGGTTGTGCGGCAAGTTCCTTCTCTAGGCGCGTCTGGCGCCCCTCGAGGAATCCATTCCAGAAGCTATTTTTCTTGGCTTCCATCTCAGCAGGATCCCGTGCCTGAAACAGGATGAGATTTGTAGTCATTGAAGGAGAATGCATAAGTTCGAGAATTTCTTTGGAACGTTTTTCGTCCTCGGGTACAAGTGTCTTGGTCCCACGAGAGTCGATCCATCTCAAAATATCGGCGCTTTCAATGATAGGCTTGCTGAGCGATGGAGCAGTAAGAGAAGGTACTGTGCCATTGGGATTGATGGCGATATATTCCGGCGCGAAATTGTCGCCAGTTGCTAATGCAGAGACTTGTTAGAACCGTCCGTGGCGTGGATAATATGATGATTTTAAGACTTACACAGTGTGATCTCTTTCACATCGTAATCTACATCTGCTTTGAGGCCCTTCTCTTCAAGCGCAAGAAGCATGACCCCAACCCATTGGCTCTGCACCGACGAATAAATAGTAAACTGAACAATTAAATGTTAGTGTGAAGTTGATTTTCATTGCATGCGTTGTAGCTACCTTTTCGGCCATTGTGGGCAATCAAGATGATATCAACTAAAGTGGAAATAGAGTTCGGAAGTACTATTGGATGTAGCGATGAACTGTGATTCTGTTTTATTGTTGTTTCTGAAGTTTCTTTTCGAAAACAAGCATCTCTCTATGTGTTTATATATCCCTACACTTTCTCAATATCTCCATGCCAATGGAATCAACAAATGAACGCCAAGAAGCCATATGGAATCGAATCCTGATCACCGCCCACTGGTGTAATTCTCCCAGCAGACTCGGGCACAGCTATGAAACCTAATTACGTAGGTTACCACGGACGAAAAAAAGTTTGTCAGCCATTGAGAGTAATTTTTCGCGCCGCATGAGACAAGTTAGTGGCCAAGCTAGTTACGAAAGATACACTGTGGGTAGATTGAGCGTAGACAATTCGGTAGATGTGTTGCACTCTTAGAATGCTGAGCTGGCACAAGTGCATTTTATTCAGCCGCCCGAGTTCGTCCGGAAGCGAAGTCTTGCTGCATGCGCTGTTACCAATCAAAATACGGACGACTTGACATGCATAGGCATGTTTTATGTCTTTAAAGTATGAAATCATCCGACAGTTGAGAAACGGGATTGGCAAGCATTGACTCTTTGCAATGCTGCCGCTGACATCACACAACTCCGTGCTGAAGTCATTGCCATTAGAACAAACCACGGACAAGCATCTCGCTGTTTTTGCCCAATAACCATGATGACTAAGAACACAACCACAACAGCATAGCAACGACGGATTCAGTCACTTGCATTATCCACAAGTGGGCTAGGCGGTCATAGTGGGCATGGTTCGCCTGCTACAATTGTTGCTTTGGAACTGCGATAAAGTGCGGAAGCTTCTTTGTGGAGCCCTCATAGGTTTCCAGATGGAATCTTTTTCTCAGCACGAAGTGGCAATCTCCCTGTTGGCTTTCTGAGCATCTAACGGCGGCCCCCACCATCCACGCCAACATGAGCTTGTCTGTCGCCATGGCTTCTGCCAATGTGGTGTTACCCCAAACGCCACAATCGACAGCTCGAGGAATATCCAGCCTAGCCGAAGAGCTCTTGATTGATTTGCCCCCGTAGGGCTATGAGGTGTTTTACTACTAGTGCTGGCTCTATCCTCGCCAAAACATAACGCCCATCACCTCAGCATCAAACTAGAGTTGATCGTCATTGAGGATTGCTTTGTAGACATACCGTACTAACGGTAAATGGCTATAGTATAGGCGAGCAGTGTTTTTCACTGCTCCAGATACTATCCTGAAGCGATAGAGCAACTTGTCGGAAGTAACTCTATGCAAGCCACTGTAAGTGAGTATAGACCGTCTCAAATTGGCGAATGGCCGGAAGTTGGTCCCGCACATTTCCACGATGAATGACCCTTTACTGTATGAGTGTTGATAAAGCGTTTACGCGTGATAGTTTTGTGACGGCTATGTAACATATCGGCAGCCCGAGTTCTGAACAAGAAGCTAGATATATTTAGATATGTATTTCATCAACGGCAATGTTAGGTAGCATATGCTTGCAGAAATTCGAGCAACAGAAGCTGGGATGCGTAATGCCAGCGGGAGGTGTACCAAGAGTGTTGTAAAAGTTATGCACTCTTAGGTGGGAATATGGAACTGATTAACCCTGTAGACCTACATAGGTTCCTTGTATTCGATTTTGTGTTAAAACTTTATAGATGAACTATCTTGCTATTATGACATTTCATGGTATTGCTGAGTGTTACATTCCTGTACCGCGAACACACCTACAAATGGTGACACGTATCTACCGGAACGTCTAATATTGAGACGCCAACACCCGTCTTCAAATTATCATTATGGTAATTACTTTTGTCCTCAATATCACACAGTTGGCAACTGGAGTAGGTGCTATGAAAGAAGAAGATGTGGGATGGTGAGAGTTTTGCGTGCCACTTTCATCAGCAAAATCACTTGCCCCAGATAACACGAGTCTCACCTCGCTTACAGTACGACTAGACATGTAGAACATGTAAGCCCCTGTATGCAAGATGACGCGACATGAGTCTGGACGGGGTTTCTCCGCGGCCTAAAACCCCTGCAGGGGCAAAGGCGGATGTTAGCCCAACAAATTCGGTCACTTTCAAGTCTCTTATGTTCCAAGTAAGCACTGGTTTGTCTTGGGAATAATTAATAAACTCTCTGGGAGAAAGCATTTTGGTGGACCATGATAGATTCTCGAGCAGTTTACAAGTCGAATGTCTTTGTTTAAGGCCGCAAGTACAACGATTAGGATTTCTCATTTACAATGTGAAGTATTACAATTGAGAACTATGTACTCGGATATATAATTTATCACACTCCTTTCCTCTTTTTTGGCACAATGCCTTAGATGTAATATCTTACTAACATCCTTTGCCAAGATGTTTGGCAAGGAACGGGAGTATATATCCCACCATCTGATCTAGGTTGCTGATCAATGTAAAATGTCCAGCATCGAGCAGATGAATCTCAGCCTTGGGCAAGTCGCGCTTGAAAGCGTTGGCTCCAGGTGGAATAAAACTAAATATACGTATTAGTCAGTTTGCATCGACTGAGACCGGAAAACTCGGTTGTCTTCTCTTACATCGTATCTTTCTCGCCCCACACAGCAAGTAGTGGCACCTGAGACTTGCGAAAGTATTCTTGGAACTCTGGATACTGCTTGACATTGTTTCGGTAGTCATAGAACAGGTCGAGTTGATAATCATCGTTGCCTGGCCTGTTTGCCATGAGAGTCCAGTCAAGCCACCATGATTCAGGCTCCAGAGCGGCAACGTCCGTAGTTCCACCGGTGTATTGCCCCTCTGTAGTGTTAAATGAGAGAACTCCTTCCAAAGCCTCACGGTCACTAGGTTATGCGTGTTGTGTTAGTAATCATTGTATTCCGCCCACATACAACCCGTGAATACATGGGAGTTTCTTACGTCTTGCTTCCCGATGCCCAGTATTTTTTCACGGGATCCCAAAATGGCCCTAGACCCTCATCGTACGCGTTGCCGTTTTGCGAAATTATAGCCGTTACGCTTTTGGGGTTTCGTACAGCAAGCTTCAAGCCAACAGGGGCACCGTAGTCAAATATATAAAGGGCATACTTCGAAATATGGAGAGCTTCCAAGAATTTTTCGGTAACAGTAGCAAGGTTATCGAATGTATGAGGAAATTTGGAAGGAACTGTTGTGAATCCAAATCCCGGATAGTCCAAGGCAATTACATGATAGCTCACTGCGAGGATCGGGATCAGGTGGCGAAACATGAATGAAGACGTGGGAAACCCATGAAGCAGTAGGATTGTGGGAGCATCGGCTAGACCAGCTTCTCGGTAGAAGACATTATAATCTCCAACCGCAAGATGTTTGACGGCCGGTATAATAGCCGAGGTGATGTTTGCCATTTTCAGATTTAACTTGGAAACAATTCAGATGGTTACCAAAGAGATGTTGAAGAAAGCTACAGAGCATAACATGATTGGGTTGACAATGAGACATATATTTATACTTTTCAAGTTTAACTTTTGGGCTTGCAATGAGGTAAACGTTGTCTCCAAAGTTGTCAACTAAGCTCCTGGTCCCAACAACGCATAATAGGCGGCTGTAAGACATCCGCCGCCCAGTTAGTATTATTATGGTGCTGACATGCATACCATTAGATCTGCTAGTCGGCAGCCTTGTCCCTTTCTGTCTCTCAAGAACGGTCCAATTACGGTGGTCGTTCATTGAATTTGTCTATTCAAATGACGACATGTCTTTAATCTCCGTTGATGAACATGCTGAGTAAGTTTTTATAGAGCGCTGACCTAAAGCATGGTCCGATTTCGTGGGTTTGTACCTGCAGCAAGCTCAAAGGAGGTTTGCCGCGCTACTCGAAAATAGCTTCTGCCAGAACTAGTCGTGCGCTCGTTTCCTAGGTATTTTCTCCAAAGTCATGCCATAGTGTTTAAGCAAATTGAGTGCCACGGTTCCGTTTTAGGAATCATGCTGGAATCAGTGGTGTTGATGGTGCGGCAAGTGATTTTAATTGGCGGCAGAGTTGTGCCAGTGGCAAAAGAGTGGCCAAGTTTGGACACAGTTAAGTTGCCATACGTTATGTGGGCAACAGTTTGCGAGTATAGACCCATTGATGTATAAAATGAACGATCTCTCTATCAGCCGCATTCAAATGCCGTCTTTCAGGCTCATGGTAATCAATAATGAATCGCATCATCAACGAGTGCTTTTTAATACAGATTTAATAAAACAGAACCATTGGGAATGCCGACAATGCCGCTGTGCCGCACTTCACACACTACGAGCTGACTAGTCTCAGCCGTATCACAACATCGCTTGGTTTTTCTCACTGCAGGTATGAAGTATATAAAGAATTGGATTCAGAATTGTACTCGAATAGAGGCAAATAAGAAGGCTACTCCAGTTTATAGAGAGTGCGCACTCTGTTCCGTCGTTGCAAGTTGTTTGTAGTACGATCATGACGATGATAAAATTGCTTAGCAAGGATCAGGGGCATGCCGTGTACAGCCACTTTTGCTTCATACATAAACAACGCGGTCCAAGCATGGGAATTGCTCCTCCATAGAAGGGAATGCCGTATTTAGACTTAGTCCGTCGCTACTCACACAGTTTTGAGTCAACGTCCCCTATCAGCGTCCTACTTTCTCGAGAGCTCTCGTTCAAAGTTCATGCACGAAGAATAGAAATCCCATGGAAAGTCCATCGCTACCAGCGGCAGAATGGAGTATCCGTTCTTCTACCTACAACAAACTTCCACCAAAGCCGGGCGTAATTTAGAACCTATCAAAAGGGGGATCATGCGTGAATTTTAGTATCTCACCCAGAGGCTCGGCAATGCGACCAGCGTATTTCGCCATACGCGACGAAGGGCAGCTCAGTGTAACTGAAATTTTGTGAATGGAAAATAACAACGCGTTTTCAATGATATTCTTTGGAATCTTTCATGCCCGTTGCTGTTGCTTTTGATGTGTATCGCGACGATTCGCGCCCAAGTTTCTTGCGAGTCATTCCTCGCCACTGTGCGTGATTGCAGCAACGGTAAGAATCAGGTTACATGCTATCGAATACATTGATGATCTCGTAGGAGTGAATCTATCAGAATGGGCTTCTTTTGCTATTTCAACAGCCTAATGGAAGACGATGGATGTTCTTCCGGTCTAGTAGACACAATCTGCGAGCCTATCAAATCTTGTGAAGATGCCTCGATAATGACGGGCTGGATTTTACTTTCTTCTACCACGAGTGTATTGGCATTTCCCATTGGCTCCTGAAAGATGAACACGGGTCATTGCGAGGGGCAGAGGAAAAATTTATCAATAGCTAGGATATCTCCCTGGCGCCAACTACGAGTAGTGGCAAACCATCTCTCGGATTCTCTACCCCTCTCCTCGCCGATGAGAAAGGAAAGGAGACTGAATATGTGATAACAACAATCATACAGCATCGTATACGGTAAACACACATGCTGTTTAGTCTTTGTGACACTTTATTGACGTTCTTCGTCGCCATATATGGCCAACACGCGCGTCCGGGTACAATGGATATTCAAACGGCTTGGAACAGTGACTGCGCTAATTTATCCAGTACAGACAATATGATACCACGAACATGTACTCGTAGCCCCTAAATCTCTAGAAGAGCAAACCCACAAGCTTAACACACCCCTCTCCCTTTGGCGAATGACGTGTAGCATTCATGAGGACGCCACACAGCTCACAACACGGCAGTTGACGCGTAATTTACGTGGAATTTTGTGAAAAAATGCGAACATTCCCGGCCGCTCTACCTTAGTATCTAAGCCATCGGCAAAAGGAATCCCTCGAGAAGCATCGGGAGAAGTGGTTCCTCCAGGAGCATCGTAGAAGTGGGTTCTTCGAGTAACATTGGCAGAAGTGGGTTCCTCGAGGAGCATCGGTAAGAGTCTAGAGAGATGTACAGCACCATGCCCCTGTGAAGATGTATTATGCTACGCTTATACAGACGTTTTATGAAAATTCGTCGCGCCCAGACCTTTACTACCATTTCAACACGGTCTAGCTCGGTTCAGTAAGCAGAAAGTAATATACCAAGTGGTAATAGTACTTGTAAGACATCATTTTCCCATTTTCAATCGTGCTACATTCTATTGAAGCCAAGTCTGAGATGAAATTTCACAACTCGTCGTGCGTCAGGGTATGAGTTCCGTTGTATCTTGTATTTACCACAGATTGAGTGAGAGCTAATGTAACACTCGTAGAGTTTGATATGCAGCACGCCCCCACAAAACCTTTGAAGTCATTGACGATGACGTTGATCCGTGCCCCGGCAGTATGTTTCTTTAATTCTTTCATGTTACCCAGATCTGAAGAGGCTTTCGTGACTGGACGATTAATATGCACTATCATTACGCCTATGGTCGGCTAACTTTTTGGGCAAAGGCTGCAAGTGAGTGGTTGGCTGTAGGGCGCAAATAGTTACTAGTCATGACAAATCTCACGCCGCCTTCCCAATGAGAATAGTTATGAAAACACAGGTGTGTCGTAAAACCGGGGAGATAAATCTTAGCCGACGCGAGGCGTTGCTCAGGCGGGTGGCGTTGGATCGGGCGTTGAATCAGGATACAGAAGGGCTCACATGCTAGGTCAGGAAGCAACGCCGCGAGTGAGCTTTGGTGTGAGACTTTGACCAAAGAGGTTAAGTATCAACGTTGGCCAACCCCAGCCTGTCTGCAAAGAATTTGGCTGCCTTGCAATCCTTGACCGTCAGACTCCCTGTGGTACGAGGGCCAACTGGGCGCCATCCCAAATCCGACGCTAAGCAGTACCTTGTTGGGATGATTGAAACACATGTGATTTGCTAGCTCAGGTGTTTGTAGGATATAAACTGGGTGTCGGTTCGCTAACCCTAAGAAATCGCTGCTATTCTTCTTCATGCTAGCATTAGCGTTACATGGCGTTACTGTGAGAACAGCCGGGATGATAATACCGCTGAGCCTCTTCCTTTCCAGGATGTGCACCAAAACCGTTCAAGTGTGTTGCCGGAGATCGACGAAGAGCGAGAGCCGCCGCCCTGTTGAGTGAGGTCCGCCCCTAATTCCGCTACTCAAATCCGAACACGTGGAATGCACTCATCTTTCTCAAATTGTCGTGCCCATCCGAATACAATCGGATGTAACACTCTATGATTCAATCATGAATCTTCTCTCATGGACATTTTCAATTGCTTTTACCTGGCTGTTGACTGCTTATTTCTATAAGGACGGAGAAAGTGGACAAGGCGGTTGTGGTGATGAAGCTCCACATCAGAACTTTTATTTCAACAACAAACGACGATTTCTCTGTTCTGCCATTCTTCGTATTACCTCGTCGCACCATATGTACTAATTATGGAAATAAAAATCCCCACCAACGGCTAGACTGCCTTCATCGGGGATCTTGAAAGGGTTTTCCGTAACTGGATTCTCTGTATCCGCAAACTTATCCGTCAGATGCAGCCAATCGACTGGACCATCAGCTAGTTGATCCAGCCAGTTCATATCCTGATTTTGCCCCTGTACCGTGTTCCGACACATCCTCAGATACTGGACTGGAGTCACTCCAACAAACTTCTTAAAGACTCTATGAAAGTACCATTTCGAAACGTTGGCCTGCTTCGCCATCTGGCTCAGGCTTAACTGGCTAGGACCAGTGTTACTGACTGCTGCTCTCTCCCACTCCTGTAGTAGTTCCCGAATCTTCTGAACGGCGGGATCTTCTGGCATACAGCCATCGAGTTCCGGTTTACAGCGTTTGCAGGGGCGAAAACCTGCTAATTGTGCTTGTTGTCCCGTTACGAAGAATAGCACATTGCAGCGGCGAGGGTGTCTGGATTTGCAGACCGGTCGACAGTAGACTTTGGTGCTGCGCACAGCAGTAACAAACATTCCATCAGCACGAATATTACGCTCTTGGACAGCCTGCCAGCGGGAATCATCGTCTTCGAAGCTGGCTGAAGTCGTAGGCTGGAGAGAGTCTGGCGAGTAGAAGATGTTTTCCATGACCCTAACGAGTCAATCCAAAATTATTGGAGGGCAAGGCAAGAAAAAGTAGAATTAATTGGCAATCAACAGCCTTTGGGATTAGCTGCAAGTATGTAGAACAACTACTGACAGATGGAGACCGGTGGGAGGCAGCTACTTAGTTATATGCCGACCCCTTCTTTGACCAAGTTAGTAGCAGCCCTGCAGGAGATCCAAATACGGCAACATAGCCCAAAACCGGGTCAGCGGCTAAGAGAGCGACAGCTTACGGGCGGCACGCGAGCGGCGAGGAAGTTTAATTTACATCCAATGGTAATTTGTCCACAATTTTGACAGCCTCCCACGCGAGCCCTACTAAACTACCATGTAATGTAGTTACTAATAAGCCTATCCGTCCCGGATCTCGATTGTCAAAGATAGGAAAGCTAGTGTAGTAGGTCCTCACCTTTCCTGCCTTTCCTGCCTGTCCTGCCTGTCCTGCCTGTCCTGCCTGTCCTGCCTGTCCTGCCTCTATTACTTTTCTAACAACAATCTCTGCTATGGTTACTGCATTTATTACTGCCTTCATGGCTTCTGCTATGTCCGTTGCTATATAGTTCAGTTGGCGTAAACCGTCGTGATCAGTAAGGAAGGTCGCAATGAAAGACCCAGTCTTGTTCTCTGCCTGGGGTAAGAATTGTCAATTAAGTTTCTTATGCCCTTCAAGTCGTGGGTTCTGATTCAAACAGCGGAGAGAAGACACCCCCTTGGTAAGTCTTGTCTTTACAAAGATGTATGCAGACACTACCGTACCGACGTGAATTGTGGAGTGATGCCCGATTTTACACGACACATCAAGACGAACCGGTATTAACTTTCTAGGTGAATTGATTCTCTGTGACATGGCTTAGTTGCATCGCATATTGGGACTAAAGCTCATACACGAAATCAAGGGGTAGTTGCCGTAACTTCGGCATCAGGAGTGCCAAGAGGCCAGTCAGTTTTCTCGAAACACCCCCCTTATCTTGAGGGCTAAAATTAGAAGATTCCTTAGCAAAAGCCAATGATGATCCCCCAATATACTTCATGGCTGTCGATACGTGCCAGTTTATTTTTATCGTAGGCAGTTTCTGTAACAAGCCTACGGTCATAAGCAATATTCCATCCTCTGGTTTAGTGTCGGCATCAGCTTTTCTCTGCCTCTTCCACAGCATCATTAGATTCATGACTATATGATCAGCTGTCACTATGCAGCTGTATTAAGGTTTTGTCCATTGTTCAGAATAGTCAATAATAAAAACAAAGACATATTATATTAGATCTAATCAGGTGGTCGCGGACGCGGACGCTTCACTACTGTCGATGTCTGTGACCTTGTCTACTTTGAAGTGTTTTAATGGCAACCTCAAGCCTCTTGAAGCTTACCAAGGCTGAAGGACTATTGTCAGGGATAAGTTGGGCTCGGTAGACGAAACCGGCGACTTAAGCCTTACCGGAAAATCGACGGCATATGGAGGCACAGGGCACGGCGTTTCCTGGGAACGGACTTTTGCAGGATATCTACATCTGTTCTTCATGCAACACTACTTCAATGGTGCTGATACGATACGTGGACGCACTCTAACTCTTCAAACACGGCCTGGTTGTCAGCTTCGTCATTGCTGACCAGGAAGTCGCAACATGGCATGGCATCCGCAGACAGGGTGCTTTTCCTTCAACCACTGGTTTGTTTAGCCTATGTATCGGATAAGATCAAAAGACGACTCATAGATGCTTTAAATAGTCATGAAAGTTGTATCTCCGTCAGGAGACCAGCTGATATCTCAGCCGCTCTGATGCGCAGCTAAGCGCATAGCCCCGCCTCTGCAGAGCCGCTTCAATCTCCATCTCTGTTTCTCCGCATTCAGTTTAATGAACTCGCAAGTCGTTTCACTGGCGTTTGTGAGTCATTGATGGGCAGGAATAGCGCTGAGTGGCGAAGGGGAAGGCATTACAAGCACTGAAGATCTTGATGAGTACAAAGACGCCAGAGAGTGGCGTGACTGAACCATTACAAAGAGAAGGAGAATAAACCACAACCACCTTGGAGAATATGGTGAACTAAGCTAAGATTATCTGTTTCAGAATAAAACCTATCGTGGAGACAGGAAAACAGTGATACGCGATTCGGACGAAGCGATTCGGACGAAACTACCTATGTATTCGGACGAAACTATCAGACGGAAAAATTAATTCCGAAAATAACAGTCAGCTAGTAACAAGACGGAACAAAGGAGCTAAAGTATCTCTAGAGTGGTTATCTAAACGGCTGCCTAGTTATACGAGGCGGAACGTGCTGAACGACGATAATTTTGGCTGCGGAGTTCGGCCAACAACAGCACAGGACAGCACAGGGGGGTTCGTCGTCTTCGACGTATATTTCGATCTAATAGCTAGAAGTGATGATGGCAGATGAGGGGCGAGGATAGATAGAAATCATCTTTAAACTATCTGAATACCAATACTATTAGATATTAGAACTAAGTAGAAAATATTCTGTTCGTACGCTATCTTCTTCCATCCCTACAAAAGGATTCAACTATCCAGCTTCTATTTCTAGAACGCGATACTCCATTCGTTCCTTATGCTAGGGTATCAAGGCAACAGATATCGCCAAATTCGTCAAAGCTTTGTCCCATCTATTCTTTTCCGCCTCCGGAAATACATATCGTCGAACCCACCTCGCGAGTTCCGCCATGGCATTCATTCGTATTACCGGTCATATCTCGCAAGTCAGCTAAGCCAAACACGATTCCCCACCGGCGTCTTAACCGGGAAGACGGACATGCAGAAATTCTCCGGATGGCTAGTCACGTCTAGCTCGGCAGCGTGTTCCTATGGAACACTGATCGCCAGTAGGGGTGTCAGAGTCAGAAAATGGCGAGAAAACTCAGCCTTAAGAGAGGCTGACTTTCAAGGCTGATCCTTTATAGTTGAGTCCTCATATCCAGCAGTGACTGCCCTTAGTGGGCCGCTGCAACTTATCATGGTGTTTTGCATGATGATTGGTGAAAACAAACAGATGATATTTGCTACAGCCGGCAAAACCCTCGTGTGCATCGAGAAAATTTCGGGATGTGTAATGCAATACAGAAGAGCTATGCGAAGAGCTCCATAACACTTCAGTCACATTTTTACCCGCTCCATGATGCTGATGTGGTAAGCACGATTGAGCTCTGATCATCAATTGATGCGAGAGTTACTGTTTAAGCTTGTTTTTTTCTTTCTCGATCTAGTAATTCAGTCGCTATTGCGTTGTCAGCAATCACATGCATTAATTTGTCTTGGGGGCTGCTGCTTCTTGGCAAAATCTTTTATTCCAACTCACAAAATAATGTTGCTGTGCAAAGTATTCCTTTGCAGTGGAATCTCTTTCCTCCAGACAGATGTTTTCATCGTGTTGAACGGACACAGCCGCCCAGACAAAAAATCACCAATGATCAGATTCATGCAGCATACCACGGCACTACGATAGATTCCAGAGCAACGGTCCGGCCATTTCATCGCCAATTGAGGCCAAAGAAGCAAAGCAGAAGCGCAATATTCAAGTCAAAATACGTCAGGGCATTCGTCATAAACAATTACATTAGATCAGGCAGGCCGCATTATATACATATGCTTTTGTAATTCCGCTTTACGGCTCGCAGACATCAATCGTAAACCCAAATCCTCCTGCTCAAATAAATTTGACATGACCAAAGAACTTTGTAATATGGAAGCTTGCCTGGTCTGGCGGCGACCATCCACCAAGAGTCTGGTTAGGGTAAATCTCGGGGCTAACGACAGTTCGGAAGAAGTTCATCCTCCAAGATGTGCCCTTGGCCTTGCCGACGTCGACGTTGAAGATGCCCAGAGGAACGGTGACAGTGCTCTTCCAAGTCTTTGCGGGCTTGTTGAGGACCGTCTTCGCGCTGAAGCCGTCCGTAGCGGGATCCGAAACGAAAAAGTGGTCGAAAGGTGCGCCGACCGCGCGATTCTTTGAGGGATTGTAAACAAACGCCTGGTATGTGACGTTGTTGGGGTTGACCTCGAGCTCGACGTATGTCTGAGGGTCTTCGGTGCCCTTGTAAAGGAAGGCCTCCATGACTTCGTACTCCCAGATGTCGTCGTTTGTGCCCTGCGAGGCGTTGAAGAAGTAATTGACTTCGTCGTAGGCAATGAATGAGAGCTCGAGGCTCTTGTCCGTGTAGCACAGGTTGACCTGCGTGAGCGGGAAGGGCGTCAGGTCGGGCACTGACTTGCTGTAGCTAATTGTGCCGACGCGAGGACATGAGGGCACATTGACACTGGGAAGCTTCGAGTAGGTAGCTGAGGCCGTCGCGAGGAGGCCAGCAGCAGCGCCGAGAGTGAGAAGGTGATGATGCATCTTGGAGGTTTTTCTTGCCCTGTTGTTCTTGCTCTTGGATTCCTTCTTGTCCTATTCCTCTAGTGCGGAGCTCTCCCTCTTTCTGCGAGTTTGAGGAGCTTCGTACTTATATCTCGATCTCGTCCGCGTCACACGAAAGCTTGTGGCAGACCAAAAGCTCGCCATGTGCAGGCTTCAGGTTCAGCTGTGCTACTCATATGTAAATGGCGGAGTGGATGTGACGTTACAAGATAGCCTTTAACCCGGCTAGGCATCTCAAAAGGACCAACTGTAATCGTTCTCGGCCATTGCTGTGAGCTAAGTTCAGCCACTTGCATTTTCCAGCCGCTGCATCGCGTGCGAAAGGAATTAATCCTAACCTTGCTGCCGCGTCGGAGTGGTTACCTTTTGTCGAATCAATCCTTGGGCATGTGCGATGTATCCAATCGGATGCGGACGCTGCTATGCAGGACAAGGGACTGAGGAGGATGAGGCCCCCATACCGTACGAGTATGCTGCGGGGATCCGAGCCGTCACTATTCTGTGTGCGAATCAGGGACTATTTTGTACTCACTATCCCGTGCATATTACAGTACGAGTAATCCTTCGGGGCTCATCCTGCGTAGGAATGCCGGGGATAGGCAATTAATAGGGTACAGCTTGTAGACTAAATATGTAGGGAGGACAGAGTAAATACGGAGCATGTCCTATTACACGTGCTATTACCCCAACAATTGGAGAAATAATGCGGAGTGCAAAGGGTGTAGTAGCGCGATTGCGACTCCGTATCGACCAGGGCATCTGCAATTATTGGCCGAAGAGATGTGATGTGAGGTAACATTGACGATAGGATAGTGGCCTGAGCCCAATGGCTTCTAGTGTCAAATACGCCAATCGCTGTTACATTGCATTCAATCACTAGAAAACACGCACGGCAAGGGACGGGAAGTCATTTTGGAGAGGCAATATCCACTTTGTGGGCGCCGTGTTCTAGGCGTATTCAGCTCATTCGAATCACATGAAGGGCGTTGAATCAATGTCCTCGGTCAATTGACACTTTGTAACACTTTGCATAGTGAATTGGCTCAGCAATCTATAGAATTTCTAACAAAAAAAAAAAGCTCTCGGCATCCATTCTAGAACCAATGGACCCTGTCTATAGACGGCCTTTTCGTCCATCTTCTGCGATCTTCAAGACAGGCTTCAGGTTGGTGGCTCGCTCCCAGACGCTAGGCAAGCCCTGCTCCTTGCTCTTCTTCTCCTCTCGCACAAACCACTCTTCAACAGACTTGATACGATTGGGATGAATCTCATCCAGCAGAGCAAAATCACGCTTGATGACACCGCGGTTTCCAGTGCGCGTGTACTTCCACATGTTCCAGAACCCGGTAAAGTTGTCTCGCACGTTCATTGTGCTCGGGTCTGAGAGGTCGGCGTTATAGCCAGCAGCAGTCTGCCCAGAGCCAAAGGGTCCTGATGTCCAGTACGTATCCAAGTCGACGTCAACATACTTTGCAGGCTTGCCGGTGACCTTTGTGAAAGCCTTTGCCATTTCGTGGTAATCCACAAGCTCAATGGCGACTTCAAGATCCAGACCGTTGGAGCGATACTGGTGATCAAACAGCCAGCGAACGTAGTACTCGCAGTCGTCGAGATCAACATGAGCCACGGCGCCTTCTCCAAGAGGCACCTTCCAGGTAACCACTCCGTCTTCGACCACGGGAGACATTGGCGTGCGCATGCCGAGCGCCATTTGGATGTAAGGGCCGGTGGTGAAGATTGCGGCACCCATCCGCTTAGCAATCTCGGGGTCCTTGTTTTGCTGGAGGATCCATTCGGCGATGCGGCCCTTTCCATCATCTGTCTCACAGGTTAACGTCTCATTCGTTATCACGCAAATCAGCAGACAAATTATTTCACTGACAATGGCCGGTTCTGAACTTGGGATCGAATCCGCTCTTCTTGTACACGTAATCCAGGTTGCCATACACGAAAAACTTGATGCCTTCTTCCAACGCAAGTTCGTATGACCGGATAGCCCAGAACATCTCAGTCTTCTCGCCGCTGTTGAACCCGTCAATGTTCACAAAGGCGTACTGGGCACCCCGAAATCCCTTGCGGAGATCGGCCTCGCTCGCAAAGCTACCCTCTTGAGCTTCAACGTTTCCCAGAGAGAGGAGTAGCTTCGATCTGGCCGAGGTTGCGTCTCTGGTCAGGAATCGCACCGAATAGGCACCATCCTTGACGAGACCGCGGATGACGGGAATGCCCTGGGCTCCTGTTCCGCCAACGACAAACACGAGGGGTGCCATCTTGGAGTGAGGTCGAGTTGTGATGAGTGTTTAGTGTTTGGGGATGAGATGCACTGCGGGTTTAGTTTCACAGCTGATCGTGTTTCTGGCTTCTTCATCTATTCAGGTGCCGGAGAGCAGGATATTTATATCGGCCATTGCTTCCTCATTATCTCTTCCATGACCTTCGTTCTTTGATGCCGAGGCGCCAACTGATATCATATTACTGATCATCGTGTCACGCTGTCAGAACGCGCCCTTGAACGCTCTCTTTCTTAGTATAAAGCGATGGCTTTCCGTGGCTTTGAGTCTATCTCCAGCCGGTGGGATGGCTGTTCAACCGGCATTCCGTAGCGATTCACAAGGAACGGGATCCGAGAAGACGGTGCGACTAGGCCCAATTTGGTGTCCATCGCCTCGTTTTCTAGTACGACAGAGACATCTGAGGCGGAGATCAGTAATCAGTAATTCGGAGGTATTCGATTACTGATCGCGCAGGGTCACCAATTGCCGTTTTCTTGCGCGGCAAGATCTGCCCTCCCTATTTGTAACAACAGAAGCTTTATCTCCCGGGACTTATCAAGTAATTACTCCGAATATCCGTTCCAAAGCATCTCATTCACAAAAGTATAAATAAATGGTAGAAATCGCCACGACCTTTCGAGCTTTGTCAACCGATGGCAAAGATTTTAAATACACTGCATTCATAATCCATAGACGGCGATGACGACGGGTGAATCACCAACTTCGCGATGCGGCGTCAAGCAGATGAGAATAAGACAGATTGCGAAAGAGATCCGTGCCAGTAAGATCTTAATCTTCTCAGATCTGGCGGATAGAGGTAGATCTAGTAGACGGTCGAGTATAATAGATGCACATAGTTGATGTAGCTACAGCGAAAGGTTAAACCTTCTTTACTACCTGGAGGACATCGCTGTTCCACTTGAGAATATGCACTACTGGGGGATTTATCCAAGCAACCAAGACTTGGGGGTGTGGATAAGCCGTTCCAGTCTGCCGGTGACACTCTAAGCGTGTGGGAGGGTCTTTGCGTTAAAATAACAAGGTTATAAGTCGTGGTCAGCATGGATGACCTTCATCACACCACTCACATGAATAGCACATGCTTGTAGATACGAAGGAGGAATCCGATTGGCACAGTAGTTGCTACTATGACGAGAGAAAATAGGCGTGATAATCATTCATGAGACCGTACTCTATCCTACAGCTCCTCCATCGTCTCGTCTTCTTCATTCGGTTGCCGACTAGAGCTTCCCTTTTCCTCCTCCCACTCCTTCAACCAGGCCTGGACAAACTCAATCTCCGCCTTGTGTGCTTCTGTAACTTGAGGTGGCGGCAGACCTGGGACGTGCGTATCCTCAGACAGGCCAAACTCATCCCAGTGGTGCACGCCCCAGTCAATCAGCATAAACGGCTCACTGGTAGTTGACTTTCGGTCGGGAAGGCCGGTCGCGTGTGGTGTAGCAGATCGCCATGGGTCCTGCAATCCATCTATAATCGCCAGGCGAGGGTAGCTGAAGTTGAAGCCTCCTAGCTTGTTGATGGACTCTACATCCGGAGAAGAGGTGATGTTGAAGAGTATTTCGCAGTGCGACGAAGCCGATTTGAGGGTAACGGCTCGAGAAATCATAGGAAGCTGGTCTTTCGGGGTGCCTGAACCAGTCACAAAATATCCCCATCTGGGAAGATTTCAAGTTAGCAATACGAAAAGGGCGTAAAGATATGACGATACTTACTGTGTGCAAACTTGGTAGCTCCAGCTGCGCAGCCATCCAGCTTCAAGGCTAGAATCAGTAGAAATATACTTTGAAGAGAAACATTCCACGACGGATTTGCCTTTGCAGCTCGAAGATTTGAGATTACGTTTAACGAAATCTCTGACATAACCGATGTAGTTGAGCATGCGGACAGAAAGGACCTCGGCTTGGGATTCAAAGCCTGCTTGGGCGACGAGATTTTGCACTGTTGGGATGAGGTGAGTCGTGCTGGCAAACAGCTGAGCGTTTGAGGTGATGACTGCGCAGTAAATTCCGAGGGAAGACACGTCCTCTTCTGGGTCCCAGTTCGTCGACTGCAGCCCACTGAGACCGCGGGAGATGGTAGAAGCAAAGTCATCGTCGTCGAGATCCCCTAGGCCAAACAGGTCTTTGAAGCTACGCACATTGGTCCTGTCGTCACTGAAGAGAACGGAATCAACGACATGGGTGAGCTTTTGCGTCGTGGGTCCGCAGTCTCCTGGTGCATATTGTCGCGCCGCTTCATAATATTGCCATAGATCCTCAACCGCGGCTGTCACACCAGATGATGAGATGGCGCCCCAATAGACATCAGGATAGAGTTTGCGCGTAAAGGCAGCAAAGGCGCCGGCATAAGAGCCTCCGTATATGATCCACGGAGCTGCAGAAGCTGTCAGATCCAGGTGTTCTAGACCGGGGAACTCAATATGCTGGGCAAAATAGGCAGTATCGGCTAGAGCCTGCTCCGTTGTGAGAAAGCGCAAGTTCTCATTCGTCAAGTCGGGAACGGGGAAGCTGGTGCCGTAGTATCGATGTTCCATAACAAGACCGACGCCTCCCGTTGCCTTTGTCAGAATAGGCACAATGCCATGCTGGAGATACGGCAGTCGCCCATCGCTGTCAAATTCGCCGGAGTGAAGGACGATGACGGGACCTCCAGGCTTGTAGTTGGACGTGTCGAGCCAGTATCGTAGCGGAAATGAATCACTCGAATGCGGCTCGTATCTCGATTCGTTGTGGAAATGGTCGATCGGGACCGACAAGTTGTAGGCCTTGATGTTGGGGTATTTGTCCTCGAGCTGCTTGACCGAGACGCGCTCCTCATGATCGTGGAGATTTTTGGAGTGCCATGCGAGATTGATGGGCACCAGAGCAGCGGCCTGGCCTGCTGCTATGACGCCGACGGCGCCATATTTGGCGAAGCAATTGAGCAACACCATTTTCGGCCGTTATCGCCAAGCTAGAAGCTCCAGCTATGGCAGTAAGACGATGGTTAAGGATACTGTAGAGAATGATTGGCGGTTAGTTGGAGATGCCAAAGCACATGGTCAATGGGGAGCACGTGAGGGAGGATATGTATGGGCAGTGGTGCTACCAACCATATGTACCTTGAGAGGTTGTTATGTCACCGGAGATTCGCAGCTCCGGGCTGGACCTTTTGTATCCGGCATCTTGGCGTTGAGCTGCGATAGCGCGATGGCGGGGAAGGTGATCGAGCTCCATTAGTCTGATGGAGTCTGGTAGCATCACTATGGGGTGTCAATGAATATGAACCCCGGATCGGTGCGTGAATCCTGGCGCGCCTGGAAATCACCCTACCCGGCACCAAGCAAGAAAAAAACAAATAGCGAGCAGCAGCGCTGCGAACGCAATAGAAAGATTGCCATTGAGATGACTCGACGCGAATTCCTTTCAGGCTTTCGATTGCCAACGGCAACAGATGGTTTATCCTCCCTTGGGGTGAAGTGTTGAATATAGCTTCGGCGGATGTTGATGCCAGACGAGTATGAACAGCATGTGATGGTAAATGTCTACTACCAGTAATACAGTAATCGTGAGGTTCTCTGAGCTTAATAAGTGTTAAAATGCGACTCGGATGAAACCAAACTTTACTGCCACAAACATTGACGATGTACACTGCGGCGCAAACTTGAAGATTAGCCATGATTGTGCAGAATAATAGCATCCGGTCATTCTCAGGTCGGCGGGGAGATCCACGGAAACAGACGGTACAAAATTGATAAGCTTGACAACTGCTATCTAGCGGGGTATCTATGTCTGATATGCAATGATGAGACACTTTGCCCACCAATCGAGTAATGTGAATCATCTACTTATCCCTGCGGACAAAAAAATGTAAAGAAATGCACTCTTCAACAATGTGACGACGAAGCATGTTTTGAATGTTGGATGCGGCCGTCATGTGGAGTGAATGACTGATTAGGTGTGATTGTTACTTAGTCCGAATTATCCTACACAATGTCATCATCGGATCATCAGGCAGAGTGGCTGAGTGGTCTAAAGCGTTAGACTTGAATTAACACGATTCTCGCTATCTAATACCTTCGGGTGCGCAGGTTCGAACCCTGCCTCTGTCGTTGCTTTTTGCAATTTTCTCAATCTGATTTTTGTCTGTTTACAATTCTTTTTGTCCCTCTTCTTCATTTTTGTTCCTTCTGTCTCCATGAGTGAGGCAGGCATCGATTCACAAGTTACGCGTCTATATTATTGGAATATGTCGGCGCCTGCAAACGTCGTCACTTCATCGGGTGCTCTCAGGTGTATAATGCCCAAACTGCGATTACATTCTGCGTGAGCAGTGCATACGACCGCCTCCAGACTAACGGATAACATCGTTTCGATGGCAAATGCATTATGCATTCATATGACGACAGCATCGTCGGTTCCCTTTCTGGTCCTTCTTGGGGAACGCCTATTCAGCACCCCAATTATCCTATCCAGCATCCTGCAAAGCATGTAGTACCGAATAGTAGACGATTATAGGTACAGTACACGAAAACTGTAGCTATAGTAGTAGAAAATAGTAATGGCAGTAGATGCTTTAAGAATTGGGCATCTACTACCTAATACTTACTTTACCTACCTAGTAGGTAAATGCCCGCAGTAGTAGATTAACGGCTTTCTTTCACATCGTGTTTCGATGCTCAAACTCCAAGTAGTCGCAAGGGCGCTTAATAGCCACTCCCTTCTTTTGTTGCCCTAGGCCGGATCCTGTTGAATTCCGCCATGCGCAGCGTCAAGAAACTAGCCAATGATCAGGCATCAACGCTCGGTTCCCAACATGGCACGAGATCCAGTGCTTCCTACCAGGGAACAACAACTGGTGAGATATTTCTCGTCATTTATCACTTCCAAATACCTCCATATCCTCATTTATCACACTATTTCCCTGGCTCCCACTCCAGAGAGAGACTCACAATTGATACAGGAACGGCGCTAATAAGCACAAGCTGCTAGAGACAGCTACGTCTGCAGCAACACTGGCCCTAGAAAAGGGCAACCGAAGGCCAACACAACTTCTCGCGAAAATGAAACGACAAGCTCCAAATTTGAGCCGCCCACAAGAGCCAAGCCAGTATTGAATACTAAATCCTCACCGCTGCATTCATCTCGGGCAGCTTCTACAAAGACACAAGACTTGACATCTTCTACGTCTGCTGTTGCTTCTAAGCTTGTTCAACCACATAACGAAGCTCCCACAACCCCAGCCCTCACAATCATCGTCTTCGGCAGTGATGTATGCGGCAAGCTAGGTCTGAGTCTGAAGAAGAAAGCGACTTTCATTGGGCGGGTAAATTTTTTTCTCGATCCCCATGGAAAGGGCAAGACCCAGGTCATCCAGATTGCCTGTGGTGGCATGCATGTCGTTGTTTCAAAGGCAGATAACATGTTCATAACACGGGAAGTTGACAACGACAAACGCACTCTGAAGAGACACCAAGTGGGATAGTGGACGAGACATAGGATCGGATGATGACGATTACGATGATCTGAACTCTCACGACTACCCCCGCAGCAGCTTGCGATGATCATGTCCCGCCCAACACCCAATTTACGCGAGTCGCTGCAGGTGATGATTGCAGCTTTGTGCTTACCTACCAACACTGGCTTGGTGTACGGAAGGGGTTGTTTTCATGTGGGTTCTTGCCCCAACCACGCAGCTCTATTTAGTTGCATGTACTAATTCATGGCCCAGAATTCTCAAGGAGATATGCGACTTTGCTTCGACCACACTGGAACACTCGTCAGATCTTAAGACAGGCCAATACTCGTCCCTGGTTTGAAAGGCATCACCCATATTATATACGGAGCGAATCGCGTTCTCGCCCTTGACAAGTCGAGCACAAGATGTGATCTGGGGTCGCCTTGATGGAGGACAGCTCGGATCCAATTCTCAGCACAGCAACTTCGAGACGAGTTGCTGGTTCGTCAAGACGACAATGGCCGATTGCACATCTGTCTTCGACCTACTGCAGTTCTGAACCTCGGTCGGATCAACCACATCGCTTGTGGAGCAGACCGCACAATTTTCATGGATGAGAAAGGACACGGAGATGCCACCCGGTTTGGCTCATCTGGGCAGCTCGGGCTCGGTGAAGATCAACCTGTTCCTCAAAGACCACACGGAAAGACGATGGATGAGCGCAACTTGGTATGGACAGATGCCGGAAGGCAGTTTTCTGTTGTCGCGCACTTGTTCGTTGACGAGTCGCTTACGGTGTTGCTGCTGTGTTGTGGATCTTCTTGTCCAACAGTTTCTCTCTTCTTCTCTGTGTGTGTTTTATACCAGTTTGACCCACTGGGCAGGTATGTCTCTCATAAATTGCCAACGTCAAGCTGTTTTAGCGGCTAACGGAAAAATGGAGTTTTTCTAGATCATCTCCATCGATGGAGAGAGGCTCTCGGTTACGGTCGATCGAATCCACCGCGGGATGAATACGACCTGCTTGATTACTGGAGATTACCATCACGTTTGCAAGATTGAGCGATGTCATTGGTGGCCCGCAACGCCGGTGGCCAAGCCTCTGGCGTACAGATTACTCGTGTTAGATGCTTACGGGCTTCTAAACGGCATTGACAAGGCGCGTGCTTAATTTCTGTCTGTGCGCACTGGGCTCCGTCTTGTGTTATTAGCCGGCTCCTGGCAGTTGATGAATCGCGGCATTCTGGACTGCTTTCGGAACACTAATATCGGCTCTAAGCGGATTCAACGTCGCACTATCGAATTCTTTGCACGAACTGACAGGGTCTCGCCACGTGATGGAGCCGAGCAGGGGAAATTAGCCCAAGACGTCAGAGATGACATTTCCCATTGTCATTTAAAACAAAAGGAGCTCCCTGTCAAACGGAGGCAAGCTGAGGCGTTGCTGGGTTGAGATTCCATCCCAAGCCTTATTTGAGCGGCGATAGGCTGGGCTTCGACGATACGGTCGGCGGGGGCTGATGCTAAGAGGATAGAAACAGCAAGAAACTGATTACTGGAGACGGATTTGGGGCGCGTTGATCGCGAAGCACTTTGGCGGAGGAGTTCAATGGGGAATCAATCCCAGTACAGCCTTGACGGACGAGGAGGAGATAACGAGGGGCAGCGTAGCCGTTCAACCACCGCCACGAGAAGCGAAATCGATTCCGAATATTACCGTGACAGCAGAGGCAGAGGCAGAGGCTACTCCAACCGAACAGGCCGGGACCGCACTTCCGTATTCCAGCCATCCGGACCTACCTTTCTCAGAGATTCCTCGAGAAGTCCTCCTCCACCTCAAACCAGAGATACCAACCTCGACGCATCGAGCACCACCAACATACTCCAGAAGGCGGGAGAGTTTTACGATTTTCGGTACGATCATGTTGCTCCGCCAGCTCCCATCCCAACCGCCACGATTTGCGGACTAAGACCCCGGATATTTTGGCTTGTACTGGGAGCTGTTGTGCTGCTTGTGGCGGTTGCAGTAGGGGTTGGTGTTGGCGTTGGACTTGGAGCGCAGAAACACAAGTCAAGTACGCAACCAAGGTACGTTGAAGCTGGCTGTTTTTCTCAAGTTCACATCATTGGATGTTTGTACTAACAACAATCTCTCTACGACAGCCCTGCAACGACGTCTACCGGGTTATCACACTCTTCGACTTCGATTCCGACCGCGACCTCGACTTCAAAGACGCCCTCTGCAACCAAGTCTCCCTCGTCTGATGTACTCTCCTGCCCAACTAGCAACGGCACTCAATTTAATGTCCCCGACTCCCAAAAGACATTTTTACTCATCTGCGGGATAGATTACAGCGGTGCGGATGAGGCCGAAGACTTGACAAGCGTATATACCGTTGGCATGGAAGATTGCATCACGAGCTGCGCCAACTATCCTGGTTGCACGGGATGTGGCTGGGGTATCCTTCCAGGCGACGGCAGTTTGCATCGCTGTTGGCTGAAAGGATCTCTGAAGAAGACACACAAGGAGAAGACAGGTTGGTACTTTGCGACTTTGGAAGGGACATGATGAATAAAGTTCTTTTTATTTGCGATTTTAGCCTGCCATACAATAGAGGAATAATGTTTAATGCTCTTCATGGGAGTGGATTCGTCGTGGCTATGCTGTTTCGCGTCTGTTATACCGTTTCCTCCCAATAGCCAATGGCTGTATGTAAGTATGTCAGGAGTAAATGCCTAACGAGAGGGTGGGATACTTGTTAACCACTTGCATTATATGGATCTGGATCTTGGATAGGCAACACAGGTCTCATTACCTACTCATCTCACATGGATCAAACGACCGACGGCCTCTTATCAAATTCCAATCTTCCATACAAGCTGCCATTTACCGCATCAACTATCAACTTGCTTTTAGTTTGGTCACATCACTAAAATTTGCTTCGATACTGCTGGATCATCATCTCACGGAACTTATCAATCGTTCTTATTATATAACTGAACCCTAAATCTGCAAACGAGCTCTATATCAGAGCTCTATAAGAATGAAATCTTCAACCACGTCCCCTGTTTTAAACCTCTTATCAGGTCTATTCTCGACATCATCTTCCGGAATCTTCCAAATAATGTCCCTCGTACAATAGTCGACACTAATGACATTTCCCGGCACGTAAAGCAAACTATCACTGGCTCTTTCCACCATCAGTCGTAGATTTCAAAGGGGCCGGCAATGGAAAGAGTGGGTTGGGGTTTGGTGAATCCCCAGTCACGAATTCAATCACATCCCAGTGTTCCACAATACAAGTGCCTTGAAATCTCCAAAAGTCGACAAACGCTGCGGTAGTGCCATTTGCCAAAACTCCCATCTCAACACTGATGCCAATGTCATTCTGCAAAAACGTGTTCCAGACGTTGAAAGCGGTATCATGGAACCAAGGAACAACAAGAGCAAGGACCTCAGCTTTGCTGGCACCGTGGTATGAATCGTGGTCCACATATTCAGGATCAGCAAGCAGGTGAATGCCGTATGCTTTGGTGATGTTGCGTTCTGTGAACATGATTTCAACGAACTCGGCGAAAATCTTTTGCTGCGTCGCAAAGGTAGCAGCTACAGGGGGGCAATATGAAATGGTAGAAGGTGCTGGCTGATTCCCCGTGGGAGCAGCGTGAGTGTTTGTAAAGAGGAGAGAAAGAGCTCCAAGGATGTACTTTGCAGACATGATGAGAATCGTGTGAAATGATGAGAGTGGTTTGTGTTCTGAAGATGAATGTAAGTTGAATGGTTGATATCTCTTCCAAAGTCTCACATCATGATGGCTTATATAGAAAATGAGGCCATCTCTTCTCGTCTCTACTCCTTACGTCTCGATGTTCTCCTGAATGATTGATTCCACATCTACCGCCGTGATGCCTTAGAGAGACACTCATTTACCATGATTCTTCGGCGGCATCTATCGTCTCAAAGCTTCAACTCTCGCGCGGCTCTGGATACCGAGTATTCAGATCGTAATCTCCACACCCTTTTGCAGATCCATGATCAGAGATTCGGCGCGCGCTTGATAACGTGGGAGCCTAGAAAGATGCCATAATCACTGATTTTGTGGATCTTTCTAGAAGTTCCGCTTAATAAGGACGCGCTGGTGAGGGTCTTGATGGTCTCCAAGCTCTGGCCCTGGTATGTGGATGCCAGTCTATCGAATGAAGCAAGACATATTACAAAGTGGAACACACTTGTTACTGGAAATGGAAATACACTGATGCTTCAGACAGGATCGATTACAATTTTGTGCACTCATACTCACTGGGTAAGGTTCGGTCTTGGTTTAGCTGCTGGTGACTTGTATGCTAAGGGTTCTTATGTGGTATGTATGCTGAGGCATTGACTATTTAATAATATCGCTGGATACATGTCTGGCATATGTTTGACAATAACCTGACCATATCTTCATTGAAGCCAAAATATACCCTCAGTCGCACTGGGACCGCTGAGGTGATGAAGCCGAACAGCTAGTAGGATTGCAAAAAGTCGAGCACGTGGCGGGCAAACAGGTTCGCATATTGGTAAAGATGGCCATGGCCGCTGTCTGGATAAAGGATCAACTGCGCATTTGGCAATCTTTGCTGAAGAGTAAAGCTGTTGGGAGTGGGGATCATGAAGTCGTTCTAAGCAAATCATCAGTGTTAGCGCGCGGGTGGGCCATATATTATGCCGGGTTTAAGCTTGAGGGATCCTTACATTTCCGTTGGTGATGAGAACTGGCGTCTTCAGTCCAGGGAGTCTATCATACGACCCGTTGTGACCTCTCGTCTCATTCACAAGAAGCCACGATGAGGCCAGATTCGTTTGGGCTTCTACTCCCTTTCCGCCGTCCGTGAAGTTGAAACTAAGCCAGTTGGATCGTTGTTCGCCGCTCGTTGACACATTTCTCTCGTAAATTCGGTCGAACCACGAGTTCAGGGCTGCTCCGCCGCGTAGGTCGTGAGGGAAGAACAAAGTTGCAAAGTCGTCCCGCGTTAGATCGCGACCACCGGCCAAAGTGTTGACCTGGTCTTGATGAGATGGAGAATTGATGACGGTATCAGGGCCGCCACTCGGGCCTGTTCCGGCAATAACAAGCTTCCTCACGGTGATATCCTCAGGGGCATTCAGAGCAACCATGGGAGCAATGTAGCCGCCGATGCTGAAGCCGAGGAGATCAACTTCTTTCTCACCAAGGAGGCTCAAAAATTGCAAAACATCATCCGCGGAATCTGCAACCGTCGAGGCCACCCTTCCAGTGCTGAAACCGACGCCCGAATAGTCCATCAGAATCACAGGGCGATGTTCCGCAAGCCCGTTGACCACCAACGGATCCCAAAAGTCCATTGTGCCTCGATAATGAATCAGCATTAGAAGTGGGATACCCCAAGTGGCTCCTAGCCGTCGGAATGCGAATCTATCGCCATTGGGCCGCTTGAGAAATTGCGTTTTCGCTGTCTGATGAGTCGACATGTCTTCTTATTTCCGGGGTTTTCTCCTGTGATAGAAGTGATGATGCTGACGCTGGAGATGAGATTGATGGTTGTGATGATGAGGAGATCGTGATACATCAATAGCGCCGATATTTATATTCCAAGACTACCATAACGAAGATGTTCTCGCATGCCAACGGCTCTGAGGCATTCTCGGATGGCTTTGCCTCTGCTTCGGGTTGTTCCGTGCTTCATCATCATTGCTCGTGGTCATGATGTAGGATTGCAGCCGTTTGGGGATACAACATGATGAGATTATTAAATGGTCCTGGACAATAATATAGGAGTGAGGAATCAAAAGTGATGCCGCTGATATTTATCATGACACTATTACTCAACAACGCTTGAACGAAGGTTGTTAATAAGTCTAGTTGAACGTGTACTGACCATAATAGGAAACTGCCTTTTTGGGCGATTATCTCGTGCCTGACATTGAGCTGGGAAGCGTTGCAGTACAGGCTATAACCTTTGTGTGAAGAATCTCACCGTCGGAGCAATCCAACCGAGCGATTATGTCAAAAATCCCGATGCAGCCATTACTAAGAGCCCTTCTTTTACTATCGCTACACTCTTCTATTGACAAAACTCCCCTATTTGAAGATATGCTCAAGACTAGTGCAAGTCTCTATCAACTACATCTTCCAAGACCGTTTCATTCCTGGCTTCCGCAGCTTTGCGAGCCAGCTTTAGCCTTCTCGTGTCTCTCTCGGTATGTCGCGTAACCCACCACGTAAAAGTGGTAACGACAAAACACCCAGCAACCAAAGACATGGCCACAGCAAAAGGAACCGTGTAATGAGGCGCATACTTGCTTCTAAAGATTTGAGGCCCAATGGCACCTCCAATCTGGCCATAGGAATTAACAAAGCCGATGGAAAATGCAGAACCCGTGGCTCTACTCGTGGTTTGGACTCGCCAGGGCCACATAAGGGGATACCAGCTGGCTGCGAAGGCGTTGCCAATCAACGTAGCTGTATAAACCCCTGCGTTATTGGGATATGCAACCAACACAGCATAACAGGCGATGATAACTAATAAGCACCCGAGAGGATACAGCGGTCTCGGATATCGGCCGCTGTCAGCAAATACACCGGAGACGCCAATCACAATCAAGGAAGTAGCCGTAATCGGAATATTGAGAATTTGCGCAGTAGCGATGTTCCTAATTTTATTTGTTAGCCATCTTAACTATGGAATTGTACTAGGCATGTGCGAGTAATCTTACGTGAAGCCCAAATTTGCAATCACAGTTGACTGGTAGAAGCGCACGCCATTGGTACCGATGGTATAGATGGCCCAAATCAACGTGAATAACCAAAGCCGCACATCTTTAAGCGAGTCAACGATTTCGCTGAACTTGAAGTTTTGTTCTTTGGCTCGTGGTGCATTTGCCGGTAATCGAGCTTGTATAAAGGCTTTTTCTCTGTCTGTCAACCAGCTGGCGGTTTCCGGGACTGACAATCTCATGTTAGCCTAGTGATGTCTATTGGGTAGAAACGACTCACAATCTGGGAGAAGAAACCACACAGCAATGCCAAAAGCAACCGTAATCGCACCCTCCGTTAAGAAGAGCCTGGGTAGTATTAGCAAGGCATGATGCCTAGTGTATGGAGATGAAGGGCATACCATTGCCACCCTGAAAGTCCGTGTGAGCCTGATGCATGATCAAAGGCAAAAGCCAACAGGCCACCTATGATACCCGAACAGTTTCCACAGATATCTGCATACTTGTAAGCCCAATTCACAAATCAGTGGTGTCGGCAATATTCTTACAGAAGTACAATAGTCTCAATGACATTTCATCTGGCCGATACCAATAACACATCTGTAGAAGAATACCTGCAAATTGGCCAGACTCCGCCTGGGGGTATTAGTAAGGATGCAAGTCCATAAAGAACAGATTGAATAACGTACAAGGCCGAGCAGAAACCGTGTGGCATACAAGCCGCCCTTGTTGTGAACTGCTGCGTGTAGCATCAGACAAATGCCCCATGTGATGATGATTCGGGATTGCCATTTTGATGGCGTAAAGTGTTTGAGCAGTAGATTTGACGGCGCTTCGCCAACAATATATGGAATCTGGTGAGCAGTTAGGAATGGTTATGCATGGGCGAATGAAAGCAACATTATGACAGCATACATAGTATAATACTGTTACTAGATTGTATTCATCGGATGTCATGCCAAGCTGAGTCATGATATTTTGATGAGTTCCTTGGTTCATGATTCGTGCATTTGAGACCTGAAGGATCACAACGTTAACCGGTGATGTGACACACATGCGGAGTAGTTGCCTACATTGTCAGAGTCCAAGTTTTTAAACAAGAAGATAAGTGAGCACAAAGGCATCAAATGCCAATCCACACGTCTTAATAGTTTTTTCTCTTCCTCAGCTGTGAGAAGAGTTCTCCCAGCCATATCTGACCGGAAGCCATCAATGGTGTCTTCCTGAGGAAGATTGGAAATCTCTTCTCCTCGTTTTGCATAATGAACTTGAAGACTTTCATCTGATTCAATTGAAACAGTACTGGTTTGGATCTCTTCATCAGAACCTTTGCTGCCCGACATTTTGTGTACTTGTCAAGAAGTCGTACAACAGATACCGCGCAATGATTAAACAGTTATCCGTCCCAATTATGTACCATTTACTATTTAAAGATTTACACATACTTTCAATCTTCTAAAAAAAGAGAGAAGCACTACTGATTATGCCAGAAACCCCTGTAAGCACGTACTGCAGAGCTAGTTTGCAATACACAGCGATCGCGGACAACAGTCTACAATATTCCCAGCGATCGCGGACAAGACAGTTTGATATCGGCAGTTGACAATTATTCGTATCAGACTTCAGCCGTTTTGACGTTATATCCGGTGCATCTATGCATATCATGCGCGCTCATCTGTCAGATCTCAACCCCTCTTCGGGGTAAGTGAGCTCGCCATCTTCGTGCATGATCACGCAAGATCTATGATCTCAAGTAACCAAACTTACAAATCGTACGAAAACTTAGCGGGGGAGATGAAACGAGGATGGGGAACACAAGCGCTGCAATTGCTATCATGAGCGCATGATGGATATTATAAGTATCTGAGGATGCCCCCACCTGAGATGCCCTCAATGGGATGCAGTTGTTGAGTCGTAAATGAAACGCTGAAACGCACGGCAGAATTATACATTATCTCTGATCTTTTTAAGTGACTTTAAATCACGATGGCAGCAGTAGCAACCCCGGTCCTGGGATCCAATGATATCCCGACGTATCACCAGATACCGGAAACAAAATATGAACGTAAGAAACTGGCTTGAGTCCTTCTGCAGAACAAAACAAAAGATCTGTTGCTTATTTATTTTGAAAGTGGAATGGGCCGACCTAGTTACTCTCGATCTCTCCCAGTTTGAGAAACCAGGTGGTAAAGAGCGCCTTGCGAAGCAGCTTCATGACGCCATTCAGAAGATTGGTAGGCTGTCTAACCCCCATCTCTACCTTTCCTGGTGCTGATTATCTGGCGAAGGATTCTTTTACATTACCAACTTTGGATTGAGCCAGGAAGCTGTCGATCGACAATTTGCTATTGGCAAAGAAGTGTTTAACCTCCCCATGGAGGAAAAACTCCAGTACCGTGCTGAACTAGAGAAAGGAGGTTACAACGGCTATAAGCCATTGGGATTGCGAGTAAGAACAACATGTCAGTTACCTTTTTACTCTTTTTACTGATGAATGTATGTGTAGGAAGTCGCTCCTGGAATTTTTGACAATACAGAGATCTACAACATACCAAAGTTTATACCAGCGTATGAACGCCCTCAACCAGAGATCATCAACCAACACCGCGATGAAATCGAGCAGTTTGCTCGACACATTCATAATAATATTGCGGGAAAGCTTTTAGTCCTCTGCGCAATTGTACTGGAGCTACCAGAGGATTACTTTCTCAACTGCCATCGCTATGAAGAAAAGTCTGATTGTCATCTGCGGTATATGAAATACCATTCGCGGTCGGCAGAAGAGAACCAGGCTTTGGATAACGTCTGGGTAAAGGGACACACAGACTTTGGAAGCCTGACGTTGTTGTTCCGTCAACCTGTTTCTGCTCTCCAGGTCAGAACACCAGAAGGTAATTGGCGATGGGTCCGCCCTTACCCAGAGAGTATTACTGTCAATCTCGCCGACTCATTGGACTTTTTAACAAACGGATTCTTGAAAAGTTCCATTCATAGGGTTGTCCGTCCACCTCCTGATCAGCAAGAGGTAGACAGACTTGGTGTGTTGTATTTTGTCCGACCAGAAGACAGCACCGAATTGAAGCCCGTAGCTAGCACAGTTTTGGAACGACTGGGTTATGACAAGGTCACAGACACTAACGCTGTTGGAATCACAGCTGGAGAATGGGTCAAGGCAAGAGTAGCCAAGGGAGTGGCCAAAGACCAGCCAAGAAGCGAAGTCGGAGAGCAGACGATTGTCGGTGGACTTACAGCCAAATATTATGATTAGATACATTACATAGTACATCTAAGCATCATCTTCGACGTATTTTTTGTACACTTGAGGGTAAAACTTTTGTCCGTTGGACCGATGGCTCCGAATCTTGGTTCTCAGCTGGCTTTCCCCCCACGTATCGTATTTGCCTCGCAAGAATGGAGAATCCACGGCTCTTCCAACATCTGATTCAGTGCCTGCATCTGGTTCAAAAGAAGAGAAGTGTTCTCGAAAAGACTCAATAGCCTCTTTCTTGGTGAGATTTCGTCGTACGCCTTGGAAAAAGGGGATGCTGTATCGTTCATCGTGGGTTGCGAGTACTCTGTGGATGGTGGCTTTGCAAGTGCGGTGTGTCAATACTTCAAAAGCCTGACCAACGTTTACCACGAACGTGTCTGGAAGCACAGGGACATCAATCCAATCGCCAGTCTTGTTGAGAACTTGCAGTCCTCTAACATGCTTTTCTGACGCTTGAAGTAGAAACGTCCACCACCCAGAAGAGTCTGTGTGCGGACCAACGCCTTGAGTGATGCCCGAATCAGGGGCAGCAGCAGGATAATGTACAGCCTTGAGTCGGTGCTGATCCGAGAGAAACGAGTGAAATATTTCTTTGGGTAAATCCAGTGCTTGCGCAACAAGAGCAAGGAATCTCTCTCCAAGTAGAGTCAACTCGGTAATGTATTTCTCCACGACAGGTCTGAGTTCCGGTATTTCAGATGGCCACTACACAGCACTGAGTTAGCGTTTAAACGGACTTTGCATGAGATAACATCCGACATCGGTGGGTTTGACTACTACTCACCTGATTGGGGCCTCTTAGACTCTCGTATAGAGGAGCATCCGGATCAGACACTGCAGTCAACTCTGTTGCAAATTCCACTTGCTCCCTTGCGTCGGTCTTTGCCGCCGTAGTTTCGCTGCCCACAGCACTGTAACCGAGAAAATGCTTGGAGTTTTCCAGAGCGATTTTGCTTTTTGCGCCATCAGGTAGGCTAAATAGTTTTGGAAGAATGTCCACAAGATCTTGAATCACTTGGGGAGGCACCCTGTGGTTCGAGACATAGAGAAATCCTATGTCTATTAATGCGACGCGGAGAGCGCTGAGAAGGGCTGGAAGCGTCTTGGGGTCATCTGCCAGGGCCAGGTCGATTACGGGAATCTCTTGGAAGTTATTGGTAGAGGCCGTCATTGTTTCGGGATATTTGACGGGGCGTTTCCGTCATGAGAAGAGTCAAAGTTTCGTCAGATTTCAGGATCAAAACTTGAGATTCAAGACAATAAAGTGAAGCTTCGTAGAAACTGAGTTAGCTTGCATATAATCGGCTGTTGTGAAGTTGACGGACGCTCTACGTAAGATGGCGTGCTTTGCTTATGTAAATCCGGTACGGACCGTGTTGATCTTTTACCCGGGAGTTTGTCATTATAGTTGAGCCGTTGAACCTCTTCTTGGTCAAAGAGAAGGCATGTTTGACGGACAGATGATCAGTTTTATAGAGATACAATAAACATATCTATCCGTTGATACCATAGTTGCACTGTTACTTACCTAGTACCTACTACAAGAAGCTTCATTCGTTTACAGGTCATGTACTCCGTAGTCGATGCGCAACTCAATCTCAGCACACCAAATCTCCTTACTCCTCCAGCCGGTATACTACATTTTAAAATAAAATATTAATTATTTTCAATACGGGCAGCGCCATAACTCAACCTGTTGTCAGCGACAGTTTTTGCATCTGCTGCATGCTGGTGAGCGATGGCGCTGGCACCTGCGGAGTTGAGGCTGGCAGCCGGCTGTTTTAATCTGGTTCACTATAGCGCTCGACCTCTTATAACCAGCATATCCCGTCACTCTAATTGCTCCAGCTGCCATTATTTGGTCCAATCCATTGTCCTGTTAGTGTAACGGTATGACAGATCCCAACATTATTACCATCAAACCGGATCATCCGACCGTTCATCATCCATCGGGATAGCCCTATTGCTTAAATAGAGACCTAGCTTCAGATTAGGCAAGTTCCTACTCTTTGTTGTTACAACCGGGTTGTGCAACATGGTAAATAACGTGTACCGGCTGATGGTCAGATATCCTCTACTAGATCACCTTCTTATCCGGAGTTTAGTGTCAATTTCCAGTGTAGATGACTTTGCATGAGCTCTTCACTTCGAAATGCTGAAACAACTCCCTGTCTGGGCTGAGTAAGACAAACAAGACACTTGGACGAACAGGCTGTCATTCTTCCCGCACGCTTCTCATCAATGATCAGTGAACTAAAGCGAATTTAGAAGCTATTCTGTCCTGAGCCAACTTTTGTAACTTGATTCCATTTCACTCGGTGCCTCCCCCTCAGTATGGGAGAGTTTGATCACGAAAACCTCTCTTGCTAGTTGCCAATTTGGGCATGTCAAAACATATTTAGGCTTACACATCTCCGTAAGCTACCGATAGAACGTTGTAATCCTGGGGATCATTGAAGCGCCCGTCGGTCGGCCGGAGTCCTCGAAAGAAGAAAGGCGCGCGTACTATCATTATACGCACAGCACTCTGTCCTGTTCTTTGAGAGAATACGCAAGACTCTATATTCACTATGAGGCAGATAAACCACGTTCCCCCACATAACATAGCCTACAGTTACTTTGACTCCATATTGATGCAAGGGCAAGACAAGCATGGGTTGCTGCAAGGATATCAGTTATCTATGCCAGACATGGCATGCTGTAAAGAGCAGCGTCATTATTCCCGATGCGCCGAGACAGCTAGACATTCCCTATCAGTATTCGGTATACCCAGAGTAGAGTGTGTGCATGTCACCATCCCAAAATGCTGGGACTGTGATCCATAGACGTCAAACACATGCACTTGCTTGACATGGTCGCTGTGCCGTTATCAGCTGTGGCTCGCTGCATGCAAGCCGCGCTGCGTGTGATGCTGCCGCAGGTCACAGGCCCATGCATTCCTACCACCTCTGTTTCTGTGACCATGTGCCGGCTTGACTTGGTGCTTGGTGATGATATGGATGTAACATCACAAGGCTCGCGCCGGGGCGGATAATATTCATCGGCCAAGACAGAAGCCGCACGAGCCAAAACTCCGTACCAATAATAAGCCGCTCTCTCTAATCAGCCTGCTAACGAGAGACGAATCCTGCCCCATGTCTTCGTGGGGTGTCTTAACCGGGGACCCTGGAGCGATGCTCCGTTAGTCTAATAAACCTCCCACCAAGAGATACCCATGGGCCTCTATCACATTCATTCCAGTCGAGTCGTTACATGACCATCAATAGCTGCTTTTTAAACGTCACAAATCAGTGTCGCTTGAAGGGAAGTAATGTGCAGACTCGTCCGAAGCTTCATATAGACAGTATATTGATGCCTTGTGGTTTTTGTAGAGAATGCCGGGTTTACCGTGTCGCGGTATGGAGAGCATTTCTCTTCTAATTACACTGCTATGCCGTCTAAACAATTCGGGCCTTCCTAATGGATGCCTAAGCGCCTCATCAGCTGGTGTCGCGAAAGCCAAAGAGCAGCTCGACAAACTAATGATTGCTAGCGTCCGAACCCAGCTCTCGCATCGGCCCAGGGATTGGAGCATGCTGTAAATATGCAATTACAGTAGCTGATTCAGATCCTAATAGCACTTAATAGTCTATCTGTGATAATCTGTGCTCTGTAGATTTGGTCGATATACAGCAAGCCACAGCACATTCGACGTGGTGTCAGCTAGTCATCTCCCTTGTCAGAATGGTCGACAAGATACTAACACAGCCAGCCGGCCCTTGTACCGTAAGATTTGCTCCGAAACCGACATCAACTATCACGATTGTAGAAACTCTGGCGATTTGAGTCTGATGGGTCCCACAAAGCCTCTGAAAGGAGTGAGAAAAAAAAGTAACCCGGCTCGCGATACACTGCACACCCACAGCCCATGTAACTTGAGACGTTTCCCACGAGGCACAAAGCACCCCGGATTTCGTTTCTGAGCCATCCTGCACGAGCCGTTACCCATGCACAGCAGCCACAGCAGCGACCCAGCGTGACATTTGATGTGGTAGCACGAGGTGCGCAGAAGACCATCGTGTTTGCTTCCTCAGGACCGTTGTAACCCCAGATGTGAATATGCCGCATCGATCCCGTGCACGCGCTTGGATGCATAGAGGTAGAGTAAAGAATGAGAAATACTCAGAGTGACTGATAACGGGCATGAGTTACTGAACTGAACTGGTCGCATGAGAGGAATCTATCAAGCCCCTCTAACCCTCTGGGGGCGTGAGACAGGCAACGGGTTTGGCACTCCTACCTTACAAAAGCAGCGTGGCCTCAAACGCCTCACGATGCTAGAGCTCCCTGATTGAGTCTAGACTGCTGGTCTTGGTAGCCGAATTACCGATCCGTGTAGCAGCAATCCAGGAACGCGAGATCCACGCAGCCAATCGCCTTCGTCGCCAGTTCTTCATTGAGAAGCTGAGTCGGCTCTCCCATTCTCTGTGTCGACGACGGGTGGTCCGTCACTTGATCCTTCATCTGCTTCTAGCGGGATGCCGTCCACGCGATTGAGGGCCGACATGTAACGTCTCACTTCCCCCATTGGATGCAGCGCCCAGATTAGACAAGGCATTTTGGAATGATGAGGAAACGGGGAGTGAGGCCATCATAAAACGAATTTGGACGAGTTTCCCGATTCATTATGCTCTTTGATGATGTTTAAATACACCGTGCCATTCCCTCTGTCGATGGTTTCTTCCTTGAGTCTCAACAGGAGCTTCTTCACCACCACAACATCCACCACGGATATCGCAAGATCCTAGACGGGTCTGTCCTTTCCTTCTGCTCGATATTATTATTTTCTTCGTATATATACTATATTTTTTGTGTACATATCGCTATACATACAACATGTTCTTCTCAAAGGTCGCATGTGGCGCTGGCCTCCTTGCCAGCCTCGTCTCGGCAGCTCCCAGCCCAATCGCTCGCCGACAAGCACCAGGTGCTAAAAACGTCGTTTACTGGGGGCAGAACGGGGGCGGCAGTGCGTTTTTTCTATTTAAACCGTTCTCTGTAATGAATTGAGCTGACAGACATCTAGCGGTTGAGAATAACGATCTGTGAGTTGTGTCAAGACGTAGCTGCGGCTGCTGGATGTTGTCTAACCACCACTACTTAGATCTGCTTACTGTACTCCTACCTCTGGAATTGACATTATTGTCCTTTCTTTCCTTTACCAATGGGGAAATGGAGCATCAGCATTGGGTGGTACCATCGGTCAATCTGTGAGACACCTCGTTCGCCGTCCAGTCACGACACATACTGATCAGATTATAGTGTGGAATTACTACCTCCGGTCAGCCTCAAAACTGTGATGCTTTGACTGCGGCTATTACCAAGTGCAAGAGTGTCGGTGTCAAGATGATTCTGTCTCTGGGCGGTGCCAGCGCTTTCTCTTCATTCACAAGTGCCGACCAGGCCTCACAGGCCGGTCAGTACCTGTGGAATGCTTACGGAGGAGGCTCCGGTGTCACTAGACCTCTTGGAAACAATATTATGGACGGATTCGACTTGGATATCGAGAGCAACCCCGGTGGAAACAACATTTTCTACGCCTCTCTTGTCAACACCCTTCGATCCAACTTTGCCAGCGATCCCGCCCACCAATATGTCATCACCGGTGCTCCCCAGTGCCCTCTCCCCGAACCCAACATGGGAGATATCATCTCTAATGCTCAATTCGATTATTTATGGGTCCAGTTCTACAACAACAACGACTACGCGCCCGATCCTTGCTCTCTTGGTCTCCCTGGCGATGCACCATTCAACTACAACAACTGGACCTCCTTCCTCGAGACTACTCCATCCAAGAACGCTAAGCTGTTCGTTGGTGTTCCTGTAAGTCATGATTGCGTTTTTTAATATGTCTATATGTCGAAAAAGATCTGACAAAATATCCAGGCTGCTCCTCTGGCGGCAAACGGTGGTCCGGGTGGTGCCGTCTACTACGCCTCTCCTTCACAGTTGGCTACCATCGTCAACGACGTCAAGGGCAACTCGAACTTTGGAGGTGTTATGATGTGGAGCGCTGGTTTCTCTGATTCCAACGTCAACGACGGCTGCACCTATGCTCAGGAGGTCAAGAACATCTTGGTCAAGGGAACTCCTTGCTCTGGCGGACCCATCTCCGTTTCTCAGTCAGCAACGCCCCCAGCAACCGTAACCTCCAGCAACCCACCTGGAACCTCCGCGACTCCTCCTCCTTCAGGTGGTGGCTCCGTCCCTCAATGGGGTCAGGTAAGTTTTGTACCTGCTTACGATCAAGGTTGAGCGGCTTAACTAACATGGACATAGTGCGGCGGTCAAGGATACACCGGACCTACCCAGTGTGTTTCACCCTTCAAGTGCGTTGCTACCTCTGAGTGGTGGTCTCAGTGCGAGTAATTGGAAAATGGAAGTGTATTACTTTCGACAAAGTGTGATTTATCCGATTGCGGATTGGGGGGGAATTTCTTCACTTACATGTACATATTTTCACGAGAATTCTGATTGCCGGCACGACTATGCCCACAAAAATACGTGGCTGCTTAGTTATCTGTATATAAAACGGTGAATTTCTTTTTCTCAAAAGAATGAGAGAGACATATCTACGTTCCATGTTTCTTTATGTTGTCAACCACCGGGACCATATCTTGGCCAACAGTCTAATACGAATACAGTCTCGTTGCATACAAATTGAATTCGAAATCGAGGAATTGACTTCCCAGTAATGTCAATTTCGTCGATAGGCACCTGATGATGGGTTTGTCGAGCAAGCTTGGGCAATTATGGCTGATACTGCCGGTATGCAGTGCCGTATGGCGTTTGGGCTCAGAAGGCCGAGACACACTTCAGAACTTTGTGTCCATGAGCAGACACTTCACCTACCCAATCGTCCAGTTGCGACGCTTGAAGGTTTCAGAAGGAAAGGCTGAGCTCTTCCTTTGCTGACCGAGAACCGGCCTTGCTGACTTCCAAGTCAATGTCGTCGCACTGCGATTTGATGCCTTCGTAATCTCTATGAGACGAACGCAAGCCGGGATGGTGTTGAATGGAGAACCAGCCATCATTCATTAGCACAACACCAAAAACAGCCAGATGAAGCAGACTTGCAATGGAATGGTGAAAACCGCCTCTTGATAGAATAATTAAAAGACTCCAATCAAACACCATCTCGCCAGAGAACGGGTTATAACACTACCAGAAAAACACCGCCTCCTGAGAGAACGGGCCGTGGCCGCAGGAAACTGGCCGTCTCTTAAGAGAACGGCGCTCCGATGGCGAAAGACGAACGCTGGTAGAAGTCGGCAATACCGACATGACGGGCGCAAAAGAGAGAGACGGAAAGCGTAATTACCCGGAGGTAGTCCGTTGCTGGTATTTTCGGGGCGGCCTTCAAGGGTTGTCAAGCGTTCATGCAGGCAACGCCAAATATAATGTCTGCGCTCCTTAGTGCCATCAAAATGTCGAACACATCATCAACCATTCTGAGTCGTCTGCTTTTTCAAATACTGGTGGCAGTGGTTTTTCGATTACAGCATTGATCTGTCCTTCCCCTTTGTCGCGCTCAACAGAAGCTCCCAACTGAACAGAAGCTCCCAACTGAACAGAAGCTCCTAACTGAGAGCGCGTGACGGGAGGAGCTGCCATCACTGTTATAGAACCTTCTGCATTCAAAGTAATAGAAAACCCCGGGCCAACATGCAGAGCTCCAAGTTCGATAGCACGAGTCAAATGCTGATACTGGTGATACCAGTACGTACTTGCCGCAATTGGATTCAGATTATCTATCAGGCTCCAATGCGGGTTGAGAAGGTCAGGAAGCGGTGCCCGGTCATTGGGATTATCAAATAGATGCGAGGCCAACGCGGTGTTTTGGGCTCACACCGGCCCCCCCTTGCAAAATGGTGCCGTGATAAGACTGAGATCATTTGATGGATCCAAGAGCTTGTTTAATTCGCATAGGGTGCCTTTCAACGGCTTCGAGTTGCCGATGAAAGACGTTTCCATCAGACGCTTTGGAACGCCAACTTGAACTAATGGTGTGTCCTCGATTGGCGTTAAATGGGCGGCATATGTCGGCAATCCGTAGAGGTATACGGATGTTAGCCCTATCATTGCCAGAGCTGCCTTGGTAGGGAACTTATACGGCTCAATGTTGATCATTTTTGGCATCCGCGAACCAGGCATCATATGTGGGAGGAGGAGCATCCTGGAAGAGGAGGTGATTCCCTTGTCCCTGGAGGGCATGGCCAGTCTGGATCTCGTAAACGCCAAGCAGATATCAGAAGAATATGGCGATAGTATCAGATACTGGAAGATAGTACTAGAAGAAAGTAGCGACAGTAGCAGATGCTAGAAGAAGGTAGTGGTAATAGCAGATACTAGAAGAATATGGCTATACTATCAGATACTAGAAGATAGTAGTAACAATAGCAAATACTAGAAGATAGTAGTAACAATGGCAGATACCAGAAGAAAGTAGTGGCAGTAGCAAGTGCTCAAGGAATTGGAGATCTAATGGTCAGGCGAAAGTCCCCATGCGAACAACGGACACTGCGTCTACGCATTTACGGACAAACTCAAACACAGCTGACGCATTACGGGAAACACAAGCACTTACTGCCGTGATGGCGCCAAGTCCAAGACGTCGTTCACTGAGGTACTTGACAAACCGCTGTCGGTCAGCGGAGAGAGCCTCTTCGATGAGGGCGTTAAGATGCTCCTGAGGAAGGTCGATGAGGTCGATCACCGGGAGGCGTTTGGGAAGCAGGAGCTCTCCCATGTCGGTGACCCCAATGTCGAGGTTCGAATTGGCCAGCTGGTCGGCAAGCTGGTCGACCTCATCGGCTGATGGGACGAGGACATCGTAAAAGCCGTTGCCTCGGAGAAGAGCTCGATGGAGAGCCATTTTGAACTTGGCCTCCTCGGGGATCGGGACCCGTTACCCGCCGGCATCCTTTTGGCCTGGCATTCCGCAGGTGATGGGATTAAAAGGCCTGGCATTAGGCAAGAATGCGCAAGTCGCTTCGGCCTTGAGCCTGTAGTCCGTAACCTGGTCGGGGAACTCCAAGAAAACGCAATTCTATTGCTCCTTGTTGTTCTGCAGAGCCACGGTGGCCGACGTGCGATCTCTACAAACTTTGACCGAGATTGGATCGCGTTTCAGGTCCTGGTTACGGGGCCTTCGGACGTATAGCACGAGGTCATTAACGTCCACCGGGTAACAGTCGAGAGCATCTATGCCCCGCATGGCCTCCTGGATGCTTGCGGTCCATGGCACAGGAACCTCATCCTGCTTGTCATCCCAGAGGTTGAGGGTGAGCAACGGATCCTTGGTCAGGCGGCGCCAAGCTTCCTTGTACTTCTCCAGGAAAGCCCTACCAAGTGGCACAATAGCGTAGAAGAGCTTGCACTCATATACGGGGCCGTCTCTGGCTGGGACGAAATAAGCCCGGAGGGGAATCTCGGCAATCTCGAGTGCAGCCTTGTGCACCCACATGATATCTTGGACTTGAGACTGCGTAAGAGCCGCCACATGCTCGTTGTCATTGTCAAAGGTGAGGGCTAGAGGGAATTGTTTGCCCTTTGTCTCAGGCAGCATCTCGTCGTACCGAGCGTCGTTCCAAGAATGCTCTTCGCCGTAAGAGTATCCGAACGGGACAGGCATCTCTTGGGCCCAATGCTTCTCAAGGATTTGGTCGGGGGCGGCGACAACAAAGTGGAAGATCTCTTGCTGAAGGATATCGACCAACGGTTTGCCGTCGATGCCAGCGTCGTGGTTGATGAACCCTTCGCTTTGGTGGTGAGGCAAGTGGAGGTCAGAAAAAGCAAGACCGCAAAATGAATAAGGATATATATTCAGTAATATGAGTAGTGAATTAACTTGCTAAGTACCACTTTTATCAAGGAATATTTATTTAACCAGGACCTAAGTTTAACTATATAATTATAGTAGAGGTTACTATAAAAATATAGATAGAGTAGCAGTTACTATAAAAATATAAATATCATAGCAGCTACTATAAAGATATAGATATAGTAACGGTTAGTATAAAAATATAAATATAGTAGCAGTTACTATAAAAATACAAATATAATAGAAGCTACTAAAGAAATATAGATACAATAGCAGATATTTAAAGAACAGGTGCTCGTAATCCTCTCGGTCTCGTGGTCAGCAAAGCGCATGTCGAATCCCTTGATGTAGCAAGACATCCTCATGGAGAGTGAAATGCTTAAGAAGGTTTGGTTTCTTCTTTCGACCCGGCGCTTCCTGGAAAAACTTGGTCACGTCGTACAGAGTCCTTCCGCGAGGTAGGACGGCAATCATATCCCATTGCTCTTCGTCTAATGTCACAGTCCCATCTTCAGCCAGCTTGGTTAGGTCATCCCCATTCTCCTCACCAATAGTAATGTATGGTGGTCAGTAGAATTAGGTCTGAGCAACCAAGAGTGATCCGCCCTGACAGTGAGTTTGACGGCCCTCCACGTCGAGGTAGATGATGGTGGCAGATTGCCCTCCCTGAGATTCAACCGAACATATAAGGTAGTTCCTGTCGGTATTGGCCGGCCTTACCAGCATTTTCTCACCTAGCTTCACGATGATGGTCATCGAGTCCAGAGGGAAAGAGGTTGTAATCCTATAATGAACGACGGATATGCCCTTTGAACCCGTTTCTTGAGTGCAATCAAGTTTCCTGGCATAGTCACCAGATAGTGAGGGATCGTCTGGCGCCTAGTAATGCTTCCACCAGGCTCAACTTTGAACTCCGTGCCCTCAAAGTTGGCGTGTCCAACCTGAAGTCTCGCATTCAGGGTAGCACCTCCCGGGCGATCACTACAGGGCGATTCAGACTGTAATGGATTCATTTGTACATACATGTACCAATGTACTTAGCCCATGATAAGGGTGTCTCTTATCTTCTACCTTCTACCCCTTATAAGGAAGAATAATTCACCATCTGTCGCCGGCCGGCACGGGATCCCCGTCTCCCAGTGAGCGGGTTGTCTACCTGTGTTACTCGTCTCCCCGTGAGCGAGTTGTGGCCGGCTTTTCCTTTTTGCAGAGGTCGCAACTTCGAATCGTGTCAATGTTATCTTTTTTTTGTTTCGTCTTTTCTTCGTTCTTTCCCCCTTTGCTCACCTGTTCATCTCGCTCTTGTTCATCTTCACTACCTAGGGCCATAGTCGATGGCTTGCCAGCATCAAGCACCTACATTTTGCACTCTCTCTTCTTCGGTCCTCTATTAGGCCATGTTCATCGACGAACTAGATGCCGCTGCTCGCCTCGAATACACTGCCGACAGTCAAGACGAAAGCCACCGACCGGCCCCTTTTTGCAGAGCGCAGAGGCCGAGATCACGTGTATTGCGAACGTTGAAGCATCCTGAGCTTCACATTGTCCTGCTACCGACAGTAACGATGTCGAAACTTGTGTCTACAAAGTGCGTTTGACCACGTCTAGCATTGTTGTTACGACGACTGTAGCACAACCTCGGTGTCCTTTGTACGACCGTTACTTTTCAGACATTTGCAACAGCTACGACAAGCAATCAAGACGGCCACTAGATACGAGTATTTAAAGCAGCCTTTGGCGAAAAATTGTTTGGGATCTGGAGAACGACATCGGGTGCCAAATACGTGGCTATTCTATTGTCACAATATGGCATGTCACCCGTGGGCTGGATGCACTGGCTCTTCTACAGCCGCCAGTGCTTGGACCTCGAAGACGATCTTGGAGTCGACCTCATGAAGAGCGGCGACAATCTTCTCGTCGCAAATTCGCAGCGCCTTGAGGAGCCAATAGGTCAGAGACAAGCGAAGCTTCCAGTGGGCATCGGGCATCCATCTGCGGTAGGCGGCTGCTTCATCGCCGATGCTTGGATCGCGCAATATATTCAAGAATGAGCCGTATTCCTCTGAGGGCAGATAGTCGCGGATGACAAGGGCTCGCCGGGCTCGCGTGGTGTCTCCATTCGCCTTGCCCTGGTTGAGGCGCTGGGTCACCCTCTTTGAGATAAGGTCGAGGCGCTCAGCAAAGTTGTCTGTGGCAACGTGCGTGGGGGCGGTGCCATATATTTGGCCGAGAGTCGCTGTCATCGCTAGAGTGCCAGCCGCCAGCTCCGTCGTCTTGCCGGAGCCAGGTCTCTATATTCGTCTTTATGCTGGTAAATTCATCCTTCTTAAAGACCTTCCGTTGAACAGGTACTTACCGCCGTGATGCAACCCAGGCCAAGGGGTCTTTCGCTCATGTACTTGACGAACCGTTTTCGGTTGGCAGGCAGAACTTCTTCCAGTATAGGACTAAGGTGCTCTGCAGGCAGTATAATAAGATCGCTCACGGGGAGACGATCAGGAAGAAGCATCTTGGACCGCTCGGCGATGTCGGTGTTCGTGTCGGCGTTGAGGCGAGCCATTGCCAATGCCTGCCTCCGCAAGCTGGTCCACCTCGTCAGGAGAACGCACGAGGACATCCCAGAAGCCGGTGCCGCAAAAAAGGGCCCGTTGGAGGTCCATCCTGAATTGAATGTCCTCGGGGATTGGCACCCTTGTTATTCCGTCGGCCTCCTTCTCATCAGGAGGCATCCCCCAGACCTCAGGATTTGTGGGCCTGGCATTGGGGCGGAACTGCCACACAGCATCGACCTTGCTCTCGTAGTCGGCCATCTGGTTCGGGAACTTCAATGAGACACGATTCTATTGCTCCTCATTGTCACCCAGGTTGGCCGTTCTGCGGTCCTCAAAAACTTTGACCGGAACGTCGGGCCCTTTGAGATCCTGTGGGCGGGGTCTCCGAACATGGAGAACAAGGTCGTTGACATCCGTTGGGTGGCTATCCAGGACGGTAATGCCCCGTGACGCTTCTCGGATGCGCGCGTCCCACGGTACTGGCTCATTATCCCCATGGACCATCAGCGTCAGGAGCCCAGTCTTGGTAAGGCGACGCCATTGCTCTTCATAGCGCGTCAAAAACGCCTTGCCAAGTGGTACCATGACATAGACCTGGTTTGGAAATTCCAAGAAAACACAAATTTATTGTTCCTGGTCTTCTGAAGCTCCATATTGGCCGCACTGCGGTCGCCGATACCCTTGGCCGGGTTCTCATCGCACTTCAAGTATCGTGAGTTTCTTCTACTATCAGTTACCATCGCTATATCCCTCTACCATCCGCTACTATCTCTATATTCTTCTACCATCCGCTAATATTGTCAAGTTTCTCTAGTGTTTTATATTATCGGTACATTCTTTTAGCATCTGCTCCTTTCTCAACACTCCTCTACTATCTGCGATTATTTCTGGATCTTAAACATAGCATTACTGCCATGCAAAGACAACCTCGAGCAATGGAAGAATGAACTAGCCAAAGGCATTGCGGTGGACGAGACAGGCAACATTAGTCGCCCCTGCCTATATCGTGTATGGGGCAACACCCTGCTCCCTTGTCTCTTGGGCGGCGATAATATGCAGCTGCCACCAACGGTCATGACAAAGGAGGACCGAGATAGCGATGGCCACCACCGCAACCTCCAGGCGCAAGATGGCACAATGTCTGCCCTCGAATTCTTCAGAGCGTCCGGATGGCCCATCTACCGCCTCTAGACCCAGCTACGTATGGCCAAGGGCCTCTTCGACACCTGCCATCGTGAGGTGTACAGCGACGTGCCCTTCCTTTACGGCTCCCAGGGCGCCCTCGTCAATCACGCCTCTGGCGTCAACCTGGAGAAACACCTAAAAGGTAGATTCCCCAGGTTGACCGCGGCCGCCGCAGGGACCCTCAGCGAGGTGTTTATACACTGCGAGGGGGCCCAAACTATCGTCGATCCGGTCACCCACTCGAAGAAGAATCCCGATCAAGTCGCCAACGCCCTGGACTTCCTGACGGACATGGTAAAAACGACCCGAATCAGCGCCGCGGACATCGCTATAATTACGCCATATGCCGCCAACGTGGAGCTGATCAGCCGCCGGCGAACGAGGGCCGAGCACGAGGTCCTCTCGGCCATACCCCCGGCCGCCACTGTCGACTCTTTCCAGGGCCAGGAGGCCGACATCAGTAAGTAACTGGGTCTCTCTTTGAACTTGATTAGGTTGCTAACTCTATAAACTGGTGGTCGTCATCATGGGCACAACTGAAGAAGTTGGCCCTGGCTTTACTACGGACCAAAATCGGCTTAACGTCATGTTCAGTCGGCAGAAGAGCGGTCTCCTTGTGTTCGGAGACATGTACGTTATGGGACGACCGGAGTTAGCTCACAGCCCTCTTATCTTTCTTTTACGGAATTGCTATTTGCTTCCCGTATTTCCTTTTTGGCGCCCCCTCCCGTTTTTTTCACGGTGCTGCGGTTTCCCTGATCCGTTCTCTTTCGAGGCGGTGCCCTTCTTTTTATATTCGTTATTCCTTCGTTGTCCCAACTGTTCTCTTTCGAGGCAGTGTGGTGTTATCCGATCTCTCTCGAGTCGGCGATTATTCTGTTAACGTCCGAACTGTTCTCTTTCGAGGCAGTGATCCATTATTCCGGTCTCTTTCGAGTCGGTATCTACCAGTTTACCCCATTCAACCGTAAGTTTCCCGTCATACCACGTTTCTCAGAATACCAACATTAACAATTATATAGCCTATAGTCGACAAAATGGTCTTTTCACAGCTAGAGAAGGTGTCATTGCCTGCTGTGAGCGTATACGACAATGCGTTACAGCATGCTCCGCCGCCGAGCTACAGGCAGACCCTCGCCTGCGAGAGGAACTCAAGACAGCAGAGGCAAAGGTCGGCCTTCAAGCACAGACGGAGCTTCTCCAGCTAGTTAAATCATCGTATGTTACTCTTAATTGATGTTATGTACGAAGACACTAAATGGAATCAGGGGATGGTCCACAACTAGGCTCTCTGTGACAAAAGCCCTCTGGGAGACCTTTCCTGTCGGCCCGGAGGATGCTGATACTCAGCGCCGGTTTGAAGTTGACCGAACGGTGTCGATTTCTCGAGCTGGGAAGTTGACTGGAGCCGAAAATCCCAATGGCAAGTCCCGTCTTATAGCAGGACGGTCTCTGTACGGTATGGGACACTAGCCCCCCCTTTTTTCAGCTTTTAGATTCCCTGGCAGACAGATTAGAAGACGGACCCAGGCCCCGTCACCAGGACCCCAACTTTGGCGTTTACCCCAAAGCACAGTCTGCCGCAGTTGGATACGCCGACTCCAAAGAGACCACGGGGAGATGAGCCTACAACACCCGGTCTGCCAACACCCACGAGTGCTCCCAAGCAGTCAACTCGTCTCTGAACTCTCCCTGTGGTCGATTACTCGCTTCCCTCCCCTGCTAAGGTCAACACTGAAGCCTGTGAGTCTGATGAAACTTTTGTAGACTCAGAAGAGGAGCCAGAGTCCGATGTAGAGTTCGATGATTTAGAAGAGAGGCTGCTCGACAACGAAAGTGATACGGAGGACCTACCAGCAGATGAGTCGGCCCTAGCCAGATGACGCTGATGCTCAGCGTCGGTTGGAAGTCGACTGTACGGCGTCGATTTCTCGAGTTGGGAACTTATTTGGAGTCGAAAATCCCCATGGTAATTCTCGTAATAGGAAAATCTCTATGCGAGATGTAAATACTAACCCTGCTTATATGCCAGCGAAGATTGCTAAGCGTCTCGAAGACTTTACTACACTTGTCGCACGTCCCATCAATCTCTTCTTCTGGACGGGCGTCTTTCCGGTGCAAAACAAGCGCCTCTTTGCGCTTGGATGATTTGTCGCAGTCTTGGCATGGGAAGGGCTTTTCATCAGTATGGACCCACGTCTGGTGATACCTTAAATTGTCGATTAATTTAAAGTCCTTCCCACAAATCTCACATACCCACGGCCTATCATCCTTATACCAAGCTTTGTGGCGCTCGAAATGGCCGCTGTCACTAAACCTGTAGTCACATTCAGTGCAGACGTATCTATCCCAGTATGCCATGACAGCAGCGTCTTGCTCTTGGCCATTGGCGTTTTTTGCCTCGGGGAGGTCTTTCTTGCTGTGCTGAAGTCGGCAGTGGTCCACAAGGTATCTAGCGGTATGAAAAGTCGCTGCGCATTCTTCGCATTCATATAAGGCAGCGGCATCATCTTGGCCGAAACTTGAAACCCACGGCTCAATAGGGGCCAGACGCATATTGAATGATGGCGATGGCGGGATGGGCGTAATTCTCATGTCTGATTTACCCTTTCATATCTCATTACCGACTGAAAGGTCAGACAAAGCGGACTCCTCTCCGATGCTCCTGCAGGAACAGAGATGCCTTGGTCCGTCTCATATGAAGACTAGGCATTGTGACGATCGGGTTAACCATAGAGAGCCTTCGTGGTTTCGACGGACCTCTGTCATATCCCTTACAGGGTGTAGGGTCCGTTACTGAACAAGGCGGAGAAGGTCCTAGTGTTGTTGACCCTTGACTCGATCAGATTTCCTTGGATGGGCATGGTGTAGTGTAGGACCTTCTGTTGGCCGGTGACGCTTCTCTCTGGTTCGACCTTATTATCCCTCAAAGCTGCACTCTCCATATGTAGTAGGACTTCTGCTGTGGTCTCACCCGGTCGCACCTTTTTCTGTGAAGGCAAAGCCATGTTCACATGAGAACCATCCCGTGAAAGCGCCTCATATCTTTGGGTCCTGTTCTCCTTCATCGGTGCTCTGGGTCCTTCGCGAGCTCCTTCGGCCAACTTACATTTGGGGTTTCACATTGTAGCGATTACCGACACAAACACACCAAACCCTTTTTATCGAGAGATTCGCTAGTCTTCGGGAATTTTGGCCGGCTGCAAAACGTAAATCGCGATTCTTCGATGACGCGGCGTCATGACGATATAGCCCAGTGGCTATAGGGCTTCGTTATGCGGGAAAGGTACATGTATCGATCGATCGAGTCGGCTTCTGAAATGTCAAGAGTCTAAACACATCAAGCACAGATAAAGTCAGCCATCTCTTTGCCCAGTCTCCAGCTTCAAATGCCCTCAGAAGCTCAGCAAATCTGGCGGAATAAAACATTGCGCTTACCGAAGCAAGGGGGGCCTAGAACATAAAATGGCCACAGGCGGTGCCCAGGCAGAAAGACCTGATGATGACGGAAGAACTGGAAGTGAAAAGCAAATGGGAGCATGATGATAACAGGGCAAGGAAAGAGGTGGTTTTGATAAAAGAGAAAAATATTTCTTTGTGCAACAGTTGCCACTAGCCCGTCGATTCACTGTATTCACCACTTGTGCTATATTCCAGTCAAGGCCTCGTAAAGCTTCCACAAACCACAACCACAACCTTTTCATTAGTCCTCCATCATGATGATAATAACAAAAAGAGAAGAAAAATATTACAAGCAACGATTTGGCAAGATGGGAAAAAATAGACTAAAAAAGAGCAAAAAAAAAGGAAAGGGGTCAGTTTAACGTCATGACCCAGGACGGAGTTGATGACCAGTCTCATTGAGAGAACCGGTAGCACCGCCTCGAAAGAGAGCGGTGACCACTCGACCATGCAGATGCATTGCCTCGTGGCGGTAGATTGATAGATAATTTCCCCTATAGCTTAATAGCAGTAGCACAGGCCAAGTTACCTTGGTACTACAGATGCCGCTGAGACTTTCAACATGCAAACAGCGCTGGTACAGTCATCTTCTCGCGTCACCAGAAGACGCATCACTTTGGCCTCGTGCAGCGTATTTGTCTCCATTTTCCATCGTCATCGCCGTCAGCTCGTCCCACGTGCCCGTTCCTGGTTGTATCACCACTTGCTTTGTCTACTCCAGCTCGGGTCTTCGACCCAGAAGCATGCGGCTACCGCGAAGCCGCCGGTTAGAATCTCCATTCTGCCATCTTCAAGCTGCCTCCAGTTAAGTCATCATTCCCATCTTTCGACTCACCATCTATACACGAGAGCCTCACTAATCCCCTTTCGATATCACAGCTGGGAATTGCTAACTTCGTTGTGCTAGATGTCTGACTTTTTTGCAGAGCCCTTACCCCTGAAGTTTGAAACGATCCTTCCACGGCGCGCCATTCCAGATTCCAGAGCAGAATGGCGAGTTGCTACAAGCATGAGCCTTGCGACAGTATCTCCAATCTCTGAGATCTTCCATTACCTAGCACAACTTCCAATAACATCGTCTCTAGATGAAGTCCTTCAACACCGAGTACCGACAGTACAGACCATCAAGCCATTTCCACCCCCTGCCTTAAGCTGAGAAGCATCGTTTTCTTCAAAACTTTCGGCTGTTTGGAGTCCTCAGACTTCTGGTGGAAGAAGCAAGAGTCTCTCTCTATAAGGCTTTATTCGGCTGCTAATGAGGGACTGGAAGTGCTGGGTTTCGCGCTCAAATTTGCTCTTGACATTATGATCCATGTCTAATTTTGAGATTCCCCGGCAGGTAGATTAAAAGACGCACCTGGGTCTCTACTCCCATCGCTAAGACCCCAACATTGGCGTTTGCCTCAAAGCATATCTGTAGTCCGCCGCAATTAGACACGTCAATTCTGAAGAGACCCCGGGAATGTGAGCCCAAAACGGTCGGTCTGCCAATACCAACGAGTGTTCCCAAGCAGTCAACTCGTATCTAAAACCTCTCCTGAGTGTTGGTTTGAGTTCAAAGTTGCGCTTCGCTGCGACTATACAGGCGTCGAGATGCCCTGGGCAACTGGACCGCAATCTTGGTCCATCGTGGCCACTTACCCATACATCGCGTCAAACAGATGCATCACAGAATGTCGTCTCAGTATTGGTAAGCCCCAATCGCGTTAAAGCGCAAGGAGCCACGGTTCTATTGCCTCTTGTTGCCACCCAGTTCAATACCATGATGACTCGACTATTGGTTTTGAAGAGCGCAAGGGAAATGTGGTCCTGGGCATTCAACGCCGTGACAGACGAGAGTCTTATCGCGGGTTCCTACGCCGCTTGCGAACAAATGACTTGCTATACGTATAAACACATGTAAAATATGTAGACTTTGGCATCGCTGTGACACTATGTGTTGTCTGTAATTGTGTTGAGCACCGATTATTTGGAAGTTGGGCTACTTGGTTAAATAGTCGCTGGGCGTAGAGAAGGGTATTACCGGTCAGCATGCCAATATTCTTCTCTACAATAGAAATGTTTGGTGGGAAATTAACTTGGAGGATAGAGCAATGAGATGTATTCATGCGTATATCGCGGGTATCGCGGTCCTTCGAGCCATAGCATAAGAAAACAGAACAACTCCAGTCTCAGACCTTGGCTTTTAAACCACTGGATCCAAATATCCCCAAAATGTCACAATCATTGGCTGAACGCAGTTATATTTGATTGAATCTCTAAATGTACTGTAGGTTAGCCAAAATTCCCAGTAGAAAGCGAGAGAAAAGTGAGCAGCATGTGAATCACTGCGCGATGCCTAGTGACGCGTCAGGCTGGCCATCAGTTGGCAACGCACCCAAGCAAAATACCTGAATCTCGATCAAGCCACTTCGCCTTGCTCTTCCTCTCATTCATCATCGTAGTCTTTTTTTTTTTTCGTGAGAACTCCAGCTCGCCGTCTCCAACGTCACCTTTGCCTGGCCGTCTCTTTCGAGCGGTCATTTTTTTATTCGTTTCGCGATATCGCCATCTTTTTCTCCCCTCTCCTTTTTCTCTTGTCTCTCTGTGCAAGATTTCCCCCAACATCCTCGTTACGAGGTGTTGTCATTCGCTGTTTGTTTCGCAACATTCAGTCCCTCTTTTCCCCCCCTCCCCCCCGCCTCCTAGTGAGCGGGTGTCTACAAACGCTCTCGTAAGAGGCGTTGTTTATTCATTGTTTGTTTCGCAGCACTCAACCTCTTCTTTCTCCTCCTTCCTTCATCGGTCTGATCAGAGTCCAACATGTCTCAATCAACTGCTCCCGGAACTCGCGCCCCCCCTCCTCCTCACTTTTGGAAACCGTGTGTCCTTCTCGTCGACGATGGATTCTTCGGTGGCAAAAGTTTGGGACTAGAATCCGAATTCACCACGACTCTTCAAGTCCACAGAGAGACGGACAAGTCCTCCTGGATGGGCTTCACGATTCAAGTCCCATTCGGAACCAACAATGAGGATGATGGCTTTGGCAAGTGTCATGAACGTAAGTCAAGCAACATTTCGTGATCTAGTCAGCTTCTTTGATCCAAGCTGTGATAACCTGTACAAAACTTGGCTAACCTTGTTCTTGGTGCAGAAAATCGGTCACTCAAATCGACCAGACCAGCTCAAGAGTACAAGATGACAGTAGAATTCCCGATGGAAACCGACTACTTCATTCGAGATGTCGAGCTGAGTTTGCTGGCAGCGCTCCCCGAGACCACCAAAACAATGTCTCGACTTGACGTTTACCTGAAGGAGGGCACACGAGTGGTAGTCAAGGGATACGGTAAGCCTTTCGCCAACCCTGGTCATCCAAGCCATGGATGGATGAACCACAACGAACCAGTTGTGGGAGATTTGACGATGATCGACATCATCGAGCAGAGAAACTTCTCCTTTGTGGTTACAACTCCGTCAAACGCTCTAGAAAAACACTGGTCTCAGGAGCTGCCTGGACCATTCCGTTATCCCTACGGTGATGAACACTCTTGGTCCCTCGAACGATACGATGAGCAGCTCTCCAGAAACCGTGGTCCTCAGTTTGTTCCTGCGTTTTCCTTTGACAATGACAATGAGCATCTCGCCGCGATGACTCAGTCCCAAGTCCAGGACGTCATGTGGATACATAAAGCGGCCCAAGACATTGCAGGCATCCGATTCCGCGCATATTTCATCAGTGCGAACGACAGCGCACGGTCCGACGAATTCTACGTGGTTGTCCTTCTCGATGATGGCTTCATGCTTCGCTTCAAAGACACATGGCAACACTTGGTGAAAGGCGAGTTCCTCCAGCTCAAGATGTTCGACGGTCCCAACGATGAGACCCCAGCCAGCTGGGATGCCATGATCATAGACCATCCCAGAGGACTCCCCGCGATGGCTGGCCACCAGACGGACAAGGATGACTTCGTTCTTCGTGTTCGTAGGCCACTGCAAAACCAGCCTCAACGCCGCCCCGACTTCGACATCTGCATTTTCAGCGATCGCAAATCCGCCAACAGGTCGTTTGGACGGACCCAATACAGCTGGAATTCTGTTTCTTTGGAGTTTAACCCCCATCTCAAAGAGTGCAAGAGAAACGTCGACGCTGTTTGCATGTTCCATCCGCAGGCTCAGCCTTCGAACCTTGCTGCGGTCTCTCAAGACGTCAGGTTCAAGATGGCTCTTCATCGAGCTTTGTTACGCGGCAACGGTTTTTACGACGTTCTTGTGCGCGGGACTGACGACGGACCGTATGATGTCGACAACCTTGCCAGCGGCTTTGAGCACGCCCATCTAGGCGACAATCGGGCTCTGCGGTCCCTCCCTGTTGTAAATCTCCTCGATCTCGATTACGACCACCTCACCGCCCTTCTCCAGGATATCTTGCCTGAGGACCGCCAGCGCTTCTACAACTATATGGCCGAGAGACCTCTTGGTCTTGGCTGCATCTCTGCTGTAAGCATTCATTCCTTCAAACTCCCTTTCAAATAGCTGATTTCTAACCTTTTGTTCGATCTAGGGTCCCGGCTTTGGAAAGACGACCGTGATCTCCGTTGCCACCATTGGCATGAACGCAACTTTGGGCAAGATTTACGCCGTCGCACCGTCACACGTCGCCGTCGATACCTTTGCCGAGCGACTTGCCCGTATCTCGCAAAACGTGGCTGCTCGATGCAACAGAGACAAGGAACGAGGCGATAGATCACGCACACGGCGTGTTTTGGTCCTCCGCGGCTACAAGTTTGGCGACGAATACGATGCGTTCATGGTCTTTCTACGCAACCCTCGCAGTGGCGATACCGCGGCGTCCAGCCGACGTTGGAAAGCAGATTCGAGCTAGACTCTCAATCTCTCTCCCAGTTTCTGGCTCCTGATGGTCCTTCGCTCGCCTGCCGTTCGCGAGCTTCACGAAGATGATCCCGAATGCATCTAGCAGATGCAGAGGGACATGGACTCACGGCCAGAGTTTGGCCGTTTTTGCGCCGTCGCCACGGGAAGCATCACTTGGGAAGAGTACCAACGCGGTGAGACAGTCCCTCAGGGCTTCGTCACTGGCATGTTCCTCCACCTCGTCAAGCAAGCAGATATCCTCTGCACAACACCGGCGCTGTCATGTACTCTACCGTACAGGACCTGGAAAGAGGAGTCCGCAAAGGGCATCGCCGTTGATGAAGCCGGAAACATCTCTCGACCGGACCTTTATACTGCCTGGGGCAACACCCTCCTGCCTTGCCTCCTGAGTGGCGATGAAAAACAGCTTCGCCCGAGCATCATGACGCTGATTGACCACGATGCCGACCACAATGCCATCAACCGCTTTGCTCCAGACGGCCTCATATCGCCACTCGAATTCTTGACAGCCACAGGGTGGCCGATATATCGTCTTCGCGTCCAATTACGCATGGCCCGAGGCCTTTTCGACATGTGCCACCGCGAGGTTTACAACGACCTCCCTTTCACGTACGGCGTTGGCAGCAATATAGCGAGGCACGGGGTCGGCGTCACCTTGGAGAACTATCTCGTCAGAAGATTCCCGGGCCTGGCTCCGCCACCGCGTGGCATGCTGAGCGAGGTCTTTGTGCACTGTCAAGGGACCGTCTGCAGCGTTCACGGACTCACCAAGTCAAAGAGGAATATGGACCAGGTTGACAATGCCCTGGATTTCCTCCGTGATTTCGTACAGACCACCGCCATCGACGCGTCCAGGCTGGCCATCATCACGCCATATAAAGCCAACGTGGAGTACATTGCTCGTCGTCGTAGGGGCCCTCGATATGCCATTCTCGCCGACATGCGCCCTGCGGCGACCGTAGACTCGAGCCAAGGTAGCGAAGCTGACATTATTGTCGCCATTTTCGGGACCACCAGCGCTGTCGGACCAGGCTTCACGGTGGACGAGCATCGACTCAACGTCATGCTCAGTCGCCAGAAGAGTGGTCTGCTCATCTTTGGCGACATCAACGTGATGGGACAACCGAATGTGCCTATTAGAGGCAAGACGGTACGTTTGCCCAGAGGGCCCGATGGAGAAGAGCGACTTATGCATGCCGGAATGCTGGCCAAGGTGTTGCGCGACCTGTATAATCGTGGCCGGGTCGTGACTCTGCCTCCGAGGAGAGGTTCTAGGTAGTTTCGTGGGATGGCTTGGCTTGGGCCAATTTTAGGTAGCAGAGAGTAATTACTATTTAATTCATTGCGTGTGCATTTGACTTGCGACGAGCACAATGGCGATAGCTTGACCTTGCTACGTCCAGACTACATATAGGATCTTCCAATTTCAACGCTCGTTTCTTAACCTGGTAGAGCCAATGGCCCGAAAACGCAATGCCTCTGACGTAGCCATCACAATTATTCTTTTCTCTCCATGGTCACATCATATCAAAGGAAGAAGCCATGCAGTGGATTCTCATCAGTCAGCATGTCATTTGGAAATTGTAACGTAACTTCCCGAAGCATCTATGCCCAGTGATTTTAATCTAGATCGGATGATACCCATATCATGCTAGAACCCATATCATACTAGAGATCCCAAGTATTCTCCATCTCTCCCATTATTCCTGTCTTCTCCATCGTTTTCCCATATCCCATATCCCATATTACTTCTTCAGCTCCTTGATTTCCTCCTTGAGGTCTTCAATCTCCGTCTTCATAGAGGTCACAACGTTCGCCGTAGCCTTCATAAACATGAGCTTCTGTTGACGGATCTTGGCCATCTCCTCCTTCAAGTCGGCAAGTTCCTTTTCCACATCGACTTTATTCAACGCGCTGCTGGGAACCCCTGGCAACGTCATTTGCATCAAAACGCTGTCGAACTCGAAATTTTCTTCACGCGTGGAAGATCGCTTGATCGGGGTCTCGGTAGTCGAATCGGCCGCGGGACGTTTCTTACCATTCGAGATTGAGGCTTGAGGAGCAACTGTCTCTGGCTTCGTCTTCACCGTTGACTCAGCCGCAGTTTCGTTGGGCTGTTTGCTGTTGGACTGCTTGTCGTTCTTGGCTCGCGACTTTCGGTAGATGGTGGGAGTGTTCTTCAGCCTTGGCCACATCTCTCTGTACTCTCTGCCCTTTCTTGTATCCGTGTCGAAGATTCGGGGTCGGATAGTGCTGGGATATGAGGTGAAGTAATCGTCGGTATGGTCCTCCGGATTGGTAACAAATCCCTTTGCGCGGACTTTGCGCATGTAGGAGCGTGGCAGATCCTTGTACATTGCCTTGAGCATCAAGAAGATGGGCCACGTATTCATCTCATCCTTCCCCATCGCCCCACGATACAACCGATGCTTGCAAATGCTTTGGCGTGAGGATAGAGTATGGACAAATTGCTTGCTAATGATGAGGTGTCTCATTTGCTCCTGCGTGTTTGTGTTCATATGCGATGCTTGTTCCCAGTATGCTTGTACGCATGCAATACCATCTGCGAAATCTTCATCGTCTTTCCCGAGGTCTAGACTCGCGATGGTCAACTCTTGAGGCTCGTCGGCATCTGATAAGCTTTCATCCACGCTTTCTTCCAAATCGAAGCCCGTCGTAAGACTGGTCTCACGGGAGTTGAGCATCGTCTCTGCTGTGGCAGCGTTGAGTAAGCCTTCGTCGTCGTCGTCATCAATCTCCGGCTTCAAGCTCGTAATGCTGGGCTCACGGGAAACGAATCCGGCGTCCGCCATGACGGCGTTGGTATGTGGCGCGAGGTGTTTGAGAGAGAAGAGAGGCGAGAAAAGAAAAAGAAAAGGTTGGAGTTATTGTTCTCACGCGTAGGGCACACGTCAAAGAGTTTGTGGTGAGCACCGGCAGAATTTGAACTGTTGGGCAGCTGCCAAATTACTGAACAGAGAGGTGACCAAGAAGAACAAGAAGAAGAAGATTTTGACAGCGACTACAATGCCTTTCGGAACGTCTTGTCTTGACGCAAAAGAGCTGGATCCTCGGAATATGCTGCCTCCAAGAGGATGGAGATTGGCGGAGCGGGTGTTCATCTTCGACTCAAACACAGGGGCTTGCCGTCATATATCGTGGCACGGCTGTGTCTCTGTGTCTATCAGCTTTGAATTGACTCAAACTAAGAGAGTCGAAATGCATGACAACTGATTTCTTACCCACATAACCAAGTCGCTCAAATATTTGCAGCTACTCGCACACATCGAGTAGCTTTCGGTTATCGTCGCCTATGATCCCCCTTTCTTGGTAGTACCGACTTTCAAATTCCACAACCACAACTTTCAAATAGTCGTTTTCGAATATAATAACAAATGGCAAAAGAAAAAAAAGAAAAAATCACAGGGGAACGATTAAGTGAGATAGAAAAAGAAGGGCAAAAAAAAGGAAAGGGTCAGTTTAACGTCGTAGCCTAGGACGGATTCGAAGACCCGTCTCTTACGAGGACAGGTAACACCGCCTCGTTGAGAACGGTGACCACTCGGCCATGCAGATGCATTGCCTCGTGGCGGTAGGACGAGAGTTATTTCCCCCTATAAAGGACGATGATTGAGGGGGAAGGAACACCTATTCAGCCAGCACCCAAACTTTATCATATAACTATAGCAGCATTTATTAGGGAAATGTAGATATAGCAGCTACTCCCTTTGTAGGCGTATTGTTTAACTCGTGGGTGTTCGAAATCTGCCCAGTCTCAGGTTTTAATGTCCTCCGCTTGCTAGGGACCCTGAAGGCGCTTCGGGAAGTTGCGTTACAATTTCCAAATTACATGCTGACTGATGAGGGCCTACGGCATAGCTTCTCTCTTTGGGATGATGTGACCATGGACACTGTAATGGATCAGGAAAGGTCCATCTCAGAAGTGAGAAAGGGCGCCAAGAGGGAGTCACACGCCTGGACCGTCCAGGTAGCTGATGAAGATTACATCTCAAGTTCTTGGACTCACCCCACAGACAAGATTCTAGATGCTCCCACATATGATGCCTAGAAGCCAAATGCCAACAACAGTCAATGCGGAGCCTGATACTTCTACAAAAGCCAAGCTTGCGATGATGGGTCTTAGCTCTGTGTATCTGAAGGGTCTACGCTGCTACAGTGGGCATGTGACTCCTTTGGAAGAGACCCCTCTGGCGATACCCTGTGTCCCAACTTCCCTGGCCAGAAACTCCTTTATAAAGGAATGTTTTCTGTTCGAGGGTCCCTTGGAGATGCTACTCAGCGTCAAAGCGTTGGGACCATCCCAAGTCTGACCACATCACGAAACATCAGCCTTTTAATGGACCTACTGTTGAGGGGCAATACATTTCGATACACACCATAACAGTTAATATTTTGCTTGTTTGAGAAGTTAGAGGAATATCAAAGTGGGCTGTAACGAAATCGCTTGTCTAATGTATTGCTATGTGCTCCCAATTTTTACATCCTTGGCCCATGATAACGCCGTCTCGTGAAAATGATTTCCAAGATCAAGTTACAGCTTGGCAAACAGACCCTTTGTTGCCCCCTTGCCCAGTTGAACCAAGGTACTCTTAACCCGCATATACGCCATGATGCCCTCGAATCCATTTTCCACGCCCACGCCGCTCATTTTCCACCCGCCCACGGGCATCTCGGCCGGAGACTCGCCCCAGGTATTGATCCAGGTAATGCCGGCTTGCAATTCTCGAATGACATTTTGCGCCAGACTCAGGTCTGTAGCGACGACGCCGGCTGCGAGACCCATCTTGGTGTCGTTTGCGCGGCGAATCAGCTCAGGTAGCCACTCCTCCTGGGATTTGCCTTGTGTCTTGTACGGTAGGACGGCCATGACGGGGCCGAAGATTTCTTCGCGCACGATGCGCATATCGTCGGTGCAGTTGGTGAAGATGACTGGCGGGACCCAGTATCCGTCGGGTGTCGGCTTGTTCTTCTGCGCGTCGACAGCGCCATCGTACAAAACTTTGGCCTTGTCGGTTTCTTTGCCGTGGCGGATGTACATGTTGACCTTATCCCGCTGAGCAGCGCTGACGACAGGGCCGTAATTCGTCGTTTCGTCTTGGGGCAAACCCATGCGGATGCCCTCGCGGCAGCGTTTAACGAGAGCCTCTTCCACACGTGGCAGCAGTGTATCGGGGACAAAGACACGGGTGCCATTTGTGCAGACTTGGCCGGTGGAAAAGAAGTTGGCTGCCATGGCAATGTCGGCGGCTTCTTCGACGTCGGCGTCGGGGAGGACGACGAGCGGGCTCTTGCCACCAAGCTCCATGGTGATGCCCTTCATGCCCTTGGCAGCCTCGCTGGCTACCTTGCTGCCTGTGCTGACCTGGCCTGTGAAGCTGACTTTGGCGATGCCTTCGTGGGCGACGAGGGGAGCTCCCACGCTGGCGCCGTCACCGTAGACGACGTTGAATACTCCAGGTGGAAGGCCAGCTTCGACGTAGATTTCGGCCAATGTGTTTCCGTGGAGAGGTGTCACTTCGCTTGGCTTGTAGACCATGCAGTTACCAGCCGCGAGACAGGCAGCAGACTTCCACAGAGCGATCTGAATGGGATAGTTCCAGGCGCCAATGCCGGCGCAAACCCCTAGAGGCTCGTGGCTAGTGAGGACGTAGGCATCTGGCCGCAGGGTAGTGTGCTGTCCGGGCTGGCTATTGGCAATAAAGTGTGCGTAGTACTCGAGGACATCAGCCCCAGTGACCACATCAACGGTCGAAGTCTCGGACCAAGCCTTGCCCGTGTCCAGCATCTCTGTGCGGGCGAGCGCATCGTTTCGCTCCCTCAGGATGGCGGCAGCGCGAAGGAGAATGGCAGCGCGTTTAGGAGCGGGTGTCTGCGACCATGTTGGGAATGCCTTGTGAGCAGAAGAAACGGCGTCATTGAGCTGCGATGGTGTTGTGGTGTAGATTGTCGCCAGTGGTTTGGCGGTGCTGGGATCGAGAGACTGGAAGGTGTGTGACCCTGAGGATTGCGGTTGGGGTTTTCCAGAGTGGAAGGTGTGAATCTCTTTTGAAAAGGTCATGGTGGACTCGATATTCTGTCACAGGCTGTGATTGATTGACGCCTTGAAGCTTCAAGTTTCGTGGTGTTGATGTCGAGTTGAAGTTGGAGCTGGACAGTGACGTCGATCTTGGCTCCAATCGGTACCAGCACAGGAACGGGGAACTCCGTTGGTGGAAGAACGTTTTACAAGTACGAGTATGTACATGTACCAACCGCTCCACCGCCACAACGGCGATTGTTCTTCTACGAGTACTAGCTCAGGACATGACAAGTCAGGTTGGCCATTGTTGGTGCCATTACCAATTGAATGGGTTCGAGACGAGACGGAATCAACACTGTATTCGCCGCTGTCTCACCTGTCAGGGACGCCGTTTGCATTACAGGCCGTTGTGGGGAGGCATACGGGGCTTCAGCGTCGTTGTCTGGGGCTCAGCGACTGCTAAGACACGCTACTGTCGGCCATGAGAGCATTTACCTGCATCCGGCAACTAGTCGTAAGATACGGAGTACGGAGTAGATGGGGACGAAATAGCAGGAGAAGAAAAAAGAGACAGGAGAATCCGCCATACGTCACTGATGGATCCTAAAAAGTGAGGGATGCTAAACATCCCCGTCCGGCGGTGGGGGCTCCGAGTTGATTGTGCCGGCTCGGCTTGGCAAAGATGCGAGTGGATGCACGATCGGTCAGGAGAGGCCGAGGTGCCTTTTGACACATACGAGAAGGAGAGGAGAATCATGAGATCGTAAATATATATATGTGTGTGTCTATGTATAATATTACGATGAATCAAGAATATATCAGTCCAATCTGGATACCAAACAGGAACATTATCGTGGTGATGATCTAGGGTGGCTCGGATCCGGGGGCTCGTATTGATCAACGAAATACATCAACACCGTGGATTCAGCTGAAGAAAACAACAGACCGCCTGAAGCCACACTATTACTAAAGAATAGGCCATATTCTGCTAGTACAGCCCGGCTACGCTTGTAAAAAAAAAAATTATGCAGCCACCGTAACAATAATTGTTCCGATCAGAAGCCAAAAAACTTCGATGCAAGCAAATGGCTTTTCGATGTAGAACAAAGTTCAGATTTCAAGGTACATGGATACGTACTCACGTCAAGTGGGACACCCCAGTACGAGTAGCCCCGCTTTTCCACTCCAATCGCTACAGATATCCCGGTCCTAGCCAATCAACTCCCGTTTTTTTGCCCGGATCAACTTAGCCCCGTCTCTCGTTCCACGCTCCACTCCGCCCTCCTGCATCAATCAGCTAAGCCTGGCCTCAAACGCCTCAAAATAGTCATGATCTTCACCAACCAACGCTCGAAAAGGCTTCTAAACAGCACAACCACCAGCCTCTTCCCCCCCGCAACGGATTTCCGACAAGTCCCATCTTCTGCTTGCCCATCCAGAGCCCACGCAAATGTCACTCTTGGCACTCTGTGAACCAGGAATCCTCGGCCCAGTGGTGGGAATACTAGCAGCATCCAGCATCCCTTGACGTCATTCCAGCACAACAGACACACTGTGCGGAAAGACGCCATGCCACAGCCAAGCCAGAAACCATGGCGCCGAACCAGCGGCTCTTTTTGACAGGAGCCCTGAAGATCGATTCGATTGGGCGAGGTGGGAGTAAGCTTCTTCTTTTTTTTCTCGCGTGCTTCTGTTGGCTGCGTTGGATGAGGCAACGACTCCGTGTCCGTCCGCCTCAGCCCACTCGCTCACTCTCATCCTGATTGCAGACTCCACCGCAAACATGCGAAAACAAGCCAATCCAAAGCCTCTCTGTGACGAGTCCGTTGCCAGCCATGCCCGTTAGCGTCCATGGTGACTTTGTATCTGCTCGTACCGCGGAGGTGGCTTTGGCTGGAGGTGTACGAGTTTGAGGCTGACTCTGACTCGCCTGTTCCATTGTGCTCATAAATATCGCCGTCTTCCTGTCACACTGTCCGCCTGATCTCGAGGCTACTGTTTCTGCAGGATACAGACATCCTTTCCATCGCAGCCTTGCCCTATCAAATAGACAACAACAGAAGTCTGTTTCAAGCCCAGTTGACTCTGTGAACCCAGATCTGGATTTGGCTTCATGCGTGCGTTTTATACTTTAAGGAGAAAGCCGCAACAAGAGTAGACTATAAAGACTTGTTCTTCCCCCAAGACATCCTTCTTCATCCATCTTTTCCAACCTTTACGACACCATGACTACCCGCTCCCTTCCTAGCAATGGCAGCTCTGCCTTTGATTACATCATCGTTGGTGGAGGCACTGCAGGCTGTGTGATTGCCTCCAGACTCTCCAGCTATCTCCCTGAGCGCCGCGTTCTCCTCATCGAGGCTGGCCCCTCCGACTTTAACCTCAACCACGTCCTCAATTTGAGAGAATGGCTGAGCCTGCTGGGCGGCGAGCTAGACTACGACTACGGCACGACAGAGCAGCCCATGGGTAACAGCCATATCCGCCATTCTCGTGCCAAGGTTCTTGGAGGATGCTCGTCACACAACACGCTTATTTCCTTCCGTCCTTTCCGTCACGACATGGACCGCTGGGTTGCTCAGGGCTGCAAAGGCTGGACCTTTGAGAATGTCACTCGTCACATTGACAACCTTCGCAACACGTTCCAGCCTGTCCACGCCCGTCACCGCAACCAGCTGTGCAAGGATTGGGTCCAGGCCTGTGCCTCTGCTCTCGACATTCCCGTCATTGACGACTTCAACACCGAAATTCGTGAAAAGGGCCAGCTCACACAGGGTGCGGGCTTCTTCAACGTCTCGTACAACCCAGACAACGGTCGCCGAAGCAGCGCCTCTGTCGCTTATATCCACCCCATCTTGCGTGGGGAGGAGCGGCGACCAAACCTGACTATCCTGACCGAGGCTCACGTCTCCAAGGTCTTGGTGGAGAATGATGTTGCCAGTGGTATTGTTCTGCACTTGGCGTCGGGTGAGAAAACGGTGTTGAAGCCCCGCAAGGAGATTATCCTTTGCGCTGGTGCTGTTGACACGCCTCGCCTGATGCTTCACTCTGGTCTTGGGCCTCGCTCGCAACTCGAGGGTCTGGGACTTCCCGTTGTAAAGGATATTCCCGGTGTTGGCGAGAACCTGCTTGATCACCCGGAGACGATTATCATGTGGGAGCTCAATACGCCAGTTCCTGCCAACCAGACTACCATGGACTCGGATGCCGGTGTCTTTATCCGTCGAGAACCCACCAACGCTGCTGGCAAGGACGGAGATGCTGCCGACATTATGATGCACTGCTACCAGATTCCTTTTACACTCAACACTGAGCGGCTGGGTTATCCAAGGATCCGCGACGGCTATGCGTTCTGTATGACTCCCAACATTCCTCGGCCTCGATCTCGCGGCCGCATCTATCTGACGTCCGCCGATCCGGCAGTGAAGCCTGCTCTGGATTTCCGGTACTTTACCGACCCCGAAGGCTACGATGCCGCTACTTTTGTCGCTGGAATCAAGGCTGCTCGTAAAGTTGCCGAGCAAAGCCCTTTCAAGGAGTGGCTCAAGGAAGAGGTCGCCCCCGGCCCCAAGGTGCAGACCGACGAACAGATTAGCGAATACGCTCGCCGTGCTGCCCACACTGTCTACCACCCTGCCGGTACTACCAAGATGGGCGATGTGACCAAGGATGAGACAGCTGTCGTGGACCACGAGCTCAAGGTCCGAGGGATCAAGAAGCTCCGCATTGCCGACGCCGGCGTGTTCCCAGAGATGCCCTCCATCAACCCCATGCTTACCGTGCTGGCCATTGGTGAGCGGGCGGCCGAGCTGATTGCCATGGAAGAGGGCTGGAAGCCCAAGACGTCGAGACTGTAGATGAATCTACATATTTCATTGGACGGAGTACAACCGGAGTTGGCACATAGATTTATTTACTAGATGGTAGATTAAAAAGGGACGAGCAGCGCTTGTGGTATTTGACCTACTGCGCGAGATTCGTCGCCACCTGTATTTGTTTCTCTGGCGTCTTACGATAACGATATCCCTAGGTAGAAGAAAAGAAATAAGAAAATATTGTCTCAATTGTATTGAATGTACTTTGTTCCAGAGCCGTCAAGTTGACATTATCACTGTTGGCTGATGATGACAAAAATGTTGCTCTCTATCCGTATGTGTATCCCATAATGCTTCCACCCATGCATATGAAATCATTTCTTTTTGCTGTTGCCAGTCACCCAAGTCGATGCCCATGCTTCCATCTCTGAGCCGTCTTCGCCATTCTCTGCGCTGTCTTCGCCATTCTCTGCGCTTTCTTCGCCATTCAGTTCCTCCAAATATGAAACAATCTCGTCAACCAGATGAATCGCGCCTTGGTCGGATAGGCGTTGACGAGACCCGAATACTCCAATATCGAGACTTTTCCCTTGTATTGATGCTTCAATGTCTATTGCAGCCTATATTACGTAAAGTTAGAATTAGCAGTCTATAAAATATGTGGTAAATTGGGCGAGTGCCGTGGAAATACTCACAGGAAACGCGTCTTTTACGGGATTCTTCTGCAGACATGGGTGAAACACTACTTCTTCTTCCGTTTCTTGAGCAAACTCTTCGTCTTGTACTTGAATCAGTTCGATGTTTGTTGAATTGCCGTTTGATGTTTCGGAGATGGCTTCGGGAAGGCTGAGAAAATTGACAAACGAAGTAATCTTGACTCCGGTCCAAGCTGCAACTTCCCATAGACCGACATCGGCACGGCCTTCAGCAGCAATAAGGTGAATGTCGTTCTGTATCATGTGGGCAATTTCGAGAATGCTGTCGTCGGGTGCCAGTTGAACTCTCAAAGGAACGAGATTGAGTGTCGGGAAAGTCAGAGGAAGAGCTTCATCTGTTCGATTGGCAAGATAAATCCCAAACACGACAATCTTCTTTCCGTCATCACTTGGCACTCTAGTATTTCCTGCTGCAAGGATTTTGGCATATGCTGCAAAGAAGAGTGCTTGCAGGCTGATGCCTTTGTCTTTGGCCGCTGTTAGAAGGTACGCGATATTCGATACTGCGGACCGTCGTAAATGCGATACTCGGCGCTTGCCAGCCATAATAGAGGCAGAAGAGTCGCCATCTGAGGAGCAGCCTTGTAGATATGATGTCCAAAAGGCTCTGCGAGACTGCCGGGAATCTTCAAGTGATGGCTGAATGGTATATCTTGACCATTCTTCAATTCCTTGCTCAACCGCGAGAGCGTTTCCATTGAGCAGCTCTGACAAACGTTTTATTAATACTGGGATACTGACGCCGTCGTAGAGTGCGTGGTGAATCTTTAGCTTGATTGCTATTTTGCCCTCGTCTCTTCTCACAGCATCGAGGCTCACCATTGGCTTGACGGCAGAATCATCAACGGACTGGTGACTGGTCTTGAGAATGGCCTGTAAGAATGGTTGCTGGGGAGAGTTTGTTGCAATGAAGACAGTGCACAGAATTGGGGTCTGAGCAACAAGTGACTGCCAAGCCAACTGCACGTCTTCAACACTGGCAATTCCCTCGACTAGATACCGAAATTCAGGGTAAAAGACGTTGCCCTCTGCATTCTGCCACGCACTGATCATGTAGACCTGCATAGGCAACGCTGGCAGAATCGCCTCGACATTGTCCTTGGAAATATGCGCTCTGTTAAAAAGTTCATCAACATCAATGCCTTCAGGGGACCACGCCGTTTCTTTCGGGTGAACAGTGTTGCCGTTTGTCTGCAGAGGCGTCGCAAGTTGCGCCATTTGGCCGATGCTCGTCGCTCTGATGAAATCTCTGGGGTTGAGATAGAGACCTTCTTTGCGCAAGAGAGAAGACAGCTTGATGGCACTGATAGAGTCTAGGCCGAGATGATAGAGATTACTCTGGGGCCTGATGGACTCTTCTGGAATATCTGACACGTAACTGAGGATTTTCCGAATCGCCAGCGCAGTCTCATCAAGCTCTTCCGCTGTTTGTTCAGTAGCTGGGCTTTGCCCTTCACCATTAGTCAGAGGCACATCCCCAGCCAGCGAAATGAACGACAATCCAGCTATCGAAACGCGATTTTCCTCGAATGAGAGTATCTCGAGTTCTTTCGAGTGTGTCAGATACCCCAAAACTCGGTCCAAATCTTCCAACAACTGTTCAGCCCCATCTTCGGAAATAAACTGCGACTGGCAAGCGACTCGCCAAACGAGATGATCGCCAACAGCTTCGGCTTCGACGCTCACAGGATAGTCAACTGCCGAAGTACCATCGACGGACTTTAGCAGTGGATTTGCAGATGAGCTGTATGGAAACTTTTGTAGCATAAACAGCGTGTTGAACAGTTCACCGCTGGACAACTGCACCGCATTCTGGATCTTTCTCAGAGGGTACGATTGATGATCCCGTATATCTGCCATGCTTGCCTCAAGGTATCGTAAAAAGGACATAGAGGTTCCATGAAGAATACACCTGAGCGCTACCGTATTGATTGTAGCAAACATCAAATCCTCAGCTCCTTCAAAATCGCGCCCGGACATGACAACGCCAAACGTTACATCCAAGGCCTTGATCCGATGAGCAAGCACAAGAGCCCAACAAGCCTGGCACAGCACTTGCAGACTGATGCCCTGTTTCTTGCAGAAGGAAGAGATTTCGGACATTCGTTTGCTTGCAGGATATTCTGTGCGATACAGAGCTTTGTTGATGCCATCCTCCGGCTGTTTAGGGAGAATCGATGGCACAACACCGTCGAGATAACCAGCCCAGAATCGACTGGCATCATCGGTGGCCGAGGCAAGTATTCTTTTGAGAAATGGCTTTGCAGATGTTCTCGCCTGCAACTCGCCGTGGTACGCCGTTTCTAAATCTCGATAAAGCAGACTCAGCGACCATCCATCATACAAAGCATGCGCAATCGACACAAGAACAAACGTCTTGTCTTTGCACGTCACGAATTTGAGCTGAAATAGAGCATCAACTCCGCTGTTTGCCCTAGCGATCTGTTTTGCCTCTTCAATGAGAGCGCTCATCTCACCCAAGACTTTCACTTGAACACTCTCAATCTTCTGGCTCCAGTGCTTACGCACAACCTGGCAGTATGCCATCTCGAGCTGCAAATCATCCACTTCAAGGAATCCCGTTCGAAGAATCGGCGATCGGTCGATGACGACAAAGAATGCTTCTCGGAGTTTCTCAACGTCGATCTCTGATGAAACTTCAAGAACATCGTGATTAAAATACCACTCAAAGTCAGAGTGTATCATCCCCGCAGCCATAGATTCTTGAAGAGGCGTTGGCGGTAGCACATCTTCTACACCACTTGTGTTCAACCCGACCTTTTTGACGTATGACCAGAGCTTCTGCTCAAGTTCGTCGAATTTCTTGTCAGTATCGTCATTGGATAGTTCTCCAGAGTGCTGTGTCTCAATAGATGCCACCATCTTTGCAATTGTCTGCTGACGCATGATTTGAGAAGCTGGCAACAGGATGCCTTTTTGCTTGAGCCTCGCGGAAAGCTGGATGACATCAATACTATCCAGGCCAAGTTCGAGAATCGTCTTTGCAGCCGAAATCTCGGCATCATCCAGGCCGGAAAGCGAGGCGATTGCATCTCTGATGCCAAGAGCCTGATCGGTCCACTCGAAGGTTTTGTCATTCTCGTCATCCGCCGACTTGAACCCATTTTGCTCGACTGAAAGTGGTATTCCGTCCTCTTCAGCAGACTTTGGGAATGGGACATCAGCAACCATGAGTCGAATATTCTCTTCAAGCTCATCTAGCATTTCTTGGAGCTTTGACTCATCCGCCACGTATCGCTGTGCAACAAGAGTAAGCTGGACATTGCCATTCAACAACCATTTTGCTTCTAATGCTAGCGGATAATCTGGATTCAAAGGCCCATCCTCTATTTGCCAAAGATTTGGGAACCGATCCCTTGTCTTCCGTTCCACCTCAAACACAAAGAGGTTATCGAATAATTGCCGACCGCCAGCACACCACTTTTGGATACTCTTGAGCGGAACGTGTTGAAACGGCAATATGCTTGTGCTAAACTCGCTGCATTTCCGTATGAGTGACGCCCAGCTTTGGCCACTCAGCGTCTTGTTGAAGAAGGGCATAGTGTTAAAGAGCGGACCTATTGTATTTTCGACTCCAGGAAGATCTATTGATCTGCCAGAGACAATCAGGCCCACGGTTAACCCATCAGGGTAATATTTCTGAAGAACAGATGTCCACAGTGCCATGATGACTGGTTGCAAAGTGACTTTTTGTTTCCTTCGAGCATCCTCCAAAGGACTCCCATCAATGATTCGAGTTACCGAGGCAGCACGATCGTGTGGAGATGAAAGCTGAAGGGTCGAAAAACTCGTCCAGCCCTGGAGATGGCTTTCCCAATACTTGCGGCAGTCATCGTGTCTCCATAATGGGCCATGAGACAGCGCTTCCATAAATGATGGAGATGGTATCGTAAATCTCCCAGCATAGATAGACTTTAGCCGTTTCAGCATCAAGTCGAAACTATTCCCGTCGTATATTGCATGGAAAATGTGGATGACTAGTTTCTTGAAGCTAGGTCCCTTTATTAGAATCGCCCCAAGCGGCGCAATAATATGTTCACTGTTTTGCTGGACCCATTGCTGCCACTGGTTGTCCAAGAACGCTTTGGTATCCTTGTCGTTCTGCACAGTCTGTTCAATCCAGCGTAAATCCTGATTCTTCAATGCGACTTGAACGTAGCCCTCCGTGGTGTTGACAAATGCCGTTCGCAAAATAGACTCAGAAGCTATTAGCTCTGTCCAAGCTGCCTTTATTCGGTCTTCTGAAGCATCATCGCTCAAATTCAGTACAAACGTGTTAAAGTAGGTACCTCGAATCTCATAAGTAACAGACTTGGAAATGATTCCCTGCTGCAGTGCCGAACATGGCGCAATGTACTCGATATCTTCTCCTTGAAGATGTAAGACGCTGCACGCAAGGGCGCGGTATCGATGGTGATATGCCTGAATCAATTGCTGTGACTCTTTCACGCGGCTGTCCTTGTGAGATGAAGAGCGCTGTTCAGAGAGCGCTGCAACAAGGTCTGCGACAATGGGATTTCGTAGTAGAATAGCCGGCGAGCATGCTACAAACTCTCGTTCCTTAAAGAGCGTAGATAGTGATAAAGCGCTGATAGAGTCCACTCCAAGGTCAAAGATGCTTGTTTCGCCATCAATAGTCTCTAAGGCGACACCCGTAAAATCAGACAGAATCTGTATCACTTTATGGCCTGTTTCGCCATTGACAGATCGAGGAGCAGCCTTTGGTGCCGTCAGATCCATCAATTGCTCATGCGACAAGCCGTTGAACAATTTCTTCAACTCTTTCGCCTCAACCTTGTTATTGGGAGACAGCGGGATATACGGAAGGGCCAAGAAATACGTGGGAATCATGTAACCCGGAAGCTTTGCTCGGCATGCCTCTTTGGCCTTTGCGCCCAGATTCGCCTCGTCCGTCAACGGAGCCAGTACAGCTTTGGGCTGCTGCTCGCCTACGAGAAACGAGACGAGAACATCTTTCCCGCTGGATGCATGCTTGATGACAATTGTCGCGACATCTTTAATCTCGGACACACCAGTGCGAATGACGTGGTTAATCTCGCCAATCTCCAAACGTTGTCCACGGAGCTTGACTTGATCATCCGCGCGACCAAGAAAGTCAAAGCAGCCATCATGGAGGATACGGACAAGATCGCCAGTCCTATAAATCCTTTCCCCAAATTCTGAAAGCGTCGGGAATCGCTCTTCAGTAAGTTCCTTGCGGTTCAGGTATCCTTTACCGACCAATCTTCCAGAAACACAGAGTTCTCCAACGGCGCCTCGCAAGACAGGAATCTCGGTTCCTTTGCGGAAAACATAGGATCCCACGTTGAGAAACTGTTTTCCAATGTTGCTGGGTCTTCCATTAATGGGCACTCTCTGGTACATTGTCACGCCGATCGTCGCCTCTGTTGGGCCATATGCATTGTAAATAACTGCCTTTGGTCCCCAGGCATCCAGGATTTCTTGCTTGAGCTGCTCGCCACCCGTGATAAACACACCTCTACACAGGCCTGGCACCTCATCTGGATGAGTAAGGCGAGCCAAACTTGGCGTCAAGTCAATGTGTGTAATCTCCAGGCTGTTGATGGATGCAATCAAGTCATCCAGGATCAGATCCCTTGGAGCCGCAACAACCGTAATGCCGACCGACCAACTCCAGTATTGCTCCAAGACAGAGACATCGAAATGAAGGGCGGCAAACTGAAGCCATCTAGAATCATCGCTCCAGTGCCCTTTGAAGAGCTCTTGGAAAGCCATCATTGCCTGCACACAGTTGTCGTGTGTGATTTCGCATCCTTTTGGAGTTCCCGTCGTGCCCGATGTATACAGGCAATAGCATGTCGCATCAGGAGTGAAAGCACCACGCAGGTCGCGTGGCTGATCAGAAATCGGTTCAATATCTTCAAGATCAATACGTACAACGTTGACGTCTGTATCAAAATCGATGTTACCATCGTTAGTTGCCAACAAGCAAGGTGCCAGTGAGTCTTTGAGAATAAACTCCTTTCTATCGCTAGGAGCACTGGGATCAAGCGCAACAAAGGCACATCCAGCCTTGAGAATTCCGAGAATAGAAATGTACGCCTCTGGGCACTTGTCAAAGTGAATCGCAATGATGCTCCCTATGGGAGCAACCTGCATTAGCAAGTTGGCCATCTTATTGCCCATCGCATCGAATTCAGCATAAGACCACACCTGCTTCACCGGACGGGAGCCATCAAATCTGCTAACAAACTCGAGAGCGACATCATCAGGATGTGATATGGCTCTTTCTTCGACAAACTGATGCAGGAACTGCACAGGAGCACGCAGCTCGGGTGAGACGGGAGGTGTTATTGCAAAAAGATCCGGCTTCAATCGGTAGATGCCATCCTCGTCGCCGTCAGGCTCGGTAGCAATGTGTGTCATCATTGCATCGAATTGTCTGACGAGCAACTCTGCTTGTTCTCTTGGTAGTATATCGCTGAAGAATGTGATGCAAATCTGGATCTCGTCATTATGCGGCTTAACCTCCAATGACACTGGATAGTCAACAGTTGCATCGTCATTCACAAGCTTCCAACATTTCGTGATGCCAGACTCAGTCTCCAGCTTTTGGTAAACTAAAAGTGTATCAAACACAGGTGTTGCAGGGTGGCCCAGCCATTTTTGAACTTGAGTTAGAGGAGTGTGCTGATGCCTATGTGCGTTGGCGTTGTAATCCATCATATAACGAGTCAACTCGGTATTCGACGGCTGATTCACCGCAATGACGGGAATGGTGTTCATGCAAGGAAACGGCGCATCCCGTGTCTCTTCCATGCCACGGCCAGAGAGAATGACGCCAAACACAACAGACTCTTCGCCCAAGTACGAGGAAAGAATTCGTGTCCACGCAGCCTGGATGACTGCCTGGATAGAGACTCCTTGTTTCGTGGTTGCCATTTGCAAGGATGAAAGCGTCATAGAAGCTTTGATTTCGTGAGAAACCATCGTTCTCTCATCCTCTCGCAGAGGTGTCATAATGGGAAAAGTGTTTACCACTGCCATTTCGGCCTTTTCTTTCCAGAATTCTTGCGCAGCGCCTTCATCATTGAGGCTTCTGGATAGAATAACATTCAATGCAGGCTCAATAGATTGTTGATCGATCTTTTGCCCAGCCAAAAGCCTTGATAAGTCACCCATCATCTGATCAAGAGATTGAGCATCGTAGAGAGCATGGTGTACCAGGACGTTCATCATGAGGCCGCCATCAGTCTTGGCCAGTGAGATCCTCCAAGGCGGGAGATGGAGATTGCTTAAGATTGCCGTTGCTTCCTTTTCTTTCCACTCTTGAAGCTTATCCTGTGATTCCAGACAGAATATGTGATTGACTGTCTTCATAGATTCTGATGTATCGGAATACCTCAACATTGCGAATGAGCTATGTCGATGCTGGACTGCAGTAAATCCTGTCCGAAGCATAGGATAGTGAATTCGAAGGGTTTTCCAGGCATTGATCAGATCGTCCTCTGAAATAGTATTGTCCACTGCATACGATAAAAGATTGAGGTAATTTTGCCCTCGAGACTGGATAAACGACACCAGCATTGCGCACTGAAGGGGCGTGCTTGGAAGAACCGCCTCTATGGTCGCAGTATCAGACACCTTGTCTTGAATCTGAGCCGAAATCTCCTGGGAAAATTCGTCAAAGTTGTATCCAGATGCGTCTTTGCCGTCTTTGGGGACTGCAGATATCCTCTCTGCCAATTTAACACAAGTCTGGCATTCAATGACATCGGAGGCAGACACCTTGAAGCCCTCTCGCCGTAGCATGGCAGCCACTTGCACTGCATTTATACTATCCAGCCCCAGCCTGAAAATGCTCGTTTCAGGATGAATCTTCTGGATTGGTACTCCAGAGAGACTTGAAAGAACTTGGCGAATCTGTTTCTGCAACTCTGTCCATTCCGCGTCATTCAGCTCAAGTTCCTCTGATGCCACAAGAGTATTCCTCTTTGCAGTAATAATATTTAACACAGACAGATGAGCAGGCTGCAGATGGCTTCTATCGGGTAGAGCAGCAGAAGGATGATCCAAAATAGTTTGGAAAAAGTTTTTGAACATCTCGGCAAGCGTTGATGCGACATCCCGATTGAGAGCACCCTCGTCGTAATGCATATTGATGGCGATAGAGTCTGAGCTGGAATTTGGAACAACTTCGCAGACAACTGGGATATCCATATCTCCATTATCCTCTTCAAGTGTCCATATCCCAGCATCCATGTCCTGCAAGGGGCTCTGAAGCAGCAGCAGCGTATCAAAGAGCCTACGGCCCTCTTTTGCGCCAAGTTTCTGAATCAATCGTAGAGGCGAGAATTGATACCTTTGAACATCAGAGTTGAGACGCTGAAACGACTTGGCAAGATCGATATTGCGAGAAGAAGTAGAAACATCTTTTCGTATGGCAATCGTGTTGAAGCAGGGAGCAACCAATCTGTCGAGACCTTCAATATCCAATGTGCGGCCATTCATGACGAGTCCGAAACAGACGTCGGTGGAAGTTGAACAGACTGCAAGAGTATCTGCCCAAGCTGCCTGACATACTGAGAGTAATGACACCCCAAGAGATCTCAGCCGGGTTTTAACTTCGCCATACGATACCTCCAGAGTCTCCCGATGTGTACATTGAATGATCTGGCTTCCTGAAGGCCTCGTGAATAGATTCAAGGGATCATAGCCTCGGAAATGATTGTTCCAAAAGCTCTCAACATCATCAGGCAGACACAGCGCTTCTTGTAGAAAGGGGCTGTAAGAGACGGGAGGAAGTAACTGTTCTCTATGCGCCAGTGCTTCTACTTCTCTCCAAAGATTTTCCATTGCCACTCCATCATAGAGGGCATGATGGCATATAAAGGATAAAAAGATAGAGTCATCTTGCTGTATAATGGCAAAAGAGAGAGGCGGCACTTGTGTGTCCAAGGGTTCAGATACGGTAGCCAAATGTTGATGGACAGCTTCATTGAGAGAGGTAGCAACAGTAAACTCCTTCCACTGAATGATCCAGTTATCCAGAATAACTTGGGCAATTGGAAATTTAACATCATCAGTAGTGACGAAGCATGTTCTGAGAATACTATGCCGCTTCGTCATCTCATCCCAGTAGCTCTTCATGTCATCACCAGGGCGATGAAGGCGCAAAAGAATTCTGTTATAATAGCTGCCTTGAGATAGCATTGCTTCTTGCAGGGGAGAGCATGGTAGTATTTGACCGATCGAATACGGCTGCTGCGCAAAAGATTTGTGGACTTGCTCAGTGAAGGAGTCGGAGAAAAAGACTACGTGCTTTGCAGGGCCATTTCCTCTCATATCATCTTGCACAAAGCGCGCAAGCTGTGCGACAGACGAGTGCTGTAAAATTGCCGAAATAGGAACCCGATGCTCCAGCTGAGAATTGAGGCTGCGAGAGACACTAATTGCCGATATCGAGTCCAAGCCGATTGTTGCAAATGGCGTCCACCGACCAATGTCAGATCGGGGCACGCCCAAGGACCGTGAAATAGCCTCTGCAATCTTTGTTTCCGATTCGCTCCACTCTGCGTCATCCTGTGTTGTTACAGTGCTGGAAATGGTTTCAAGATACTCTTGAGGGAGAGTCTCGAAACAAGACTGTAGTTTTCGCCGATCAACCTTGCCGCTAGATGTAAGGGGTATTCGAGAGACTGGTATCAGATACGAAGGCACCATATACAACGGTAATTTTGACAACAAAGTGGCGTATAAAGAACGATGAGATTCGGTGTCAGGATCCAGTGTCTTGAACACTTCGTCGGCTGCTCCTTGGGAGAACGTATAGAATGAAGCAAGTTGATCCGCCGCACCATTTTCTCGTCTAACCAACGTGGTCACCGCAGCATGGATCGATGAATTAGTAGTTATCACGCTATTAACTTCCCCAGCTTCAATTCGTTGGCCTTTGAGCTTAAGTTGATCATCGATACGGCCAATTATAAGAAGCGATTTATCCGGAAGCATCCTTCCCATATCACCAGAGCGGTAAATGAGACCATAATCCGGGTGATTGATAAACTTTTCCGCCGTCAGCTCTGGCATATTCAGATAGCCATCAGCGACCTGCTCTCCACCAAAGCAAAACTCGCCTATCCAGCCGATGGGAACAGTGGAGAGGCCGTCTGGATAAAGCACAAAGATTGATGTGTTGGGGAAGCACCAGCCGAGATGCTCGATATACTCGCCCGGCTTCATTCGCTTAACGCTGCAAATATTTGTCGTCTCCGAGGGCCCATATCCCTGCCACAGCAAGTCTCCCCAAGTATCGAGAACAGACAGAGTCATGGGTTCTCCCGCTGTAACCAGAAACTCAACGTCGGGTACATTCTTGGGATCAATTAGTGACGCCACTGTGGGCGTCAAACTGAGGTGTGTAATCTGGAACTGGCGGATCGAATGCTCCAGATCTTCAAACAAGTCATCATTGACAGCAGCACAAAGACACATCCCAGCGTGCCAAGTAAAGAAAATCTCAAAGACGGATACATCAAATGCCTGTGAGCAGGCTTGTAATAGTCGACCGGCCTTTCTCTGAGCGCTGGGGTATACCGACGCAAGGTATGTAACATTGTTTACAATGTTTTTCTGACTCACGGCCACACCTTTTGGCACGCCTGTAGTGCCCGAGGTGTAAATCACATAAGCCAGCCTCGACGTATCCACCGTCATGTCCAAGTTATTGTTTGCAAAGCCATCCAACGGAGCTGATTCAACGTCCAAGAACTGGACATCAGCTATATCTCGAAGCGTTTGTATGGAGGCAATGTCTACCACGCAATGCCTAATGTTTCCTGATCCAAAGATGTCCTTCACTCTCTCAATCGGTGTAGACGGGAGAAGAGGCAGGTATGCACATCTTGCCTTGACGATTCCAAGAATCGAAGCGTAAAGAAGGGGCGACTTTTGCATAACGATGGCGATGACTTGACCTGGCTCGACTCCTGGATCCAACAGGAAGCGAGCAATCTGGTTGGAGAGTTGGTTCAGAGATTCGTATGACATGGTATCCGTAATCATAGGAACTTCTGAGGGTGATTTGCTAAAACAGATGGCATCCGCCTCAGGGGTTTTTGCAGCCACGGCCTCGAATAAAGTAGCAAGATCAACTTCGTCTTGTAGTTTCTCAGGGCGAGTATTTGCGACAGATGCCTCTATGGTAATGGCTTCTCTCACCGTCCGAACCAATTCATCAGGATGCTGGATGATGTATTGGAAAACCGCCTTGACTTGCTCCACCAGTATTTCTACCATGGTCGACGGAAACCAATCAGTATGATATGTAGCCTGTATCGAGAATCCAGCATCATTCGGCTCCACTTCCAACAGCAGTTTTGTTTCCAGGCGGTCCAAGTGTCGAATTTCTCTAATAGCCGCCTCCTTGCGACTCTTTGTATACAGCGATTCTTGGTAGACGAATAACACGTCGTATAGACTTTCAGTCGCCTGCAATTTTGACAGCTTCCGAATTTCTGACAGCGGCAACAGGCAATGCTCCATGATTTTTCGATTACTCTCGTTGATACTCCGCAAGACATCAAAAATCGCAGCAGCGTTGTCGATATCTACCCGGAGAGGGAGTGATGCGATACTTGGCCCAACAATTTCCTCAATATATTTTACCGGAATGGTTCGGCCAGATGTCACCGAACCCAGCAAAACATCCGACGTGCCCAAGATGCTGCCCCATATGAGAGCCAAAGCCGCTTGAAAATAGACTTGAGCGCCATATTTTGTATTCGTAATAGCATCTTTAGCTACCTCTGAAGAGATGTCAAGCTGTGACTTGAGAGATAACGTCTCATCCAATTCGACTGGCCTGGCATTCAGCTTCGGACGACCTGGCTTATTCCAATCAACGAGATACTCAGCCCAAAATGACCTTGCATTGTCCAATTCATCTCTTGGAATATTGCTGGTATATGCAAGCAGGTTTGAAAACTGTGGTCGATGAGGCAATGGCCTTTCGCAAATTATATCAGTTAGATCCGAGAGTATAATATCCATAGACCAGCCATCGTAAATGGCATGATGGATGTTAATTAGAACGCGTGGACCTGCGTCGGCTCTAGCCTGCTGTATCTGTATTCGAAGCGGACGGAGTAGTCCTTCCTCTCCAGAAAACTCAGGCCGACGAAATTCTTCGACAATCTCTATCTGATCAAATCGTAATGATGCGAATATTGGTGATACAAAGCTGCCATCCCAGCTAACAAAGCCTGCTCGTAAAATATCCCTTTCCTGCGCAAGCAGATGAAATGCGTCATGTATTGTCGTCGCAGTAATTCTAGGAGTGGTCTCGAGCTCTATCTCATTCCAGTAAGCTTCCGGACGTTGCGCCGTCTCTGATAACATGGCCACTTGAAGTGGACTGCACACCAGCACATCTTCAACGAGCTCCAAGTCGTTTTGCAGAGCAGTATTGCTCTCTTCAATTAGAGCCCACTTATCCACGAGATGGATGTCAACCAATGGGGCCTCATTGTGGACGGGAGATGACAGAGGTCGTACTGTAGAGCATAGCTGCGCAATTGTCTGCATGCTCAACAGCTCCGCAACACTCACGCTGAACCCCGACGAACGAAGTGCCGATGCCAACTTGATGGCAACGAGAGAATCGATTCCTGCGGAAGCCAGAGTCATATCATAATGTGCTTCAGCTCCCAGGGTATCCGATATGACTCGCAGGATAGTCTTTTCAATGTCAGACAGGCCAATCAAGGAATTACCCTGACCTTTTCCAGCCTTTTGCTCAATAAACTCCTCTTTGAGCCTCTTGGTGTCGACTTTACCACTCGGCAGCCGAGGGAATTCGTCCATTAGCACCAGCTCTCCGGGCATCATGAACTGTGGAAGCCAGCTCCGGCAATGGTTCATGATCAAGTCTTCCGTGACGCCAGTATCCGCAACGCAAAATACAACCAGGATGGAATCAATGACAGCTCCAACGGCCAAGTGGCATCCAGGGGTTTTTAACACAGCAGACTGAACTTCTCCCAGTTCCAGCCGCTGACCGCGAAGCTTTACCTGGCCCTCGGATAAGCGCCCAAAAATCTCTATGGTCCCATCACCGGTGATGCGCGCTTTGTCTCCGGTCCTGTAGATTAAGCCATAAGGTGAAGGTATAAAAGAGGAAGCCGTCTGCTCCTGTCGGTTGAGATACCCATCGGCAAGCTGGTATCCTCCAACTGCAAGCTCTCCAACTTCTCCTTTGGGGAGAATCTTGACGTCTCTACTCGTTTCTGCAGATTCTGCAGGCTCAATTATGAAGCACGATACGGTGGGTAGCGGTACGCCAATATTTCTTATTGAAGACGTAGAGGTGAATTCTTCTTGTACAGTACTATAAGGCCTGTCAGATAATACGAACCCAATGTGAACTTCAATACACTTACCAGTGAATGGTGGCTTCTGTTGGCCCATACATGGCCCATAGCAGACTCTTCCTATCTTGGCTTCCGCCAAATTCTCGTATTACAGGCTCATTGAGCATCTCACCAATCGTCAATAGCAGCCGTAGCGTTGGGACATTTTCTCTTTTCCGCAAAAGGCTTGCCGCTACCGTCGGTGTAAGTTCGCAAGCATCCACGCCCATCTCCGAAATGACGGCTGGCAGGTCGTTCAACATCTCCTTTCGATCGACGCTAACCAACGTGCTCCCCCGAAACAGCGGAAAGAAGATTTCAAACACCGAGACATCAAATGTCGGGGCGGCAAACTGGAGGAAGCGAGAAAACGTTGGCACATGCTGATCATGGGCTAGCAGTGCCTGTGTTACTGCAGCGTGCGAGATGCCAACGCCTTTGGGAACTCCGGTTGAACCAGATGTATACATGACATACGCCAAGTCCCTTGTGCTGGGGGCACGACAGTCGACAGAGTCTCTATCTAGGCATGGCTCCTCTTCATCTTCAACTATAAGCACCTTTACCGCGCTTTGCGAAGGTATACGGGAGGCCAGCTCCGCGGATGCCACGACCACGGCCGCAGACACATCGTTCAATATAAAGTTGACTCGGTCCGGGGGCGCATCTACATTGAGCGGGCAGAATGCGCCTCCTGCCTTAAGAATAGCTAACAAGGCTATGTATAAGTGTGGCGACTGGTGAACCAGAACTGGAACCACAAACTCATCTCTGGATTCACCAAATGCACGACATATCCTGGCCGCCAGGGCATCTGCAGCATCATGGAGCTGGCGATAGGAGAATGACACGCGCTTATTCCTGCCGAGGTAGTCCAAGGCTATTGAGTCGTCCGGCTGTCTGATAAGATGATGGAGGAGATCCGGGCCGGGTAATAGTGTCGGGTGTGGGTTAAGCACAGATAAGTCAGCGGGCGCCTCCATCGTGCACCGTCTTGTGTGTGTGTGTGGCCGTGTGCGTGTATGTTTTTCAAAATGTCTCTCAAGACTGTCAGAAAACCCTGGCCAGAATAGCCTTTTTCGCCAACCAAGTGCTGATTTCCACAATCACGGCCATGAAATGCTCAGAGACATCAAGACGCAATCTACCTACGAGAAAATGTTTGCATCACGTTCGGCCCGTCCCATATGCGAAATACCCTCACGTTCGTTGGTCACTCAAATTGCACTGCCCGCGCGCCATTTAGCCAAGACTGAGCCACGCGACGTGTAGAAAGAGAGTGTGAGACAAGTTATCGACGAATTGGCATGTCGATGATTCGCCGATGAAGCTTCCGGGGCTCGTGATTCCTGCCGTCAACGGTAATGCGTCTAGATCGTGCATGAGCTGGGGCTGAAACGAGCCTCTCAGAGCAGCGCAATTAATCAGCAAGGCGTAAGGAGATGCGGCCGCCACCAATCGAATCGTCAGTTTGCGACACTGTCGTAGCCGCTCGCTGTCATGCTGGTGCACAGATGGGAAATGTCGGTTGATATAGTTCGTCCGAATGGTTCTTTACCATGCAGCTTTAGCCTTATTGCAAAGCAGGGCCCGGAGTTCGGCTGCCACACGCACGCGCGTTATGCTTCGCTTAGCTCGAAAGGTTAGGTTTCGCTCTCAGAGGGTAACGATGGCGTCACGGGTGTCAATGAGAGAAATGATTTTCGGACCAGGTACAAGCAAGGAAGAGCAAGAGACGGTGAAGAACGGTGAGAGTGAGGAAGCGAAAAGTCAGCGTCACAAAAGACAGGCATCCGACGAGGTCAGAGAAGAGCCTTATGAATAAAAAGCAAGGCAAAGCAAAGCAAAGCCACCGCCAGGCACTCACTCACTCGCTAGCCAGTCCCGTGGGTTACACAGCATCTGGCCCCGAAGAGGGGCGGCCGCCTTGTCTGACATGAGCAACCACTAGCTGTGCGTTTGCTGGCGATCCGCCGTCCGGAGGCTTCAACAGTCTCCAACAAGCCGAGAGAATCCTCCTCGTTAATACGCATGTGGGGCTCGGTCTTTTCCAATTCACAAAGAGCAATACAACGATCCCCCTCTTTTGACGATTGCGTGCCCTGTTTTGTGTCCTTCGGATATATGCACTGCGCCCAGGTTCCATGCAAGGGGAGACGCGCTGCGTTCCGTTGAGTGTGTGCAACGGGGCGGTGATTCACTTTTGGCCCTCGGGCGGAGCAGTGAGGGGTATACTAAGAGAAAACTCGTGAAAAACGGCTCGCGATGTTCGGACGGCCTGTTGAAGAAAGAAGAAAAAATTTTCCACGGCGGCAGCGCGCAGGGCCCTTGGATTGCGACGGATGGATGCGGATCCAACCACGGGCCTTGATCTTATCAGATCCGGTTTTTATCAGATGATCAGATAATTCCCTCAGTCCAATCTCCACCACGCTTTGTTCTTATGGGGCCTGCCTCCGTCCTCGCAGCGGCTTCATCCACTGATGGCCTAGACGCACATGATTTTAAATGAGTCCTGGTTGTCGCAAACTCGTCGTCGGTCCATAGATCGGCCTTTATGCGGAGGGTTCGAGGCATTGGATTGGTTCATCGAGTTTTGATCGCCTCATCGAAACCTGGACCGGCTTGTGAGGGCGTATAAAACAAAATTGCATCAGCCCACGCTATCGTTGCCAAGAAGAGCCGGATTTTCCTGAGGACTCGTTTAAGAAGGTCCAGATCTGCACAAGAGACAAGCCGTCGGCTTGCCGTAGGATAAACGAGAGAGGGTGGAGAGCGAGCGTATCTACAGTCTATTGAAAAGTAAAGGCTCTGAATTGTATCCCAAGGACCATAGATCATCATGATTGAGGCATTGTATTCAGCAAACATATCACCGATGGAGTCGGGGCCAATTCCTGGTTTGTTGCGTAATGAGAGATCCGGCCGACTGGGGACAAACTGCCGTGATCATCACCAAGACCCATGTGCAAATAGTAGTCACAGAAACCATCCCACCGTCGAGCTGGACAGGGTGTCAAATGGGCCCATGCATCCATGATTTGTACATGCCTGCTTGCGCTAGCTCGCAAGCTACACTGTGTACGGAGCGATGCCAACCCGGCATTGGACCATGTTCATGTGTGCTTCTCCGCAAGACTCCATTGGGCGGCTGGTCTCGGGTCTCCTGCGATTCTCCAGCACGGAATCCGAGTTGATATAGGCGAGACTAAAAGGTTGTTCCTCGAGCCAGGCACCAGAGCGGAAAGTATAACTCCAGGCCCGTCCCACGGCTGAGCGACTCGAACGGCCCCTCCCACTTTCACAAGCTTTCCAGCAGCTCTGCCCTAGCGTCGTCAGTCAGACAGACAGCCACCACTAACAAGCAGCTTTGCTGTGTATAATCTCAAGGGCATACAACACGAAAATTGAGAAATCGAGTCACTCTTTCTCTCCCTGTATTCACCTTTTTCTTTTTTTCCTTAATTTTCATTCTCTTCCTGCTCCTCTTCCATCCCCTGACGGAAGCGTTGCTCAATTGCCGTCAGTCTTCACCAGAAACGTCACCGTTCTTTCACCCAAAGCGGAAACATTACCTTTTTCGACGTCACCATGTCTCCCCACAGCGAAGTTACGCTCAATGAGACGCCAAACGGCAGCGAGCCAGCCACGCCAAACGGCAGTGAACAAGCTCACCACGGCGGCTTCGACAGCTCTTCGCCATACATCATTGGTGCGACTGAGCAGAGCAACAGAAGCCCCGCGCCGTTGACCAACGGACATCAGTCTGGACGCAAGATGCACAAGAACAAGTCGCCATTCCTAGTTCAATCGGCCTCGGATTCCGAGTTTGACCTCATCTGTGTCGGATTTGGCCCCGCCAGTCTTGCTGTAGCTGTCGCTCTTCATGATGCGGTGGCTTCGGGCCAGCAGCTACTGCCCGGTGGCTCAACCCCCAAGGTCCTATTCATCGAGAAGCAGAACCGCTTCGCCTGGCATGCGGGCATGCTCCTCCCCGGTGCAAAGATGCAAATCTCCTTCATCAAGGATCTAGCCTCCCTGCGGGATCCGCGGTCAGAGTTTACGTTTCTCAATTACCTGCACCGCAATGGACGGCTGGTAGACTTTACCAACCTGGACACCTTCCTGCCAGCACGCGTAGAGTACGAAGACTATCTCCGCTGGTGTGCATCATATTTTGAGCACTTGGTTCAGTATGGCCAAGAGGTGGTGTCTGTTTCTCCCGAGTTGAAAAAGGGAGACGCGGTCCGCACATTTGCGGTGCAGTCGCGAAATTCAAAGACTGGTGAGACGCTGACCTTCCGAGGCCGCAACGTTCTCATTGCCGCCGGTGGACAGCCAAATTTCCCAAAGAGCTTCCCTTCCAAGCATCCCAGGATCATTCACTCCTCCCAATATGCCTACATGGTACCAGAAATCCTTTCCAAGAAGGATGCTCCCTATCGTGTCGCCGTTCTCGGTGCGGGCCAAAGCGCTGCAGAGATCTTCCACAACATCCAGACGTTGTATCCAAACTCAAAGACAGCGCTGGTGATGCGACCCGAGTTCCTAAGGCCCAGTGATGACTCTCCTTTGTAAGTTTACCGTGGTAAAGCCCAGGCTAGGATGCTAACATTCTTCGCAGTGTCAACTCAGTCTTCAATCCCGAATACATTGACACGATCTTCCCCAAGTCAGCAAGGCACCGCAACAACTTCTTGGCTGAGGCTCGGGCTACCAACTATGGTGTTGTCAGACTAAATCTCATTGAGGAGATGTATGAGCGTCAGTACGAACAAAAGCGAGACCTCGGCACGGATGAGAAGAAGTGGCCTCATAGAATCATGGGTGGCCGTCAGATCACTAGCATTGAGCCGCGGGAGGATACCTTGGAGCTCAAGGTTCAGCACGTCTCAGACAGCGAGTTTGAAGGCTTTGTCGACCTTGTCGATGAAGAGACTCTCGAGGTGGATCTACTCATTGCTGCTACCGGCTACCAGCGCAATGCGCATGTCGAGATTCTCCGCGGTACCTGGGATATGCTGCCCAAGGCTTCGCCAATTGGCCAAGAGTATAACAAGGGCATCACCGGATGGAAGGTCGAGACCGACCAGGGCGAGCGCAAGCTGTCAGTTGGCCGAGACTACCAAGTCAAGTACAAGCCCGGATCAGTAGCAAAGGAGTCGGGCGTCTGGCTTCAGGGATGCTGCGAAGGCACCCACGGGGTAAGTCGAGTTTATGTTCTTAGTGAAAGAAGCAGTGCTAACGGCAAGCAGCTGAGCGATACTCTCCTGTCGGTGCTGGCAACACGGTCGGCAGAGATTGTAAACTCCATCTTTCCCAGCAACCAATGATGGATAAAAAATGAAAACGGACGCGGAACACATTAGATACCCACGAGAACGACCTTGGACAAAGTCAAGTGTTGAGATGGCTGGGGGTGAAATGTAGGTGGTTGAGGTTATGGCAGATTGAGTTTTTCCTTGGCGGCGTAAAATCATTTTGTGACGGTAGGCTGCGATTTGTTAGCATCACATCACACATGTAGAGATTATGGCTTTTGGTCTATACAAACAGCAATAAGACTTTGTTTTCTCTGGCACAGATGGCCGTCACTTGGAACGAGAGCGTGAGAAATGGTGATTTTTGCCTCAATTCTAGGGTAGGGCAGAGACGAATGATGACGGATTCGAGGTCAGGATTGAATTGAGATTGTAGTTTGCTGCGTATTGCGTATTGCGTATTTGAGTGGGTTGTAGGATGTGAATCGAAAGATTTTCCACAGTAACTTTTGTAATCCAGATAATTAGCACCTCTTGGCAGCTGTTTTGCTCTTTCCGGTGGCGGTTTCCTTTCAACTGAGGGCTGCTCACATGATTTCCAGCTTCCTACGATGTACTACGATACCTGTACTTGGATGAACTTGTACAGCTACCCTAAATATAAACCACCAAAATTGCTTTTACACACAACACAACAGGTATTACCTCATACAGCTGCAAAGAAAAGCAGCATTGTTTTCCTATCATCCAGTACGAAATCGAAAACGCAGCTGGCCGATGGCAACATCATTTACAGTGGCGTTCCGAGCCGGTGCCAAGCAACGCCGCCAGCGGTTGGCGGTTGAAGAAGTGGCACAAGCCAGCATCGGTTCTGCCGTCAAGACTCGGGGCACAAGAAAATACTCAAGTTTTTGCTAGTTGGTCATGGAATTCAATGTTTATTTTTGTCACAGACGCCTTTTCTTTTTCTGGAGCTTAGTGAGAAAAGACTCGAGCGCTGTCCGCGGAGTTTTGCAAAACAGCGCAGCGCGATTAGAATGGCCGCATGCCCGTGCTGTAATCAGGACGATGACCGAGATGGACGCGCAATATGGTGGATGCTTGGCTGCATGGTGACGCGAGTGCCCGTCTGGGAGACGTAATTCACCGTAGCCCTTGCGTGGGCAGCTGACAAAATAATCGTATAGGAGGATGAGGGAAAAAAAGACGCTGTGAAGCTGGGATTTTGGGATTTTGGGAGCAAACGGTTGGATTCCAGACAAAGAAGCATCGGCGTTGCCTTATATGTATAATTCATGTATGTGTAGGTGCATGTATGTTGCGGTTCTCTCACATTAGCAGCTCTGCCTAGCAGTGGCTGAGCAGGTACAGATTCCGTGCCAAGTGCATGCAAGATCCGAGGCTGTGCTTCCCGCAGAGCCCTATTGATCGCATGAGACGGTGCCTGACAGCTTGTCTCCAGTTGGAGAGCCATGATGTTCAATTCCAATCCAAAAAGGGTAACCAGCGAGTGCTCCCACACGGCTCCATCTCGAGACCCAAATCGGGCAGGTTGGGCAGATGGATGCGGGTGAGGCCGCGAAGACACTTGCGTAGCTAGATAGAGTGCATTCGTCACCGGGCGCTGAAAATAGTCATGGAATCAAAGAGAGAGGGGTCCGCTAAGAAGAAAAAAATTGAACAATCCATGCTAATGGAACCCCTGTCAGATTTGACGTACAGTAGTACGAGCAGCACTCAGCTTGTTAGTGTAAACCGCATTGACGACTCTAGACAGTAGAGCATCAACAACAAGATGCAGCCAATCGAGGCCCAAGGGAGTCTCCGGTAGCCGCTGGACTCGGGTGGGGGAACTGACGACACCCTGGACAGGAGCTGAGCCCTATCGGAATAATGAGCAGTTGCTGCTAGTCCCTGTGAGGTCAGAATGGAACGGTGCAGTTGCTGTCTGCCATTCTGGGCACATATTATATGGGCACATACACGTATTGGGGTGGGAGAGGCTGGCTGTTGTCCCGATATTCAAGGGTTCAGTACCCAGATAGGAGGAGGAGTACCTTTACGTTCAACTGGTGCTGAGGCTGCGATGCTGCTTGATACTCCAGGCTGTTGCTTTCTTTGTAGAATTATGAACAATATAGAGTCAATAATAAAATAATAACAATCAACATCAAAAGTACCGTGTAATTTCCACAGACTCCGTAGCCCAGCCCCAGCACAGCACAGCACAGCCCGTTGATACGAGCAATCCGTGGTCATCCAGTCCAATGTCCCCTAAAACGAATCCAAGTGCCACTGAAACTCTGCCACTGATGCCACTGAATGCCAGGCCCGGGCTGCCACTAACAACCTAACTCACCAAGCTTACGCACTCTATCGCTAGCCACCGGATCCTGTTCCCATATCGCCCACTTTTTAGCCTCTCCCCGCGCTCGACGTCAAACACGAGCAGAGCCAAGATCAGATCAAAAGAACCAGGACCCCAGCCTTGCGACGTGCGAGGCGGCTTTCGCATGACGATGAGACACAGACCAGACCAGCCTCTTCCCTGGGCGGTGACGGAGATGGAGACGGGCTGCGAATCGCTCGCTATGAATCATCATCAAATCAACGCCGTCGGCCAATCCATCCCCATCCAATCTGACAGTCTCCAATCGAGATACTGCCCGGCGAATCTCGTGTCCGGCCGGATGTGACCAAGGGCGGGTCGGCCGAATGTTGCTACTGCTATTCCTGGCTGCTCGGCTGCTCTTCCTCCCCTTGACCTTGAACCTGGTGAGGCCATCGTGATTGTGATTGACCGAATCGACAAGCGCACATACGCACGCATACGTACGTCCCACGTACTGCCGTCGCGGGCCGCCGCCAGGCCCACCAGCCTCGCGCCGCGACTAAGAACTTCGGGACAAGGCCAGAGAGGCATATAGCCGGGCGTATATGTCTGTTGCTTTGCTGAGTCTGAGTCTGGGTGGCTAGCATAAACACTCCTGGCTGGATCCAGAGCATCTCTCTCTCCCTCTCCCCTGATCTCACACTGTCGTTATCACCACCACCATCATCATCATCACCAACTATGCAACTCGACAGTGGCAGTGACAGCAGACGGCCCTCGAGCCAGCGGCTGCCCGTCAACCCTCGCCGTCACAAAGTGGCCCCCGAGCACCGCAAACGAGTTGCCACTGCGTACTTCTGCCTTTCTCCTGAAATCCAGCGTCTTTGCTAACCCAACCCAGATGCAACAGCTGCAATGTTCGAAGGGTCAAGTGTTCTGGCGGAACCCCCTGTTCGCAGTGCTCCGCCTCCAACCGCGAGTGCGTTTACCCCGTTCCCGTCGAAAAAGTCAACGTCCCGCGCGCCGAGCTGGAAGAGTTGCGGAAAAAGGTTGAGCTCTATGAGCGGGCGCTTCAGGAGGCCATTCCCGACCCCTCTAGACGACAGGAGCTCATCAGTCTCGCCTCTGCCACGCCAGAGGGCCTGTCGCCATCTCCCAGCGCCAGTGCCTTTAGCCCCAGCCAGTCCTTTCCATCTGAGGGCAGCAGCCATCTCCAGGGTGTCCCTTCCGTCAAGCCTGAGCCTGAAGACGAACAGACACCCGGTCATCTTGTCCAGGATCCCAACGACACAGTGGGCTACCTTGGAGAGACCAGCGGCGCTACATTTCTCGATCACTTAAAGGAGCTCCTTGGGGCTGTGCTGCCTCTCACACAGGTGGAACCGCAGCTGTCTCAGGGGCAGGACGGAAGTACCCTCTTGTCCAGTCTGGGGAGATACTACACCGCAGACTCTCGCCCGCTGGTCGATCGAGACTCAAAGCCAATATCGTTGCCCTCCAGCGAGGACCTTGCCGCTCTATTGTCCAAGCTCAGATATCTGATCCAGGACGGAAATGGCGAATGGCCCAGCGGCGGCATCTACTGGTTTGGAGAGCTCGACATCCTTCCCACTCAGGCCGCCTCTCCGTCATCCGCTCCAGAGGCGGACATGAATGAATTCCGTCACTTGGCATTCTACCACGCCGCTCTGGCTAACATTATCCGGGCCGGCACCTCATCAAAAGAGGCGCTCAGTGCGTCGACGCCCTCACTTAGTGAAGCGTACTTTGCCGGTGCTGCCATACTCGTGGGCAATCCCCTGGACGTAACACGGTGTTGTACAATTGGCGATGTTGCCACTCTCTGTCTCATGTCAGCCTATCTGATTGAGATGAATAGACGAGATGCCGCCTATATGCATGTCGCAGCCGCCATGCACATTTGTATCATGCTAGGCATCCATCGAGGGGTCGCTGATGAAAGGGGGAAGCGAGTGTTTTGGACCGTATATATTCTGGACCGGTGGTTGAGCTGTCTGATGGGACGGCCACACATAATCATGGACGGTGCCATCCGGATCCAGTTGCCTGCCGATGCTCCGTGAGTTGCGAATCAATTTCTTTCCCAAAGGCCGCTTGCTAACTTGCTGTTATAGGTCGATGCCGCCCGCTGCGGGACTCAGGGCTCACGTCGAGCTTTCGCGAATTTCCGGTTATGTCGTTTGTAACACGTATCGCATCGCTCCGTGGGAAGCAGTCAGAGGAGGAATGCCCACACAGCCTGACAAGGCCATTTGGATGTTACAACAGTGGCAGTTGACTCTTCCACCTCGTCTGCAACTCTCTCCTGACGGGCTGAGCAATGATCCTGCCTGCTGCCTCCTCCACATGAGGTACAACATGCTTCTCATTCTGGCCATCCGGCCGCTATTCCTCGGTGCTGTCAAGAGGTCGATAGCCAAGCGTCTCATGGTGCAGACAACCGAGACTAACATGATGTACTCGGAGCATCTGACGCTGTGCATCACGGCTGCGCGCCGCAACATTCGTCTTGGACGACAACTGGCAGCGCTCAACCTCAGCCGAAAGTCGCCGCTGCACGCTGAACAGCATTATTCGTTCAATGCCACCGTGTGCCTCATTCTGGAGGACCTGATATCCGATGAAGAAGTGTCGGAGGAGGAAAGAGAGGCAAGAAGCAACGACATTATGTTTGGGATCCAGCTGGAAGAAGACGGCATCACCAACTTTGGCCAGGCTTCGTCAAACTCTCTGCGGCATCTCTGGGCCCTAGCACGGAGGTTGATGGACTCGATGGTGCAGACTCAGGAGTTGAACAATGCCGGGCTAGCTGGGCAGAGATTTGCCCCGCCGATGATGACGACGCCTACGGACTACTCCATGCCGGTCCTGCAAACCGGCGAAGACCATGCCCTTTACGACGAGCTGGTGGCCTGGGTGGACGATGAGTGGCCGCCCATGTACAATACAGGCCTGTTTAGTGGATTCATGCAGTGATGGGAAGACGGGAGGAAGTTTTTTTTATTTTTTATTTTCCCTCGCAGGGCTGATCTATGTGATCGATCGAGGATGGTGCATGGCGATGATGACTTTTCTATACCACCACGGCAGTTTTTTATGTTTTTTCTTTTGTTTTAAAAGCATTCAATGGTAGATACAGACTACATTCAAAAGGATAAACAATGAATAAAAGTGAAAATAAGGAAACTGGTGGATGTGCATAAGCGTGCAGGTTAATGACTACTGTTTCGGTGTTTCGGGGAATTTCCGTAAATATCACCACCAGTTCGGAGATTGTGTTTCTGCCCCTGCATTTTCAGCCAGCGAAATCACATTCCAATACGCGGAGCTGAAAGTTGTATCCTTTTGCAGTTTACTGCCACTTTATGACTTTACACGTTATTGCTAAGGTAATTTGAGTCGAATCCAAATGCGATGAATATATAGATTGTTGAATAATATAAATAATCTTTTTATTTAAGTAGATAATTTCCCATGGTTCTCATGCCTTATGGCAGACGGATGAAAACCATTAATATTACCTTTTGTATAAAGTATGTTGTGCTTCAACGTGATGTCATGTCATGCCACTCCTCACTAAACTCCAACCGTCAACTACTGCATTGAAAGCTTTACAACTCAACTCTTTCAATGCCTTTTCCAATATCCAGATTCCAAACAATTTTGCACAAGAAAATAACCATGTCGCAGTTGGCCAAAAAAGCTGTGGCAGTCAGCTTCATCTTTCAGTTTCCAGACGGCAATGATTCGAATAAGCCGCGGGTGGCTTTGTTTCGTAGGAGCGGGGAGGTGAATACATATCAGTATGACATTTCCCACTCAATGAGTTCACATCAAATCCCTATTCTTCATGAATATATTTCAGCTTATATTAACCATGTTTCATAAATAGGCATAAATACGCCCCCATCTCAGGCGGCGTCGAAGTCTCAGACGCTTCCCCCCTCGCAACCGCCTGGCGCGAACTCCACGAGGAAACCACCCTCACAGCGTCTTCTCTACGGCTCTTCCGACAGGGCAAACCGTATTCCTTTACGGACCCCTCAGTAGGCCGCATATGGACCATCAATCCCTTTGCATTTATCCTGAAACCCGCTGGCGAAGAGGGCATCACGATTGATTGGGAGCATGAGGGGTACAAGTGGTTTGACCCCGATGAAGTCACTGACGATGAGTCTTTTCAAGGAGTGCCTCGGCTTAAGGAAAGTTTGAGGAGGGTGTGGTTTGACATTGATCTGGGTAAAGATGCTGGTGGTTTTTTGGCAGCTGGACTGAAAACACTGCAAGAGGACCATGAGAGCGGCGCGAGACAATTGGCGTCTACAGCACTGAACATATATCTCGACGTGATTCCCCGAATCGACACAAGCAATCGAGAAACATGGTGGAAGAACATCCAGTTCACAGGCTGGCATCTATGGAAGAACGGTAGAGAAAGCATGGGAGCACCCATCCTCAGCGTCGTCCTCTCCAGCCTCTCCCTCATCGAACAACATCTCCAATCCACCACCCAAAGCTCCCTCTCAAAAGAACTCATCAAAGAAATCTGCGCTGCAATCAAACACCTCGCTCAGCAAAGACACCAATCGGGAACCAAAATCGCAACTGCATTCTCCTCATTCCTCGATAAAACTTTCCCCTTCCCACCCACCAAGCCCCTCAAAATCGTCACTCTGTCATCCAGCTCGACAATCACAGCGTCAATCTCGCTCATTCTTAAATCAGCTTCTCGCCCTCTTGACATACACATCCTCGAATCCCGCCCCCTCTTCGAAGGCGTCACCGCCGCACGCCGCTTCTCCTCCCTCAACGCCGAAAACAAAAGCAGCATCACCATTCACACAGACGCAAGCGCCGCCCTCGCCTCCAAAGACGCACACGTCCTCCTCCTCGGCGCAGACCTCATCGACAAGACCGGCAACGTGAGCAACAAAACCGGTTCCCTCCCCGCCGTGCTCGCCGCCAAACACGTCTCTCCAGAGGTTAAAGTCGTCGTGCTGTCAGAAAAGGAAAAAGTGCTGCCGTTTGATCCTCCAGGCCATGAGGAAAACGACAGCGAGGAGCTCATTCGCGGCTGGAAGGGGATATTAGGTCCGGAGGTGGGATTACAGGGCGTGAGTGTCACAAATGTGTATTTCGAGTGGGTGCCTGCGAGGCTGGTGGATGTCTATTTGACAGAGGATGGCGCCGAGGGCACGGAACATGTTGAAGCATGGGCGCGGGAGGTGCAGCAAAAGGCTGGCCGGTTCTTTGACCATCTTTGAACTGATATATGTATACAGAATGTGTATATACATATGTGTATGGGTTCTTTTCCAGGTGACCAACCATCAGCATCATCAAACCAGCTATGTACAGCCTATGATGGCTCCCCCTCGCCTCCCTCTTGCTGCTTCACGCTCATGCTCGCCAACTGGCTCTGTAACCCTCGTTTGCCAACCCTCATAGCAAACTCCAGTTCCCTCTCTTCCTCTCTCAACCGCGCCTTGCTCGCCGCCACGTCCCTCTCCCTTCTCCTCCTCTGCTCCTCCACCATCCGATTCCGCTCCTCCAACGCCTTCTCACGCCTCTCCTTCGCCTCACGCGCTTTCTTCTGCTCCTCGTCCTCCGCCGCAGAGCTAGGGTCCTGAGGAGGCGGTGGCAGAGTCTGTACATACGCCTCGACCAAAGGATCGCGAATCTTGGGCTCGAGGGATATATACCGTAGATCCGTCAGAACTTGCGCAGGCAGTCCGTTTGCAAGCGACTTGTTGTTAAGTAGATGCACCGGCTGCGCTCTAAGCAAAGCAGTAAGATCCGACTTGAGCGTAGCCTGAGGCATCTTTAGCCGATTAATGTGTTCTCTGTACGCCTTCTCACGATCCTTGTCCGACAGCTTCATGTCCTTCATGGGATCCTCCTTTTTGTACTTTCTCTTAAACTCGGGCCAGTACAGCTTCGGCGAAGCTTTTTCCTGCAAAAACGCCATAAATGCAATCTTGGGGTCCTTCTTCTCCTGCTTGGCCCTCTGTTCCTTGAGCTCAGCAATCCTTGCCCGCGTCCATTCGTCCCAGCATTCTTTCCGCGCCTTTGTTGTGCTGAGCGCCGTGTAGCGCGGGTCCTCGACCATTTTGCCGTCCTCTAGCAGCTTCTCCCACGAGCTGTAAGGATTGACGTTGAGGTCGATCAGCATATCCTGAAACAAGAATTTGGCGTCCTCTTCTGAGAATTCCACACCCTCTGCGCCTTCGGGCCAGTCCTCCATGTTGCCGTCGTCGTAGTCTCCCGGTTCAAGGCCATAATCTTCGCCCATGGCTTGCAGTTGAGCCGCAATATCCGCTTCTGTAAACTCGAGGGGGCCCTGGTCTTGTTCGTCCATAATCTCGGTACGCTGTCGCTTCGATGGGTGCTCACTCTCGTCCTCGTCGCCGTCTTCGCCCTGGCCCTCGTCATCGGTGACCTCGACCTCAACCTCTTCGTATTCATCGCTATCAAAGTCTGGGCCCTGAGCAGGTGTCTCCTCAACAGCCTTGCTCTCCTCTCCCTTGGGTTCGCCATCCTCTGGTTCGCCTCCCTTCTCCTCGTCTGCAGACTTGTTCTGTATTCGCTTCTTGTCCATTTCCAAGATGGCGGGCATGAGCTTCTCGGGTATGCGCCAGTAGCTCGCATTCTTGACCGGGTTGTAGACGAAGCGCCGCGAGTATTTTGTATACACCAGAATCCACGGCTCGCAGCCCGGAATAGCTTCTTTTCTCCTCGGCTTGTCCACGGGCTGAGGCCGCGGCCGGTTCTCGAAACCACCTCGGCCGCCAAAGCCGCCCCTTTGTGCCTGGGGTGGCGGTTGGTTGAACTGCGCCATGTATGCATTTGCGACATTGGGATCGGATAGATTGGGTACGGCAGCGTATGGAGAGTAGGATGGCTCTGGTGCAGGCTGAGGCGGCTGGCCGGGTCGTTTATACGTGGATTCTTTGGTTTCGGCATTGTAGTAGTACGAGTGGCCAGTCGGGGCCTTGTGTTCGGTCCAGCCCGGCGGCAGGGGCGCCAATTGCGCTGGCTTGTGAGTTGATTTGAGCATCTTGGCGATGCTGTTGAGTATGTTGTAGGCGCAGAGGTGGTGGTGGATGTCGTTGGATATGGATTTGGAAAAGGAAGAAGAAGAAAAAGTTGATGCCGGAGCTGGAGATGCAGCAGCAGCGCCTGTCGGGACGAGTTCCGCGTTTTAGCGCTATTCCAGAAGCCAGAGCTCCCTAGCGCGTTCAGTTACTGGGGGCTTGACGCGCTGGGGGCACTGCAGGCGTCTATTGTTAGGCGGGGCAGCCCTTGTAAGTGAGCTCTCATGCAACCAAATTGAGTAAACCGCCAAAACTTGTTCCATGAAATCGTCATCAAACACCGCAGTCTACATTAGACGACTACATATGACGGATTTCAATGCTATGTTCCCGTGGAATTTGGTGTTTAAGTCATATTAGCTCTTTCAAAGTAAATAGAGTCATCAACTCTTCTGCAGTCCCAGCTTTGCAACTAATGCCTCTGCGATGTCCTTTGCAAATCCTTCATCATTCACATGCCTCTCATCCTCAACAATCTTGATCCCGCTCCCGCTCAATCCTGACTTGACCGCCTCAAACAGCGCCTTATCTGCCTGTTCATCTTCAAACGGCCCTCCAGGAACAGCAATCATACTGACTCCCCCCTTGGGAATCCATACTTCAATCATATCCGGCCTCTTAGTCTTGCTGAGCTTCCGAGCAATAAACGCTCCAATCTCACGACACTCATCCGGCGAAGTCCTCAGCAGCGTAATAGTTGGATTGTGCTCATATATGACTCTCCCCTCGTGCTTCTCTGGCATCGTATTTCTCGGCCCAAAATTGACCATGTCGAGCGCCCCCAGAGACACAATATTCGGCAAACCAGTCTCAACGGCAGCGTCCAATCTCCCCTCTCCGGCCGACAACACGCCGCCAACCAAGTGGTCGCAAATCTCCGTGGTGGTGAGATCAATGACTGCGTCGAGCTGGCCCTCGCGAATGAGCCGCTCCATTGCTCGTCCTCCGGTGCCGACGGCGTGGAAAACATATGTTTCGACGGGGTAGTTTGACTCGAGGTGCGCGCGAATGGCATCAACGCCCGGCGTTGTCACACCAAACATTGTGATGCCCACCCGCCACTTCTTCATACTCGTAGACTCTTCCGCTGCATCTTTTGTTTTTCTGTCGCGCCTGGCAGCGTAAGAGAGGGCAGCGTTTGCAATCGACGCCCCGGCATTGCTGAGAATGTCTCGCAGAATGGGATTCAGGCCGGCAACATCGACAACAGAATGCATCAGCATAATGTCCGTCTCGCCTACAACGGGTCTGGTATCGCCGCTCGCCATTGTCGAAACGATGAGCTTGGGGAATCCAACAGGAAGCACATCGCGCATGACGGCAGCGGAGAGCGCCGTGCCATTGGAACCTCCGGCGGAAATAATGCCATCGATGAGGCCCTGCTGGTATAGTTTCCGCACAGCTTGAGAGGCACACTCAGACATGAGCGTTACGAATTCTCCTCTGGTCAAATCTGATATACTGGTATCCTTGCCGTTGCCATATTTGGACAAAAGCTCGGCCTGGGAAATGACAATGGCATCGTGAGTACACGGATCCCGTCCGACGTCGATGAGAATTGTTTTGACTCTGGCGGTTTCTTCCACCCTATCGCGAAGAAAGAGAAGCTCCCGCAGCTTGGTATCGCAGCTCCCGATGATTGCTACCGAGGCCATTTTGATAGTAGAAATAATGAATGGTGAGATGGATTTACTTGCAGCAAGAGAAGATGCGGGGTATGCATGAGCTTTACGGCATGTTATAAGATCAAAGTCCAATGTCTCAGATCCGAGGTGTTTTGTGCTTCCTCAATCCCATAAACTAACCCATGATGCTCACAATCTCGATAAAAGGCACAGTGGCAATGAGTGACGGTCACTTGAGTTTCGGTTGGTGGAGACCTGATCTGACATCAACAAGCTCAAGCTCACGACTACTATTCCCTGCTAGTCCCCGCCGAGTTCCAGTTCCGGCCAAGGGCTGCTGTGATATGACGATACGGATTCATGGATCCAACAAGCGGTGGTCTTTTCAAGCTGGAGCCGGACAATTCACAGCTGTCTGTTTGATTCACCCTCATCTTCATCTTCATATCTAGACTATGGCTCCCCCCACAGACAGAGACAAGATCCTCGCCGGCCTCAGGGCCCGAATCGCCGCCGGCAAGTCCATCGTCGGAGCCGGCGCCGGCATTGGCCTGTCCGCCAAATTCATCGAGGCCGGCGGCGGTGACCTCATCATCATCTACAACAGCGGGCGCTTCCGCATGGCCGGCCGCGGCTCGCTGTCCGGCCTGATGCCCTACGGAGACGCCAACGGAATCGTGGTGGAAATGGTATGTACGGATGCTTCACACCCTCGCTCTTCTTTCATGTGATAAGATACATGCATGTGCTTACAATGAAAAGGCCAATGAAGTTCTCCCCGTGGTCAAGCACACGCCCGTCATCGCCGGCGTCTGCGGCACAGATCCCTTCCGCAACATGCCCACGTTTCTCAAGCAGCTCCGCGACCTGGGCTTCGCCGGTGTCCAAAACTTCCCCACCGTCGGCCTCATCGACGGGCAGTTCAGGGCCAATCTCGAAGAGACGGGCATGGGGTACGATCTGGAGGTCGACATGATCCGGGAAGCTCATTCTCTCAACTTGCTCACCACGCCGTACGTGTTCAACGTCGAGGAGAGCAGGAAGATGGCTCGTGCCGGGGCTGATATCCTCGTTGCGCACATGGGCCTCACGACGAGCGGGTCTATCGGTGCTACGACGGGTAAGACGCTGGATGAGTGCGTGAAGCTGATTCAGGAGATTCGCGATGCGGCTGTTGAGATTAACCCGAATATCATTGTGTTGTGTCACGGAGGTCCGATTGCAGCGCCCAAGGACGCCGAGTATGTTCTCGGCCGGACAAAGGGAGTTCACGGGTTTTACGGAGCGAGCTCGATGGAGAGATTGCCGGTCGAGACGGCGATTACAGAGATTACAAAGAGCTTCAAGGCTCTGAAGCCCAAGTTGTGAGCTCCGGGTGGCAGAGTAATACTTTGCTTGTATATCTGGTGGCCATAGGGCGTATACATCGAAACGTGGGGTTATTGGCCACAGATCCTCCAGCTACATAATCTGCTTCAACTATAATAAAATGAAATGCAAATCATGTTCTTCTTGAAATCTTATTCTCCATTTAATTATAATAAATCCATACAGCCGGGCACAGTTACATGCACATCAATATCGACTCCATCCCAATTACGCGTCCCTCGGACACTTCACCGAAGCCGCTCATCCCGCCTACCCTGCACTTCCGCCCCAACAAACCGTGCAATTTACGCAACATCGCCAAATCGCAACTCAGCCTCAATCTTCAAATCTCATCCCCCATAACTCTCCCACTCACTCTCACTACAACAACCCCTTTTCAACTTCATTCTACATCTATTCCACAGCGCTTCTCATTCATGGACAAGCTACTCCTAATATAACGAATTCCCTCATCGCTCTCATCTCATCTCATTCCCAGGCGCAACGTCAATATGCCTTCTGTGCGCACCGCCAACGCAGGCGACTCGACGGCTTCAATGGGGCCTCTGGCTAGGTTCTGGAGAGTGAGTTGAGACCTCCTTCGTCTTACTCTTCTTATTTTGCTCTGTATGGCTGACTTGGTTCTTCTTCTTCCTGTTTTGGCGCATATAGACGACTCATGCGCCGGACTACATCGGCTTCACAATACTTCTCGCAGGATGGATCTTGGTGAGTCCTCAAACACGATCACCTGTCTTTTTCCCTCATCAAACTAAACAATTATTCCAGATTATCCTCCTCGTCAATCCCTTCCACCGCATGTTCTTCATCAACGACCTGCGCATCTCATACCCCCACGCCGAACATGAGCGAGTCACCGTCCGTACGTCTCTTCTCCCCATCCCCAACTTCATCCTCCCTTCTCTAACACGATGAATCTCTTTCTCTCCGTTTCCCCCTAAACAGCTCTCAACTTCCTCTACGCCCTCTTCATCCCTCTAGGCGTCCTCATCGCCTACAACATCGTCACCCGCGCCTCCACCCACAAACACGAAGCCACATATCTCTCCCTCGGCATCTCCATCGTCCTCTCCTCCTTCATCACAGACATTGTCAAAAACGCCGTCGGCCGCCCCCGCCCGGACCTCCTCGCCCGCTGCCAGCCCTCCGCCGACATCAAACCAAACATCCTCGTCACAATCGCCGTCTGCACCGCCCCCGACGGCCACACCCTCCAGGACGGCTGGCGATCCTTTCCCTCCGGCCACTCGTCCTTCTCCTTCGCCGGCCTCGGTTTCCTCAGCCTCTTCCTCGCCGGCCAGCTCCACATCTTCAATTATTATACTGGCGGCCGCGACCTCAGCCGCGCCCTCATCTGTCTTTCTCCCCTCATCGGAGCCGCCCTGGTCGCCATCTCGCGGTGCGAAGACTACCGCCACGACGTTTATGATGTATGCGTCGGGTCGGCGCTCGGCATGACGGTCGCGTACTGGAGCTACAGGCGGCATTTCCCCAAGCTGACGAGCCCCAACTGCGACGAGCCTCATCCTCACCCGGCCGTCGAGGCTCAGCAGCAAGGGTGGCAGCGCGTGCGGGACGAAGAAGAGCAAGGTAGTGAATTAGCCTTCCCACTAGGAACTCGACGAAGCTGAGACGGCTTGAGGCTAATGCTGAGATTTCATATTGCGCAATGTAGTGTACTCATAGCGGGAAGAGCTTGTCTTTGTGTAAATAGCTGCAACTCTGCCAACTACCGTCGTGTCCCTCCAAGAGAAATGGGGCCATCAAAAGTATATAGGATTTCTTTTTTCTTTTCTTCTTCCTCTTCTTGTTACTTTTTGGATAATGCGGCATGCTTACATCACAGGAATACCTGTAGTCAAGTCAAACTCATCTTGGGACATGTCGTATTGTTACAAGGGCCAATTGTCCTTTTTTGTGTCATTAAGCGCCCATTCTCAGTCTACTTGTTGAAAACATTCACCCGCTCTATTCGTTTATTTCTCTTCCGTGTCCTCGCTCTTGGCCAAGTCATGCTCCTTTAGCAGCGCCGTGATCTCGTCGGCGCTCCACAGCCTGTGGTAGATTTTGCCATCCTCTGTCTGTCCCACCGTTGCAAACTCGACTATAGGTGCATGTTAGCTATCCGATCAATGATATATGAAACCGACAGAGAACGAAAACTCACTCTTTTCACTGCTCAGCTTGGTAGAGTCCATGGTCTTGCTAAGAACCTTGACAGCCACACCGCAGGCCTCCTGAAGCGAGCAGTCCTCCTTGTAGTCCTGCTTCAACAGACTCTGCGCACTGGCATTGTTGGCGCCCGCGCTGGTGGCCTTCCATCCGCCGTAGTTTCCTGAGGGATTGCTGAGGTATAGCTGGAATTGTCTCCGGGGATCCCAGCCGGCGTAGATGAAGGAGACGCCAAACGGCCGCAGACCACCGTGCTGTGTGTAGCCCTGCTTCAGATCGCACAGCTTACGCACCAGCTGCTCGCAGGGGATGTCTTCGTTGTAGGTGAGGAGGTATCGCTGGGCGGCCTGGCGGGCGTAGTTGATGAGGATGTTGGCGTCGGCGGTCATGCCTGCTACTGCGCAAATCATGTTGCTGCAACGAGGCGCGCAAGGTGTCAGCAGGGATGATCATCATGTACATATACACAAAAACAGGCGAAAAGAAAGTAGCATACTCGTTCAGCACGTAGAGCTTCTCTGCTGAGGTGTCCTGCTCCAACAGCTTTGAAGTCACCTTTCGCTCGGCCGCCAGCACAATTCCATCCTTGGCGAGGATGCCGATGGCGGTACCGGCGTGGGAAATGGCTTCCAGTGCATATTCGACCTGGTACAGCCGGCCTTCGGGGGAGAAGATGGTGGTCTATGGGCACGCGGTTAGCCTGGGTATCGAGTCTGATGGCGGATGTGCTCGCCCTTGGAGCTCAGGCTGGACGTACTCGGGAATCGTAACGGCGGGACATGGTGGAGGGGCAATCTCTGTTTGACGGTGCAAGGGATGGATGAACTGAATTTCCGGAGAGAAATTGATTCGATTAGATTTGCGCAAATGCAGATGCAGGGCAAATCTCCGGGGCGGAACAGAGGATCTGGATTGGAGAGAGATTGAGATGTTGGTTTGGAGTATGGAGGGGAACAAGGCCGGCGTCACTTGTAGAGCTCCAGGCACGACCGCCGCGTAGGTGCTGCTGAAGCTGTGGCAGATACCCTGGAGCTCTAGCATTGAGCGGGCTGAGTCAGCAGACAGAGATCAAGTAAATTAATGCCTGAGGCAGCAATTGGACAAGGCTGAGACATGATCCAACATTTTCAACGGGAATTCCCAACGGCAGTTTAACCGAGGCTGTGCCGTTACAGTACAGCAATCTTCATGACCAGCATTTCGTTTGCCCCTCATGACTAAGCCCCCCGTCATCCCATCATGGTCGAGAATCAGCCACTGCATTGCTTGGGCATTCACTTTGGCCGCCAAGATTCCAAACTTCCAATTGCCACTGCTTTTCTGGACCATCAGCTGCAGCTCAGGCTTTCTTCTTCTTTAGCATTCTTCCTTCTTCTGCTTCTTATTGCGCGCTTCTTTACCCCTGCTGCAGCTTGTCAAGACGCTGTTCTGCTCTGCTGCATCACCGCTTTGCGACACTCAGCATTTCAACTCATCCCAGCTCATCTCAGCTCATCTGATCGTGTCTCATCCAGCTCACCGTCATCGGAGGCTGAACCCTTGACACGCTGTCTGTTACCTCGACTCTCTATCAAGGCCCAGGCATCGTCTAGAGGCTGGAAGAGTTGCGCTGCTCAACACTCAGCACTCAATATTCAACTCTCGACTCTTGATATTCATCCTTCATCTAACCCATTTCATCCCCCCAGCTGCCTCCATCTGCCACCAGCTGTCAAAAAACGCTTCCGGCAAAGCCAAAGCCACAGCCAAAAGGCAAAAAGACGCGCGCCACCCGCTTCGTCCTTTCTATTTGTATCCACTCCAAGGGGCTCCCGGAACCCCACGCAAGCTGCCGTCATCACCAACACAAGCTCGATATTTTTTTTCCCTGGACATTGACAAGCTAAAATCGGCACGCGCTGCCTCTGTAGCAGCTTCACACGCCGCTCGCCATCTCATAGCTACCCAAGAAGAGCTGGTCGCTGGATTGGCACCTCGCGCTGAACTTAGGCCTTATTTTCTTTTCTTTTCTCTTCAGGTTTTTTCTTGCCGAGGGGAGGAATTGTTGTTTAGCTGTCTGTGACTACCTACTAGTTGCTGTCCTTGCCTGTTTTGTAAATCTCCAATGCCCGCCTGAAGCGAACCGCAAGAATTTTTTCTTCCATCTCGCGTTCGCTTCCACAGTAGAATTTGCATCGCATTTAGTTGGATCTGCGGCGACGCCTTTGCGCGTGCTCCATTGCCATGTCCGGTAAGCTAAAAAAACAAACCACAAGAGCCGGCGATTCCCCTCAATCGATCAAGACGGGCGCAGAGATGCGACTCATTGAGGCTGGTTGCGCAAGAGATGCGCCGTCGAGAGACGAGACAAGACGAGAGACTTTGCTAACAGAAGCCGTCGCTACAGGAGAAGCCGAACCTCGACGCTCCGTCAGAGCCACCAAGGGCCAGCACACAAAGGCCTTTGACGAGCTGGAGCCTGCCGCGCCGAAACGTCGACAGACCAAGAAGAACAAGAAGGCGGAGAAGGAGAAGGAGCAGTCGCAAGACCCCGAGGAAGTCATCCGCTGCGTCTGCGGTGCCACCGAGCAGGACGAAGACTCGGGCGAGGCCTGGATCTCGTGCGAGACGTGCTTCGTGTGGCAGCACAATGTCTGCGTGGGCGTGAGCTCGTACGAAGACGAGATTCCCGACAACTACTGGTGCGAAGAGTGCAAGCCGGAGAACCACAAGGAGCTGCTGGACGCCATTGCCCGCGGCGAGAAGCTGTGGGAGGAGCGGCGAAAGGCGCACGAGGAGGAGGCCGAAAGAAAGAAGAAGCGCGGCGGGCGCAAGAGAGGGAAGCGAGGCAGCGATTTCAAAGAAGAGCTCGAAAAGGATGCCCAGGCAAAGGCATCGCCTACTCCAGATGCCGTGTCGAGAGAGAAGAAGGACGTGACATCCGTGCTCAAGCAGGGCAAGCGAAAGGCGAGAGAGGACTCGCAGGATGCAGACGGAAAGGTATGCTATTGTCTTGATGAATCTATATCTACTTGTTCTCAATTGATGATTGATGCTAACACAAATTCTCCATCTAGACAACAAAGATGCGCCGCGTTTCGGAGGACGAAGCTGTTGCCTCTGCTTCCGCTTCTGCGTCCGCTTCCGTCTCGGCTGCAGCCTCTCCCTTGGTCAAGTATGTGCCACCCGAGGACTTGACTGCATCCATCCAGGATCTCCCTGGCACGCGAATCGGCCCTGCCAAGGCGCTGAAGAAGTCGTTGGTTCACGTTATTGGGTCTCTAGCCAAGAGCAACCACATCCAGCTACCTGAAGATGAAACTGCGGAATCCCTCGCCGACAAGTATGCGCTTCAGATTGAGCGCGCCGTCTTCGACACACACCCGCTCTCCAAAGGCCAGAAGGAGTACAGCCAGCAGATAAAGTCGCTGTCGTTCAACCTCAAGAACAACCCCGAGTTGTTCCAGGGCCTTTGGGCGCACGAGCACTCGCCCATGACGCTCGCCGTCATGACATCGGAGCAACTTGCCTCGGCTGAGCTGCAGAGGCAGACGGCCGAGATGAAGGCGAGAGCAGAGAAACAGTCCATCCTGTACACCTCAGAGACGGGCCCTCGTGTTAGGCGCACGCACAAGGGTGAAGAAATCGTCGAGGACGAGGGCTTGGTTACCAGTGAGGCGCCCATGCCATCCGCTGGAGGCCCTCGTCCAGGAGGAGAGGAGAGGCAGGAGCAAGAGCAGAGGCAGCAGCAGCCACAGCAACACGTTAAGCGCGAGTCGATAGGAGGAAACGAGTTGGGCGATGCTGGTCTAAGCCAGCGGTCCCCAAGCCAGTCGAATTTCGATATTGGCAAGGTCTTCTCCGCTGTGAAATCTCCCACTGCAGCTCATCGTCGCCGGCCTTCTGCACCGGTCTTGAACACACACGGCCCCGGATTCGACCCCGACGTCGACCGGATGCTGCAGGACGAGACCGAATCACCGCCTTACTCGCCTACGGAAGAGGCCACGGATCCCGATGTCATCTGGCGCGGCTCGCTGGCGATGAGCTCCATTGCCGACTTCCAGGCCACGGCCAAGCACATTGGAGGCGCCAATTTTGCCTCGTTTGGCCCCTGGACCAAGCTGATCCCGCGACAGATGACCGTGGCCGGTCGGATCCCGCAGCAGAGCGCCATCGAGTACCTTTGCAGCCTGCGATACAGCAATTTGACCGACATCATCGTCGTCAACATCACGCCCACGTCGCCAGACGCAAAGCAAGAGTTCAACAACCTCATCAACTACTTTGTCAGCAAGAACAGGTATGGCGTCGTCGGCAATAAGGTGGCCGGTAACGTCAGGGACACGTACCTGGTGCCTGTCCCTGCCGGCGAGGACGGCCACCCCGAGTTTATGCTGAACCTGGTGGACAACTACATCCCCAAGTCCCGGACCGAGCCCCTGCTGCTGGCCGTCTTTGTCTACCGCAACGAGCCGGATCAGCTGAAGCAGATGCTGCACAACGAGGCGACGAATGCCGCTGCCTCATCGGCAAGCCCGAGCCCGATTACGACTCAATCTTCTGCTCCTCCTCCAGCTGGATATAGTCAGCGAAGCAACTCGACTTCTGGCCCGGCCTTTTCACCCGCCACGCCCCAAATTGCATCCTCTCCGTTCCCCAATGCTCCTCCAAATGGCCACGGACAATCCGCCACGCCGGTTCCCATCCCCCAGCTGCCGCACCTCAACCGTCCTGCTCCACCAGTACAACCGTCTCAAGCTTCACCCCCTGGACAACACTCACAGGGACCAGACGACCAGAGGAAACAAGCACAGCAAGATGCCGGCGTCATCACCGCGAGAGAAGTCCTAGGGCCCCTTATCAGCGTGCCCACGGTACAATTCATTCTCCCGCAGGCATATCAGATGACCCGACGAGAATGGGAGGTGATTAAGACCATCATTGAGCGAGACGTCCGTGCCAGAGACGACTTGAAGTACTTGGCAGATCTGCTGGAGAAGGAAGGCACCGGAGGGAATGGGAATGGAAACGATAACGGCCAGGGCGCAGCAGCAGCAGCAGCAGCGACGCCGTTACCACAGGTGGTGGCTGGTGTTGTTGGAGGAGGGCCTCCGCCGGTGAGAAAAGCTTAGGCGTTTTAAGGGGGGGAAGAAATGAATTGTACGAGTTTGTATGAGTTTTTTTTTCTTTTTATCATTATGTGATCCTATTATCTAGTCTAGATATAGTTAGGGAATATTGCCATGTAATGCATGATACCTATTTCTGTTTCTACGTATCTTTTGGCTATGTGTATGTATGCGCGTGAATTCCATGAGAAACGGCTACTATTATATGATTGGCACAGTTTTGGTGTTGATAGTATTCAATGTTATTTGTTTGTTTCATCTAGGTGAATAGTCCTATTTCAAGGTGTATGTATGTGAGTGAATTCTGTGAGAAACGGCTACTGTTATGCAATTGACACAGTTTTGGTGTTGATAGTATTCAATGTTATTTGTTTGTTTTATCTAGGTGAATAGTACTAATTCTGTGTCTATCCCCTCTCTCCTCTTTCTCCGTGATATACCAATGAATCTTGATGCCGTCAATAAAAGATATTTCAGCAACACTCTTTCAATCCCCCCCAATGTCGTAATCCATCATTATTCGTCAACGATATGTTGGCATCCTGAATTAATAATAACGATGCCCACTGCAATAACGGCAAACCAACGCCATACCTCATCATAACCGTTTTCTTTTCGTCTTTCCGTCCGTTGTAATTATTATATTCCTCCATCGAAACAGCTTCCACATCCCTTTCATCCTGCCTCTGGCTCTCTCTCTCCGCCTGCATCTGGCCGTGCATTTACATCCCAGCTTCGGGCTCGGCCATGAAATCACCCACTTCATCTCGTGGTATTCCAACATGTCCTCCGTCGTCTTCCACTATTCGATAACCGCATCAGCCATAGCCCACACCTTGGCCTCTCTCAGCGTCTTCTCAGTTAAGAGATTCTCCTCGTCCGTCCACGTTGCCGTCGGATCCTCCACCGGAATTTGTTCCTTTGGAATCGCCGACAAGTCCAAGCTACCCAGGCCTTCAAGAACTTTCCTCGCCTTGTCGACCTGCGTGCGAATGGCGGCCGTTTCGGTGCGTGTACGATCAAGATGGTCCTGCATCATCTCAATGGCCGATTCGCGAGCCTGATGCGGGCGGTACTCGTTGAGGATGTGGTGAATGTTAATCAATATAGTGCGTAAGTCGGCAATCTTGGCCTCGGCGTCGCTGGCATTGCGCGCCAGGGTGCCGACCATCTCGAGGAAGTTGAGTAGTAGAGATTTGGTCAGGCGCTTGAGCTCAAAGGCGCGATCGTAGTGCTTGGCGTCTTTGGCGCTGGAGGAGGCTGTTGCGGGCAGGTTTTCGATGCCCTGCTCCTCGAGAGTCGGGAGTTTGTCGTCGAGCTAGAGATGAAAAGCACAGAGTTAGAGAGACGACATGGGATACCACTCATGACTCAGTTTCATAAAGCCATACCATGTACTGGTCGCCAAAGACTCGCCACCGTCCATCTGCCGGTTCAGGCGGCGGCTGCAGAGCCCTCAGATGCTCAGGCAGATTCGGGATCTGCACACTGTCCACGTCCTCGCCATCGGCGGCCTGAGCCCGTCGCAGCTCTATAATCTCTGCGATTCTCTCTGGTGTGAATTCCTTCCAGAAATCCGGCGGGTTTGGAAACGTCGACGCCAGCGAGTGCGGCTCCTGCTGCTCGTCCATTGTTGCTCAGTTCCTTCTTCTCGTCCTTTGTCGTCCTTGTCCTTTGTCTTGCTCGAAGTGCACGTAACCCCTCCCCGCGCGTTGTGTAAGAGTCGATGAGTATCAGCTCATTGGAGTTTCATAAAAGGACAAATCAAAGAAGAAGCGATACTACTGAACTGGAACAAGAGACGCGAAAGAATATCGAGAGTATTTGGTGATGGTGTATCATATGATATGAATGATAGAATCAGATTCTGGGGAAGCAGCAGCTGGTCGCAGAAAGTACCTACTGGAGCTGCGCCGGATAAACAGCGGCTCCGGCGAGCTTCAGCGGATTGAGTGACGTCGAGAAAGAAGCTGAACCTTGTCCCAGAAAAATTAAGCTGGTGCTAATAGCAGCATGGAGGTCAGTTTTATTATACGAGCTCCATCCATCGACCTGCAATTACAGCCATCAGGCAAAAGAGCCGCCATCGTCTGATTCATTCATTCTCGACCAATTCGTCAACTCAATTCGCCAATTGCCTCCATTGTCCTCCTCTAAAGCATGTACAGCCTTTAGGACGTACGAGTAGAATCATCAACGGCCTATTCGAATCCCGTTCGACAAAAGCTCAGCTCAGCTCTTCTCATCCAATACTTCTCCCTATTCTACCTACTGTCGTATATTATATATATCACACCACCAAATTCCAGCCATGGCCGACGTCCGAGCGCTTCTCCGCCAGCAACGAGCAGCCCGTCGCATCAACCACCCGTACGCCCTGTATTCAGACGCAGGAAAGCTTCTCTGCACCCTCTGCCGCGATCACATCCGAGCCGAATCCCACTGGGACGCCCATCTCCAGAGCGACAAGCACAAGAAGCGGCTGTCTGCCCTAAACCAGAGCATCGTTGACGATGCCAATGCCGAGGTAGAAGACGAGGACCCAGAGGAGGATGAACATGAAGCAGGAGAAGAAGAAGATGCCGAGGATCATGATGCCTTGGCAGCGCAAAAGCGGAAACTCGACCAACTAGGTCCAGAAGAAAAAGACACAGACCTCGACGACGAAGACGAAGCGCGGAGGAAACGCAGCAGACCCGCAACAGCATCCGAAGACGACCCCAATCGCAACAAGAAGCCCCTCATGCCAACACAAGGCGTCCAAGTCCAGATAGCCTCACGATCATCGACTCCCTCGCAGCCAGCAGTGCCCAAGCTGGCAACTTCTCTCCCCTCCCGCCAGGCCAGCAATCTCGCCACTCCCGCATCCTCTTCATCCATGAGCATCAGCATCCAGCCCCAATCCTCAACCGCCAGCCTCTCACAGTCGCAACAGCCAGCACAACCTGCACAGCAGGTCGACGAAGATGAATGGGCGGCCTTCGAAGCCGACATCGCCGCCACGTCCGCCGCCCAAGACTACGACGACGACGCCGTAATCTCCCGCCCAGCCATGACCGCCGAAGAAGCCGCCGCCGCAGCAAAAGAAACTGAAGAAGACGCCGTCCAGAACCCAGAGTCCCGCAAGTCCAAGGCCGACGCCGAAATCGAGGATGAGCGCGAGGAAGCCACCCGCGCCCTCGAGGATGAATTCGAAGAGATGCAGGAGCTCGAGGCGCGTGTCCAGCGTTTAAAGGAGAAGCGCGAAGCGTTGATGCGCAAGAGGAGCGAGACTCTCACTCAAGACCAAGCTGATGATATCCAGACGGCAGTGAAAGCTGTTTCTGATCCGCAAGACGAAGGGAAAGAGAATGTCCACACGACTGGCGATGCTACCAAGCCAGACGCCGATGATGATGACGAGGACGATGAAGATGAAGAAGATGACTGGGATGGCTTCCGCTTCCGAACAGGGCGGTAGAAACGAGCAAGCGAAGAATGAGGGGGCCCACGAACAACGTTGGCATGGGATGAATGCATAAAGCCATGTTAATATTCTCTTCTTTTCTGCTTGCCATCTTTTTTTCGTATATACCTAGACCGTTAATGCATGGATCCGGCGCACATGTCACTTTTGAATAGATGCCAGCATCTATTACTTTCATAGCCAAGAAAAAAGCAATCAATATCAGCTATGTACCTAGGTCTACCCAGGTCTTCAAAACTACCACTCCAATAGCTGCTTGAAAAATAGTCGAGAGATGATGCCAGATCAGACCAAAAATAAAGAGACAAACAAATCGACCGGGTATATATATATAAAGAAGCCAAACTTGTCAAGAAAGAACAAGCACTCAAAAACGCCACCTAGTCCAGCACGAAAACAAAAGGGCCAAAAAGGACAGGAAAAGCACACGATTGACGAACCATTTATTACCAGCTTCTGCCCCCATGAGCTGGCAACTCGCCACGGCTCATCCTCTCCCAGAAGCGGCGTAGCTTCCACACACGACCGACGCCCAGGATCTCGTCTGACCTCCGCGCGTCTTCCGCCCGCTCACTCACTTGACGCTTCCACTTGACGGAAATCCACCGCCTCAGGCCGTCCTTGATGCGCTCCTTCTCAATGCTCTTGCGCTTGGCCACCAGGCCGGGGGCAACGTGCACAGGGAACATGCCCGGCACACATTCCTGAGGCAGTACGCATCGCTGGACAAGGTCCCTGGCGGAAAGCCGCGAGGCAAGACGACGCGAGAGGCGGATGGAGATGAGGGACCGTGCCAGACGCCGCGATATGATGGTGTTTTGGGTCAAGAAGATGGATCGGGACATGAGGTCACCGAGAGACGGGCGGAACGGAGAATTGAGAAACAAGGTCAAGACAAACCGGGCGTTGCGGAGGCGGTAGTGGTGGAGGACAGGGTCAAGAGAGATTGCACGAAGGCGACGGCACGTCTATGCTAGCTCGTCAGCAAACGGAACACTTCCCCAACATGCCAGATGACGGCAATCACAGGGATAGGGATAAGATGTTGGGACTAGCCATGCCTCCTGTGAATATAACGTGTGTGTTGTGTAGCGAGTGTTCCGGGGTCAGTCCGTCAGCACGGCACGACACGGCAAAGTACTTACACGAGACGCACGCAACAAGTCATCGACATCAAGAAAGCTCGCAATGTGAGCCAAGACCTCGCTTGGCAAAGTCTCTAGACGTGGCGGTGACGAGCCGCTACTGAAGATGGTGAGGGCGGATGAAAGCTCGGATAGCGACGAGAACACGTCTCGAGATCCACCGGCATATGTGGCGACCTCACAGCTATCGACAGTCGTATGAGCTACCGGTGCAACGGTAGAGCTGGCACCATCCACGTAGGCACTGTCAGGGGTTGACAATCTCGAGAGGAGCTGGGCCTGGGCCGTAAACCGGGCCTCCTGGGCCGTTGAGTTGGCCATTGTAGCGGCTATTTGGGAGTCGGGATGACAGTTTCGGCGTCAGTGCTGGGGAGGAGCTGCAGTGTTAGCAAAGATACACGCCTCCTCTGGGGTCCTTTTGGTATCTAGCCGGCCAGGAAGACCAAGGATGTATGTAATCGTGCTGATAGAAGGTATGTATGTGTGCCTGTATGCATGTATGCATGCACGAGTACGTGTGTAGGTAGGATTTTCAAGCGAATCTCAGCGATAGGCTAGCAGCCGAGCATCACATCAACACGGGCGAATCAATAACGAATGGTTTCAGGGGAGCTGGTTCATTTCTCCGCCCCTTTGCTGGCGTGTCTGCTGCCGGAGTGCCCAGCCCGTCTGGTCTGGTTGGCTAATTCATCAAACCCAGTCTCGGTATTGGCCTGTTGTTTCTCGCCACAATGTAGTGAAAGATGACAAGTACACGCCTGTATCAAGATTTCGACTACTGCAGCTGGATGCTGGTGGCAACTTGGTATCTTGTTGCAGGTGGATGGCAGAAGAGAGAAAACGGGACAAAAAGAGAGAGAGAACAACACGTTTCAATGTTTCACCAAGGTCTTGCAGCCCCCCTGATGTCTTTTTTCTTTCTCTTCGAAAAGCACGAGTTTGATCGAGCGCATCTATCTGGAATGGTACAAGGAAAAGGCAAAACAAGACGAGAGGAGATAGCACGGGAGAGCGAGAAAGAAGCGAGGTAACTATTGTCGTGGTATCTTGGCGAAATCACACTTCTTGTGATACACGAGCCTGGACTACAGGACCTGGCCTGTCTCAAGCACCAAACAGGTGACTTTGGTAGTAGATGAGTAAAGGGAGGCCACGATCTCTCGCACTTGCGTGTAAGCCATAAAATGAGTACGAATAGCGTCTGTGTAAGATGGCTTGTCGTGTGATATGCTTGGTGCCAGTACACTGTACTTGGACGGTACAAGCGGGCACAAGACAACAGTCTGCAGTAGTTTCCGGACCAAGAACACGCTTGTCGGAAGCAGCCGGACTGTACCTAAGACAAATGAAGTTGTCGCCGTGTAATCGAATCGGCGTCAAGTTGCCAAGTCTGACTGCTGCTTTTGCTTTGCCGAAGCTGCCAGCGGACGTCTAGACCAGTTCTGGTGCCGCAGATGCCGCGGATGCTGATTCTGAGGCCTGTAGCACTTCTGCTGCTGGTTGCTGCTACCGTCGGTCCTGCTGGTGAGCAGGCAGAGGAACCTGAAAGAGCTCTATGCTGGATGCAAGTCTCATGTAGGCGTTGATGCGGTGTCGCTTCAGACTTGCAGCGACGATGCAGAGACAACAGCGCTGTCCGAGTCGTCTGCTTGTCTGCTGTCGTCGACGGCCTTGTCTAGCGTGGCTCTTCTGCTTCTGCCGGGTCTGCTAGCGGCCTGCCGTTTGCTGCTTGGCTAGTAATAGTACGGAGGACTCAATACTATGTATTCTCGCGCCTGCGCCTGCGTCTGCTTCTGCGTCTGCCTCGCTTCTGCGTGTGCGTGTGTGCGTTTCTGCGAGATGACGAAAGCGACAACAAGCCGCAGCCGGGCCCGATGTTGAGGCCCAAAGCCCGGGGAAAACGGGGACAAATGGACAAGAAGACGAGGAGGCAAGAGGACGAGGTGAAGAGAGAAGCCGCTGTACAAGGGTTGCTGAGCTGAGCAGTAGACTCCGTCGGTCTTTAGGTGAAGTTGAAGCAGATGAGATTGTTAGCCTTGCGTTCCAGTAGAGGTTGTCAATTGGAAGCAGTCTGGAGAAGTGCACGCCTTGTGGCTCAGTCAGGCGTTGCTGCCTCGTCACTGCGCTGTAATAGTGCTGTTAGTGCCTGTTAGCACTGATGCTAGCACTCCAGCGCTGATTCATCGCCTGTGAACTTCGCTATAGCAGCCCTTGAACCCGTGGACCAAGGTACAGGAACGTCCAAACGTCTTACGAACTTTGCCCTCACCTTGTTGGAATAAATCAACCAACTACAGCTTGATGCGGTGCGGGGACAAGTTGCGTCAGAACGATCCAAGGTACTGGATGGTAACTGTACGAAATCCCGCCCTGTGCCCAGTACCACTGGACCACATGCCCCGACCGATCAAATCAACGTCAGGTCTCTCTGTCAAAGTACCCGATACCTTTTCTCCTATGCGCGTCCGATGGCGGGGGTACCTGGCATCGATCAGTGGAGCTCGCTCCAACACGCAGCCGCCGTGCCAAAGCCGCTAGCGATGGTGAGATAGCGCTCCGGTGGGCTCCGCTAGGCGCTCCGTCTAGCGGATCAATGAATGCTACTGTGCCCCCCAAGTATCGTGCCATCCAGACGCCGGCGCGGATCAAGTACCGAGTACTCAGATCATGCCACTGCCCCGAAGCTCTCAAGGGGAATCGTACATTAGTAGAGAGTGTGAGATGAAGAGCCGAGCACCTTGGCCCGGTCCAAGTAGAGTAAACGGAGAATTGTAACGCAAAGGGAGAAGAAAACACCGTACTTGAGAGGGATCATCCTTGTAAGTCATCGCACTCCATGCCTAAACGCGGCCGGCCATCGTACCAGACCTCGACGGCTGGGCCACTTACACGGCCTCAGTCTCGTCAGAGGGCAGCAAAATCTGTCCACAAGCAGCCAAAAATCCCTCCATCAAGGACTCAACTGATCTTGAGATGCTCCATGGGTCGTTTGATCATGTAGAATCATGAAACCATACAAAGGAGAGCTGATCTTGTCGCCCACGGCCAGAATCAACCCAAAATGAGGCCCGAGGCTGACGAGACGAAACCACGGCCCCATCCCCATCAGGCGGATCGAAACAACACGAAAGCATAGCATCTCTCCGTACCGGTACACCGTATAGAGAAAAGGTACAAGCAACGGTGGGCATCAGTTCAACCCATCACACCGCCAGGGCTTCCATGTCTGTACGAGTACAAAACTGCCAGCGAGGCTGTGACGAACAAAGGTGCGGAGCAGCGACATCCCTGCAAACCACCGCCGTCACATTTGGCGCCGCCAACGTTGAGCACTAACCGTTTGATGCTCTCCACGTATCCACGTAGTCGCAACTAGTCCAATCTGCATCTGTGTATGTCCGAGTAGACATGTCGCTTCGAGATGATCGTCGCCGCGAGAGTGTCTACCGTATCAAATCCGCTCCGGTTCGGTTCGGTTCTTAGCGAGACCGAAGAAGTATCGTCTCCAGGACATCTCCAACCTCATCTGTCCCTGTTAAACTCACCCCTGATGATCAGTTCCAACAGAGATGAGGGGGAAGAAAAAAAAAAGACAAGACAGAAACAAAGAGACACAACAGCAAATCTCACCTTTGCAACAATCCTTCCGTGTCGGCCCTCCAACTGCAACCCCATAACCCGCCTCCTCCGCGCCGCCCCGGTTTCCCTTCGGCCCCCTCTCCCGTCCCTCCTCATCCTCATCCTCTTCCCCCAACTCATTCCATGACGTGGCCAAGAACTCGGAAAAACACCATAGCCTCTTCCAACTAACACCGTCCCACGCCCTCATCTCCGTATCTCGACCTTGTACTCGTAGGCAGCCATTTCTGACCATCCTCACCAGATACACAATCCATACCCCCGAACTACCCCGGTCCATGTCGTTTTCAAGTGGAAAGTGGAAACATGGCCTCCATTTTGGTCCATCTAGCGCAATTACACACCACCCGGCCAAATCACTCACATCGCACTTATGCGCCCTGCAATGCTATGCCACGCACACGTGCCGCCATCTGTATGCATCGTCCTTACCTCGTCGCCGCCTGCCTGCGCCAAACAGCTCCGTTCACCTTCGCCCTATATCGCGACTCGACCGTCTGGGAGAGCAGAAACGCCGTCCTAAAATCTGGCTAGTTTGAGCCGCATCTCCGGTTAGCGGGCGAAACGATCATTCGTGCCGATGTGTGTGCGTCGGCATCCAAATTTTCTTAGGCCAGAAAAACCCCCAACCCAGACGTAATCCCCCTCGTCTATCTGACCCTAGTCGTTCCCATTGGGCTTCAATTCTCCGGGTTCCCAATCCGTGTTCATCAGGCTTCTAGACTTCCCTTTCCCCTTCGCCTCGGCTATGCCTGTCTTTAGACCCGGCTGCCACAAGAGGCTGTCCTAGACGGGGGGCCCCAACAAGCAAAATGTATGTATGACCGTTGCTTCGCTGGCAAGGCTAGCTGGGAGCGGTAGGACATGCGTTCTCTCATCGTTGCTTGCCAGCTCACACAAAGTCCACACAAGGATGGTCGATGACAGAGGAGCAAGGTGTAGTTCCTTCGTATTTTGTAAGCCAAGCCCAACGATTCCCAAAACGATGGACCTTCGCAGCATCGTGCTCTGCTCTTATTCCCTTTCCGGTCTCGCGAAGATGCCGGTGGTTATTTTTGACCCCAGACGGTTCATGGCCGCCTTGCCACTTGCATGAAAACACTGATGAGCTGGCCATCTCCATTAAACGCACCTCGACACCGGAACTCTAGCCGTATCTCGTGATCCACGATGTCCTTCCCCATTTGGCTACTCCTGATGAATGTATCAGAAGAAAAAGCTCTTCATCAAACAGACACACTCCCTCCTCAATCTTCCTCGAGAGCCCGGCTCCACCATCCGAGTCCACGCCAATAGCCGCTGGTTGATGTCACACAGGGGATCCTTTCCTTCACAACAACTACTAGCAGGACTAGCATGGAGTGCGTATGTCCTTTGAGCCTCCGGCACGGCGGAGCCTTAGATCCGCTGGGCTTAATTATCTGGCCAGCCTTAGCGCGAACGCCCTGTGTTAGTTGTTGCACACCCGTCTCAACCAACACCAGTCCATCTCATCTCCTATCACTGCAAGCAAAAAGCCGTCATCGTCGACGTCACCGGTGGTGTAGAGAGAAAATGAGACCTGTATATCCGGTAATCCACTTAAGCGTCTCGGAAAATTGCTTCATCTGTCGGGCGTCGCACCGTCCTTTGCCTCTTCCAGTCAGCTCAGATGCAAAATTGGCACCGCCATCGGGGTTTGGTAAGATGCGCCCGCTTTCGCCGGTCCAATGCAGGCACCGACGCGACTTAAACACAAAAAACCATCCATCCTTCACACCTTCATACCTTCACACCACAGGGCTAGGCGGTTCGTCCCAGTCCCAGATCCGACCTAAACAGCTTTAGTCCACCCCATTAGCCAGAATGAGATGGCAGACGAACCATAGCAGACGGTCCTGGATTGGCTTGTCCGTGTGGTTCCCTCACTGGCAAAAGTCGGCCGCCGATAAAAAAAGAAGCTGCCGTGTCTGACCGAGAAAACGAGATCCGCTCGTCTCATTGGACCGCCGGCTTCGATCTGCTAACAGCCGCCTGTCGCCCCTAGTCGGCCAGTCGCGTCTCCTGCGCAGCATTTGTGCGAGCCGTGATTCGCAGCTCCCCAGCAATTTGGTTCGTCCAAATGTACATCATTTTCGACGAGTCGCGGGCCCGGGATTCCTGCTCCAAGGACCCACAGATGGGCTAAGCGTGGTGGAAATTCAAAGGCGTGATGCAAGTGTGAGTTTGCCAACATCAGATCATGGTGTAAGTCAACCATGGCCTCTTACACGGCCTGCCTCAACGCGTCTCTTCATCTCGATGGGCGGTTACGGTTGGCGTTAAGGAGACCCGTTTTGACTTGCAAATTTTTCTTTTCCTCTTCCTTTGGCATTGGACTTGGATTTTTTTTTCTTTTACCTCTTTGGGTTCCTCGGCGCCAGGCTATGGGCCCATGCCATGTCACCCACTTAGCACGAGCAAGCCTCATCCTAGACCCGGCCAGCCATGAGGCCCTCGCTCAGTTTCGCCCGGAGGACCAAACCGTGGTTAAACTCGCTCGGTAAAGCGAATCTTGACCGTCCCAAATCCGTAGCTCGATCCTTTGTTCCCTCCCCCTTTTCTCTTCACCTCTCTTCTCTTTGTCATCACCTCTCTCAGCACGTTCAAGACGGAACGGGCCGGCATGATCCAGATCACGGCCCGTGGCGAGGGGGCACCAACACTCGGTCACCCAGGGGGTGGTTCCACTTGCTGGCTTGGCGCCTTGTTGCGCCGGTGTGCGTGTCAAGTCTGTGTGTGCGTGCGAACATGTACGTAAAGTACTGTGTGCAATCTGTATGTGGCATGGACAAGTCTCTGTACCGTCCACGACCCTTGTCTCTGAGGCTGGGACCCGGCACCCCATAACCTACCTCAACACCAAGCTTGGCCACCAAAAGCGGCCGACCACAGCCTGAGCGATGCCGCAATGCAAGATTGGTTGTCATTTTTGTAGACAGACTTTCGGCGCCTGGCGCGCATGCTCTCGGCCGCCTCTGGCCTCTATGTCGGCATTGTCGATTCACGGAATCTCCCCCAGTGCTGATTGAACCGCTTGAGGCGTATCTTGACACGCAGAGCCCAACTTGTACCCAATGCAACGGGGGACGTGGTCCTCTCTCCTCTCCTCCTCCTCCCTCTTTACCCGTCCACGTCAAAGCCTCTAGCAACCACGACAACGAGCTTGAAAAAGGGCCATGGGAGATGCAGGCTGTTCCCAATGCAGAAGGCCAGCTCATCATTGCGGCTTCTCCGGCCTGTGCTCCACGGTCTCATGGCTCTCACCGTCACTTAGACGCAGTTCTCTCCATAGATTTGTTTGCAGTACTCGAGACCGGTGACGGAATCTCCAGTCCGCTAATGTCGCCCGTGCTTTCAGCCACTCGTGTTCCTGAGACCCATATCACTGACACTGACACAGAAAAAAAGGACCCAGCCTTTTGCTGCTTCATGTGAGTTGTTTGCGCTAGTCCATCTTGTCACAGGCACTCCTGCAGCGATGTGGATGATCGGCGATTCAGTCCGAGCTTCATTCTTATCCTCTAATCTGCACATGCCATGCTGGGCGTATAGCTAGGTCGTTCCGTCCTAAAGGGTGCTGACCCTGCGTCCGTCAACGCCACAATCCTAGTTCAAAGCGTCTGGCGTCGCACCAGCTTCAGCCGCGTCGAGGGGCGCGTGGCAAGCTGGCCAGCTGTACCGTCTCGCTGTTCGCAAAGTATAGCATGCTTTCCAGCATGTTAAGATGAAGTTATGGCTCGGTTCCGGCTTGTGGTTCGGTCCCGGGCTCAATATGGTCTGGTGGATGGCCTGTTGATCGGCGTGGTGTCTTGCCGGGGAAGCAACGATACACTTTCCGATTCAGTGGGCGACAAGGTCGTCTGTCCGATTCACACAACCTTGACGCAGTGCTTCCCAACCAGCCTGTCTTGGGTTCTCTTGGTTTTTGGTTCCGAACGCTGTGCCGCCCACCCAAACCCACCAGTCACCCTTCAGGAGGCTGTGTCGAACCCATCCCCCTTCCTCTAGCCTCCTATAACGCCACAGTAGCGATCCCCGGAGAATAGAGCCGCGACAGGGGCTTCGATTCGTTCGTGATAGCCTGTGGGCTGTCTGTATACATCATTAATATAGATGGGGTCAGCTCATGGGAGCCACTCAGTTGAACGAACCCCCCTCCCCCCTTCCTGGCTCCCCCCCTAAGCGTCAACCCTGAATTGAATGCTGATGCAGTTTGCCATGCAGTTTGTAAATGGCCACCCCGGGACAAGGCTGCTTGCGTCCAGACGAGTGATGCCACGTTGGCCAGATTAACACAGCTCTCCTGGCTTTGCCCCCGCTATCGAGCCTCTGTGCTGACGGCCATACGTCAAGAGACGTGCAAGTACAGAAACAATCTCCATCTAGATATCAGAGGGTCTGGTCTGGTACCAGAGGGGCCAATCATCTCACCTTCTCGGGCATCCGGGATATTCATGTGAGTCGTGAGGTATGCATAGGTACCATGCATGCCCATATGTGAAGGCATCGTCGTGTACGGTTCTAATAGGACGTGATGAAAGGGAGAAGAAAACTAAACGCAGCAGGTGAAGTGGTAGTCCCGGATATGTCCCTTAAAATAGGTAACTACCCTTGAGATGCTCCATCCTCGCGGTGGAGATATGTTGTTGAGGCAGCCACGATGCCCTGACTCTGATAGCCGCGGTCCAACTCTCCAGTCCACGACTAATGCATCTTGTCCAACCCCGTTTGAGCGAAGAGAGCGAGCGAGTGAAAGAAGGACATCGAAGCAGTGGCATGTGGGGATCCCATAAAGAGCCGCATTCACAAATGCTGTGTGACCACCGGAGCCTGTTGTCCTTGCTGTTGTCGGCCGCACCTCCAGATTATTCTTCTCAGGGTATTATATGAGATGGCGCATCCAACGCAAGCAACATGACCGTAAATGGGAGCTTGTCGACCCCAGAGAATGGGTGTGACGATATGGAGGCAGGACCAGAGGTACCGCCCACAAGTGAAATCCCGCGTGGCGTCGATTAAATATATCTCTACAACCGTTTTCAGCTTGTAGTGGCCAATTGTGGCTCCATTGTTTTTCTTATAAAAGGGACAAAGCTGGATATCGCCTCGTCCCCCCTTTTTTGACAGGGCACGGGAGCTATCCATATCAAGAGATAGCATATCTGCTGGATGGTATTCCGGTCGTGGAAGGCTAGAATGCTGCCATTGTAGTTGATCACATATGTGTGTACTCACAGATAAGTCAAAGAGCTATCCCGTCCAGCTTTGGCGACATGCTCGGTGCTGGTGGCATCCAAAGTTCTGCTACTATGGCCACTATGGCCACTACAGCCATGCGGGACGAACCATGACCCTAGCATTCACCGAAATCGACACTTAGAACCACATACTAAGCGGTCAGGATCCATCCCCCTGTTCCATGACACTTGTCCATCCTCGGGACGAACCATAAGAGAGACCCACAGTGGCCGCAGATCGAGTCGCCCACTACTTGTGGTGGAAAGACAGAGTAGGGCCCGAAAGCCAGGGCCTCTTGTGGCAAGGACACATCTTTTCTAGCAGTAGCATGCGTGAGCAGACGTCGGTGCTCCATTTGGTGTATCAACCGTCAACCTGCAGTGATGATGTTAACAAAGGAGACTAGAGAGATCGGGGATGATATGAAAATGCCAACTTTTGTCCAATTGACAAGAGTCAGGCCCAGCTGAACGAAGCAGACAGCAAGCACCCAGACTCACAAGCCCGAATGTGGCAAACCCATCGTCAACGCACCCCTCCTTGATTCTTCGAGATGCGTCATCGCCGTCTTGAAATCTTGCTTCTTGTTCCTTTCCTGCTCTCTCTATTCGCCATGGTGTGGACAAGCTTAAACCCCCCCAGATGGGAACCGAACTTTGAGCTTTGGAACGGAGTACTTTTACAGATAAAATGTGCCGGTACGCCTGTGTGTAGCATGTTAAAACAAAACGCGGGGACTCTGGTATGGGTTTTCTCTACTGCCAGCCTATGAGGCTGGACCAACGTGGCAAAGCACTCTGCAGGCTCACGAGCACACCACCGGAGGAACCCCCCTCCCCAAAGCGGCCAAGTGGAGGGAAAAGGTAAAAGGGGATATGGATATGGGGAACCCAAATCGCATATGTCGACCTAAAGCCGATGCAGCAAAGGAATTGGGCCAGTTGAAGGGAAGCTTCTCTCATCAAAGCTGAATCAGTTAGTCGAGATTTGAGTGTATGTGTGCCTGTAGCGCCATGACAGCGGTGGCATTGGCGAAAGCAAAGACAAGGGACAAGGTATGTGGCAGTCATGGTGGTGTTCTGCATCGAGGCTACCTCCACATCGACCCCCCACACGCACACACGCACAATTTCACTCCCACCCCTCCCCCCTACCTTGGAAGCCAGGAACGTGCTACAGGATACGCCATCACACGGCAGCAGGGGTGTGCCAATGGGTGAAAATAAGGGGTGTGTGGGAGTAGGGCAACTGGCATGTTGGTATAGGGCAAAAAGTACGGATACCCAATCCACGTATCAAAGCATCTTTTTTTTTATCCCGCAGGAAGCAGGACGATAATGACGAAGTTTGTTGGCCCGTGTAAAGGAAGGTGCTTGTTGGTCGCTGTGAGTCCCACCGAGGATTGGGTTGTAAAGGCGCTGGATGGTAAAAGGATAGGACGAGGGCCGAATGGACAGCAGTTGTTCTGACTTCAGGCGAGTATAAGTTAGCTTGGCCGTCCCCAATGCTGAAGCAAAGCAGCCAGACTTACCAGCCCAGACTCGGGAACAGACGACGAGCCCAAAACCGCTCAATTCGACGTTGAAACAATCCTCGCCAGCCGAATATACAAGCGAGTCCCGACAAGACTAAACGGGGTGCCCTGCATCGAACGATTCCGGCGCTAGTCTGGAAATTGCTTCCTCCCGGTCGTCTTTGTCTATTGTAGGTGCCAGCTTGAGCAATTCTTCACTTCACATCATCACTTTCCTCCAAGCATGGAGCAAAGAGAGGGAATCTTTCGTTATGCCTGAGGGAGTAGAATTGGCTTTGAAGGATGCCCATTGCTTGGCAATGTCCATTTGCTGATATTCTTGATTCGTGATGCAGTTCTCCTCCTCTTCTCTACCGCCTCCTTCTTCCCCTCCTCCTCGGCATTACCCCCTTCTCGATCGACGCCATCCACCGAACGAATTGACCATGTGTTATTTCGAACAGACTCGTTGGAGTTGTGGTTACTGGCGCTGGGGCCACTTCCGCCAGCAGTGCAATAAGGAATATCGAATGGGAGAGACGTGCGGGCTGAAGCTGATCTATGAAACAAAACCTGATCCCGACGTCTGTAAGCTATGTCACGATACGGAGAAGAAACGACGACGCCTGGCCAAGATGACTCTGGATGTGGAGCGTTGGAAGGTTGAGGGCAATCGGACAGCCACCATCGAAAGGACGGAGGAGGAAATGGCAGCTGTCAGTGCCCAAATCGCGGTAATGGATGAAGATCATTTGCGCAGGCTACAAACGCTTGCTCAGGTATGAGAATAGCCCCCCACCTTGCCTTGTCGAGACACGGCATGCAAAACACAAAAAAAGTCGGACACAAGAAAACCACCGTGGCACAAGCGGCATCTCTGTGGCTAACATTTTCCTGTGCTTCAGTAACGATGGCAGGGGGGGAAAGTCAGCTTACAGAAGACACGGCCACAAAGTCAAAGGTTAGCCAGCGGATATCAGAGACTAGGCACAGCACACAGCATTGGTTCAACTCGGAGCGAATAGAAAAAAGGGAGAGAAAAAGGGTCCTGGTCTTGTTGGAAGAAATTTTTTATTGAAGGCTGCTAAGCCACGGAAGTCGTTCGCTGTTTTTCGGGTTATCTTTCATCTTTGCATTTTCAGCATGGTCCCGGGCACATGACAAAAAAAGCGTTTTTTTTTTTTCATGAGTCGGTCAAAAAGACTCGATTTTGGTCGACTTCATTGTATAATCGGTTTGATGGATTTCAAGGACGTTTGGTTGGATTTTTTCTTTTCTTTGCCCTTGGGCTCCGGTAGCGAATTGGGTCGTCTCGCACTCCTTTTGTTTTAATTAGATACCTAGGTACTGGGATCCCGAAATGACACGCTCCATACTTCGTTCTTTGTCGACCTTGAGAGGCGCGGCTTCCGGGGGCCTGGATTTAGCACCACACAGATTTCATTTGGTGGTGGGCTGGATGAGTTTTGTGGGTGGGCCAAGTTGCTGCTACTGCAAACGACTGGGGGTAGTTCCTTGTGACGAAAACTCCTTGGCGGGGTGAGGGTTGAATGTGTCCAATGTCCATCGACTGCTTGATGTGATGGAGGCGGGCTAGTACTGGAATAGCGTTGAGGAGCAGACGTCACCAACAATTAGTACGAGGTATTCCGGTAAATCCCCTTGATGCGTCTGCTCGTACAGTAGCTGTAGAGGCTGTGGCAGCGGGGGGCTCGATCTGTACAAGTACTAGCTGTACGAGTGTTCGTATGCGTGGGATCCTCGCGCCAGCAGACAGGCGACGTATCGCACTTTGACGAATGAGTCCCTCGCTTATCGCGTTTGTGACCAGGCTAAGGTCATGACGCACGCTTACTGGTACCAGGGAGCTGACATGAAGTGTCGGGGGTGGGTTGGGATTAATCACATGGATGTATATCGCAAAAGAGGACCGCACCCATGGGTTGAATGCGTTGCGAATCGATTTCCGCCGCGGAATGCCCAAGCAGGACCAGTCTGCCGGGATTTCCTTGACGAGTATGGACCATCTCCGCAGAAATGTCATCGTTTCTCCTTCGATCCCCGCGCCAGTGGACAGTGGACAATCGAACAGCCCGGGATGCCGTCCAGGGCCAAAAGCCACTGCCGTCTGTAGCGGCTGACCGTAACGAATGGAAGCCATACAGTAGCAATTGACAACATGAAGCTACTCTCTGCTGTCACCCCTCCTGTCGCTTACGGGCATGATGCCATGGCTTCTCTAGCCTCTTGTGTCGCTCCCATTCGGCTGCTGGGGTTCACGAGCCGGGGGTGGCTGGCCTCGTCGTCTCGTCCTGACAGCCCACCGAGCTGGACTGCGCTTCACCACCATTTACCGACAAATTGGTTCCCTCAACAGGCACAATCCCGATGACTTGGATGTGCCCCCGAACCCTGCCCACCCCTCAAAACGGAAGCCGTGGGAACTAAAACGGCGGTGCGAGCCGAGGCCGACGAAGAACCAAGCTAAAAGACGGAATCCGACGGCTAGCTAGACGGCCAGTCCTTGATATTCTGGCACTAGACGGATCCACTGGTCGACCGTGCACGTGTCTGACGCTCAATGGGCACCTTGCGGTGAAGCATCTTCGCGGGCTTGCTTTTTACTCGACAACAATAATAGCCCAATGCTTCCGTACCGTAGGCTGGCGAGAGACTTTTCTCTAATCATCTTAATTCACATTCTTTTTTGGCTTCATGCTTCCAATCACAATGGCCCAATTGGCTTTGGTGCCAAACGCCAATCGATGGGTGGATGCTTGTTGAACGGCAACATAAAATATGGATTTTTTTTTTCGGTTCTTTTTGGTGAAGACCTCTTGTTGGTACAAGCGCTTGCCACCCCTGGTCATGCGCTCTTTTTTTTCCTAAGGAGAAAAAAAGGGAGTGTGGTTCCGGGAAATTGGTAAATCTCGGTTCAAGAGGCAACTCGCTTGAGATGCCGTCGCTCTGGAAGACTTCTAGCGTTTTGACAGAGCCCGGGGTATCGAAAAAAAGATACTATTGAGAAGATGAAGAAAAAAGAAAAGAAAAAAGAAACAAGAAAAACGATTGTGAGTGCTGAATATATCATTGTCCCTCCTGACACCACGCTGCACCATTTTTTACCCGCCACGCCTCTTTGGCAAAGGAAAACGAGGAATCACTATTACTTCATGGCCGCGGCCGCATCCGCAAAAGTACCAACAAGTGCCGCATCGTCATCGTCGAGTGTTCTTAGGCTGGCTGGGCGCTCGCCATGTAGTTCGCCGGCATCCTCGTCGGCAAGCCAGTCAACTTTGATACCGGCGGGAGGGCTATCCTCTTGTGTGCTGAGTTTCGATACGAGATGGTGGTAGCGCGCCACCCGAGCACCTTGGCCAGCGTAAGCAAAGAGCGTCGTCGTCGAGGTTCGGCCGATGGGGTCCTGCGGAGCGATTTCGAAGATGTCGACCATGTTGCTGCAGCCCAAGTCAGTGTCTCAGTTGCAAAGAAGAAGCCAATCACGTAATCTGGAGAGGACCAACTTGGATGTCTTTGCGACTACTCTCTGCAGCGCCTCGTTCTCTCGCTGGGCCTCTGCAGTGTCGCCTTCTCCATTGAGCGCGGCGTCGCCAAAGCTGCCGTACTGCATCCCATTTCCGTCATCGTACAGGAGCCGGTTCTCCTCGCTCTGCGCAGGGGGAAACTACCCGTCAGCCTCGTTCTCATACCAATCGCATAGCGCTCGCAAATAGCCATCATCGTAGTCTCGAGCGCACCTCATCGTAGACGTCCTTCTGTCGCCGTCCTAGGCATGATTGGCAGAGCCCCATGATCTCGGGTTGCGGTTGCGCGATCGGCGCGGGTTGAGTGACGCGTTTATCGGATGCAGAAAAATCGCCGCCGTATTCATATCATGTTTCCAGAGCACGCAGCAAAAGTCTCGAGCAACGTGCGGTGTTTTTGTCGCCCCAAACCCCCTGTCTGCGATGCTTGTCGTCCGTTAGTCATTGAAGGTTGAAGCTCTTGCCTTTGGGGGGCTCACGAGCTCTCGCCCGGGTAAATTTCGGGCCGCCCAACATCATTGATCCCATTTCGGCAGCTCCTGCCATTCAGCTCAACTAACATGAATGCGATCAACTTCAACGCTTAACAATGAGCGATTGATGTTTTTCTTTCTTCTTTCTTTCTTTCTTTCTTTCTTTCTTTCTTTTCTCATTGACCTCCTTCTTCTTCTTCTCTTCTCTCATTGGGTCTGGGTTATGGAATGTGCTCACCAATTGGTAATTTTCAGTGCATCACTCCCTACACACTAACCCCTCGCAACCGCTATAGATGGATTTATACGGCATCTATTCATACCAGGGTCTCCCTTGAGACGGACAACTTGGCTGTTCCCTGGAGGTTCAATCCCTTGAATTCAATATATAGAAATACTTTTACCCTCGAATTCTGATCCCCTTTTCAATTACCTATCGATTAAGCACCCCCAATGCCAAGGGACGCAGTGTATCTTCAGCCCATAGCTCTAGCTGTGGTCATTACCTCAGCCGGCTAAGGGCCATAAGGGGAGTCAAAAGGTCTCCTTTATATCGACATCCCATTCTTGCCGCATTTATTACTTTCTCAAATTCAGCTAGCCTGCATCCAATTTCTCTTCAAACTAAGTTTTCATACCATTTCCAAAAAGATATAAGAAACCATGGCGGTCGCCTCTTCAGTCAGTTGTTCTCATCATCATCACCACCATCATCATCACAATCACCACCACACCTCTCTTATTTTCTCTCTTCTCAACTTTGGTAATTTTTTAATTTCTCCTTCATCAATTCCCTTCGTCCATTCACCACCATGCTCAGCGTATTGCCTTGGGCCTTGATGGCTCTTGCTCCACTGGCAGAGGCCCGTTTTGGTCCCAGGCCAAGATCAGCCGACGATGATTCGCTCCGATGCTGCCCTTGTCTTCCAACAAGCCTCGGCCCACAGGATATGACTGTCACTATTACGGCCACAAATAGCAAAGAAACCGTGACCATCGATCATACAATCGTTGTGCCAGCAACCACCGTCTTTGTCACTCATACTCTTACTCCTAGCTCGCCTGCCACTGTCACCCAAGAGGTGACAGTTCATCCAGAATTACCAGCTAAGGTAGAGACGGCGCTGGTCACCATTTCCAGCTCAGAGTCCTCAGCACAGACAGTTACGATGACGGTACAGGCAGGAGGTGACCAACCCGAGTCGCCCAAGACTGTGACAGTGACAATCAACCCAGACGAACCAACAACATCTGTCAGTGCGACGGCCACTTCTGCTGTGACTGTTACCGTCACTCAACAGACGCCAGATAGCTCATCAGCTGAACCATCACATTCGAGCAGTAGTCAGGGAGTCGACGCAAACACTGTCACCGTCACTAATGCCCAAGCATCTCAGACTGCGGAATCAAACCCAAGTACCAAGACTGTGACTGTTGTGCAGAAACCACCTGCGCCGAGCTCAAGTGCCGAGACAGTGACATTTGTGGAGAGTCCAGCAGGCCCCAGCACTACGACCGTAACACTTACAAACAATCCTTCAAAGGCAATCTCTGCGAACTCTACCGTTGAGACGGTCACCTTTGTGGAAAACCAGGCAACCTCAAGCACTGCAGCAACCGCCTCGGAGAGTGCTCCAGCAAACTCAACCACCGAGACGGTGACGTTTGTGGAAAACTCAGCAAGCCTAAGCACTGCGACAGTTACTCTCACAAGCAACTCTGCTATGCAAAGCTCTACAACAGCGACTTCGGCAAGCAACCCGTCGAACGAAACAGTAACAGTTGTGGAACACCCTGCCAGCGCAACCACTGCGACTATGGCCCTCTCAAGCAGCTCTTCACAACCAACAACTTCCAACACAACCGCCGAGACTGTACCCTTTGTACAGAATCCTCCAACGCCAACCGCTACTCCACTGGTAGTGTCACCCAAGAGTTCATCAAGTCTAGGTACAGGTATCCAGACGGCTACTTCTGTGGCCAAACCGGCAATGATCACAGGCCCACCACAAGCTGGAACAATCTCGCCTATCGTTGACCAATTCACCACTATGACGCAAACTGTTACCTCCTCCGGGGGAGACGTCAACATGGAAATCAACATCATCAACATCTTCACCGGAGAGGTCATTTGCAAAAAGGAGGGCAGTGATGAGCCCTGTGACCCCAAGCCGTCACCCTGCTTGACAACTGGCATCTTCACACAGACGGCGACAGCATTCAACACTGTCATTGTCACTGTGAGTCCCGGTATGTGGACGAATGGCACATCTGCCACTGGAGTTGCGCCGCCGCTTGGTACAGGTACCGGCAGCCCTGTGCTTCGAAGGGGTAGGTTGCCTATGATTAGGAAGCGACTGTAAAGCAGTATGCTGAGAAGGTGGCTGTGGTAATGTCGAAGGGCGTGGATGTAACGATATGAGCAGTGTGGTATTGTACAATGAGGTGTAATGGGTATCTATGGTATATCTAGACCTGACGGGACTAATGTGGGTTTGCTTGTTTTGTGTTGGATATCTCTGTTTGGGACTAATATGGGTTTGCTTGTTTTGTGCTTGATATCTCCATTTGTTCTGAATCACTTATAGTCAGACAATTGTCACTAAGAGGAGGAGGCTGTTACATGTAGTTTGATAGTGTTTTCGTTTTTAGGGCTTAATTTCCAATATATCGTAACAATTTCATCAAATGCAGTTCCAAACATCAAGCATTTCAACCCAACTTACACCCAGTTCTCCCGAATCACCTCGGCAATCACACCGTGATCCTCATGCTGCTTCAGTCCACTCACAACAACCACTCCCACAACTCCCTCCACGCCCGCGACCCGGATGGGCACACCACCTCCATGGATCGCATACCCTCCCGCCTCACTCGGTCCCAGCGAAAACTTCGCCGCAAACGCCGCCTCGTTGCCAGCGTACTTTTGTCCCAGATACCACGAGCTCGTGCCGAACCGCAGCACCGCGGCCGTCTTTCGCTTCACCCAGCTCTCGTTGTCGGGCGTCACGCCGCTGCCCGTAGCGACTTGGTACAGCGTCTGAGATCCAGCGCCCGCGCTGATGGAGATGAGTGTGGCACGACCTTCCCGGGCATAGGGGAGGAGGCGGGCGTAGAGGAGGTTGCCGAGCTCGACGGCATCGTCGGCTGTGAAGGAGGAGAGGACGAAGCCATCGGCGCCGACATCAGCGTCGACCAAAGCTTGAAGCTATTCACAAGTTTTAATATTAATGGCCAAAGATTATTCGTTTTGATGTTATCAAGGTGAGACTCACCTCTTGTGCAGAGCTCCCGCCTGGAGGGCTCTGAATAGGAGCTGGAGCAGCAGAGCTTCGAGCTGCATTTAGAGCCTTTTCGAGACCATGTCCCGCAGCAAAGGTGCGTTGCCAAACCTTTCGAGTCATGTTAACAGTGTGTATTGATTAAACCTTTTGAAAATGAATTGGAAAAAATGAAAGTGAGAAGACGAGTGAGGATTAAGTAGCTATAAATAATATGTCAAACATCTCGACTTAAGTTTTAAACTTAAAATGGCTCCGATCAAATGAAGGCTGCACTAAACATCGGGCCGACTAATCATCTTTCAGCGTTGGGAAACGGACATTCTTGCCAGTCTTCGGGATTTATCAGGATTTGCTAGTGGATCGGATGAATCGCAGCTGTTGATAGGCGGCGTGAAAATTGGGGGCAGTTTCTATGGCGAGTCGTGATTTAATTTGGAGCTGTGGAGAAGCTATTACGACTCCATTATTCAGTTGACTTGTGAGATGAGCGACTCAATCAACGTGGCAGAGTGATGCGTCTGTTACGCAATGATAAGACAAAATATCATTACCAGCCTCCACGTTCAGACCAAAGAAGCAGGGGAAAATATGCAAAGAGCGAAACAGCGGATGGCGGACACTTTTATACTATCTCACCTCGTATACGACTAAAACTTACTAGTACAAGACCCATTGCTACAGTGTACGGGTATGCAGCTCAACTTGGCATGTTATTCCTTTGCATGTATGTATCATCTCTGATAAGTTATAGACAGTTCATGTTCCCGAATGTTTGCTGTTGGTAACGTGTCGACATTGAAGGACGGCAAGTTCTGTAGCTCGAAATAGAATAAGCCGACGCAATTGGCGCACGTTCGCTCATGCTGTCAGGTAGGAATAATCACTAGTTTAAAGGCACTCCATGAACCGGCTCAAACGTTGTTGGAGTACTCGTTGCCGGAGCCGATCATGATATCCGCCTCATGCGTGACTGGAGGCGGAGGCGGCGACGGAGGATGGACCGGAGGTGGCAGGATGCAGATCGGGGTGGGGGTACACGGGCAGCCGTAGAAGTTGCCGGTGTAGATGGCAATTTCGCTTGAGGTTACGGCGCCGATGTAGCCATTGAGAGTACATATTTTGCTCCTGGTCACAATTGTACTGAATTATGAAAGTTAGCTGGATAAAGACTCTCAGTGGGTAGTATGGAGTAGAGCAATGACTTACTACGAAGGAAACACGGACACGACTTTATTTTTATAGAAATAACTTCTGTGAAAACTACAAGGTCTACAGAAACTACAACTTCTACGTCAGCTGCAGCTTCTTAATACTCTTACAGATAGATTTACTACATTAAACCTTGACTATAACTATTGCAACTGCTATTCAAGGATTCTATTTTGTGCTATGTCAACATCACCCATGTCCTCTAACATCATTCTAACTCTGTTTATAGCACGCTTGTGTCAAGGCGTCGACTCCAACTACCCAATACTCATTCAAAACCGATGGAATAAGCATCAGATACATCGTTGCATTTCAGCTGCTATACTACCAGGCGGGGTAGCTGGCGGGGTCATCTTCGTGGCTGGCTGAGATGTGAGATTTGAATGGGCCATGAAACGAGGCCGCCTATCAAACATTATTTCGTGGTATCGTGTGTGCTAAGCATCTTCATTGCCTTTGTTTGGCCACTAAAAATGGGCCTCACAAACATACGATCGGGCTTAAATAGAGTATGCTGACACTACTATATACGATTTTTGTGTGCTGTTCTTGATTTAAAGATGTCGGAATATAAACCCTGGCCTCGCGGTACGTGATATGAAAGAGTCACACGGAGTTGTTATTCTGTTCTTCAAGAAGACATCAGTCCCGTGCATCGTGCATCTATACCATGGCACCTCAATCTAGCCCAGGGCCTTATACCAAGGTAGTAAACGACACTGGTCTTGATCATGGAGATATTGCGCCCGCCATCATCTCTGTGACGATTCAAAAAAGCGGCAACAAAAGGAGAGGCACCAACAAGGGCATGGCAGGTGCTGGTCTCTACGCAGCTCTTCTGGGAACCGCGGGCTTTGCTTTGCCGCCATCGTTGAGCTCAACAAGCTGGACAATTGGAATTATAGGACTGCTTCTCGCCGGTCAATCAACACATGACATATCCCAAACGGACGACAGCAAGTCTCACTCCAGGGTGCTTTACCTAGGAGACGCCGCATCCCTTGGTGTTGATGAGCGAAATACTAATGAAATTATCATGTATCGAGCTTACATGGATGAAAATATACTCAAGATTACCGAATACTTTGTGCCCAATGTCGGGTCTTTCTTGTACAACGTTAGTGATATCATCAAAGGATGTGCGCACGGGGGTACAATGGACAGAGAGGTGAAGGAGTTGTTTACTTTCACTTTTCCAGAACCTCAGGTCATTAATCTGTACCGTTATATTTCCATTCGTGGGTTGAGTCCCACGCCAAGCTTTGGGACGGATGGTTCCGAGCTCCCCTCCAATGGTCTTCCGAAGCAAGGCTCATTGGTTTGGTACGACGCCGATGGGAAATTTCTGGCGCAGTGGGATGGCGATAAACAAGAAGAGATAGTCGATCGCTTTGGAGCCGGATGGTTCGACTCCAACAACAAGGCCATCCGCCGAAACCTAGTGTCGTTTATTCAAGAGATGAAGCCTCAGTTGAGCTCCAATATGACCATCCTCCACCTGAGCGATAAGTTCAACACCCCAGTGCTTGTTTTGAACAACTGGAAGGTCAGTGATACAGGTGATCGGGCAGCAAACGTGGCAACACAAGAGGAGGTCATGCGCTTTATCAAGACTGATCAAAGGAACTGGGATTGGGGGTACCAGTGGGATAGCAACGGCGATATCTACCCCTGCAGCTCGCCCTATTACTACCGAGTAGACTACATGACTCGAAGCGAGGATTCTCACCTATTCTTTCCCCTTACTGATAAGGATTGGACATATACGACAATGATTGTGAAGAAATTTTAATGACGCATAACAACAAACGAAGAAGCTTTGAGTCCCATTTCATCAAAGTCTCTTGATGAAGTAATGGATAAGGAGAAATAGCTAGTTCTTTGACGGACCGCTGTTGGTTTGACAAGAGCCGGTGGTACAGTATGTAATGGAAGTTGCTCCAGCTAAAAGAAACTGGGCGGCAAGAAAAGAAGCAACAGAAGCAATGTTGAGCTGCATGGTGCTTTGGTGCTGGCGTTGTAAGACTGGTTTGGCAATTGTAGGAGGTCAAGTATCTTGTAAAGATAATTGGCAGGTGTGTAATTCTTGAAGTCTAACTGTTCAGTGGGATATTGTGAGAAAGGGGAAGAAAAAGAGCTTTATATATCCGTATTCCAACACATCACAGACGAAGCCCCTGAGATGTATACTGAATCTTTTGAAGGATGGCGGAGTTAGAAATACGACGTATCGGAATTTCCAGGATACTTCTACTTGCTGTAGTTTGGCAGTTAATATTTTTCTTAGATATATTATAACTCAATGCGTTTAGAGTATAACTCTACTGCTATGTTTTATAGACAACATATGTGAAGGCATCAACACGGGTTTTAATGTGGATATAGCCTCCATCAGAATGCGGGCCGTTGTCCAAAGGAAGCCAGACCGCCGGGCCGCCTGGCTAACGGGAGCTAATCGGTTTAACCTTGATTTTCACAAAGATTAGGGGACCGAGAGCCGTCAAATAATATGTCCGACCGAGCGGCATGGCCCGCTTGATAGAACCAACGATGAGTCCGTTGGCAGAGACGAGCCGCGATCGACTAGCCTCTCTAGATACGAGACTGACTGATCCTCCCGTGGCTGAGCATGCGAGAAGCTTGAAACCTCCAGTATCTATCAAGCATTACTGGAGCCATCATAATAAAGTCCTCCACAAGTAACTCCGTGCAACCGCTTGGCCCAATAGACACTGTATTAACCCTGTCGTTCTGTTGAGCCTAGAACAAGCTGTATGGATCAGGCTGGAGGAAAGTATTCTTACTCAGGTATTACTGACACGAAACATGGAAAATGGAAAAGGCGAGAGAGAATAGAGACGATATTTCAGATACCAGATAGCATTGTTGCCATCCCAGTCTAGAACTCGTAAGAATACAGTCAACTGTACTCTTGATATCTAGCCCCCATATCTTTGGGTGTTGTGTTCCTTTCATCATTACCACTGCATTTAGATGTTCATTTTATATCGCAAGATGTAAGAAATAAAAGAAATATGGATGGTGGTCAGACGTCTACGCTCAGGATCCATCCTTTACACACCCCTCAGATGCCATCGTCCCTCTGACGGAGGGCTCAAGTTATCAAGAGCGATAAGAAGTATCCCGTCGACGAATTGGGCCAAGGGGCTGACTTACAGACAGAGGAACGTATACGGCCATTGAGGGATATTTGCAGTTGCAAGAGCACAAAGACAACAATAATGATGGAGGGTAGTAGATGAGATGGCATCATCAATCTTGGTCAACTTTACATAGGTATGTAGAACCTTGCCCCTATGACAATCTGGTTTCCGTTGGAGCCCAATTCAGGTGATCTTAAGAAGTCTTTGTTGATGACACTGAATTAAATTGACAGCTACCTAGGTAAATTACTAACTCAAGGTCTATCTACTGCAATAAAAACAGACACAGATTGTCTCACAAAAACTCAACACCAAACCCTACGCCTCATCATTATCATAGTGAACATCATTCTCCATCGTCGCATCAGACTCGCGTCGAGGCAGCACAAGTTCAGTCTGCATGCCGCCGCCGCCGCCATACTCAATCACACTCGCCGTGTCCGACAGCTTCCCCGACTCAAGGTCCTCTATGCTCTGCAGCGCCTGGATAAACTTGCCCTGCTCGCTCTTGAGCTCCTCGCGCTTATTCGCCGTCGCCGCGTCCTCATCCATGAGCTTCTCGTAGACACTCACCGAGTTTGAACCGCGCACGCCAAGCTTGTCGTCGAGATAGTTGCGAAGCTGTCGTCGGATCGCGGGAATCATGCGGCAGACGATGCGCTGCGTCACGGCGTCGGAGTATCGTAGGGCAGCTAGTTTATAGTATCCCCTAACATACGCAACAACCTCAACCTCTCGCTCGAAATCATCCGGCTTCAGTTTGGTTTGCTCCGCTTCCCGTCGCTTGACCTCCAGGATCTGCTTTTCCTCCGTTAACACTTCCCACGGCACGAGGTTCTTTTGTGCGTAGCCCGCTCCCTTCATTCTCATATAATGTCGGAACCGAGTCAGCACGGCTCGCTCGCTTTTGAGACACTGATCAAATGCTTCCGTGTTGTATGTCATGACTCTTTCTGCCTCATCACTGTAGAGCGCCTCGAGTTCTTTTTGCGTCGTTTTCCAGTGCTCATCCAGGCAGCTCTTGAGGTGCCGCTTAGCTTCTGTGTATATGAACCGCTTCTTGAGATTCTCGAGGGACTGATTCAGCGCCGAATCGAGCTCGGCTTGAAGCTGCCGAATTACTTCTCTCAGATACACGCTGGTGGGCCGATTCCACGGTCTGATGGACTCCATGGCCAAATCGTTGTACACATCCGGTGGGATGATGCTCGGCATGCCTGCCTTCATCTTGGCCTGGATCTCCTCCTTTACTTCTCGCAGTGTACGGAATGCCCGACCAACATCACTGAATTCCGTAAATGGTTCCGGGAGAAGTTGCTTCTGTGGCGGCGGTGCAGGATGAGGAGGGCCAAAGCTGTTGCCATTAGCAAAGCCGGCTTCCTCGGGCTTGACCGAGCTCGGTGTCCCGTTGACTGGATAATCCGTTCTCGTCCGCTTATTCGATGGCGTTGCTTGCGGTGCTGTATTTCGTCGCTTCGAGGGAGTGACGAAGCTTGTTGTGGCAGTGCCGACAGAGGCCGCATCGGACTCATCATCGTCCATAAGCTCCACCACTTGAATATCGGTGCGATCCTTGAGAATAAACTTGGGTTTAATCTCCAAGAGGCAGTCTCGAAAGTTGGTTGGCAAGCTGTTTATACGAGCTGCAAACTCGTCAATCTTGAGCCGCGCACTATCAGCAAAGCTGTTGAGGCATGTCTGAATCTCTAGCTCAACATTGTGGGGGAGCTCAGGAAGGTTGGCCAGCTGTCGGGTGACTTTGTCGAGATGGTATTTGACTTTGTGTTTGATGTTTGGCAAACTAGAGGTGTCAACGTTAGCAGCCAGATACCAAATTTGAGTTCTTGTGAATTGATTCATTCTTACCTCTTCGCAAATTCCTCGCCAAGCCGCTCTGAGAGAAAAGCCTTGAGCCTTTCCACGCCACAGCGGTCGACAAATGCATGGAATGCACCGGGCCATTTATCTACAGACTCGTCCTCGAACATCCTTTCCTCCCACTTTTTCAATTCATCCAAGTCCTTACCCTGGGGGCGGGAGGTTATGAAATACCCTAAGCCGGTTGAGTGAGCTTGCCCCTTCATGATTTCGAGCCACTGGGTATGATTTCCACCGTCAGGTAAGAGATCTGCCTTGGTCAGCACGCCAATGGTCCTGTCCTTAGCTTGCAACCTGCGGGTGAGGCCGAAGGTTGCCGAATTCTCAGCGTCACTATTCATAGGCATGGCACAAATAATGATGGCAGAGGGGTGCTGGATGTAGGCGCTCGAGAGGTTTCGAACTACGTTGACCAGGTACTCGTCGTTGGCATCGGCGGGATTCTGGAAAATGCCCGGCATGTCGTAAAAGGACAAATCAGGCAAGTCAGGGCCCTTTATCTCCAGAGAAACAACGTTGGGGGAGAACTTCGCCAAAGTCTCCTCTGCTGCCTTGTCGATGGGCGTATTCATGGCAATGGAGCCTCGTCCGGGGACAAAGAGAACGGGAGGCTTGTCATCATTCAAGATGGCAATCTGAGCCCAGCGCAAGACCTCTTCGATTTCGCTCTTGTCGTGCATAGTTTTGAACTCCAAAACAGCAGTGCTAGGTAGCTTTCTCCAGGGAAAGAAGGGGTCATGCTTCGTGACATCAGATTCATGAATGGGGCGGTTGGGGGTTGGCCCATACGAGTATTCTTTGCGGAGCCAAACTCGACAGGACCATTCGGAATTGCGGGAAACGCGAATGTGCAGAGGGCATCGAGTGCATGCGCCCTCGCTCCGAGGCAGATCTAGGTTGGCGAGGCCTGACATGAGACTGGACTTGCCCGCCGACTGATCGCCGACAAGGACAAGCTCGGGGAGTTGCACATCATGAGAGACGCCAAGCTGCTGGAGCTCTCCCAAGGTGTCATTGCAAGCTTTGAGTTTCTTGCCAATGTCCTGAAACGAAGTGTGGAAGAAGCTCTCGTCCATGTTTCTGGGACTGCCTGCAACAGGCACAGTGGTAGTTGCCACCACGGTTCTGGCTCTAACTTCTCTGAAGATGGGCTCTGTGGTATGTTCTGACGCTACGGTACGCTCACTAGGCGCAGCTAGGAGATGAAAAAGTCAGCATGATATGATACGATATGATATGATGAAAGGGATTCTCATGATGGGCATCCACAATGAGACTCACGAGCATTAGATCTGTTTCCACGACCAGCCTTGGACAACTGATGAAACTCGGGGTGATCCACGGCATCGTCACCATTTGTGCCGAAATCAGTGACGCTGTTGGCATACGAGTTTGGCATTGGCTCAGGCTTCACCCGGATTGATGTCTGGGCTGGTGCTCTGCGAACACGGCGGCTTGCCATGATGATGAGATCCTCAGAGGAGTCCTAGTCCGTCTTGGAAATTTGAGTTTCGTCAGACATTGACGAGATTCGGCTTCGCTGATGGGAAACGCTTGATTCAGATGATGATTCAGATGGTCGTTGGTGACATGTGGAAGATGGCCAAGGTGAATCCAGATGGCGATGGGAGCGTAGAGGAAGGAAAGAAGGTGAAGAAGGGAAAGGAAAAGAAAGGAAGTGATTAGGCAAAGGATACGGCGATAAATGGGTATTAAAAGAAGAAAGAATAAGAAAACGAAGTGAAATTAATGAGCAAACGGCCCAAGACGAGATGAAAGTGAAGGCGAAAGTGAATGAATGACCTTGAGCTCAGACGTGGAAAAACGTTGATGCTGATGCTGATGTTGGCAACTGATATCAATTCACCTAGCCAACGAATTGATGGCGTTTTGTTGCTGCCCCATCGGCCTACAGGGGTTGGTGTGAATGTTAATGCTTGATAGAGGCAGCGGTGCCTGGTTCAACCGTCAGCCAGCTGTAGATGGTACAAGGAACAAATGAAGGTACAAAACAGGCCATTGACTCCTGTTAGAGACACGGACAAAAAAAGAAGCGAGACTCACTAATAAATTGACGGATTTCTGAGCTCTGTAGCGTCGCCGTGCTAACAGAAGTGAATGCCGTCTGAAGCTCAAACATGAAAGCTAAAGTACAAGAGAGAGAGAGAGCTTGAGCCTTTGCCCAAAAAAGGGGGGCTGGGCTCGAAGCTTCAGGTACAAGTACAAAGTACAGAATACTTGGGGCCACGTGACCTGCGTTTCACCACTTGCTGTACTTTACTGATCAAGCCTTGGATTCTGCCTGTCTATAGGATACCCTGTAATAGCTTGTATGACTTTGAGTCGTTAAGCTGTTGTGCTGTGACAATGACAGCTCAATATCAACTGATGTGATTGATGTAAATCTACCTACCTAGTCAGGCACATAAACACAGCTACTAGTCCACCTTAGTATTGTGAGGCTTTTCAGCAGCTGCCCCTGACAAGAAGCAATTGAGGCTCCATTGCCGCCCACAAAGCTTTTACTGAGAAGCGCCTAGTGCTGTGGCCAGTGGATCTTGTGCTCTGCCTTTGCTCCGTTAGTACCTCGACTCTGCGTGCCGTGTAATTTTCAGTGGCCGCCATACGGAGTACCAAGTACATGTACCTCGATCACAAGACAAATCCTGCGATGCTTAAGAGATGATCATCCACCGGTTGGGCCGCTGTCTTCATGTTCAATGATGTATTGTGACAGTCTTTATTGTAGTTTCTGCAATTTTGAACAAGTTTACAATCTCAATTTCCCTAAATCTGCCTTTCCCACTGCGCAATCCCTACTGCAACTCCAGTTCCAGCGTAGCACTCAGCAAGGCTACTGAAGTACTCTTGTACCTGCACCACCGCCTTGGGGAAGAAAAAAAAAAAAAAAAAAAAAAACTGATCCAAGAGAAATTAGTCTTCAGCCATCGGCTCTTAGCTCAACCCAACCGTAGACTTTACAGCCTCATAGGAGTAGCCAGTAGCAATACCTTGAGGTTCTCCTTTCTGTCTTGTCATCTCATCTCCCGGTTACTTAGGCTCAGAATACCACATCATCATGGACGCTGCAGGGAACGACGCCTTGGCTGAGGGCCGGCGCATCTACTTAGGCGCGGCAACTCTCTCTCGATCTGATGGACCCCCAATACTGACTGACCGGTAACAGGCAATCTCCACTACGTCCTCAAGTCGCAGGACATTGAGGAGTTTCTGCTCCAGAATGGCTTCGACGACATTGAGAACATCCACGTCTCTGTCGACCCCGTCAGCGCTCGCAACCCGGGCTACTGCTTTGTGGACTTTGCCGAGCGGGCCACCGCTGAGCGAGCTCTGACTGATCTCAGGGCAAGTCTCCGTGGCCGTGAGGTCAAGGTCGGTCCATGCGAGCCTAGGAAGAAGCGCAATGGAGACGGCCGGTCTACCTTCCAGCGCGGGGGTGACTGGAGATCCCCCTCTGGCGACGATGGCCAGCAGCAGTTCCAGAGCGAGCCTAGGGAGCAGAGGCCCCGAAGAGACTTCAACCGCTCCGACGAGGTGGCCGATGAGTCTCAGGGAAAGCGACTGTACGTTGGAGGACTGGCCAAGAACCTGGACCAGGAGCAGAACAACCAGGAGGTTATGGACATTTTCACTGGATTCAACCCGTACGTCACTCACTCACCCACCAACTCACTCACTCAGCGTTTATTTCATTATAGCTAATGATGAGAACAGCTCATACATTGGCAAGCGCATCACCCCCCATGAGAGCACTCGCAGCCCCGCTGGAACCTACTACTACTGCTTCGTGGACTTTGAGACCAAAGAAGAGGCCGAGGCCGCCATGCAGGCCCTGGATGGTGCCCAGTACGACGGAGGCGTGCTCAAGGTCTCCCTGGCCAAGAGGACGGACAGACAGTCCACCCGCCCCAATGCGACATCAGACCGCAACAACGGCGGCCAGGGACGCGGATGGCGATCCTCCAACACCCCCCGAACTGAGGGCGGAGCACCGCCACCGGCCAGAGCCATGGGATCCAACAACTGGCGCCAGAGGACCGCCGAGTAGGTAGCGGACTGGTTGAGTTGAGCGACTGCAGTACGACTGAAATTTGGAAAATTGGAAAAGGGGAGACTGGCTACCTATGGACAAGGCCACACACAGTAATGCTGATTGATACATGATGTCTGAATTCTCTTCTTCTGATGTATTTGTTTCTTATCTATAACAACGAACGAACACAACAACAAAAGGTGGAAAAGAGGGAGACGGCCTGTCTTGTCTCGTCTCATGCCTCTCGTATTATAGCAGCAGCGAAAGAAAACACGACGATGCCACTGCAGCCCTTCTTTGTGACTGATGATGATGCTGATGCCCTCGGTTGTATTATCTAATATTACGAAGCACAGTAATAAGAGAGTTCAAACCATTTGCATCCTTAGCTTCAGGAACCGGCCACCACGTGCGGCATTCTCTTGTCCCGCCATGCTGGTCTGGCTTGGAATTTGGACCCTTTTCCCGCCCCTCAACTCGTTTAATTGCATATCCCGCCTCTCCTCCAACCATTGATCTTCACCCCTGTCATCCCAGCAAATCGTGACCACGAGAAAGTCAGTCGTGCAGCAGCCGCTCCACCGCCTTGCCTCCCGCCAATTCGCCGGCCCAAAGATTCCCTCTCTCTGCATTGTGGACGAGCGACTTGGTGTTATTTCTTTCTCCTCATTTGTCTGGCGCTGCTGCTCTGTTCTGCGCTTCTTTGCAGCTGTTCTGAAGCTGAAGCTCATAATCTCATCCCGCCAATATCAGTGATACCCCTCCCCCTCTCTCTCCCGCTCCAAGCTCCAAACCTCCCAACAATGTCTCTCCACGTCCCCTTGCCGCATCGTTCTGCCACTCCGGTGGGCGCTGCCACCAAGGCTGTGATCTTGGTAAAGAATAACCCTTTTTCTTTTTGTTTTCTTTTTCCAATTCCTATCCCTACTCCTGTCTAGATGCTCCTGTTTGTTGCGCTTCAATGAGCTCTGGACAGCTGGCTCTAAGCGCACACCGCCGTGCAACCTCACTATTTCGCATTACAAACAACAACAGCTAACATATTCCCTTCTTTTTTTCTCCTGTCTAGGTCGGTGGTCCTTCTCGCGGCACTCGATTCCGCCCTTTGTCTCTCGACCTCCCCAAGCCGCTCTTCGACGTTGCTGGCCACCCCATCATCTGGCACTGCCTCGACGCCGTTGCGCGCGTCAAGCAGATCCAGGAGGTCTACATCATCGGCTACTACGATGAGTCTGTCTTCCGCGACTTCATCAAGGACTCGGCCCGGGAGTTCCCCGGCATCAACCTGCGATACCTGCGCGAGTACGAGGCCCTAGGCACCGCGGGCGGCCTGTACCACTTCCGCGATGCCATCCTAAAGGGCCGCCCCGAGCGCCTCTTCGTCCTCAACGCCGACGTGTGCTGCTCGTTCCCTCTCGAGGAGATGCTCAAGCTCTTCATGGAGCGAGATGCTGAGGCCGTCATCCTGGGCACCCGCGTCAGCAACGAGGCCGCCTCCAACTTTGGCTGCATCGTCTCCGACTCGCACACCCGCCGCGTGCTGCACTACGTCGAGAAGCCCGAGTCGCACATCAGCAACCTCATCAACTGCGGCGTCTACCTCTTCTCCACCGACGCAATCTTCCCCTCCATCCGATCCGCCATCAAGCGCCGCACCGACCGGCCCCGCCTCGTCTCGTACCCGTCCTCGGACAACCTCGACCACTTCAGGATGCCCCGCGCCGTGGCCGACGACGACGACGACGAGGACAAGAAGGAGGTCATCCGCCTCGAGCAGGACATTCTCGGCGACATGGCCGACAGCAAGCAGTTCTACGTGTACGAGACCAAGGACTTTTGGCGCCAGATCAAGACGGCTGGCTCGGCCGTGCCCGCCAACGCCCTGTACCTGCAAAAGGCCTGGCAGACCGGCAGCGAGGAGCTTGCCCCCGCCAGCGCCAACATCGTTCCCCCCGTCTTCATCCACCCAACCGCCGACGTCCACCCCACGGCCAAGCTCGGCCCCAACGTCAGCATCGGACCCCGAGTCGTCGTCGGCGCCGGTGCCCGTGTCAAGGAGAGCATCGTGCTCGAGGACTCTGAGATTAAGCACGACGCCTGCGTGCTCTACTCCATCATCGGCTGGGGCAGCCGTGTCGGCGCCTGGGCTCGTGTCGAGGGTTCACCTACCCCTGCCGGCAGCCACTCCACCAGCATCATCAAGAACGGCGTCAAGGTCCAGAGCATCTCCATCCTGGGCAAGGACTGCGGTGTTGGCGACGAGGTCCGCGTGCAGAACTGCGTCTGCCTGCCATACAAGGAGCTGAAGCGGGTAAGTTTCTTTTTCTTCGAACCCCCTTTATCCCAACTCAGCGAGTGATTCATACTGACCCTCCTTTCCCCCTATTTAGGACGTCACCAACGAAGTCATCATGTAAAGAGCGTTTCCAAGAAGTTAGCGTGTGATAGACAACAGCAACAAGCATGTCTGCGATTGAATTTTTTTTCACGGGATATAAAAAAGGGGGTCGGGGGAAGGGGGACTTCTTAACACCAAAGAAATAATCCAAAAAAAAAAAACAAAGTGATTCCCTAACTGTAATGATGTTATGCATTCTATTCCTAGGCCTCACGCAGGTGGGCAGGTGTTTGGGACAACGCCATAGAATATTAATGTTGAAGAGAGACCGGTGTTATTCGTATGATCGAGTATCGTTACAAGACATCACAAAATATGCTAAGGGGAGCGGTAATGGGGAGTGGAGTGCCTTAAGGTGAATTGGTGTTTTTCATTGCTGTTTCATATATGCATCATGTCGACCCAGGTACCATCCTCAACACTCGCCCCCATGTACAAAAAAGGGGGTTGGGTATATTTGCAATCTAATGCATTTTTCAAATGTCCTCTTCTAAGATCCTCCATCGCTTCCATGTGCCAAGAGCGGCCTGCTTTTCAAAGCCTCAAATGATCCCCTTCTATATGCACCATATCCGTAGCCTAATTCCTGCTTAATACACCCAAAAAAGAGAAGAAAGAAAAGTATGTCACTAGCCCAAAAAAACAAGAAATATTCGTTGTGAAGAACAGCCAAATTGTCGGATACATCACAGCTCCTTTTGCGAAGCCAGACGACTCGCCGGCCGGGCAAACATAGGACTACTGGGCCTGCTGGACGTCGAACCCAAGCCCTTGACATCAAACGGCTCGACGGATTTAAAGTGTTTCGAGGGCCCCAAGCGGGGTGTGCCCACCGGTGTTAGAAGGCGTTCGATGGCGGGCTTCTCAAAGGTTGCGACGCGGATCGCGGGCGGGCGGTTTCGAGCGAATTTCTCCTCTGATACGCTATACAAGTACGTTGCGAGCAGCACAAGCATCGTGCCCAGAAGAAACTGCAAAATTCATTCTTTGTTAGCAAAACTTGTAATCCAACCTCGGGATTCGAAGGGGGGCAAACGTACCGTGAGTGTCACTTTGAATTCAAAGACCCACACGCTGACGAGAAAGCTCAGTATAATGCTAATACTCGTCGCAAAATTCTTGATAATGTTGTCGGCATCGCGAATGACCAGGCTGGCCAGCAAGCCTCCAGCCGCCTGCAACACGACCGTCGCCCACACAACCGCATTGTAGCCCTCGAAAAAGCCATGCTCGCGAATCCCAGCGCCGTCCTGCCACATGACACCGCCAATAAGAGCAGCAATCATGGAATAGAAGCTCAGCTGTAGATTGCGCACCCACACGCTAGCTTGAGAGGGACTCTCCTTGAGCAGCTTCTCGAAATAGACGCCCGTAAGCCCAGAAACCGCCGCCGCGACGAGAACTGCAGTCACGCCGAGGGAGTAGTTCATGGAGGGCTCGACGGGGTGAAGATCGTTATCGATGCCTTGGTAAGTGGCAGAGCGGCGAGTGAGATGCGCTGCTGCGTCGTCGACGACGGCGTGGCCCAGCTCATGGCCAGATCGAGGGAAGAAGTGGTCCGGCATGCCGTGAAGTAGGGGGCTGGAGCTGGAGGCACTGCCAATGGCGGTCGATCCAGGTAGAGAGACGATGGAGACGCCGAGTGTAAGGACAACAAGCGAGAGCCAGCGCTTGAGGCCGAGGGGGCGGCTCAGTAGATAGACGCTGAATAGCGCCGTTGTAAGGATCTGTGGTTAGTTGGGTCAGTATTCAGCATTCAGCATGGCAAAGCGCCACCATTCTCACCTTGAGCTGGTACAGAACCTGAAAATGCACAGCATCCAGGTTCTCAATGGCCACATACTGCAGGATATTCTGCAGCGTGTAAAACACGCCCGGCACAATCAGCTTCCACCCATCGCCCGCAAACATGGCATTGTAGATCTGCTCAAACAGCACCGTGGCAGGCGTGCTGGGCGCCAGCGTCTTGGAGCCTTCGTACAAGGCCAGCGTCAGGGAAACGGCAAGCTTGATGAGTTCGTGGAGGAAGACGGCGGTCGAGGGAAAGTATCGGTGGTCGCCCGGAGGGGGCATGATGCGCGAGTAGTGCATGATGAGGATAAAGGCCGAGTTTTGGACAGTCAGCTAGTGAGAGAGTGTCAGTCAGCATCATAAGGTCTTCAAAGGAACATGGAAAGCAAAGAGAAGGGGAATTCGCACCAGGATCAGCGAGATTGGCTTGCCAGAGCTGCCAGCTCTGATTGCTGAGCCTCCGCCGTCGAGCACCGCCATGGCGGGCAGAGTCGCAACTGCAATGTTTGTCTGTTTGTCTGTGTGTGTGTGTGTGACTGTATTGTGTCGATGCGACGGATCAATTGCTTCCAGAAGGTTAGCCTGAGCGAAGCCTATGTAGGAGCTGTCTGTTGAGAAGCTTTGAGAGCAGCTAATTGTGTAGTGTTGAAGATGTCAGAAGACGGGAGGTTGGAATGGAAAGCTGGTAGAGGTTCCGGTAGAGCTGGTTAGCGGTGGTTTGTTTCGGCCAGTGGCCACGCGACACCCCTCTCAGCCCTCTATGACGCTGGGCTGCTAAAAGTGACGGGAAGCTCAGCTCAGCTCAGCTCAGCTCAGCTAATGAAATCTTAGTATTCAGTACTGTAGTGTACTGTAGATGCTCAGATCTAGACAGAAGATGCCCAAAAAGAAAGGGTTCAAGAAAACATTCAATTGTGATTTTTCTCATGACATCGTCTCTTCTCCACGTGCGATCCGTCCACCGATCCATGACTCAATGCAACACAAACCGCATCAACGATCCATTCCCTCCCCCGCCCCTGAAATGGCCCCTCAAGCCCCTGTACAGCTTACAGCTCACAGCTCCAAAGCCCCCAGAGCACCCCCCAAAGCCCACTAAAAAACCAGCGCAAGTCAGTGGCTCCAACGGGGCCGAATTGCCACCTCGATGCGGATCGGCGGGGCCCAAAAGGCTTGAATGTTGATCCATTGGGGTCTTTGGTCCCCTCTTTTTGCCGCCTGGCCTTGTTTAGTGAAAGTGGTTTGGATGGATGGAGCTTGAGCATCATTTTCTTGGCCGTCTTGATGCCCAACCAGGGGCAGCTAAGGAAATAATACGAGCAGGTGCTATAAGATCTGATGCAGCGATTATGGGCTGCATTGCCAGCGTATCAGACAGACATGCAGCGTTAATGCCCGCCTACATGTATATGCTGAGACACCAGGGGAAGGGGAAGGTAAGTTGGTAAGGTAGAATAATGGAAACGAACAGAAAGACAAGAATGATTCCCCGGAATAAAGAGCACATGCAGATTGCAATTGAACTGAAATGAATCTCTGGGTATATTCTCCGCACCTATCATGTCTTGACAGCATCACGCAACGCACCTAGATACAGACCACCCAGTTTCGTCCGAAAAAGAAGAAAAAAGTTTGACCTTACAATCCTCACTCCAAATCCCCTGTTCTCATGCCTTATGACCAAGTTCCCATACGCAATTCCCTAGCCGTGACCCAATTGTTTCATCACCTTTGCCATAGCTCTCGTCCAAGAAGAAAAGAATGCAAAAGACTAGCCAGTCGACTTTTTGGAGCCCAGTGAAAAATTCCTCTCGTCAATCACCGTGTTGCCAGACTGCAAGCCAGGGATAGCATCCTGTCTACTGAGATCTTGAGCCATGAGGTTCCAGAGCACAAAGTACTCGGCCATGCTCTCGTGAGGGTTCCTCTCTTGTTCCCGGATGCTATCCCGACTCTGCGGTCCAACCATCCGGTTCCGCCCTCTGAGATTGAACCCCAACTTGTGCTCAAACACTTTCAGTTTCGGCTTTTGCGTGTGTTCGGGAGGACTCGGCCGGTATGCATGCCGCGCATCCCTTTTGCGATAGTTCCAAACGCTCTTCTGGGGAAGAAACATGCTGGCACTGATGGTGGGCACGGCCATGTCTCGCAGCGGTTGGCTGGTAAGGTCGCCAGCGGCATCCAGGTGATTAAACAAATCTTGGTGGCTTTGGCTTCGAAAGAATGATAGAGACCCAATGTCAAACGTCGGTGACATTCCTTCCAGCCCCGTCTTGCACATGTTGCCCAACTAGGACGCAAATGCTTCGGCAGGGGATCCCACTTCATCGGCGTCACTATCGTAGTTCTTGTCCTGTTGCCCGTCAGCAATACCGTAGTCGGGACGACTGAGACTGCCCTGCATCATCAAGCTGATCAAGTCAGCCCACCAGTTGCCAATACGATGGCGGCCCCCAGACTCGTTGCCCCGAATATTCGCAGCAGTCGACCCATCGTTGTAGTCCAAGAGCCACGACAAATCCGCGTCTGCGTGCAGCAAATCTGGGTGTTTGTCGATGAAGGAAATCACTGGCCGTGAATGAGTCCGTATCTCGTCCTTGTCCAGCAAGGCCTCGTTAAAGCCGTAAGCAATCTCGTGGTCTCGCATAAAGCGGAACACGTCAAACGTAATGTCGTGGGTAAACTGAGCCTGTGTGCGCCCGTTCATAAGCATGAAGAAGACAAGTCGTTCATAGATGATGGCAGGTCATGGACCGCATGACTTACGCCTGGCTCAATTCTCCAAATCCAGTCGTAATCTCTCAACCGATTTTCACTGGCAAATGGTCCCGAGTTCCAGCGAGATATCTGGTCAAGGGACTGCACCTGTCGGCCAATTTCGGAGACATACTGGCCACCAGTCTGAGCCGGCGATAGCGTGTTGAATGCCGCTGGCTGTTTTGGAGATGCCAATCTATCTTCGGAAATGACTTCGTAGAAGCAAACGGCACCGGTTGCATTCGAAGTCTGCTGCCTGAACTCTTCGCTCAGGGGCTGGGTGCTGAAGAAGATCCAGTGGTATTGGTATCGGTGATTGAAAGTCTCTTCCAGTTGGGAGATGGAAGAAAGGAGCGCAGACAGATCGTTCTCATGGGCGAGGGAGACGAAAGCTGCTCTGGGTTTTTGATCAGTAGCGGAAGAGATGGCGAGGCCATGCACGAACGATGACATCTGGACCAAGAGAAAGATCCAAGCCAGGGTAATTGGCATGTACCAACAGGGCGACGAGGCAGTCGTAGTGCGTTTCTTGGCCATGCTGAGTCGTGCGGCCAATAAGAGGGAGGAGATATGGCAGCTTGAAAGTCGAAATGGAACTTGGCAAGTTGGTTGTCTGGCTCGATGCAGGGTTGTGATGAAAGAGAAGAGAAGGGTAAACAGGAACACAAGGTTGGTAGAAATGAAAGAAATCAGAAAAAGAGTAGAAAAATCCTCAGGTGACAGAAATTCAAGAAGTGAGCTGAGGAACGAAAAGAAGAATGGCGAAGAGAAAGTGAACGACAGTTGATCAGGTGGCAATCCAAGGAGCAGGAGGTCGAATCTGAAACAATGATTGAGAAAAGTTGAAGAAAGGTGGAAGAAGAGAAGAAGAGAAAGAAGAAGAAAGTTGAGAGGAGATGGCAGAAAAGAACGGTGAAGGGCACGTAGCTGGTGAGGTGCAAAGGCAGCAGGAGGAGTGCTGGCAGTTGGCAGAGGAGTGGCCAGTACAATTGACCCTGAAAGTCATTTTACAGGCCTCCAAGAGAGAAGATTATAGCACCATTCTATTGCTGTTTTATTTCCGCTATTTTTTGTGCAAGACTTTTTTTTTAAAAAAAAAAAAAAAAAAAAAAAAAAAAAACATATAGCTGTTGCTCTCTTGGTAATTGATGGCTCTCATCATCAGGAGGAGTAGAGACGACGGTACCTATGGATGCCAAGAAATTGCTACGGATAAGGAACATTGAGCCCATTAATAGATCTCTTGGCACTAACGTATTCATTCGCAGCATACAGGAAACCGCCAGCATCTCTAGATATACCAACCTCTACCCAAACCACGATTGCATTTACTCTGCTCTCCTGCTACAAATCTCACTACAGTACAATTTCCGTTACTAGCCGCCGGGTTCATTGGGCAGAGCCGGAACAAGTTTAATGCGGCCGGTCCCAAGATCGTGAGATGCGGGCAAGGATCTTTTTGAGATGTGCATCGGAAAGATTTCGAGCTATGACATCATGCAGCGGTCCCCTAGAAAATGAATAGGGTCCCGTCCCCATTGAGGATCATCACGATGGTCTACCTATGGGCAAGCTATGGGGTCATTCTCCTCATTCAACTACTGCCCAATAGGTTGATACAAAATAGTAAGCAAGAAGTTGGTTTACATACTGTATTCTTCTTCCCAGTGCAGGCCAAGCACGCACTGCCATGTGTCGCATCACCATGAGATAATGCACCAGGATAATGCACCAGCGAAAAACAACAGCTTCATCATCATGACTCGTGAGTATACATTACAGTAACGCTAGTAATACCAAGATACGTAAAAATAACATCGCTTTTGTCTAAATCATGCAAGTGATTATTTTTCCTCATCCAAATCAAGATTCCTCACACCCTCACCGTCGACGGCTTCATTCCCGGCATGCCGTCTGCCGAGTGGCTCGCGTCCAGCGGAAAGGGCGCACTCGAACTCGATCCATCAGCAGCAAACGGACACGGCCCCTCGTCCTTTGCGTCCAGCTTCAGATCCTCGTTATATCGCCGGATGGTCTCTGCAACTCTCCTGTCGATGTAGGTCACAATCAGATTACCGATTTCGACGTCGAGCTCCTCAATCTCGCGCACCATAGCTCCCAACTTGTGCCACCCGACAACGTTTTTCGCGGCATTGTTCCAGCTGCTGGCCGCTGCGCATACGCAATTCATTTCGAATTCGAGGACCTTGCGGTATAATTTGAGTAGTCGCTCTCTTGTTCGGTCGCGCTGCTCGAGAAAGTCGGCATCGCTCTTCCATGCGCTAGCCATAATCAGTTCTGATAGGTGCATGTACCATGGGATGCGTCCAAGAACATGCAAGGCACCGCGCTTCATATCTTCAATTGCTATTGTCGCACCAAGAAGAAGCTACCAATGAGAATAATTGATTAGCCAACCGTTCAGACTAGTAGATAGGTAACAGGGTAATCCTACCGGTGTCAGTATGCAGATGCCTGACCAGGCCACTGCGGTAGATGGATAGTCTGCCCATACAGACTTGATGATCTTCCTGGAAGCCCGAATCAAGGCCTTGGCCTGGTCGTCTGCTTGAGATTTGGTCCGGCACTTTTTCAAGCCCGCTTCGGTGATGGTGATCAAAGTTCTTAACCTGTCGTCATCGGATCGTGGGAGGGACTGGTTGATTCCGCCAATGGACTGGCCATGTGGCAGTTCCTGGCATAAGATCGACTCGTAGACAGTCACCAGGCCAGCTGTACTTAGACCATCGCGGAGGGAGTTGTAAGCTGAATTCCAGAGTTCGAGGGAGATGCCTGTGTCCCGGCCATACGGCTTTGGGGCGGAGAAACTGGAGTTTGCCGAGGCTGGTACTTTGTAGGAACCCAGCCATTTAGGTGTCGCGATGCCACTGTCGGCATCAGAGTCGTCTGGGCTCGTATCGTGAGGATTGGAGTGATGGAGCAGCCGGCTAACCAGCTTCTTGATGCGGCCGCTCTGGGGGTCGTGAGATTTTGTCATTTTGCGGGAACTGGTGGGGGTATCGATGGAGGAGAAAAAAAAGTTTTTTGTTTCAAAGAGACAAGTGCAGGCTGGGTTACTAATATTCATAAACGTTCATGTGGTATCACAGTCTGCAGACAAGGAACCATGGCGATGGCAGCATACAAGGGCTATGGTGTTGACAAAAAGTGGGCGGTGACTTATAGATATTCAATTTTTTTTCGCATGAGCATGAGGGACCGGCAGACCGGCTCGAGTGACGTTTTGCTTTGCTTCTTCTCAGCCCACTCCAGCTCCGGCTGAGAGCCGGATTCGGTGTTCGGCCAGGCGGCAATCGGCATAAGCACAGCGCCTAAGCATGATGGCATCATGATCCGGTCCCGACGGCGAGAGGTGGCTGAAGCCCTTGGCCCCAATTGTCCAATCACCCCGGATTCTGGGTGGGCGCAGGCCTCGTGGTTGGATCGCCGCGAGCTCGGCTTTTGGGGACGGATTGCGATGTACGGAGCTGGGTATAAGAGATGGGGATGTGTGTAAATCCCCGTGCTATTCGCGTCAGCCATCCAGCTTCAGCTTCAGAGCTAGTTGTTAGAAGGGCTGCTAACCAGCCACGATGGGTCGGAGATGGCGCAATGCGCGGGGCCGGAGTTGATGGAGAGAGGCAAAAAGTACGAGTATCGGACCGCTTTCCATTTGCCATGAACTATGAATAAACATGGCCGCGGCGATACAGAACCGAGGACCTGAAACAATGCCAATCAAAGGCCAGGCTTCTGTCTGACACATGCCACTTTTGGGCGAAGCATCACATCATACTGGGTTTTGTACATGTAGTTTCTTCGCCTCAACTGCTTGCGCGGTCAACTAAACTCTCACCTTACAAACCTACGCGGTGGAAGTAGCAGTAGATATCCGTTATTTCCATGGCCTTCCAAGGAGGTTGTTCATCTTTTTTCTAGGCATCCAGATATTCCCGTTTTAGCTCCCTTCTCCGCGGCTACTGAATCGCGAAGCGTCCGGCGCGACAATCTTTGCTTGATTTGGCCCCATCTTTGGTAAAAAGCCTAAACCCATCACGAACCATCAGGTTTCGGGACCAGGCATGCGATCGTCAATCCGCAGCACTTTCATAAGAGCACAGGCGAATGGGCTGCTGCAGATGATCAGCAGGTTACCGTTACATAACCCAAGTGAGGTTATCCCCGCGGCCCTTTAATTTCCACTCCCGTGTCGCTCAAGCACTGCTGCAGAGGCAGAGCAGAGGAGCCTATGAATGAATTTCCATTGTTACGGATATGCAGGCGGATGACACGATGCGGAAGAATTTTAGATGGAAGAGGTAAAGAGATTGAGACTTTGACGCGCCCTATTCTTTGAGTATCTGCTGCCATCACTACTTTCTGCTACAATGGCTATATTCTTCCAATAATTGGCATTGTCACTCACTAATTGATAATGTTGCGCCGGGGGTTGCTGAATAGGCATTCCCTTGATCAACACATCTACGTTACAAGCCTCCGGGTCCCTGCATGAATGGCATCTGCGGGCCAGTACATGAAAAGGCCCCATCCTGGGTCCCAAGTCTCAATCTGAGGCTATCGTATTCTCACTCGTACCAACGCAAAATAGAGCCAAATCAGACTGCTTCAAGGGCCCATGTGCGATCCGTCCGTACTCGAGACTTGAGCCGGCCACCACTCGCCACTCGCCAACTCACCCCGGCACGGTATTTAACAGGTCCGCTACTCTGTACCTTGTCCGCGATCGCCGGCTGATACCATGTTTCATTCAACAATTGCCTTGTTCGTCCTATTGTCCGGTTGACAGAGGGTGTGGACTCGGAATTCTGCCGCAACCCTCGTCCTCACCGCATGCAAACGAAACAAAACGAACTGCCGATCTTGCTACCTTATTTTCTCTTTTCTCCTCTCCTCTCCTCTGCTCTTCTCCTCTTTAGCTCTTCCCCCTTTCCGCAACCACGTGCAGCCTGCAATCCAAACTCAGTCTTCTCAACTTTAAGTAACGACTCGATCATCTCAGCCCATATCATTAACGCTGTATTGCTTAACTCCAAGCGAAGAGAGAAAACCATCATCATGAAGTCCATCTCCATCTTGGCCGGCCTGACTGCTGCTGCAGTTGTGGCTGCTGCCCCTGCTGAATTCCAGAACAGCACGGACGTTACTTGGACCCCGTCCCCGTCGGATCAGACAACCTGCGATCCATCCAGCTTCTCCCAAGCTCCCATCGCCGGTGCCGCCGACTGGCGCTATTGCGCTGCTCTCTCGAGCGCCTGGGCCAACGAGAACGGAACATTCAGCATCCACGACGTCTCCGGCAGTGCCTTTATCCCCGTCCTCAAGACCGAAGGCTGCGTCTTGGGCGTCAAGGCCTCTGAGCAGGGCCAGGGACCCTACACCATAGGAGACCAGGACGTCAAGGCCATCCTCAGAATCGCGCTTGAGGACTACTCGGAAGGAACCGACCTCTCTGTTGAGGGCAGCGTCAAGTGCAACGTTGCCAGTGGCGGCCGATCCGACCTCCAATGGCAAATCGCCGGCCAGTAAACACCAGTCTGGAACCTGGATGAATTGCTACTCTTTGCTCTGCCGAGGTAGCATACCCTTTCTAATAAGCATTTATGGTACGCCTTGGTTTGATGAACGTGTCTGGTATGTATTGTGGCCAAGCTAATCTCTTTACAGGATTCGTTCACGGTGTTGCGGCTTCGACGATTCTTTCTAGCAGTGGCGTTATGGGAGACGAAGGCATTGATGGATACGGATGAACTCGCTCGACAAGGGCCGAGTGTTGCATTTAGCGAAGACGGGCAGAATATACGCGTCTCCAGCATTTTCAAGGAGCATTGAAGCATTTCTAACTGCGAGATTCCACTCAACCGTGACACCTTGGTGAGATGCTGTGACATGATGAAACTCATTGCTATTTCTAGCGTGTGCATAGAGGAGCATTGTAGGTAAAGTTTCCGGCAAGGTGAAAAAGGAGAGACATTGGTGCAGGTATCCGAGACAAGATTTCATATGCACGACATCCGTTGACTCAAGCCGCGCTTTCTCGCCATCAATCACACTACTTTGCAGAGTGCAAAAGCTACGTGTAGATTTTATTAGCGGTCATTTAGTGATTCTAAGTTTAGCGACCGCCCGTATGGAACAATCACGGTTCATTATCTAGACTTTACTGTTTAGATTTGGAGTGGCTTTGCGAGCATACTGTTAACCTCGATGTTATTTGGACTTGCGGGGATGATCAACTCTGATGGCAAGTCGTTCTACCGCGATGAAAGTACAATATATATCTATATTTATATGTTCTGAAACCTCTATAGCCAATTGAAATAACATTACTTATTTATCTGAAGCTGCCTCCATGACTATTGTGTTGAAGTTTCCACAAACTTGCTTCATGATGGCCAATCCAGGGTAGCAACTCGATGTATCTGCAGGCAAACGTGCCGTTGAGCGTTGAGCAGTGACTCTCGCCTGCAGAGCTCCAGCGCTGCCATTGGGCAAACAAGGCGCTGGGCTTTAGTGACTGCTGGGCACTGAAGCCACTAAACAGCTGGCAAAAAGTGGTCTGTGCGCAACGCCGTCACGCTGCAGGCACCAAAAAGCCAAAAGCCTTGCCGCCCAACTGGGACTAGGCCCGTTCAAGGCCAGTGCAGTCTCTTTGCTATTTTGCTGCGGCTTCTCGATGCGCGCCGGAGCTCGTCGTTTTTGTCTTTGTTCCATCAAGCTCTGCGGCCCTCAATTTCCCAATCCCCGAGCCTCGCCCTTTTTCATTCTTGATCATCTCGTCGCGGGCACTGAAAGCCGTCGATGAGATTCAGGCTCTGCGACTGCTTTGATTAATTCGCCCCATTTCATCCAGTCATTCCCTTTTCTTCCCTTTCCCTGTTCTTTGTTCCTTTCTTTTCCTTTTCTTTCCTTTCTCATCACGCCGCGTTCGACATCCATCAGCCCCCGATATCGCCTCCCCTCTCGACTGAGTAATGACGAGACTCGCGCTGTCATTGCCATTGTCGACCTAAGTTCAAGGGCACAACACAATGGCGGCGGTCGATGTCGACGTCGGCTACATCGCAGGCCACCTGGGCCTTGACCAGCCTGTGGTGGCTACTCTGACGACGCAGCCCACCATTGATCTAGTCACTACTCTGCTGCAGGCCGTGGCTGCCAAGGCACACGAGTTCGAGACTCTCTACGCCGAGAAGCTCCAGACCGACATTGAACTGGAGAATGCAGTTCGAAACTCCGAGACCAAGTCCCAGACCTTCAAGGGTACCGCCGAAAAGGCTCTCAAGGATGTGGAAGAAGCCCGACAGCGCCTCAAGGAAGAGGGTACGTGTTTTTCAACTCTCAGTGGCTCTAATGCCGCGTCATAATTTCCATCTAACCGTTGTGCGCACCTTAGAAACGAAACGACAGTCCTTAGAGAACGAGCTTCAAAGTCTGAAAGCCAAGTACTCCGATCACGATGCCGAAGTCAAGGCCCTCAACGACAAGATTGAGACTCTCCAATCTTCCAACCGAACGAACCTCAGCATCATCGAATCCAATAACAAGCGCGACCAGACCTTGACCGAGGAACTCACCAAGCAGCACCAGCGAAATGTTGAGCTCGCCCGAGAAGTAACCACTCTTCAGCAGTCGGAGCAAAATGCCAAGGGACAGCTGAACAGCGCCAAGTATCGACAGGATGCACTCCAACAGCAACTTGATTTGGCACGTCAGAATGCCGAATGGCTCGAGACGGAGCTGAAAACCAAGAGCGACGAGGCCCTCAAGTACCGCAAGGAAAAGGGCTCCAGGATTGCCGAGCTCCAGAGACAGAACGAAGACGCCAAGGCCCAGGTTGACGCTCTGAAACGCTCTGAGCAGCAGCTCCGCGAGCGACTTGATGCTATGCAGGCCAAGGCTGACGATGCTCTTGTCAAATTGCAAAAGCAGGAGGGCTCCTTTGCGGCCACTGTCGAGAGCTACAAGCAAGAATTGGACGCCCAACGACGCCTTGTTGAAATGTCCGAGCAGCTCAGCAAGAAACACCAGGACCGTGTGCGAGAGTTGGAGTCTGAGAAGGAGCGCCTCAAAGATAATTACGAAAACGAACTTCGGCGTGTTCGCTTAGAGCTGGAATCGGAACGCCGTGTTACCACCGAGATGGAGGAGCGAATTCAACGACTTGAGAGCGACCTGGACGAAACCCGTGTCCGCATGGAGCACGCTGCTCCTGCGTCATCGTTACCGCAGACCCCCCAGCTGAATGGTTCAACTTTTGCGCGGGCCAACTCTCCCTTTGGAACCCCTGGCTCTGGACGAAACAAGTCGACCATCACTGCCACCCAAGCGATTGAGCAGCTTTACCAGGTCAAGGGTCAGCTTGCCAGCGAGAAGCGGCGAAACCAGCAGCTCGCCGAAGAGCTCGATGGCATGATTGCTGCTTTGGAAGCTAAAACACCAGAAATCCAGGAGCTTCAGTCCGAAGCCGAGACTCTTCGAAATGAGATTGCACACATGTCTGAGCTGTCACAGCAGAGTTTCGAAGAGCGGGATGCGGCGAGAAAGGCGGCGAGGAAGGCAGAAAGCACGCTTGCTACTGCACAGTCTGAGAGCAAGATTCTACGTACTCAACTGAGAGATTTGGGCACACAGATTCAGATGCTCGTCTTCAACATCTATGCCATGGAAAGGGGCATGGATCAGCTAACTGAGGAGGAAAAGTACCGCCTACAGCAGCTTGAGAAGGGCGAGATCACCGAGGAGGCCCTGTCCGACATGTCGGATACTCACCAGTTTATTACTCAGAAGTTGGTGGTTTTCAAGGACATCAAGTCTTTACAGGCCAAGAATGAGGACCTCCTGCGCATCACCCGCGAACTCGCCGAGCAGATGGAAAGCGAAGAGGCCTTGGCTGCCAAGCATCAGGCCAAGGAGGACCACGACTTGGTTGAGAAGCTGCAGCAGGACCTCACCCATATGATGGAGGAGATCAAGTCTGCTAAAATCACTATGGAAAGCTACAAGATGGAGCGTGATATGTTCCGACGCCTTCTTCAGCAACGTGGCGCCGGCGATGATCCTTCTTCCCACATGCGCCATTCTATCGGTGGTCAGATGCCAATCGGCAGCATTGAGACCGGAGAGCAGACTGAGACTCTGACAGAAGCCCTGCGTAAGATCCAGGCAGAGTACGACAGCTTCCGGGACGCTCAGGATGGTGTACGAAAGGACTTTAGAGATCAAATCGATCATCTGTCATCAGAGAAGAACGCACTCCAGACTGCCAACATCAAGCTACAGGGCGAGGCTAGGCTAGAGTTTGAACGACGGGAGATGCTTCAGAGCAACTACGTTGCCCTTCAGAATGAAAATTCTGAGCTCCAGAAGAGGACCCAGATTCTTTCCGAGACCGCCGCTAAGCAGGACATTAGGGTTCAACAAGTGGCGGAAGAACTTATCGAAGTCAAGGGCCTCCTGGACAGTATGCGAAACGAGACAGCCAATCTCAAGGCGGAGAAGAAGCTTTGGAAGGATATTCAAGAGCGCATGAGCAAGGACAATGACTCATTGATTGAGGAGAAGAATAGGCTGGGCAACCTCTTGACGGCTCAACAATCCCTGGAAAACGAACGCAACATTACCGAATCCGAGGCTCGCCGCAAAGCTCAAACCAAGATTGAAACGTTGGAGCTTGAGTTGAGCACTGCGCAGAAGAAGCTTTCCCAAGCCGTAGAGGACTCTCAGCACCTGCAACAGAGGAAGGAATACGAGGCAAAGGAGTCTCAGAAGCGGATTGATGATCTCATGGCCAGCCTGAGCCAACTCCGAGAGGAGCACATCAGCATCAAGACGTCCCGCGACCACCTTCAAGCTCGCGTTGATGAGTTGACTGTAGAACTCCGAAGTGCCGAAGAGCGCGCTGGTCGCCTACAGCCTCGTCCCACGCCTCGACCAGGCCTCATGACAGATAGCAACGTGCGCCAGCAAGAGCTTGAAGCCGAGATTCAGGATCTCAACAATGATATTTCTGACCTCAAGCGCGACCTCGACATGGCCAACACGCAGTTGGAAAACGCAAAGGCTCAGGCCGAGCAGTACAAGGAGCTGAGTCAGGGCAACGAGGAGGCTTTGGAAGATTTGCGAGCCTCACAGGACGAGTACCGACAGGAGATGGAGAGTCTTATTCAACAAAAGGATGCGAGAATCAAGGAGCTGGGTCAGCAGATTGAAGATTTGTCTGCTGAACTGTCGCGATCCAACACCGAACTGTCCACCATTCGGGACTCCCAGGGAGAAATTGCACGCAAGTACGAAGATGAGAAGACAATACTAGAGGAGGAGATTAAGCGGCTCAAGGAAGAAAGCAGTCGACACATTGAAGCTGCTCGATATCATCAGCAGGATCTTCGTGCTCAGGCTGAGATTGCTTCGAAAGCCCAGCAGGACTACGAGAAGGAGCTTGTTAAGCATGCTGAAGCCGCCAAGCTGGTTCAGGAATTGCGCAACGAGTATAACGAGTACAAGCGAGAGTCTGCATCACTGCGCGCGGAAGCAGAATCCGCCAAGGTCACGCTCGCGCAAAGTGAGAGCTCTTGGGAAGACCGAAGACTACAGCTGGAGCAGGAGATGGCTGAACTCAAACAAAGGCGTGAGGATGCCAACGCGCAGAACAAGCTTCTGCATCAGCAACTCGAAAGCTTGACCGGCCAGATTGCAGCTATGCAGCAAAACCGCAGCAACATCGCTGATGCGGATGAGGCCATATCACCCGTTGGCATGGGCGATGCCATCGAGGGCATGCGAGAGTTGAATGGATACCTGCGTCGCGAAAAAGAGATTCTGGAAGTTCAGTACGATATGAAGATGAACGAATCGAAGCGGCTGCAGCAACAAGTCGAGTATTTGCAGTCACAGCTGGATGAGACTCGTCTGAAGCTCGATCAAGAGCGCCAGGCTTCGCAAAGCGGCAACACTTCCATGGCTCACAAGGATCTGATGGAGAAGCTGCACGAGCTTAACCTCTACCGCGAGAGCAGCATGGCTCTTCGGACGGAGAATAACCAACTCAAGGATCAGATCACCGAGAAGAACAAGAAGGTCGACGAGATGACGCAGAAGATTCAGCCTCTTGAGAGCGAGATTGACAACCTAAACACTCAAAAGTCGTTCTTGGAAGAAGAGATTAAGCAAATTCAGGAGGATCGCGATCGCTGGCAGAAGAGGACCGAGGGCATCCTGACCAAGTATGGTCGTGTTGACCCAGCCGAGATGGAGCAGCTGAAACAGACAATTGCCGACCTCGAAAAGGAGCGGGATGCTCTCAAAGAGGGCGAACAGCCACTGCAGGCCAAGGTCGCTGAACTTGAGTCGACTCTCGAAACCGAACGGACCAACTGGTCAAATACACGAGCCAGGCTCGCAGAGCAGTTCAAAGAACGTTCCCGAAAGCTCACTGGCGAAAAGAACGAAGCTAGCCAGCGAGCTAACAGCCTACAAGAGCAGCTTGACGAGGCTAATGCTGCCAAGCAGAAGCAAGCGGAGCAGTTCAATGAGGAGAGGGCGGAATATCTGAAGCAACTCCATGCTTTCCAGCAGCAGGTCGAGGTACAGTCAGTCTCTCAGCAGCAACAACCTGATGCCTCTGCATCGTCAGAAGTTGTTACTGTACTAGAGCAGCGTCTCGCCGATGCCCAAAAGGAGCTAGAGGCAGTCAATGCCCAGAAACTAGGAGCACAGCAGCAGCTCGAGAGACTCCGGAGCGAATTACAGACGGCTACCTCGGAGCGCGACAGCGCGTTGCAGAAGCTGCAAGAAGCCAATGCCGCAGCGTCATCTAATTCTACTGAGGCTGTACCTACCGCAGCGCCGGAGGCTGGAGAGGGTCAAGCAGCTGTGAATGGCTTGTCAGATGCCGAGAGGAAACAGTTGGAAAGCAAACTTGCTGCCGCCGAGGCAAAGGCTGCCGAATTTGAGCAGAAGGCAAACGAAGTTGAAGCCAAGATCCAGCAAACGATTAAGGAACGATCGGACAGAATGAAGGACACGCTGAACAACAAACTCAAGGAGAGCCGTGCCAAGTTGGAGGAAGAGTTCAAGAAGAAAGATGATGATCTCAAGCTCCACTTCGAGCAAGAGAAACGAATCTGGCAGATCGAGAACGCATCCCAAGCAGCGCCTGCAAAGGAAACCTCGGCTGCCGAGCAGCAACCGCCAAGCACCCCAGCCAAGGTTGAAGCACCCTCAGTACCACCAACTCCAGCTCCAAGCGGGCCACCTGATCTCTCGCAATTAGACGATTCCTCCATTCGACAGTTCTTGGCTTCTAACGCTACCGTCAAGAATATCATAGCGGCCAACATTCGCAAGAAGATGGATGCGGAAAGCGCCAAAATCAAGTCTGAGTATGAAGGCAAAATCACAGCCGCGCGTGACCAAGCTCAACTCATGGAGTCTAAGAAGTCCACTCTCCGGATCAATATGGCGGAGAACAAGCTTAGACATGCGACCGCGAAACTTGGCGTAGTTGAGACAGCCGCGAACGAGACGCCACAGAAGCCTGTGGTTGAAGTCTGGGAGGTTGCCAAAGCGACCCAGGCTCCTCCTCCGGCACCAGCAGCAGCCAAACCCCCGGCTCCAGCCTCAGCTACGACCACGCCAGTAAGGCAACCGTCCATCTCTGGCAGCACACCTGCTTCAACTGCCGCTCCTCCTGGTGCGGCTGCTCAGCCTGCCACCGGCGGCCCGAGGCCTGCACTGGCACCTTTGGTAGCGACAACTCCTTCACAAGCCGCTACTCAACCTCCTCCAGAGCCCAAGGCAGCAGACTCGGCTGCACCTGCGGGCGGAAACATCCAACCTCCCCAGGCTTCAAATCCGTTCGCAGTGCCTACGACGGGTGGCTCTGCTGCTCCCAACCCATTTGTGCAGACGGATGCTGCCGCTGCCCCAGCGGCCCAACCTGCCCAGCCACAACAAGGCTTGCCACAAGCACAACAACCAACTCAAGCACCACAGCCATCACAACTTCCTCAAATCCCACCTCAACCCCAGCAGCAGGGACAGATGCCAGTGCGGTCTGGCATCCCAATGCCTCGCGGCGGCGGGCGTGGACGTGGAGGAGCATACGTGCCTCCTAGCCAAAGAGGAGCGGCCGGTAACGAAGCTGGACAGGGCCATGCTGGCCGTGGCGGACGCGGAGGTGCACGAGGAGGTCGCGGCGGCATGAATGCGGCTGCATCTGAGTTCCAGCCGGGAGCGAAGCGTCCCAGAGGCGACTCAGAAGCCGCCGGTGCTGGAGCAAAGAGAGCAAGAGGAGCTCACTAAGCTTAACGAGCGAATGGCAACGAGAGTAGATTATTGGGATAAGGCTTGCAATGTATAATGACAGGGAGGATAGACTCTCAATCTATCTAAGCAATGATTGCTGTGTTATTGGAGGGAAAAGATTTTAAGGGGATATAAAATGGATATGGAGAGGATGTTGGGGGTGCATTGCTGTATTCATAGCATTATTACTAGTTAAACTTGGACGCTTTTTTCTTTTCTTTTCCTTTACAAACACCGATTTATAGTACCTATATATTGTGATGGAATCTCCATATCATGGTTGTGACTTTGATTGATCTTGATGAGTTGAAGAGCCTTGTTAAACATGATGTGTACTCTGTACATGATTTTCCGTTCGTTATATGGAAGAGAACCAAGTATCCAGTACTAAGCCACTAATATCGGTGGATCGGAGCTAGTGCGGCCGGACTTTGCTGCTAAGATAAGTGCAGCAGAAAGAAAAAAAAAAACTTTTGAAAGCTTCACTGCGATAAGAAAGTCTTGCGACAACTTCCACCTCCCAGTGACATTGGGATTTCAGCAAAAGCCATCACTTCACCAGAATCAATTCCCGATGGTGCCTCCGTCCAAGAAACGAAAGCTTCCGTCCGTCGCTGCACCGGCTGCGAAGCGCACCAAGAATTCGGCCAAGGGCGCTGTTTCGAAGACAAACCCCAAGGCCGGCAGCAAAACCAAAGCAAAGCCTGCGAGACGCCTGGTCGAGGCTACTTCTCTGGCCTGGCAATCAGTCGGGGAGGAATTTGGCGGACTCGAGGTGATTGAGGGAGTTGATGTGGTAAGAAATGGTGGGACTGTGCAGTTTTTAGTGGCGGAGCAGCAGCAGCAGCAGCAACAGCAGCAGAACCCCGACTCTTCCGATTCAACAACACGACAGGGGGCAGAAGAGACTCAAGATGCCGTCGGTGAACCTGCTGAAGGGCCTGGCGACGGCGCTGTGGAAGGCGAGGATGTCGATTCCGGCAAAGCTGGCGATTCTCAAGGTGGCGTGGAGGGCAAGGGGAGTAAAAACAAAGCTGCAAGAAAAGACAAAAACAGGGCCAAGGAGCAAAAGAAGGAAGCAGACAACAAGCTCAAGTCTCGGGGCGACAAGCTGGCGCCGGCCAAGAAAGAGCTACAAAAGCCCGCTTCACACAAGCAGCAGCAGCAACAGAAGGGCAACTCCTTCGACGCCCTCATGGCCGTGGACGACGCCGCCGAAGAAGAAGCAGACATGGGTGCCTGGGTGGAGCTGAACCTGTCGACGCGCACCGTGTCTGCGATTGCGAAGCTGGGATTCGCGAAGCCGACGCTCATCCAGCAGAAGACGATCCCTGAGATCCTGGCGGGCGACGACGTGATTGGAAAGGCGCAGACGGGATCGGGAAAGACGCTGGCGTTTGGCATCCCGATCGTGGAGAAGTGGCTGGAGCTGTATGTGGACAAGACGAACGTCAAGCGGGAGGGCCCGACGGCGGTTGTTCTCAGCCCGACGAGAGAGTTGGCGAAGCAGATCTCGGACCATATCAAGGCGCTGTGCGATGGATTGCCGACTGCGCCGTACGTTTGTACGGTTACGGGTGGTTTGAGCATTCAGAAGCAGCAGAGGCAGTTGGAAAAGGCTGACATTGTCATTGCGACACCGGGTCGTCTCTGGGAGGTCCTGGACGGCGACATGAGTTTGCAGGATTCATTCACCAAGATCAAGTTTCTGGTTGTTGATGAAGCGGATAGACTATTCAAGGCTGGACAGTTTAAGGAGGCGGAAGACATTATTGGTGCGTTGGATCGACGAGACCCCGAAGCCGACGACGAAGATGACGATGAACTTCCCCCGCGACAGACGCTTGTTTTCTCGGCTACTTTTGATAAGAACCTGCAGTCGAAATTGGCGGGCAGAGGCAAGGGTTCTAAGACGGGGAGTGATGAGGAAAAGATGGAGTATTTGATGAAGTGTCTCAAGTTCCGGGGCGAGCCCAAGTTTATCGATGTCAACCCGGTGTCGCAGATGGCTGATGGCCTGAAGGAGGGCTTGATTGAATGCGGTGCCATGGAAAAGGTAAGTTGCAAGATAACATCTAACTTTTCATGCTTCTTTGGGTCAATGTTGCTAATATTGATAAATCAGGATCTCTACTTGTACACCGTTCTTGTCCTCAACCCCGGCCGTCGCACTCTCGTCTTTACAAACTCCATCTCAGCCGTTCGCCGTCTCACTCCTCTCCTCCAGAACCTCGGCCTCTCAGCACTCCCCTTACACTCTCAAATGATTCAAAAAGCGCGTCTGCGATCCATTGAGCGCTTCGCTGCTGCAAGCAACTCCATCCTCGTCGCAACAGATGTGGCCGCCCGAGGTCTAGATATCAAAGAAGTCGATCAAGTTTTGCATTACCACGTGCCTCGCCAGGCGGACACTTATATCCATCGATCTGGTCGAACTGCTCGTGGCGATCGTTCTGGTATCAGTGTTATTCTGTGTTCTCCGGAGGAAGTTTTGCCTACTCGTCGTCTGGCTAGCAAAGTCCATTCCGAACGAGAGGGTGGCGGAGGCGTCAAGCGTGAGCATTTCATCGAGACGCTCGCTATTGATAGGAAAATCGCTGCGCGCCTCAAGTCTCGCGTTGATCTTGCCAAGCGCATTGCTGATGCTGTTTTGGCTAAAGAAAAGGGCCACAGCGAAGATACATGGCTGCGAAATGCCGCTGAGGAACTTGGTGTGGACTATGATTCGGAGGAATTCGATGGTACGGCACCGGGGAACTGGGGTGGCAGGGGAGGAGGACGTAAGAAGAAGGAGAAGGAGGCTCGTCAGCTGAGCAAAGCGGAGATGGGAGCGCTGAGGGCACAGTTGCGTGAGGAGCTGAGCAGGAGGGTGAATCTGGGTGTGAGCGAGAAGTACATTACGGGAGGGAGGGTTGATGTCGGTGCGTTGCTGAGGGAGAGGGAGAAGGGGTCTGTTGGAGGGCTGTTTTTGGGAGGGGATGGGCTTATGGGGCTGAATATATAGATTTGTTTTTTTAAATAATGTTTCCGCGGCTTGAGGAGAGTTGAGCGGAGAAAGATCGAGGCCTAACTGTTCATGATGCATTTATTAGATCTAGCGAGAGAGGATCAACCTTCTATTAGTGAATATTGACTCTTGCTTTCTCCAATGTTGCTTGCTCTGAGATGTTGGGTGAAATAATCCAACCAAGACTTGTGGCTATGCTCCCCGACCCTGTGTATTTCAATAGCCTTCCTTTGATATCCATACACAGAACAGAACAATTAAATTCAAGTGAACACTTCAAAACGCCTCATCGAACAATCCAGTAATTTTTTTCATCATTGCGTGTTATACCCTTTCACATCACGCCGACACTTTCTTTCGTCGGACCTGAATCTCTGCTTTCAGATGCGGAATGATGGTGCCGCCTATCCATTGTTTCTCAGGAACTTTGCCAACTAATTTGATGTCGTAATTGAGCAGTATATGAATCATAATTAGCTTCAATTCGTGCGCGACAAAGAATCGCCCGGGGCTACTCCATACATTAGTACACATCTAAATGTGTCAATCTTGAAAAAACACTCACCAAGCGTGTCTGCCATGGCCAAAAGCCAAATGCTGGGGACTCGTAGTCACCATTCCAAGGCCCCGTATTCTCGTACCCTCTTCAGGTTCGCTCTTCTTCTCTTCGTCTGATTTCGCGTCCCAAGCTTCTCTGACCTGGGAATAGCGGAGAGGGTTGTACGAGTGAGGGTCTTTGTAGAGGTCCTGATCGTGGTGCGTCCCTTCGAGATTGACGGTGACGAAACTGCCCTTTGGAAGAGTCCAGCCTAGCTCTGGGTTGTACAGGCCGTTGTCGGCGACGACCTTGCGTTCGATCATCGTGACGGCGAAGTTGCTGACTCGCTGGGACTCGCGAATGGAAGAATCGAGGCGGACGAGGTTCGAGATGGCAGCCTTTGTCCAGGGGCCGGATTCGGGTTTGTTGGCGATTATTTCCTCTCGGAGGATGTTTAGGATGCCAGTTTCGGGATCGGAGGTGAGCAGGTCTTGCATCCACAGCTGGCCTGTCAAGACTGTGGTGTGGATTGCGGCAAACTCGATGGGAAGAAGTCGTTTAGAAATAACAATGGGGTCTAGCTCGAATGTCTTTCCATCTGCAAGTGCTTGTCGGATTAACCAGGTGATGAAGTCTTCGGGAGGCGTAAAGTCCTTATACTCGGGATCGCCCGCGGCTTTCTTCAACATGGCATTGAGGCGCTTTTCAATGATGGGCTGGGCTGGAGCGTTGGCTGAGCGCCAATGGAGATAGTTGAACATGCCAAAGATGCGGCCAAAGATGGGATGAAGGACCTTTGGGATGACTTGGAGTAGGAAGCCGTTGCGGACAACGTCGTTTGTAAAGTTGACCATTCCATCGATGAATTGCCTGTTGCGGCAGATCTCGGGCCCGATGAGCAATCTGTTGGTGACGTGCGGTACGATTTCAAGCCAGAGGTTCCAGAGCTTGAATGACTTCCAGTTTTCTGTATCGTCTCCGAGTGTTGTGTTTATTGCGTGCTGAATCTCGTCGTCGACGTTGGGGATAACGGTAGATAGATGCCGCGCTATATACTTGTGCATTACGCGATTAGGGAATGGATCATAGGCCAAGCGGCGGCCGAGAAAGTTGTACTCGGAATACAGGACGGCATTGTGGGCATCATAGGTCGAGAGGATGTGATCAGGCTGATCCATCATCCAGCCAATCTGATTGCGAGGGATGACGACCTCTGAAGGGCGAGATAACGGGGATCGCACGACAAACGGCAGGCCTTTTTTGCCAAACTGCGAAAGCTCTGGTTAATCACTTTGAGTAGTACTTTGCTTGTAAGGGTGCTGCTGCTCACTTTGACGTAGCCATCGCTGACCCAGCGGTGGTAGTTTGTGAGGTAACGGAAGCTGTCAAGTAAAGCGTTGAGCATTCCGTGGCCCTTGCCCATAACAGGAATCTGGCTTGGATATTGCGGGTGACTGGCGAAGTCGACAATGAATGACAAAATCAGAAAAAGAGCGCCGAAGCTCCAAAGCTGGCTCGAGGTCACAGACCCCAGCAGCTCGGGAATAGCCATGCTGAATGTGAATGTGAGTGTGTCTAAGCTGAGACGGTTGCTATTTGCTTTCCTACAACTCCAGCGGGTGCGCCATCCATCACATATGAGCACCCGTCGTTTCGGAGCGATCTGGTCAGATCAGAAAGAATCAATGTTTTGAAACAAAAGATCGGATGGACAGATGCACGGAAGAAATTATGAGAGGGGGAACGAAATCATCTTGAGCGGATGACATTGCGTCGCAGCGGGAGGCTATGTGCTTATGCGAAACTGAGCTATAAAAATAGCCGTCAGGAACGAGAATTACATCACCACGGCAGCGGGGGGATTGCTGATAGCTCACCGGAGCTACTCCAACCGATGATGTCGGGCTAATGGCGTCGAAAGGGTTGCTCTTAGCGTTGTCTTACCCAGTGATGTTGCATCTCTGTTATTAGAGGCTTAGAAGTGACGAGTCGAAACTTGTCTGACGGTGACTTCGTGGTTCCCGTGTTCCCGATGCTGACGGAGAATCTGAAAGTCATAATTCCGATGAGACAAGATTCATGGTTTGGCGCTGCGTTTCATGGTTGATTAATTTTGCCTCCAAAAAGTGTTGCAGAAGCTCCTTTTCTTTGGAGCTATGGAGTACATAGATGTGTGTTGCAGCTGTCTGCCCGGGGGGTCTGAAACCCCGAATCCACTTAGCGTCGGAAGGATTCATATCAAACATGTCCTCGTTTTCTGGACACTGCCATTGGCTACGGGAACAAAGAGCGACATGATTGTTGCAGAGCTCGAGGGCTTCCCATTGGTTGCTCCGAAATGGTTGCTGCTGCAGTTGATAAGCACTATGGGGTGCAGGATTGAAAGAAACGAGCAAAGGAACAAATTGCAATAGGATTTGGCATGTGGAACGAGATTGTGCCTGAGTCTCAATCTGTTGGATAGTTAGCTTGGTTAGTTAGGATGTTATATAGTATGTACTGCTGGGGCTGACTTGCTGTGATGTCCACACTTGTCTAGAGCTCTGTTTCTTCAACGCTGTGGTTGCAGCCGACGGATATAAGTTCGATTGAATTCCAGCCAATGCCGTAGTAGTTTTGGAGCATCCGATCATATGCGTCGCATCTCACAGAAGAATGATGTGTGGAAAGTACTGAAGTGAAGGATGCGTTGGTTTCTTGCGACTCATTTTCACCTGTACCATCGTCATCTTCAGAAGCCAAGAGTTCAAGTGGCTTTTGTGCAGATGCTCTTTTTGTCATCAACTCTTGTGGTTCATGACATTCTTTGTGCCCTGGCCTCTCACGTTCGGTGATGGTAATGGCGTCTATGTGTCCACCGACATGGAGGGCCTTCGGCGACACTTGAGCCGTGGGTGAAGCCGAATTCGATCTGTAGCTTTCTAACCCCTGAGAGTTTTGCTCTTCGTGAATATGCCGTTTCATTTCTTTCACAAGATTGTTGATCCTCATGTCGTGTGCGAAAATGCTGCCACTGCAATATTTCCCAAAGAGCGACTTGATGGACATTGCTATTGGAAATGCGTCAGCTTTTGAGAGGCATATATCCATGAGCTCGTTCGAATGACCTACCATTATTCTGCCAAGTCTCTAGATGGAATGTGCAGGGCCAAATATCCTTTGGCTTAAATACATTCACTAGATTGCAAAGCTCGGCATAGGACGAATGTCGTGAATATGGAAATCGGATAACATTTGGGAGATTTGTTTCGCTGCGCCGTTCGACCTTAGTACGGGCGGGAATTGCCATCAGCTGACTATTGATGATAGAAAGCATGGCTCTTTGTAAGTCGGTTGAGTGAGTGTCTTCAGTAGATGAACTCATGTTGAGCTGCAAATCGCGCCCACTGGCCAGTGCGTTTGTCAGAGCACGAGCGCATTCGCCTCGCGCTTCTGCCGTCGTGTTCTTCAGCGCATCTATTCTGCAAGGAATTAGCTCCAAATACCCATTCACTGTATGTCCTGTGGGTACGTACATTTTAAGGAAAATTTCGAGATCGCTTTGGTTGGAAATCCCGAGCTCCATCTCGCGCTCCAAGTCTTCGCCTCCTCCTCCTATTCCAGCTTCTTGGATAACGCCGCCATCAGGAAATGATGCAACAACAGGTTGGATTCGGATGACAGAAGATTGTTTCGCAATCGGACACATGTTGCCGCTCTCACAGCTGTGGAGGCGGACATTGTGATCCGAGGTAAGGCAGCCGGACTGGGGCGTATTTCCACACATGAAGCCGGTCAGGGCAGCAGCGATTGGAGTTAATTGAGCACTCGAGCTAGGTCGCATCTCCGATGATGAAGTGTTCAAGGAATTGTAAATACGGAGTTTGTAATCGTCGACGTGAATCTTTACTGTTGTTAGCAGAGGACAACGTGTTTCTGATGAATAGACTTACAGGAGAATTGAGAGCTTTGGACAGCGCAATCCAGACGTCTTCGTAGCCATACGTCCAAGCTTGAATGTAAAAGACTGTATCTTTTGGATATCTAGTGACCTTGTGTAGTAACTGTGCAATTCCTTCAGCTTTCGTCTGGAACGGAATGTCGTCTACGAAAGACGTGTCGAGATATATGGTGTCTATGGTCTTGATGCCGCATGTATACTCGATGAGAGCTGGGCTTCTTGTGATGGCGTTGACGAACCACGGCTCGCATCTCACGTCCCCAGTATAAAGTATCGCTTTACCCTGACCCTCAATCACTGGAGAATTGTTAGCTAAGGACGGTACTATCCAAGACGAATTCACCACTTACAGAACATGACAGAGCCAGGGCAGTGGTTCGCATCAAACAGCGTCACTTGAATGCAGTTTCCAGGCCGGAGTTCGATTGTGGTTGGAGATTCCAGTGGAAGCGGTTTCTGCTCGAGAATCAGCTGCGAGTGTTCACATCCTTGTGTTGGTAGCAGTCTTACGCACAATAACCTTACTTAGATGCTTGTAAGTCTGCTGCCGCGCCTCCAGAATGCCCCTGGAATAGTTGATGCGACAGGGGTATCGCTCCAGCCGCAGTAAGATCTCCCTGGTCGCTGCAGAGCAGTAGACACTAGCAAGTTAGCAGCCAACCCTAGCATGATGATGTTTTCCATGCAGACCTACAAGGGAGATCGGAGACTTTCCAGCCCGGAAAGATGATCGCTGTGGACATGGCTGAGAAAGCACGCCAGCGGTGGTGATGCATCAACGTGGTGTCTGAAGAAATCGACTATCAACCAGTTAGCACAGAGTATTTTTTGGCACCAGAATGGAGGAGCCGAACTTCTTATGTCTGGAAACTCGGAGACGAGGCCATTGAAGGTCGACATGGCGATTACATGGGAATGGACAGAGTGTTGGACCTGGTGATGGCAAAATGATTTGCATCATTCGTGAATTTTAGTGGAAGCTGATGTTGAGATGCTGGTGCTAAAGGCCGCTGCAAAATGAGCAAACTTTAGGCATCGGCGTCATTCCGCACTGTAGAGTCAGTGCACATTCACACAACCACCAGCCCTGTGCAGCTGAGATGGCCACTAAATGGCTCCTGGGCTTAGGACAGAGTGCACAGTGTCAACCCAACAACTAACACCATAATCCACTTCCCTTCTTGCCTTCCCTTCACCCCATCCAATCTTACAACGTCAATAGCAATCTCCTACAACTTGAACTTGATATCACAGCTATCAACAACATCTCAACTCCAGATCTCCGTCTCTATGAAACTGACACGTCAACCTCAGCGCATTCACGGCGTCTTCATTGCCGTATTCACGCCGTTCAACACACCTCTTGGAAAGGACAGACTACCAGTCATGTCTAGGTTTACGTATTCGGAACAGTACTGGTAATGCAATCGTATTGAGACTTGCTATGGATGGTAAATTAACCTAGAATCAAAGTGCTAACACCAATGCGATACAGACAAACCATCTGCCTGTGGAAAAAACAATTAATGCACCAAACATCCTCACTTAGTCAAAATGGATCCGCCAGAGCTCCCGATCACTTCCGGAGTTAAAGTCACTCCGCGTGTGCATCATCAGGATATTGTCGCTCACCACAATGTCTCCCTTGTCCCAGACATGATAGTAGGCCACTCTTCTGTCGTGAAGGACTGAGTCGATGGCCTCGCAGATCGCCGAACTGTCAGCAGCTTTTAGCCCGTCAATGGTGACGTTTGTGGGCTCGAACTGGGTCTTAGATTGAGGCCACGGCTCGTGATACCTGAGACACGGCTTTCCTGTCGTTGGGTGGGACACGATCATTGGAAGACCTTTGAGCACGGTTGCGTTAAAGGAGGCTGTTGAAACCGTCCAAGTCATCTCCGACAGTGCTCCGAGCCTCAGCCAGTCTGGAAGATACTTGAGGAAAAGTGTAGACGACGCAAAGAGCGTAAATCCCGTATCACGGGGGCTCGAAGTAGCTCCAACAAAGATCTGGAATCTAGAGGAGGAAAAAGTTGTCAGTACAGCTATTACCATCACGCCCCCAGCCACAGACACGGACACTTACCGAGGTGGTGTTGAGACAAGAGTCTCCTCACCGTTCTCATCCACTTGCTTGACGGTTTTGAACAAACCATCATAGTGCCAAGGCATCCACTCGCGAGAGAGCACATTATTAAGACCCGAGCTGTTCGTTCCTTGATCCTTGACTTCCAGGATGAGGCCAAACTTCCAAGCTGTGGGTTTGCCAAACTCTTCTGACTTCTTGGCGAATTGTTCCTTGTTCGGCTTCTTAATGAAACCACGAAGGATTACAGGAGAGTTGATCTCCGATAATAGGCGAACCTTCTTGGCATCCACGTCGTCCATTGTCATGCTATATGGACCCCTTGCAGGCTTGGCGAGGAATCCAGATGGGTACAGCGGCTCAAAGACAACGCCACCCTTCTCGGCGCCCCACGAAAATAGATCTGACTTCTCGCGGTAATAGCTGGGCCGGCCGTTTTCGTAGACGAGTTCGAATGACTCGTCATTCTCGAAATCGGACCGCATGCCGGTAGTCGTGGTGCCGTCTAGTCTATATGCGACCGCGCAATGCCAAGGTGTAGTGTACGTGGTGTCAGTGGGTAATAAGCTGATGGACAGCTTGGTTGCCCCAGTAGATGGATGTATCGACAGTCGGACCGAGTCTTTGTATTTTTGTCGAACTGCGCTTGCAAATGCCTAAATCCTCAAAGTCAGCGGTGATGGACACGGAGGCGGTCTTCAAGTGGGAGAGGCGGTCTTCAGGTGGGAGAGGCGGTCTTCAGGTGGGAGGCTGAGGACTTACATCGCCACGGGCCATCATCTGCTTGGCAATGTATTCGATGCCTCGCTTATACTTGGTCTTGCTGCGCTCATCCCCAATTGGATACACAGTCTCAAGATCCGTCTCCAAGAACTTGATGTATCCTCTATACGTCAAGCAGACATCGTCACTCTGGCTAACGGTCTTCCATTCCCAGTCAGGTCGGCTGAAAGTATTGAGTAGTGCTCGTCGAAAGTTCGATGCGTTTGCGACATATGTCATTTCGTCAAGCTGCTCAGGCAACTGAATTGTTACAAGGTCTCGAAGACGTGAGAACGAAATATGTTTGTACCCCTTTGCTGCGGCTAGAGCTCTCAGTGTTTCGCCGTAGTTCCACACATCTTTGTCTGGGACGCCGAGCAGATCTGAATGCTTCGATTTAGTATCTCTCTGAAAACAATTAAAGAGAAGGCTTCTGATGTAGCATACCATTGTATACCAGGCCATCTGAGATGATGGTGAGGTTTGCCCCTGGAGGGTAGATGTCTTGAATAGCTAGACAAAGGCCGTTGAGATGTGCCAGAGCTAGCTCCTCTGCTCGATCAGGCAGCTTGCCCAACACTTTGGACTGAGAGTTTGGCGACTTGAAGGGAAAGGCGGGCAGGCACATGGGTACGACATCGCCGGCTTTGACATGAGTGTAAATGAGGGCGAGAAACTTCAAGGCTCCCTCATCAGCTTTGGCAGCGGTGTCTACCGACCGTTTCAGATGATACCGGTCTATGATGTGAAGAATCTTGGACGCTGTCTGAAGAGCGGCTGCATCCACGCCAGTGGTGAGAGAAACTGAAGGAACAGTAACAGGAAGAGGAGGGGTGGAAGAGATCGAGTTCAGCTTGACCTGGGTCTCAGGGACCTCAACGGCCAGCGATTCAAGTTCCACAGCAGACGGCATGATGGCTTCACTTGGAGATGGAGAAAGAATAGTTGTGGTGATCCAATTCTTGCCGATTCTCAAAAAATCGGTCGGCGAATCTGGATCCTTTTATCAGATGGAAGCTCTTCATCTGGATATACATAACATAGCCTCTAGAGCTTCATGGCCCACCAACTGCCAGTGATAGCCGTCGATGCTGTGCCACCTTCTCTATACGGTTTGGACCCCCGAGGGGGCGTGCGACAACCTGCCATGCGGTTCACCTAGAACTTGGATACCTCTATGGTTTCATCCAGAGCGTTGACAGGCTTCAAACTTTTTCATTAGATCGCAAATGTGGAATCTTGGTGGAGTCGTTGGCAACCTAGTATCTCGACCCCTGTTGACGAGGGTTGTATGCCGCCGAGGATTGAGTATCACGGCTGTTGGTATGTGATTATAGGTAACAGGACCCCATGGCCATCCTCGAATTTTCGGATCACATTTCATCACTGCTATTCTGTCTTTCCATCTCTCTTCTGATACGGGCTCCCCCAAAAAAGACTACGACAAAATTTCGTCAGAGGTTTACCAATATGGGCACTTTAAACAGCGAAGTCGAGGTCGTTGATGTGGCTATTGTTGGTGGTATGTTTGCAGAATACACAACAGACAGTACCATTGGTCGATATTGAAGTGCTGATGAAAACCTCATGATAGGAGGCCCTACTGGGTTGCTTACCGGTCTGCTTTTACATCGCCTCGGAGTTTCCGTCAGCATATTGGGTAGGAACATTTGCATATGCCTCTCAAAATATTGAATACGGACTGATTTTGGCCACTGGCAGATGCCAAACCTCAAAGTTTGGACCTTGGGCGTGCAGATGCGTTGAACGCGCGAACACAGCAGTACTTGACAGTTGTTGGCATTCTAGATGAACTGCTGCCACAGGGTTTAAAATGCAACAGTAAGTGGGCATTTCGATTCTTCTATTTCACTGAATGGGGACTTTGACTTACTGGCTTCTGCAGCGAGCTCGACATTCGGCGAAGGAGACTTCATTTCTCGCCAGAACCAGTGGTGGGTGAGCCTTGAGAACACTCTTCATAAGAATTTCCTCATGATTGGCCAACCTGTTGTGGAGAAGATCCTGAGCACCCATTTGGACGGTCTCGTCCATTATGGTGAACAGGTAGAATCCCTCATCGAAAGCAATGAGTTTGTCGAGATAGTGACGAAGAATGGACGGACAATCCGATCCAAATATGCCCTGGGATCAGATGGAGCCAGGTCAACAGTACGATCAGCCATTGGGGCGACCTTTACTGGAAGCAAACCGGAAATGCTCTGGGCGGTGCTGGATACCTTCATCGATACAGACTTCCCCACATGCCCAGAAATTATCACTTTCCAGTTGAACGGGCAGTCCAGAGTGTCCTGGATCCCGAGAGAGAGAGGGCTGTGTCGATTCTACGTGCTTCTTGAAGGAGAAGTGACGCAAGAGCGTGCTGAGGAGTCCATCAAGAAACACTTGGCCCCATATCGGACCGACTTTGTCAAGACTGAGTGGTATAGCACGTTTGATGGTAAGTGGACTTTTGACAATGTTTACCTGAACTTTTGTTTGCCGACTTTCCCCTTGTCCGTTTGCCTTATCTTGTTTTACAACTCCCTTATTCCGTGTCAGGTAGGCATGCCGCTTGGTCTAGGGAGCCGGCATGGACCTTGCTACTAGCCCGGCAACTACTCCTTAGTGGCAAAAGCATAAAGAGATAAAACGTCGGCGAAGCTAACAATTGGCTTTAGTCAAGGAAAGGATCGCATCTTCGTTCATCTCCAAGGATGGTGCGGGCCGTGTCTTCTTGGCTGGTGATGCAGCCCACGTCCATTCGGTCAACGGGGGTCAAGGGCTGAACACAGGCATTGCCGATGCGTTCAGTCTTGCTTGGCGTCTGGCCCTTGTCCTCAAAAGCCCCCGTCTGCAGGAGGGCGCTGCAGGCAAGATTCTCCGTAGCTATGACATCGAGCGCAGGCAAACTGCACAGGGTGTCATTGACGTCGCGGCGGCATTGGTTCGGGACACTGTCCATACCGCCAAGCAGTATGTTGGTACCATTGAACGCAACGCGGGGTATATCACAGGTCAGTGGATTTTCCCGTCAAGTAATTTCAAGGAGTTTACACCACCTCCCTGATGCAGCTTGGACACCCCCCTGTCACTGTGGTTGGGTGTGATGTGTTGAGCAAGAGCAAGACGCGCAACGGTTGGCTAACATGAAGACCAATAGGAATGGGCGTTGCATACGACGGCATGGGATCACCAACTGTGGAAGAATCTGAGCACGGAATCTGGAAGGCCGGCAAGAGATGCCCTGATGTTGTTTTGTCCACGCCAGACAGTGATGTCGATATTCGGCTGTACTCCCAGGTTACCTATGGCAAGTATCTGATCTTGGCCATTGGTAACCATCCAGAACAGGCTCTTGCTCACGAGGATGTTGCCGTACTGTTCAGCATCATCCCCTCATCGGCGACCGCCGAGAGCGTAGTCACGTCAAAAGCAAGAACTTTTACTGCTGACTGGACCGAAGCGGGCGAATCCTACGCCGTGGTGGTTCGTCCTGATATGTATATTGGATACGTGGGAGCGGACATCGAGAGCTGCCAGCGATACCTGGATAGGCTCTTCATCCGATGATGGCGCAAGGATTAGGTCGATCAACAAGCTGATCGCAGGTATAATCAAGGATAGTTACAAGAATTAAGTTGCCGTTCCAGAAGAAGACGAAGAAGGACCACCTGCCCACCGAAGCAAGGGCCTGCCCACCTACATGATCCGTTTCATGTGCTTTGACATACATACAGCTATGTGGTTCGTGGAATGCTACTTCATCGAGCACCCCTGCTAGCTGGCTTGGCTGGGCCCTATGGATCCAAACCTTGACAGACGGCTATCCCATTGATCGACCGGTATTGCATCCCACCGGCGGGGAAATTTTGCTCCAGTTGCTTGAACTTCGTTGCAATGTTGTTTTGATGCTTACCCAACGCAGCAGCCGGGCACGATCGGCCCTAACCGTTTTATTATTAGCAGTCAATGGAGCAGTTCATCGCCCTTTCTCACGACGCAACGCTAGCATGAATCAGGAGCAGCGTCATCCCAGCTGGTGGTCTGAATCGGGAAGTTGAGCTTCATGTTGTGCATTTGTTTCATAGAAAATGTTATGGTTAAATCCCGTCATCCCGGATGCTTAACGGCTCGTGCCTTTTTCGGCATACGGAGCCGATGATTGATAACACATAGGAGAGCGCGCGCTTACAAGTTGTTGGGAGTGGGATATACTATTCGTGTGTTTGTCTATACGAGTACGTTGGAAAAGAGTTCGCCGTAGTGTTAGTGTGTAAGGGGGGTGCGACTACTAACGGCTAACTTCCTGTTGGAAATGTCAAGAGGCAAACAGAAATGTGACAAAGCAAGGATCATATACAAGGTGGTGCCTGGAGCGACTCATGTTATCCCACTTCATTAATCATCATCATAATCGAGGTTTTCAATTGCGGATTCCAAGGCAACACGCTGCTTTTGGAAATGTCCTTGTGTTTCGAGGACGTTTCCTTCAAACGGTTGCCCCGGTTGGAATGCAGAAGATGCTCGATTTAGCAGCTCGTGACCGGCTCTTGATTTTCCAGAGTTGCACATAGCATGTCAGTCAGTTACAGTATGGATCATCCATGGATGCTTGGCTGGTTTGGGCAGGACAGGACCTGGTCCGGAGCGGAGTGCAGAATCGGACTTTTTAGCGCTGTGCAAGGATAGGAGATAGATGTGGATGGGCATGTGGGATGCGATTAGGTGGGAATACGACTGTAGAGATTTTTCTCGTTTTTCATTTCGGTGAGTCTGCATGATTACAAAAGACGTTGAATGATTTACGGCATGTGAAAGCTAGATGACTCGCCGAGACGAACTATTTTCCATCAAGGGATCGATGGTGTTAGTTCTGATTCAGCAACGGCTTCTTCGATGACTTTCATTCCTTGTCACGGCGAGTTTCGATAATACGGGTTATGAGTAAGCCGATATTTGAAAATGCCGATATACTGTAAGTGTTGAATGCCGACTGTGCATCGGAGCACCCCCAGCACCTCGAACAGTCACATAACAAATCAAGCTAAAATAAAAAGAGAAATCAAGATGGCGTACAAAAAAACGCCATCACATGCAATCCTTGCTCTATCTGTCTATCTCCCAAGGAAGGTCTATAAGCCGGGCGAATACACGTACTACTCGTATGGGCAAACCACATGAATCCCTACAGATGCAGTGATTTTCTTCGCTTACCTCGCTCATCGTGTCGCAAATTAATTTTCCGTTCAACTTGCCTGCTAGGGCTTTGCGGCCTCCCCGGCCTCGGACAGGATTAGACAGATCCTATATTGGACGAGGGTAATGTCAGTGCGTGGCATTGATATCAGGCAAGGCTAAAAATAGAGAAGATGTTCCTCACCATGAAGTCACCCAGTCGGGCTTGCCATTGAGAGACTTGCACATGGCTCGGGAGCTCACGTTTGAGGGACTGACATCGGCGCAGAGCCAGCCATCGTCTCCGAAGCGTGTAGCCTTTTCTCGCAACAGCTTCACGGCTAGCTTCTTCGCCAGGCCTTGCCGTCTATAAGGCTCCTAGGTTGTTTGTTCAGTATAAGTGCATGCTATGCTCATCATGACGAATATTCTCCGGGGTTCAAGATGCCTGTCATTTTTAGGAACTTACTTCCACATGCACACTGATTAGGGATCCATCAGTTCCCAGCAGTGCCCACGCGATTGGTGTCTTATCTTGTCGTTTAATCATCAGATTCGGCAGGTTAACAAGCGTCTGACTGCGGTCATGCCGATTAGTTTCCGAGATGAATGCGGCCTTAGTAACCAATAGCACAGCACTGATCTGACCAAAGAAGGTTTCGGGAATGGGATTTTTCTAATACACGTACGCGGTACGGGGGATGTCAGTCCGGGACACAACTAGCTGGCAATCATCCAGATTGGCGCTATCCCAATACATGCCAGGAGGGAGATTTTCGTCCAGGAGAGGCAGCTCTTCTCTCCTCATGAGCCACTTATCATACATGCCTGATGGCCGAGGCTCGACACGGCCTTCGAATTTCTCCAGGATGGAACGAATGTCCGAGTGCAGGGACCCTATCAGGATGCGATCCGGGTTTGTGAAGAGCAATTCTTGCTTGTATTCGTTGCGCAACCGGATGACTTCTTTCACCAATTCCACCAATTGCGGCTCATATAAGTGTCTGTTACTGGCGTCGTCTCTGTTGCGCGGGTGTTCTAGGGTTGAGTAGATGTACATTTGAGTTTCCGGCTTAGAAAAGTCTAAATAGGCCGCGGTGTATGCCTTGGACTGATATTGATCAAATTGTTCTTCTGAAGACAATTCGGTATCGGAGACAAAGACAATGCGCGCATGAGGAGAGGTTCCATGGTTGAACCTTGTAGACTGTAACCGCCTCAGCAAAGGCAGAGAATAGGGCAGATCGGGAGTCAGCAGTTCTACCAGCTTTGCTGGCACTGAAGTGAATGTAACTGCGTGACTGGCCATTTTGAGTCTAGGAACCTCGTCTATCGTGTTGAGATCGAAGCAGAGTCAGGACCGCAACTGAATGGGATAATATAATTGCACGGCGAATGACTCGAATCGGCCACATTTTCGGAATAGCAACTTGTCAATGGCGGTCACGTGCATTTGTGGGATAGCGATTTCGCGATCAATGGCATGAAATGAGTCATTGACTCAGATAAACTGACATCTTTCTGTTCTTTGCTTTCTTGTTGTTTTTTGACGTTTTATCAACTCATGGATGCATCGACCAGGTTTTGATAATTACTCTTGTCTCTTTAGGAAGGTTCACGGTTCACTGGTCTGTGCACCTTGAGCCAACTGAATCATGTCTCATGTGGATAAGACGCCGAAGCCTCGGCTTGATTGATTACTCATGGCATCGGGAATTGAGCAAGGGCGATATCGCCTGAGAGTTTCTAGGTTAGCTAGCAAATGAGATACTTGCGTTGAAGAATGCATCTATCTAACTTTGTTTCGTAAACGATTCATAGCATTACATTGTTCAGGGTCGGGAATTCAGAAACATGCTTTCGAACGTAAAAAGAACAACTAGCTTCTGTATAGCAGCATTCATAAGTTTTGCAACACTCTTTAGCAGTAAGGAAGCAAAATTATCTCTTTCTATAATTATAGAAATATCCTTGTTAAATTCACGTAATTCCTCTACGCCTGAGTTTATAGCATCAATCCTTGAAATTAAACTTAATACCTGTCTGAAGGTCTTGGAGGAGGTGGCTTACATAGCTGAAAATCAACGCTGGCCGTGGTTATTAAGCTTCAACAGCCACTAGTGATACAAGCAGCCCTTGAGAATATGTGAACGTCACGTACTCAACTAAGACGCCGCTTGAGACTCAGAGACACATGGGGCGCATATGCTTCCTTCACATTGGATGAGCTGGTTAGAAAGGGCAAAGAAAAGAGGAGATCTGGCCGATGCAAGACACGACGTCATATCGCTTGACATGGCTTTTCGCACAGGAATGTTATTCAGCCCTTTCCCCGAATATTTCCAATCGTCTTCACATTTTTTTGGGATCTAGATTCACCTCTTGTAGTTAAAAAGTTGGCTGAAAAGTCTTGGCAGAGCATCTTAATGATCACATGTCTTATGAGGCTGCTTGCGGTTCGTAGTCCACCAAGTATAACTTAAGAGATTCTCAGTCCACTCATGCAGGTACAACAAATTAGCTTTCCAACATATTCAAAACTAAATTTATGTATGACGTAGTTGAACAAATATAAGTAACATTATAATCCTCTCAAAGATTCTTCAAGCTGCACATTATTTTATATCCAAACAAAATATTTAATTATAAATCATGACTGGATTCTCGTTCAAGACTCATGGGAATGCGGCAGTTCTTCCCGCTGATAGCACCCTGACTATCTCACATCCTGAATGGGGTGCCCATATAAGGTCCAGGGTCACCGCAGATACCCAAGGCTGGGTACAAGTTCCCATGGGATTTCAAATCCCAACCGATGGAAAGAGACTCGAACTCAAGTCAGTCGAGGTTACCTACGCCACAGGCTGGAAAACTATATTTGATGGTATTCAGGTCTATATGGGACAAAAGAAAATCCTGAACAAGGTTGATTTCGGTTATTCGACTGATAAAGAAACTACCGTCAAGTTTGACATCCCTGGATCTTGGCCAATCAATCAAGGAATTTCAGTTTCGTTACTTATTACGATACCTAGCGGGACAGATGAACATGGACGCTGGGCGACAATTTCATCAGTTGGGGCCTACTTCGCACATGCTTAGTGTATAGTTTACTGGACAATGTTGTTATGTAGCTGCAATAATAAGCAGAGGGACTGCTATATTCCCATCTGATTGCATTGTTTGATCGTGTGATAGCAACTGGCTATCTAAGTCATCCAAAGGAGTGTGGTGATGTGAACTCAACCTCAACCTTGGAAGCTTTCTTTATACTGAAGTCTTGGAAACGTAATATCGCAATTAGCCTCTTTTTTATATGTGCATGTTATTCTTTGCCTATAGGGACTAGATAACTATCAAGGGTGTTAAATAGCCATTTCCCTCAAAACATTGTCCAATGCTACCACAACCTAGAACCATTCGAGGTTGCCTTTGTGAGATAGGAATTTGCCGCTGATACTCTCATCGAGACCCTTGATAACAGAAAGCATGGATTCCACCGATTCCTTTGGTGAAATCATTCCTTTAACATTCGGATCATATTTCCTCAGAGTAGAAAGAATCGCCTCAAATGCTCCAGGGGCGGTTACCATATCCTTTGCTGCAAATGTTTTATTTAGTAGCTTTTCTGGCATTTTGTCTCTCAGAAACCGAATTCACGTACCTGCGTCGGTTTCAACCCAGCCCGGCGAGATGGATAGAGCCCGGATACCCTCCGATTTTAGCTCAGCCGCATACTTGGTCATGACTATTGACCCTGCAGCCTTGCTTACTGAGTAACCCATTGCAGTAGGTATCTCGCTGACTCGGGTCAATTCGAGATCTGCGCTAGGGGAAGAAATGTAGACAATCTTCTTCTCCGTTCCCTGCTTGATCAAAGGGAGAAAGGCGTTGACGGTGTGGATGAGATGCAATGCGTTCACCTTGAGCTATCCAGCCGCCGCTTTTAGTTTCATTTCCACCATCCATATACCAAGTCCAGTGCGACTTACCGGTTCGAAGAAATGGTTTTCTAGTTCTTCTTCTCTTCCAGCACTGGATTGGAGTAAGCGCGCTGTCATTCCTTTTTATATTGGACATTAATTCGAGCGCGTTACTTACAATGCACTTGGACTAAGCTCTGCTGAGTCCCCATGGAAAAATGCATTGTAAACTAGAACATCTAGCTTGCCGCCACCGATGTTGCCAATTTCTCCTGCAGTCTCCTTCAACTTTTCAGGATTGCCTATATTCGTCTCAAGTACATGTATGTTCTTTCGAGATGCAGCCAGCTCGTTTAGCGGCCCAGCAGTCTTTTGACTCCTGATCAAAGCAAAGACTTCATTCTGCGTGTCAGATGACTGATTGTTTCGGTAAGTATAAGAGGATGTCAAAGCTTTCGTGATTGACGTCTGGCACATACTAGCTGATTCACGTATTCAAACTGGTATGGTATAAGTCAGAGATGCCAATATCATGTGTAGATCACAATATGCTTACACCTATTCCCCGTGTTGCTCCTACGATAGCCCAGGACAGCATTTTGACTGAGTCTGATGCTAGAAGATGACAAAAAAGTTTGAGGACGTGATCCCAGATAATGCTGCACAGTTATAGTGCTTCTTCAGGCCCTGATACTGGCATGATGGCGTGGAGTGCAGAAGAGAAATATTTATATCTAGAGGAATCGTATCTTAGATACCATGTACGCGAGATTGTTCGCTGTAACATACTCCCTCCACAAGATCGGATTTATATGCGGACTTTGTCTGACGCAATAGGGGGAGATTTGCATTCGAGGTAGTCTTCGGAATAACGATTGAGGATGTGAGCGTAGTTGAGGGTAGTTGAGCGTATTGATCGTATTTTGTCGTATTTGATCGTATTACTTCTCAATTCTGCTTTTTGGCGGACGAAGAAATAAGTGAGTTTAGATGAAGTAAGCTGAACCAAGGACCACTGTGTATAGAATAATGATCAAATCATTGGTGTCTTAGAGGAAGGCTTGTCCACCACCAACAGAGGCTGGACCCCATCATACTCGGCATTGGCTGTTGCAACTACTTGGCTAAATCTATATTTGATACTGGTATATGGACTCATAATCACACCTAGTTGTTTAATCACCGGTGAATATGGCTGGGTGCGGCGTTTTACTGTTTGGTGATGGACGCCGAGGCAACGATGATAACGCGGAATTAGACATTAGGTCTATATCTCAAAGAAGAATTTCTGGCTGACACGGAGTCTTGAGGCGGGCCGATTCCGCCTGCGACGGAATTACACTCGAAAAGGATTTACATAGAGGTTCTATCTGCGAAAATAGAACTGTAGATCTTAGTACAGTCAGGATGATTAATGTTTAGTCACCCATCTTGTAAGCTACAAGTGCATCTTAACTGGATATATTCACGACAAGGCGATTGATACCATCTGGATAGCTCTTGTATATGACTTGGTTTAAACCTAGCCCCAATATTGACTAGCCTACACATGCTGAGGTGATGAACATTTACGGAAAATTATATGATGGCAAAGCTGTATGTACTGCAATTTTTGCGTGTAGCCTGACGTCCTTCAAGTGACAGATACTTGATACGCTGTTAGAGGCTGATTGACAAGTTGGTTCGAACTCTAGACAATTGCCAAGATGCGCCTCCTGAAACGGAGATACGGAGTTGGCGGAATTAGGAATTATAGGGCAACGCGATGGTCCCAATCAATGGTTGCTTAGAGAATGATTACCGCGAATATGCTTCCACAATGCGGTGCCGTTGTGAGCGTTGGTCCAATTCTGTCCCTTGGATCGAAGGATATGCGAGATGCACTTTCAGGTTAGGATAATTCGTGAAGCTGCCTCATGTACAATGCGCTTTTGTTCTACACTCCCACAGCATCTATCGATGTCCGAAATGCAGCACTCGAGGTGATAAAATGCGCTCTTAAAAGCACCATCCACGATATGAAATAGGAAACGAGTCCGGGGCTGAGAGATAGTTTGAGTACCAATGCGAGGATTCAGAGCCAAAAGTACCCTCGCCATCAAATGAGCCAGGTTTATGACCATACCGGTGCCAAGACAGGTGAGCACGAGCACGAGCACGACATTCATTGCCTTCAATTCAGTGCCTGACCAGTTCGTAGTCCATTTCTGGCGAGAACAGCCCATCGTTGTCTTCATGCAATCGCTCATTTTGGAGGCCCTCTCCGTTATATAATGTCAATTCTCTTGGAGACATCAATCGTATTCAGTGGACCGCCGAGATCCGGCTTTGCTCCACACTCGTTGGCAGTTGGTTGTGTAAGATGGTTCAAGAATTTCCGAAGGATTTCTAGCCATCTTAAGCCACACGAGTGGGGATTTTGGCGATCCTCGCTGCCGCCCGTGTCTCGATAGTGGCTACTTCACGATTAAACGAGAAATAGAATGAGTTGTGAGGTGACTTCTTGTATGAATGGACCCAAATAGTCATGCTGACACATGTTGAACCAAGACCCTATTTTGGAACAATGGCAACTTGTTCCGAGCTGAGTTCTGAAGAGTTGCCAGAACATGTCTATATAATGAGAGAAGATTCAGCAATGTTGAGTATTTGCAAAACAACCGTCTTGGGTTTCTACGACTCATCTCTTATTGCATTGAGCATTTGAGCTATTGGTTGACATTGAACATCGACAACGGCACGATATCCTAACTTGAGAAGCTTATTCTTCACGTTGGGGCCTATCTTGAAGCAATGGCTGCAGGCAAGATTCTGGTCACGGGCGCAGGAGGGCACCTCGGTGGTATAACGCTTGATCTGCTCCTCGAAAAACTGCCAGCTTCGCAGCTTGCCGCCATTTCGCGAGACCCTACTAATAAGCTCAAGCGCTTTGCCGACAAGGGAGTTGCGACATATAAGGCTGACTATAATGACTATGATGCGCTTCTCGCCGCGTTCCAGGGCATTGAAAAGGTCATGATGATTGGTGCGCATGCTTTCACTGATCGCATCCGACAGCACTATAATGTAGTCACCGCTGCAAGGCAAGCCGGCGTCAGGCACATCGTTTACACCTCGGTGCAGCGCCAGGAGGGGGCTGGCATCGCGATGTGGGATGTCACAGAGAGTGATACGTTTACTGAGCAGGCAATCAAAGCCAGTGGAATGGACTACACTATCATGATGCAGCCGCCCTTTCTGGAGACCTTTTTTCTTTATATCGGCGCCAACGCCCTCGAAGAAGGAATCAACGTTCCCTTTGGCAAAAGCAAGTTTGCGCCCGTGACGCGCGACGACCTCGCGGCGGCCAATGTCACCGTGCTGACGGTGGAGGGACATGCGAATAAGACGTATAAGCTGAGTGGCAACGAGGCGTTTTCTTTTGCGAAGATTGCCGAAATCCTGGGCCAAGCCAAGGGCCAGAAAGTGTCTTCCAAGAACATTAGCGAGGAAGAGTATCTCAAGTGGAAAGGGTTCGAGGGCCAACCTGAGCAATTGCCACAATTCCGACTGGCTTGGGTTCGGGCGATGAATGCTGGCAATTTCGAGGAGATAACGGGCGACTTGGAGAGATTGATTGGTCGCAAGCCAACAGAGTTCCGCGATTACGTGAGATCGAATTATCCTCCTACAAAGGGACTCTTTTGACGACTAAAGTTGGAAGGATTCTCAGTTTGCAGATGACCCTTTGGAGAGTCAGTTGAGTTGGGGCGTCAGCAAAGATAGCAAATTACTTATCACAACTCATTCTTTTCTTATTCAACACAGAATAATACAACTCATTACAGAACTGTATGGGTGGTTTACAAGCCACAGTTGGGCAACTCTAATCCAGGCTATCGCAAGCCATGAGAACGCCATGCCTGCGGGGAGCTCTGTTCAGCTTACACGTCCGCGGACTTGCTCGTGTCACTCTTTACAATGGCTTTGATGTAAGCCAATAGAATAAATAGCATAACTTAGTTGTATGTAATCAACAAATAAATACTTCTATATAAACCGAGGGGCTTTGTACGCGTACGATGTATACGGTCGAGATTCTTTACTCATATTGAAGCCAAATAGAGATATTCTTCAACGCATTTCGACTCCTCGCTAAGATGTCTTCAAAAATTGTCCTCATTTTGGGCTATGGACAGCGAATTGGTGCTGCCGTAGCTCGTGCTTTTGCCAGCCGCGGCTACAAAGTGGCGGTTGTCTGCCGCTCAGATAAAGTAGCGGATACTCCCGATGACTATCTCTCAATTAAAGCCGATTTATCGAACGCGTACAATGTTGAGGATGTGTTTACTCAAGTTAGAAGCAAGCTAGGGATTCCAAGCGTCGTTGTGTATAACGGTAAGGAAGTCTTTCACTCATCAACCCAAAGGATTTAAGCTGAAGTATCTTGTGGCTAGCCTTTGTACTTTCCATTCAAGGATTTGATCAGCCCTTGTCAAGTGTAATAACAGATGCGCACGTTAACACCTTTTCTGCTTATGCTGCCGCCCAACAGGCAGTCAAGGGTTTTGCGGAATTACCTTCGGATGCATCAAAAACGTTTATTTATACCAGCAATAAGCTACATATCATGACTTTGGAGCCTCTAATTTCGATGGGCATGGGAAAATCAGCAAGTGCTCATATGATTCATTATCTGTCTGAAGTTTACAATAGCTCTGGCTACAAGTATGTGCGTGCGTTCCCGGCAAGATGTGATGATGCTGACAATGATGTGCACAATGCAGGTTCTATCACACAGATGAGCGGGAGTCAAATGGAGAGCCAGCATATGATAAGCTAGATGCTGAGGCTCATGCAGACTTCTATATTGAATTGGCCGAAAAAAAGGATCAAGGGCCCTGGAACGCAACTTTCGTGAAAGGAAAAGGGTATGTAAAGTTTGATGAGAAACCAATCCATGGCGGCCGTTTTCCCGGCGCATGATTGTGTGAGGGCGGGCTTTTTTCTTTGCTATGGACTTGCGACTTGCAGCAATACTCTTCTTTGTTATTCGAGAGAGCTAGCACGGTGCTGCCTGATATTAGAGCAGTAATACCCTTGGAGGAAATTTAAGACTTCTTCATCCGCATCTCCGAACAATGTATTGTCATATCATCAGAAGTATCCAGTTAATCCATCTTAACACCAAGTTTACCCACACTTCGGAGACCCCAAAGGCTTACCAAGACCGATGCAAAACCCAGCCCACAGTTATATATCCAACCAGCCTTGTAACCCCGTAACACGGCTTCATTCATATTGTGAATTTGTGAAGATGCGGTAACTTGCTGCGCAATCACTGCAGTTGTTGCAATTCCCACACTCTTTCCGATCTGAGAAAGCATCTGGAAGACGGCACCCGCCAAAGCTTGTGTCTTTGTGGGAAACGCGGACGTTACCACGAGATTGGCAATGGTATAAATGAGATCCGCTCCTAAGGGATTCATAGCCATTGCTTGAAATACTGCCCGCCAGTAATTTGGGCCATCTACACCACACAGTGTGGCTAACAGTAGCGGAGCGATGCCGCTTACAAGGCAGCCAGCCGGAACGGCAAACGAAGGCCTCAGATACGGGAGCAAGATGCCAATAGCAACATTCATCAATGCGCCGCAAATTGGTGCCGGTAAGAAATAGAGCGACGAGGTCAAAGGCGAAAAGCCGCGTACTTCCTGCAAATACAATGCCGTAAACTGCTCGCTGGCATTGAGAGATCCCCAGATTAAGAAGACAGTTACGCAGACGGTAGTGAAGGGCAAGTTCTTCCAAATGTCATTAGGGATCAAAGCTGGTCGCCCGCGTTGTTTCTGGTGATTCATCCACGCTGCAAAGGCAGGCATAAGTGCAACCCCAGCGCAGAGCATGACCAAGTTTGCCGGCTCACGTATTCTCTCGCTCGCATCAGACCCTGACAGAACAGCCAGCTCATACGACAGGAGTGCGAGTGCCATGCTAATAAGAGTACAGCCAATCCAATCAATGTCTCGTGCAAGATGATGGAGAGTCTCCCGACCCAGAGCAACACCATCTATACCTGCTGGCAATGCCCACACAGCCACCAGCAGCACGGCAACATTGAGAATCGCTGTGATGTAGAATCCCCAACGCCAGCCAATCGTACCGCTGAAGACGCCACCCAATACCAGTCCTAGTCCAAAACCCACCGCTTGGCCGCTGCCCATAGCAGCGAATGCGGCGCTGCGGCTTCGAGGGCTACTCGCAGCGGGAAAAGCGCGAGCTGCGATTCCAACAGCGCTGGGTAAACAGAAAGATGCTGCTACTCCCGCAATAGCTCGAAGAGCAATCAATTGCGAAGGACTATTTGACAATCCGGCACCTAATGCGCTTGCAGATTGCAAAAGGGCGCCGACTAGGCAAACGCGTCGACATCCGACGACATCAGCGGCACTGGCACAGAGAAGAAGCGTGCAACCGCATGCTAGAGCAAAGGCCGAGGCCGGCCAAAGCTGAAGCTCTGGAGGAAAGTTCAGGTCTGCTGCAATTACCGGAATGCAAACCGTCAATAACCCAGCCAAGAGATTGCTGATGCCACTAATGCATGTGATGCAGAAGATGATGGCAACTGTTCGGCTCTTTGAGACAAGGATTTGGGGCTCGGCGTGTTCAATTGGCTGAGAGAGCTCGCTGAATATAGTCGCAGTAGGGTTTGGAGCTGTGTTCAGCTCGATAGCTGAAGTCACTGGTGAGGGCGACATGATTGCTGTAGTTTGTGTGAAGACTCAACAAAGGGTCTTCGGTGTCTTTGCCTGGCTTATTCGTGTAGGCCTGAGGACATAATTACGGCGACTCCTGGCTATGCCATTTATATTTCGAGAGCGAGTCTTTGTTGAACGCTCATTCTGGCAATTGATAGAATACGTGGTCAGTTGAGTCGACGCGTGGTCAGGACAGATTGACGATCCACGCTTACCTTCGTATAAGGACGAGAGACTCAAGCATGTGATTGAGCTGCGCTAGTCTCGTCCTCTTTATTACAAATACACTTCCTGTTTTTACTTAGAAGTTGAGTCATTATGTAAGTTATAAGCTTTGGGATAGGATAGATGGCAAACTTCGGGGTGTGTAAGTAGGCTAAATGCATTCCGACATCGGATTCAAGATTGGCCGCATCATCTATGGCGATGTAATGACGGATTGTATCCCATTGAAAACATTAATCAACAATTCTCATCTAGCAATCAATTACAATCGTTAATCGTTCGAGAGGCCCAACCGTTTGTTGCTGGGGTGGTTCTGATACGGAGAGCGAAGTGAAACGCTCACAATGCCACCAAAGAATCATTACACGGAAAATATTTAGGACCCACAATAAGCTAGCTCAGAGTGCTCAATGACCAAAGCACCCCCCCAAGCATAAATCCCAATACTGGCGATTAAGTCAGTATGATTGGCAAGATGCTGACACGGGTAAGCAACCGGCCGGAACCTGGTGCCGAAATGTAGCCTGCTCGCTGAAACTAATCAAGTTACGAATTGGCAATTGGTAAGCCCGTGGCTCCAGGTGTTGTTCAAGTTAGTTGGGAATGTGGACATTTCCTATTATGAACTGGTTGTCTCCAGCTAGAATCGCTGCTAACCGTCGAAATTGCATAACTGTAATGGAACTCCGAAATTAACTAGAGTGTGTGACACTGGTAACAGCACAGAAGCAATGGCATTTGGTAAGGCAGATGACTCCTCTGGAAAGCAGAAAGGGTCAATGATGATGCAGTTGGCAAATGAGCATTATCCCTTCTCGTCCTAGAATGTGGGGGAATGCTGGGCGAGCGTTTACTAGTCTCCGCCTAGCTCATAGATGTAGTCGATTCTTACAGCTGCTTAGCCATCTTCCAAGTCATCTGGGCGAAGCATTGCTTGTGATTCCACACGTATCATTGAGTTGGACTTTCAAAAATGCAATGATCTGGTCTTAAAAATACATACAGTGCATCATCATGGCCATATTCTATGCTGACTATATATTGACGACGTACCGCTTCTCATGCAGTGTTATCTTAACAAGAAACCCCCCTCATATACTTGATCTCTTTAGAATATCCAGTTACACGTACAATCCACGACCATGACCAGTTTTCAGCCTTCTCATATTCTAGTTCTTGGCCCGACCGGTAATGTCGGTAAAGCGATTATGGATGCCATTGTGAATGCCAACCCAGCATTCCCCAGGGTCTCCATTCTTACTTCAAAGGAGACGGCTGCAAATAAGTCCGATCTAATCGATGGCTGGAAATCGTATGGTGTGTCTGTCGTGCTGGGAGATGTCACGAATCCCCAGGACATTAAAACGGCATACAGCGGAGTGGATACAGTTATCAGCTGTCTTGGAAGAGGAGCGCTCGAGGCACAGAAGGAGCTTATCCGACTGGCTGAAGAGTCCCCAACTGTACGCTGGTTTTTCCCTTCAGAGTTTGGTACAGATCCGGAACATAATGAACGGAGCGCACAAGAGAAGCCGCATCAAACAAAGCTAGCAATTCGGAAGTTTATCCGCGAAAACACGAAGCAGCTAAATGTGACCTACTTGATCGTGGGGCCGTATTTTGACATGTGGGTAGACCAGCGAAAGTGGAGCGACGGACTTGGAGGAGTTGATGTGGTGGCAAGAGAGGCAATCTTGACTGGAGATGGAGACACCAAGATTGGCTTCACAACTTTGAAAGAGTGAGTGACACCTAGCTTCTATAGAAGACAATGTGCGGAATAAGGGCTAATACATGTTTCATCAGTGCGGGAACAGCAGTGGTCGCAGCGTTACGCCATCCAGAAGAGTCTCACAATGCAGTTTTGAGAGTGGCATCCTTTGTCAAGACTTCAAACGAGGTATTGAGTGAGTATGAGAAGCAGCTTGGGGTCAAATTTAGTGCAAAGTACATCTCTCTGGCCGATCACGAGGCCACAGAAGGGAGCATGTGGGAAAAGGGAAGTCCATGGGCGGTGGTGGCAGCCTTGCGTCGTATCTGGGCAACCGGTGGTGCCATGTATGACCACTTTTCAAACGAAGATATTGGTTTGGGTAACGGTGGAATGGAGAGTCTTGAAGAGGCAGTTCGAAAACATATCAACAGTTATAAGTAATGGTGGGATGCGAATATCAGGTTATATATTATGAGCCCACACGAGAGACTCTTGGAGGTACTGGGTGGAATTGACGTGTTATTTGTTATCCAATAACCCTATGGCAATACTTATTTGTCTTTCTATTGATATGAACCTTAATGTATGCGTAATTCTTGGGACTGTCTGTGGCACGCACTTGCTCAGCGACGCCACACTGGGCATATGCAACTTCCAAGTTACATGTGAACTTCCATCCCGTCACGAGACGGAGGTATGCATGTCTTCATCTTCATAATATCTATCACTCGTGAGATTCCCGAAAAATGGCAGACATAGTGCCTTCTGACGCACTGGATTATGAGGCTTATCGCTTATCATCAATTACGCTCCAAACCGACGGTGAAACCCCCGTCGCTACCAAAGGCATCTGCAACCTGAAGCGAAAGACAGAAGAAGGTGAAGTTGAAGACGACACTGATACACAGATATCCAAGAAGCAGCGCGCTCTCCATCACCATGACGCGTCATCTCCGGGCCTCTCTCCATGTCTTATTGCCTTGATTCGTCCACCCGAGCCATCGTCCATAAATGGCATTCTTCGACAACACTGCCGAAAGAGCCTCTACGTGAAGCCGTTGTATTAGAAACTACAGCACTTAGAGCTGTTGGGCTGTCAATTTCATGCTAAGATCGACAAAGAGCAGATTGCCCGTCATGCTGAAAACGCCGGAGGCTTCCAAGGACAGTCCCAAGGAGAGATCGGGAGAGACCAAGTCCCAAGGAATACCACAGAATTACCTCCTGACATCATTATTCGACGTGCTGTAAAGGAATTTTCCAGGTTTACATTCCCTTTAATCCTATCCAACGTCATGCGAGACATTCTCAGAAAATGTGGCATGACCCGTGACAAGCAGCAAGTATCCCCTCAACATGACCTGGCGGCGATGAATAATTGCTGACCAAGGCAAATCACAATTCAGCTCTGGCCTCGATTTTTACTTCAACGGCCGTCATGTTACCAATCTCTATACCTATGGTATTTTCTCGCGCACTTCATACGAAGCCGACGGGCCCAGTCTTGCGTTTCTCAGTCTTCGCGACGTCAGCCAACAACGCGACATGTCGATTAGGTTCCCTTGGCATGTCGAGAGAAGCTCACCAGAGTATAGAATTGCAGAGAAGAAAAGGAACAGCGTGCGGCCTGTCAACAGGTCGAAGATCCATATATTGCGGCTGTTTTAATAGCCTTGGCTCAGAAGCAGCAGCGTCGACAGCACGCCGTTGCAGGGACACAAGCGGATACGCCGAACAGGGAAGACGCATCAGATGGCGAATCAAAGGCTCACAGAGTTTTCCTCCTTGCACATACGGCAATGGATAAGCCATGCCTTTACTTTTACACTGCCAGGGTACCTTCCTCGTTCCTCGATCGATTAGACTATCCGTCGGAAAATATCCCAAGTCGTCCATTTCGCATCAAGTATCATCAAATTTCGTTCTCATCCCTTGATGCAATGAAAATGGATCTGAAGTTTGCAATCTCTGTGATGCACGGCGAGGAATACGTCTTCTAATTGACGTTGCTTCACTCAACTCCACGATCAATGTGTATCTTTGCCTCGCAAACGAATATCATGCACTTCCACATTTACCTACAGTAATCCAAATTAATTTGGGACTTCTGAGCCATCGCTGATTTTTCTTCGAATTCGGGTGGGGCATAGCATCCTCCAGATCACAGCGGGAAACGTCGCCTACACGGGCACCATTAAACAACAATCCACGTGTCTCTCAATCGCAAGTTTTGCCTTTGCAACTATTCGCAACCAGGTACTCGACTGTTTCTTTTTCCGTCGGGATGCTCCGCTGCAGAGACAGTGTCACTTTCTTTTTCGGCGAATTGGTCTTCAGATGAGATCTCTCGGATGTAGTAAATGGAATGGCTATTTGGCGTGGTCTTTCTCTCAGCGAGCGCTGTATTTGCATCACGAACTGTAATAAGTTCCCCAGCCTTTGAACCTTTTTTTTTTTTTTTTTTTTTTTTTTCAGCGAAGCATAGTCGGATAAACTCTGGAAGCACCGTAGATACCCCAAGATATCCATCTATGTTATAGCCTTATGGTTACAATAAAGCGTCGTTCATATCATTGGTTTGCGATGTAGACGTTACGATGGGCTTTTATTAAAACTCATTTACAGCCCACTTGATAAAGAGATGAATTTTAGCCTCTACTAACTGTTTACAATATCCACCGAAGTATTATATTTATATCAGTGGGGAAGAAGCGACTGGTTGTTGTCATTACAGGGTGAGACACAATCTTACTCTCACAATAGAATAATTTCTAAGCTTAAACTGATAGTATCGCGTTTCCCCTTCTGTCTACCCTGAAAAGGCTTTCCAACACATGTCTGTGCTCGAAAGTACGATTACGGAGAGAAAATATTAGGAAAATGCGACATTACACGCGCCTCCACAGAATCCTAGAATGTGTTTCACCACGCTAAGATGTGCAAATTTGTATTTTTGGAAGGCTGAATAACAAGTTTCAGTGTAATTTATAAGTGGCCTATTTAAGGATAATTCCGAAGAATCCTTGTCATCGCCCAGACTTGATAAACTCTTGTTTAGAGCATGTTGACAACTAGGAAATCCACAAATGATCTCACGATTCACTTTTGCCATTGACGGAAAGTTCCGTCTGGATACAACCTGTCTGAGCTTTCACCCCTTCCCGATCATACATGGTTTCTCTTATGCAGACGGGTTTTGACCGCTTTAACATGATAATTGCCGCATAAATCCGCAACAGCCCGCGGATCCCGCTGCCCGGCACGGATGCACAACGGCGGCCGAACCGATTTCTTCTGGCGCTTCGTATTCGTCCTTGTCCCCCATTTAAGTGAACCCCCCGTGTAGATCTGCAAAGCTTGTGCCTATGGCCCCATATATACCCTGCTTATTTCTGTGTCAACACGCGTACGGAGAATCTCTTGTCTAGATCGCGTTCGGCATGTATTCGGAACGGGCCTTGAGCGCCACACGATCTATATATTCCTTAAATCTCTCATGGCCCCCAAAAATTTCACGCTGCTAATGATATCATTGCCGCAGAAGCCGCTCTGAAGAGGGGGCTTTGCTGTTCTAGAAAAAGTCCGCGGATGGAGCAGTTTATAAACATAGGGGCCATGGAAAACTTGAGTCGACATCCCGCCGTTCTCCGAGACAACAAACTTCCAAGAACTAGTGTTGCTTCATCTTCATCATTGCAAGCTTGAATTTGTTGGAATATGGAAACGCGTTATGTGTCACCACTTATTTGTCATTTCGCCACGCAAAATGTTCAACGTTGTGCGTCGAGGCATTTACCGCTTTGGTCTTCGGAAGACCTAAATGTGCAGTGAATCATAGGTAGGCTATGCGGAGTATTTTCAGGTGGTGTACAGGTAGAGTTATAAGCAGCCTTCGGATAGAGTGAATCTACTTGGCATCCAGCTTTTCAATGCTGGATTATTCATAGGATCGTCATAGTTCAGTATTCATAAATATATTCAAGATGTCAACTTGCCATCTACGTCCCATTGACTTCCCCAAAGAAAACATGGTGGGACGCTGCGCAGTGGGTATAGAACTCCGATTGGATAGGGCCGGAGACATCCCTCAACTATGTCCGCGGTAATGCCCCTGAATAATACCTGGCTATAGTGGACTCTCCACGGACCAGTGGCTATGGATAGGTCACATTCTGGAATAATGCAACCCTTATACTCAACCTAGATCTCGTATAGCATATCATACAGTAAGGGTAGCCCTGGGTGAAAGCCGGTGGGATAGATATCTCGGTATTGCGTCTGCAATGCCTCGGTAGGCACTTTGGCGACTCTGATAGAATAGATATACACGACATACAGCATTCAAATAGGAGAGTTCAAAAACATATATATTGGTGGTCTTTGCCAGTTAAATCTAAACATATACTTCTCCTCGGTACAAACAAAGTTGTACAAGCAAATCAGTTACAATCAAGATGGGTTCAGTCGTTGAAACTCAAGAGACACGCTCGCTCATCAATATCATTGACGATGATGCTGCAAAAGAGCCAAATCGTCCGTTCATTTTCATCCCACGATCTAATCAACCTCAAGATGGCTGGGAGCCAGTCACCTATGGACAGATGGCTAATGCTGTCAACCATGTCGCCCACACCATCAAAGAGATGGCCGCCAACCATATACAGGAAGACAACTTCCCAACTATTGCCTACATTGGACCAAATGATGTACGATACATTATCATCATGCTTGCCTGTATAAAAGCCAAGTGCAAAGCGTTTTTCACTTCGCCTCGAAACACCATCGAGGGTCAGCTGTCTCTTTTGGAAGCTACCGATTGTCACTATTTTCTCTACGGAGAAGGCTATCAACCAGTGATTAAGAAGGTACTTGCACAGAGACAGATGCACGCGTCTCAAGTGCCGAGTGTCAAGGAATGGATTACAGCCAAGTCAGACTACTTTCCTTATGAACACACGGCATACGGGTCCCGATGGCATCCTTGGATCGCTATTCATACGAGCGGTTCAACTGGGATGCCAAAGCCGATTGTGATAAACCAGGCCAATATTCAACTCTGTGGTGCCCTTCGGCACTATCGTGACGAACGAAATAACCCTTCTCTGTACGAAGGATGGGCTTCTCGAGCGTCACGATTGTTTTGCCCGATGCCTCTGTTCCATGGTGTTGGAATCGCTGCCTCCACAATGTTTACTGTCTATTACCGCTTGCCTTGCGCATTAGGTATTCCTGAGAGGCCATTGAGCGAAGATTTGGTCAAAGAATGCCTGGCTAACTCTGGTGCGGACGCGGCTCTATTGCCGCCATCCATTATTGACGGCATGTCACAGACAGAAGACGGCCTCAAAGCGATAACAAAGCTCAATTTTATCAGCTATAGTGGAGGCAACCTCTCAGGCGCCGTGGGGGACAAACTCGTGGCCAATGGTGCGTTCATCATCAACATGCTAGGATCCAGCGAGTAAGTTTACAGCCCGATAATTGTCAATCCGTTAAATAATGAGCATGAGCTAACAGCATCTTAGGGCTTTCCCTATGGCGCTACAATTTCAGTCCGATCCTAAGCTTTGGCAATACTTTATCTTTAACACCGAAGTTATGGGGGCAAAATTCACCCCTACAATGTGGGATGGGATTTACGGGCTTACGATTCAGCGTCAAGACCCCTTGGACCCAGGCCTACAGCCTACATTCTATAATTTTCCGGACAAACAAGAGTTCGTCACGGGTGACTTATTCCAGGTTCACGATACCCTACCTGATCACTACAAATATTACGGACGAAACGACAACGTCATTGTCTTCTCCAACGGAGAAAAGCTCAATCCTGTGACCATCGAAGACATTGTCGTCAGTCATCCTTCTGTCAAGAATGTCCTTGTGGTTGGCCAGGAAAGATTCCAGCCGGCAATGATCCTTGAACCTAAAGGTCTGCCAAAAGACGATGCCGAGGCGGAGGCACTGATTGATGACGTTTGGCCCCTTATTCAGAAAGCAAACGAGCACACCGTGGCGCATGGTCAGATTGTACGGGAGCTGGTTGCACTCTCTGACCCAAATATGCCATTCTTCATCGCAGGCAAAGGCACTGTGCAAAGAGTTCAAACAGTCAACTTGTATAAAGAGTACATCGACGGCATCTATGATCGCGCTGAAGCCACTTTGAGCAACGTCACCCTCGATATCACCAGTCGAGAAGGATTAGCGTCTTCGATCCATGAATTGCTGAGAGACAAGCTCGGTATTGAGCAGCTTGAGCGAGATGCTGACTTTTTCGCTATCGGTATTGATTCTCTGCAAGTCATGACTATCAGCAAGTTGTTAAGAGGCGGCTTGAAGAGGTCTGAAGTCGAATTCGACGAGGGTATCATCGCCACTCGCGTCATCTACTCTAACCCTTCGGTCGATCGCCTCGCAACATTTATCTTTCGATCCATATCTCCGTCTGATGAACAGGAGGTTTCTGAAAGCTATCATGCGCAACAGATCAAAGAAATGCAGGATATGGTCGCCAAGTACACCCAAGACTTGCCAGAGCGCAACGTGGGCCAGACGAACCCCAACGATGATGATCAAACAGTCATTGTAACTGGATCAACCGGATCTCTGGGCTCGTACATACTGGACCAACTCATCTCGTCATCACGCGTCAGTAAAATATACGCACTCAACCGTGGCGGTGATGGAGGCTTTTCTCGGCAATGTGTCGTGAGCGCAAGCCGCAGCCTTTCGCTTGACTTTTCCAAGGTCGAATTCCTCGGTGTGGATGTCTCCAAGCCAAAATTTGGACTCGACGCTGCAAAATACGCACAATTGCTCTCTTCGACTGATAGAATTATTCACAACGCTTGGCCAGTCAACTTCAACATGAGCATTGCTTCATTTGAGCCGTACATTCGCGGAGTTCGTCACTTTGTAGACTTTGCTGGCGCATCCTCCAAGAAAGTAGCTTTGGTCTTTGTATCAAGTATTGGTACTGCGATCAACTGGACGGCTAGTGAGCCTGTGCCTGAGCGACGTCTCGAAGACCCAACGTTGGCGGATCTGGGTTACGGAATATCCAAGCTGGCTAGTGGCTGGATCCTGGATGCAGCGGCGGAAAAGTCTGGCTTGGCCGCTGCATCTGTGAGGGTTGGTCAAATTGCAGGACCCAAAGAAGGAAATGGCATTTGGAATCCGCAAGAGTTTGTCCCCAGCTTGATTGCTAGTTCGCTATACCTTGGTGCTCTTCCCCAGAGACTCGGTATATACCAAAATGTCGACTGGGTTGCAACTGAGGATGTCGCTGGCATTCTTATTGATCTTGCCGGAATATCGAAGCCTGTCCCTCTCTCCGAGATCAGCGGCTACTTTCATGCCCAGAACCCTACAAAGGTGCAATGGCCCGAAATGGTTGAAGTCTTGCGAGACTTTTACGGAGATCGCATCAAGGAAGTCGTCAGCCTCGACAAATGGGTATCATTACTCGAAGCATCGGCCGCAGAAGGAGGAAATGTCGACAAGAATCCAGGTGTCAAACTTATCGACACATATCGAGGCTTGAGCGAAGTGGACAAGACCGGTGTGGCTCCCCTCAGCTTTGCCATGACGCGTACAGCCTCCAAAAGCAAGACGGCTGCTGCCTTGCAACCTATTACGCCTGAGCTAATGCGAAAATGGTGTGAAGGTTGGAACTTTTGAGAATAGGGGGAGTTGGGTGTGGATGATGTAGTACCAGAATATCACTGGCTTGTGAGATTTGTTTCCCTGTGTATAATATTACCTTAAGCATTAATAGATTGGCAATTATAGTCTTGGATTCTACCATTATTATTATGAAATGACTTCTTCAATGGTGATTGAGACTATCTCGATGTGCCACTGATACGACTTCTTAACTTAATAGTGATGAGAATGTGAGACTATCTAAACTATCAATAACCCAATAGTAGAAAAATCCATTATTGACATCTATTTACACATTCTCATACCAATTGTTTTGATTTCAGCGTTGCAAGTCGTCCGTCTCGGGGCCGGCAGGTAGGTTACGACCAGCGCCATGCTGATGTACCATGGCATATCTTGGATACCAGCGACCGATAACCCCAGTCAATGGCCGGAGACTTTTGAGTTTGACGTGATTTATGCCTCAACATCTGGGATGCATCACCTTCCAAAGTTTACAACATTGCCATGCAGCTCGTCCGGCACGATTCCATCGGGCCCTCGATCGTCGATCTTCTTCTTCTTACATTAGTAAAGACTTTGAACGGAATCCATACTAATTTCAGCGGTCACTAAAAGTCAGCTTTTGTCGGTCTCTGGTATTACAGTATACCTGTATTCTTCACGGATACGGAGTACTAAGCCAGGCTCGAGGTGGATACTGCTGCCAATACGGCCAATATGGCCAGTAAGCCAGTGTGAGGAAAACTAACATTGGGCGGCATATGGGTAAATTAAGCTCACTGTCGGTATTTCATCGCCTGAAACAATCATTGGTCTACTTGAAGGATCGTGGAACCATTGGTCCATTTTTAATCGTACTGAAGTAATGGATCAAGCAGATTTAGGTTACCGCTTACCTAGTACCTCTGTCTCTTGGCACCGGCTGAGATAGCGGCATCTCTTCTGCTTGTGTCTACTGGTGGCCAGATCTACCTCTATTTACTTTACAACGTGTTTCCGGTCATCGGAAAGCAATACCTGATAATATTTTACGGAGCATATTCGTTACAATCCTAATTGTTTTGTTTACAGCTTGCCACGCCTCGGCTGCACAGAGGGTACCTTTGCAGGTCCAGCTAATCATGATGCTGCCTCAGTCAAAGTTGGAATCTGTGTATTACTCACAATAGCCTAGAATTGGCAACAGCTAACCAGACATCTCTATAGAAGAGAAGAAAAAAAAGTCACCGAGGGAGATTGATTACCATATGAGTTTGAGCTTTTGACACGTCGATCCATAAAATATACTTGGGACTAAGGCAATCAGTGAGAAAGGGGCCGAAGCTGACAAGTGGAAACTAACAGAGGCTGGGCAACGCCCTGGACAGTCCGGTGTAGACCATCATCCTAATCGGGCAATTTTGGGCATTGCGCTAAAATCATGGTCGTGACGCTGGACACACGATGTCCACCATATTCTTCTTTCGTAATAAAGTGTGGTCGTCGCAGGCATCATGGGCTTACAAATTTAGGTTTGAAAGAGATGGAAGAACAAAGTGAAAGAAGAAAATTTATAAGCCGGCGTACCCGTCAGCTCGATGAGGAGGACATATAAAGAACCATGGACTCTTGTTACAATGGGGTTGCGGTCCCATGCTAAGCAACCAAAACACTTTCCCACAATGTACGGAATGGTACGTGACTCGCCCTTTGGGCAGATTGTCCGATTCGTCACCAAGAATACGTATTTCCGATATCCCGAAGAACAAGAAGGGTTTACGCACCCCTACTACACCTCCGATCCTTTCCCAAAGGAGGCCGAGGCAGAACAATCTACGACTTCGAATGCCGGCCTAGAGGATACTGCCACCCTTGGTTCTGGCAAACAAGGCGATCGAGATTCTACAGGAGATCTTCCGATCTCTGGATCTGATGAAGATTTGGAGAATAACAACACGGAGAACCCTATTGAAAGGGTGGTTACGATCCAAAGTCAGCATGAGGCGCATAGAACGGAGAGCCGCGCTATTAAGCCGACGCAAACAAGCGACGGGATGATAGTGGTCGATTGGTACACTACTGGTATTACATTTCTTTCTTACTCAACATGGTTTTGTTTTATTTTGGACATAATTGAATGACCGTGTCTTAGATGATCCTGAGAACCCGCAAAATTGGAGTGCCTTTCAAAAAGGCTTTATCGCTTTCCAGATTTGGTAAATAAACATTAGCGAATTGGTTACAATGGATTAACACGCTGACTGGTCAAAGCATTTATTCCTTTGCCGTGTACTTTGGTTCCTCCATCTACGTCGGCGCCGTTCCCGAGGTTGTCCAGCGATTCGGCGTCAGCATCGAAGTGGCCTCATTAGCCCTCTGTCTATATGTCTTTGGGTGTAAGTGAAGGCCATCTTTCCCTAGGATTCTCAATAGCTGACTTTACAAATAGACGGCCTTGGTGCCATGTTATTCTCCCCACTCAGCGAGTAAGGCTCCCCGACTCAGATCTGCTCAACCGCGCTTTAGGCTCAGGTACAGTGAGACTAACAGGTGTCAAGGATCGCCGCTATTGGGAGAAATCCCCCATATATCATCACGCTATTCATTTTTACCATTCTATGGGTTCCGGCATCCGTTGTGGATAACTTCCCCGGATTTGTGGTCCTTCGGTTCTTGACTGGCTTTTTCGGTACTTGCATGACCACCCCCATGATAACACATCATTGATACTAATGGAACTAATAGGTGCTCCATGCCTTGCAACTGGAGGTGCTTCACTGAGCGATGTTGTATGTACCTCTAAGCGTATGACCATCAACTCTCGGCTGATTCAATCTTAGTACCCGCTTATCCATGTCCCGTATCTGTTGATCATCTGGGGCGCAGCCAGTATGTCTCTTCTCGAGAATGGCAATCGAGTTCGAATGCTAATATTTGTCCAGCTGTTTTCGGTCCTGCTCTGGCGCCAGTCGTCTCAAACTTTAGTGCTCCCGTCAAAGGATGGCATTGGGTATCTTGGGAGATGCTGTGGCTCAGTGCCCCGATTCTCATCAGCTTCTTCTTCCTCGTACCCGAGACATCATCGGCCACTATTCTGTACCACCGAGCAAAGCGATTACGAAGAATTACCGGAAACGACAGATACCGTTCACAAGTCGAGATTGATCAAGCTAAGCAGCACCTGACGATGAAGGATATCCTATACAACGCCATCATCAAGCCGGTCGAAATCAACGCTCTTGATCCTTCAGTGCTTTTCTCAACCGTCTACACCAGTCTTGTCTACGCCATCTTTTATTCCTTCTTCGAAGCCTTTCCCATTGTGTTCTCGGAAACGTACCACTTTGACTTTTCTGTCTCCGGACTCCCGTTCTTGGGCGTATTGCCAGGATTGTTCGTTGCGTGCACCTTGTGTGTCTTGGGTTGGCACTACCAAGTCGTCAAACCGTTTCAAACCGAAGGGTTCAAGGCATTTGGAATACCAGAGAACCGTCTTGTACCGGCATTGTTTGCATGCTTTTGGCTTCCGGCAGGCCTATTTCTTTTCGGTACGTGACTTTGACAAGCAAGATTAAGTAGTAATGTGCTAACACGTACCAACAGCATGGACGGCTCGCCCAAGCGTTCACTGGATTGCTTCCATCATAGGCTTATCGATGTCTATTATCGGTACATTCACAATTATTGCGTGTATCTTTCAGTATCTGGCCTTCACCTACCCAAAGTACTCGGCGTCTTTGTTTGCGGCAAACGACTTTGCCCGGTCGACGCTCGCAGCCGCCGCCATCATGTTCTCGCGACCAATGTTTGTTCACCTGGGGATACACTGGGGAGTGTCTTTGCTTGCATTTTTGGACATCATTTGCTGCATTTTACTGTTTGGACTCTGGAAATTCGGGCCCAAGCTGCGAGCCCGCAGTCGCTTCGCTGAGTCATAAAAGCATTCATTAAACTAGAAATACGCATGGCGATACATTTTGCAGATTGTAGTATAATTTTTATTCTTATTTTACGTTTTATCATCGAAGCATAGTACACAGTAGCTATCAAGCCAACTCTTCTGGTTTCATAGCTTATAGCAAATATACAAGTTTTCTACACGTTTAGCTCTGTAGTAGCAGTCTTCTCGATGATAGCCTTGTACGACTGGATCTTCTTTGCCACTGCCCTTTTATGGCCACAATACCGTTCAACAATCTCTACACTACGGCCGATGTATAGTTCAGGAACATATGAGCTTGTGACCCTCCCATGTCGTCGCTTCGTACGACGTTGCCATTGCTGTATGTATAAATAGGCCTCTCAATGCATCATCTAGTACTGTTTGTTCGGTATCGTGGTCTCCTACCAATGGTGCACTGGGTATACCAAAACAGCCAAGCAAGCAGAGTGCCATGAGTGGAACCTCCAAGGCAAAAACCGCTTGGAACCCCTTAAACTTGGCGTCCAATATGTCTTGGTCCCGAGCGGATTGCGATACTCCTTTCGCCACTTGCGAGAGAACTGTATTCGGGACATTATCAGGTAGAGCCGATTGGGTGATCGCAGTCTGCAAAGCAGTTGCGATTGTCATACCAATAACAGATCCAAGCATTCGGAAGAGATTCCGTGTCGAGGTCGCAACCGCTCGATCCTTAGGTGGGCAATGTGCTTGGAGGGCAACGAGACCTAAATGCGGTGAGCAATCGCGATAAACTCATCACACTGAAGCAGATATATGACCGAATCGACTATACCTGGCTGAAATACGCATCCAATGCCCCAGCCTTCAACTAGTAAGGCACCCAAGTAGACCCCAACGCTGGTGTTTTGGCGAAACAACATTTTCAGGCCAGCACCCAACAGCCACAAGGCTATGCCAGGGTGGTAGACGTAGTCATAACTATTCTCTATCAGCCTCATTCATATACTCAACATAAACGACTTGAATGTTAATCGTCTAGCTTGCCTTCCAAAGATAGTCATGGCCGGTCCGGACAAAACACCAGAGACGCTTGAAAACAACAGTATAGGCAACATCAGCGCAGAAGCCTGCAGGGGACTATATCCTCGAACATCTTGGAAATATGCCGGTAAAAAATACATGTCTACCTGCCATACAATATTGTAGAAAGCGCTCTGGACGAGGAGAATGGCAGTGGCCCTGTTGGTGAAGAGCCGAAGAGGTATGAGAGGAATGCGGGCATATCTCTTCTCGATGATGGTAAACGCAGCGACTGCAAAGCCGCCAACAATCATAAGGGAGATTACTTCAGGACTGCGCCATGGCCAAGAAGTTCCGCCCAGATTGAGAGGTATCTAATAGTACGAAATTGTGTTCGTCAGCAGGCATCTATTGCAGCCAGTGTGATAATATTGTTCCACGCACCAGAATGCAAAGAAGCGCGACCAGAGACGCTGCGAGACCCATCCAATCGATTTGTCTCGCCTTGGCCCTCCAGCTTCCCGTAACAGACGTCAGTGGTAGAAAAGCCATGGCAGCCACTGCAGAAACACATGCTAGGATTGGGGGAATGTAGAAGATCCATCTCCAACTCGCAGCCCCCGCAATTTTGGTCTTTCGTATCAGACTTGCCGCCATGAATGGTCCTACAGCCGATCCAGCACCAATCGAAGCGTTAAGCATTCCCTGGTATTTGCCTCTGTCTTTAAGACTCACGAGATCGCTGACAATGATTGCTATGATGGAGCTGATGCCACCACCACCAATGCCACTTATGGCACGACACGCGTAGAGCCAAGCAGGGTTGTGGGCATTGGCGCACAGAATGTCGCCAAATACGAGGAACCCGACGGAGAGCATCAAGAGCGGTTTGCGACCGAAAATATCGGATAGTCGACCGTACAGAGGCTGGAAAGCGGCCTGACCCATCAAGTACGCCGTTCCGGCCCAGGTAATGCTGCTACCAGCGCCGAGGTCATTGGCGATATTTGGCAGGGCCAGAGCAACTGAATTGATGTCCAGCGAAGAAGTAAAGTAGATGATTGAGAGACACAGATACGCAGGAATCAGGCGCCGAAGCGGTAGCCGAGACGATTGGTCATGTATCTCATCGCTGGAACTATCGATCGTGTGGGCTGTTCTAGACCGAACAGTATGCAGGCGTTCGATTTGGGTAGTTGCTGTAGTTATCGCTTCATGCTGGTTCGGTAGAAGCGAGACATCGCCGATTATCTGAGCCTGAGTTGAGACGCGGTTAGTATTTTGATGATGATGGCGTTGATTGTTGGTTAGTTCAAGCACGGCGGTGGCGGACATGGTATCAACAGTGTAAAAAAAGGACTGTATGGTGATGATTATATGGATGAGTGATTAACGAACAAGAGTTCACGGCAAGGTAGGTTATGAGAAAAAGAATTAATTGACGCCGAAAGTCGGTCACTAGGTATGACTCCATCGCGTCTTCAAAGGGCGCAATCTCGGAATTAACATTGGTTAACCTTAACAAAGATGCCGCTCGTACCTAGTTCAGGCTAAGCGACCATTATGTAAACTACTCGAACTATCGCATCAACTCTCCCATTTGACATTGTCTATCATAGATCTTCACGTTTTTGAGATACGATGTAAATATCGATAAAATAATACACTATCGATGATTCGCTAATAATCACCCATAAACTGCTAATCCTCCGATCAGAGATTTGCCTATTGGGGAGCCAACTAAGCATCGGCTTGTCCACCACGTATAGTTGTACGAATCTACAGTACCACCATCTTAGTTAAGTAATAAGAGCTGCAACACACATACTCAAGTTGAAACTCTCAACTAAATCCGGTGATTTGTATTGTCCTTCTATCGAAGAAGTATTGACGAATTACAGTGTAAGAGAGGGAGCGACAGGCCATCAATTGGAATTACACGTACCAAAGTCCTAACCTGTAATCTCGAGCGGTGAGGTGAAGCCTAAACGCTTCAAAAGAGAACCAGCTAATTAGTCTTCAATACAGGGGAAATTGTACGTGTCACCGATTTAGCTGGGGCCTGACTGGTTGGAGTATTTGGTCCGTTGCCAAACCTACATGTATCCAGTCCACAGCGACCTGCGTACAGGATCAAGTGGGCCATTTTGTATGGTCTCGGCACTCGGCACATAGCTGTGTTACGTTGTGTTCCTAGGAAGGATCGGAGTGCCACCCATATCTTTAACCGCATCTTCTACTTTGTATCCGAACTATAACTATCCATTCAGACCTTCGTTTTCGTAAAACTTCTAGGATGAGGTCGCCATTGTCATGCAAAACCTGCCGAGCGCGCAAGAAGAAATGTGACCGGGGGTTTCCAATTTGCCACTACTGTCTAAGGCAAGTGTTGTAGTCACTGGATTTTCTTCCTTTCAACTCAGGCTTTCAAGTGAACCTGGATCCGCTAATTGGGATAAAGAATCCATGCTCAGTGTTCGTACCAGTTTGGTCAGCCTTATGGCACTGACAGCAAACCCGCCGGATCAGTTTCACCTGTGGTTAACAATAGCCCATCTTGGCTGTCCGTTCCCGCTATTATCAACTTTCTCGACTACAATACTCTAGAAAAAGCATCACCCGAAGCCCCTGCTCGCATCGTTGTCGGTCCAGAGTTACGTCGATTTGTCTTTGATGACCAGCTTTTGGCTCAACATATTGAAACCTATCTAAACACAGTTAATCGTTGGCTGCCATTTATTCCACGCAGCAATCTGAAAAAATGGGCATCAGCCGCGACAAGCCAATTCAATGGAGAAGAAGTGCTTCTTCTTGCATGCATGAAAAATTTAGTTCTCGCGCCTCCCGGCAGTGACCCAGCAACAAAGCAATATTTGACTATAAAATCAGCATTTATTGGAGCCGAGCTTAGTGGACCTGTTACAGTTACGGTCGTTCAAGCCTACCTCCTGCTTCTTCTTTATGAATTTGGACATGGAATCTACCCTGGTGCATATATCACTTTGGGGACCTGTATTCGACACCTTGGTGTCTTGAGCATGAACGGCACAAGCTGTCCCTCTTATCAAACAGACACTTGGATAGCCCTTGAAACTGAGAGACGCCTTTGGTGGACTGTTTTCACGATGGAACGGTGAGGGATTCAGCAAAGTGCTCAGTGTGATACCTCGAAGACTTATATGAGGATAGCGCAATAGCTCTCGGGTGTCCGCAGCGGCCATTATTTATAAAGGAGCCACACGAGAATATGGAGCTTCCTTCAGACGAGAGATCATGGGAACAAGAGGTGAGTGTTTCGAAGACCTCTGTAAAGCAGTGGCTTAACCTTACTCTCAGGTTCCACCATCTGAGCCAAATCTTACTCTAGCTTCGCCAGCGTTGTCGAATATGGGGAATCTGAGACTTTTGGCTCATGCTTCGTATCTTCTTGGCCGAGTTTTGCAATACGTGTCAAGCAAAAGGTTGCCAGAAAAAGATAAAACAGATCAGCTACACCGAACAATTTGCGCTCTAGTTAATGTTCTTGAGGTAGAAAACCAGTTTGGAATAGTGTCAGTTGGCGTGCCGCGAAGTTTACTGAACAGGTTGGCCAACTTACCTTCAAGTCCGCATTATACCGGCTAATAACGTAGTGCCATATTTGTTTTGTACTCATCAACTGGGCCATTGCAGGTTGGCTTCTTGTCCCCTCTTCAAGATCCGCGATACTCGGCAGCCTCGAATTTTCTTGACAGGGTCAGAACATACTTCAAAGGAGAATTAGGCTCCCTAGAAGCAGCAGCCCCCTTTTTACTACACTGGGGCTTTCAAACTTTCCGGTTATATCATCAACTATATCAGCAAAGAAAGACCACTGATGAAATAAAGCCCTTGAAGGAGCTAGGCGAAACGTTTCATGAGCTGGATAAAAGATGGAAAGTTGCAGGTAAGACAAGCCTTGTTATAATCATGCCCGCCCTTTGCTCAGTGTTTCGATTTGGTCTGATTATGAGTAATAGGTGTTTATGCCTGTATTTTAAACATGTATCAGTTTATATAAGCTAGTTGTACACATCAGCCAGCGGCTGATACGTTTTGGGCAGATACAACGTGTTTTGTAAAATATAAATGAACGAATGCAGGCCTTCGGTGAATTCTGAGTAAAAGTATCATACCTCAGCCAGCTTCGATCTACATACCAAAGTTATATTTACAAGCCTCTGCCATACCTTTTGTAGTCTTCTTCGTCAAGCTCCCTAGACCCATTGTGTTCATTAACGGGAATGTAGAGATCGATCCCATTATTATGCACGTATCCCCACCACTTGTCACTTAATCCCTTAGCCAAGGAACTATACTCATCTACTTCCCCCTTTTCCTGGAGGTAATCGCAAACGGCATTGTCCGCTTCTCCTTCAGCATCGTGAAAATAGACTCCTGGCACTGTATAGGGGTTGAAGGCTAGTTCCCAAGAACGATATGCTGGCGGCATAGGCGTCACAACGCTGCCGTTGGAATCATAGGCTTTAACCTCTGCAGTCGTTGCCTTGCTGCGGTCGCCTCTCTGGCTGGCATCCATAATCAGATGGCCAGACACTAAAGAAACTTGCTGTTTGGTCCATGCCCGGGGAATACGTTGCTTTTCATACAGATCAACAGCCTCGGGCAGTGTAAGGACACCGCGAACGACTTCATTCAATAGACGTCCGAGACACGCCGAATCTTCAATGGCTGTCGCAGCTCCTTGCCCCATATGATTCTGCATGCAATGCGCAGCATCTCCGAGAAGTACGAGATTCTTCTTTTCGTTTGACCAAGTTTTCATACGAGGCATCTGCAGCAGAGGCCATCGCTTCGTATAGGCGGCTATGTCGATAATTTTGCGAATAACGGGATGGAAATCTTTGTAATATCCTCGAAACTCGTCGATATCGACATCTTCCATTCGAGTCACGTATTCCTCTTTGCAGAATGAGGTAACAAGATTCATCTCTTTGCCACCGGCAATGGGGTATGTCAGAATATAGCCATTCGGACCGGCCCATATGTCCATTGAATCATGGAGATAAGTGCGTGCCTCCGGGACAGCCTCAAATATCCTGTCATAGGATAAGACCATTCGGTATGCTGCCGATTTGGAGGGCGCAACCGGCATGACGCCAGGATGGATATGGTTCCGTATGATGGATTTCAACCCATCAGCCCCTACGACAAAGTCAAAGGAGAATTTTCGTCCATCTTCTGAGGTTACAGCAACTCCTTTGCCGCCGTCATCAATTTCAACGATCCTAGTCGCAATGATAACTTCCGCGCCGTGTTTCTCCGCAGATTCTTTGAGAGCACTGAGCAAATGGTCTCGGCGCACGACCCACCTAAAAAAATTCAGCACGGCGGTTTCTTATTCAACTCAATTTGAGCATCACTCACCATGGGAAACCAGTGGCCTTCACCATCCATTGAGGGTCAGAGTGAGCAACAAGCTCTGAGCCAAACCAAGTGTTACAGTACTTATGAGTAACAAGCTGGCTGCCTAGTATATCACTGACACCCCATCGGATGAGGAAGCGCGAAATGTTTGGATACATCTTTGTGTGACAAACATTAGAAGCCTGAATGGGTATTAGGTATGAACTCTCAACTTACCTGTATACCTGCCCCAATCTCTCCCAATTCCTTCGCCGCCTCCAGGAGGGTAACTTTTGCGCCGGATCTTGCTATGGCAATAGCTGCTGCTAAGCCTCCGATTCCACCGCCAATGATACCAACATGAAGTGGTGCTGTAGACATAATGAGGTTTCAAATTGAAAAAGAAGTGATTGTATAATTCAGCTCCGTGAGGACAATAGAATGTTGATTGAGTTAAAGAAAGAAGCGAAAAGGCCAGCATGATAGAACTCTTTTATAAACCGAAGTTGAGCTGTCCCTGTCATCTTTCGAAACTACTCTTTTCACAAGTCTCCAGTATCTAACTCAATAATTCTACCATAGTCTCCTGATTTACGAGTTTACTACCTGATTCATCTCTAGGACCATCAGCAAAGCCATCACAGCCGAAACACTTTAACCCATTCGTGCTAGGAATGTGAATATTCAGGCGTTGGGTTGCATGAGGTAGGGGTGACGATGAGAAACGTGACAAAGGTACAACACGGGATACCAACATCACTGTGATGTTGAGTAGTTTCTTCTGTTCCTTCAAGTACTTTTCTTATTTTTTACTATAGGAAAGGTACCTTCTTTACCTCAGTGCATAATATATGCAGTCATTGAAGTCCAAATGCAACGAAACAGGTACTTGAGAGGCAAACGGTGAGACGCTGTCTTTGGAATATGTGACATTTGAAAAGCGTTTGGTATCATTGGCTGCTACAAACTTCGTTACTACCCACGTACTCAACTTCCCGGCAAAAGGTTGCCGAGCCCGCGGTGAATCAGCTGGTATCCATTCCGTGTAATTCGCAGATGAAAATAGCCATTGCCGCTTTGTTTCCGAATCATCACTACTTGCCGACATCAGGTTGAATAAGATGGGTCAAAGTGCTTAAATCCGCGGAGCAAATTTTCGGAATACTACCGTAGCATTTTCGATGATACACGAATACACTGACTCAGATTCGACATTGAAGCGAGATTTGATGTTACTTTCTATGCAAGTTGTGGAGCCCCGACTTGAATCGACATCGGCATTTAGCGCCAAAACTTGTAATTTTGAACTAAATGCCGCTTCTCGATGCTGATCTACATGTGTGGGTTCATCTGCAACAAACGTAGGGGGTTATCTGACCTATGAATCCTCTCATATTGCGCGGATGGTGATGTGCCAAAATCCATGCATCATAGACCTTCAACCTGGAGCGCTGTCGACTTTGACACCGCCGGGAATTGTCCATGAGAAAAGGAGAGAGGCAAAGAATGCCTCCAGGAAAACCACAAAAGGAGACGATAAGGTGTAAGAAAATGTAATTTTTGTTCTAGTAGCATTTTATTTCGACTTTGCTCTGTTAATCCAGTCCAAATATTCGCTTTCTTAATCATGTCCAAGTTATTCAGCGTTGACGAAGTTGCTAAGCATGCGTCCAAGGCAAATCTATACATGATCATTCATAAAAAGGTTTACGATGTTTCGACTTTTATAGAAAAGCATCCGTAAGTGATATAAGAGCTTCTTTTAAGGTTCATCCCCATTTCGCGCAGGGCACTGATAAGTAAATAATAATCAGCGGCGGAGAAGAGATTTTAACTGATGTTGGTGGCCGCGACGCCACGGAGGAATATGATGATGCTGGCCATTCAGAGAAGGCGGACCGACTTCTTAAAAAGCTTTATATAGGGGAAGTTGACTACTCAGCCGCCTCACAACTTGTGGAAAGGCCACTGAAGAGAGATTCTGAGAGGAGCGGATACGTCACTAGCACACGCAGCTTGGGTTTCATTTTGGCATTCCTCGCCGCAGCGTTGGCATTAGTGTTAGTACACTATACTCAAAGCTATTATGTAAATTAGTGTTTGCTTGAGTATACAAGTTTCTCATAAGTCTGACCTATTTTCTAGCCTAGTTTAATTATAAAGCATGCTGTGTGTTTTGCCATAGGGTTGGCTATGCTGCTCTGGCCGGTCCAAGTATCGTTTCCATGAAGTCTAGGCTGCTATTATGGACAAATTAATAAGACTATGCGAGAGGAATTACAGAGTAGCATGCAAATCCCCGAATTTGCCATTGGGTTACATACCTATGTAGAAGAATGTACACCTGTGAGCATCTAAAGAGTATTTAATAACCCATATCCCCCACCGCAACATCCCCTTCTACCTCATCAAGTTCCCTTGTTACTATTCAGTCTTTCGCTGCTACATGGAAAATATTAGACATGGTTCACTACTACGAATCTCTTCCCGATGATCTCAGAGAATGGGCATTGCAGCAGAAAGTTTTCTTTACAGCATCGGCTCCCCTCAGAGGTCGTCACGTCAATGTTTCCCCGAAAGGCCTCTTAGATGCGACTTTTCACATCTTTGATCCCAACCACGCGGCATACATGGACTCTGCCGGCACAGGGATCGAGACGATTTCCCATGTATATGAGAACAAGAGAATTACCCTTATGTTTTGTAGTCTGGATGAAAAGCCTCGAATAATGCGACTCTTTTGTACTGGTACTGTTATCGAACGAACGGATCCGAAATTCCCAGGCGTCATTGAATCCATGGGCAAGAAGGGATTTCCTGGAATAAGAGCAGTCATCATGCTTGACATACTGAAAGTCAGTACATCTCTGGGTGCTCTACTCTAGTACAAGAAAAGTGTTAACTTTTCGGCACCAGGTTCAAACCTCTTGCGGCTACGGCGTGCCTCTCCTCGAGCGCGTCAACCACTCAGAGCACTTGGGAGAACGATCGGAAAATTGCAAATGCTACAAAGACCGACCGACTTTAGAAAAGATGCTGGGCACAATTGTGAAGAAGGGCAAGCTGGACCCATTTCTGCAGGAATCAAATGCTCGAAGCATAGACGGCTTGCTGGGTTTGCGTGAAGCAAGAAAAATGAGAGGGGAATGGTTATTCGTTTACGATATTGGTGCATGGATACGCCGACAGCTTCTCCAAGGCCCTGCTATCACTTTGGTGTCTTGATCGGCTTTTTCCTTTTTTCCTATGGAATTGCGATTTTAACATACACCGTTGATCTCACGTTTAAATTGTACAGAATGACTGCTAGGTTCGAATGAATTGATGAAACCTTTTTGGCATCGATTGACTCCCGAAACTATCCTGTCTGCATAATTCCGGTTCGTTACATCTTGAAGTTAAGGAGTCTCTCGGCGTTTTTAAACGCAATCTTGGAATACCCCTCCTCTGTGACCAGACCGCTTTCTCGAAGCTCTTCCATGAAAGCCTTACCTTGTTCTGTAGTTGAGTATGGGTAGTCCACACTATACAAGATCCTGTCGATACTTGTGCTTCGCAGCAGACATGCCATCGGTGGCATTGTAAACATTCCGCTGGTGGTCACCCAGATGTTTCTCTCCCAGACCTCCTTGAAACTCAGTTCGGCTTCCAGCCAAATTTGTCCCACTTTCTCATCAATGCGGTCCAGCATATATGGCAACATTTCACCCATATGCCCTACTACCACTTTCAGATTTGGGAACTTCCAGAAGATGCCCGCAGCGTACATTCGCAACACAGATAATGCTGTATCGCAATGCCATCCCCAGCCGGCTATTCCAAGCGCAGCTCCAACCTCTTTGTCGTAGTTTCCATCATAAAGTGCCACCTGGACATCTTCAACTGGTGTGGTGGGATGTATATAAATTGGGACGTCTAGTTCTTGGGCTTTAGCAAAAGCATCCAAAGCAACCTCATCGTCGTAATATCGGCCATCATCAAGATGACTGTCAATGAGCGCACCAACCATCCCCAGCTGTTCGACACATCGTTCAAGTTCGGCTGCAGCAGCTTTACCATGTTTCATAGGCAAAGCCGCAAAGCCTCTAAAGCGTGGTTCGGCTTCACACGCCTTTGCTAATTCATCATTAGCTGCTGCAACAACTTCCGGCGCCAATGAAGTGATGCCAAAAGAATTAGAAAGCACTTGGATGCCAATGTGTCCGCTATTCATGGCTTTGATGCGGGAACCATTTGGGCTAATGTCGGAGAGCTGTTCAGCCCACGCGGGCTTTACTTTGGTGTAAAATTTGCTTTGAGAAGATGGTAAAGCTGCGATTGCATTACTAGAAAGGAAATGCTCTTCAAGAGTAATAGTAGGATACGACATTTTGTTGGTAGGTGTCGGTTAAGTGGCTAATAAGCTGAGTGTATGTATAGAATTTTGGGCTGCTTAACGAACTCAAAGTAGACGCATGTCTTAAGCCGACTTTTGGATACTATTTATATGTTCCATTACTCGTCGATTCTGAGCGGCTTTCTATTTCTCTCGATGGTCTTGATCATCTTCTCAATTGACTGAGATCGTGTTCGTCGGGGGTTAAGTCCGGGCGGCGAACGCACAACCTTACCTCCGCCGCCTCAAGGGGTGGCAGTCCACATTCGACACTCCATCCGAGATCTGTAAAACACATCTATAATTGGATCTGTACTAGTATTTCAACCTAAAGTAGTCCGGATGCGCGGAATGAGAAAAATTTCTCTTTAACTCATCTTATCACGAGCCAGTGATACTAAAGCAGTACTAAACTTCCCGTAGGTATATGTAATCGCAGTATTCAGTATATATATCACAGAGCGCGCCCTGCCATCACTTGTGAAGTCACCCCTAGCAACTTCACATAAACAATTTTGTTTATGCATTACTCCACAGAGTATAGCATCTGCATCTGGATATTTTAATTGCGATACTTCTTAAGAACTTTTACTCTAGAAATTTGTTTTGTGTGGGATCTAACAGAAGAACTTGACGAAAGCCTCACCTTTAGAAGCGATTACCTAACTAAATATATTGACAAAGCTAGTAACAAGATGACATTTCTGACCCTTGCATATGTCGTAGGTGTCGACTGAACCCCATGATGCAATGTTGACCCTGTAAACCACTTCTTACCAAATAACGAACCCTGCCACCCCCATATCTGCCGCGTTACTCTGCCGAGATTCGCAACAGCTGCACCAGCCATAACGGGTCTCGTGAGAGCCTCTATAAGCTCCTCTCCACGGTGGCCTATGTCGCCCGCACCAATACAAGTCCCTACATAAATCTCATTGGATTTGACTGAATCAAGTCAACAATGCCCAAGTTGACTTCTGGATGACATGAAGACACCAGATGACAAAGTTAATAGTTTCTGAAGAGAACCCCCACTGCTCCTGCATGGCAAAAGACTATCCAACAGGGTTCATTCCGCTGGTATTTCTAGTAGTAGCCATCTGATAATTCCGGTTCGGAAATACGGAGTAGGGATATGCCCAAAATGGACATTAATAATTCTTCATTCCCTGCATAACCATTTGGAATAGGCCCTGCCAATCCTATTACACTGGAACCTCACATTTAGAACTATGAGTTACACCGAGCCCGTGATTGTAAGACCGTGCGACGGAATAGTACGTAGAGGTAGACGTATAAATTAGGGGCGATCTTTCAAGTAACTTCTAGTCGCTTCAACAAATAATTTAACACTTCAAAGATCTTTAACCATGCCAGCTCATCTCATATTCGGTGCCGGTGGTGTTGGCCATACGAAAGACTCCTTCACCTTCACGTGGGATACTCCCGAGAAGGTCTCGGAGCTCCTCTCATCACTCAAGAGACTTAACCTTCCAGAATTGGACTCTGCGGCCGTATATCCTCCTGGTAACCCTGGGCACACAGAAATCCTGCTAGGGCAGGCGAAGGCCGCTGACCAAGGCTTCACCATCGATAGCAAAGTTTTCATTCGTGAGCCAGGAAAGAATCTCACAGACGCAAATATCAGTTCCAGTATAGATAATACCCTGGCCTCAATTGGAACAGATCACGTTCGGACATTGTATGCACATTTTCCGGATTCCGGGACACCGCTAGAGGTAACAGCAGCTGCATTCGATAAACAGTATAAGGCGGGGAAATACAAGCAAGTAAGTTAATACCGAGCACAGGGGCGAAAATTTGGATTGCCTGTTTCACAAACACCGATACTAATTGAACAGCTTGGGCTATCCAACTTTTCTTTCGAGGACGTGGTAAAATATTTTCAGATTTGTGAAGAGAAGGGGTATATTAAGCCATCCGTCTACCAAGGGCATTATAATGCCTTGGCTCGCTCTGATGAGAAAGATCTTATCCCTTTTCTCCGGAAACATGACTGCGTTTATAATGCTTACAGGTATCTACTTCTCCCAATTTCTTACACTCTTGATTATTCCATGTAAACCTTTCATTCAAACCATATCAAAAAATTTCCCAATTTATATGAACTTGCTAACAATAAAGTCAGCCCTGTCGCTGGTGGGTTTTTAACCGGAAAAGTCACATTTGGTGACAATCTCTACCGTACGCGATGGAGGGATCAAAGTGCTATGGACCAGTACGTCTCACAGTACGACAGACCCGCCATGCATGACGCCATTCGCAAACTGAAAGCAGCTTGCGATTCTACCTCGCCGCCATTGACGCTTCAGGAAGCGGCGTTGCGCTGGATTGTCAATCACTCGGCACTGGGTGATGGTGATGGAGTCATTGTTGGTGCTAAGCGTGTTGACCAACTGGAGTCGAACGTCAAGGATGCTCGAGCTGGATCCTTACCAGAACATGTACGAGAGACAATTGAAGGACTCTGGTCAGAGGTGGACATAGATTAGCTTGTGGAAACTGAATTTCTTCATCGTGGCTATAGCGCAAGTCCGATTTACAGATATCGATGTCCTGAAGCTAGCTATGAATACCTATGTACTTGCACACCTATAAGGGTCTTTTTGCAAAGAGGCCTTGATATACACTCATTGAGTAGCATGATTACTTAAAAAGGTCGGCGGCAGCTACAGGCAGCATAACTTCCCCATGTGTGCTAATTTTTGCGCCACTACATCGTCTTTGGTTCCATGAACGCTCTTACCCTCACCAGCGTTGCTGAACCATTCTACGCAAAAACACAATTGAGATAACTACATGATACGACATATGACATAAGCTGGAGGGAAAAAAAACAAGAATAGAAAAATTAGTAGTTTTTGTCAGGAAAGCTCTGAGATTATGGCTTAGAAAGCTGAGCTAGATGAGGAAGGGCGGGCCTGGGTAACATTATATAGTCACCGCTGACAATTCGATCGTGTTTTCGCATACCGTTAGATTTGTGTGAATTCAAAGATAACACGTTTGCCAACGACATATTGCTTTCCTACTCCCAGATAAGTGAACGAGGGTGCTGCGGTTCAGGGAATTTTGTTGGAAAGCTTTGAAAGGTCGCCAAACCTGTGACTTTGCAAGGCGTATAGCATACATACTCGCCCTATACATGCGGCCCTGAGCGAGAATAATTTGCTCCGTAGCCCCTTCGCAGGACGAGAGAACGATTTTTGTGAAGAGCATCAGAGGACTAACTAAACGGAACATGCGTTGTTCACTTCACCGACAAATCCACCATTGAGCAGCACCTGTTCACTTTTACGGACGGTACATCGTCTTGGTAAGTGAAAGGATGGTGGAAACTTTTTTTCGCTTTATTATGCGTAGAAGATCAAACAATGGTAAAGATCTTATCATAGAACTTGGCTAATTACCACAAAACGAATTAATATGACTCTTATGAAAGACATTGTGTAAGAAAAGCTGGAGTATGGCCCAAATTACTCACTCCTCGTAGACATACGTTCCAGAGTCGTGTGTGTTGAAATATAAGCCTCAATAGTCCTCTAGGATTTAACATTTTTGTTTTCAACCGTGTGTTTTCGACATATCAGCTTGCATAGATAGGTATGAGGATAATTGGACTTGTTGTCATAGTGTTGGACACGTCTACTGCCACATCTTTGTATTTGCTCTTGACACCGGTGACTCGCTCTGTCTTAGGTCCAAGGCATCGAGCATACGTTATCAGCGTTGCCTTCCACTCTTCTCGTATTTACGGTCGAGGCTCGCTGAGGATTACAAAGTGAATAGACAACCCGATTTCTCATTAAGCGAAGCGGGTATTTTCGAACCAGAGAGAAGGATGCAGAAAATTTCGTAATGCCGTATTCAATGACTTGTGAATATTTGTCACAATGGAGCTCTTTGCGCTGATTAACTCCATACATATAATTACCATTATCAGATATTGAGGTTATTCGTGTGGAGCAATAGGCTGATTACACAGCTGAAGACATCAAGTATACGGATTCGCCTTTCGCTAACACCCGCAACCGGGCCCGCCTACTCAAATACAGCTAAACGCAGCTAATCGTAGTTGCCGAACAGCTGGCTAATGCAGTGTGCCAGACACCTATTACCCGTTCAGGCCTGGAGCCCAAGCAGAGATGCCAGACACCTACTTCCTGTTGAGATGTAGGGCTAGATGCAGAGGAGCAACCGAATTAGGAAATATTAAACTCGCAAGCCGCCCTACTTTAGTTGGCGATCGTTCAGCTCTAGTCTTGTGAGGCTCTGAAGGTTCTGGGTCGGGCGCAGACAAGGCTCAGAAATACAATGCTGACAGTATTCAGTTAAAAAGCCTATCAAGATGAAGAAGCGACAACATGTAACTCTTGAATCAATTGGTTGAGGTCATTCCGACAAGGCAATAGTTCGGCAGGAGTTGAGAGGGGCTCCCATCGCGGTCGACGGTGCTTTTGGTCTTTGCTTACTCCAACGTCAAAGTCGTGCGATGCTTTAGCAGCACAAAATCATCGTGACGACAACTTTGCATTATCTATAACGATCATTTCTTCAAGCTCTGAGGCAGTCCTCGGTTTCAAGACGACGAAATTACTAAAGTCAAAGACGAAATGGACTTTGTCGGCCTCTCGGAGCTGCCTTGTGGTGACCTGTCAAAACTATTTTAGCGCTTGTGAAAAGAGGAAATCTCACAGTACTAGCGCTGAGGAGGATCGCGCCACTGCAGTTGCGCATTTGCTAGAACTGGAGAGTTCAGTACGAATAGCTTTGTCATGGGGGTCTTTAGCTCGGTTGGTAAGCGCTGTGATGGTGGTGAATAGTATCGAATAGAGGCTCGCGGTATAGACTTGTGTATTGATAATTGTTGTATCGTGTAAAGGCTGAAGGTTATAAGATGTCGAGCATCCCCCACCGAGTACAATCATCACAATTCATTCTACAGGCAAACTTCATTAAGCATTGAGCTACCTTTGTTCAAGGCCAACCACATTGTTCTTATATCGTCCATCCATATTATATAACTACATCAACAACGAGATGGCATCTTACGCAACTGCTGAGCCTCAATTCATCGAGGCGAACGGCACGCGATTTGCTTATCTTCGCTTTGGCTCACCTGCCAAAGACACCACTCCTCTAGTGTTCCTCCAGCACTTTCGAGGCACATTCGATCACTGGGACCCTGAATTGGTTGATCCCATTGCGGCTAGCCGCGAAGTCATTCTTCTGGACAATTCCGGTGTTGGCAAGAGCAGTGGCACAGTCCCTGGCATTTACGCCGGATGGGGTGATAACGTGGCCCACGTTGTCAAGGCGCTTGGCATCCCTCAGATTGACCTACTGGGCTTCTCCATGGGCGGCTTTGCAGCTCAGATGGTGGCGCTCAACCATCCCACTCTTGTTCGCAAGCTTATTCTGGCCGGAACTGGACCTAGTGCCGGTGAAGGCATCGAGGGTGGTGATCCGGTCATATTTGGGCGTCTTGCTTCAGCCTCAAACGACGCAGAAGAACAGAGCGGCTTCTTGGAGGGCTTTTACTCTCTGACTGCCAAGAAGCAATCCCAAGGCGGGGACTGGTGGAAGCGTATGACAACAGCTCGCCAAAACAGATCTGACTATCTTGGACCTGAGGGCACCAAGGCTCAGATTGACGCAGTTCTTCGTTGGACGAACCCCGAGTATGTATCTGAGGGCTCGTACAACCGCCTAAGCGAGATCAAGATCCCCGTCCTCGTGGCCAACGGCGACAATGACATCATTATCCCCACAGTCAACAGCTGGATCATGTTCAAGAGACTGACCAACGCTGATGCCCATCTCCACTTATACCCGGATGTGGGACATGGGTTCTTGAACGAGTATGCAGGCCAGTTCTCTGGCCTAGTCAACCAGTTCCTGGACGCTTGAATGTGAAGCAGGGGTTCTTTGAAGGCACGGGTCTATTGATGTATTGGTTGTGTGGTTTCTGTTGGGTCTGGGTTATGTATAGGCTTCATAGCTAAATTTACTTTCTTATCTACAACTTCGTATGCTTCTAAATGGTTTGTCCTTTATCCTTTAATAGTAATGTAGTTCTTCTTTTAACACGGGGATAAAACATGGTCTAAACAATTGCGTACATGTCTCATTTGATACCGCAATACATCAAGTTGGAACAAATTCCTGATGCGTATACCTATTAGAATGCAACTGTTGTATTATTGATAGTAATTTTGGAACGTTACCAAGGAGCGGAGTTGCAAACGAGCGCTCCATGTGTAGTTACTAAGAGGGAATTTACTGATAGAATCACCAATTCAATTAGATATCTTGAAGGATTCATTTCCTAGAAGCAACCTAATGGACTAGTTTTGATGATATGCAACTTCATGAGAAGTAGGTATAGTAAATGACATCTCTTTCAACCCGAATTAGGCCATTGGTGCTAGTTCAAAGCAACTTCGCCCGACTGCAGACCTTTGGAGCTATTTGGCCTAGTCTAGCGGGATCCAACCCCCCTGTAGAGACTTTAGCTGCCATGCGACGCGGTTTCTCAATCAGGCAATTTTTTCAAGTTGATCCACTGATCCTTCGCGCCACAAGCGTCGTCTTTGTATGTCAGCACTCAAGCACTAGCTGGATGTTAATGTTACTTGGATGAAGACTGCGATCTGGAATGACCCTGACAAATGTGATAGATAGCTAACTATACAGCGGAATGGAATCAATTTAGTAAAGCTTCTAGGCTGATTAATTTGACGATAGACTCTCTCCCACGGCATTTCAAATCACGGTGATGAAAGACTTCAGTCGTGACAGGAAATTGATAAATACTGCTATGAGTCCCGACAATGGAGAGAGAGAAAACCACTTCATCACACACATCATCTACAAAGCACTTAATTACAACATTAAAAACAATCATTTCTGATATATTCACCCCTTTTATCATAAGCAATGGCTGCCAATAACCTTATTGCCCTTACCGGTTCCACTGGTTTCCTGGGATTCAGAGTCCTCGTCCTTGCTCTCAAGGCTGGCTACAATGTCCGCATCGTGGTCCGATCCGAAAGCAAGGCCAACAAGGTTCTCAACTCGCCATCTATCAAGGCTTTGAGCCCCAGCCAAGAAAGGCTCTCCGTCGTCGTTGTTGAGGATATGGAAGCCCCAGGCGCCTTCGATGAGGCAGTCAAGGGAGCAACTTATGTGATCCACTGTGCATCTCCCATTCCCACCTTCGGCGGCGAAGCTCCTCCTACCCCCGAGCAATATGACGAGTTCTTCGTTCAGGCTGCTCGCCGATCAACAATTGGTCTCCTCGAAAGCAGCCGCAAGGCCGGCACTATTAAGCGTGTTGTTATTACCAGCTCTATTGTCGCTAACACTCCCTTCCATTACTACCTCGGCCAGGGAGACGACAAGATCTTCGACGCTGACTTCCGCATTCCCGTCGACCAAGGTCCTTATGGGTTCGAGTTCCAGGCTTACAGCGCCAGCAAGGCTGCTGCGTTGAACGACTCTGAGGCTTGGGTCAAGGAAAACAAGCCCGGTTTTGACCTGATCAGCATCCTTCCTGGATGGATCTTCGGCGCTGATGAGCTAGCTACCACTGTTAAGGATTTCGAGTCCAGCTCTACCAACTCAGTCCTGTTGAACTTCCTTCGCGGTGGCCAGTCCGATGTTCCATCAAACAGCAACTCAGTACTTGTCGATGATGCCGCCCAAATTCACGTCTTGGCTCTTGATCCTAAGATCCCCGGCAACCAAGCATTCGTGGCTGCAGGAGATGGACTTGATGGTATGGTTTGGGAGAATGGCCTCAAGGTGATTCAGGAATCTTTCCCTGAAGCGATTTCTCAAGGACTTCTTAAGACAACTGGAAAGCAGCCGACCCTTACTATTCGCCTTGATGCTAAGAAGACTGAGGAGACCTTTGGTATTAAGTTGGCTGGGTTTGACGAGCAAGTTAAGAGCTTGGTGAACCAGTATGTCCAGGTTGCCAAGGCTTAAAGAAGAAACCACCTAGAACTACATTAGATTAACTGTTTTCTCAATCATAACTTGGAATTTGCTTTAATCTTTACTGCCATGTTTGATGTGATGTTACCAAACTGCGAGTTGTTTTTTACCTGAAAGATCCATAAACTCATATTAGAGAACCTACAAAGTATCTAATTACCAGCTAGCATTCATCATATCGTTACAATCGTTGCCCAGCACCTAAGCAGTACCGTGGCCAATAGTTTCTTACCGTGAAATGATCCCTTAATATCTAACTTGCTCTTTGATATGCTGTCATCTGCTAGTTGAATGGTGCATCTCTATTCTATCTTGCTCTTTATTCATTATTCTTCGCGTATATAATTCGATTGAGTACAATTTCAGCGCCACCAATATTGTCTGATTCATCGACCGTCGCCATTAGGCCTCACTGCAGCATATTTTTAATTTTGTAATCATCAGATACATTTTTTTCGCCATTTTGAAACGAAGCCAGAACATCAAACCGCGCCTGGACATCTGGTAAGTCCGGATTCAGTTCTAAGCATTTCTCAAAGCCCTCGTATGCATCTCTAGTCCGATTACACGTATCGTACTGTTTTTTCCTATAAGCACTGTAGAATGCAAAGCATGAATGATATCACCTACCAAGACGCCTATATTATACCACGACTGGTAAATGAACGGATTGAGCCGTATAGAGCGCATGATAGCCTCGAGGGCCTCTTCGAATTGGTTGATATGATAATACAGGGCTGCAATCGATATCCAAATTTGTGGAGACCATGAGTTCCTGAAGACGGCTTGTTGAAAGTAATCGTAAGCTTGTATATAGTCCTGCCGGAGCATAGATATCTCTGCGAGAAGATACCAGGGGTCGATAGCGGTACTGTCTGCAAATAGGATATTAGGTGAGTGTCCTCGAGTTAAAGATATTTATTATCTTTGAATCACATACCTGAAGAAATAGCAATCTCCAAATGTCTTATGGATGTTTCAAGTGACGCCAGAGTTCCAGAGTCTTGTGCTTCCTGAATTAGTCGGAGAGCAAGAAAGGTATTAGCGGCCGCGTCCATTGAGTCTGTCTTCAATATGGCTTTGGCAGTATTGATATCGTCAATTGGCTCTGAGCGCTCGCGTATTTGGACCCGACGGAAGTGCTGCAAATCTTCATCCAGTTTCATAGGGGGCAGCTCTGGAACTAACGGGAATGTTCCGTCCGGCAGCGTGTCTGCTCTACCCAGTAGTCTTACAACCGGCTCGACAATGCGCCTGTGTCTGCCTACCCACCGCCCGCAGGTGGAACTATTTGGAAAGCCATTAGTTCCTCCGTAATAGCACGAGCATTAACTTACAATATATGCTTACCACGGCTTGTCATGATGTTTTGCTGGTGTCCTTGAATTTACACCACTGCATTCGAGACAAGTCTCTATAGAAGCACCAGCCCTGGTAACTACCATCGCCTGCTCAATGTGAATTCCTGGCTTGATGACCCTCTCCCAATTGAGTTCTCCAAGCTCTGTTCCGTCTTTTGCCATAGTGAGGGCAAATTGCATCGCATCAATTCGATTCGCCCCTGGTCGATCCTTTGTGTAGACTACAGTTGAAAGCAAATTATAGAAGGACTTGTTGCATCAGTACCCTTACGTGGAGTTGACAGTGTCATGTCACTAACCTCCCAGCTTTGACAGGCTTGTATTGGCAAAGCCCAACTCTCACCTAACGCATCATCTAGTCGCATAATGTCAAGGGTAAGATGAAGTGGAATAGCCTCGATAGCACGGATGATTCGCTTCATCTGGGAGGCTATATTGAGTAATGCACGGCTGCATCAAGTCAGCGATGGGGTATGTTCAAACGTGAAGCTGAGAGGCGACTTGACCTACGTATTTTGACCTACAGCCTCAAGAATGTCCCTAGAATAGGCTACCAAGCTAGGGCATGAGTTAGTGAATTGGAACACTGAATAGTTTGTTGTCACATTACAGAACAAAGAGCTCCTTGATATCCCGCATCAAAGACAATAATCTCTTGACAGAGCGTCTCATAGAAGCCGTGTGCAGAGAGAATGTACCAGAAACTTTGGCGCCAATTTGAGAAAGAGAGCCGACATGAGATGTAACAACTGCTAACCCATACTCCAGCATCTGTGCTTGCTCTGATTGCTTCTTCTCATTCATGATCGTTGTGAGCTTCAGGTCAGCGATTGTGTCTGGCATTGTCGACACTAGGTTCAATATTGTGGAGGTTTGCTTGATAAGGGCATCAGAATGGGTTTTTATAAGCGTTGATTGGGCATCTCCGATACCCTGAACGCAATCCGTAAGCTGTCTTATTTGAGCTCTGCCATAATATCAGCTTGCATTTGACCACGTATGGATGAACGTTCGTACAATGACTGGGCAATAAGGAGCATGTTGATGGCCACTGTTTCTGACGTTATAGTAATGCGAACCTCGTCAATATCTTGCTTGGCTATCATTGACCAATGAATTCGAGTCCCAATGTGGCTCAAACTCTTCGATGTGCGAAAGTGTCCCAGGCTGGATTCCTTGGTCCGCATTTTATTAATCAGCGCTTGTAGAGGTGTCAGGCAGTGCATAACAATGGCTCTGACGCGTTCGAGGGTTTCGCGATGAGCGTCATTTTGTGGAATCAGGCGAAGGGCATGCCTCATCGCATTTTGCAGAAGATCAATTTCTGCACCGAGTTGTTGGAAATGCGCCGGTGCATTCTTAAAGTTCCGCAATTCGATTGCTATTCGTTCGAAGAGACCCAGTACAGCAATGATATCGCTGACAGCGTACCCGTACGCATATGACATCGTGGAATCTATAGGATACCTGGGCAATGGTTCAGCTGGTCCTCGAACGAACAAATCCAAATGTCTAGAGAGGCATTAAACATGTGATAAAAGGTTGCTCATAGGCCGTTGCAGCAAGACATAGCTATAGACCTGTTCCTTGCTAGTGCCGATCGGAGAAGATACACTCCAACACAGGGAGCCTTGTATGATGGACGGAACGGCGCAACCCGCAGAAACTGAGCAATTTGAGGTTGTGGTATTATTGAGCTACAGAAACAGCCGGTGGGCGATAGATGCAGGCGGCTGTGAGGCTGATTCTGGCGTGTTAGAATCTGTCGCGGCTGCGGGGAATCTGCCTTGGCTAAGAATGAGGGGGAACCAATTGGGTACAATGAGGCTGTGAGCTTCTACATGCAGCCAGTCATTAGCTCAAAGTCAACAATCTTCATCCTTTTCCTTCAACGCTACGTTACTTTTGCGTCTGCTGTCAATTTTTGTTTTAATTGAATACATTGATGTGGGTTGGATGGTGCAGTCGTGAATTGAGAGCTAATCCAGTGTTGAAATTGAAGCGATCGTTTGAAACCGGGTATTCGATTTATTTGGGCAAGTTTATTAACCGGGACAGTGTACTCTATTCAGTCTCAGGAGATCAAATTCTATATAAAGCTGACAACAAACTCCATGATATCATCTTCAAATCATACTCTCATCCATCTTTCCATCATTAATGGATACCTAATAGCCATAGTACTTGACCTCGATGGCTTTTGGTCTCTGGAAAGGTGGGATCATCTTCAGAGCCGCCAACTCCTCAAAAGTCTTAAAGATCAACTCTTGAGTGTCAACGAATCCATTCCATCCCAGCTTTCGACTCTTGTTCATACTGTACAAAAATGAATTGTTAGCCTTTTTGCATCTTCTAGATGATGTATTATTGGACATCTCTTACCTCAAGCTCCTTCCCCACGGTCCAAGCATTTCACCATCCAACAAGCCAAATATGTCTTGCACCTTGTCAAATGGATCGGGCTTCGGCGTCAAATTGTGTCGTGCCTTCAATGTCTCCCATGCCTTTCTGACTTCGGGCTTGTGCGCCCACGCCTCGAAGCTTCGGGCGATTCTAATCCTGCCTGCGGGTCCAAAGCCTCTCGGGGGAGGGGAGATGGGCATGTCGACAATCTGAAACTTGGCGTCATCGACCTCTGCAATTCCATATGGAATACCGTAAGCAGCAGCAAGCACAGGCCAAAACTTGCCGTAGCTGAAAGAGCCGCCATCGGAAATATTCAGAGCCTCGTTGGCAGTGGATGGCGTAAGAACCGTCCACTCAGCGTGGTAGCTGATCAAAAGCGCAGATGACAAGGGCTTCTCAGCGTCCCAGGCTGAGGTATCACCAGGGAACTCAAGCGGCTGTCCAAGCTCCTTCTGAATTGCAGCATACAGAGCCAATCCATTGGCAATGTTCATTGCTGCATCGGGCACGGCACCGATGATGAACAAAGGGCGAGTGACATTCCACTCAGTGCCATTTTCATGCGACCATTTCCAGAGGAGGTCTTCCTGGGGATAATAGAAGTTAGGTTTGGCAAGGAAACGAGGATCTGACTCCTCCATTGGATTTAGAGGCGGTCCAAGGTGTACGGAATAATGCTTAGCACCTGTCTGGAGAAGGAATCGCTTCGGGATTTTTTGAGACAGAGTCAATGCAGACAGAAAGTTCGACAAAAGAAGCACTGGTGTTGTTAGACTGGTTGAATCCGGTGGTGGGTTAGAAGATGTACTTACTGTTTAGTCGCTCCATCTCTGCATCGTCAGACCAGACACCCTCACCTTCCTTAGGAGGGGCCTGAATGTAAGAAGCAAAGAACACATAATCTCTACCGCGAACAGTCAGTCACTGCTTATGATCTTGTTCTCAAATTCTGAAGGGATTTTAAGCATTTACTTACACTTTGGGTACCTGCTCTTTCAGCTGTTGCGCAATTTCTTCGGAAGGCGCAAGAAAGTCAATGGCCAGATACTTGACGTTTCCTGGGATGCGGACACTCGGAGGCTTTCGGCTTAGAGCATAGATGGTTCCCCAGCGCTCTGGAGCCTCGGCCAGGACTCGGAGCATATGAGCTCCAGTAATGCCGTTGGCACCAGTAACGATGGCAGAGTACTTTTTGCCCTCGGCCTCGGGGAAAGTTGGGAGTCCATAGAATTCCTCTTTCGAGGTGACGCTATAAGTCTTGATGCCGGCGGAACCCATTTTGAATGTTTTCTGGGCAACTGTTTGAGCGAACGTAGGTGATGATAAAAATTAATGATGCAATATTGGTGCAACCGCCCGGAATACAGATACTTATACGTTTAGACAAAGTGAAGAGGCATGAGGGGAAAAAAATACACTTGCTTAGCAATGATGCAATTTCTAAGCTGGAGAGAAGTACAATGTTCAAATTACGAATTGTAATACAAGTGGATTAGATATTAACAATCTGGAAGCTCATGTACCGTGATTGCTAACAACCACCCACATGGCGTATCTAGAAGCCATACTGTAGGATTCATGACGCCCTACTCCGCACATGCTGTCTTTCATTTCTCAGTTCAGTAAATGCCTTACCACTAGCGCATGAAAGGTGCCAGATCTAACTGCAACCGGCACAGCTCACCTTCAATTAGTCTGCAGCATTCCAGCACACCATCACGGCGCAAAGACAACCCGGAGCTCCCGTCCCAGTTGCGAAGACAGTGTTTGGACACTAGGAAACGGCTATTTGGCCACGTTGTAACCAACTGGAAGCTTCAGGGGTGTCATTATCGCAACTGAACTTTACCAGACACACAAGAACTGAAAGCGGGCCAAGTGGCACATACGTGTAAGACATTGTGTTGAGAATGGCGGGGTACTTCTGGACATGTATTTTGTGGCCACCAACTTGCACAAATATGCCTACAGGCCATTACAGGTGTTAAGGTGCGGAAGACTTCAAAAGTACAAGGATGGTTGTTGTAGGCACATGCATCAATAGTTGACTTCTTAGTTCTTTAATATGGATAGTTTATTCTAGTTTTACAATGTTGTATTAGGATCAAAGTGATCAATTGAGTATTCAAGTAGCTTCATCGTGTATTAAACCGCTTAATGACAACCATCTAATAGATTCTATTTGCTGTAAACATTTTACTCCTCGGCCACCAAGACGCCACGGTACCTCATCTTTCCCTCCCGCAGCGCCTTCATTGCATCCTCTACACCATGTGTGTTCAGTGGCCACTTCATGATAACAGGCTTAATTCCGTGCTGTACTGAAAAGTCAAGCATTTTCCGGATTTCAGCTCGGGGCGCGCCACCCGAGCCCTGGATGCTGATGCCTTTCACCAGCATGGGCAGCATTGGCACGGGAGATGCGTCAAAGCTGACAATTAGGTTGTAAATCTTGCCGCCAACAGCAGTGAGCTGAATCATTCTGTATCTATTTGTTAGTAAAACCTCATACCGATTTTCTTAGTGTTATGTCTAGAACGTACCGGGCAAAGTCTGGCTGGGCGTTTCCGCAGAGGAGCATATGCTTGACGGGCTCAATTCCCTCCAGAGAAGAATCCGCAGTCAGAACGTGATATTCACTGGCACCAAGCTTCATCGCATCCTCCCTCTTGGACTCGCTGCTAGAGAAGACAACCACTTTGCAGCCCATCTTGGCTCCGAATTGGATCGCCAAGTGTCCAAGGCCACCGACACCAAGGATGCCGACACGGTCAGTTGGTTTGATGCCATAGAGAGCAAAAGGTGACCAAACTGTAGCACCACCACACATAAGTGGAGCGGCGTCAGCGCTGTCAAGACCCTCGGGGATCTTGTGCAGTGAGTCGGCATCCCAGACGGCATGGCTAGCAAAAGAGCCAACATCATGGTCGTGAGTGCCATACTCTGTCTTTTCGGCGCAATAAAAATCCATTCCTGCGCATTCAATTAGTTATTCTTGAACAATTTTGCGAAGAGGGAAGTATGAAATACTCACCAGTAAGGCAGGCCTCACAGTGGCCGCAAGTCTTGTGAACCCATCCAAATCCGACACGGTCGCCAACCTTGACGGCAGTGACATCTGGGCCAACAGCTTGAATGATACCAACGCCCTCATGGCCTAGGGCCAAACCGGCGTGGAGGTAATGTTCATCTGTGCCACACAAGCCAGAGTGCGTGATCTTGAGATAGGCTTCGTTGCGACCGAGTTGACGGTTGCTGGTGTCTTGGACAATCTTTCCGCTTTTGGAACCACGCTGGACGGTGAATGTGACGCTCATATTGATGATGATATATAGCAAATTTCTCTTATAAAAAGTATAAGATTGTCTAATACAGGATATGTGATGCTGAAGAGACTTGTATTGATGAGAAGAACTAAGGAACCATGATGCGAGGGAATGTGAAGAGTTGATATACTAATACAAGGCTAAGAAGAAGTTGAAGATTCAGCTTTCAACTGAGGCAAATAGTCCATCACAGCTTTGCTGATAGCTAATGCTTCACAACTCGATACATTTCTAATGAGGTTGAGCATTTACGATATTAGGAGAAGTTGGAGGAACTCGGCGTCATGGCTGCCGCAGAAGCAGCAGCTAGCAAATCCTTCAATATTTGATTTACAAAGACGCCCTATTCATGGCGTGAAATGTCAGTTGGAAGTTAAAATTGTAGTTAAACAGAAGAGACTGAGAAACTAATGGAACAACGACTGGGTTGCTTCCTTTGTAAACGTGTTCTTGGATGCTGAGTTTGACCGGCAACTAGCGATGATCCGGTGGGGATCGTGGCAAAAGTCCAGGCGCCATAGCATAGCGTTATCTCGATGGGGAAAACTTGGAGATGGCTGTGGAGCAAGGCTAATGCGTAGCGGTTTCTGAAAGAGGAAATGTTTTGAAGACCCGTGCTAATGCATGGCGTCGCCCTAGTCGGGTAGGTCGTGAGAGTTGCTTGTCAGCTTCCACTAGTGAACGGTAGAAACCGAGGACATCGCCTTATTGTTGTGGAACGGATTAGACCTGTAGAAGAATTCACGTAATCAAGGGGCCAGTAAGCAGTAATGAAGAGTGTAGCTTCCCACAGAGCAAGCGAATTTGTCAGAAACGATGTGAAACGAGATCTTGGTAACAAGTGATACTGTAGATGCAAAAGCAGACTGCCCTATCCGCTTTAGACCCACCGATCCGTATTCACAGCATTTCCAATTTTGTAATTGAATCCGGTTCCACTCGAGATCAAGTTACAAAGGCCGTGGAACGGAATATCCCGTCAATCATAATGATTCTCCTTACAGAAACTGTCTCTTCTCTCTCTCCTTATGGTGGGCAGCAAATTATCACAATACTAATTGTGATCCTCTATGGTACGTCGGCGGAATTGGTCGTGCCGTGCTTGACACCATCGTGTAACATGAGCTCCTTTAGCTCACAAGTTCTCCGCATTGAGCTGAAATGGTCATCCAAGGTCCAAAAACGAAATAGGAGTTGGTATTCAAATTCATGAGAACTGGGATTCAAATCCATAGGAACACCTTTACGGGACCCGAAACTCTCGTCCACGGTTTTGGTGAAACTTCTGTGCTCTTCCTCGTATCGCATTCATCTGTCGGCGAACAGATATACATTCTTTTTTCCGAAATACTGTTGAATGCTAAAAGTCTAGTGATGATAACAAGGATGTTGCATATTGCAAGCAACACAAGAGATCACCTCCTGGGTAGGAAGGTTTCCTGCCCGATCAGGAGTCATCTCGCGCCCAGTTAGCTCAGGAGAAAGTGGTGTTATTGGCCCAGCTCTTGAGAACTTGCTAGACTAGAAGATGATACTATGAAAGATTTGGCAAATCCTCTGTTGTCATCGGAGCCAATTGAGTTGCATACGCCTGATGTTAATGTATATGCTTGAAATAGTATTTTGTGTATCTAATATAGGATGCACTACCCAATCTACATGCATGCATATCATTCCTCGTAACTCGTTTATGGACTATCTATCTACTATAATACCGCCTTTTAACCATAGACGCGCTTGAAGGTCTCCTTAACAGACTCCGGCCGGAATGAAAATTTGTCATTGTCCAGCTCTCCAGGTACGATTCCGTTTCCGGAGGCAGCCAGGGGCTTGACTGACCACATCAGCTCGGCGACCTCGTCACCACTCTTTCGGGCTTCGTCTTGCTTTACAGCAGCCTCGGCAGGATCCAGATATGTGCACTTATACTTGGCTCCCTGAACCTCGCCCAAGTCATCGATGAACTTTTGCCAGGTAGTCCGCTCTCCAGTTACTCTGATCTCGCGTTTTTGAACTCTGGGAGTAAGGGGCAGCAGGATAGACTCGACAGTGTATCTAGCAATGCTAAAGTAAAGAATCCACCGGTTAATAAGATTTATTCTATGTGAACTGCGCTGTAGCCGAGTTAAACTTACTCAGGAATTGAAGTCACGGAGATTTGCGCATCTGGGCGTCCATATGTGTTCGCAACATGAGCCTTGACATCCACACCGTAGAATGGATCTGCAGCCCACTCGGTGAAGATGCCGGTCAGCATGAGCGTGTAGTAAAAGTCCGGGTTCTCCTTGGCCTTGGCCGCCAGATGATCGCGAGTCACTCGCTTATCACGAAAATAGCGGAACGTCTTGAGACTGTCCTGACCAACGTCTGATCCAAATTCCGACGGATAAAAGTGACGAACTCCGCCTGCGATGGCGGATTCGATCATCGCCGGCTGTAGTCTCATGATAGCATTGCCTGCCAGAGACACAACGACTTCAAAGCCTAATTATCTGTCAATCCACTACGTCCCCTTAAACTGATGTATCTAGTAATAACACACCTTCATAGGATTTGGGGTCTAGAAAGGAGCCAGCCACAACTTCAATACCTTGAGCTGCGGCGTCGGAAAACTTGGACACTTTTGCGGGATCCGCCAGGATGCCAACTCTGGAAAAGTGAGATTTTTGTTTGATGAACTCTTCCACCAGAGGCCTTCCGAATGCGCCACCGGCGCCAATGATAAGAACTGAGGGGGCCATTGCTGTCGTCTTGTTGACTTGAAAAAAGAGGTTGTGTCGCGACAAAGAAATAATTGAGATGGACGATATGCTTGTTTATATCTTTGGTTTGAACTATGAAGAATGGAGATTCTGGATCGCCTCTACCTTGTCTCTATCTAAATACTCCAATGGATACACTATCCACATACTACCATTTTCCTATTGTGACAACTTTCCATGATGAACGGGATCATTGCCAAACCAAGGCGCCGCTTTGCTCACTAATGAGATGCTGAGAAATTTAGACTTCGGCCTGCCAGCTCAACTCGCATGGCTTCGATCACGGCCGGGATTTGAGCTCCCGAATTAATCAGCGGCTGTCCCGCCAAGAGACATGCAAACACACCACCCCATTTAGCCCGGACTAGTGTTGGCTTCTGCTTATCGACTAAATTGCTGCAGGGTTTGGATCACCCAGCATTAGCATTGTTCGAATTGGGCCGTGTTTTTGAGACTTCTAGAACTCAAAAGTTCTCTTCTTAACAATCATCTGCCGGAAGAGCGCGACTCAGCCCAATGGAGTCGAGCACTTAGTGCTTAGGGGAATAGCACATCGCCGAAGACGTGACAATAAACGCCGACGGACTGGTTGCAGTCGCCCTGCTCAAGTGAAATGCCTCAGGTGACGCCATTGAGAATGGCTGAATCCTTCCCTGCGAAAGGTCGCAAATAGAGCTGAAGCTACGGAGTACAATTGGCTATCCTAGCCGCAAAGCTGAATTCTTAGCTCTGTCTCATTCTGACACAACCACTCTTTTTTATTTGTCTTTCCTATTTTGGGTCGCAAGGATAAATACGAAGCTCTCTACGGAGGATGCATATGTCTATGCGGTTTTGACTTGTGCGGACTCGCTATTGATGCCGGTGATCATTCGAGAAGCCTTTAATTGGTCTCATCGTTTCATAAGTGCATGTATATTCACTAGATAACGCCCCGCTGCTGTGCTTGCTGGGCGAGTAATACACAGGTAACAAAGTGACAAGCTGCTTGTGATCCGTAGTTTAGTGTGTCCGTCTCTTTCGTCCCCCTTTAGGCTCACTCAGCTGCCTTGGACCTTATGTTTCTCGGACACTTACACGTACTTCAATACTCCGGGTCCAACATTACGCATACTGTAATCGGCCCCCAGTAATTTTACCTCCCCTGCCTGTATCGGAAGGAATTCTCCCATGGGCAGTTCCCAACTGTTAATATTCTACCGATACACCGAGGCTCTATCGTATTCAGACATCAAGATTCATACGAAAGGCTATCGTATAGTCTACTAACTAATTCTCTGAATCCTGCCAAAACTATTTTAGGGCGCTGTGGTTTTTACTAAGCAAGCAAGCGCCAAAACGAGAGGGAGGGGCAAATGATGAGACTAGACACAACCTCAGATTAGGATCTAGACATTAATAATGTGCATCCTCCATAGTAATTTATCATACCCGCATAGAGCATTTAACTATCTGGGTAATAAGAAACTCGAGTCTTCCCATCTCTTGCATCAATCTCCATCTATCTTCCCCATTGTCAACTCACTATACCGCCTCTTCAACCCTGATCCCGACTTCTGTCAACTGCCAAGTACAGCTTACCTGAAAGCCTGAATATGAGTGGAGAGAAAATTTACGGGGTTTCCGGATTCGTCCACAACAATGGTAGATCTCTCTCCTGTGCATTAGTTGCTGGTACTGGATGTTAACCGGATACCCTAGTTGTAGTAAATCTCCCGTCCAGGCCACACGACGAGAGATTTACCTACACCGATGAATTCGATGTACAGCCGCTGGAGTTTATCACAATTACTGGATCGTCAACGGATAGGCCGGACAGAAATGTTTCGCGAATCGTTCGCAGCCAGGCGATGCGGAATTATGTCTGGAGACAAAACCACCCCACACTGACGGACGAGATGGCTGCTGCAGCTGCCGTCCCCATGAAGGAGAAGCCTCAGCGAATCTTTGAGGGAAAGTTCAGAGTTGGCTCCCGATCACGGAAACAAAAGAAACCTTCCAAAGCAAAGCGTCCTACGACAGGGCTAGGGAAGGACAGGGATCAAGATTCGGCAAATGAGGTCCAACTGATGAACACCCACTGGCTAATTCGCCAGAGCCTCATGCCTGACAAGAACCTTTTGATGAGAGGTGGTGCATTTGCAGATCCATATGATTCATTCCAATTTCCACTGGGGCCTGAGAGTCAGAAGTTCATATTCTACTGTGAGTCTTGTTTACCGATCTCTTATCCTACTATTCCTATCTCTGCCATCAGTGTACTGTCATGGAGCAAGATGCTAATCAACTTAATCTCGAGTGGCAGACCAACAAGTATATGCCGTCAACTGCATCGCCCTCAATCTCTCACCAGATTGCTTCTATTACGTCAGAGAAGAGCTTGCCATGTTTCATGCTGTTATGTATCTTGTCAGCCTGGATCATAATCTGAAATACGGCTTGACAGATTCTCCTGGTAGCCTGTACCATGGAAGAGAAGCCTTCCGTTTGATAAACGAGGGTCTCGAGGCAGGCGTGATAAGAGACACTCTCATTGCAGCTGTAGCAATAGTAATATCTCGAGAGGTAAGACTTACCTGAACACACTTCTTCATTCGCGTCTTTCGTATGTTTCATTGCTAATAATCCCCTCGCTCAGAATCTCGCCGGCCAATTTGAAGATGCCAGAATCCACATGAAGGGTCTTGAACTCATGGTGAAGGCCCGAGGAGGTATAGAAGGTGTCGTACCTGCACACAGAGGAGTGGTTACTTGGTAAGTCTGCATTATGTACTCACAATATTCCAGCCATATTAACTCATGCCTACCTAGGGCCGATTTATCCTATTCTAATGTTTGGAAGTGCAAGCCGTCTTTCTCGCAGCTCACCTACAAAGCCACAAAGGGCGATGCAGAATTGCCCGCCAAGTTGAAAAACAAGGTGATCTCTACTGAAGGCGCCTTTGGGGTGACCTCGCCAACAAATTCCATCTTTCGATCTCTGAGGCGAATATCTGCAGCTCTCAGCCCAGAGTACGAGGCTCCCTTGGACAGGGCACCAATGAGCCATCAAATTTATGGAGCGGAATTCAATCTTCTTAATCTTCAAAATGAATACACCGATGCTCTAAATCCGGTTGAGTATCTTTCGTCTAGTTCTGTTCTGATGAACACCGCTGCATACGCCTACCTCTACCTCATTCTGAGAGAGCTTCCAACCAAGTCTAAGCTGCTTCTCAAGCTATCTCAACAGCTGCGAGATGGTCTCGAGATGCAAGATGAAGGGTGGTGGAACGCTAATCCAGAGAGACAACGATGGTTACTATGGGTACTGTTTATGGGATATGGAGCTGCATCAGAATGGCCCGAAAAATGGTGGTTTGTGGAAAAGATGGAGCCACTAGGCGCATCACTCATGGTTTGGAGAAAGGATGAACTTGAGTCAGCATTGAAAGGGATCGTTTGGGAAAAGTCGTGCGGGGAATTCTTGGAGAAATTATGGAAAGATATATCCCAACGGGATAGGTTTGAGTTGGAGTTATATTGATGCTCAATTTAATGATTACGAATTCATCAAACAGGTACAGGCAGGAATGTTTACTATTACAGGCGAAGTGGTATACATCATCGCCACGCTCCAATCAGAGAGAAAATAAACTCCATACTTTCAACTATTCTATACCTTAACTTTGTTCTTTGAGATAAAATTGCCGATGAAATGCAAACATATCGTCAAAATGGCAAAATTCCGGCGCACCAAGCTCAAACTCATGAGGAATAGCCTCGTACCCCTTCTGAAGCAGCATCGTGAGAGCCTCGCCATCTTCTTTGCTAACAGGAACGATTCTATATGCCAGAGCCAGATGGAAAACGTACCTCTCGTGGCCTGGAGCCCGAATTTGTAGCAGGTCAGACAGTCGATCACGGAGTCCTCTTAGGCGCTTCTCTTCAGCGTCGTCAACAGCAGCCAAGTCAAGGCGAATGCCGGCCTTGCTCATGACCAGTCCTATAACAGACAATTTCAGGGGAGGCTGAATGCCGAGGTCAAATGTGGAAAGTTTATCGCGAAAGAGATCATGGCAGCTTTGCAGCGGTGCATCGAGTGGCAACTCCTGGGGCCACACCTCACGCTTGCGGCGCGTATCGCAAACACCCTCAAAGACGGTCATATGCCAGCTCGGCGGTGGAAGAAGAGTGTAAAATTTGGTGAACCTGCTCTTCTGGAGTATTTCATGAATTGGTAAAAGTGCTTTGTATAGTTCACTGTCCTGTGGGAGATGGCAGATAATGGTGTTGCCTGGAAAGGGCAGCACATTACCCTTGTCGTCAAACTTCTCGCCAGTCCATTTTGCGGCTCCAGCGTGGATGTTTTCTGTGCCGCTTTTGGATTTAGAGGCCATTGTTGCAAAAAATAGTATTGAGTATGAGCTTTGGATGAGAAGTAGCGATATACCGCAGATACATATAGCAATGATGTACCTCAACTGCAGATGCATGTATGAGCAATATGCTGTGTTGGATGCAACTCGCTAGTTATATGACGATGAGGAGAATGAGTAAAAGCTGAACAAGATGATGATTACGCAGAAGCAGGTATATATGCCTATATTAATATCTGTCGTCCATACATCGTCGAGTAAATACATGAGGATGCGTCCAAAGGCGTTGTCAGATTGGCCCAATCGCGTGTTGTGAAGCTTATCTCTTGCCGATGGCTATCTCCAACCGAGCATCGCCTGTTGTCTCACGCCAAAGAAAATAGTCGATAGCCGACATCGAATCGGAATTTATTAACTTGAATCCCATGTTGTTCCCCAGAGTCCAATCGCATCGCACCTGTTCTGGAATGTTTCCATGCCATACTCAAACAACAGCGTACTTTTCTCTCAAAGAGGCACATGTATATTTCGCGTGGTAGCGTGGAATTTGACACTTCTGCCGTTCCTAGCAGCACTGAACCCGCGAAACCACCATTGATACGGCTACATATGGCAAAATAAACCGATACATTGAGAAAGTCGCCGATATTAGAGGGTGCAAGTGCTCAATCTCGAAAAGGACGAGCTTGTCGCACAGGTCACAAAGCGAGGCGCACGCAACATAAGCTCCTAGAGGCCCAATCGCATTCCATTGCGACGTGCATCTTGTTGCTGTTAGTTAAACCGTGAACACAAGGGCCGCCATTAATGAGAGGCATCCCTTTTGAAGCGGCTTGAGCTCTTCTCTGTTAATAGATTTATAGACAGATTATGACCTGTAAGAAGAGTAAGCTGATGGCAGCTCGGAATATTTCATCGGAGTATTTCATGGCGCAATTGGATGCTGTCCAGTAGGCCCGAAGCGATATCCGCACTTTAAGACCGACGGCATGCAAACAGGCACAGAAAACCGCTTTTAAATGCTAAGAACAAGGAGATATGAGTAACCATCAATTACAGGGCGCTGATTAATTGTTCAGCAGTTCTCAATCAATTTACACTTGTATAAACCACAAACGACCGCCTAGAGTTGGTGCCCTAACAGCACAGGCTATATCCGAAACCCACCCGGATATAGTCTACATGCTAGAGCCAACAACCAACAGCAATCTCTAGGTCAGCCACACATGTGACGGATTCCCGCGTCTTCACCAACGACAGCGCATCTTTTACCTCAAGAGTCTCTCTTTCAGAACTTTACGTCAACAGCCCGTTCACGAAACAGCCCATCTATCAACCATTCCCAGTCAGGGGTCTCGGACATAGCCATACTAGGCACCGTCGCAATGGAGAGAGGTTCAGCTCCGAAGCGGAACGCGACCGCCTGCGAGCACTGTCGCACAGCAAAGGCAAAGTGCCAGCCCAGTGAGCAGCCTGGAGTGTGTGGGAAGTGAGCGGAAACAAAACTGCATTCATGTTAGCTTGTTCTTTTATGCTTATCATCTGTTAGATGTCTTGCCTCGAGGAGAGAGTGCGTGTCTCGCACCAAAGCGCGGCCCCGCAGGTCACGTCGAGCACTGTCGTAAGGCCCCATGCCATATAACCTAGAATCACTCCTCTCCCCTACTATCAAGATATTCTAATGCCTTCTTTGCTGTGAATATAGCACCGCAGAGACGGGCCAGTCACCAGCTGGTCAACCTAGTACCTTTAGCATTGACTATCTAGTTCCCATCAGGTCGCACGTCGAAGATGATTTTGAGACTTTACGGGAGTTGCACAATTCTGCCCTTGATACTGTCCTAGATACAGATGGGCCCATCGACTTTTTACCAACACCGAGTCAATCTGCCAGTCAGTCAAGCTCGTCGACCCAGTCCCAGTCTCGCTCCGTTTTCGAGAGTTGGCGGAAACCCCAGTTCAACATGGCTTCAGCTGAGAGCCTATTACGCAACTTTAGCTCCATGCTCGAGTACATTCCTTTCATAGTGCTGCCCGCTGATTCTACCGTAACCCAAGTGGCTGCCACGAAGCCCTTCATTCTACTGGCCATCTTAACCGTGTCTTCAAGGTCGAGGCCGGTTCAGAAACACTCGCTGTATGACGAGGAATTTCTTAGGGTCTTGGGGCTCAAGTATGTGTCTGGCGGAGAAAGAAGTCTTCAACTGCTACAAGGCCTCTTAATATACTGTTCATGGTACGTCAACCTTCCCCACTGAATTCTATGCATCGTCAACTCACGCGTCGCTCTCAGGTATCCTTTTCATCTAAAACCCAAAAGCTCACGGCTGGTTCAATGCATGCGAATGGCTGCAGACATAGTCCATGATCTATCCTTGGATGAAGATTTCCTCTCATCTGACCCATGGGGACGGGGAGTGACGAGCGAAGAGCTGGACATGATCCGGGCATACCTCGCCTACGTATATCTTGTTTCCACGTGAGCCAAGTCTAGATTTCTCCTTATGCCATACATGATGCTAACGTTCCCCAGATACGTCGCTGTGTGGAAGGGAGATAGATGTGTACATACCCGCCTCCCGCCTTGGGCAGGGACAGCCATCGACATTCTGGAGCAGAATGCCCAGGTTGAAGGCGATCGCACACTCGCGGCCCTGGTCCGCCTATCAAGATTGAGCTCCGATGCGGGAGACGCCATTAACGACAGAGACGGTCAGACTGTACGAAACAGCCAGCTGACCCTACTAGGACTCGAACAACAGTATCAACAAATAAGAAACAACATATTAGCTACATCTCCCAATCTCCTCGGTACGTCAAGCTGACTCGGTATGAAGACGTGATGAGTGCTTACTATAAAGAAGCGAAAGAACCTGTTCGGTTACAAATGATGTTTCTCGACATATATCTCGACACGGGGAGCTTACTCGCCCTCCCCGTTGCCAAAACCTCGTTATCCGCCAAACTCACACGCTTTCCACCACCGATATCCAAAATCTACAGCGGCACAAGGAAAATACGAGCTTGTTTGGACTACGTAGGCGGGCTAAGCGACAAGGCGATACTATCCTTTACTGTCAACGACTGGACGCGGCTCATAACGATCTTTACACTAGCGTTTCGGCTGTCGTTTCCTCTCAAGGAATGCCCTGACTTTGACTGGGAGTGGGCCAATTCGGAAATCCAGCTGGATCAATTCCTATCCAAGATTTCGCGTGAAGGAGATACCACGGTTGCTTCAAACGGCGTTCTTTCGGCAAATCGTGCTGTGCTCGGCGTGCTAAAGGCAAAGTACAATCGTCGGCTGAGCTCGCTCAGCGAACAGCCAGCACGTGAAGTGAGCAAGACATTTGGATGTCCAATGATGAGCGGTGGCACATTAATAGCTGAGGCGAATTGGAACTCGGGCCTTACCCAGGCGTCAGCACAGTCGACGATCGTTGATATGCCTGAGGTGCTTCCAGGGTTTCACGATGACTGGGCAACGCTGGCCGCAGAATGGCACAATATCGAGGAGATGACTTGGGAATCGTTCGACGACCAATTTACCAACAGCATGGGTACAACCGAGAGCAGTTGGTCACTGTAAAGGAGGGTTGGGCTCTGATATAAAGTTGTTCGACACCTAATATCGGTTATATATTATGTTGTAATAATCTGTAGATACAAAGAACAGGTATGCTCTATCATTTGTTCAGTGCAGCAGAGAAATCGCTCTTTTCGCAATACTCCCTAAACGATGTCATTCTAATTCCGTACTGGATAAAACAAGTCAGCTCCAAATCTCATCTCATGGCATCAGCCCATGTATATTTGCCTACCTTTCCAGGTCCAACAATCCCCGGTTCTGTACCCTCATATCCAAAGTCAAATGCAAACAAGACGTTGAGTCCAAACTCGTGACCGAGGCCGCCCGGTAGTAGTTCGTTGATCTCCTCGTAGGAAAGCTCGTCAAACCCTCCGTACTTGACGCCCTGCGTCTCGCAGACAATGCGGAGATAGTCTGTCCAAGAGAGGTATTCACCCACGGCGAAAAGGTTCGTGTTGGGCGGTGCCTGTTCGACAAGAGCTTTAACACAGGGACCAAGATCAGTTCGCACATTTCCGAACGGAATTGGCTTGTGGCCTGCACCAGGCCCAATCATTCGATATGTACCGTCTGGTTGCTAATCACATCGATTTGTAAGCTGAAAGGATTCAAGAGCCGCAGGAGTTAAGGAAATAGACGCCGAGTGTTTGTTATTTGTTACCTTCTTTGGCGTGATTGGTAGCCCCCACTCCGTTCCAACTTGGAAATAGACTGGAGCTTGAACCTGAGAGAACTTGTCTTTGAGAGCTGGAAGACTCTGTGCGTATGTAGCAGCACGAGCCTTTGAGTCCATGTGATACAGCTTTGTGTACTTTCCGCCGCTCGACTTCGTTGCATCGGCCATGGAACTGAAAACATATCTTTCCAGAGTTGAAGCCGCCGAAGCTGCAGCATCAGCAAGATTTTTCCCATGCCGCAGCTCAACTTCATAACAGTACTCAACAAGCTCCTGGTTAGGCTTCTTTAATTCCTGGCTACGTGGGTTTCCCCAGATGTTCCAGAAATCAGTAACACCGAAGATGACATTGGCGCCCTGAAAAGCTCGCTCAAGAGACTTGACATCATCAAATTCGCCTTGAACAATCTCAACACCTTTAGTTACCCATGCCTTGGCAGCTTCGGACTCGGGATTGCGAGTCACACCGCGGATGGTGTATGCTGGGTCTTGAAGAAAGGTATCAGCGACGGAGCTGCCCTGAAGAGTCGGAGATGTTAATAATAAGTAAATGCGTTACAGATGACAAATTCACCAGCGGAAAAAGCTTACCTGAACGCCAGTTATGCCGGTGACAACAACAAGTTTCGCCATTTTTTTCGAACAACAGATACCTATACTCGAATAGGCTGTAGGTGTCGAATGCGGAGTTGTAGGCCAAGGTTTATGTTACACGTAACAAATGAATTGCGCGCTGGAGACTAATGGGTTGCATGCGACATTGCGGAATTGGATTCTGGGAGGGGGTTGATATATGTGTTTCCATTGTGCTTGCTACTCATTGTATAGTAATTAAAAAAAACTACTTGAATCTGGTAAATGGAATCTTCCTAAACCGAAACACTGTTGCTGCCAAAGTCTCAACCACAAATTGTATGTATATTCAAGTGAAGGAGATTTGTAAGATTTTGGCGCCAGCTCGGTAGAACTTGCCATACCTTAGGTACTTTGTGAAGCAGCGTATGACAGGGAAGACCAATGTCCAAAATGGGAATACGGCGGTTATTCAATCCTCTCTTATCCTGTTTCGGAATTAGACTTGAAATATGTCCGCCGCGCTAGTTTTCCACTTAGTCGATGATTGGACAATCCAAGCCATGATACTTCAAGGTTATGAATGAGGTTATCATAAAGGATTTGGATTAATGATTCAATGAGACGAGTTCTGTAGTATCTCGGAGTTTTGTATCAAGATGCTTCGAGAACATTTGTAATGCAATAGTTGTGGATGAAGAAGAGAAGTAACAAATGTTACCTATATAAACTATGCCGTTGAACGCACAGTATAGCTTGCAGTCCATCAAGCAAAACAATCTGTCTCAATATAAAAAACTATCCTTTCAAGCCTACCGTCCTAAATCATTCAAAATGACCGTCGACAGTCTTTCTCTGGCAGGCAAAGTCGCCATCATCACCGGCTCCGGTAGAGAAAACGGCATTGGTGCTGGCATCGCCCTTACTCTTGCCAAAGCCGGAGCTCGCGTTGTCATCAACTATGTATCCAACTCCACGGCTTCGCGCGCAGAAGTTGTCCGTGAGAAAATTGATGCTGCTGCTGGCAAGAACAGCGCCATCGTGGTGCAGGCCGACGTTTCTACCGCAGAAGGCTGCAAGAAGATTGTTGGAGAAACATTGACCCGATTTGGCGTCAACCACATCGACATTATTGGTATAACAACTTGTTTCGTATTAAACAACAGAGAAAAAGACATACTAACATATGAGTATAGTGAACAATGCAACATACGTCACCATGGGCCCTGTTCTTCAAAGCAAGCCAGAAGACATTCAGACCGCATTCGCAGTTTCAGTCGTTGGCCCCATCCTCTTGCTCCAAGAAGCTTATCCTCACATGCCCAAATTCTCTCGTGTCATCAACATCGGCAGTGTATCTTCCAAGATGGGATTCAACCCCCTGCCCATCTATGCAGCTGCCAAGGCTGCCATGGATCAGTTGACCTTTAGCTTGGCCCGCGAGGTAACTATTGACTCATCCTCCCTACTATCACTTCATAAGGAGGTTAATAATGTTTTTTTTTCTTAGATTGGTCGAGACGGCAAGCACATTACGATCAATACTCTCGCTCCTGGCCCCGTTGAGACGGACAACTTACCGCCGACCCCTGAGTCTGCACCCTTGAGAGACTTTCTTGTTGATTTGACTCGTAGCGAGGGTAGGGTCGGAACAGTGGAGGATGTAGCTGACGCAGTCCTGCTGTTGTCGAGTGAGAAGAGTCGCTGGATTACTGGACAGTTTATTTCTGTTAGCGGTGGCATCAACGGAGGCTAAATTCTGCATATCCAGTATGTAGGAAAACACATGTACTTCGAATCATGTGTAATTTATTAGCTACAAAAATAGAAACAATGTTTGATGCTACCTGTGTTCAAATTCTTCATCCAGTAACAAGTCCAGCTCAGTTAACCAGACGAGGAAGAATTTCACTCAACTGCAGTAACTGCTTCTTCAAGACCCCAACTTTGCAGAAGTTAATTCTACTGATAAGGTCAAGAAAGTAATGGATAGCAATGTCTTGAGTTAAAATGGTAACTCATGATGGAAATATGTGAATTCTCAGATTTTTAGTCATGTGCAGTAACGCTCCTCGTTCTTTAATGCTTCAATGTGGATGAACCAAGTGGATCTTACCTCTTAATGTTGTCAATGCCGCACTGAGATATAAACAGCCTCACAATTTAGATAAGCCACTATAATCTACTAAATCCGTTTACTAAAGTAATTAATTCTCGGCGACATACATGTACATGTCGCATGTGTAAAGAGAAAAAGAGACTGTAACTGGATAATCTGTCTTCGTTGTACCAACTACCGGGTAGTTTCAGCAGCAAGAGGCGTGGATGAGACAATGAGAATATGACGCGCATCACTTAGTCACAAAATCACATTACATCTGAGCGGCATATGAAAAGCTTGACATTAATTAATAATACTCATTATCTATGTAGGTATGTGTATATTTGTATAGCTATATACAAATGCATGCATCATTACGACATGGCTCTTTTTGTCTTTTTTTAATTCTTTCCTCAGGGCTCCCCTTCTCTACCAACATTTACAGAGGGACGGCAAGGTTCCTCTCGAGGTAGCCGCGCCAGGTGGGTAGGGTTCGCTTGTAGGGAGTGTTGCTGTGCTTCTGCAGGTCCTCAATGGCGCTAGCATACTTGATCAGCTTGGCCTCGCCAAAGGCGGTCTGCAGGATAGCCAAGCCAAAGGGCATGCCAGAGTCGGAGTGGATGCCAGCGGGAATGGTGATGGCAGGGTAACCGGCCTGGGCGGGGATCTGGATGCTCTGGGCGACATCGGGAGGGACCAGGAGACCGTCCAGCTTCTTGCCCTTGTAGGTGAGAGCATCGTTGATACCATTGCGGGTGGAAGACTGGCAGAACTCGAGGGCCTCCCAGTAGGTCTTGTCCTTGATGCCCTTGGTCTCGAGAGAAGCGAGGAAACCGTCCTGGCCGGACCAGAAAGCAGGAGTGCCGTTGGGCATGGGGTAACCACCCTCAGTTCCGGTGTACTTGTTGTTGTATTCGACAATGTCCTCGAGAGAGCGGATCTTGGTGTTGTTGAGCTCGGAAAGGTAAGTCTTGATGTTGTTGTAGAAATCAACCTTGATGTAGGTGTACTCGGACTCGTTGGGGAAACCACGGGTGGTGCCGTAGTCCCAGTTCCAGCCGTCGGGGCTGACGAGGGTCTGGTAGTTGGTGATCTCGGTGTTGTTGATGATGGTGGCGCCAGCAGACTTAATGAGGGTCAGGATGCTGGTCAGGATCTTCTGCTGCTCGGGATCGGCGTAGACCCAGAAGCTGTTCCAGGGGATACCGAAGGTGGCGCCCTTAAGAGCAGTGCGGTTGGAGAGGAACTGAGCATATCCGCCCTTGGGGGTCAGGCCCTTCTGAGCCAGGGTGTAGTTATCTCTGGTGTCAATACCGTAAATAGCATCGAGAGCATAGGTAGCATCGCGAACAGTGCGGCCAAAGGTACCGACGGAATCCTGGTGCTCGGACTCGGGAATGACACCGTTGCGGGATGTCAGACCAACGGTGGGCTTGATGCCGACAATGGCGTTACGCTGGGCAGGGTTGATGACTGTTGTACAAATGTCAGTCAGCACACAAAACACAATGAAAGAAGCTTATTTCTTGTAGCGCGCCACACTCTACTCACCACTGCCGTCGGTCTCAGTGCCCAGAGCAAAGGCAATGACGTTGGCTCCAACACCGACACCGCTGCCTGAACTACTGCCACCAGGGTTGACAGTCAGGTTGTAGGCGCTTCGGCACTGGCCACCACGGCCAGAGTAACCCTCGGAGTAGTTGTTGCTTCGCATGTCGGCCCACTCAGACAGCGCAGCCTTGCCGAAGAGAACGGCACCGGCATCACGCAGCTTCTTGACGACAAAGGCATCGCGGGGCACGATGTTGCCGAGGAGAGCCCAACTGCCAGAGCAGGTCTCCAGGTTGTCCTTGCTGGCGATGTTGTCCTTGACAATGAAGGGAATACCGTGCAGAGGGCCTCGGACCTTGCCAGCCTTGCGCTCAGCATCGCGCTGGGAGGCAATGGCGAAGAGGTCGGGGTTGATCTGGATGATGGCACTGGAGGAAGATGATGTTAGTCATGAATGAGTTTAATAATATGAAGCTTGAAACTTGAAAGACACGTGAGTCCAAGTAAAAGGGTGTATGGGAGATCTTCGTCTTGATGTCGCACCACTTTGCGCCACCAAGGCGAAGCGAAGTTAAAGCCAAGCCATAGCCCAGCCCCCCGGGAAAATTATGATCGACGCGAGTCAAGATCGATCCGATTGCGATCATCCAAAGAAATAGATGAATGAACGAATGGAAACAAGCAAACAAAGATAGACAGATTAATTGAGATTCTTACTTGAGATACTGCTGGGTCTGGAGCTGGCGCGTCAGGTAGCAGCTGACCAGCTGGACCGACGACAGATTGCCGTGGGTCATTGCGGCCTGCATCTGGTCGATGGTGGCCTCGTGCAGCTTGAAGCCGAAGCAGTCGGCCATGGGGAACAAATTGTCCGAGCCGGCATTCTTCTGCAGAGGGATCAGGTTGGGCGTCATGGGGAACACCTGCGACACGTCGAGCGCGGCCGCACCCGCAACGAGGGCGGACAGGGTGAGTTGGTACTTCATGGCGGCGACGGGGATTGTCAAGATGCCAAAGAAGAAGAGAGAAGATGATATCAAGAAGAGAGATTTCAAGATATCAAAGAGAAAGAGAGAAAGGGAGGAGGTGAGGAGGGAGAGGTGAGAGGAATGAAAGAGGTTTCGGAGACGGCGAGCGACTGCCCAGGGTATTAAAAGAAAACAAACCCAAGACGACTAGGCACAAGCAGGCAATCAATTGCGGACTCCATCGCTATAATACTAGTATAGAGCAGACCGCTCGCTCACCTCGAGATTGATTGATCGGATAGACGGCTGCGGCTAACCTGAGCTTCACGCCTGGCTAGCAAGATGCAAGATGGAGCTCCCCGAACGAACGACACCGCTCCAAGATGAGAAATTGCCTGCAATGGCGAAAAAGAGACGTCCACGGGTCGCCAAACCTTCGCCTCACCTCGCCTTCAGCGCGCCCTCCAGCGGCTGCAGCGCCGCCGCCGCGCATCCTTAGCGACCTCCTACAAGGGCCCTTCCCTGCTGGCCACGCACCAGATGGGGCGCCTCAGCCCGCTAGCTGTTGCGGTAGCGGCACCGCAACCTGACCGAGGGAGGGCCCCAGAATGTCATTCGCCGGCCATCCAATCAACGCATTGCGGCCTCTCGTTCGCTCCCGCTGGGGCATTAAGGACATGAATTAATCAGGAAATCCGTTCTAACCACGGATGGCATCACCCAAGGGCCGCTGTCTAGAGAGAAAGCAGGAAGAGAAATGAGGGAGGCTGTCCTAATACGGAGCGTGACGAGACGCTAGAGGACTAAGTCTCTTGACGGCAGGCAAACTAATACGACATTTCATATGCTGGTTGACCCGGATAACCCCCCCATGTTAAGTGAGCCAATATACTGGTAACTCGTAGATTTTGTAAAGAACCATGACGAGGAGGGCGAGCAGAGCGAAATGACCCGATCCAATCGGAGGTATATCGTATACAGGCCCAAATACCACCTAACCAAGCGAGAGAAGCGCCAGACATGGGCAAAAGACTCAGATGGACAGCCATGGCATGACGAACTACAATCCCTGCGCCCCCAGTTCCCCATTCTTCAGGCAAAGGAAAGAAAAAAAAATTAACAAGTGAGAAAAAAGATCCCAGCCTGCTCTGCTCAGCCTACAGCACAGGAAACGAACAAAGGTGGGCTCCAATAAAGCTCCGGCCCAGCCGGCGAAATTGCAACGCAGCGCAGCGCAATGCAATGCGGCATACCTGATCTGACCTGTCTGTGCGAACGATTCAGCTCAGTTTGCAGCTGTCGGAGCAAAAGCTTGGGTCACCGAGGGCCGGCATCGATGACATCTTGACTCTTGACGGGTGGGCCTCTGCATCAATAGTCGATGCATCATGCAAGGGAAAAAGGAGCCCCCAAATATGCAGGGTTCTGCTGTAGAGACAAGAAGGGAAGAAGGAATAGATAGAAGAAAAAGAAAAGCGACAGACGAAATCCCACGGCATCAGCTCCCGAGCACGGCCTGTGGTTGGCCGTTCCACCTTGTCAGACTCACCAAAACAACTCAATGATCCATATCTGCTGCGTCCTGCTTGTGCGTATCCAGACTAGTTTGCGTCTGTTAGTCCTTTCAACCTCTTATTCTCTCGGCACGGAATGCTCGTGGAATCTTCTCTTCTCCACGTCCCCCTTTGTCCCCCCTCCAGCTTCTGCATGCAGCTGCAGGGCCTCGTGCATTCTCGACTGACTCGGCCCACGTGGAGACTTGGACTCTTTTCGTTAGTCATTATCGTCAGATGAAGATTGAGGACCCTTTTGTCCCTTTAGTTCGCCGAAACTTCGTATAATTGCTGGCCGCACGTCACTTCACAAAAAGCACCTGCAGCCTTCAAGGCGGGGAACTGCACCATCTGTTGTTGAAATTTCGTTTTCCATTTCATTCATTTCTGCCATCAGTTCGTCTTTTTATCCAAATTTGAGAATTCTATGAATAAAAAACACAAGAACAGAGAACCAGCCCATTTCGGGGGTATCAACACTGGCTGGCTTGGTTTGCGCAAAAAAAAAAAAAAAAAAAAAAAACAGAGCTAACAACAGGCAGAGGCTCCAACCCACACCGAGCCGAACAAGCTCATCATAATCAGTGCTTTTTTTTTTCGCACTCTCATTCATGATTGCAGGGCAATTGATATATGAATCATTAGAAGTATATGAGCCGTGACACAAAAAAAAATCGGAACAAGAAGAATCGCAAATCGTAACTCGGAAAAAAAGAAATAGATGTACAGCGCGAACAAAGGGCAGATGAGAGAAAGGAACAGTGTAAATCAGAAATCGCTAATTCCGCCCAATTTTTATTATTTCTTTTTCTTCTTTCACCGGCTATCCAGGCTCGCAGTCGTATTCGTATTGAGCCGAGCTTCTTTCAGTTCAAAGTCCATCTGTACGTAGATGCCGTCTTGATCGTTGGCACGCCTGCTGCCGGTGGTTGCCACGGCCTCGGGGCCGTATTTGCCGCCCTCGTTTCCATCCTCCTGGCTTCCCAGTATGCTGTGCTGGCTGCCTGACTGGTGCCTCAGCGAGCTAAGAGCAGTCCCTCGAGACCGAAAAGTGTTGGTCTTGCGGCCATAATGCGATGCACCGCTTGTCTGGCTATCGTCCTTCTTGAAGAATACCTTGTCAAAAAGCGGCTTGGCTCCTGGCACAGACAGAGCAATCAGCGTGGCTCCAATCTCGGATGCTTCCACACCAAGCATGGGATCGTATGACCAAGACTCGTCACTCTCCCACTGGCCGAGGATGACGAGGACAAGTCGAGTAATCGAAATGGCAATGACCCTGTGTAAACCAACCAGTCAGTAAACGCTACACAACCACCAAAGCTGGCAGCCTTGGTTCGACGACTCGCCGATAGAATGGGTGACACTTACGCAACACCGGGCAGTAGAATTCCGGCCAACTGGATCTTTCGCTTCCGAGACATCTCCAACGTTCGCAACATGGCAATTGGAATGCCAAACAAGAGCAGGTCGCAGAGAAGCGAGACAGAAGAGTTGACACTATAAACCACACCCCACTGCAGGCAAGTATACCGGGGAGCAACGGGCTCCCAACCGTACGGCCAGTAGCCCGTGACCGGTTTACAATGGAAGATGAGCAAGAAGATCTGAGGTAGAAACCCGGCAACCAGAATGCCAAACACAATCTTGATTGCGAGCTGGAAGTTGTTGTGCTGTCCACAGACTCTCTGGTAGAACGCGAGACCCGATACACGACATAGGAGTAGGGCTGTCGTGTAGATGATATGCGCGACGAAATCTAACACCTGCGTCCGGAGGACCGTGGGGACGTCCATGATGTATTCGATGAAGGCAAAGTGTCTCCCAGACCCCAAGTTGATCAGTTCAATGCTTAATCCAACAAAGCATATCAACAGAGCCTAGCAGGGCACAAATGAAGCAAGTCAGCAAGGGGAGTAATGCGAATGAGAAGAAGTCGTGTTGGTGGCGTACTAATGACAAGGTAGCCAGTGCATCATCAATGCCGACGCGCCGCACGATGCATGATCGTGATATCAATCGCGTGCAAACGACCACAAAGGTCAGCGCTGTGACGAAAACGATGCCGATAATCGACGGCCCATCGCGAGATTCGCTCAGGTATTCAGCAGTAATACCATCCGGAACCGTGCCGTTGGCGATTGCCTGCTGAATACGGGGGTCGACCATCGTCCTAAAGATGAACAGAGACGACTACTTCTGCTGTTGGTCGATAGTGAGGACGGGGGCTGTGCTGTTGGACGTAGGAAACGTCGCCCGGGCCTCCCGTATGGCTTGTGCGTGATACAACAGGCACAGCTCCTACATATAAACAGTCATCCACAACGGAGCGGCACTGCCGAAAAAGAAAAGAAACTGTTGACATTTAAGAGATCGATCGAGCGGGTGGCGAGGGCCTTACATGTACAAGTACTGTACGAGTATGTGAGCACTCAATCTATGGCTTGTGCCGGGAGGCTCCGTCCGTCCTTGCTGCCCACAAAATTCTCTGCGTCAAAGCATCTGCGCCGCCGCTAGAGCCGGGATCATGCTGGGAAAAGAAGCTCGGCCAAGGAAGGGCTTGGTTCCAGAAAACCTGATGGGGGTGGTGTGGCTGCGACATGGGACGGCCATAGACATCGCTCACATCGGCCCAAACCCGGCGGACGAGCTCAGCTTGCTCCTCGCACATGAGAACAAGTGCTGGGAGGGATGGGGGGAAACTCTGGTGCCCACCACAATGAAATCTCCCATTTGCTCACTCGGTCTGGCCAAGCACTGTGGTGTGTGCCTTTACTCGTTCCGGCACATCTCAACCTTAGTTCTGTAAAACCGCCAGCAGTGGGGAGTTGTTGCAGACAGTGTGTCCAACACGCACAAGGGGGTACCAGAATTACCAAACCCGGCTGGCTGGGACACGCCACGAAGAGAGCCGATAGGCTAACGAGGGCCCCTCTCAAATCTCAAAACGAATCAAAGCCAGCCAGCGGCGCCACTTAATCACAGGCGTTGCTTCGGACGCTTCAGCAGGCCCGTATCGACCACTTTTGTGGGCAACTCCGTTGAAGATTTCTCAAGTTTTTTAATGCGGAGAATCGGTTTGTCATGTCGAAGAACTTTGACCTTGAGGGCCAACCTAAGCGAGCCCTCGACAGTAACAAGAACAGTGCCTATCCATAGCTCGCCTCGCGGTCAATTAATATTTGGACGCGAGGCATGCAGCGCGGAAGGTCCCGAAACAGCCGCGTGTGCCCGGTGGGATAATATCAGTACCAATACGAAGCATACTGCACTGTACTCGTACGTTCGTCTGAAGCACGAGGTTGCCGGCAAACGTTCCAGGCCATCTTGTCCCCGTCACGTCAAGCAAGGATTGATGATTGATGAGGGGCTGCCAGGGACTGCATGTTTTTGCTTGACAAGCACGTAGCCCAATATGGCATTGTGGATGGCTGATTGACGCGGAAAGGAGGCCGGTTTAGAACTTGACGCGGGTTGTCGAGCCGTCGATAGCGCCGTCACTTTTGCTTCGTGGGCCCTGAGCATCACCAACGGCGGCTCGATTAGCTTGAGCCTTTTTTTCGTGACACGTCGTCTCGTGTTCTGCGCTTGCATCACTCGCTTCTCGCTTGAATCTGATGCCTCAATTCATGCTTGATCAATGCGGCAGAATGCTTGATGCCCTTGGCCGGCCTGGACGCTGTCAAATTTCATCATGCCACCTGCACGATAAAGGGCCACCCTTGTTACGCAGCGATAGGTCACAAAACCACTGATGAGAGAGAAAACTACCGTTCATGCAGCCGTTAGCCTGGGACCCATCGGACTTCAGAAAGGCCCAGCCCAGCGCACGCCACACCTCGCCCTTTGCACCTGAACGAGTACTTGCCACAGGTACTGCGAGCTGCTTGATTGCCTCCCCTTTCGCACCTAGCAAAATCCACGGCCGCGTCTATGATCCGACCAGGGGAAGTGCAGAAGCTTCAAGCGCTATTATTCCAAGGCAGAGAGGCATGCATGGAGCAGGCCCTGGTTATTGGAAAATGATGACAGCTTCACATGTGGCGACCTCAACCCCCTGGCAAAGCTGAATCGTTGACAGAAGCACTATTGATTCGATCCCCTGAGGCCGCTTACTGTACTGTATCGACAGCCAGCGTTGTTTGCCGATGGCACAGCCATGAACTGTAGGTGGCATCAGAATCTCCAGATGGTGGGTGACAGCCTGCCCCTGGACTATTCTCCGGCTGGAATGGCAGAGTAGCAGTGCTACTGCAAATGCAACCCCATCGCTCAAGTGCCGTTTCCAAGAACTGCAGGTCCAGGGCCAAGGCCAAGGCCAAGCACGCACGAACCAACCGTCGAGTCGTGAGTACGCCCGTAGCTTGCGTTCAGCGCAATACGAGCACATAAACACTCGTCAGGCCTCTCGGTATCCCATTTCCCTGCCGATGGCCATCGAATCCTCCAACTACCTAGCTGAACACGAGTCAGTTTTGCACTCAATTTGTGCAGGGCCGGGCCACTGACAGACGGACCGTCCATCGGCATGATCAGCCCGTAAACGCGAAAATCAGGATGCCTAGAGTAGTCCCGATCCTGCCTAGTAGCGCCTCTTGCGACTCGCGCGTCCACTTTGCACTTGGCAGTGGGTTTTGGGGCCATTTTGCATTTGGCGTGGCGGCGACGCTTGGGAAAAGTTGGACAAGTTTGCGAATCTCATCTCTCGCTTGTACTGAGCCATAGAAGCACCGTCGCTACCAGAGCGACTTAGTCATCCGTCGAAACAGAACACTGGCGGAAAGCGCAACCGACCGATGGCACTCTGTAGATTGGCAGGAACGATTCCGTCGCTGACACTTTTAGGCCGATGCAAAGCACTCAGGTGGCCCTAGCCAGATTCGGCTTAGATGCTTCTTTCGGCGGTACCTGGGCGTTGTACTGGAGTACGTACATCCCCGTCTCAGCCAGCATCATCCAGCTTTGGTGCAGCATCGCCCAAAGCACCAAGATTTCGATGCCTCTCTCCCCATACTCCGTACTCCGTACAGTATCACCATCCACCATCCATCTCATATTCCCTCCAAGCTTCCTGCAGCCACGTTTCATTGCATTGCAACGTCCAGCCCCGGCAACCGAAGCGAAGGCCCAGAACTGGAGCTGGTGATAAGAGCTTGATGCCACTGTGGACACGCTCGTATGAATCAGCAACTGAACCATCAACTGAACCAGATCCTTCGTTCCAAAATCCCAGGGCCGGCGTTTTGGCGCTCGGATCAGATTCATGCCACAGCAGCATTCGCTGACCCCTGTCTGTTGTGCTGCCAAATAAACAGTTGGCCGGGGCCCTTGACTTATACGCTCTTACAAGCACCACGTGCAAGTTCGTGGAGAAATAACAGTCCTGCATATCGTATGAAACCCATTCTCTCCACACATTCATCTCGACAGCTGATAAAGGCCCCAAAACCTGATCCATGATTGAAGAGACGAGCATCATCTCTCTATCTTCCCCTTACCACTTGCATGAATTTCACAGTATGATGCCCTTCTGAATAACACTGTGGCGATGTTACAGTCAGCCAAACACTAGGTGCCTTGGAATGCCAAATTAGCCGAAAATCGAACGTCGTGTCTGGCATCGCCATCCGCCTCTCTCCGTCTGACAAGCTAGCCCACGCCCTTGTGCAAAAAGGATATTGAACTGCGTAGCCAGGCACTAACTGACCATCCGGCGTCTTCTTAGCACTTCTCCTAAGTCAAGAAGGGGTAACTTCACGCCAGCAGAGCCACACGCTGATACGGTATCCAAAACACCAAAACAGACTGTTCAATATTCAATGTTTATCGATTGCGTGCCAAGTTCATCAGCCGCCCCCAAGCTGTGCCTACCGGCATCAATTCCGTAGAACTGCACTATCCATTTACTAGTACAATATTTCTGACCAACTAACCATCAGCCGCTTTCATCTCCACCACCTCGGAGACGCTCTCCGATGCTCAAACATGTCCTCCAATCCTTCGGATAATCCATCCCGATCACGGTATATTCTTCCAACGTCGCTTCTCGGTGCTGGGGTCAAATCTCCGACAGAAGCGACTGTTGGCGGCAAGGTGGCTGGCGTTTACCATATCCAGTAACTTTACAAGGAAGCAAACTTGCAGGCCAACACCCATAACAGGTATGCCAAGGAAACTGCATCAATATGCTAAGCCAAAAGTTTCCCTGGTGCAACGAGTTTCCGCGTGGCTTGCCTCACCAAGTATCTGCGACAAATTATTGTTATGCTCCTTTCGCCGCTTGCTAAGCATTTAGCCGCAGGAACAGCTGCAGGCTGTGCGTGAACCCCCTTTTTGGACATGCATGCAGCTCGTAGTAAAAGTCCGACGCATGTTGGGTGCACATATTATTTGTCCAATTTGATTGCTAAACGCTTACTCTGTAGAAGGGTCTCCCATGCACGTCCTTCTGCAGATATCAACCACATACTAGGTAGCACCCTGCCATGCGAAATCCGCCGGGAGCTGCCATGCCGCGGCCCTCGCTCTCCGGCATTTGCTTTGGCATTTAATTTGCATCTCTGTTTGTGACGAAGCTTATTCTGAAACCCCAGCTTTTACGATAATAATCCAGACATCCCACCCACCTCTAAATCCTGAATGATAGACGTCCATCCGGATCCCACGATGCCGAGGAGGGTAGCAACCTATCTCTTCATACTTCTCAACATCTCTCGGGGAATCTCTTCTCTTCACATTAGCAGCTCCGTGGAAGGTTGCATTACGGAGTACCTATTCCGCATAAGGAGGCCTAACTATTCTTAATTTCACATGCTGTTACGCTAGATTGAAAACGAGTAGTTCATCAATAGCTGCTTGGCGGGAGCTGCAGAGCCGATACGAGCATCGTGGTAGATACGACAAATGCGGAGCACTAACGACTCGAATTATTCTAAAACACTATGAAAAATCTACTTGAGAGAAAATGGAACCGACGCTCCCCGGATTAGTACTACCGTGTAACCGAGATGCAGCGTCTGTACGAAAGAAAATTCAAAGATGCCCAGCTTCGGCTACTAAACACACAACGATAAACAAGGAAATAACCAATAGGAATTTAGAACACGGATATTCGAGCCCATTCTGGTGCTCCTTTCGCATTTACTGCTTGGAGGCCTTTTTCCAAGGAAGTCGGAAGTGAAGGTTGTTCCATTTCTTGACCCGGAAGAGATAGTACAGGGTAATGGCCGTGAAGATGTTGAAGACAATATACGCCCAAACAATGCCGTAGTTGCGCCATCTGTCGCTCCAGAAGATCTCTGACCCGGCAAGATATTGGTCCGCATTGCTAAGCTGGCAGTATGCACACTGAGTTGTGGACGAAGGATTCTGCAGTTGTCCTGGTGCCTGCTGGAGGAACGGTGCCAGGTACTCGCCGCAAGTCTGGCCGGAGGGCGGGTTGAAGATGGACAACTCGCTCTGGGAACAAATAATTTGTCGTCCGTGCAGCTCCGTTGCAACGATACCCGCAACCCAGTAGGTAAAGACTGAGACACGCCACATAAATAGCCAGAACCCCGGGAGCGCACTAGGCACCTGCAACACTCCGTTGAAGAGCGTGCTCATCAAGACCAGGAAGGTTACAATGGCGGAAGCCGTCTGCGCATCCGGCATAGCCACAATAATCATGTGAGCGAACGAGCTTGCGAAGATGAAGAGCTGCATGATGAACAAGAGGACTAGAATCTGCCGGATGGAACTCTGGATGCCGACAACGGGGTAGTAGAAGCAGGCGAAGACTAGGATGCCCATGATGATCTGATACGGTATCTCGACGAATACGTTTGCAAGAATGAAAGCCTTCCACGAGTAAGCTTTGCTTGGGCGCTCTCGGACCTCGTACAACGATCTCTGGGTGACAAAAAGGGGTTGAATCTGAAGGTATATCACGTTAGCTTACACTTGAACTTGAACTCGCATACTAGACAAGAGCCATCTTACCTGCTGCACAATGGTGGAAAATATGGTGGTAACCATGAAGACAGAGAAAATCACATTCTGCATTCCCGCCAACGACGAATTGGCGTTGAAAAACGAAAACCCAATGAACAGGCCTGCAGCAATACCGAGCAAAAACTTGGCGAAGATGTAGCTGGGTAAACGCCAATACTGTTGAAAGATTCGGTAGGTGACTTCCCAAAGCTGAGTTGCGAAAGGCGTGGCAAACTCCGATTGGGAAGACGCATCTTCTACATTCGAGCCCTCAGCTAGCTTCTCTTCGTGGAGGCGATCAAGTTCTGTTTGGACTGCCTCGAACTCAGAGCTAGACTTCCACACCGAGGGCCAATCTTCACCCTTGTCATTAACTCCGTTGTTTACAATTTCGAGCATGTACTCGGCTGGGTTCTCTTCATCGCCGCATTTGCGAGCTCCGTGTTCCTCAAAGTAGTTCAAAAGCGTATGGGAGTTGTCACCAATATTACCAAAATACACCGTCTTCCCGCCCTTGGCTAAGAAAAGCAAGCGATCAAAAGTCTGGAATAGGATCGCACTGGGTTGATGGACGGTACAGAGAATCGCTTGACCAGAATCGGCAAGCTTGCGAAGGAACGAGCAAATGGCCCACGAACTCTGAGAGTCGAGACCACTGGTAGGTTCGTCGAGAAAGAGCAGTAGCTTCGGCTTAGCTGCGAGTTCTACTCCAATAGTAAGGAGCTTTCGCTGTTCCACGTTGAGACCTTCGCCCGGAACACCGACAACGGCATTGGCGAACTCCTCCATGTTGAGCATCTTGATGACTTCTTCAACGAATGCGTATTTCTCGGCCTTGGGGACAGATTTGGGCTGGCGCAGCATGGCACTGAACCGCAAACTCTCGCGGACAGTAGCAGTTTCCAGATGCAGATCTAATCTTTCGTTTAGTACTCGACTCACAAATAAAAGTGGTTTTCTTCTCTTGTAGACTTACCCTGTTGTTGGACATAGCCCGTTTTCCTTTGGAAGCTAAGATCTCGCGGCCTGCCATTGACAAGCATATCGCCGGTAATAACGCCCATGGTAGTTCGCTGAGCGAGCACATCGAGGAGAGTCGTCTTTCCTGCGCCACTAACACCCATGAGTGCAGTCAATGTGCCTGGCTTAACCCAACCCGAGACATGATCCAGAAGTCTGCGGTCTTCGCTCTTAATCTTGATGTCGTAAACAACATTTCTCCATGTGAAAAGATCCGTCTGAGGCTCCAGTCCGTTAATATTGGCGTTAGTATTGACAACATGGAGACCTTTCTCATCAACCCCATCATCGGTTCTAGCAGGACCGCTTTCGCCCTTCATAATGTGGGCAGGGACGTGGCCTCTCCGGAAAACAAGAGCTTCGGCAGTGCTTGAGGTTGACGAGTTCAGTTCCGTAGCAATAAAATACACGGCCATGAAGAAGAAGAGAAAGCCCATCAAAATACCAAAGTTACGCCACACGTGAGAATAATAATACTCATAGTTGGTCGCAATGAAGGCGTCGCCACTGACGGTCGTGCTACCCGCAACAGCGCCTGCAACGGGGCAGATGAAAGAATCGCCGACAGTCGGGTTATACGGTGGCACAAAACTACTACCGCAAGGGAAATCCTGACCATGGAATTCGTTTGCGACCAGAATTTCAAAGGCGTAGTAAATGGGGTTGATCCATCTAATCCAGCTGAACCAAGGATGCATTGTTGGTACCGTAATGGTAAATCCCGTATAAATGACAAGCGCGAGGACTAAAATTCCAGCAAGCGACATGGCCTGCGAAACTGTCCTGGTGATTGCAGCCATCGTTCTGAAAATGGCACTCATGACGAATATGGAGACATAACCAATAAGATAATAGATGAAGAACTGCGATGGCGTTCTCCTCAAGCCAGACATGAAATAGAGGATAATGTTGAAGACCGAGGCAGTGATGAACTTGATGGGGATATCGGCAGCGATACCCGCAGCTGCTTCGGTGGCCGGATGATAGAATGCATACGAAGCATGTTTTTCAACAATTGGTCGCTGTGCATACAAACTATTGATTTCCGATATCGCGGTCAATGCATTGAGCAGGATGGCTACGAACAAAACTGAACCTTTGGCGTAGAATCCGTCTGTATTATTAGGGGTGTCGAAGAATATGGAGCCGATGATGAGAGCCATGACGATTTGGACCACGGTGGATGCCATTGTTGCGTAGATATCATTCCATATGCGCTGATAGGCTCGTTTGGTATTGAACTTGACTTGCATTGGGATGCTGATGATGTACGGCGACTTGGGTCGCATTCTCTTAGCCTGCCTCAAGTTCTTCTGTTGGCGGAAATGCGCAAGACTCTCGCCTTGGCGCTCGCCGCCAAATTGCTCTTCGTACCGATCGAGATCTTTCTGCAGAGCGCGGAACTCAGGCGATTCTAGCCAAAGCCGCTCAAAGTCTTCTGGAGTTCGGGGTACTTTCATCTCCATTCCCTGACGAGCTTGACGCTCCACCGGGTTGGTAACAGAAGTCAAGAAATCGCCGGTGGTTTGGCGTGGGGGGCAGTACCAGCCCTGTCTCTCGAAATAGGCCTTTGCTTTGCTCGCTGGTCCAAAGTAGATCTGACGGCCGTCGTATAATACGGTCGCTTTGTCGAAAAGATCGTAGATGGCTTGACTGGCCTGGTAGATGGCAACGGCATTCGCAAGATTGCCCAGATCAGCAGCATTTCGAAGTGCTTTGACGAATTTGAACGCTGTTGCTGAGTCGAGACCTCGAGTGCTGCGAATCCAGTTAAATAACCAATCGCTGAATAGACGAGTGATTTTGGACAAACCTGTTATCCCAAGCCGAAAATGGTGATCCAGCCAGAACCATCTCTGCAATACTGACGCGCTTTCTTTCACCTCCAGATACGCCGCGAATGAAGTCATCGCCAACTTTGGTATTGTAGGTGTGCGAGAGGCCAAATGCCGCCATGACTACTTTGGCGATATAGCGACAGTATTCAGCGCGAGGCATGTTATGGGCTCGGTGGGATGGCGTTCGAACTGAGGCGGCGAATTCAAGGGTCTGCCCAACAGTAAGGTGAGGAAAGTGTCTGTCGACCTGGGGTTTAAATTAGTATTTAGTTATAAGGAGTTTTCATGCAGGAAACCCGCTTTGATGCTGGATGCGGGACATACCTCTTGATTGTAAATTGCTTCACCTCTGAATTCCTTCTTCATCTGCTTTTGCGGGATGCCGTTGTAGCTGATGGCCGACTTCTCTCCAATGTTCAGACCATGTAACTCGCCACAAATCGATTTCAGGAGCGTGCTACAGCCAGAACCTGGGCGTCCCAGTACAACTAAGAGCTCTCCACTCTTAACGAGTCCATTGAAGTTGTGAAGAATATGCTTTGGCTCCTTTTTGCCAAAGCTAAAGAACTCTCCAAGCCTCAGTGGTGCGGTGAGAACAGAGCCTACAGTATTTTGAAGCTGAATTGCACTACCAGAACCGAAAACGTCAAGGTTTCGAAACGAGACACCTATTTGCCGGTCTGCGAGACCCTTTTCGTTGAGTTCGCGGATGAATCGAAGCAACCATTTCGAAAGATCGAATTCGCGACGGTCAGGATCAAGAGTGGCATCATACTCGTCAACAGTGCCAAGACCCGTTGATTGACGGCGAGCAGGCGCTGCAACTTGGGATTGCCGGCGAGAAAGCGCAGTTGCAATTCGTTTGAGCTCGGTCTTGTCCTCTTGCTCCATTGATTCTTCGTCGTATGTATTGGTGCGACTCAGAGCCGAGGGGAAAGTGCTGGCGTCATTGTCGGAATCTCTCGAGTGTGTTTCGCGTGGGTCTCTCTCTATTGGTGATTTACTCCTCTCATCATCTTCCATGACGGTAGAAAACGGGCGGTGCGTTGAGATGTCCAAGCCCTCGTCGACAACTTCCTTTCCATCTTCGTGATGAGCCATTGTCACTTGAAGAATGACTTACCATGGACCAAAAGGTACCAAAAGAAAACGCCAAAAGTAACGAGACGAGAGTTTGTATAAGTAGTCGGTCGATGACATACCATCTATACCTTAAACCGGTGCCATCTTGGCGTAGTCCGGACCCGGGTTCGCGGAGTCGCAGGCCATGCCTAGGGCCGGCAGCTAGCTAAAACCTTGTATGGAGTCGAGAGCTTGACTGTCTCAGCGCGGTGGTTTCATACCGTGCGCATCTGGAAACAGATGGAAAACCCAATGCCAATGGTAATGCACATAGATTAAACGATTGACATCAGATTGTCATTGATTGTCGGGTTGGCGGATTTTACAGAGCCCGCCATGGCAAGCCCGCCGAATTCCCGGGCAAGACGGAGGTTCACCAGTGTTTATTCCGTCATGGCCTCCGTGGGACCGGAGCAGGGGTGACATGGCAGTCCGTTTGCCCCATCCGCTGCTTGGAAAAGCTGAGCAGAGCGTACGGAGTTCTGTGCGCCGTAGATGCGGAAAAAATCTACGACCATCGTCATTGTGGATTTTACAGGATGGCGGAGTCTCAAAGCCAATGCTTGGCTAGTGTCTACCGATGACAGACGCGTGCATTGACGGCGGGCTTCACATGATTCTCGGGCAATCAGTTAAACTACGGCAAGTCTCAGCTGAGAGCTCTCAACTTTTCTCTTCGTACACTGGAGAGAAAGAGAATCTCAGCTAGGCGATTTCCAGAGATGCAGCCCGTGTGGCTTTCCGATGGTGATGAACGGCGCTGACTCTGTTTGATGTTCAGCTCCCAGCCCAGACCCTTGGATTGGTCCCTTGAGATTGAGTTTGGGCCTCATCGCGTTGTCGATGCATCCGGCGTGTGGACCCATGTTAGCCGCCGGTCCCCATTCCAACTCTGTAATTGTGTTTGTACGAGTGCCTTGACGAGTGCCCTTTGCCGCGCGGGCCATCTTGGAATGAACTGATCCAGATCCCAGCTCGTGCTTGGCATTGCACATGCAAACGGTCTCAGCGGTCGGCATCCAGGCCGAACAATGGAGTAGTCTAGATTGTCCAAGTACCGAAGGCGCCTCGGATCTCTGGGCCGCGGTACTACTCGTCTGCTGTGCCTCAGTACCATTGTGGCGAAAATGGCGTCTCGGTATGGCACGAGCGAACACCAAGCCAGTACTCCGTATTTCATTGTGAGAAGTAGCTGCAAAGCCACGAACTGGTGGGGTTTAGAGGCCATTCGCATGCTCGCACCGCAATCAAATACAACAGTCTTTACATGAGCCTATGAGCAGTTCAGTACGACTACACTGACATTTACAACCATCTACAAGTTCACAACTCTTCACAACGCACATGACAACTTCTCTTGATTCAACCGGCATTTGTATTGCATCTCAGCAAAAACGAACCAGATCCGTGTGGCGCCCCTAATGCTAGCGGACTCGCCGGTTTAGCCCTACCAGGCGGGGGCTGAATTGCGGCGAAGCATCGGGTCCGGGATCTTGACCCCTCCTAAGTTGAATCGCCCGAGACCCCGATCCTGCACAATGACGATATCCGCAGCTCTGTGGTGGGAATTCGTACAACACAAGTTGCGACGACACACTGTTTATCGAATGTAAAGCAGAAAATGTCGCTCTCTAGTCCCAAGTCCGCACCCGAATCCCGGCCATGCCCGTCGTGCCATCATCCACCAAGTCGCGGCAGACCGACTGCGGCTCTTTCGAGCCTTGACAGTCTGCTTAAAGGTGCTGAATCTGGCTGTCTTTCTTGCTCAGTCTTAAGTGCTGGCATCAAGAGTGTCATTGGCGATGATGTATCCCCGGATACTCGGTCTCAAGACTCTGGCGAGTGGTTCCGCATGGACATGGGCATGGGGGTTTCGGGCCAGAGTCTCAACTTAACCCTCTTCAAACGCGAGCTGGAAATATCCGTATTTGCTCCACCACAATCTAGTGAGATTTCATTCCCTGTGAAGGGCCAATGCAATTATATAGGGGTTAGGGGCTGCACATAGAGTAGATCTAAGGTTCTGGGGATGCTCTTGGGTAAATTGCACGGTGTGCTATATATCAGTGCTAACACACTTTATTCCGCCAGAAACCCCTGAATTTGAATGCTTATTTCCAACTATTCCAGTCGGAGATTTAAACCTCCCCAACAGGACAGACTCTGAAGCTAGCCTCGAATGGGTGTTAGAGAAGCTCAGACACTGTGACAACAGCCACGAATGCCGCCAGAAGAACTCTGATTCAAAGGGGGCACGGCCACAACGAATTCTCTATATTGGCTCTACGAACAACGATTACGTCCGACTGAAAGCATTTGACACTGATGATGTCGCGATACCCAAATATGCTTGTTTAAGCCACTGCTGGGGCGCGTCAAAACCTTCGAGTACCACGACAGCCAATCTTGCTTCACACGAACAAGGAATCCCCCGGAGTACACTACCTCCCTTGTTTCAAGATACGATAAAATACGTGCGGAGATTAGGCATCTCTCTGTTGTGGATTGATAGCCTTTGCATTATCCAAGATGATAAAGAAGACTGGAGAAAGGAGGCCGCTAAGATGGCATCAGTCTACCAAAACGCATATCTAGTAATCTCCGCATCCAAGTCTTCTGGTTCTGGAGATAGCTTATTTGGTGAGGTCGACGAACAGCTGAAACCCAGCATCATTCCTGTCCCATCTCTAGGTCAAGGATCCGCTGTATGCTTTCGCAAGTCATTGACTCATATGCCTGGGTATATGGATCAAAAATTCGCTAAGCCGTCTCCTCTTCCAACATTCAACCGTGGATGGATATTCCAGGAGCGTCTTTTGTCTTCTAGAATACTTCATTTTGGACCACAAGAGCTCTCGTGGGAATGTCTACAGGAATCTGCCTGCCAGTGCACGGGACATTATGCTCCCTCGGCCACCGTTGACCCTGTTGATATGGTACATACAATGGCTGCACTCCGAATGCTAAACCCGAAAGCTGTTTTCAACCAAAGTTATTGGCAGAAACTATACGGAACCCAACAAGTCAAGGCCTGGCATATGATAGTGGAAGACTATACGAGACTTCATCTTACTTTCGAAACTGATGTTTTCCCAGCGATATCTGGTATTGCTAAAAGGTTCCAATCTTCGTTAGGATCCGAGTACGTTGCTGGCTTGTGGACAAAATCTCTGATTGACGACCTTGCGTGGCATAAAGAAAACACGACCGGTGACTCCACAAAGCAAATCGAATGGCAGCAACGTCCTAAGGCATGGCGAGCTCCGACGTGGTCATGGGGAGCAGTACGAGGTCACGTTGAATTCCTCGATATAGGAACCGGTACGAGCGCTTTATGTAAAGTTGAAGAGGTGAAATGCTCTACTTACCAGTCGGATCCAACTGGTGAACTTAAGAATGGCCATCTACTACTGCGTGGCTATCTCATACCAACATCGATTCAGTATAAAGCATCTGTAAAGCCAAACGAAAGGAAGCCATTTGACTTATTCGAACTCGACATTATGCAAGGTCAGGTGGGCAATGTGTGGGCAGACTACGACTCGTCAACACCAGGAGATGCCTACATTGCTCCTGGTACAACTGTGAAATGTTTCGTACTTTCCACTAGGCTTGACTCGGGATCATTGGTTCTTCTTATACTGAAGGAAGCCGGATATGATGAAACGAGATGCTGCGCGGTATGGCAGCGGCTGGGGCTGGTCCAACTGTCAAGGCCACCCACCGTCCTCGCAGAAGCGAAAGATTACTGGTTCGACGTGTTCAAAGGACGATTAAGTGACGAAACATTAGTGAAGATTATATAGCGTATTGTCACTTGTGTGAGATACTTTCATCACACGTTAGTTAACTGTGGGAGTGGGGTCAGTAATGAATGACTTGGCGAAAAGAGTTCACCTTCAATTTGATGATATGGAGCCCATTCTACTGCATCTAGAGACTTCGCTTGCGAGACTTTCGACTGAAGAATGTTCAGTATCTCACAGAGTATTAGCTACATGAGGCAATTCGGTCTCAACAGGTTAGTAAATCTTGAGTCAATTAATTTAGACTTCTAGAGCGGCCAACTGAGATGACTTTCACAAATTATATCTAGATTCGCGCATTTGACTTCCTACACAAAGCCTGCTTGTATAATTATTAAACCTTTCTCATGGAAAACTCTAATTCAATCTTTCATCGATACCCTGATGGCCAAAAAATTAGATACGAAAGTGACGACTATGAATAGATTGTAAGGGCAGAAGATTGGCAAACCTCAGGCCCAGACAGTCTCCTCAAGACCGATATTGTCCTCCCTTGTATATGAGCACCAAGCTCGAAAATGCCAATGTTTGACGCAATAAGCCACGAATAGAAAGAGATGTACTCGGTATGTAATATTGCTGATCCATACCGTAAGATGGTAGCAATCACTCTCAATTGAATCTATATTATAAAACTACAGGTTAAGTAGGCTAGAAACTCCCAGTTCTACATAGCGTTCAAACCGTTAGGCTGCAACAGAGTTATTCCAGTTAAGCTTAAACGGGACTTTTCGCTAACAACTCGGTGGAAAGCTGGCCAACCTGTGAGAATATCTGTGGCTGTTACAAGTCATCGTTAACATAGCTAATAGGTTACGCGACGAATACTCTAGTGATACGAAGACATCAAAAGAGGAAAAATCTCGGATTTCACTATCGGTTACTGGATTACAAGATTGGCAGATGGATACAGATACCCTGAAGTAAGTTGTGACTATAAAAGTACCTACATACTGCTACCCTATGAGCCATAAGAAGGAATCGGGAAGCTTTTAGGTTCCAAGAGTTGAAATTTTATTCCCAATACTTCTGTATAACACTCATAACTCTTTGAGACAGTCACACTCTACCTCCTCTGTGTCGTCTTATGCAAACCTTTGAACATATCGATGATTTCAACCTCGACGGCTACACATGGAACGGCTAAGCATGGAACGGCTACAAATGGGACGGCTACGTATGGAACGGCTATGCATGGGAATCATTGCGATTGGCGAAACATTATGCATGGAGATCCTCGGCAAATCTTCACGTATTTGCTATAAGACTGCTTACACTTATGTTTACCCGCAAGTGGATTACACTTCTTCAAATTACTCCGCGATAACCATGTGCAGTTATACATACTCCTTTATTTTGACCCTTGTACGATAATCAATAGCCTTGATATCCTGGGGCATTGATCCTGGGGCGTTGACCCTGGGGTTGCGGACCGTACCTAGCTTTTCTCCACATATTCAGCAATTGTAAAATGAGGTTTATTGCATGGTTTCCCATGGCCTATGCTATCTATTCACTGAGTTGCAAGATAGTTGGCCAACATTTCTTTTGCAAGAAACATTAATGCATACACGGCTTATTTACTAATAAGCCAACAGAGTATACCAACTGCGACAGTTTTGATTATTATTCTTTTCATGTAAGTTTTATTAATTTTATTCATAAAGGAATATGACAATCAAGAATATAGTGATGCTAGGCATAGCGGGCAAATACAACTATCCGTCACCAAAACGCTTAGGCAACTACCGTTATTTGGAATGTTATACCTACTTAGTTGAGCTAGTTGTTTATTAATTCCGCCGGTATAGCGCCTAGGAGAGATATTCGGGAAGGGCCCCATGTGCTAGAAATATCACGGGGAGGGCCGTGGTTCTTGTCAGAAATTAGTCCCTGTCTGTCGCATGCGCCATAGGCTTCTTTTGGAGCTCACGGAGCATCATCTGGCCGACCGCCCCCAAAGCTGCAAGGTAGAAGTGCAAGATGATTTGCAACTGCGTAAATTAGGTCACAATGTGCGAGTACTCACATACATTTTGGTGAGATGTAAGAAGGTTCAATATCGATTCTACTCCACGATCATCCTTGTTTAACGTTTTTCGGGAACGGTCCGAATCACACCTTGGTGGGACTACATCTTGTCGTGCTTGAAGATCTATTATTAGCCCTACTAAATGGTATAGGACTAGACATAATTTGGTCTGATATTTCAATAAGGTGAATCTCGAATGACTGCGGTGGTTTTTCAATGTCCAAAGCTCCATTGGTCGAAATAGCCCGATGAAACAACCTTGTTCCGATAAAAGGCAACAACACCGAGCTGCAATTTGAGGCTTATGGCAGATCCACAGCATAACAGTAGTCGTCGGTGTCTCGGACAATGGAGATAGGTGGTGAGGACAAAGCATGTAAGACAACAGATACAAAAAGTCCCATCGTCAGCTGAATTAATATAAGAGATAAATTGCATGCAAGACAGTTGTTCTGATACAACACAACACGGAAAGCGGCATGAATTCGCCTCTGGTGCCAATTTCCAATGGAAAAACATAGAGCCGCCATGGTGAAGCGGTCTGTAAGTATAACCGCCGATGGATACACCACGGTACTGTATGACCGCATGACACTATTTTGAGCCTGTGTAAACCCCGAGGCGGAGTTTCAAGTCCATGGAAGAATAAAAGTTCCATCGCAAAGTGTTGCCGAGCGGAGGGTTTTGGTGCTACCCCATGTTTGTTGGTTACATAACGTGGGACAGGAAATCGCCTATACAAGATAGTGTGGCCCACCGTCTCATGTAGGAGAAAAACTCTCCGTAGGTTATACTACGTACAAGTCGTCATAATGGACCAATGAGAAGACAAACAAAGGACAATTGGGTTGCATCAGTACGGAGAATTACTCCTTTTCTGTGTAATGCACGTGCGTAGAACGTTAGGCTGCAAAATCAGTGTGTGATTCCACAACGCTGGGCGTTGATCTAGTGGAGAAATACCACCAAGTGACAAATTAACCTGTGAAGAGCCGTGTCTTGTCTTTCAGGCCGGCAATGAGTGAGGCTTACCATGTGCCGGGGACGTTACATGTCGTATGGAGCAGTGGTGGGAAGCTGAGACTGCTTCCTGTATGGGACAAAAGTGGTAGCAAATGCTGCCCGAGGATTACAGCAACAATCAACTAGTTGGAAGAAGCATAAAAGTAATTGATGAAGAATTTGAATTTAAATCATGTATCTGAGTGGCAGTTATGCCCTATCTGTCTTATATATACATTATTGAGAAAGCGTTAAGAACATTATTTAGTAAGGGCCAGAGTGTCCCTTGACATCATAACGGTCAAGATCCATGACCTTGGACCAAGCAGCAATGAAGTCGGTAACGAACTTGCTCTGTCCATCGGAAGAGCCGTAGACCTCAGAGATGGCACGGAGCTCGGGGTGGGAGCCGAAGATGAGATCAGCACGGGAAGCAGTCCACTGAACCTTGCCGGCAGAGTTGGTGCTCTGGAAGAGCTCCTCGTTGGTGCCGTTGACAACGGACCAGGTGGCGTATGAGCCCAAGAGGTTGACGAAGAAGTCGTTGGTGAGGGTGCCGGGGCGAGAGGTGAGGATACCAGTGGAGGAGCCGTCGAAGTTGGCAGAGAGGGCACGGAAACCACCAATGAGGACAGTCAGCTCAGGAGGGCTCAGGGTCAGGAGAGCGGCCTTGTCAACCAGAAGCTCCTCAGTGAGGGATGAAGCAGTGCCGTGACCGAAGTTACGGAAACCATCAGCCTGGGGTTGGACTATAGCACAAAAATGGTCAGCATCCAATCATGCAGGCAACGTTATGATTACCGTAAGAGGATAGACTTACGGAAAGCGAAAGTGGAGACATCGGTCTGATCTTGGGTGGCATCAACACGACCAGGGGTGAAAGGCACGGTGACAGTGACCCCGGCAGCCTTGGCGGCCTTCTCAATGGCAGCAGCACCACCGAGAACGATGAGATCAGCCAGAGAAACCTTCTTGCCGCTAGACTGGAACTTAGTCTGGACTCCCTTGAGCTGTAGGTATAATTGTATTAGCAAACTGCTTGTTCATCATCGACAGAAATAGTATCTTCACTTACAGCCTTGATGACAGCAGCCAGACGAGTGGGGTTGTTGGCGGCGAAAGAGGCCTGGGGCTGGAGAGCAATGCGAGCTCCGTTGGCACCACCGCGCTTGTCAGAAATACGGAAGGTGGAAGCAGATCCCCAAGCAGTGGTGACAAGGTTGGAGATGTTGAGGCCGGGAGCAGCGAGAATCTGCGACTTCAGGGATGAGACATCAGAGGCGGCCAGAGTGGTGTAAGCGGGAGCGGGAAGAGGATCCTGCCAGATGAGAGGAGCCTTCTTAGGGATCTCAGGGCCAAGGTAGCGGGAGATGGGGCCCATATCACGGTGGAGAAGCTTGTCTATATCGAACTCAGTTAGGCCTCCTGTCATTTCCCCAGATATGTCACCAGGGAGATTAGTCACTTACACCAGGCAAGACCGAACTTCTCGGTGAAGTAGTCAAAGTCGTTGAGGAAGGTCTTGGAGATGTTGTTGTAGACGGGGTCATCACGGAGACCAAGATCACTGGTAAGCATCGTAGGACGACGGAACTTGCCAGGGATGAAGGGGTCGGGGTAGGATGCGTTGGCATCGAGAGCCTCCCACTGAGGAGCACCATCGGGGGACTTGGTCAGGGTGAAGTTGTTGTTGAGCAGGGAGAAGAGGAACTCTGTTAGAATCATTAGCGTGTGTCCTAGTTGTCGATCACCAGAAGGGATGCTGCAAAAAACTCACCGTTGGCCCACTTGGTGGGAGTACGAGACCAGATGACTTCCAGACCAGAGGTGTAGGCATCATCAGCGTTACCAGTGCCAAAGCTGTTCTTCCAGCCAAGACCCTGGAGCTCAATGCCAGCGGCGTTGGGCTCGGGGCCGATGTTGGATCCAGCAACGGCACCGTGGGTCTTGCCGAAGGCGTGACCACCAGCAATCAGAGCAACGGTCTCTTCATCATCCATACCCATGCGGCCGAAGGTCTCACGGATATCAAGGGCAGAGGCCTTGGTGTCAGGGGTACCGTTGGGTCCGCGGGGGTCAACGTAGATGAGACCCATGCTGACGGCTCCAAGCGGGCTCTCGAGTTCATCCGCACGAGTAGTGAAGTCAGTGCTTCCATTGTAACGGACCACGTTGTTGAGAGCCTCAGGGAACATCTCCTGCTCGCCACCCCAGTAGATGCCCTCGTCGGACTGCCAGGTATCCACACGTCCAAAGCCGAAGCCATACGTGGGGAAGCCCATGTTCTCCATGGCAGTGTTACCGGCGAAGACAAACAGATCAGCCCAAGAGAGAGCAGCGCCATACTTTTGCTTGATGGGCCCTATACTTGGTTAGTACTATTGCTCAATTCGATCATTGCGTGCCGTTTCTGGCTTTAGCGTTGGGGATCAACTTACAAAGCAGGCGGCGAGCCTTGTCAAGGTTGGCATTGTCAGGCCAGCTGTTGAGGGGAGCAAAACGCTGCTGGCCCTGACCGGCACCTCCACGTCCATCAACGGCGCGGTAGGTACCAGCGTTGTGCCAAGCAAGACGGATGAAGAAGGGACCATAGTTGCCAAAGTCGGCGGGCCACCAGTCCTGAGAGGTGGTCTGGACGGCGGTGATGTCCTTCTTCAGTTGGTTGACTGTCCGTATATCAGCATGAGCACTAACGACCTAGTAAAGTTAAGCATTGAAAGGAGCAATAAACTCACCATCAATCTTGGAGAAGGCACTAGCATAGTCAAAGTCTGAGCCAAAGGGGTTGGACTTCTCAGAGAACTGGCGAAGAACAGCCAAGTTCAGTTCGCAAGGCCACCACTGCCTGCTTCGAGTGCCACCACCAGCAACAGTGCTCTTGCGGGGGCAAGTTCCGAAGTCAGGTCCATCGGGGCTGAATCTCGTCTCCAAGATGGACTCGGGGTGTTGAAAGCCACTGCGGGCAACGTGAACGTTGCTGTTGCCGTTGATGTGAGGGCAGCCGGCGGCAGAGGCCAGCGGCAGAGCGCCGACAATGGCCAAGATGTTCTTGAGAGGCATTGTCTAGATGGAGAGAAGCAGAGCAGCCAAGATTGTTGGTCTGGTGAGTGAGTTGTGTTTAGTCGTGCCGATCATGTCCATATATATTTTTTTTCTCTTCTCCTTGCTTGCCCACTTTGTTCTGCTTGCCATGTCCTCGTCCGTCTCTGCCCTTCGCCGTTGTCCTCGCCGAGGTATCCATACAAACGCATGACAAGGGCATGATTGCTGGCCCATTGGACTCATGCGGGCTTAAGGCGTCCGTGCCTGGCATCATGCAGCTCGATGTGACACCATCACCCACGACCCTGGGCTGTAAGATTACACGCCAGGCCACCCTGCGTGGTGCTAGAAGATTGACAAACTCGTGCAGAGATCCCCCCTCGATCTCACCCGAATTCTCCTTCCTAAACCATACCTTTGGCACCGTCACAGCTACAAACTAACACGCCGTTTCCGTGGCTCTACGGAAAGCGGTTCTCCGTCACTCCGCCACCTCCGCTAAGTGCCGGAATCTGCCAGATTTTTCGGCCGTGGACGATGACTTTTCACAAAGACTAAGGGCGGAGATGTGTCCCTACCAGGCAAGTGGGCTCGGCTTTTCCTCCGCTACCCTGATTATCTGCTCTGCTTACCTTACCTTGCACCAAGACTATCTTGTCTACGGACTAGAGAGTTACACGGCTCCGTACATACTCGCACCTGTCCCATCTCGTTTTGGCTGTGCGAGGCCAAGCTGGCTGCCTTGCCGCCTCTTTTTTCTGACCTACCCTGTCAACTGTTTCTGTCCCAAGCCAGGATCAGGTAACCCCTCGCCCTGCATGTTTGGCTCGATGTTACGGTGCCAGTCATCGCTCTTATATGCCAGCACGCGGAAAGTTTGCCCGCGCCGGCGGGTGAACCAAGCTGCCGCAGGCCCAATAAGAGCCCGCGGATTACATTCAATCACGCAGCACCGCAAATTTTCGTGGCATTGGGTTAGAGAGGGCCTCTTCTCAGCCGGCATTGAGACGCCTATTTTTAGCTTTTGGTGTTGCTTAACCGAAAAGCAAGTGCCTATCACATCCTAGTTGCGCCAGAATGGAACGTGCACGATTCCCATTCGAGTATCAAGACCCAGTGAGGTGCCGAGGACAAGGGGGCTGGAAGGTATAACTTGACTAGCGGTATAGAAAAGGAACAATGGAATTTTGTCGTGGTATCCGTTATGGTGTCATCTGTGCAAACCGTCTCCGAGTTATGCATCTTACATTCGCCTGTTCCGAGTCGAATATCTTGTGTGTTTGTACTTTGATAGAAACTCCAACTTTGACATCAATTGACTCGATTGATTCCATCTGATCATGTTTGCGGGCGTCGGAATTAAATATCAGCTCATAGTCGTGCAACCGGGCAACATGAATCGTGAAGAAAGCCGGCCGGCTAGCTCGCCCGACTAGCCGACGAAATCATGCCTTTTGTTTGTTAGTACATTCACGGGAGTTACCACTGAGCCAAGAACTGGAACTCTGTGCATCAATGAAAATGAATGCCGAACCCTCCGCAGAGCCATTGTGCCATGATCCGCACCCGTTATGTAAATAGACTCCACTGATTGGCCTTTGGGGGCTTGGGGGACGATAATTGCGGATGATGCTAATTGACTAATAGCATGATTTATCTCCGACATTTGCGGGTGCACTGAAGAGTTAGGGGGAAATGTACAAGGATCCAATTGGGAAAAGAAAAAGAGAAGACCCAGATATACTTGCTGTAGTCGTACCGCACACAAAGAGAGCCAAGAGTAAGGCCAAGACCACACAAAGTGACAGCGAAAACAACGCAGGTAAAGATGAAAAGTTTACGGAGACTTTACGCAGAAATCATCTATATAACACCGAGGTGACAACGAAGCACTATAGGGGCTGAATCCTATATGCAGCTCTGGCAGCTCTCGGCGGCGCTTAGATATGGTGATGTGATAGCATATGCGACACGTTATTGGCCACACGAGGTGAGATCTACCTGCGTGGGTGCAAATAAGGTTGTCGATTCGATTGCGCTGGTGCACTTCGCTTCGTATTGACTGTGACATACAACAGCCATACGAAATGATCCTTGATGATGCATACCATAAATTACACTCCACCACGCCTGACACCCAACGGCATGGCCAAGAACAAATACTGGCGGTTCCAAAGTAACCAAATTCTTCAAGGTTAAATTAATGTCATGTTAATGGCTCATATTTTAACTAACAAATTGTAGTAGACAATCCACTTCTGTCGCTGTATCTATAGAAGAGACGAGGATTAACCCATAGTTTCGTCTATACACAACTGCTTTCTCAATACTTGATAACAAATATGCAACCTCAATTCATCTCATCATTGATTCATTAATCTAGTATACAAAAATAGTAAAAGAACAACGAAATTTGACCCCAGATATGCCAGTTCAACCCCAACACATATTCCTTGACCACGATAAAGAAAGCCAACATGACGATCTAAACGGAAAAGAAATGCAAATCAAGAAACACGAATAACCAGGAAAAAGTGAAGCCCATATACTTGAGAAGCCACTATAACTCCTCCTCGCACAGAACCTTGACCATCTCATCCAAATCACGGTGTTGAAGCGGCGGTCTGTTCCGCTCAAACCGGCCGCGATGCCTCATCATCCAGCCAGCATTAAAACCTGCCTTGATCTGGAGCCAGTGGAGGAAATGGAACACTGTGTTTTGTCTCAAGGCGTCCCAATCGCACTCTTCCATGCCTCGCACCTCGACGTATCGCTTGTTAAGGCCCTGGAATACCAATGGCTTTGGCTTCTCTTGTTCGTCGGCAGTGTCGTCCTCGGAATGCATGAACGTGGCCCATGGCTTGTCTCTCCTCTGAATGTTACGGTCGATGATCCAAATTTGGCAACCAGGGGGCATCTTCCCCTCTGCCACTGCCCAGAGAGTCCGGATGAAACACCCCCGGGGGCTGTTCTCCAAGTATGGCACGACACTACCAGTTTCCCATGGGATCAACCAATTTGTATCGTATTCTATCGCCGTATTCGTGAGTTGTGTTACACTCAAACTCCCTGGGAGCCTATAAAAGGGTATTATGTACCATGTACATGGATCCCGAGCCCGGTCTAGCTGTATGCAAAAGAGATCTTGCGCTGGTGAGACCTTAAACTGACATTCTTCCATATCCCGTGTGAAATGGCAAGAAACAAATTGACTTCTTTTGATTGGTCCCGAATTTGTATTCATACGTTCGTCAAGTCGTTTATATCGTTTAGTTATGATGTCGCGAGATTCCCAGCACATTGTCCAGAGACCGACATCTTTGACATACGCCGATGGGTTACCCACAAGCCAATCTTGAGCGGAACTCGGGCTAGCTTGGGATTTGGGTGCCGTAAGATCGAACCCATAGACATCCTCGATATCGAGAGTAGAGTGACCCATAATGCGGCCATTTCTTCTGGGGCCCTTGGAAATTGCAAAGAAGTGGGCACCTCTCTGGAAATCTCGAATGGTGGCTTCTTGAATCTTGATTCTGAGTTCGGGAGGGAGTCGAATGAATGGAAAAGAGGTATCAAGATGGCCCTCGGTACCATCTTTGGTCGAGATGGAAGTATTGTTAGACATTGTCAGATGTATTCTATAGGCGTCATTAGTACAAAACAAGTTTATGACGGGAGAGAAACACTAGTAATTAAACAATCACATGAGAAGCACTCACTGGATATCGAGAATAGAATAGACAAGTATAGATTGCAAGCGTTGCGGTGCAGTACAATGGGATTTAGGACCTGTCTAAGAAGATTATTAGTACTTTTTCATTGTTCTCATAGGTAGAATGCTTCATAATAGTACGTACCTGTACTGAAATAGAGAGTAAAATAATATCCACTGACAACAATGTGTAAGGTAGATGTAAATAAACAGTGAGTAACAGTTCAAAGATGGCTGGTCTGGGAGAAGTTGAAAGATGGACATCTGAGATTTTCGAAGAACGGTACTCCCGTGGATTTATATACCTAGTAGATATAATAGAAGCCTTATACCTTATAATAGAAGCCTTATACTTTACATGATTGACTTCAAAACCAGATAAACAACATATATGGCCAAGGCTTGGCTGATACTTTCCATGGTGTACCCTCTTTGGATGCTGAGGAAATTTCCGAACGGTTGCTTGAGAGACAAGCCACCATATTGATAAACTCTACAATGTCGCCAAAACAACTTACCTTATACTTTAAGAACATCGGGTGTGTCTACTAAACGTACCACTGTCTTGGACCGTTCGAAACATTTAGATGTAGATTTGATCTGCATTTTCTTAAGGTTATACATATTTCAGGGAAAACATCCATGTATCGTGACAACTATACCTCCATTGATGTGTTCAACCATTCTATCCAAATCTACCCAATTCAAGTGCAGGCCTCGACCACAAGGCCAACATGTATCTAGCCAAGAAAAGCAAAAAACGTTAAGAAACCGCATTATGAATCAGATGGCAGGAAGAGGGAGCGAGAAATACCAATGCCTTTATCGGACCATTCATCTCGGCGAAAGGCTGTGATAAGCACATGCAGTCGTAAGTTTTTGAGCCAGCAGATACGTCAGCCTTGTCGAACATGTGCTTGGATATATCGAGAAACATATCAAATTTGTTTTTGGTATGCCTCTTTACTTGTAATCTTACGCCGCCGTAAACATCAAATACGGCTGCCAGTTTAGCGACTGCCTTAAATTTGGACAATAGGAACACCAAGAGCCGCGATTATCGCATCTAGCTCATTAAACGCGCAGGCTTCTAGAGAAGTAGCATGAACATGCCGTAATCAAAACTGCAGCAGCATCAATTAGATAACTGGGGCCCTTTGGCAGACTCCTGAAGCTTATCAAGTAAGGCTTGAGATCACGCATCAACATCAATGCATCTCCTGCCTGTAATCGGCCAATAACATGCAATACTTGCGGCTTTGCGTGGGGGAGCAGCCTTTACTGAAAATTTCTTGATTGTCGACAAAATAAATTTTGAACGTTATTCACGTATCTACTACTACTCCAATCTGTGGCGCGTGATATCCGATTTCGTGTTTGCCAAAAGTTTTCAAACCACCAAGGTTGACAACGCGCTCTACTTTGCATTTTTACACTATTAGATATCAAAACTCCCGTGTTAATGTGAATACGGACGCGTCAATCACGTTTCCATCCCAACGTTTCGAAAACTACGCGATGCAAAGCACTTCACCACGACCATCGCCCAATTGCGGCTCAGATGACTTGGGGTTGACTCTCAGCACGAGTCATCAAGTTCATACAGAGCTACCGGGACGTCATAGACCGGTGTTGCATAATATGTATGTATGGCTCCTTGTTGCACAACGTTATTACAATCAAGGACATATAGTGGAACAGGACGCTTTTCTAAAGAAAAGAGACAGATGAGAATGTTACAGGTGCATTAGGTACCAAGCTGAAAACGCAACAAATCAAGATCAGATATATTAGTAATCTGGTTTGCCTTTGCTTAATTGCAAAGTATTCCCATCATCAACCCATTTTGGGTAAAAAACACATGAATTACCATATTGATCGTACACAGTAAATTTGGCTTCCCATCTGCGGTGTGTATTCCATATCTTAGGACCATCGATTAATAAGCGCGTCAGGCACGCCGCATCCTTTTGCTGATTGACGGTAATTTTAACGTTAACATCTCGGCAGCCTGCGGTCACCTCTGATGTTGGGCCTACGGGCCACCAGTACCAAATATAGCACGAGAATACATGTATGTTTGAGGAGAAGAAGGTGATAGAGCGATACAGGTAAGGGTCAGATGAGCCACCGTCGAAGCCAGTGCAATCAAGAAACCGGACATGTCGATTGTTCTTGATTGTTAGGTAGTAATTGTCCTGATCATAGGTATAGCCAGACCCTATGTCTCCGTTGGCTGTGTTTTTGTCTTGCCAAAGATCCAAGTCTTCAAAGAGGACATCAACTGGTGGTCTGCCGGTTATGTTCACTGTCGACTTGAAGGTCCCACTGCCGCTAGTATCGACCACAGAGCCGTCTTGCGCCTTGATGGAGGCGCCTATATCTTTGGCTTCGGCCGTCGCCGTGGATACCCAGTACCGTTGTAATTGTTTTGGGGAGTCTAGGTCAACGGCCACCGTCTCTTCCGCGGTGGGGGGGCCGATAGTGTGATCGTAGCGATTCTCAGTGGTTGAGTAAGTCCAGCCATCAGAGAGGTCGGATGGAGGACCATCACAGTCTATGAGCTTGAGCGAACTGAGCTCATCATCGGTCAATATGTGAGCAGTGTTGTCATCATTGACCGCGCTGACTGTCACGACCACCAACACCTGCATCGTGCCATTGGCATAAAGGACATCTTGATCACCCCCTGGGGTGGTAGTCGCCACCGTAAAGGTATCCAGTGTCCAATTTTTAGACATGGTACTTGTTCTTTGGATTTATATAGATGGTAAATAGATTGGATTAATCGTAGAGAAAACAAAATCGATTTACCAAGCTTAAGGGCGGAGTGTTTATATAGATCCTTCGAAGGGGATGGCAGCAGCCGTGGACCCCTATCCGATGGTTGTGCATCGCAGCCTGACAGGGCCTTGCTTGGGTCGTTACCCTGGCGCCCACGTCACCTAAAACATATGCAAGGAGTGGAAGAGATGACTTCTAAGCATCGGATAAGGTTACATGTACTTTAAAGTTGTGCGGATGAAAGTTCAACTCATTGCATGTACTTAACGTACTCAATTTAAGAAGTGACGTGAATAGCATTCCCAATGAGGTAGGCTAATATTTTTTATGGTGGGACATAAATAACTTTCAGCAAGTTACATATACCTATGTTATGCCAACAAAAGTCTTTTGCCCCTTGCATATCATCTTTGAGAGTATTCGTAAACGTGTCCTTGATGGCGTAGGAGCACAGATTCACAAATGACTTGATTCAATGACTACGTGGCAGAATGTATGCCGTGGCGCCAGATATCCCTGACTACCTACGTGGCAGAATATTCGTTGCGGCACGAGATTTCCTTGTGTGACCGTAATACCGACTCATGACGAGAGACAACAATGACACCAGCACACTAGATATAATCTTGATGAATAAGAATCTATATGAGTGCGACGAGAACCCGTAATTTCTCCTCGATTCATAAGAAACAAAGAAAGAAATAAAGAAAGAAAGTGATGTCAACATTCAAAGAATAAATCAAGTAAAGATATAAAACAGAGAAAATAAAAAAACGACTAGAGACAGAGAAAGAAAATGTCGGGCTGCCAAAGTAGCGTTTATTCGCAAGGTTTCAACTTTGAAAGTTTTCTCCAGAAAGGCGTGGATCCTCGTACAGGACAATATACCTGCACCGTCAACATCTATGATACTCCCACGCACGCTCGTAATGTTGCGACCTTTGCCCTCTCCATCTCTTTTAATCCACTCAACACCCAGGATGTTGGCTTGGGCATTGGATGGGCTTTCAATCTGTCCTCCTACGATCACCGCGACCGCAAGACTCTCTCACTGTCGACGGGAGAATGTTACCAAGCCACCGAGACCACTACTGGGTTACTACAGATCAAGGATCAGAAGCTAAAAAGCTTTGTTGCGACAAAATTAGGATCCGACTATCAAATAGCGTATAAGTCGGGACAAAGTGAGGTTCTCTCCAATGCAAACAACGCCTACAACCTATCTGTTCCAATAACCATCACCGCAGCAAACGGTCGGGCCTTGGATCTTGTCTGGGTTCGAAATGGAGACCAGCCTCGCCTGAGCAAGCTCCAAGACAACGGCGAAGACCTGGTGGCCATTGAATATTCCAGTGCCCAGGTTACCATCACACGAGCACCCAACACCTCCGATGAGAGCACATTCACCCTCGTTCGGAGAAATGATCAATTAAGTAGCATCCAACTCCCGACAGACACTGATGGCACAACTGCTGCGTGGCAATTTATCTACGAGCCTTTTAGCAACGGCTTCCTAGCCTTGAACCAAGTCACAAGCCCTACAGGTTTGATCGAGCAAATGGAATATCAACCAGAGGGTCATCGCCTCCCTAAAGGAGCTCCGTATTCCACTATACCCTACGTGATCTCTTATGTGGTGCGCCCCGGCCGGCAGCAACCCGCCATCATCAACAAATATAGCTATTCGGCACGCAACTTCTTGGGTTATGATGGAACCCAAGACTGGAGCCAGGAGGGCGATACCCTCTATCTTGCGCCGGCTGAGTATGAGTACACCTCGACAGTACAAGCAGATGGAGGTGCAACCACCATTTACCATTACAACAAATTCCATCTGACGACACAAATTGTGAGGCAGCAGAATACAAAGACAATAATGCAGACCATCACGTACTATGCCGCCCTAAACACAGAGTTTGATCTGCAGCCTCCCCAGTACCAGTTGCCCAAGAGTGTGGTCATCACGTACGCGGACAAAGCCTCAGCGGCCAGCCGGACAGAGACGACGACAACCGAGTTCGACGACTGGGGCAATCCTATACACGAGATCAAGCCGGACGGGCTGAGCGTAACGCGCACATACTATCCCCCTGATGGACAAGGGGACGACTGCCCGGCCGACCAGCAAGGGTTTCAACGCCATCTCAAGACCGAGACGGTAACACCAGCTGCAAGTGACTTCACAGCACCCACTCGCGTGGAGCAATTTACCTATCTGTCGCTGGCAACGGCCCAGGAGGCCCCTGTGAACGACTTGGTTCTTATCAAACAACGCACCACTGCGGTGGAGGTGGCGGCTACCACGCTGAGCACGGCGCAATATACCTATGTTGATGAGCCCAAGACGCGGGACCATGGGCGTGTACAGCAGTTAAAGACCTGGGTCTCTACGGAAGAGACTGCCACTACACAAACTTGGGCCTACGCATATGTCGCCGCCAAAGGCGTCTTCCAAACGACTCTGACCACTACCAGTTATGATAACATCACCGCCATCGACGAAAGCGAGCATCTCCTGTCGTCAGGGTTGTTAGTGGGACAGATTGATTACGCCGGGGTGCAAGATGCCTTCCAGTACGACAAGCTCGGCCGGTGCGTCCGGGCCACAACCGCCGTAGGGACGCCGCAGGAAGCGGCCCGCTGCATCAACTATGCCATCAATGGGGACGACACGGGATATCAGGTCACCCTGACAGATGCGAAAGGCGTACAGACTCAATATCTCACCGACGGGCTGGAGCGGGTTTGCCAAGTGCGGCGACAGGATGACGATGGCGACTGGGATGCCACGGGCAACGTCTACTCGGGAACCTTGCGGGCCGTGAGAGAGTATTCGTACAACGCACAGGGCCAGACGAGCGAGATGGTTGACATAGACTGGCTGCGCGCATCAAGCGAGAATGCGCCGCCAGCCGAGCAACGCAGCAGCAAGCAGATGGAATACGATGACTGGGGACAGATCTGTAAGACCACTGACGCCGGCACTGGGGTAGTCAGCCTCTCGGTGACAGACCAGATTGCCCTGACCCGGACCGTAGGGATACAGGGGGAGGGCCAGACCCGGACGACACTCAGCCTGTCCGGGGTGCCGACGCAGATCGAGCTTCTGTTTAAAGACGGGACACCATACAGCCAAGTCAAGTATCGCTACGATGGCCTGGGGCGCCTGGCGGAGGAAGAAGATGCCTCTGGGAACAAGACTGTGTATGAATCTGACGCCTTGGACCGGGTCTGCAACATGACCTGGCCTAACGGCCGAGTCGTGGAGGTCCAGTATGCAACCCAAAGCGCCGCAGCTTTGCCAACATCCGTCCGGCTCAACGGGTTCACTGTCGGCGAGCAGACCTTTGACGGGCTGGATCGTCTGGTGCAGAAAAGCGAGGGCGGGCGTACGATGAGGCAAGCCTATCAAAGCAGCAGTCCTGACCCGGTGCAGATCACGACGCAGAATAGCGATGGCTTTGCTCTTCAATACGAACCAGGTTTACCCCATCTACTCGCCAAATCGGTTGGCACAGATGGAGAGGATGATTACAGCTACGACCCCAGCACTGGAGTGCCGCTCCAGCTTAAAAGCCCAACCTGCAGCCTGGATCGTCGGTGCTTCCCCTCAGGTCTCTTAAAGGCAGAGGAGACTAGCATCAGTCCCGATGTCTCGTTTGTCTCCCAAGCAACGTACTCAATGAAGGGCAAGCTGCAGACTTATAAAGATGTCAACGCACAGGAATACTGCCACGAGTACGATGCCGCGGGTCGATTAAGCACGCTCACCCTGGGAACGGTTCAACTGTCCTACTCCTATGGTCCAGGGAGCCGCGTGACCGGTACGGTAGTTACCGATACCGAGCACAACACCAGCTTGGCCACGGCCCTCACCTACGATGATTTCGGTCGTGAGGTGGAGCGCGTTGTGAGCCAAGGCGACCAGCCGCTGTTCCGGCTGACCCAGTCCTACGGCAGGACTGGCCTTGTTATTACGCGTGATCTAGAGGATGAGAATGGAACAACTGTCCTACACGAAAGCTTCGAATACGATGTCCACAGCCGGTTGGTGACGTTTACTTGCACGGGTAACGAGTCTCACTTCCCAGCTGACGAGAACGGGCATCGGATTCAGTCGTAGCAGTTTAACTTGGACGACTACGACAATATCAGATCCGTGGCTACCACCTTCAGTGACGGCACGCAAGATACAGCAACATATGCATATAACAATGATGACGATTGCACTCAAGTGACCCAAATAAACCACACTCTCCCCCCGTCCCAAATCGTCCTGGCATACAACGCCAACGGCTGCCTGACACAGGACGAAAAGGGCCAGACCCTCGTCTATGATAGTGCCAGCCGCCTAAAGAGTGTCCACAACAGCAACGGAAAAACCATCAGTCAATACGACTACGATGCGGCCGGGCGGCTGATCCGTCAGTCCATCCCCGACCAGCCTGACACCTACCTCTTCTACCGGGAAGACCGACTCATTGGCACGCAGGCTGGTGACACGCAAACGAGTTACCTGGCTGACAGCATGGGCTATTGGGGCCAGATCTCGAGATCAAATAACACGACGCAGGTGCAGCTTTGGGCGGTCGACGGCCATGGCTCGGTTCTCAGCTGCATGAAGCCCAATCAGTCCAACGAAATCCATCAGCAAGCCTACACCCCCTACGGATATTCCCCGCTAGACGCCGACGACGCCTCCATCGCCTTCAACGGCCAGCGGCGCGACCCCGTTACCGGATGGTACCACCTGGGCAACGGCTACAGAGTGTATAACCCGGTGCTGAGGCGCTTTCACGTCCCGGACCCTGGTAGCCCCTTTTCCACCGGCGAGATCAACCCCTATGCCTACTGCGCGGGAGATCCAATCAACCGTATCGACCCAAGCGGCCAATTCAGCTTCTTTGGCCTCGAGTTCGACTGGGGAGATCTAGTGAGAGCCATCGTGGGCCTCGTCGTCAGTGTCATTGTGGGCGTCCTAACCGCCGGCGCCGGCGCCGCGATCGAAGTTGGCGTAGGCATTATCGCAGACGTTGCCGCAAACGCTGCTACCAGTCCCTTGGTCGATCTTGCGGCAGGACGCAAGCCAACCTGGAAGTCCGTTGCCATCTCCGCGCTTAACGGATTGGTCGATGGTGCCCTGGGTGAGGTCGGCGGGCGCCTTCTGAGCGCAGGATTCAAGGCCGTGAGCCAGTTCAAGACACTGATAGGACATGCCGGATCGTACACTGTCAACGCCACCGTCGACCATTCCTTGGGAGCGACCTTTAGGCACGCCGTCAAGGATGCTTTGCCCAGTGAATTGTCTAGTCACATTGCCGAGGGTTTATTTGAGATTGATCCGTTCCCCAGGTCCGACAGTAAATCTCCATCTCTTTCCGCTAACCACCACTACCACCACCAGCTCAACGTATCTGCCAAGCAGCAACACTCCGTCCTTGGCCGAGAGGCGTCCCTAGCCAGAGACCAAATTCGTCTGACGCTGCGACATGGTCAGTCGACACTCTCTAGGGGTCATCGCTTTGGGCAGTCCAGGCCAGCCAAGGGGTTGCGGTTTGGCTCGGGGGACAACGGCCGGGCTGTTATCCCGCAGTCAGTTGCAGTAATTCTAAACAGGCCGCTACAATGCACATTCGGGCCAGTGGGCTCTTCTCAGGGGAAGCGACAAACAACAGGCAGCGGGGCGTTGGAAGCGCTGGAAAAGAAACGTCAGATGGATAATGCCCTGCGGAATTTGATTCGGCAGCCAGCTATCGGTAACTTCTAATTAAATCCTGCAACTGAGATGATCTTGTCACCCGCTTCAACTTGCACCTCAGTGAGACAATGGACGAATTCGCAACGAAAATTAGTGGACTTATTAGCGCAAAGGAAGGCAGCTTGTATACGGCATAACTCTGAAAACCGAGGGGCGACTCACATAACCTGGTGTAAACGTGACCTCTGAAAGAGTCACTATATGGGCAGCCGCTCTACGTGAACTATTACGTGAATGCGTCAAGTTCTGTGGGGAGGACGATTGCCATGATGTTGAGGGATGAACGAGAACTGTGATAAGAAATAGATAGTCTAAGTATCTATTTATCCGACAATAGACTGTGTAAAGGATATATTTCGTGCACAAACAGGAGGGTCAAATGTCCTCTTTACATACTACCCTATCTAGAGAGCTTTAACATGGTCCACGTATCAAAAAGCATCAAAGTCTCCGTTATAGCACTGACAGTCGTATACTTGATGTAAGTACTGACAGCAAAACTTCGAACTAGATGAGATTCATTATCAAGATATTATTCTTTTGAGCGAAGTTTCGACTTCTAGTTACTACCTAGGTACTTGAACAACATGCTTCAACCCGCATGTTGTGGTGTTTTGTTACGCTGGTATGTCAGTGCTCCTCATATTTTATTTTTTCAAGTAATCGTCAATCTATGGCATGATAAATGTGCCTTGTTCGATATGTCTAAATAATTTCAACGGCTTGACACAACGACTGATCCCATGCCTCCCCATACATGATTCCATGGACATAGCACGGCCCTACCAATTGCTTTGGGCCCTGCCCTGTTCTAGTACGGACAACAAAAGGAAACTTGCCGCCCTCATATAAGCTGATCTGATCCCCCACTCTACTCTGGCTCGGAACAACAGCCAGATAACCCTTCTTGGTCCTCGCCAAGCGACGATACAATGTTTTTTCAGTCCCTGTTGCGTACACCCTATCGTCGGCGGTACTCATACCTGAGCCTATGCTCGCTGCTGCGACAAGCGACTTGTAAAACCCACCTTTCATACCCAAGTATTTGAAACCAGACATGAGTCGAGGCCCACGAAGAGACTTTTGCCATTTCCTGAACCTCTTTACTGCAAGCTCGGGGCTCTCGACGTTGCCAGTACACATTGTTATGGCGAACACCATCTCCTGGGTTTCGCCAGTCGGGTAAGCTGCGTATCTTTTGGACATTGCAAGCTGCTCCCACTTGACTAGTGTATCAAAATAGGTGCCGAGACCCAACAAAAATGATTTCCAGAAGTTCTTGAAATCAGCCACTGACGAGGTCATGCTGGCAAGATCCACTTGGTCTATCCGGGGGACGGTAAGGATGTCCTCTAGCTCCACGATCTGATCAAAGTCATATCCCGATAAACAAAGTGTCCCGCCGTCGTCTTTGAGAACAGGGATCCACCGTTGAGACTTTGAGGCGTTGATGGGCACTGGTTCTTTCATCTTTTCCGAGTCCAGGGCAAAGATGACGGGAGCAGGAGATGGCAAATGACTCCAGTCTGGGACCCAGGACGGCAACTTCAGAGGCGACGATGTTGCGTGATCGAGAACAAGAGCATCCAGATTCTCCGTTTGAGACATGACTGCCATGGCAGCCTTCTTATAGCATTCTTCCACCGACAAGGTATAGTCGGGCGTTATGCCATATTCCTGTGCTACGTCACCTTTGACAAGACCAAGAATTGAGTATATTTTGTCTCGCGGGTCTGTTGCATTGAGCGGCAGCACCTTTCGAAGAAGCCAAAGTAGATCTACTCCCTGCTGTGTCGGATCCGCAAACAACATCTCGCCTTTGACCATCATAATCGAGACCAAGCCGCCCCTGAGAATTCGATCGGGTCTTCCCTCAAGCCCCTTTGTCCCCATGATAATAGATAGTATGAACCCCATGTAGAACTCAGGCCAGCCAATGGACTTGTTGCCGCACTGCACCGAAGCTTCTTGGGCCAGACAGGCTTCTTGTACCACCCAGCAGCGGCTAAACCAAGGGCGCAATAGCAGTCGGAAAAAAGCGGTGATCTCTTTAGAAGTAGCATCCGATTTGTCGTCTGCTTCTGCACCGTCGGTTACGTCCACTCGCCTGTGAGATGCTGCTGGAGACTGCACGGTCGTGCCAGATATGGCGGCATCGCTGTTGACTTCACCGATGCCCATCGTACTTTTAGCCAGTTCATGGCGCCTCTTGGCTGCTGCAAGCCTCTGATTCATCAGCTTCTTCTTATTGGGACCGTAGAGGTCTTCGCCTTTGAGCGGGGCATCGTCAAACTTGAGAATATCCAGTCTCTTCTCAATCATGCGCTCGCACAGTGGGAAAACCAAGTCACTATCTTCACCTGCATCTCCTAGCCAGATCACGACATGACGAGCCTTTCGATATATGTCTTTCATGATGCTGACTTGGTAGTTTCGTTCAGGAATATTGTCCTGATTGATGCAGATCGCATCGATCCACAAAGTTCGCTCATCCTCGGTCTGGCGCAGATGGCGCAGCGCAGACTCCAAGTTCTTGGTGACGGGGAAGGGCACTCCATTACAAAAGATGAGCAACTTGTCCGTGGCGTCTCCCCAGCAGTAAGACAGCGCTTCAAAGGACGGATCATCATTGAGCTTGGCAACTGACAAGCTGATGTGGATAGGCTCAGAGGGATCTTGGCTAGGCGTCAAAGTCAAAGTTCGGATACGGTGATCGTCCCCTTGACTATCTACTGCTTCATACGTGATGCCAAACGCTGAATGAGCCATGGCATCGATGTTAATTGAGAGTTGCGGGGAAGACGTCGGTGCCTGGCGAGTGCAGGGACAAGGTGCGTGCTAGCAGCTTTTATCATGAATCCTTCGAGCATGGTGGCACAGCCATTGACATGCATTTTCCTGTCAAAGCCTTCTGCGTACAGCCTCACTTCATCGTCCAATAGCAGGCGATCCTACCAAACAGCCTTGTCTGTAGACATACAATTTTACAGCCTACCATGATGACTCCGTTCCCACATCATTTTTTATAACGTCGAGTAAGGTAGCCGGACCACTGGCATGAGGCTCTTGGGCTTACATAGATCTACTCGAAAGCTCTATAGGCACCATTCGCTCCGTGCAGTTTTAAAATGCCCGAGATTGCTGTTATCAAGGGACTCTGTGTATGTGATACTATTCACGTGTGTTGCGGCTTGGTGAAGTCGAGACCAGAAGCGGTGGCGAAACTCGCTGATGCATGGGAATTCACAATGTAATTTTCACTTCATACCTTTGAATCAATCGTATATATTTGGGATATACTTGCCCAAGTTTTAAAGTAACACGCAGCTAAAAACTGACAATGGCTGCAGGTACAAGGAGAAAAGGTACATGTATCTCCTTCTTGGCTCCTTCCACTCCTTATAGCATATACAGCACAGATCATGCACAGATCAAAGCTACTACTGAGTACTAGAAACCAGGGCAATATGCCGGACAGCTGATGTCATTAAGAGAGTTTTGTGTATTTGGGCTCTTCTCAACACCATTGCCTTTCTCTCAGCCTTTATGTACTCAAAATCGCGACGGATTTAAGAAAAATATGGAATTGGAGAGTGCAGATTAGGCAGATGTTGCAGGCTGCAGCTTTACATCATGGAATTGCGGCCCGCATCCGGCCTTTAACCTGATCATCTGAGGGTACGCATTGAAGGGGCATTGGTTCTAGTTCAGCCAGCCATTGTATATTGCTCAGCCAGCCACTCAATGTTCTCTAGAGGGTCGTTAACAGCCGCAGCTTGACTGACCTTGAGACAATGACCTAAGTGTAACCATTCAGCTTCAAGATATATGCCGCCGTTACATTTGATCGACAAAACATCTCCCATTGCAGACGATGTAAGCCAATCAGCGTTCGCCCTCGGCCGCTCTCACAGGTAGGGATATGGGACATTGGCTGAGACAAAAGACTTCGAGTTACGTATGTGACATTTTTTACGTCAAATGGACTTACAACGGTAAGTGATGTCTTGCTGTTCCGTCCTGAGTAATAGTTTCGATTCTGCCGTAATAGCAAACCTCTGCAAATATAAATGTATATATACCGGACCAAACCTTCATCAAGGAACAGAAACTAACAATTTCTACACTGTTAAAAACATCTTCTCAAAGCGTCTCAATTTCATATAAATCATGCATTTCAACAACCTCTTCACTTCCATTGGGGTAATGGCTTTACTGCCAGCCTTTGCTCTGGTGATGGCCGACAACTGCCAGATAACGCCATCAACTGAGAACTTTACCATCCCACTCGACTTTTGTTTTTTCCACGACTTTGGCATAGTCGATGTCCGAGTCGAGATACCAGGAGCCAATCTCAGACCCAAAGACAAGGCCGATCACCTGGAGCTTCCCGCTCACGTCAAGGCAAATGCTAGCCCCATTCATCTGGATGAGACGTATGGAGTCAACATTTACTTTAAAAACGACTGGACGAATGCCCATCGTTGGGAAGTAAATGTTCCTCTTATCGTGTCACTCTACGTTGATCTACAGACGCGAATTGATCGGTCAAATTGCAAGCTTGGGTTGAAACTTCACTTGACAGGCTCGGGTGCCTTGGGAGCTCTGGATGAAAGTATCCCCCTAACCGAAATTGACAATGACGGAATTAAGTTTCTCGCACAGAGCATGGGGCTGTGTTCTTAAGATAGAACGCATCTCGGAGTATTAAAGGGGTTCACTTCCATCCGAAAGTGCCCAGTTGAAGGAGAGGGTTTGGGAACCTGAATTAAGGTTCATCGGGATTTTGGTGAGCGGGTATTCAACATACCACGCTATTCTGCTTTATACATCTTGTTTAAATTGACCGAATTCACCCATATAGGCCGCACTTCTCTGTAATAGTGTTCATGAACCACACCATCTGCAAGGGTAACAGTCTGAGACAATGTAATCCAGTTTCGTCCTTGCTCCAGCTCAGTTGTACTGAGAACAGATCAACCTAGACGCTTGTCTAGCTAACGATGACATCTTTTATAAGTACTTATATACGAGTCATTTTCGTTCTTCAGTGTTTGTTCACGTAGTGTGTTTTTTTAAATTGGGGAAACTTTGTCATTATTTATGTCGGTGGAGCACTCTTCATCTTCCTGTTTTTGGCACCGTTTAATATACCTCAGTATGTAGCTACGTTTAGCCTCGGATCGTTCATGCTATTTAGCACCATTTCTTAGGCTTCCAATTTGGGATAACAACACTTCCATCATTCTGAAGCATATTCAGGGTGCCTTGCTGCCTCCACGCATGGATAAAGTATGCCGTGTTGTGCTCCTTTAGAAATGCGCAATTTGCGTCCACCGTCTTCCAGAACTTGGTATAATCAGCAACGCTCACTTCTGCAACGGCAAAACCGGTGATGTAGCCGCCAGCATGCAAAACATTGTAGCCTGTAGCCCACATCATCTGTAAAAGCGAAATGCAATTAGCTTTCTGCAATAACTTCGCCACAGCAATGCCTGTAATTACCTCTGAGATGATGAGTGGAAACTGAGGGAGGTATTTCTTATACCACAAGACCTGATTGGCGGTATAAGTCCAAGCATCATCGACCTGGATGTTATGGTAATAAGCCATAACATGGGCGTGGATAAAGTCCAACACTGGTTCAAGCGCCTTTCCTACAACGCCCAATCCAACACCCAATCCATCAGAACCAGGTGCACCGCTCATCAAATTTGGTCTATCCCAATCTTCACTAATTCCCGCTGGAATACCATGCTTGTTCATCTCCTTGCGGAAGTTGGACATGCCCATAGTCAAATTCGTCAGGCTGGCTGGCGCAGATGCATTGCCAGTGCTACCAGCCGCACACATGTCGCAATCTCCAACTGGTTCATTGAGATATTCGGCGGCATAGATGACATACGGTGCAATTTTTGAATATTTGCTGTTTGATAAAGTTTCGAAGAGTGTCGTTTCCAGTACTTTTTCCCAAGAGAGCTGTGACCCTGGTTAGCCGAAACTTGAAGAGACGCATAAAACTCATTGGTATTGAAGAGACTTGCATCATTACCACTAATTGGGAATGCCACTTGGACCACAACTCCCATGTTGTTCAAAATAGCAGCCTCGAGCACATTCTCCCACAGCTGCGTGGTGTAGCTTTCCGGAATGTACATGCGAATCATTGTGGCGCCAAATTGGCGCTTCATCTGCTGCATGTGAGAGCTAATACTTGCAACCTCAAAGTCTTCATTGGTGAACTGAAAGGGGAATGAAAAGCCGAGAAATCCATAGAAATCAGATTGCGGACACCACCATTCTTCTCTCGAAACGTGCGGAGGCTGCAGATCTGCATTGAGTCTCGCCTGGCTGCCGAATGGAAAACAATTCGGATTAGGCGCTGAGCGCTGGGATACACGAGCAAGGCCGCTTACTCCAGACAGGAGCGCTGCGAGAGAGGCGAAGCTCAGCGAAACAGGCTTCATGGTGTTGTGCACTGGATATTGGAGTAGGTGGAGATGTCCTTTGCTGCTAACATTTCACTAAGAAACTCCATTGCGAGAGAGGGTGACTTGGACTTTTATGTTCTCTGCGGATTCGTGTACGAACAAGGCAAATGCACGAGAGTGGAAACGGTGAGGCCATCGGCACGACGACGATACGTTACTTGGTATGGCTCCATTGGTCAGTTAGTTATCCAGTGCCATTCAATCGCATGACAAGATCTCTATCCCCAGATTTTCGTATCGTAGAGGCATTGGCTCTATTAAATTCTGTAGAATCTGGGGACCCCATATTTGGGCGTTCTTAATACTCGGCATCTCGGCATCGTCTTCGGCCCTACTCACTTTAGTTCACATATAACCCCTGCTTTGCCTTCATTTTCTCTTCAATTTGTCTAAACATCCCAATTAGCGCTACTTGAGCATATGGAGGAGATGATGATCTTGTGTCCAATGCGGAGAGGAGACCGTGAAAAGCATGAGTTCACCTTGTTTGCAGTTCTAACCAGCAGGCCGTTGCCTTCTATTTAGCATCATTCTCGTAACTACATGTATGGAGTTTTCGTTCAATCTCATAGATAGAGATATTGAAACATGTAAACAGAATACCAGACGGGGTTTCGGAAGCGGTGAGAGAAGTCAACAGAAAAATGCTCTACTTACATAACCCAGCGCAACAACCCACGCCAATTCACGCCATGAGCTGCCGAAACAAAGACAAAAATATGAAATAATACTCAGTTCTAAGCTATGAAAAGAAAATAAATAAAAAAAACGCTCTGTTGGTATATATGAATAAAGATAACCTTCATCTCCGCCCCTTCAAAACTCCTTTAGTAATGCACCCCAAGTCTCACAGGCTGCACCTGGTCCACGACAGCAAGACCCAACGTTTTCCTCGTGTTCAAGCTCAATTCAGTGCTCTGAGCTTGAAGGGGGCCTATGGCGATGTCTGGGTCACTGCTGTCAACTCTGGTATATCCATTCTTGGGCACCACAGTCTCTCCCGAAACCTTTGGCTCTCCATCAACCAGCTCGCCATACTTCACCTTCCTGCTACCGAGAAGATCCAAGATCTGGTCCGCCGAACTATTCGAAGATCCGTGATTCAGCAGCGGCGCTCCCATAGCTTTTGCAATCTCAAAAGGGTCCAGCGAAACCTCTCTGCCCAACTTCTGCCAGCCCCAGATAAGGTACAGGATAATCAACAGCTGGAAGGCCATGCATCCAACCGCAATGCCAAAGAAGTTCCAGTGTGCCCTGTAGACTATTCCGACTCTCGACACGAGGGCATCTGTTGGCTTGATCGGGAGCGGCCCCGCGTTGGGCAAGTGTATCGCGGCAAGGGCGCTGCGGAACATGAGCTCGCGGACGTTGTTGATCATGTCTTCCCTAGGATCTGACCATGACATGGTACAGTTGCCGTAGTCTTCAATCTCCGATGAAAGAAATGTGCTTGCAGCCTGTCCAAACGCAGTCACCAAATACGGTATGGCGCTCATGCCTCCGATGGCGAGCGTCGTGTTGGAGTTGTACTGCGCTTGCAAAACAGAAGCGATGCCGCCAAACATGGTCAAGAATCCTCCAGCCCCAACGCTGCCCGAACCCAGTTGTTGCCAGTCGGTAAACTTGGTGATGCTAATCGTGGTGTTCTGATCGATACTCCAAGGCTGAAGCGTGACACTTCCGTTTGTAATAGTAACTGTGTAATCGACGGCGGCGGCTCGTAGAGTGCAATTATGCTGCGTCAATTTTCCTTTGCACGTGGGTTCGGGCTTATACAGGACGGAGAGGTTCATATGATTGAGGGCATTCACATCCTGCGATGGATTCCAATCGACACTCGTTCGAAACGTCGTGAGCTTGTCACCCCTGGCTGACGCAAAGGTGCTAAAGTCGTAGTCGAATGTGCTGTCTTTGCAGTCGACATCGAAGCCCGGCGCAGCGATATGGAACTCGCAAGTCTTGTTGATACAGCTAGATGGCATCGTGATAATGCTATGGTTCGAATACTCCTTGAATACCTTTGCAAATGCCGGCATCAGCAACGCAGTTTGTGTTCCACCACCTGCCCAGCCGCTAAAGTTGGACGGCAGCGTCGTGTTGAGTACGGGTATATCGACCTGATCCCGGTACGGCCCAATCGTCTTGCTCGTCGTGTCCGAAGCCTTTTGCAGCACAGCACCGACGGCGATGCTCACTATAAGAGCGACGAGGGATGAAATGGTAATCATGTTGAACAGGGTCGGTCTGAAGATGCCGACCAGCAGGTTACCTTTGACCTCGAGGTCATAGTGAAGCTCCTTGATCTTCGTCCCTCGGAGAGCCTTGAGCCACCACGAGATGGCGAATCCTTCCGAGTTTGCCACCGACAGGAACAGAACAGCGATAGCGCCCATAAGAGAGAGTAAAACGGGAACGGTAAAGTATTTGTTGTGCGTCGGCCACTGGTTTGTTTCTTGATCTTCAGACAGGGCGAGAACGAGGGCCATCATGCCACACGTCACCATGAATCCTATGACGGAGCCGACCGTCCTCCATGGGATTCTCTTCCACACGCCCGGCTGCCATTGAATTCCGTCGATCGACATTGTGGGATCCGTTCTCGAATATGCGTAGTGCGTGTCAGCCATGATGGAAGAGCGAGACTCGCGGCATGTCAACCTATGTATACACGCAAGTGAAAGAGGCCTGTATCAGGGGTCGGGCTTTCAGCTGATATCTATCACTATTCAAAAAAGAAGGAAGAGAAAACAGAAACAGGCCTGTTAGAGAGGGAGATCCATTATTAGGACTCCAGCTGCCACATGGGAAGACTCCCGGTTTAGGCCTCAGAGCCTCAACAGGTCCTCTTGGCAGTATCGGAACCCAATGTGTGCATGGGGCCAAGGTCAAACTACATCTCCATGCAGTCTAGCCGGACGAACAATGTGCCAGTTTCTCTGACCATCAGCTTATATTCGCCTAGACGAGTTCTATTAATATGTTACTAGAAACGACCGGGTTTTCCGCCTATCCGCTTTGCAAGTCTCCAACGGAGCAGATCATGTTGATTGTCCAATGATAAGCAGTTTTCTTGTTAGCATATCCGTGCATTCGCAACGACTAGCCGTCACAACCCCTGTCAAAGTAAGCATCCCACCAAGGCCGATTGCATATTCCCAGACAAATTTTTCCTAGGTTTGAAGGAATTGGTTGTCTATCGGAAATCCTCCTATCCGGCGCGGCAAGATAGTACTGCATGTGGCGCGATTTCATGTTATCTGTCTGTACTAGACTGCTACTCAGTTTTGAGACAAGAAGAACGATTGTACCTTAAGTTACGACAAAAATAATAGCGATAATAGCGGTGACAACTAGATGATCAGCACATGTGAACAAGTAATTATCCCGAGCCATCTATTAATGCCTACGCAGTCAGCCTCGCCGGTTACTAATAAAGAAATGCAAAGATGGAGACAAAGGGGGTCGTGATTCAGCCAACCAAACCTCACTAGATTACCTGATTAGTGAATAGGTCAGGAGCACAACACACCAGCTAAGATATTTCCAAAGCTGACATTGACTTGTATCCCGAAAACCTCTCAAGTTCCACATCAAACTTGTAGGCATAATTTCCGGAAATAGTAGGGTATTTGCGAGTAAAAATTAGATTTGATGACTATCATGATCATCAGCGATGTTGATATTCAAGAGGCATCATCTTATGTCTATTTCAAGAAAGCAAGCAGCAGCAAGGGTCTAATTTCCGGCGTCGCGCAAACTACTCAAACTGGCACTCGATGCGGAGACTCCGAATCCCTCCATTTTCAACGTCGTCTCACTAAACCCCCGTTGTCAGCTTAATCATTTCCTTCTAAGACCTCTGTTGCTTGTAAAAACTCCATTTAAGCATAATCTAGCCGCGCATTGCCGCGGGATCCGGGATACGCTTGTCGCTCTCGTTCAACCTCGGTAGCAAGATACGAATTTTATTTTATATAGCTCGGCTTTTACCCTGGTTCATTCGCGGTGATAACACATTCCTCCTTTTGTACGCAAGGACGGCGGATAAGGTTCTCACTGAATGCAATCTGTTGTTGTGACTGTTTGGACTACTGCAGTATGTACGCCCTGAGACGCTTCGTTATTATAGCTGAAGGAGCAAGTGGAATTATGCTCCAGGGTCGGAGTTTAGACGGGGACAAATTAATAAACAGCTCCCATATCCTTAAATCACAGGCCCAGGTTAAGCATATTGCGATTCTCTCCCCTCACAGGAATCCATCTAATAATATTCTACATCTTGGTGCTCTACACGTATTCATGCGGGTGATAGATTGAGTTTACTTATAAGCCTTGGTTTGACATTCATTCTGTGCATGGAACTAGTAATCACAGCTGGAGATCAATTATAGAAGCCGTAGACACTAGCCGATAACAGACTCAACTTGCAGCTACTCTATCCATGCCCATGAGCTAATCGAATCGACGTTTTAATGAAAATATTCATTATTACAATTACACAGCAGGTTCCGTCTTAATATACAGGTAGGTGTACACATATTGTTTCTGTGTAACTAAGTAGTCTACGCCTCAACATCCATGGTATCAACATCTGCCGAGCCATCATCCAAGTTCAAGTCTATCAATCTCGCGTATTGGGCCGTGAGGCGCTGTAGCTCGCGATATTTGCCTGTTGTTATGTTAGCTCGAATCCAAAAGGAAAGGATAGCCAGGATTGACATACCAAGAATAAGAACCACTCCCTTTAAGAGTTCTTTCCGATCCCATCCACAGAGCTGCTCATCCCGACTATACCAGCCGCGGCCATCGGCCTTCTCCGAGTCTTTCTCTTCAAGTACACCGCCCAGCAAGCTATTGAGAAGCTCTTCGACCTTACCTCTGGCACCCTCGGCACCCAAACGCTTGGCGTACATGAACAAGTATAATCTGAACTCGTCGCTTGCCCCTAGCTGCAAGGCACCAGCGATGCGATTCTCCAAATGGGCAATGCTGACGCTGCTCTCCAGGCCTTCGGCCTCGGACTTCTGCATAACCATCTTAATGATTCGCTGCAGTGCGTAAGCCCTCCCCTTAAGAAGAAACTCGTTGGTTGTATGTCGCTCAAGGAATGGAATGATGCCCGATGATACGGTGACGGCTTGGCTGCCTTTGTCCTTGTCATCCTTCGAGTTGGGCCCAACAGCGGTAGATTGCAGGGCTGAGATGGATGAATCGTTCGAGTTCCAGTACTGAGAACCCACAGCCCACCATGCCTCGCTCAGCCGCTGCCAGGTGTACATGTCTCGCGCGTAGAAGTAGCCGTCGCCGTTTGTCAAGGTCACGATGATATGGCCAGTAGAATTGAGGTGGGCGGATGTGATGCCCGGCCCAGGGGTAGCAGAATGCTGATTTAGTGATGCGGTCGCAATATCCAGTATGGGGCCAACGGACACAGGGGGGTGGGGAGAAGACTGTGTTTTGAGATCCCAAACATGGACCAATCCGACCGCTGTGATGGTCATCAGCCAATAATCTCTGCATTCGAGGATGACAGGCTGTGACTCCAAGATGATGGGGTTCAGAAGACGTCTGCCGGCACGAGTCCAAACGTGTAGCGAGCCATCTTCACAGGCCACAGCCCAGAAGTACTTGCTAGCAGTTACCAAGATGACAGCTCGTGGCAAGAATTCCTGCCATATTAAGACTCCTCTCTGCGTAACAAGGACGTGGGCTGGATCACGCGGGTTGACATCATTTTTAGCCTCGAGGATGATGTTTTCTGGAAGCTTGGATGCGTCTTCTAGTGAGGCAGCGTCGGGTTGTAGCACGCCTCGCTCAAGAGGCCGCAAGATATGTGATCGTATCTTGGGGACAGCCAGGCGGACCTGGGCATATGAAATGGACGGATTCAGCACGGCTGGCCGTAGAAATTCGGGAGTGGGAATAACGCCATGCTCAACAGGAACAAGCGCAGCGTGCTCGACACCATCGGCTCCGTTGGTCACAACAGCCGTTGGGCCACCAGTCACCCGCTTAGCCGCAGGCTCCTCATCCTCATCGAGATCGGTAGTGGCAGCCCGGCGCTTGTTTCCAAGTAGCATGGCGACAATCCCCCCCTTTGGCAATCCGTCAAAGGGTTTTGAAAGATCCAGTATCGTCTGTGGGGCCTCATTTTGTGTGTTCTTCGTCGCCGTTGATCCGACAAGCTGGCTCTGGGGTAGAGATGACTGCCCTGTGCCAGACGACGAGACCAAGAGCGGAGCCACGCGCTTCCTCCCATCCTTTCCGACAGTAACCCGAGACTTTAATTCACGAACCCGTTCGGCCGTCTTGTCTGCAGCCTCTTCTGGCTTTTCACTAGTCTCTTTGTCTTTGTCTTTGTCTTTGTCTTTATCCTTTTCCTTGTCCGAGTCTGCACCTCCATTAGCAGTCGACTTTTCCGGGACCGACGCAGAGGATTCGGCCTTGCTTGCTGGAGTAGACTCCTTTGCGGACTCGGGCTGGAAGTCGCCCATGAGAGCACCCATTCTAGACTGCACGGCCCTTGACTCTCCGGCTTTTGCATGCTCTTCCAGCATCAACCCATCCACATCTTCAGCGATGCCCATGCCCTTTCTCGAGCCACCGTATTTCTGCAATGCCTTGGCATTCTCCTCCTGCTGAGCCACCCACCCCAGCTCGCCCTCATCAAACTTGGCGACAACTACGCTGCCGTCCAAGCTAGATGCAAACAGGGTCTGGCCGTCTGGTGTCCACGCCAGATCAGAAATAGACTTACCCGCAATGTCCTGCAAAATGACAACAGGGCGGGAAGTGTTGGTATTCCAGATACTCAATGTCTTGTCCTGACCAGCCGACGCAATAACGGTGACAAGCTGGCCACCGTGGCCATTGGCCGCGCCGTTCTGGCCGGGTTTCACAGTATGAAAGAGTCGAGGCGAGAACATGCACACCTCGGTTGGCGCCTCGTGTCCGATCAGGTTGATCTCGCTATCCCACCTCGTGCGCTCGATGATAGCGACGGAGCTAACGGGGCCATTGACTGCATTGGCGGCAGCAATGTGATTCCCATCCGGAGACCAAGAACACCGTCGGAAATATGTAGTCAGGGGGGAACTCTTGAACGGGGAGCTGATAGTGGCGTCGAGGACAAAATTGTTTATCATGTCATGCTGGGTCGCATTCGGCGCGGGCGGGGTGAAGCGGAAGATTTTGATTGTTCGGTCGTCGCTGGCAGTGGCGAAGAATTTGTTGGCAGGATCAAAGGTGATGCCCTTGACGTGGCTCTGGTGCGCGGGAATCGACTTGAGCTTCTCAAACGTGTGGCCCGACCAGACAACGACCTTGGAGTCGAGCCCGACAGACACGAGCAGCGAGGAATCATAAGACCAGGCCAGGTCCTGCACATCGTTCTCGTGCCCAATCAGGCGCTTGTACGTCTTCCAGTTCTCGACGGGCGGCGGCTCGTTGGTGCCAAAGGTCGGTGCTGGCGGCCCCTTGTCCAGATGATACACGCAGATGAGCTTGTCGTCGGCGCCGCTGGCCAGGTAGCGGCCATTGGGCGAGAAGCGCACGGAATGAATCGTGCCCAGATGGTGGCTCATGTGGCACAGCTGGCGAGGCTTCTTGTAGTCGCCATCGTTGGCGTGATAGACGGCGTCGGTGGACCAGATGCGCACATGGCCGTCGCCGCCCGCCGTCGCGATTCGCTTGCCGTCGGGCGAGACGTGGCAGCTGTAGACCTCGAAATCCTTCTGCTCGCCGCTGTGGCTCAGCCACGAGGGCTTGATGATGCGCATGTCGGGGGAGGCGCGGGCATTCGGGAGGCGACGATGGTGGATGATGTTGGTGTTTTGGCGATGGTGATGCTGGGGGCGATGATGTTTGGATTTGGATGGTGTTTTGGCGATGCTTGGTTTCGTGCCAATGGAGGCTGTTAGTGGCAGATGCCTGGATACCTTGGGTGGGCTAGTAGCTAAGCGTGCCAGGTTAGTACTGATACTGGTCTCCCTATCAGCGAAGCTTGTAGCGCAGGTACCTGTACCAGATCAGGACTTTATTAGGTCGTCGAGGTATGAAGCGCGTAAAGCAGCTGACTGGACGCGCAGGCGCGTTTAATTTTGCCAGGGAGCTACAGGGTAGCACTTTAGGCCAGTATTGGCAGCACAACTCGATCAATTCTATGTCTTCCTTTCGTCTTTCTTCTTTCTTTCTTTTATCTTTATTCTTTTTTATCTTTCCCTTTTAATTATCTACATCGTGTATCCATCTATCAGACCAAATACCTGCAGTGATGGAACGGTTCATCTAGCTTCTGAATTTTATAATGGTGCAACAACTTAATGCATCTTTGTACACAATCGCGCTTTACAAGACTAACTCACATTATGCCACGCCATGAACTTGTTATATCATTTACTACACGAATTACCCAATAGATCTGAATTCAACCTGCTAAGTGCTAACCACTAAAACTCCATCGCGCTCAAATCGCACAATCAAAGAACATTCACTCACAGCTCGATGGGGAACCGTTGCCTCATCCATTTGCCGTACTTGTATATCAGGACCGGAAGGGGAATCAACGATATCGCAATAAACCCAAGCAGAGAATTTCCCCAGCCCACTCCCAAGCTCTTATACAACTGAGGCCCAGCCAAGGGCAAGAAGGCAGCTATCGTATTTCGCAAGACGGCAAATCCAGCAAGGCCACTCGCTGCATATTCCGGATATGCATCGACAATGTATGTCTGAATGGGCAACAAAACTCCTACGATGCCAATTCCAAACGGCGCAATACCAATGATGGGCACAATCCAGTGAACGGCCTTGTCAGCGCTCCATCCATACCAGAAAAAGGTGGTAGGCAGAATGAGGGCAAACCAGATGCAATCCGGGAGACGCATTTCGGGCTCGTAAACACCGTCGTTGGCAGCAGTCATACGGATAACTGTGCTGTCAGAGAGAAGAGCAAACGACAGCAGGCCGATTCCATACCCGACAAGCAGCGTGAGATACACCAGGCCTGTGATACCCAGAGTCCAGCCATAGCTGCCCTCGAATGTGGTTGGGATGGTGTTGTAGAGGAGATACAGGCATCCATACGCAAAGGCAATGTACAGCGACAGCCCAAAGATGTTTGGCGAACGAAAAAGCATCTTCATTGGCCGAATCAGTCCAAGCGTCAGGATCTGTCTCTTGCTTAGGACAGGGGCATCGGGGTCAGTGTAGCAACTCCGGAGCTCGGGCTGGCTGAGCTCCTTTTGAAGCCTCTTTGTCTTTCGTTCAATCAACACTCGATGATTTGTCTCACGGTTCAAGAAGATCATGGCTACCACCACGATAGCAGCGGGTATAAAGGACAGCCAATTGACCCAACGCCAGCCGATGGTCTCAGACACAAAGCCACCAATGACAGGCGCAACGGTAGGGCCGACAACGGGACCCAGCATCCAGATAGTCATTGCCTTTCCACGTTCAGTTATAGGAAACATGTCGCCGATAATACCACCGCCAATGGTTTGACATCCTGAGCCGCCAACACCTGACATGAACCGGAAGAATATGAGTGTATTGAGCGTTGGAGCAAGCGCACAGCCCACGAGCCAGATGCAGAACCAGGCGCATGCGGCTATAAGTATCACATTTCGACCGTAAATCTCGGACAAGGGCGACAGAAACAGAGGTCCAATTGCATATCCTAGCAGAAATATGCTGACGGGCATCGATCCCAAGGTAACATCGTCCACGCCGTAATCTTTCTCCAAGGCCGCCAGCGAAGGTGCAAGGATGGACGAAGCAAAAGGCGTCATAAACGTAATGGCTGATAACAAGATTGTGATGAACCACTTGCGGCTACGAGAAAAGTTGAGTGGCATATCGGGATCGTGCTGACTGTCCCATCCGACAATGCCCTTTTCAAGGTCTGTGACAGGGATTATTACCGGCGGAGAATCTGTTTCCTGCTTCCTTTTGCGCGCTGATGATAACCTCCTGAACAGGCCAGACCGCGTTGAGCTGTTATCTGCTGCTTCGACATCGACATCATTCTAGTTGACGGGCATCTGTTAGTAACGGGAGACAAGTTGGAATGGTCTGGCATCTTTTCACTTGCCGCTTCATTTTCATTTGCCTTTTCGAAAACCTCGCTTTCTAGAGTTTCTTTTTTGGGTGAGTCTTGCCATTGCTGTGGCTCTGAAGCGGTCAAAGAACCCGACGAGGAATCGCCGACCATGGCGCTTGGTGTTTTTATCTTGTCGGCCAATTCCCGACTGTTACTCGGCGAAATTTGCGACTATCTGGGTTACAATGCTTATTCCCGTGTAAAGATGATAAATCAAGAAGTCTTAAATACCGGTCAAAATCCCAAAATTTTCAGCGAAAATGCAAAAGAGGGGAAGATGAATTGTATTAATGTATTCCATCAGCCACCGTATGGGATATATACTCTGTCCAACAAAGGAGGAGACCATCAGCAGTCGGCGAATAGGAAATAAACAGGCATTCCCGGTCAAAGTCCGAAAATCAGGACACTAAGGGGAGGGATCTTAATCTATGGAGCAGGCCAACCAATGATTCGGTGTATTGATCTCCGATTGGGATCCGGATATGCATGTTGCTTTCATCAGCGACTTCAATGTCCACTTCTTCATTTACGCAACGCCTACATAAATTATGAATGAATCCAAACATAATACTACTTAATATTTGATTTAAAAGAGATTTATCATCATCACAATGATATCTTCTCATAGGTATTTCTTGTGTGGACGTTGACAATACGACTCGTCTGCAGTGGGCCAGCTTAGAAGGCCTTGTCCGCCAGACCTCGAAACTGAACGAGATCGGAGGGTGCATCCCATCCCCCAGCACACTAATATTACCAACCAAGCAGATAAAAATGGATTTGTAACGATCTGACAGATTATTTGGACAATCATTGCTGGAATAATTGACCTGGGTTGCAATGAGAATCCCGCTCGTAGCCGTCCAAAGCCGTTGCTGAGCGAGCTGAAGTTGGAGACGTTGCCCTGTTTCTATGTCGCCATCAAGTGGCACTCATTCCACTTATCAGAAGCCTGTAAATTTTCTCTCGTATTTTTTGATCTCAAATTCCTCAAAGGTTAATAATACAGTAAGATTTATGGCGGTGAAATGGCCATAATACCGAGCTAATCTGCATCCTCTCTTCTAATGTACATACACGCAGAAAGAAAATATCAAAACGCCACAACCCCTTGCCAAAAAACAAATAACCCCATACATCCCCATCTGAAGAGACAATTACACCTCTCCTCTTTCTATTACATCCTCTTTGGATTTATCCATACCAACAACTCCTCTACTCCCTTCCCGATCGAAACTCCACAGGCCACGAGCATCTGCCAGATCTTCGTAGGAAGCCAGCGAAGCAGCAAGAATACCAGAGCAAAGGCATAGAAAATTCCCTTTCCAAAGGAGCCCAGCACGTACCCCAGCACTTTAAGACTTGTCTTTCCAAAAGTCGTGGCAAAGTATGCAGCAGCTTTTGGAAAATCGATGAATATCGCCCGGAGAATGGCCCGGAAACCATTGGCAATATCATGCAGGGTGATGGCCCGAAAGAATCCCACCACAGCTTGAATCGTTGTATGAATCAAGGAAGCTATTTGCTTTAGGATATTAAAAACTGCGGCGCCAACCTTGCCAAGCCCTTCGCCGATCCATGATATAATTGTCCATAAAGCTCCAGGAATGCGCTTTAAGATCTGCCATATCTTTCCCGGCACCTTTTGGATGGCTTTCCCTGCGCCTTTCATCCCCTCACCGGCAAGTTTGGCCGCTTTCTTCACGCGGCTGGGAAACTTGGTGATTTGCCGCTTGACAAAAGGCCCAATCTTGTGCCGACGTTGCCAAATTTCCTTTGGCATAGTCACAAAAATAGCCTTGGGCACAGTCGTAACGATATGCTTCGGAACTGTCCAGAGAAGAAACTTGGGGACAGCCCAGAAGAGAAACTTGAAGACCGAACCAATCTTCTCCAAGATACGGCGGATGCGCCGCATCTGTTTCTCGTGCGTCACTTTCCATCTTTTCCAAGCACCGCCGCGTCGAGTTGGGAGAAGATCAACTACTTCTCGATGGCCATTTTCAGCAGCTAATCGAAGGGCCATTGCACCATCTGGAGCGATGAGCGAGTCGTCGGCACCGAGCTCGCGCAGTATCTTGACTATGCCAAGCTTGCCTTCAGCGGCTGCAACTTGGAGAGGAGTTCGCTGAACTTTTGTCTGATGGTCCTCTTCATCATGAAAGTAGGAGCCGTATCCATCGATTGTTGCTCCAAGAGACACCAGAAGGCGTACCATGGCTGCGTCATTGTTGCTGACGGCTTTTATGAGGGGTGTTTCGCCTCGATCATTTGGTGTATCCGGAGAGACAAATCCATTGGCAATGATGTTCGATACCACATCAACTTGTTTTTCGGCGATATAATGGAAGAAGTTTGCAACAATCTCTTGATCGGTTGAGTCGCTTCTCTCGGCTATTGCATCGCTACTCTCAGCCGGTTCCTCGTTACTTTCAACTGGTGCGTCGCTGTTTTGAAGTAGCTTGTTGTCGTTGAACATTATGGGGTTTTCCGTAGTATCGGATGCCATAATGTCAATCGTTGTATAAGATATATTCCGTTAACAGTGTGTGTTTGCATCAATAAGTCTGATGGGTGGTTTATTATTTACGATGATGGATGACGTTGAGGTTGGGATTGGATATCTTAAAATGAGCATGTGAAAGTAGAATTTCTTGATAAATTTATATAAGAATTTTTTCCCAACAAAAACAACAATATGATGGGATCTATAAGTCAACAACGGCCTAAATGAGGCAGATCGTGAGGCAGCTTCGTGCTAATTGCCTGCGCCTCCGCCTCACCTCGGCCCATGTTTTCAGCTCTGCAGCTGAATTTCATGTGCAACTGGGCGCCAACGTTTCCTAACTGAAAGGCGCAAATAACATAATTTTGCTTTGAATGATGGTAATTTCAACTCAGATGATATTTTATTGTATTTATCGTATTTAATTGAAGTGTATAGGTATCGTATTATCTCCAGTCCCTCTCATAGCATACTGCACACCATGTAGAAGCTGTGAGAAACGGCGAGTCTCATTAAGCCTTGTAGGGGTAATTAGCCGCCGCCGCAATCTTATCTAGCAGCTGATGAAGTTTCAAAGCGTCGTCAAAGTTGGCGACTTCGGTTGGGGCCGCCACATACTTCTCGCAGAGTCTAGATGTGTTTTGGCCCATAGCAGGGACGCTCTTAACATATGCTAGCTCTTGGGCATCAGTAAAGTCAATGTCTTGTGTCACTCCAACCGAATTGTCAACCAGACGCAGCTGCTTCTTGGCTATATCCATCTGGAAGTTGGGCCCGTCAATCGTAATCTCCAGCTCTCCCTTGGTGCCCGAGATGAGCCATCGCAAGCCTTTGCCATCAACTGTCTTGGTCACCTTGCGGAAAGAAAGGCTGGCAACCGCGCCGCTTTCCAGCTTGCCGTTAATAAATATGTGATCCGGGCTCGTCTTTTTACGAGCAGGGTCAGTGACTTCGCCCGTCGCGAAATCAATAAGCTTCACGGTAGGATACTGGATATCCAAAACCGACTGCAGGCTGGCAAAGTCACCGACAATATACCTAAACGAGTCCAGGACTGTTTTGTTGTTAGCAAATTATTACAGTGTATTTGTTTTGGTTCACAGAAAGTAGCTTACAATGAGCGAATGAAATGGTATACTCATTAGCGCCTCCTTGAAAGTTGAGGAAATAATCTGCCTTTGCGTTCCAGGTATCGGCCGGATAGTTATTGAAGCATCCCGTAGCAGTGGTGCTCGTTACCTGACCGATAGCACCACTGTCGACCAGCTGTTTGGCCTTGGTAATTAGAGGATCTGCACGAAACTGCAACCCCGTCACGACCTTTAAGCCTTTGGCTAGTTGTGCCATTTCCTCTGCCTCTGCTGTAGTAGCACCAAGAGGCCATTCGCAAAAGACTTGTTTCTTTGCTTTCATGGCAGGCAAAGCGAGCAAATGGTGCGTAGAGACATGGACGGAGACGACGACTAGGTCAACATCTGGGTCGTTGGCGATGTCCTCGGGGCTGCCATAGGCTTTAGTAGTAGCTGGTAGCTTGTGATGCGCGATTGACTGTTTTGCCGCATCAACAGAAGAATTGCAAAGAGCAACTATTTCGTAGTTTGGGGAGTTGGTGTAAGTCGGCAGATGGGCTGCGATGCCCCAAGCCCCGTTTCCTAGCGATTTACCATCTCCAACCGTAAGTCCAATCAGTCCGACGCGAATAGGAGCCATGATGAAACAACACAATGTATTATTTTAAAGAAAAATTGATGAGTAGATAGATAGATTTCTTGCCGTCGCGAAGAGCTGTTATAGTTGATGTTGTAGCTTCAACACTACGCTGTCCGGTGGGCGATGATTATTTGTCAAAGCTAGACAAATTAATTCTTTTATACTTGGGAGAACAAATATTAGTCAAGGCGGCGTAGAGATACTCCATGATTTGGTTAGCGACTGTCAACGATGGATTTGTTCACGTTATTGAATCGGAACTTCCGAAGTCCGCGAATCTCCGCCGAATAGACATGTCAGAGGTGAAGCGGAGTTTGAGGTTAGTTAGCTGGTTGGTATATCCCTATATTCATAGAAGCAAGAATGATTAGTATAGTAATTCACGAAATTCAACGTGATTGGTCGAAATTAGTATTCACTGTTACAAAGCATTATCTATTTCCGAGTGCATCGGAGGAATATCCCACCCGTCGCCTGAGTAGCCCATGTGGGATAGATATCAAAACACACTACTCGATTGTTAATATCGCAGTATTCTAAGCTTTCTAACTTCTAACTTCTGAATGTAGTGAATAATAAAATGACAGGAAATTAAATAAAGTGGGAGAAGGCCGTGTTCCCTATCCCTATGGCTTCTTGTTAGACCATGCAACTGCCCGAAAAGAAAATACTTTGCTCCCTCTGGCTAGAGCCTCTTAACAAAGAGTAGACATTCAGAGCTGAGGCAGAGTTTGAAACGAGTTTGTAGCTATTTAAAAAGTAGTCATATTGCTATATATTTTGAAGAAAGCATGATTAGTACACGGGTTGCTCTACGGAGTCTAGACCAGTTTCTCACGGTAATGAGCCTAGACCAAGTTTTTGTTAGTGGATAGGATAGGACGTAAAGTAATGAGAAATATTATAACGTAGCTCCTAGATTGAATTGTATTTTCAAAATCATATTCAATCCGAATAGTATGTGAATAGCTAGCCGTCTCAAATAATTGCGATGAAACGAATATACTTGATTGGGCCACGGTGGCTCACGATGGTGATTCGTCAGGGCTCGCACGTAGGAGCCATCTTTCTCTAATTGGCTACCTATGCAAGGAGTCGGTCCGTCATCTTTCCTTATTTCGTACTACGAGGCCAATTGTTGCGGCCATAAATGGTCGGCTTGTATTGCCTTTGCCCAACGTAGGTCACAACTTTAAAACACCTGACATATATCAGCCCATAACAATCTGCCCGAGGGTTTTAATTATCATTCAATTTTCAGTGCTTCGTTATTTACCCCGCAGGATCATTATGAGTGATATAACCCACCTCGCTGCACCCAACGCTGCAAGTGAACCATCTGGAGTCAGCAAACAACGGAGCCTTTGCTCTGAATGCCGAGAGCTAAATTTTTCAGCCTCGGAATTCTTCTTACCACAGGGCAAGGGGAACAAAAGTCCAGTTACACTGTATACACGCCCGTGGAGTCTGATCAGAGATGCAACTGACTGCTCTCTTTGCCAACTCGTCGTCTTTGCAGTTCGGGCAGCTTCAGAAGAGCGGTTGATCCAAGAGGCTCCTTGGCAGTGTCAGTTGATATCTTGCATACTACCAACAACACACAACCTTGTGGGTGAGTTAAGTTTCGATAACTACGTGCCCGAAGATGAGGTCATGGCAATAATGTTTGTTGCACAATACAGCTGGACGTCTGTTAGTGACTTCCTGATACCTGTTCAGTCTGAAGACTGTCCTAAGGCGTTTCCCGGACGAGTAATTCGACCAGGTCAAATTGATGTTGAACAAGTCCATCAATGGCTGCAACAATGCAACACAGAACACGCGGGAACATGCCGACATCTCAATACACCAGACTCAAACAAGCTTGGGAATATACTGGTTATTGATGTTGACGCTCAATGCTTGAGATTACTGCCAAACAACGGCCGATTTATCGCCCTCAGCTATGTGTGGGGAGGTGTTGAGCAAGTCGAGACAACAATGAGCAATTTGGAAGATTTTTGTGTTCCTGGTGCCTTTGGCCAAATTGCACGTGGCATTCCGAAAACAATCAGAGACGCTATGGAGTTTGTGAAGCAACTCGGGGAAAAGTTCCTTTGGGTTGATGCTCTCTGCATCATCCAAGACGACTCAAGCACAAAGCAGCGAATGATTGATCATATGAATGTTATTTACGCGAATGCATATGCTACCCTATTCGCCGCGTCTGGAGACAACGCTCATGCCGGTCTACCGGGAGTTTCGCCGTCCTCTAGAACTATTGATCAGCCCATGGCTACGGTAGCTGATGGGCTGACTTTCCTTTATCCAACTTCCTCTAAAGAATTAAAGAAGTCAGCTTGGGCAACACGAGGCTGGACATAAGTTTGTCACCGTCTGATTATTCTCCGTTTCTACCCCCCTATCTGTCTCCTAGCAAATTTATGAGGAAATAATCGCATCTCTACATTATGGTAACCATCTGCAGTTATCAAGAATATTTTTGCTCTCCTAGACGTCTCATTTTTACCGCCAGACAACTCATCTATCGATGTAATACGATTCAATGGCAGGAAGACCTGGCCATGGAACATATGGATCCATTCCTGGCAAATGCTCTAATTAGCCATGGTAGAAAAGGTCTGAATTGGGAGCCTCCCAATTACCCCTTCACATGGGCTTATCATAATTACACGACATATGTAACAGCATATCTTAACCGAAATCTTACTCATGACAGTGATATTTTGAACGCTTTTGCCGGGATTATTAACGTTGCTAGAGACAATGAATTGATCACATTGAACGGTCTTTTAACGCAATCTTTTGGTCCTGACATGCTCTGGAAACACTCCAGATGGGCCTCTCGTCGCCCTGGATTTCCAAGCTGGTCTTGGGCGGGGTGGAAGGGGACCGTCATCATGCAGAACTATAGTCCTTTCTCCGGTGGACCATGGCTGAAGAAAAAGTCCTGGATTCATTGGTATATCTATGACGAGAAGAAGGCAAACTTTGTCTTGTTCACTTCTGGACATGTAGCGGCATTACAAGAGATACTATCCAAAGGAGACAATAGCCTGGACACGTCGAGCAAGGCAATAAATGATAATCGCCAAGGGCCAAGGGCTTCTGCTTCTTCTGACACTACGACATGGAACAGCACCGTCGTTCTCCTCTTGTCTCAGCTGAGTCTGAATTCTGCCGAAGAAGCACTAACACCTCGCCTTACTCCATCTCCGGCATCCTCTATCCCAAATTTGGATAGTTCTACGTTACTCTTTCGCACCCTGACTGCCTACCTGACGATATCCGCCCTAAAACCAAATGGTCAGAAGCCGTACACTCCTCATAACGACCCTTCGCCACTTCCTGCGACACCAAGCCTCTATCTCTATACAACGAGCGGACTTCATGTAGGAACTGCATGGGTTTCCTCTGAGGATACGTACAACGAAATCTTGAGAAACGATGAACAATATAATGATCGCCCCTCTATCGAAGTGATTGTGCTGTTAGGCGCAGTCAGAGGAGATTGGCGAAGCAGAAACGAGAATTTAACAAGGAATGAGTACATGGACGAGCTCTTGAGAGCAGGATTTGATAACAAAGATTGGAAAGATCAGTATGAGACTAGGATGGAATACGAGTCGCTGATTGGTGATCTTTACGATCGTATGATTAAAGAGGGAACGAGTGGTGCCACGAAGGATCTAAGTGCTCAATTTCTACCAGATTTCTGGGAGCTTCTTGCGACTCGAGCCAGCCTTGAGATTGCAGAGAGCGGCAAATTTCCAGGTCATACCGCGGCAGACTTACAACACGCCATTGACGCCTTGAAAGCGGGCAAATTTCTCGGTAGTCGCTTCGCATATATACGACGAAGGCGCTCGGCACATATAAAACGCATGAGAGATGGCTTAGAAGTGGAAGTGGGTGGTCATGGAACGTTGGAGAACCTTTCTGGCCAGTTCTTGCAGATCCTACTCATTGGCAAACTTGGAGTTCCAGACCATAATGGCAGCGCTGAAGTAAAGGAAAGGATTGGCGTTGGTGAGATACGTGAAGATAGACTATCATTCATTGATGGGCTTGCTCTTCGGGATGTTTTGTTGAGATAGAAGTCAAGAAGGGTAGGATTTTCCAACCTAGAGAGTGTTGTAGCCTTAGAGGCTAGTAAATCTTGAATAGTATTAGCTACTTCCTACCATTATAGAAAAGAGGAATAGAAAAACTGACTGGAGCCTCGTTTTGTAATTAACACCTAAGAAGGGAAAGATGGTCTTACTTATGAATTGTATTCTCATATGTTCGTATTCGAGTGTCGGGTACGGTTTTTGCAACGCTCAATCTATATCTAGCCACGAAGGATTCTCTCAAAGGTCTCCTTCACAGTCTCAGCCGGAGCAGGATCCAATCTCTTGTTATCATACGGCCCATCTACAATAGCATTGCCACTGTTCAGCAATCCTCTTGCGCTCCATTCCAGCTCTGACTCTTCATCTTCAGCCTTTCGAGCCGCATCCATCTTTTCCAGAGCGCCTTCGATTGGCACGTAGACAGTCTCATATTCGCAGCCCTCGATCTCCGCGAGCGTATCGATAATGCGCTGGAAAGTTGTTCTTTCACCGACGACTCGAATCTCTCGCTTTTGCTGGCCCTCTGCAAAGGGAAGTAGAGTGGAGGCCACGGTATAACGGACGGTACTGCGGTAATCCGATCAGACTTGCATAACTACAGATGCCATAAAGGGGGGTGCACATACTCTTTCAGGCTAGTTACATCCATCGGCATATCCTTGATGCCGTAGGCGACAACCTTTTTGGCAGTTCTATCCACACCATGAAACGGCAGGATAGTCCACTCAGTAAAGGGTGCAGTCAGCATATACGTATACTTGAACTGAGGGTGCAGCTTGGCCGTTGCCACACAGTGATATCTCGTCATCCGCTTGTCTTGGAAGTAACGAAAGTCCTTCAACGCGTCCAGGGCTGTATCAGAGCCAAACTCGGACGGATAAAAGTGAGTCACTCCACCGGCCACAGCAGCATCGATCATAGCTGGTTGGAGGCGCATGATGGTGTTTCCGGCGAGACTAATGGCAATGTCGTATCCGCGGTAGCAAGCGGGATCGGCAAAGGATCCAACAACGACGTCAACGTCACGAGCCTTTTCATTCTCAAACTTGTGAGCTGATGAGGGAGAGGATAAGACGCCGATCTTGGAAAACTTGTCGGCCTCACTGAGGAACCTGTCGACAAGCGGGCGGCCGACGCTTCCAGATGCGCCGATGATGATGACGGATGGCTTCGACATTTTGAATAGATGGTTTGAACTGATGTTCAGTTATTATTGAGTTAATGGTGATGAAGAGGAAAGGCTAAATTTCTATTACACTTTAACAGCTTTATATACTTGAGCCTCTCCTTACACCCCCAGAAGGTCTCGCAAAAACTATCACTCTGAAGGGCGAAACAGCGATTGGGTTACACTGGAAGAATCCACAGCAACCAATTACAAATACTGTCATTTGATTCAATTGCTCACATAGCAAACATCATTCATGCCGCTGGCGATTTGACATTCATCAACTCTTTAGCTCCTTTCAACAACGTTGAGGATCCAATTAAACCCCCGTCCAAAGGTGCCAGATTCCCCAATCCGGCATTAGTGCCAATCTGGTTATGCTAGTTCTCAGATAGAGAGCAACTTTTTGCGCACTCTGTGAATGTGTGGGAGCCACCGTCAAGTTGTGGCGTAACTTTGCGATCAACAACCAATGAGCCGGCGCAGAATCACACGACTCTCATCAGCGTCAATGATATCGAATCAATATGAGGATTAACGTCTTAGTACCTAAGAGACGAAACACATTTACTGTCTTTGAATCCATTATGGTCTGTCCGCGGAATTTGAATCTCCGCAGCTATATATCAGGGGCTATTATTCGACAGCCTACAATGGACCTAAAGGGGGGTATATGCAAGTAAAGCGATGATCGGAGATTCCGAGCTGGTTGTGCTGTAGAAGAAGAGTTAGATATAGGGTGGTGTGTTAACTATACGACGATTACATATGTTCTACTTCACAGGCCCAAGTGCCCATCATCCCTTCCTCGCATGGGGATCAGGCCTCATTTTCGTGAATGACTACAACAAGATACTCTCGAATATAGAGAAAGCAAATATCAACTAATAAATTTTTTTTAGATATGCATAAGAAATCTACACACACACGTATCTTGCTCCCCACGACATCTCTACAAGCCGCCTCTTCAAGCTATCCGGTTACTCATCATCATCCTACTTCAGTCCTCCCTCAACCTCACCATCATCTCCACCAACTCCCTCATTTCAACAGCCCGATACGTCCCCTCCAACAACTCCAACACTCCCACAGCCGTAATCTCAGGATCGAAGCTATCCCTGACAACAACCGCCTCCCGATCCGCTCCGCCAACCTCCACAAACAATCTCACAATCTCCGCCCACCTCGCCGTGCCCTGAGGATCAACATCGTAGTACTCGATCCATCCCCTTCGGCGCGCATCCCGCAAATGCCGTAACAACGTGATCCACGGCGTCCGCGGCGCGTTGGTCCAAAAGTCGGTATATCCATGATTCGGGCCTGGGTTGATGCGGCACTGGTTGCGGAGGAGAAATTCCACCAGGCGAGGATCCGACAGCGGGAAGATGGTCTTGTTGCGTGAGCAAGGGAATTCAGTGGCGTAAGCAAGTAGAGGCGTCGATTCTGCCGTCTGAAGTTCCTTCTTTTCGTCCGAAATTTCGTCTTCTGCGGCGTTACGAGCGAGAACTTCCTCGCAAACGTAGCTTGTGAGACCAAATCTCGTGGCCAAGCACAGAAATGGCTGCCATAGCGGTGCGGCAACCTTGAAGATTCGATATGGTCCGAGTCCGTATCTCGCCCAGTGATCATATGGATCCTCAGGCTTGCTCAGCCAGTACCAGGAAATCGTCCTGTCCACTTCATTCACCATTGCCCGCTGCAGATGCTGCGAGTCGTTTCGCACGTATCTCGCATGTGTCATGGCAAGTGCAATACCGGGCCACCATTCGTCCAGCTGACGATGATGTTCAATCTCCTCGAGAGCATTCTTCATCTGAAGCACATACGATCGCAGCAGCCGCAGGTGAGGATCAAAGTCGAGCGGCGTCTTCTCCACAAGACGAGCCATGACGCCAGGTTCCTCCATGAACCAGTCACGGACTGTGCGATGAATATAAGTGACTCGCCGTGCCGCTGCGTCAATGGCCTCACTCATATCGCCGCCCTTGCCAGCAAATCGGAGACCGCGGCCACTGCCCTGTTCACGGCTAGCATGGACGCCGAGAAGGCCGGAAAACCGACTCATGATAAGTTGAATGGTAGTTCCGCAGCGATCATAGGCCATTTCTGTAGAAGCCTGCTTTACATCCTCCGATATAGCAGCTTCATCGTCATCGCTGCCCCTGAGAGCAAACGCAAGCTCCCACACGGTAAGTGCATTTGCAGAATCATTGTTAATGAAGTCAGCCGCAAACTCGCGTGCGTTCATCAGACCGAATATAACAGCCGCTTCAGCCAGTTGATCTTCGTCCTGGTTCTCAAAGAAGAACAAATGAAACAATTCATTGAGTTCCGTCGGCAAGGCCTGCAAGACTACAGACAATCCCACGAGCCCCGTGCTCTGATCAAACTTGCGAATCATTTCGTTGAGCGCGAGCCTCACCCAGAGAAACACTCCATCCGCTTTCTGTACCGCATTCTGAATCAGCTCCTCTCCAGCAGCGGCCTCATGCTTCAGAAGACGCCGAATATAAACGTTCTCCCGCAACCTGTCCTTTGTATAACGATGCATATCGCCATACGTGAGATCTTGAAGCCTCAGATTCGGCACCGCATACTCAAACGCATCCTGGAAAACCGCCCACGGCCGCGACGACAGGCAAATCTTGATCGATCTCCCCTTATCCCCCAAACACAGATTCTTGAAAAAGTCAATAATGGCGGTATGATCGCCTTCAAACTCATCCAGCCCATCAATAAACAAGCAAACATTCATCTTCTGCACAGCTTCATCCATGACCCCCTGAAACGCCTCCAACAGGTCCGCAACGGACCAATCCAAATGCAGCGCAACTCGCTCTTTTGTCGACAACTTTTTGAGTTTCTTCCACAGCTGCGGAAATGCTGCCGTAGTGAGTTCTGGGTGTGCTGAAAGAATTTGATGGAGCAGAGAGCGAAGCAATCCTGTTTGCGAGCGCTGTTCACGAGAGCCGCTGGTCCAGAAGAAGAATCCTACCGTCAAGACCGGCTTGTCGACAGCCCAGACATTCAAGCGCTCCATGGTAGCTTCATGATCAAAGAGGAATCGTATAAACGTCGATTTTCCCGATCCAGGCTTTCCAGTGATCCAATAAATAGGACCGAGCTCATCACCTCGAAGCCATGTCGAGAATGGATGCTCTGCGCCTTTCTTTTCTGGGTCTTGAGCATCAGTAGGCAATGATGGGAGAAACACCCATTCAAAGGTTTTGCTATGAGCCTTTGCTACTTCCTGTTCTCGAAAGTACATGCTTTTATAAGAGAGAACGTCGAGGATGTAGTCGTGCACAATGGAGTCTGGAGTTGGTCGGTGTCTGACAGGGACTTCAATGTAGACGTTGTCGCCGGGAACAATGTTGATGCGCCTCATCTTTTGCTTTCCTTTGTCTGATTCTTCCTCTTCTTCTTTCGGTGGTGCATCTCTATCGTCTTCGGCTTCGTCTTTCTTTTGATCCAACGGAGTAAGATCAGGCACCGGCAGTCGGCGAGTTCTAGGTAACGTATAAGCGAAATTCAATGAATCAGATGTTATATCGACAGAAACACATGTCTATGAATAGGCAACTTACACAAATGTAGAATCAACATCATCATGAAATCGCTGGCTCAGCTCCTGAAGTCGAGCACCAAGAGTCGCAATGTCACGAGTGGACCAGACATCACCAAACTTGGTCTGCGATTCATGGTCCTGGGTATTGGCACTCTTATCAAAATGCAGCATCAAGTCTTGTCCAATCTTGTAACACGCGCCAGGCAGAGTACTCAATGGATGAGGGGCATCAACACCAGCAGCGACGTGATGGACGGACTTGAGCGCGCTCAGGGAGTCTCCAACCAGGGCAGTATGGGCAGCCAGGCGTTGATCTGGCGAAGAGGGACTCTCATCCGGAATGGAATCATCACCATCAGCATCACCGTGCAAAGTGAGCACATCATGGTAAAGCGCGACGGCACGCTGCAAGAAGCCACGAACAGCAGACGCTGAGTCCGGATCAAGCACAGGAATGGAGGACACTGCTGCCATTTTATAGCATGTAATGGTCGCAGCGTCTATGGAATTGTTCTATCTAAATGTCTACGATGCTTTTTATTCACTCGTTGGAAGTAAAGCAAGTTTACGGAAGTGAAGAAGAAAAGGGGATGAAAGAGGAGCTGGGGGAACGGACTTGAGGGGAATTAGTAGGATCGCATCCCCGCTTCTAGCATAGGATTCGGGCTGTGTAAGTGCATTAGCTCCGGAGATGAGGTTGTTTTGATGCATAATATTGGACAACGAGGTATTATTGGCTGGAGGGGGATGAAGCTGCTCCGCGGCGGGATGCAAGTAGCATGTGAGATGGCCTCATGTTTGTAAAGAAGAAGAAATGAGCGAGCGTTGATGAGAAGCCATTAGCAATTGATTGATACAGTATTGCATCACTGTGCATGTAAATCATTCTATTCCAATTACAACCTCATCTTATCTTATCTCATTCCATCTTACACATCTCAGCTACGCACTGTCTATAATCAACATCAACACAATGGCTCCTCACAAACCCCCCTCATCAAGCCTCACCACTCTCCTCACCCTTACTCTCGCCCTCACCCGCCCTACAAATGCCATCTTCTCCTCTCCTCCCCTCGTCATAAACACCTGGTCCGGCCCCTTCACAGCCGCAACAAACGCCGCCTTCCTCTCCCTCTCAAACTCCTCCTCCACCACCCTCGACGCCGTCCAAGCAGGCTGCCAAGCATGCCAAACCAACCAATGCGACAACACCGTCGGCTTCGGCGGCTCCCCCGATGAATCCTGCGAAACCACCCTCGACGCACTCATAATGGACGGCCAGACGCTCAACGCCGGCGCCGTAGCAAACCTTCGGCGCGTTAAAGATGCCGTGGGCGTGGCGAGGCATGTGCTCGACTATACGCAACACACTCTCCTTGCAGGTGACCAAGCAACGCAATTCGCCCTGCAAAACGGCTTCGAAGAAGAAAGCCTAGCAACAGAAGATTCACTCCGGGTATGTCACGAATGGCGCTCAAACAACTGCCAGCCAAACTACCGCTCCAACGTCCTCCCCAACCCCTTGTCCTCCTGCGGCCCATACTCCCCCTCCAGCAACATGAACTCTCTCACACATCTCACCCCCAACTCCTCCAACGACGACCTTTCCCACGACACCCTCTCCCTCCTCGCCCTCTCCCCCTCCGGCTCCATGGCAGCATGCACCACCACAAACGGCGCATCCCACAAAATCCCCGGCCGCGTCGGCGACGGCCCCATCCCGGGCAGCGGCTCCTACGTCGACTCCACCGCCGGCGCCTGCGGCGCCACCGGCGACGGCGACCTGATGATGCGCCTGCTGCCGTGCTACCAGGCCGTCGAGAGTCTCCGCCGCGGGCTGTCGGCCCAGGAAGCCGCCAACGACGCCGTCCGGAGGATCATCGCTCGGTATCCGGAGGCGAGGACGGGGATCGTCGTGTTGGACAATAGGGGGGAGCATGCTGCTGCGGCGAGCGGGTGGGAGTTTACGTATTCTTATCGAGGGGCGGGGATGGATAATGCAGAGGTTGTTGTTGTTAAAGCTTTGAATGAGATATCAGAGAGATTAGAGCTATAATGTTGGTCGTGACATAGACATAGAATAGAAGTCATAGAGAAAATGGTATATAAAAGAAGTAGTCATTTGCATGACGAAATGCTTGCTATGCTAAACCAACCACCACAGATATATATATACATAACGCGCGTATATGATGTATATGTGTAGATGCTCCCCTCCAAGGCTGCATATCCAAACTGGCCTTTCACTGTTGCCGGCCATATTTTTTTCTATAGTAAGTGAAAGATAAAAAATTCAACGCCCCCAAGAACCCAAAACCAATAACAAGAAACTGAAACTTTCCCCCTTGTCCCATCAACTGTTGTCCATATATATGTCCTTATATCTGCAATTTCCATCTCTTGCTGTACCCAAAATAAAGGGGAAGCCCTTTGCCGATTGAAAAGAAAAAAGTAATGCATCATTCGCTTGCTTCATTCCCCATGTTCAGCCCCAAACAGAAAAAAGAAGACCCTCAGTCATTTACTCATCCTGCATTGAATGCATCTTTGCTGTCGTCGTCGTCTAGGTAGCAACAGTCTGTCTGTGCTCCTTGCTCTTAAACAGAGCCTTGAGCATATTCGTCTGCTTCTTAGTCCTCAGCGGCAACTCCTCGCTCTTGATACCAGTCTGATCAATCTGCTTCTTCCTGCTAGCAATTGACTTTTTGATCAAAGCCATAGAGCCAACACTGCTAGTATCGTCGCTCTTCTTGCTACTGCCGCTGCTGCTACTGCTCTTCTTATCCGACGAATCCTTCTCATGCCTCGACTTGTGAGACTTGTGAGAAGAAGAAGAAGTCGACTGCGAAGACGAGTGCGTCTTGGACGAAGAAGATCTGTGCGACTTGGAGCCCTTTCGAGAGAAATAGTCCTCCGAACCGGCCTTGGAACTCCGCCTCACGCGCTCAGCCGCAGGCGTCATCAGCTCCTGGTCAGCGCTCTCGTAGCCAAGGTCCACGATGCCGCGCCTCCACGTGTCGATGCTGCTAATGTCCACCTCGACCGACTCCAGAACGATGGCCTCGTCGATGCCGCTCTCCGGCAGTGCTGGCAGATTAGGTACCGGTGCTGCTGCTGCCTCGTAGGCCAAGGGCTTCTTGGCAAACGAGTTCTGCGTAGCTCTCTGGATAATCTTCCAGCCGCCAAACATGACGACCGTGACGCCGACGGCGATGCCCGTACCAATGAGGAACTGCGGCGAGGCGAGCAGCGCAAAGATGGCGGGCGAAGTGCCCTTGAGGATGGCCGCGAAGCCAGGCGACAGCTTGGTGATGATGCCCGACAACTCGGCCAATGTCAGGGCAACAGCAGCAGCCGCATCAGGGCGCTCCTGGAGATGCGTGATGATGGCCGTGGCAGAATGCTGAGCGCAGCTTGCCTCATCTAGAAGATTCTCAATCTTGTGAATCAGCTGCTCGGCCTGCTCGCGCTCGTCCTCGACATGCACATCGTGCAAATCGACATGCGGCGGCGCGGTGTGCACATCCAAGTCCACTCTATCAGCCAAATCCGGGGGGATGTCGCCGTACGCCAAGTGCAAATCGCTCCCCATGCTCATCCTCTTCATAGCCTCAGCTTCCGTGTCTGTCCGCGTACGAACCAGCGGCCTTGGCTGCGCCGTCTGCAGTGCCATTTTTGGCGGATCGACGCGCGAGAAGCCGCTCTTGACCAGCATCGCGTCGCCATACGAGCCCTGATATGACGATGGAGGCTTTGACGGCGCAACGCTCGACACCTCGGACAGCTTCTCGAGGTTTCCCTCCGTCAGAGCCAGCTGATTGGGAACGGGAGGCAGCTGCTTCTTGGCGATGGAGCTCTTGAATGTCCGGTGAGAGCTGGCCACACTCAACTCGTCATATTGCCTGTGAGGAATGCTGCGGCTCGTATCGAATGTCTGGGCGCGCTTGATGGGAACGGGAGGCGGCTTTGCTCGCTCTTGAGCTCGCTCCTGGCTGAGCTCGTCCTTCTTCTGTTGGTAAGAAGTCTGAGCCGTCTTCCATATCGAGAGCAGCTGCTTGCCCTATAGGCGGGCACATGTCAAGTTAGCATGCAGTGCAACCCCACGGTGTTACGGAAGCAACTGATTGGATGCTGAGAAATGGAGAGGGAGGGAGGTGTGTGTATGCGTATGTGTATGTGTATGTGTGTGTGTAGGGAGAGGAGGGACCCAAACATACGGTGCTGATGAGCTTGCCGGAGTTGTTGACAATGGTAATGGTCGCATCCAGCGGTAAGCCGGAATTGCTCATCCTGGCTTCGTTTCTTTTTCTTCTTTCTTTGATGTTGTAGTGTTTCTTGTCTTTGAGCTCGAGCCCGCGACCTTGCGTAACAAACAATCTCCAATGTCTCGTTTCAATGTCTGAGAGGAGAAGAAAAAGAAGGATAAAGGAAGCAGCGGTAGGGCTCTAGTTAATATTCCAGAGACGGAATGGAATGTCACGACCTGGCTCAAAACCCCCACTAAGCTATCAATGCTTCTCAATGTCGGTGAAGATCTCCCGGCTGGCCTTTTTTTCTAGGATCCCTGAACGGCCGCCCCGCCAGTCTAGTTGTTAGTCGGACGCGCGCAGCTCAGGAGAACGGCCGTGAAGGAGAAGAAGAGAAAAAATTGGTTCAGCTTTGTGATGGTGATGATGAAGAGATGGTGGTGGATGTCTTGTCTTTTGTTGTCTTGATTCTTTCTCGGCTTCTTTTTTGTATTCTTTTCCCGTTTGCTGATTCCAAATGTTCTTGTTCGTCTTAAACACAAGTGTAAGCGAGAACTATGTAAGAGTATTAAATGGGGTGGCTGGCGTTTAAAGAGCCAAACCAAACCAAACGCCAGCAACGACAACGAACAACGATCAACCACACAACGATGCCCAAGACGCTGCGACGGACCTATCGCGAGCAAACAGCATCGCCGTACATGGGACGGCTCAGACACCAGCGCCTCCGATTGCGCCTCTGGCCTGGGCTTCTGCTGTCCTGTCTCCACGCATCCCTCGCGCAGTGAATGATGACAAGGCAATGCAGTCCCGGCAAACATGACATGAGACCCGGAACCGCTGGCTGCTGGTGCTGGTGTGATTGAGTCACACCCCACGAAAATGGGCTTCACTTCATCCAACCAGCCAGCAAGCCTCTCTCTCTCTCTCCCTCCCTTGCCTCCTCTCCTCCCGTCTCCCAACTCGCATAACTGTCCCGTGTTCCCCTTGTCTGCAGCGCCGCAAACCCTGGGCGCCAAAAAAAGAGCAAAAAGGCCTAAAGCTGTTCGTCTCTCCTCTCCTGGCCGCACAAAGCAGCGCTGCACTCCGTCTGCCGCCCGGAGGCTCCGCCCAACGTCCCCCGATTTGCTCCCGCAGTCAGGCGCCTTTGCATTTGCATTTGCATTTGCATGACGGGCCACCCTTGGCAACTAACCCACTGGGCATTGCATTGCATTGGCAGTACAGTAGTAAATCCTCTTCCCATTGCCCTTTTATCCTTCATATCATATCATATTCTCATCCCTATCACGCCCTCGTACTGTACAAACCATACTAGGTACTAGCCCCCAGACCAGACAGCGCACGCCTCTCCTCCCGCAGCCACCCAGTAGCACCGTCTTGGCCCATCTCCTCGTTGGACCGGGGGTGTCTCGACTCGACTCAAAATGCCCCAGTTGGCGTGACAAGTGGTAGATGTGCTGTCCTATCACTTTTTATGGGGCGCTTGCCAGCGTGTAAAGCTCCGTACGGACTGCATCAAATCGCTCCAGTGCTAGGTTTTGTTTCGTTTGCAACCTCGTCTAGCGCCCGCGCCCCCTTCCTGCAGGCCATTGATGACGATGCCCCGTATTTGTACTTTTTTTGTTTTTTTAAAATCTTCTGTAGTAGTTACGGAGTAGTATATCCGTAAACCCGGGACAGCGAATGGATTGCATTGCATCATTCGAGGGCCCAAGGCGAGTTCTGAACCCGACAGGGTGGTGTTTCAGAAGATATGGAACGACGAAAAGGGAAATGCCGTGGAAAACATGAGGCAAAGTGGTTGCTGGTTGCTCGCCGCTGAGTCAGCAAGCATCAAGCATCAAGCGGCCAGCGTCCATCGTGACTTAGACTACGAGATGGCCATTTACGTCTACACAAGTCACAGCACAAGACTACTGCCTCTCTAGGAGCGCAAAAAGGTCAATTCGTGGGGGTAATATCTCATACGACATGTATAACAGTAGTATTCTCTTTATACAAAGTCAACATAAACACATCCGTGCATGTGCCCATTTCCACCATCTCCAGCGTTCTCACACTCTGAGTTGGTCTCAATATGCCCTCCCATCCGAGCATCGCTTTCCACGTTGTCGACGAAATAAAAGCCTTGAAAAGAAGAAACAAGTCCCGTGTGCCACCCCCATAACCACCCCAATTGTCGCTGAACAAAACACCCGAAAAAAGAGCAAGAAAGAAATGAAAAGGAAAAAAGATGAAAAAAAAGGAGAAAAACATAGAGCCCAAACGCCTTGCCTCACAACCCCTTCTGAATCCGTAATGCTGACATGGTTTTCTGACAGCGTATGTACTATAACAACAGAACGCCGAGGGCAGAGTCGTATCGCCCTTCAGATGCGGGTTTCCATATCCATACCAAATGCTTATTATATATATGCATTCTCTGTTCCGTTCGCTTTTCGTCTTCGGTAACGCTTTTCTTTTTTTGGAGTAAAAGAGCACAAGAAAAGAGAGAGGGAAGGGAATCCCCTTCCAAGCTTCAACTGAAAAGAAACACCTAGGCTTCTTCCTCAATCATGGCACGAACTTCTGGTTCATTCAACAGAATACGGCGCCCCAGTTCTTCGGGCGGATGTCCGTCTCGGACGGCACCAAAGTCGAGAATCTAACGAGTCCAAGTCAGTCATATTTCTTGTTGGGAGAACGGATTAATTCAACGGGGATCAAATCTCACCTCCACATAAGTCAAGTTGTCCCTCTGAACAGCTGCAACGCATCGCCTTCCGTCAAACTTGACTTGCCAGACCCCAGACAGATCTGTCAGGAGGTCTTGCACGCACTCTCCCGTCCTAACGTCCCACATCTTGACAGTCTTCTCACTGCCACTGATAACCTTTCGGCCGTCGTGCTGAAAGCAAGTAATGGCACCCGTGTGAGCCATTAGAGTGTTCTTGCACTTGCCAGTTTGGGGATCCCAAATCCGGAGTGTCGAGTCTGCGGCAGCCGACACGAGGCGGTCGTCGCGGAGGTCCAGCAGGCCAACCAAAAGGCTGTGGCCTTCCAGCGTGTAGAGACAAGCGCCCGTGGCGAGGTCCCAGATCTTGACCAGCGAGTCCATGGAGCCCGAGATGCATCGGTTACGCTCGTGGTCGAGCACCACCGAGTAAACCTTTTGTGTGTGTCCATGGAGCACATGCAGGGAGTCGCCGGTGCTGATCCGCCAAACTCGGACTGTGCTGTCGTAAGATCCGCTGACCAAGATGTCACCGTGGGCCGAGATGGCGCGGACCGAGTGGGTGTGCCCGGTCAGGACGCGGATGAAGTAGGGGCAGTCGGACTCCTGGGCCGGGGGACCCGTCTGGATGTACCGCCGCGATCCAACCTCGGGGAGACGCCAGACACGCAGCTGGCTGTCTCTGGAACCCGTGATGATCAGCGGCTTCTCCGGCTGCATGATGGGAGTGCCGTCCGTCGCCATACCAGTCTCCGTCGGCATGAGAATCTGCAGGCAGCGAACCGTGCTAGTGTGTCCGTAAAACACTTGTTGGCAAAGGCCGCGCTCAATATCCCAGACTCGCACCGACCTGTCTGTCGAGCCCGAGACCAGGATATTACCCTCATACTGAAGAGCCCACACGCCGCCCTCGTGGCCCTCAAGCTTCTTGCGGAGTTTGCCCGTCTTGGTGTCGTAGATGTGGATGAGAGTGTCGTCGCTGCCGGTGATGATCTTGTCGTCGTCAAACTGGAGGCAGGTGATGACATGTCGAGGATGGGCGGCAAACGCTACATGGCTGGGCTTGGTCGCGCCGTTAGTCCAGCTATGGCGAATCATGTAGTGACGGCGATAGAGCGACTTGTACAGATGAAGTTGTCGCAAACTCGATAGGCCCAGTTGGGGGTCGGGCACGGCTTGCATCGCCGCGTGAGCCGCAGAGAGAGGACCAGCCGACTTGTGCTGCTTAACCTCGCCCTGAGCCCTGTCGTCGCGGTTGGCAACCACTTCCTGGGTGCTAGCCCGCCGTTTCGATCGCTCCGACGTGGAGGCATAGAGACCACGCTTGCGCTTCGAGCTTCGCACCCTCGGCGTGACTTCTTGCTTCACGGCCTGGGTGAGCTCCTTTTCTGAAGAGGTCAACCGGTTCTGCATGCTCAAATCCTGCTCGTAGCCGTTGACGCCGACGGGATCCTGCCATCCCCACCCCTGAATGATAGCCTTGTTCAATTCGCCCGGAGGGAGAGTAAAGCCATCCCTGTCAAACAGCTCCTTCCACCCAGTCTCATTCCGGTCAACAATGTTGCGCCATTGTTTTGATACTTGGGCACAATGGCTGAGGTCGCGGAAGTCGAGATACGATAGAATGTGGTAGCTCAGCTCGAGGGGCAGTTGCTGCAAAAAGTCACACTTGAGGGCGGGATTCACTGCATCGGCAACGATGCGGAGAGTGGGTCGAGGGCATCGACGGAGGAACTGGTACATCATAAAAGTCTTCATCTCCGTCTTCATCGAGTCAAACGCCTCCAGTAGGGTCTGGGGGTCAACAATGACGGGCTGGTCGTATTGCCGCATCAGGCCTCGCTTGCCATGGGACGGGTGCTCATATGACACCATGTCAGTATATCCGTCAGTACCTTGGGAATCGGCCATCCATGTGTCTGACTGATCAGTCTTGAAACTGGACTGTGCGTTCTCGTCGGGTTCGGCAGAGTGCAGCTGGGCAGCGGCCAAGGTGGGAGATAATCTCGGACTAGGAAGACTGGCATCCTGCGCGGCAATAACATCGATTGCGGGTCGATGCTGCGGGCGGACCGAAGGTTCAAGGGACTCGTCGGTATCATCGGCGAACGATTCCGGGTCGGCATCGGTAACTGGCGGCGTCGCTACGGTGCTGCTAAAAGTGTGGGCATCGCTGCCGGCGGGACTCGACGCCTCGTACGGAGGAGACTTTGAACGGCCTCGAAGCAGGTCTTGAGAATTAAGTGAATAATCGAGGTGCAAAGGCCGTCGTTGTAACGAACGGCCCTGGAGTGAATCGGCCGTCTCGGTAATGTCGGGCGTGGCGAGAATGCCAATGGAGGCATTTCTGGCGGCTCTATCGCCAGTGTCAAGACGCAAAGTGCTGCTGCTGCCGTCGCTGTTACTGCCGGTAGCGCTGCTTCCCTGTATGACGGAGCGGCGCAGTCTATTTGAAACAGCATGAAGGTTTGAGCGGGCAAGTCGTTGTGAAGACCTGGTGGCTGCAGCGGTAGGGGACTCTGCAGCGGCTATTCTATGACTCCGGCGAGAGTAGGGCTCGGATGGCGAGGCTGAAGGGATGCGGCTCAAAGGCTCTGGTGTTTGTACTTCGCTGGCTGTAGGTTCCTGTTTGATCAGGGCTGGGACTAAGCTTTGGCTTCTCTTAACCTGTTATTATTGTGTTAGCAGGGCAAAGGCGGAAAAAATCATCACGGCCCATTGAACCGAAAGCCCACTTACCAGTTGACCATCGACATGGTCATCAGCGTCCTCGATCTTCCTGGCATCGGAATCCTCCTCTTCAGCGCCAAAACTGTAGGAAAAGTCGACCAGCTCGGGAGGCGTCGGCTTCATGGCCAAGGGATACTCCTTGGAGTCAAGAGTGTCGAGTGGGGCGGGGTCGCGGATGAAGACTTGGGGAAACTTCCTCGTCAGGCGAGTCGTGGTGGTGACGGTCCTTGTCTCGACACACTCGCTGACATGCAGTTGGAAGCGGCGGCCGCTGGGGGGGGTGCTCTCGGCGATGTTGACCGAGACGGTCTGCGTGTGGGCGCTTCTCGGCCGCCGTGGCTCAAGGCCTTGGGATGGCGAGGGCGTCATTGTGTGGTGTCGGGAAAACCCCCGGCGGCTGGATCTGGGGCTTCCGACGATTGCTGTCCTGTTGCCGCTGGAGTCTCTGCTGCTGGAATCCCGTCGATGGTGATGTTCCAGCGGGAGAGAGGAGCGGCTCTGGCTGGGCTGGTGGCAGAGGGATCGAGAGTTTGCCTGGTGCGAGTGCGAGTCTCTCGGGCGAAGGAGGGTTTTGCAGGACACGAGGCTGGTGCGCGTGCGCCAGGCGTGGCTTGCTGTTGCTGCACTTCCGCGTGAGGGGACGACGAGGACAACCCAAGAACAAATCTGGAGAAAACAACACAACAAAGCAAACAGACTGTGAAGCGTAAGTGCAGGAACACGCTCGAGTTTTCTTCTTCCTCTTCTTCTTCTTTTGTTGTCTGGCGGATCAAAGGGCGAGAGACGGCGTGTCCGGCCGTGAGAATCCGGCTGTCTCCTTTTGTGGCGGATGATATTAGATAAGGCAGCGGAGGTACCTGGAACAATGGTGGTAACAAAACAAGGCCGGCTGTGTTCAACCGCTAATTCGCTAGCGGGCTGGCGCTGTACAGTTGGCTGCTTAGCGGCCATGGATGGGGTCGTTGGGTACAATCGAGCGGCTCCCTAGAGGCCTTTCACCGGTAATTGGACAGGACACGAATCGCCACTAAAGGCGCTCCGTACGGTAGCCACTACCAGTATGGGGAACGGCAGTGTGCCGCTGCACTTGTACTCCGTGCGCTGAGGAGCGCCTCCAAGGTACATGAACCTGCTAGAGCGGCAGTACCCCGGACCGTCGACGGAATGGATTTGGATGACATACATGAAAAGCCACTCGAACCTCGGCCACCGACAGACGCAAAATTTTGATCAATTTCTACAGGTACATGGACCGCTAGGCAGCTGTGCAGTGTGAGAGTCTCTGGATGACAAAGCATCTCATGTATCCCAACCTGTCGCTGTTTCTTCATGGCGGCCAGCCGGACGTATCTTTTAGCTGCCGTGCGGGCGGGCTCTATCTTGGTGTACCTACTGCAGCCCTGCGATTCCATCAATCGATACAGGTAGTTTAGGTACATGATTGATCCAAGAGGCATGTACCTGTCCAGTAGGTCAAGGTGAAATTGTACGCCAGACCGATGCCTTGCATGTACCTAGTGTCTGCATTGGACAGCGATAGCCCAGCCCGTACAAAACAGCACAGGGGAGTCTAGAACTGCACCAGATCACAATGGACATGGACCTTATGTCGAGGCACGATACACATCACATCTCCAACTTCTCGCCATCGTAAGACAAACGAGAGCCACTCCAGTGGACACTATTGCCTCTACCCCGTTTCTCTGTCTTTTTCCCGCTCTCTTCAATTTCAAGGGTCCTAGCCGAAGCATGGAGGTCAATAACGCTGCATCCCTCATCACATCAGCACATCCATCACCAACACGCCAGACCTAGCCAGCGGCAACATCTTGGGCTCCCCTCTCCCCATCTGGAGGACAAGAGGCACAATTTTTTAATGAAAGATGCCCAAGTCGTCATTGACGTGTAATTGCAATCTATACTTGCATTTTGGCTTCCTCCTCTGCGTAATCAGGTGGCCTTTCCCCTCTTTCGACTTGCTGCGCGACATCTGCACGACCAGCGTTATCGAGGGGCTCCTCTGTGGAGGGTAGCAACAGATGCATCAATAATGAATACCTGTACATATATACAGGTGCCAACTGCAGTGCTAATGCAAACCCCAAAGGAAAAATATCTGCTTGATACCTAATACTACATTGATCTACTGCTGAGCTATTTTAGCACACGGTGAGCAAGATATGCTGAGCGAATGTACGGAGTATCTTTGAGCACTTGCAAGCCACATCTACCAAGTTAAGGTACTAATAGCCCTGTTCCTTTTCGAACAGGGTATCGATGTTCCGCACATTGGTCACATATGCAGCTAGCAGAAAGAGAGAGAGGACACCGTAATGAGCACCAATGATGGCGTGCGTCCTTTTGATTCTGACTGCAGCCCGGTTCGTCGCACTTCGGCGGCAAGATACATACTTTACTTGTGCTTCATCATCGTTCCCGTGCTTGTCCTTGTCCTTGTCCCGGTGCACTCCCCACAAAACTGCGGCTTTTGATCCATTAACATCTCCTCTCTCTGTGGGAGACAAGTAGGTATCAAAAGACCCTGCTGTGAGGATTGGAAGCTGGATTGATGCCAATGCAGTACGGCATCCGGTGTATGTTGGGCTGTACAAAACCGGAATACAAAGCGGAACACTTACTTATCCAGACTAATCCCAAGCATATGCAACATGTGCTACCATATCTCACTGCTCTCTTGGTACTAAGATGACCCTAGAAGAAAAACAAACGTTATTTTCCAGTCAACCATACGATATCCCCCGTCGTCTCGTCATCAATCGTCTCACCCAACAAACCAACCCCCATCACCTGTGCAATAACCCCAATCCAATCCGCCCGCCTAACAAAACCCCCAGACCATCCAGACATTCCCCCCATTCAGCCGTCTCGTCTCCGCAAAACCGTCACATTTTCGTCTGTTCCTTTCCTCTCACCTAGAATACTAAACGAACGCCACATCAGGCTGCCAACGCATAACAATGCGCCGCCCCCCTAAAAAAATTTCAGTGCCAAAGCTTCGGCCGATATCCCAAAGCGGTACTCGTTCTTGCTTACTACATGCCAAGTTTCGGGTACCTGGTACGGGTCCCGAGACCTCCGTACTGCCGGTCCGGAAGCCTTGAAGCGAGGTTGAAAAGAGCCGATAGATTGTTCAATGTGAAAAAGCCATGGTAAAAGGAATAAGACTGATGAAATATAATGAAATATCCCAATTCTAAGCCTTGAGTATTCTCAAACGAGATAGGCTATCACGTTACGTAGCCTGCGCACAAAAGAAGAGTATACAATACTCGAGTCACCAGCGCAGAAAGCCTATCCGCACTTCTCAGGCCAGGGAACTTGAGGCGGCTTCGCGAGTCAGGTGAAAGGTGGCAGCTGCAGCAGGTTCTACTCTTGCTTGCTAATGTCTGCCCTGGATGGAGCAGCGGGATTAGGCTCATGGCAGCTTATTTTCCCGTTACTCCTGCTGTTATGATATTGTAATTGATGACGTAGAGTCAGATCTGACGCCTTGCGTGTCTTAGCACTGGGGCTGATGAACGTGATATCTGACGCGTTACAAATATTTATTTTTGGGCTGCCACTTCATTGACATGACCGATATTCCGAAGAAATCCTTTCCTCTTCCATTATGTAAAGTAAAATATTGACAAGTTAGTAATCATCCAAAGCCATCTCGCTTCAAGACACGCTCAAATACTCTAACATGCAATACCATTCCTGAAATCTAACAAATGTTGGCTCCGTATAACCCTTCTCTAAATATATCCAAAAAGCCCAAAAACTAATGCTATGCATGCTCCCGTAGAATTCACGTAACCAAGAATCTCGCTTATACATAAATGATATATGAAAGAGAATTCTGTTTCTCATGAGATGTAAACCGGCATTCGGCTGCCTAAAAGCTCGCTCTTAGGCAACTGTACGTCCTTCTTATTAAAGTTGTGCAGCATCAGCCAACAGACCATGCGGAAAACAAGAGTGCACCAGACATCATCGTGGGTAACGTCCAAGTCAGCGAGCGAGACACCGCTGAGGTTGTCTTCTGATTCCGCAGCGTTTCTCACCGTGATGGAAATCTCTCGCTGACCTTCAAGATGCAGAGCCATCTCCCTCGTCGAATGCTCTCCGCCCTTGACAATGGATTCACTAGTGGGACTTTTAGGCGGGAGAAGCGAGGTGTTCGACCGGATACTTGGAGGGGCTCCAACAAGGCTGTTTCTTCGATCGGTTGTGCGAAAGGCAGTCGACACCACATGAGGCCGGATAACATCGAAATACACGTCCATTAAAATGTCTTGCCGATCGTCCGGTCCAGCAGCGTCCATGTCCTCAAACCGCTGAAGCGGCGGCCGTGGTCGGGACTTCTCTGAAGGGGCCGGCACTTCTGGGTGGAGAGAGAGGGAATCTGAATTTTGGTCTTCTTGTTGGTTGAGAAGCCTAATCACCTCCTGGATGTGGTGTCTCAGGACATCCTGAACAATTTCCCGCCGACGCATGTGCCTCTCCGCGCTAGAAGTACCGTCTTGAGGCTTATCTGAAGCCTCCTCAGCGTCGTGGCTAGTCTGCCTTTCTAACTTTGTCCTCGCAGTGAGGACATCATCTGTGTCATCCAATGCCGCATGGAGCGACCTCAAAAGGAGCCATCTATCAAGGCTCTTATCGTCATCCAGATGCTCCCTTATTTGCTCAATATGCTGCCTGAAGCGTGCAATCACCATAGAGTGTTGCTTTATTCCCATAGAGTCGAATTGAGCCTTTAAATAAAATGCATCAAGTATTTTGGGTAGGGAGACTGATGAATTATCCCAGCTGTCTGGTGTGGGATTAGGGAGGTATGTGAAACTGCTGTTTTCTATGTGAAAAATCCGGCTCACCATGCCCAGAATCTCGAACGATACTAGCAAGAGGTGTCAGTTCCGGAATGGCAGTAACAGGTATTCGTAACAATGGGGGAGAGAAGACATACTGGGAAAGAGGTGAGACATTCGCGTTCCACTATCCAAGCACATTCGAGTCGTGACATTGTTGCAGCCTATCGAGGTCAAAGTTTCTGAAATCTCGCGCAAGTTACCCATCAAGAGGGTGCTCAGATTTTGCTGCTCCTCGCCAGGGCCCTTCAACCGCCGCTTATCGTCCTTCTCACGGTAGATGGTGGGCACATAACCAAAGCACAGCTCCTTGATCTCGTCAACGGGGATGACACGATTGCGCTTAAAGGTGCACTGGCCATTGACTTGAAAAGAGAACATGAGTCCGGGATCACTGATTCTCTCGCCCAAGATCATGAAGCCATTGCCTTCTCCCCAATAACGGTCACGCTTACGGTCAAATTCTTTCCAATACACACCGACCGCAGCCATCATTTCTATCAAGTGGCACATGGTGGTGGTGGCGTAGGGCTTGGTGATGGATGGAGGCATAGTATCCCAGCTCTTGCGTTTCCGCTGCACAGCAATAGTCAGAGTATGGTGATCCACCAATGTTGGTGGCTTTGATGGAATGCCATGCAAGTTTGCCGGAGGCCCAAAATCCTTGTATTGCTTCTCCTGCCACTCCCGCGATTCCAGCTCCATGCGCTGGGCGGCGAAGAGCAGCACATACCAGGCAGCTTTTTCATTGTCCGAAGTGTGAATCTTTTCCTTTGCGGATTTCTCTTTGTATTCCTTGCGCAGATCCAATGTCGAGGTTGAGTGTGTATCGTCCTGGGACTTTTGAGTGCCGTCGAGATAGTAGATGGGGGCATCTGCTACTGGTCCGTTGGGGTTCGTAGGCGGCGACACGAAAATGACGGGCACGTCGAATTGGACCTCGAATCGCAGCTCGTCCAATCGAAACTGTCTCGTCTTGGTCAAGGCCCAGCCGCCCATGACTTTTTCGTTGCATTGAGAGTATCCTTGAGCAGACGCATAATACTGCTGCAACACTTGCATAAACGTGGCTAGCAGCGCCACGACAGACACCACCAAAGCCACGATGGCCGTGATGAAATCGGAATTGTCATTGCCGCCATTGTTGCCGTTGTTGCTAGCCGTGCTGTTCATCGTAGATCGAGGCTGACTCAACTCTCGGTTGAGATCGTGCTAGGGAGCAACAGCTGCTTCGCTCGATCGAGGGATTCGTTGGGGTTTTGCTGGATCGTGGAGAGCACATGTAGCATATGGCATCGGCAAGGCGTTTTTCATCGGCCGCATCAATTAGGCCGCGGAGGCAAAGTCGACGTCGAGTTGTGGCACAGATTGATTGGCAGGACAGCCCATGATCTGCCTGTTGCCTCTGCCTCTTCTGCAGTCGGCTGCCCAAGGCTCGAGGCTCTGCCAGTGGTCGCCTTTCCTGTCGATTTCCAGGAGTCGAGTCAGCCCAAGAGACGAGGCGCGCGGGACGGTGCGGCGCGACCAGGCTGGCGCCATTGGCCCAGCCCCCAAGCCACTTGTGCTTTTCGACTGTTCCATGGGCCAATTGGTTAGTGTAATGTAGTGAGATTGCACGTCCAAATGGTCAGAGGCGTTGGTTAGACCAGGGGTCCCCCGCGACCCGCATCGTGGTGAGTTGCGTATAGCAGCGGATTAGTGGTGTAGAGTAACAATCAACAGCGTTTGTAGAGAGCTGAGATGAAATGAGGCGAGAGTGCCCTGAAACAGAGACAGATCAGAAACAAGGCAGATTCTGCCACGAGACGAGCAAAGGGACCGAACAGGGCGGATGACGCAGTTTGGAATGGATGATTTGATGGTGGATGTTTGATGCCAAGAAATCTGGAGGAGGGCTGTGGCGCTATCCTTCGACGTGGACAGCTCTCTAGCGCCCTACAATGGAGCGCTCTAGCGCCAAGGTCCCCTGTATGCCTCCACTGTAACTTGGTCCATTAGCGATTGATCTGCCTACATGAACCTCCATACATGTACCCAGACATCTATCATCGTGCTTACCCTGAGGCATCAACTCAATTTCAACATCACCGCATCAAGGCAACAAGATGCAACACCAGCTCTGGAAGAAATTAGGCAACCATACCGAATCGTCAAGAAAACGAAAGTGAAGAAATACAGCGGGTTGGATTTATCCCCAACAATGCTCGTAGCCGCTTGGTCACAATTACTATCAACGTACATAATCCGCTTCACTCAGCTCGACTCAACCAACAACAGCAAATAGCCTTGATTCGCCTCGTCTCATTGCAAGCGCCGCCAAGCTGCTCGTCCACGTCTCATCGCATCAGGTCCCTGCTAGTCAGAATGTCGTTTCGGTATTCCTCTGCTGTTCCGGCGCCTCTACATCCCTTTGGACTAACAGAATGTTTCATCCTGGCTTGATGGCGAGGTTTCCGTCCAGTGAGAGGCTGAGAAAGATCACCGAGACACAAACGCCACTGTCACGCCTCAGGTTCGCATTTCGCCTCACCGCTCCTCTGGCATAACAATTTGTATCACCCTTCACTAAACAGACGGTAACAGGCAAGTATCATATACGAGCTCTCTTGTTTCCTCAATACTTGATCTACTGGTACGACTGCCTGCGAGTGGGGAAACACAGCCTCGTGCGGTCTATCAGTGTCAATCGCCTATTAGGCTATGCTTGTCATCCTAGAACAACTGGTTAATGTCTTTGTTGGTTTCCGAGAGCTGCTTTGCTGGGAAAGGCTTTCCAAGTGAATCAGCTTTATCGTCTATTGGCCACTCTTCAACCAAATCGCGAATCTGCTGTGGATACATGTATGGTCTCCATCTCAATCGCCACCTTCTGCAACAGCTGGGATCAGACGACGGCCCTTCCCTTGGTCGTCCAAAATACTTGTTTCATTGGTATGTATGGAGCAGGGGAGAAAGAGAATTGAGTCAAGTGTTGACATGTTTATGAACTTTATTGCTATGGTCATTCTCTCGGCCAATTGAACTAGAATGATTACTTATCATTGTTCTCAGCACTGCTGCGTAACGGAATATTACAACGAAAAGCCTTGCAGGAGAAGTATAGCAACCGCCTGGCCTATATCAGGAACTGTCTCTGCCGTTGCGGTACCAATGTACACGTGTACGTCTACCAGGAGGGTTCCATATCGTGACGGCTTGCGTTTGTGCTTTTTCTTGATCTCGGTCTCGCTGCTCGATCCGGTACGCCCGCGTCCAAGGCTATAAATGCGTTGGGCTGTTCGATTTGAAGAAGTCAAACAAAAGTGCCATAAGGTGGAGAGTAAAAATAGTGTCGCTTTTGTCCGTTTGCCCGTGTCTCGTATGTCAATCCCGCGGCGTTTGTTGCTGTGCATTCGCGCAGTCTGATAACCGAGTGCGACGGGCGGCAATTCGATGCAGGGTGTCTCTACCCACATCACGGCACAAACAGCTAGCTTCCGCGGATGGACTCTCGAACAAGGCGAGGCTATCAAAAGCACTCCTGGACAAGATACAACACTAGCACTTACGACAAGATACTGCAACGTAATGCTGTCAGATTCTACTATATGATGCATCTCACCCTTCCTTCAAAGGCCAAGGGAAAAAGAAAGCCGCCCTCAGATCCCAAGACATCGGTGTTAAGATCTGTGGAGCAGCCATACTTCCCTTCCCGCTAGTTATTTGAACGCGACCAACAACAAACTCATCTGGCCAATAATTCATCTCTCCATGACAAGGAACAGTGGAGCATGCAGTGTGATACAGACGTGCGGTTCCGCGGGTCATCGCGAAGATGTGCTCATTGTAAGCAATATTGGAAACGGTGTTGGTCGCCCGATGCAGACAATAGCGAGTCTAAGAAAATGAGGTGGAGGAGGAAGCCGGCCCTTGCCCCGACAGCTCCATTGAAGACTTTCCATCTTATAAATATTCAATAACCTTTAATAACGGAAGAAACTTTGGCTCTCTCCTTTCATCCGTTTCCCATTCGTTGTGACTCTCTGCTCCAAGAGAACTTCGATTCCCCTTCTGCTCGTGCTTAACCTGAACACTCGTGAATTCAGAATCAAGTCTATGAAACATGGGGTCGCTAGCAAAGGCAACTGCTGAATCATCCGTTGACCGGTTGACGATATTGTCGAAAGCAATTGATGAGAAGACGCGAATCTTGGCCAATAAATTGCGAGCAAAAGGCCTTGGAGCTCCTTCTTTCCAAGCAGATGGCCTTTCAGATTTCCCTCTCAACGAAGTAGATGATGAAGCCATCAAGGTTAGGCAAGAGATTATAGCGCTGACCAAAGAGCTTCATGATCTTGTCTTGGGTCCTCGCGAATGGCTAAAGACCATGGCCTGGGACGTAAGTTGCGATTCCCAGTACTTTGACTCATGAATATGCCAGAAACTTCTGGACATGGATTGGGAAGCTTTATTAACTGTTTCTTTTAGGCCGTCAGCTACATTCCTTTGCATGCGATATGCGAGTTCAAGATCGCAGAGGCCGTGCCATTGACAGGGTCAATCACGTATGAAGAACTCGCGGTTGAAGTACACCGTATAAGTGGCGCTACCATCATACCGTCAGATCTGCGGCGTCTGCTGCGCCTTGCTATCACCAATAACATGTTTCACGAGCCAAAGATTGGATCGGTTGCTCATAACCGGACATCTTTGCTTCTCTTGGATGATACAGCATTAGCCAACTGGGCAGCCTTTTTCACAATGGATATGATGGGTCCTGTGGCCAACACAGTTACAGCTATGAAGAAGTGGCCCGGATCCCAAGAGGCCAACGAGACGGTACGTAGAAAGACAGCGAGCAAAGTGAACACATGCTAATCCAATGGTACTACAGGGAGTCAACATTACGTTTAACCATAATGACAGCTTTTTCGACCACTTACAGGCGGACGAGGCACTAGCGAGGCGGTATGCTACAATGCTGCAGTCTCATGGTAGTCGAGAAGGATACGACATATCGTATACCGTTTCAGGGTATCCGTGGGCGAGGCTTGGTTCCTCAACTGTTGTCGATGTAAGTATTAGTTGTCTCTTTCTACTTCTCCAGAAACCCACTTGCTTACCCACGAAACTAGATGGGTGGGAGCGAAGGAGTTGTGTCATTTGCCGTGGCGGAACAATTTCCCCAGCTGCGGTTCATTGTGCAAGATTTGGCCGGCATGCGTACACCTGAAGCCATAGACAAGATACCCAAGAATCTCACCGACCGGGTATCCCTGACCACGCACGACTTTTTCCAGCCTCAGACAGAAAGCGCAGATGCATACTTGTTTCGACACATCTTTCATGCGTTCTCGGACAAGTACGCCATTGATATCCTTCGCGCGCTGGTTCCTGCTCTACGGCCAGGAGCTCGCGTCATCATTAACGATATTGTTTTGCCAGCTCCGGGCTTACTCTCACAGCTAGAGGAGAAGAGTATTCGGACGATGGATGTGCTGATGAAGGCTGTTTGTAATTCCCGGGAGCGGGAGGTGGATGACTGGAGGAGCCTGTTTGAGCAGGCGGATAAGCGGTTTCGATGGCAGGGCGCCTGGAAGTCGAGTGGCAAGCTGTGGTTTATAGAGAGTACATGGGAGCCCTAGGTTCGTGTTGTGGAGCTGATAATTCTACACGTAGCATAGTCAGCCAGCATGTGGATGATGCTTGTGCGATTGTTTGAATAGATATTCTATGTCGTGTTCTGTATTAAATTCCGTTTCTAGGATAAAATGTAGTCTTCTGTACAAAAAGGGCCATTGAACAATAAAGAATTACCAACTTAATATACCCGCGCTCTTCACATCTTGTATGTAATTCCCGCCAACGGAGCCCTTTTGGCTGTGTTCTTTTCAGAGTTGACCAACATGGCCACATGATGACTCAAAGCAACCAAATCACCCGCTCTATCAAAGACAATAACCTCGACGTCAAACCGACCGTTGTAAATCTGCTTCGCCGATGTTCGCACAAACAGCCACCGCTCGCCCTCCGCCGGCAACGCCTTTTTCACCTCTAGGTTCATAGCCAATGTAGGATACCACAACGCAGTCTTGCGCGTGAATTCGCCTCCCGCAACGGGAGGATCGTCCTTGGATCGAGGACGGTGTAGCTCGGGGATGAAAGCCGCCGTGCAGTCGACGACGAAGCCGAGGGATGTAGCCTTCAATGGCTCGCCGTTGCTGGTACACATCCACAGGTCAAAAGAAGAGTCAGTTCCTGATTTCGCAAAAGCTGCGCGGTTGTAAAAGAAGCGAAGCTGCTGTACGGCCGTAACTCTCCGCTGAATCACAAGATCCAGGGCTCCCCATTCCGGATCCTTGTTGGCGAGCATCTTGTCAAAGTCAGCCGGCGGCGACAACCGAGGCTGCAGCGACCATCCCGTGGGCAGGCTGATGCCGTTTTCCGCGGCGATGCTCCTGTTTGTCAAATACGCGGCGACGACTCTCTCCGACTTTGGCGTTCCGGATTGCGAGCCCGTCGATATCCATGGCGCTTGGGATAGTGGATTGCCTTGGTAGAGCGTAATGTGCAGCACGGAGATGGAGCGGCCTGGCTTTACTTCCTCGACGACGAGAACGGCTGGGCCGGAGATGGTGCGGTTGAGAAACTCCCAGTGGGCGGTGATTGTGTCTGTGAGGTTCTTGTGTGCGAGATATTCTTTTGCTACACGCAGGAAGACGGAGGCAACGTAGCCGCCATTGGGGACTGAGGTGATGGACGTGTTAGCTTTCATGTGATGGTAACGAATATGAGGGCATTGTATCATCATGTACTTACCGGCGCCTATGCAGAAGCTGGGCGAGAGATTGGCTGCAAATGTCCTTTCGTCAAGCCTTCGGATGGCGGTTTCTTCCTCCAGAGAGGCGGGAATCTTTGCCTCGGCAGTCATGTCGCCGGTTCGTTTTATGATCGACTCAACCCTCAAGTTATGGATGAATGTAAGTTGTCAATTAATACCCGACGGCAGAATCACTTCCGATTTTCATCACTGATTGTCCCGTTGTGTTTCGGTGTAACCGTCACAGCCTTACCGACACCGACAAAGACAAAATTAATCACGAGTTTCCAGCTTTTGAATGCCCTCGCACCCCGTGCATATCGCCGGTCCGTTCCCGAACCGAGGCAACCCCACCCCCAGCGTTGGCGATAGTATCGGCTTGTTTACTAACCAGCTGAAACTGGAATATGCCTGTTTCGATGTAGATTGAATGCTGAGTGGCTTCTTTAGCGGCTTAGGAGTTTGTTTCCAGAAGGGGAAACGAACGGCTGTAGTGGATTCTGCTTGTAGATTGAATATTACATGTGCTAACGCTTTGATTTTGCGGGGAAATCCTGGTGAAATTGGGGTAAAAGAAAGGCCGACATAATTGATACCCGGGAATGCATCCAGCACATTAACACTCAATAAGGTTGAGGTACACATCTCAAACGCAATTATACTATAATAATTCAGTTCTAGTTGTTTTTGAAGATAATCGTCGACCATAAACTGTCTTGCTTTAATTGCTGTCTATTACACCCTTTGCTCTTTATCCCGTAATTCCCTGCCAACGGAGTTCCAAATATCCACTGAACAAGGGTGCATGCCAAAATTATAATTATATGTTCACTTTCGAAGTGATTTATTATCTTCTAAATGTATTAGTTTGATACATACATGCGCGTCATGCTAACTCGCTGGTCTGCACTTTTATGCTCTAGTCTCTTTGTTTGCTTGTGGTCTCTCATCGTCTACTGGCGCAAACTTGGACATCTTTCTCAAAGTAACGCCATACTTCATAAACAAAAATGGCACCGGAATGGCAATGACCGCAACTCCTCCCAACAAAGACATTGCGGGCCCGACTCCCAAGTTATTAAACATTGGCGTGGCTGCCAGGGGAAATGAAGCAGCCAATGCGCTTCTTAGGAGTGTGTTGGCGGATGTCGCACTTGCGGCGTATAGGCGGTACGTGTCGACGAGGAAGTTGATGCATTGTTGGAAGATGATGTTGAAGCCGGCTCCGATAAATACAGCTGCCAATACGGGCACAACCCCTGACACTCATGTTAACATAATCGGATGATGGAGTCTAGCAGCGTCACAAACTCACAGTGTATCTTTGGATTGGCCGTCCATCCAAACCAGAACAAGCCAATGGCAAAGACGATGCCACCGACCGCCATTGGAGCGCAACGGGCCTCTGGCACGGGCTTCCCTCCCGCAGCGTCGACGAGTCGTGCGTATCGTGGTTGATTCGCCAGGTTGACGAGCATGGCACAGCCCACACCGGTCAAAAGTGCCAGGAATGGCAACGAGCTTGTTACCAGACCCCATCCCCGGTGTTGTGCAAAGATAATGGGAAACACCTCCAAGGTCATGTACAGCAGGCCGTAGACAAAAGATGCGTATAACGCTATACACGTTACCATGGGCTCCGTAAATAACATGCGAAGAGGGCGAGAGAGATGCTTGGTAACGATGATTTTGGGCGAAAGCTTGGTCATTTCGTGAGGGTGATAGTATGCCTGGTTTCCAGTCTCCTTACGCAGGCGCTCTGCTTTTCTCTTTAACAGTACAGGGGCATAAGTCTCTGGCAAGAAGATTAAAATTATAGTGGTGACCGTAAATGTCCAGATGGCCTGGATGTACTGGGTCCAACGCCAGCCAAGGTGAGGATTTACCGTCAAGGATGCGCCGATAACAGGACCCTGGAAGCTTCAATGTTAAGGCGAGTTTGATCAGCGACACATTACAGGGATGAATCATACCAGAGTAGGACCGCCGACAACAGCAAGGGCGTAAAACACCACTGCAGTGCCGCGAACTTTCGGGGGCCAGATGTCGCCCATAATTGCTCCCACGTTGCTCACCGGCGACGAAGCAAACAGCCCAGCGAAATACCGTGTTATCAGAACCGACTGGATGTTTTGACTTGTTGCCGCGCCTATCGAGAATAATCCGACTGCCATCATTGGGAAAATTAAAGAAACTCGCCGACCCCATAGCTCCGAGATTGGCGCCCAGCAAAGCGGCCCAAACGCGAATCCCAGGCTAATCAGTATCGCGGTTAACTCATACAGTTTCTCTGAACGGATTTGGTGAGGGGCATTGACTAACATGTAAAGCGATATGCAGAGGACCGAAACCTCGTGGCCGATGTGAAAGACCTTCTGAAGCGTCGGTTCAGTGGGAGCCATTATGCTTGATCCCACACTGGCTGCCATGGCAATTAATCCCAATTGCAGGGTGATGAAAGCCCTGTACGGCGTGGACCAGTTGAATGGATTGGCCGGCTCATTTTCATCCCACTTGACCAGAATCGGGGTTGGGGTTGCTTCATCTTCTGCTGGCGAAGTGCTTTCTTCATGCAACAAGGTGGTCATGAGTGATCTGTGTTGTTGGATAAAAGACGCGTCTTGGATAAGAAATAAGAGGCAACCAGCTCAGAGTTTCAATGTACTGTGTAGCCTAGAAGATTAAAAGAGAGTTTTAGAAGTAAAGCGAGAGGTGTGGCAAGCAGCATCTAAGAAGAGCTAGCTACAATCAATCGAAGATTTTCATACACTAAGAAAGGGTGTGTGTCAGATGAAACATGAATCTAGAAGTTATCCAGGGTGAATGAAACAAAAGAATCTTTTCCACAAGTTGTGGTAGAGAGATTGATAACTCTTCATATTTTTTCCATCCGCGTCTCTTTGCGGGACTACCCAACCGGCCGGAATGGATTTCCGACGCAGGGGCAAAAGCCGTGACTGAGGACCTTTATAGCGTCATACGTTTTGTAGGGCACGGCAGTTTTGGTTCCGAGATATCCGCAGTAGCCGCTGGCTATTCGCAATAAGGATGTTGAGTTTACAAGATGTTACAAGACAAATTAACGTGTTCAGTGGTCAATTGTTGCTTTATTGCGATCTAAATAGAATTATAGTTGGAAAATCTCCAGCAGACATTTGAATTTGATTGTTAACTGCTCGCCTGTCGCGGCGTATTATAAGACTGATGTAGTGAGGCAACTGACAAATCTATGTGACTTGGTTTTCCTGTGTTGGCAGAGACAACAAAGTATAATGATCAGTCTCAATGAGATGCAATGGAATAGTAGCTGAATCAACAGCGTGATCGAGATATTCCCCCCTTAGATGTAACACTTTTAGATCGCTTTCTCATGACGATAGTAGCGAAATATCGAGATCTCAGCTACGGTATAGGGCTCTCTGTGTTGATGGTCACTGTAATTCTCCTAGAGAGAAGAACAAAAAGTTAAACAAAGAGCCGGAAGTTTACGCTATTATTTTAAGGTTGGATGAGTATTTCCTTTTTATAATCACTTCATAACCCTTCTTTTTGGCCATTGCAAAAGTGAAGCTTTTGCGGCTAATGCGGATATTGCGGAGCATAATCAACGCCCAGCCGGAACGCCCAGCCGGAAAGGTGGGTAAACGCCCCCCGAAGCCGTGAACCATCCCCGATCATAAGCAGATCAGATAAGCCAGAAGAGATTATCTACTCTAACCTGCTCATGGACCGTTGAAAGAAACGAACCATAATTGAATCTGAAGCACTATACAAGATGAGACTGGAAAGCACGACAATTCTGAAGACAATTGGTCTTCTTTGGGGGGGATTGGTCTGTTGATGCAAATAGTTCTAAGACATTCAACCGTTTCTGGCTAAATGATGAACGGAGACGACGAAAACCAATTGTCTGCACACCATCTGACACCATTAGTTTGATTGAAGATACCATCTATTCCTTGAAATCTGGGCTTCAAAGTACTGATCTACCTGGTATCTATCATGAACGGATAAGCAAAACAAAGTCTTAGACGTTTGATCCCCAATCTACCCATAACCCAAGACCGCGCTCACTCAAACGTCACCCGAATCACCTGAATATGGTTATTGTTCGTATACGCAATCGTCAGCGTCTTGCCCGTCTCATCCAAAAACGGATACGCAACCCCGGCATACACAAACCCGCCATCAATAGGCTCTGCTTCAAACACTTCTCGGTCTTCGCTCCACGGCCCTTCCAATTTCGCCGCCGTTCGCAATGCCACCTTTGGGCCATCTAGATAAAGCGTCAGCTCAGTCCCCTCACAAGCATATCTGTATACCACTTACTCAAATGGACATAGATATAACACTTGAACCACTCGCTATACACAACCTGCCCCTGTCCAGCTCCCCACATCACCGCCGTCTCGGGATTATGCTCGTTCAACATCTCGCTCCGCCATCCCCTTTCTCTCCCCCACCAGTACTCATACTTCTCTAGGTCAAATACTTCTGTCGCCTTGACCCGAGTCTGGTATATATACTCCGTCGCCGGCCACTCTGTTATGGTCTTGGGTGGATGGCCCCATGCATAGATGTACTCGCTGTTGACGTCTCTGTAGGTAGCAATGTCGCCGTACTTGGCCGTCGTGGAGCAATCCCACCACCAGCCGTGTTCTCCAAGGCGCTTGGTGGTAGTGGGAACGCCGTCTATAACTTCTACACGGGCGATGCCAGCATGACGATAGTTTTCATGCTCGTTCTTGGGGTATACTTGTGTCAGTAGATACCAAACTGATCACATCAAACCCATCCGCTCTTCGTAACTCACAATCAAATAATAGACTGCTCCAACGCCTTCCCCATAGCCATCAACCTCCACAAGACTCGTCCCCCCAAACCCAAACAAATTCGTCTCCCCCCACCGCTCCTCAAACGGCGTAAACTGCAACGGATGCGCCACCGGCTCGTCATCATTCAGATGCACAAACCTAACCACCAGCGGATCATCCGTCAACACTGCCACCGAGTTCCGCACCATGCCGTGGAACCCTTCCGGATCCGGGTCCAAATCCGGGTCCGTCACCCCGGGGCTACACCACAGCGTGTCGCCGTACACGCCGAACCACTGGCCGCCGATGTGGCCCGCGAAGCCGAGGTCCCGGCGGACGGCCGTGTTGCTGGACTTCTGCTCGCCGAGATATTCGGTGGAGAAGCCGTGGATGGGGTTCTCGCCTGCTGGTTGGGTGTTGTCGATGCCGGACCAAGGTTTGGGCTGAGGAGGTTGGGGTTGTTCTTCGGGTTGAGTGGCATCGTCGCTCTTTTTCCCGGTTAGAGTCTGGAGTAGTTTCTTGAAGCCCGCCATGGTGGTGTTGAGAGTTGTAAATATATGGTGTCCGGGGCAAATACGCAATCGAAATATGAAAAGGAGTGGGAAGTAAAGTATCCCCAAACTAAAACGACTTTGCTGAAGTATCAATCATCTATAACCGAAATCAAGGTGATTGATAGGCCTTATAAGAACATTGAGCTCCGTAACGGCCATGCTTCCCCACACCGGCGACGTCATCAGCCGTCTGATCTAGGAACCGGAATATTCTGGCATGTGAAGTGGAGGCTGGCGGAACGGCTTCTAGTGTCCGGTCAAATAGCGATCCATCGCGGAAGCTTCCGGACGGCTAGCGTCTCATGTGGTATAAACAGGGGATTCATTCTTAGCAATATTCAAAATTCTCTATTTTTGGGGGGTATCTATCAAAGACTGCTATGCTCCGCGCATGTTAATGCTAATGGTAATGATAATGAGGACCAAATCCTGCTTTTTAAACAACAGCCTTCTCCAACAGTCGTAAACATCGTCTCATGTCGTCCAGCAAAGGATATCAACAGGAATAGCGTGACCTTAGAGCCGAACAAACACCTTTCCGAAAATCTCCCTCGCCTTGACTAGGTTGATAAGACTCATTCGCTCATTATCCAAATGTGCCGAGTCGCTGGCACGTCCGCAAGGCAAGTGGGCTGCCGGCGCTCCGAATTCCTTTTCGAGGAAGCGGATGGCTGGGATGGAACCACCTTCACGAATGTACAGCGGCTTCTTTGGCTTGCACATGGAGGTGCACGTAGAGGGATCGGGCGACTCCTGGTGAGGTGCCTTGCTGTCACCGTTTTCGCCTTGACTCGGCTTTTGGGCGACTCCTTGGCGTGGCTCAAAGCGTTCAGGCCAAGCCTCCACGATCGCATCACACAAGGTGCGGAAAATATCGTTGGTCGGGTCACCTAGCCACGGCTCGGCTTTGTTGTCAATGCAAATCTTCATTCGATTCTCTGACTCGAGACCTGCAAATTCTCGTTGTAGGAAGCTTGTAAGAGCCGTCGCCACTACATCCACTTCTTGCCCTGGCACCAGTCGCATGCTGATATGCGCATTGGCATGGCTGCTGACTAGACTGCCATCCGGCCCGGAGACGTTGTACCGATGAATTGTCAAGTTTGGTTCCCGCCATCTCGCCAAGAGTGATCTCTTGATATCTGCCTCTGAGACAGCCTCTGTGCTGCGGCGCAGCAGGATGGAAGCAATGTCATCGTAGCGAGCCTCTTCCTCCTTTGTCACTGGTGGAATACCGTCATAAAAGCCCGGGATCAAGACTCGATTGCCGCGGCCCTTTAGTCTTGACAGGACTGTTGTGAGGTCTGAAAGGGGCTCGTCATTCATATGGGAACCATCGACACCAGAGTGTGAATCGGGGCGCGATGAATCAACGCAGACGGTAGCGTGAAGGACGCCGCGCAGTCCATACGTCAGACATGGAACCTCGTCATCTAGCCAGTAACTGTTGGCCAGCAGGATGTAGTCCACGGGTCCAACACGCTCCTTGTTCATCTGGATGACTTTTTCGAATCCCCTCGACCCGCATTCCTCTTCTCCTTCAATCAAGAAGATGACGTCGTTTTCCAGCTTCTGCGCCTGCATCAGATCCGTTACGGCGAACAGTGCGGCGAGAATAGGGCCTTTGTTGTCGCTGATACCGCGTCCATAGAGAAATCCATTAGTTCCGTGGACGGTAAAGGGATCAGTTGCCCATTTACTCTTGTCGTTATCAGCTGACACCACATCATAATGCCCATAAAACAGAATTCGCTTCCGTTTGTCGACAGCCTCCTTCTTCCCGGAAAACTTTGCTAATACGACAGGATTGTGCGACTCTCCCGTGCTGAGCATTTCAACATATCCGCCCATGCGCTTAAATAGTGCGCCGAGATATGTGGCGCCTTTGCGACAGTCTTCTGCAAATTCGGGCCGGGACGAGACGGTCTTGTACGAGACAAACTCCGTCAGGGCGGAGAGAAGGACGTCGTCTTCGGCTTGGCTCTTGGAACTTGACTGGGCATCCGCTTCATCCTTGATATTCCATACACAGATATCATTGTCGTTGGCTCCCGTGATGTAATAGCGTTCGTTCTTGTAGGTTGAGCAAGCAGATGCTAAGATTTTGCTTTTTTCTTTGCCGTTGTGCGCTTTCCACTGATGGAGACACTTGTATTTTTCGGTAACATTCCTTGAGACATGCTGGTAATTTCCATAATGCGCTGTGCTGAATTTCTGTAGAGCATGTTGTCAGTGGATGTTTTGGAGAAGGGGAGATCCAAATGGAGGGGTTTGATGTAACAAGAAAGGAACTCACATTGGCCCAACCGTCCGCAGAAGTAGTCCAAAGGTATCCCCAGCCCATCTGCAGTGACATGATGTCGTGGTTCTGCGCCTTTATCACCCTCAGTCTCTGCGCAGTGTCCAGATCCCAGAGCTCTACGATGCCGTCAAGCTTGCCAGCATATAAAAAGGAGCCATCCAGTGCCAGAGACAGCACCGACTCGCCATCATCAGAACCAAGGGACATAATCTCTCGAATACCGCTGCGCTGGGGATCGTCCACGTCGCTTCTGCCGGGTTCACCAAGGCACCAAAGCTTGATTGTGCCATCTCCACCACCCGAGATCAGCACCTCTTCCTCGGGGCCAGCCTCCACAGTAGGTCCCTTTGCAATGAGCATGCAGTATACGTATCCGTAGTGCGCGAACTTGCGAACCGCACCGCTGTCGATTTCTAGGGTACATTTGGCTTGGGGAATCAGGCCCCATTTATCCTCGCTCCGTCTCGGGGTGCTTGTTCCGCCAATGGCCTTGGAGTCAAAGAACCGATGGCTTCTTCGATCGGGATGTCGCTGGGAGTCAGGAGTCGACTTTGTTGTCGGATCGCTCAGACTGACCCATTGGATCGTCATGTTCTGCGCACCAATGTATAGTGTGTCGTGTTGTGGGCTGTATGCCGTCGAGAAAATGTCACCAACATCGTGGTTGCCGTAGATTTCGTAGAGGCGACGGAGGGATTTGGGGCACCACACATTGATGATGGGATCGCAAGCACTCGAGAACAAGTAGTTGCCGTCGGGTGAGAGAGACAGCGACATGACACTCCGCTTATGCGCCTGGATTTGCTGGACCTGGTGAAAGGTAGACAACGACCAGACGACAATCTCGCCATCTTGCGTTCCAGCATAGATTGAGTCGTGTTCGGGGCTGACGGCGAGAGCAAGCACGCTGCTGTTGTGCTTGAGGCTGTGAAGCAGCTCTGGCGGTGATTCCGGGCATTCGGAGGCTTCAAGCGTCGGCAGAACTGCCATGGCGGCCGGATCGGCCATGAGGGAAGGCATCGTGGCTGGAGTTTAATGATTAGAATTTCCTCGCGAAGCAACTGGCAGTCTTGAAGGTTTGACTGGAATTTGAGGATGGCGGGGCACGCGAGCGGCTGCAGCGAATCATAACATGAAGAGCGACTGAAGGATGGGAATAGGAGGGAATTGGATTTTGCAGCGAGGCCGAGTCACACGCGTTCTGAGGTGAGATATTAGAAGAAGCGCGCGGATCGCGAATTGGCAGTTGCTGGATGTTGAATGGGGAAAAAAGACTTTGCCTCTATTGTTGCTGAGGTGAGGGCATGACTCTGACGATGACGTGCTTAGCGCGGTATCGGCGCCATCCCAGCGACCTTACAGCGAGGGAGGAACATGTGGGAGTCAACTGAAGCTCCCTGTAACCCAGACCTTGTCAGGGGTAACGCAGTGCAGCCCTCCCTGAGCAGCTGGAATCCAGATCGTCCCATTTCCTCTCGGCTGTATCATGAATGACGAGATCACTTCCTCTTCTTCGTGATTGAGGCTCTGTCTTTTGTCTTCGGTCTTTCCGTCGCAGTGCTACCCTGCTGACAGTACATCTGCACAGTGCCTGCTCCAGATCGCACCGCTTGCTGCTTCTGCTGGATGCAACACTGTGTGCATCATGGGATTGGGTGGATGTTTTGTGTATGATATGATTGAAGATTGGAATGTCGTGCAAGTTTCAATTCGACTCACTAATGATTCTTTGCAACAGACTACCAGTACACTGCTTCATGAACTGATCCTTGACTGCCATGCTGTCGCATTTAAGACATGCTGCAGGCGGCCGTACTTTCGCCATCTGGTAAGTGTCGTCTGTCAAAACATATAGGACAAGGTGGTGCTTTTTGCTATATGATGCAGAACAACAGATGAGAGAAATGAGGTGTGAGCAAGTATATTTATGTTTCGATAAAAACCAAATGAATAATCAAAATAATCACAAGAATAATCAATAAAATAAATGAACAGCCACAGAGCTCCATGACCGTCCGTCGCCGTCCGTTAATGGCCATTGCTCGCGGCTGATCTGAGCGCCTCCTAAGCACACTATTTCTGCTTACCGTCGTGTTGGCTCTGCATCTCTGTAGGCTTATGCACGCAGTTGAAACCTTGATCGTTAGAATGTTCTTTTTAACTTTGTTGGCCACGTATACACGTAGTCATGGATGCTTTTTTGCCCGGGTAGATACGGGAAAGACGAAACACTAGTTGAGAGCAAGGGGCCATTTCGAGAGCTGAGAGCTGATCAACGGCCTCCCTTATGACCGCGACGGGCATGTTGTTGGTCTCATGAACAGAGCTTTTTCTCGCATATGAGCCGTGTAGAGAATGAGCCATGACCACCACCATAATCCATGGATGGAATGTATGAAAAATTCGGCCAGCGCATACGCTCGTGATGGGACAAATCAGTCAACGCTTAGCTACCTATGCGGTTACCATTTTGGCTCTGCTTTGGCTTCAAAATTGTATACAACAATGAGCCCTGCATCATGGCGGCACGTGTAGGAACGGCCTCTATAGACATGGAACCCAGACTTTGGATAAGATGCTCCCTTTCGCGTCCTATTTCCCCTTCCAACTTTCCGCCACCAAGATATCCTGCTACAGGTGTGTCACAGCAGCTTCCCATAACTTTAGTAATGTCTTGTGTTGCAGCATCGAATAATCAACTAAAGCAAGAATAGTCGAGAAATCATGCCATGGAGGCAACTGTGGGTGAGAATTGTTGCAAGTCGAAACATGGTCGAGGCTTCTTCAAGATCGGAAAAGGGGGGATATCACATAGAGGAGATGAGAGGCTCAACATCTGCGCTGCATAAAAAGCGCATTGCAACTTCAAACCCCACAGAATCATCAAGTCAATCATAATTCACATTCAAAAAGGCAACGCGGACAAAATGCACATCTTCGCCTTCTCACGCAGCTCATGGGCCTCACCAGCGTCGTCGCCGCAAAGAGCTACTTTACCCTCACGCTTCATGCGCCTCAATATGCAGTTCTCAACGGCAAAACCATCAATGCTCGGGACAGGTCCTTCATCATTGGAGCCCAAAGCCCCAGCACACGCTGCGACCTCAAAGTTTTTGCTCAGTGTCCGGCTGGCGATAGTACACTCGTCAATGATGATATGTCGTTTCTTGCCGTAAGTCCAGCCACGTGCGGCCCTTTGAGCAATCCCAACGTTGCATAGATCAGAGTAGAGTATTATACTAATACAATCCATTTTACGTGTCCATAGTCGGCGGCTCCTGGTGGCCAGTTCATCTACGTCGCTCCGGATGGCTCCATCAGCTACCCCCCGGCTCACTCATCATTGCGTCCTCCAGGCGCCCAAGTCGGCGGCTTTCACCCGCATCTAGTCCCAATTGATAATGGAGAATCCGTACATGTTCTCAACTGGCGGTCGAATGATGGTACGGCTGGCTTATGGGCGTGCCCCGTTTCCCCAGGAGCACCTATTGCTTACCAGGCAGTGCTCAAGGCGGCAACCGCGCGATTCAATGGCCTGGGATGTCTAGCTGTTGATGGTATCCGGATCCAACTAGCTGGGAGTGACTTTGGGGCCTGGGAGTATACATGAAAATCCTGCTGGTTGAGATGGCATTGATGTCGTGCTCGAAAACATCCGAAAACTGTGCGCGTAAGCGCCAGCACGGTCCAGATATTAATGCAGGGAGCGATGGCAACCGTCATGAGCTGTAGTGTTCTAGTATGCTCAGTTGCTATCAATAAATCGCTAAGATTCTATCCGTTAGCCTACATTTAATTACATGTAGCCTTGATGCTTAGGATTCGCCGCCACCATATGCACATAGCCGCTCGTCCCTAGTAGACATGGAGCTGGATTGTCAATGCACACTCAGCCAGGCATCATGAGATACGCGTGGGACGAATCAGGCGTTGTAGTTTACCTGGCAATGTTTTCACAAAGTATTTTAAGAACCTTGGCAGCTGAGTTTCATTACTTGACAGGATTTGAAGCCAGCCCGTCACAACAATATTAACTATATAAAGTTGTTCATCATCGAAACCATTTCTTGAGAAGCACTCAGGTCATCTACTGCAACTTCCGAGGCAAGAGATACTAGAGAATCACCACAAGATGACTTCATACGACTCAATACCGGATGATAATGAGAATCCCGAGGACCTATGTGAAGAGACTTCACCGATCGTACATAACTGGGACGGCCTTGTCCAGCCGCCACCTAATCAGGTAGACGACAAATTACAAACCCTGATGTACAAGCTTCTCAATCAGCTCGACTCAGATAATTGTAATCACACATTCATTGAGACGGATCACTACTGTCATCCCAGTGATGCAGCAGTCCGAACCTACGTTAACCAGATGAGAATTGGCCTCGAAGCTCTCCTAGGACACGGCCCAATCACACGCAAGCAGAGTTGGTCAGATGCTGTGGCATACGCCCGTGCTGTAATACAAGAGCCTCAAGACTCTGTGCAACGCTCAAAAGCCACGTGGGCCAGATCATGCTCAATCATTCATCGAGAACTGATGAAGCGGTTTGGCCAACAAGTGAAATCAATGGCTTCTCAGGGGTGTACTCAGCTAGTATCTGACCATTACCTTGGTAAGAGGCTCAGTGTGTCACACGTGGATAAAGAGGCGAGCTTTCGCCAGCACTTCCGCAGGTTGAAGCCGAGCCTCGCATACTATCCCAATAGCAGCCCCTTGGCGGTCGGAACTTATGAAAGTGCCTTTCTTTCCTGCTCTCTGGTGGCATCGGCCTGGCTCTCTCACGAGAATGCTTTGAAATACGCAACCATATGCCATTTATCGGTATGTGATGACTATTGGAACTTTACCGGTACAGAAACCGAAGTTCGAGTCCGATTGGTCGCTCAGTCAGTTGGGGCTGCTTTCGACTTTGGTGACAGAGCAATCAATGTTCTTATTGATGGTACTGCATTACAAGCCGTCGGGTCCAGTGACGAGGTGTCTCTGCAGTCTGCTATGTCTTGGAGGGCAGCAAGTGGCGGGGCTACGGCGTACAATGGCCATACACTTGGGAATGATACTCTCGAAGACGGCCTTGTTGCGCCTCAAGTGATACTTGCAGTTCACGATTTGTTCGATTGGAGAACCGACATCGCAGCTGGAAACTCTGAAAATGGCTTCTTCGTTGCGTATGGGCTTGGGATTACCGATCCATTTCACGCATATCTAGAGGCTGCGTTGCTCCTTGCGTGTTCACACGCGAGATCTGGCGCCTACGCAATTGCTTCCATCACAATAGCAGCTTTTATTTCTTGTCGATATTCGTCATATAAATATTTGGCTGTAGACATGGAGCTTCCAGGGCCATGTCCCAGATGTGTTGAACTTCTTCAAGAACTGACGGAAAAGGCAGGCTTTGGCTGGGCACCGAAGTCGCCCCCAAACAGTTTTGAAGAAGGAGAGCAAGTTCGTCGACTGTGCCAGCTTTGGGCTGATCGATGCGAAGACAACGGTCTGGTGCAAGAGGGACTTTGTTGGTTTCAGAGCCTCGTGGCTACTGGCACGATACGGATATTTGATGCACTGCTCAAGATTCCTGAGATTGACAAGGCTGCGGGCTGGGTTTAGGGCAAAGCTGCCTACATGCAATATGTTTTATTGTGAGGTGGTATCATTTCTCCCGGTACTATTCCAACGATCAGCAAAACACTGTTTATGCCCAGTAAAACTGGTGTCCAGCCAATTTGGCAGCTTCAAGATACAGATGACAAAACTCATGGAGCGACACCATTTCCAATAGCCGTCCAAGGAAGATAGCCTCCATCCATCTTCAATTCTCGCCCGATTCCATCCCATGAGACTGGGCTCTGTACTTGAAAAAAGTCTGGCGAACGCTCGCAGTGGTTCTGTTGGAAAATGCCTTCTACACCCGAGTCTCGTTAGATGTCTGATAGCAAGGCCCCTTGTGAGGAAATAGGACCATCTTACCGCAATCAACACCCAGCTCATCTTGTCCTCTCTCATTCTAATAAGACTTTCAATCTCATCTGGCTTCCACTTCTTTCTCTGAATTCTGTGATGAATAATGGGTGCTATTGTCACGAACGCGCGTGCGTCCTGTTTCTTCGGCCGGGCCTTAGATTTCTTTGTCTTTGTATTACTGTTACTGGTGTGGGGACGTACTTTGCCTTTCGCGGTCTGCTTCTGTTCTTGCGCGGGGGGTTGTTCAACTTCGGTTTCTTGGGAGTCATATGATGATTCACGGATTGTTCTGCCAGAGTCGGCGATATGCATTCCGTGTGTCTTGATCGGTGGCCTAGAACAGGGCAACGGAGTCCTTCCAGCAGCCAAAGCCCTCAGCACCCAGATAGGTACCGACGAATCGTCGGATTCATCTTGGAGATTTGAAGCAGTGGATTCTGAAGCTGGACTGCTGATTTCATCCGTGCTAGTGAGATTATCGGATTTGTCCTGGAGAGGCGATGCCTCTTTCTTAAGAACTGGGCTCTCGCTATCCATGATGGGCTTAGTAGTGGAAGCAAGTTGTGGGAAATATTTTCTGGGGGAATAAAGAGAGAAGGATAAAAGGGGAGGATGAATTAGAAAGAAATCGGAATTATTGAGAAAAGTTATGTATGTTGTGAGCAGCTGGTGAATCACTTCTGAAGGACCGCTTACGGCTGGCGTTTGCCTTGTTGGATTGGAGTGTGCCAAGACTACAGGAGCTGCTATGTGTATTAAGGGAAGAGGAAGAACAGAATAAGCATACGTATTGTATGGAAGGCATATCTAATCAGAAATGTATAATCTTTTGCGCGGCATCTGGCGGTATTATACTTTTGTATGAATGCACCTGAATAGCTGCGCAAGAATGATATCGTTTATTGTGATAAATCAGCCGTAGCTACCAGAAAACCTAATCCCGCCCTTTTCCTGAAGGCAAAAAAAATGATCTATCCTACAGTATTACAAAATGGTGAAATACGACGAATCTCGCCATTTGTCTTGAGTGTGTTCATAGTAGTGGAGATATGGTGATTTTGAATATGAACAGCCAAAGCACACGCACGGTGTCTGGGGCTAGTAATTACTCGTAAACACCGCGCTCTCTTTATTATACAAGAAATCAATTCGTGATACACCATAAATTCTATATGACTATGTTGAGGCTGCAGAAACGATACATGTACATACGAAGCCCGATGGAAGAGCTTCGATTGTACCCATGCGTGATATGGCCACCCCGCCTCTCAAAAGAGTCAAAAGCCGGAAGAGCATGTGCACAGCCGCATCTTTTACTTCCCCATCATCTAGCTACCTATTTTTCTACTGTCTTGAAACCTGATAGCGGCTCAATTAGCCTTTATCCGAAGAATCGACTGATGAGCGCGACTGTGGTTATGGCGCCTGGTCGTCCGGCGCCGCACTTGGCTTCTCTTCCCAGCGTCTTTCTCGCCGGGACCACCAGTGACACGGGTGAAGCCGACTGGAGACAAACCCTCACAGATGCGCTATCTGGGCTCTCCATCACAATATACAACCCCTACCGCCCTGACTGGGATGCCACCTGGAGAGAAGACATCTCCGACAACCGCTGGGTGGAGCAGGTGCACTGGGAGCTCGAGATGCAAGACAAGGCGGACATCGTCGTTGTCTTCTTCCACGGAGTCAGCCTGGCACCCATCAGTATGTTGGAGCTGGGCATGTGCATTCGATTCGGAAAAGCCATTGCATGTGCCATGCCAGATTACCCTAAGAGAGGCAATGTGGAGGCTGTTTGCCGGCGATATGGGGCCAAGTTTGTGAGCTCTGAACAAGATCTGAAGGATGCTGTGACAGAGAGGCTGAATACAATGATTGCGGCACGGCTTGGTGGATGAGGCAATGATTTCGATATGAAGTTCTATTTCATGGTTCATTCTTGGGATCGGCTACATTTATTCAATTTCATCGAGTGCATGTTCATTGAACTCGACATGTCCAAGTCATTGATGGAACATATCTACACATCTAAAATAACCTAGAGTTTGGTGCTTTAATAAGGGTATAAAGTCAGCGAATATTCAAAATTTTGCGGCTCAACAATAACTTTGCATGTCATGTTCGATGTTCAATACTGGGACTCTGTGGAGCGTATTCAAGGCCGTGATGAACTGCTGAAGAGAGAAGGGAATCTTCGATAGCATCCGTCACTCTGTCACCACAACATCTATCCATACCTGAAGTAGGTACTTGTAGGAGGCAGATCATGAGCGTGCTGCACTCATACAATTCCATCTGCTTCATCAAATAGATATATAGAGTGAATAGTAAACTCACACTTCAGTAAATATGTAACATATACTTTCTACCCGACTCATTATGCTTCAATATTTCCCATCTCGTTCACCATGACAACAAGCCACCAGCACCAGCCTCTTGTTTTGTCTTGCGCCACATGGTTCCTCGTTTTTAGCAGCCAAAAGAGAGCTGCAGATGCGCCGGGAGCTGAGCCCCACACCCCACACTGTGGCGGGGCTGCGTTCAGCGCTTTCTGTCGCATTCTTTCGCCTTCATGTACTTGCAATGTTGTTGCCCTGATCTCGTCTCTGTTGTCGCGTCTTCAACCGCTGCATAAACCGGCGCAGTTTTACTTCTTCATCTTTTCCTATCTATTCATTGCTCCCATTTAGCTAATTATCACGCCTAAACATCATCGCCATGGACGACCAGTTCGGTGGCCGCACAGACGACGATCTGTTCTACGACGACTTCGAGCCGGTCGAGTCTGAGGCTGTTTTGATACAGGAGGACCATCATTATCAGCCTGAACCCGAACCCGTACCTATTCCAGCCTCAATACCGGCTTCAGTCCCTGCTCCAGCTCCAGCTGCTCCATCTCAAGCCCAAGCTCCTGCTCCTGCGCAACAAGTTGCTCCGCAGCCAGTGTCAGCACCGCGGCAGAGCCAAGCTGCCCCATCTCCAAAACCCTCACCCGCTCCCGCTGCGGCGAAAAACAAGAAGCCGCTTCAGCCAGGCAAAGGTCTCTCATCCTCCCGGTTCGCCGACAAGCCTGCTCCAAAGCCATCGCCAGCACCGGCAAAGGCTCAGGCTCCTACACAGGCCCCGAAGCCAGCTCCTGCACCAGCTGCCACAGAAGCACCTATCCAAGCTCCCGAGGAAGCGCCCGAACAGTCTCCCCCTCCTTCCAATGCAGCCACCGGCCCCAAAGAGAAGCCTCAACGCTCGTCACCGTCGCAAAACACCGCTGTCAGCGCCGAGATTCGTGCCAAATCTGGCTCTAACCCGCGTCAGAAGCTCACCGAAGATGAACTCACTGCAAAGATGGAGAAAATGAAGCTTCTGTCGGCTGAAAAAGCACGCAAGTTTGAAATGGCAGAGCAGGATGAGAAGCAGCATGCAGCGGCTTACGCGCGAGGGATGGAGGAGGCTCGCAAGAGAAGAGCCGAGGACGCAGAGAGGAGGAAACGTGGCGAGGAGGAGAGGCGCAAGCTGGAGGACGAGCGGGCAAAGAACCGAGAGAGGAAACTTAAGGCCATGAACATCAAGGAGAATAGTTGGGACGAAGGCAAGCAGGCTTTAGCTGACGAAGAAGCCAGGCAGGGCTTCCGCGGCGCAAACGGTGGCATTAGAGGAGCCAAGACTCGCGGACTTGGTGGGAGTCGGTTCGCCAGAGATGACGAGGCACCGGATGTCGATCGCTTCTTGGACGATCGCTATCGCGGTGGCGGTGGTCGGGGGCGAGGAGACCGTGGAAGAGGCGCCAATGGCAACGGTAGAGGTCGCGGCCGAGGTCGTGGTTCATATGATGGGCCAGTTGGCGACTCTCGCCCTGCGAAACAACAACAAGTCCCTGCTGCAGACGACTTCCCTTCACTGCCTTCAGACAACGCCAAGGCCAAGGCAGAACCGGAACAGAACAACAGTGCAGCATCAAAGCCTACCATGGCACAGGCGGCGGCAGCCCCTCCCCCACCTTTGCCTATCGTCCTGGGCGGCGGCAAATGGGACGATGAGATGGAGGAACTCGACGCTTTGAATCAAGCTCAGTCATAGGATGAACGCAGGATATCAAAGAAATGTGAGAACTTTATGGGCGGGAAACGGCGGTCGTTTTGATTTGGGTAGCTTTGTGTCAACGCTCATTGAGGAAATTGTCAGAAAGCGTTGTAGGGCCTAGTCTTGTGATATTGAAATTGAGTTGGATATACGATGATATGACAGGAAAGGAATTGCAGAAAAAAAAAAGCGTCTGTACCAGGAGAAGGACTACCACGGGGTCCCTTGGATATTATTATCAGTCACATTGCTTACTAGTTACTGCTACTCGAAGCGTAATATATTTAGAGACAATCATGTCCAAAACGCCCTTCGATTGCGACTATGGTGAGCGACTTCCAGAATTTGAAGGGGGTATATCACTCCGTATTCCGAATCCTATATACGTCTTTTTTATCTCGTCCAATAAAGTAAAACACCCCTAAACACAAATAAATATACCCTGATTATCTTCCGAAGAGTTCCAATAACGTTCCCTGACGCCGAGCTGCAATGCAAAGATATTAAGATGCCACGGTAGCTGACAGACGTTACCACCCGCCGCGGTAACCTCTTCCTCCCCCCCTCCGATACCCCCCGGGCCCTCTCGGCCCCCTGGGTCCTCCTCCCGGGCCGTCGTCATCCATGGCGGGCCGTGACCTGCCCTTCATCTCCTTGGGGAACGCGTCGTACGTCTTTCGCATCTGCGCATACCCCAAATGCATCTTGCCGTAAAAGTGGTCGGCCAACCGGCGGTCGTTGTCGAGCCTGCTGAGGTAGGCGCCGCAGACGTCGCAGACCTGCAGCTTCTGGTGGCCGGACGGGCCCGACGTGTCGGACAGGGCCTTGAGTTCCTTTTCGCGCTCGGCTTTTTGCTGGCCGGCTTGGCGCACGCGGAAGAGCTCGTCCTGGGCGCGAGAGACTTCGCCTAGGGAGCCGAGGATTTCGACTTCGAGGAGGCCGCTGTTGATGGACGCTGTGAGGTCGGAGATGGTTTTGAGCTGGTTGCAGAGAAAAGATGTCAGCTATGGTTCTTTTGACCAGGGGATTCCAATTGGGCAACAAGATGTCTTACCAAAGCATTGGTTTGCCGGATCTCGTCCGGAGTCTTCTCGAGACGCCTCTGCGCCGCATCGATTCGGCGATTGCATTCGTCAATGTACTTTTGCAGGTCGCGCATGTAATCGTACTCGAAGCCGTATTTGTGCTTTTCTCGGTCCGACAGGCCCTCGTACTCCGTCTTGAGGCTCTCGGCATGCACCTTGGGACACTGGCCGATATCCTGCTTGGTGTTTGTGAAGAGATCGTGCGGACACGTGCCGACGATGTACGATCGGCAGACTTTGGGGTCGTTGAGCGAGAGCTGGGCGGCGCGCGACGACGATGACGCGCCCATGAGCTGCTCGAGCAGCTTTCTCTGTTCAGCTGCCATGGCGTGGTGCGCTTGGAGGGTTCTAGGCTGCTGGATTGTTGGTGAGAGCCGAGTTGATGAGCGTTTGTATGGTGTACTTTTTTAGATTCGAGATGACGGATTGAACTGTGGCTGGTGGATTCTTCAGCCACTAGCTCGGAGCTGGGATACTTGCAGCTCACAGCATGTTGCAGCCTGTGGAGACGCTGAAAGGGTGCTGAACTAGTGGAGGGAATCGGGGATTTCACTGCCAAGGTGCCCTGGACGTCTCCCACCATCTTGTGGCGCATGTGCCTAGCCAGTGTGGCTGCACCTATCCCAACGGTACGTACCGAGTCGCAAGGGAACGGCCCAGCTCCAATCTGGCAATATCAAGTCCAACTTCAAGAGATGTAAATCTCGCCCGAATCGCGCCTGCGACTCGCGTATCCCCTCCTTTTCTCCTCACTCTCTTTTTCTTTTCCTCCTTTCACGATGCGCAGCCTTTTGTCATTCCTACCACTAATTATCCCCAGCGTCCTGGTATCAGCGACCGAGTACCACGAGCAGCTGAATCTACGGCCGCTGCCACTGTCGGCACTCCTCGCGAGCTTCAACTTTCGAGCCAACACCTCAATTGCCGACTTTGAGGCGCAGAATTTTCGACTCTTTCCGCGGTCTCTGGGCCAGATCCTGCAGTATGCGGGCACACGAGAGCTTCATCTGAGATTCACGCTGGGACGATGGGATGCGGAGAGCTGGGGAACTCGGCCCTGGGACGGAACCAAAGAGGGCGGCACTGGAGTGGAACTATGGGCGTGGCTGGATGCTGAGACGGACCAAGAGGCGGACGAGAAGTGGTTGACGCTGACCAATGCGCTCTCCGGATTGTTCTGCGCCAGTCTCAACTTCATTGACGGGACCAGGACCATTCGACCGGTTGTGTCGTTCCAGCCCGAGGGCGATCATCCCAACACGACGCTGGACAATACGAGGCTGCTGCATGGAGTGCTGCCCCATGAAGTAGTTTGCACGGAGAACTTAACGCCGTTTTTGAAGATGCTGCCATGCAAGGGAAAGGCCGGAATTGCGAGCTTGCTGGATGGACACAAACTGTTTGATGCATCGTTTCAGAGCATGGCCATTGATGTGCGGCCCATCTGCCCCTCAGAGGGGGAATGCGTTCTCCAGCTTGAACAAACGGTCGACATGGTCTTGGATGTTGATCGATCCAAGAGACCTCATGGTACGGTTTCTACTGTTATAACGATGCTCGGGGCTAGCTAACACCATCCAGACAACCCCATCCCAAGACCTCCCCCTGGCCGTGATCTAATCTGCGATACTTCAAAGCCCTACCATAACCCAGACGATTCTTGCTTTCCTGTGGATCATCTTCGCGGCCAGGAGTGGACGCTATCCCAAATCTTTGGGCGAACAATGAAAGGCACATGCCCCTTGACAGACTCCGAAACTCCCCCGGTCTGTGTTCATATCCCATCAACTCGCGACATCTTCTCCTCGGAAGGTGCTCATGAAATCAAGTACCCCAACAACGACTCTCTACGATGCTACCATATCGACCAAGAGAAGGAATTCACCCTCATCTTGACTAAGCCCGAGGTCCCTGCTGACGGAGAAGCTGCCTCTCTCGGCATTGTCAAGCCAGAAACACCTGTGCTGTACGCCGAGCGAAGTTTCACCGGCCATGGACAGGAACATGGTGGCGTGCAAGCCATTCTCACGAATCCAGGCGATGACACGGTGGAGTTTGTCTACATGGAATCTCTCCCCTGGTTCATGCGCGTCTATCTGCATACTCTTTCTGCGCGCATCTCCGGATCGTCACCCAACACCAATACTACCACCGAAATCGTCAAGCAGATCTACTACCGCCCGGCCCTTGACCGCGCTCGCGGCACACAGCTCGAGCTCCTCGTCAGCATCCCTCCACACTGCACCGTCTTCCTCACCTATGATTTTGAAAAGTCCATTTTGCGATACACCGAGTATCCCCCAGACGCAAACCGCGGCTTCGACGTCGCAGCCGCTGTCATCACCACACTGGAGCCCAAGGCCATGAACATCCGCACCACGAGCTTGCTTCTCTACCTTCCCACTCCTGATTTCAGTATGCCTTACAACGTCATCATCTTTACATCAACAACCATTGCGCTTGCCTTTGGCGGCTTGTACAACATCCTCGTCAGGCGCATGGTCGGCGCAAACGAGGCTCCGTCCGGAGCCATCAAGGACAAAGTATTAGGCTTCATTGAGAAGCTGAAGAAGAAGAAGAAGACGGCGGTAGCTACAGTGGCAGCAGGAGGAAGTGCAACGTCGGCCACAGGGAAAACTGAGGCAAAGTGATTTTCTTTTCATATTTCTTGTTGTTAGAAATTGCATACATAAATACAGAACATTTAGACTGCATCTTGGGATATTTTGACATCACCGAAACAGCGGCACAGGGAGACTTTTTTTCTTCTTTCACTTTATTTTACTTATTTGATATGGTAACAGGTTACCTAACTGCTTACATGATTCGAGAGACCAGCCTCCATTGTTTCCCTCCTTCAGCAGAATTTGACTTCTCACATCCACGCTTCAAAAACACCTCTCATCCAAAAGTTTGTTTCTCACAAAGAAGGATATTTAGCAGACACCAGAGGGGATGGTGAAGCTCTCAGTTCGGGCGGAAGCAGAGTACCTGGCTCCGGATCCAAGACCGCGCTTGGCAAAGGCAGTCCACAGCTCGCACAAGTTCTCGCCACCAGTCAGAGAGCGGTCGGCGTCGAGGATGGCGTCACGGGCAGAGACGAAAGTGGGCGTGCAGGGCTGGAGGGCGAGGCCGTTGAGGACGAGCTTGAGGGCGAGGAACTTGCCGTCGGTGGGCACGCCCTGGGAGTCAAAGGTCGGGAACTCGGCGTCGTTCTTGCCGTGCTTGTCGATGAGGTTCCAGAGGACCTCGTAGAGGATGGAGGCCCAGGTGGTGCCGGAGGAGTGGACCTCGTTCTGGGAGTTGACGGACTTGTAGGTGAGCGGGTTGGTGGTCAGGCTGGTGGAGTAGGGGTACTGGCGGATGCCCTTGGGGTTGTTGTCGGCCCAGGCGCCCATGGGGTAGTCGGTGGCGCGGGTGTCGCCGGCCTTGAGGCGGATGGCCGTGGCATAGAAGTCGCCCCAGCCTTCGCCCATGCCGCCGGCCTCGACGCCGGACAGGCAGCCGGAGTTGGCAGGGCCACCGGTGAGACGTGTGGACACTGGTGATGTCCGAGTTAGTTAGAGGACAGACGATAGAGGGCAGACAGAGGGAGAGAGGCAAGGGAGAAAGGGAGAGTCGATCAAAACTTACGTCCGTGAGTGTATTCGTGGATGACGATGCCCTCCTCGAGAGAGCCGTCACGTCGGGGTGTGGACACAGTCCAGATGTACATCCTCATGCGGCCATTGCTGCCGTCGGCGGGAGTGGCAAAGTTGGCGTTGTTGGTGCCAGAGCCGTCTTGGGCGTTCAGGATGACAAAGTCATTGCCCTTGCCGCCCTTGCCGTTGTTGTTGGCCTGGAAGTTGCCGGCAACCTCGTTGAAACCGAGGACGTACAGCAAGTCGTGGTACTTGTTAGCAGTGTAGAACAACTGGGTGATGGAGGCATCACGGTAGTCCGTGGGGTTGGTCTGGGTCAGCGAGAAGGGGTACTCAAAGGCCCGGGTTGCGCTGGTCGGGCGGTAGTTGTTGAGGTAGTCGTTGCCTCCGTTGGGGTTGACCTGGGCAATGGCGTTGTTACCGCGCGTGGTGGTGTAGTTGGTGGTTCCGTCGCCGAACCAGGTGAAGGGGGAGGCATCGACTCTCCATGGGTCAGTGAAGGTTTTGCGGTCACCCTCCGTGGGGTCGTTGAGGCCCCAGGGGAACACCTCGACGGTGGCAAAGTCGCTGACGTAGTCGACGACACCGTGGACCTCCTTGTTGGTGGCAGCATCGATGTATGTGAGCAGCCAGTTGTCCACGACGTCGGTCTCAACTCGCCAGGTCAGAGACAGAGTTCCGTCCTCCTTGGCAAGGTAGACCAGGCGGGCCTCGGGGTCGCTGACAGCACCAGAGGTGCCCTTGAGAGTGTACTTCTCAGTTCCCTCCTGGGCCTCGGCGGTGGCACCTTCGGCCTGGATGGGGAGACCCAAGATGTCGACAGCACCCTTGAGCGCATTCGTGGGGTCGGAGAAGTCACGCTTCGTCAGGGGGCTCTCTGCGGGAATCTTGCCGGCGAAGAAGCTGTTTCCGTGAGAAAAGACTCTGCCATTTCGGCCAATCTGAAGCAAGGCATTGATAAGTAAGCTTCCATCCAGTTGGATCAGGGGAAGGAGTTCTTATTCATGTTACTTACGTTGACCTTGAAGTCAGCATTATCAATGTCAATGCCGTGGGCTGTCTGCTTGAAGTGGACGTGGCCAATGCCGTCGACGTCGACGTAGTGGTCGGGAACGACACGGAATTCCGCGTTGGGAGCAGCTCGCTTGACAGCTCGGGTAGCAGTGGCGACGTAGTCGCGCTTGAAACCCTCAGCCTGGATAGAAGCCTCCTCCTCGACGTGTGTCGAGGGAGTGTAGTCAGACAAGCTAGGCAGGCTGTACTTGCTGATATCAATGCCGCGCTTGGCCAAGCCAGAGGCGGTCTCCAGCTTCGGGGCGGGATGAGCGTGCACGTTGGCAGCAAGGCCAGTGAGGCCAAGAAGGATAGCAGACTTCATGGTGACAGTTGAGAGGCGATCAGAGTTATACAAGCTGGAGAGGCACCAGAGCGAGGATCGAGTGATCGACCTTGTGAAGCAACCTGCTGGCTCATCTATTGGAATAATGAGGAGCCATTGGACCCTTTTATGCTCAGGATTTTCGACAGCATCTCGACCATCTCGCAAGATGTTTCCTTCGGAGTTCCTTATCAGTATACAAAATCCGGATGTTACACTCGAAGTAGAATGTGATCACGTCTCTCAGTCGAGATTTACAGCATCGTGAGTCTTGGCGACTAATTCACGCAAAGGCGACGAGGAAAAAAGGAAGGTGTTGTGAATCCATTCTGTTCAACACCAAGAGTTTTGTTGAGAACTTTTGCAACTATGGGAATTCCACATCGCCAAGGCCCTTAGGGTGAACAAAAGTCCATGTTCAATGGCACGCAACGACATGATCCACGGCCAGGTTCGGCAGATTCGGGGAGCAAATGAACAGCGGGAAGCGAAGGCGAAATATCACCCAAGAGATTGCCCAATGGAGTGGTATCAAAGGGCCAAATGCTCTTATCGACGATCCTATACGAACTGAGAAACTCCTGGCGTTGACCAAGTTGTGGGCGATGTAACTATATCCCACGCAATGGATTTGGGCAACAGAAGTTGGTCAGCTGCCTATAACTTGGAATCACATCGTTTTAGTCACTCTATAGGTCCATCAGATGAGCAAAGCAAAGCAAAAAACTAATCGACGGCTCTAGTCTGCGGCATCTGTTAAAGCAACTTCTTTCTCGGGCCTAGGCGATTCGCGACCCCTCAGCCATCGGGCATATTCTGTCGAATTGCCTTTGAGCAGCGGGGGGCAAGTTTAGCATTTGACGGTAACTATACGTGTTAAGCTTAACAAAGCGGCGCATGAATTTTCCACTCGTTTCCGGAGCCAGGATTCCTTATGGGTCGCTTAAAACAACGCGCATTATCAGAGGGCCAAGAAAGCGACGCTACGGTATCGTGGGAGCGTGTATTGACCTGCCAGATCGGGGCGGGATTCCGGGGTTGCGTTCCGATCGGCTGCAATGATGCCATTCACCGAGCTTATAGGAGAGGAAAGTTACTATTACGAATGCCGGGATTTAGGTTTTGCTCCGAAGTAGGTTAAATTATGGTTTTGAGTCAATAAAGAGAGTGGTGGGGATGTGATATAGTATTCAGGGACAAGTTGTCTAGGACACTATAGTATATGCAAATAGTATTTGCACAACCACTTGTCTAGTTTATCTAATCTACAAATGAATCTACATCTGAAACGATGGCTTAAGCAAGATGCCGTAGTGTGCTAATATAGATAGCAGCTCCAAATGAACCATTTTCATGCAAAGGGAAGAGGACATCCAATAACGTAGCTGCGGCCGTATGAGTTGGGCCGACTAGGCTTTTTCAATGCAACGGTTCCATTATCCATATCAATGATTTATTTAAGAGTCTATCTAGACCATCGCTTTCACTTTCCATTCTGCACTTGGTGAAGGATGCATGTAACCCCTTAGCATCGTATTCTCTTGGCACAATGGCGCCTAAACACGGCTTTCCCTGCCAGGAACGTGTGGCTGGGCGCGGATATCCAAGGAATGAGACGGATTCTCATGCAGAATATCCGAAGGTTATATTAAAAGCCCCCGGCAGTTGTGGCGATGATCTCGTGAAGATGTGGATGGTGTTGTTGAACATCTCGTGTTTTCGGGTTGATAGGATGTCCGCTTAAGAAGCAACATTGGGCCGATTGGTTGGAAAGGAGAGATTCCGATTGAATACTAGATGTTAAAATAGATGAATAGGGGGATTAATTTGTAGATGATTATCAAGCTAGAGGATGTGAACCATCCATCACGTTGTCTTTGTGTAGTGCAGGGTAGTAAACGGATCGATTGTCGTACGAGGCATCTGTGATATCTGAGGTTGAAGCATTGTGATTCGTCTCCTCTACACGCATTATTGTTCAATTATTTTGTCTTGCTACAACTCAATTTGATCATCGGATGACGAAACAATATCGTAGCATCTTGGCAGTGGAAGAGGCATCCCGCAACAGCGCGTAATACTACTCTCAGCAAATATGCAAATTTCTCTATGGCCTATATCATTTCTTTCCGCATATTAATCTTGCATAAGCCAGGCTGATATCAAATTCAACATACAATTCTCAAAGGCAATACAGCTTTCAGTCAGTATACACAGTCATAAATAAAGAAACAACGCACTATCTATTAAGATTCTAGGACCCATAGAGAAGGGAGATGAAAAAAGTAATCAAATGGTATCTTAGGTACTATTATTTAACTACGGTATATAATAAAGATAGCATTTATCTCTGATCTCGTGTGATAAAGATAGATATCTTCTTTTTTTAATCTAGTTCCGTTAAAGTTATATAGTATAACTTAAATTCAACTGCCTTTTTTAACTATCATGATACGAGGCCCCTAGTACAGCTGATATGTTTTAAAATTATAGAAATCAATACAAATATACTGTTATTCCAGCAGAATTTAGCTGGCGCGTGCCAAAACATAGAAAATTATTGTTATATTCCGAGGCGAAAAGACATGTAAAGGGTCGTTGTGTTCTTCTTTCATGATAGAAGTAGATAGTTTATGCTTCATTAGCTCATAAACGTGTTTCTTAAAAGTAAAATGATATCATCTCGCTGTGAAACCTGCGTGGTCTTTAAATAATAGTTTAATCCGTGTAGTAATTTCTCTGAATCTCTTGAACAAAATCTGAACAGCTTGAGATTACTCGTGGCTGTGGTACGCAGCGCTTTGAGCCCAAATTTACCCGTTTCCATCCAACGTCGCTTCAACCCCCTCAACAAGAGAATAGCCGAAGTCACTAGTGATTGTTCGTTTCCCAGTCTCTCGTGCAAGATTCAAAGTGTTGAAGATACTCAGTAGCATTCACGGTTAGGGGATGGTCTGGTCCTAACTATAGCGGTTATACTCTGCTACACCAACGCAACTCCATCCTCATTGCGGCTCAACCTATGCCAACTCCAAGCAAGGCTGTACATGGCCAGAATTATGTTTGGGTGATTATCTCCAAATATCTCTCATTGTCCACTTGAACGTTAGGAGGTTCTGCCTCGCTATTCCGGCCTTGTGCATGGTATAATGTTACAAGCCATTCCTTAGCTCGGATTTCATTTGGATCCTCAGCATCTCCTTCCTAGGCTTCATAAATCTGAATAGAAATAGGCTCCATCTCGCCATAGAAGCCTTGTCTGAATCATGTTATAAAAGGCTTCCCATGGCTGAGATTGTGTCTGGATGATGATCTCCTAGCCTTCCTTTCCTGAGTTCCAGTATTCTTTAATCCAAACGCTCTTTTGCTCTCCATTGCCCACCATGATGAAGCAACTCAGCTGCTCTTCAAGTAGCTGCGTCGTCTCAATCTGCTTCTTGTTCACATCTGCCCACTCTCCGATTTGCAATACACGTGCTAAGAATTTCCCGCATTGTTTCCAGGTATCTCGTTGTGAATCAGGGAAAAGGTCTGCTGCAGCTTGTGGAGCGATACTCGAGAAATATTTTTCGCCGTCCAAGTGCTCATCGTTGCTCATGCCCGTTGATTCGATAGGCTGGGTGTGTCGGCTTACTTGCATCTCGGTCTCCTTCCCAGAGACATGTCCGAGGATGATATTCTTTTCGTTGATTATGCTTGACTTCCCCATATTCAGGCTGTGTCGTATAGCCTCTTGTACAAGTTATACATTTCATAATTCCGTCCATCGCCATCTATTTTACATATAGCAATAAAGGAGAACTCTTTCAACTGTGTGATAATGTTAACAGTCTCAGATTCTAGTTCCTTTATATCATCTCTTAGACAGTTGTTAAGGTGTTTGAGCGCGGTTGTTATTATTTCTTCCGCAATATTTTTTGATACTAACGTATGCGATAGTATAAATAATATTACGTAGGTTTTCAGCCTTTTATCTAATATAAATAACCGAAATAAACTATATTCTAAATATGTTAATAGGCGCATTGCATCTTTCATGCCTTACGCACAGCCTCGAGAAAAGCCCTGTCGCTTAGGCTGTTTTTGTTAATCTAAAGCTTCTGCGCTATTGTTCTATAATCATGTGAAAATATTGCCTTGGTATCAGCGTGCACTTATAAGATAGAGTAAGTGACATCGGTGCACCGCCGGTATACATAGTTGAGCGCGATTTATGTCTTTCTAAGCCAGCCAGCTCTTCTCTTGATCTTCTTTTGCAATGTGAAAATTTGTACTTACCCAGAGCCGCCCAGACCCCAGAGCGCAGCACTGTGAGATATCGCTGATGGGTATGGCAAGAGTGTATTGAGCTTATCCACGAGATCAGGATGATGGATGAGATCCTCGTTGCGTGGATATGGGGTGAGACGAATGGCGGCTCGGGCCGGTCGGTGGGTCAGATGGAGATTGAGTGTGGTATTGTTGTGTCTCTGGTGTATCCTGGTCTCATCGTGAAACTGATTATTTATAAACTGGCTCTTTGCAGCCTCTTCAGGAGAGACAGTTGGTTGTTCCATTTTGTTGTCGATGCTCTATGTGATGTGTGGTAGTAAGAGTGTTGATTCTGACAAGTATGTAGAGGCAGTTACTCTAGATCTACTTGATGCCCAATCGTGTATTAAGGCTGGAAACCATGCGGCTTCTACTGGTTGGCTGGAGTTCAGAGCTGCACATTTCGGTTTATGCGTTGCTTGTTGTATGCATGAATACCTTATACATGGAACAATGCACTTTTGAGATATGTTGACAATTCTTCATTCAAACACTAGAGTAAAGGAAAGCTAAGTTTAATTAAGCAAATCCTCCCTCGTGCCCAGTTTCCTCGAGCAAACACTAGACACACCTTCCTCTTGTGAAGCATGCAGCTTTGGTCACGTCATTTGGTCCACGTGCTCTTTGCCATGAAGAATCTCTCCCGCTTCGAAGCGGGGGTTTCAATAGTCTCTTATGGACACAATGTAACATTGTAGTATTAGACTTGGCCCCCAAGGCTATGCGACAAGGCTACGCTCCAAAGCCACAATACCCAACCAGAATCTTTCTTCTTTCCTTCTCTTCAAAGCCTTCGGGAAATAACCGCTCTGAAAGAAGGTAAAAAAAGAACTATTGTTATATAATATTAATGGTTTGGTCCAAAGACCTCTTTGCGCGGCAAGATAATGGCGGCTCTGTGCCCGCTGGGTGCTTCGATAAGTGCAGTACGTCGTGAAGTATTTATTAATGGATTGCATTGGAGGTTCCACCGGTTTTAGAGCTAATATACTATCATTAGGCGATGCTTTGGCAATTGCTCAAGCTCAAGGATTGAAGAGTCAGCTATGCGCTCCTAATTCTGCCTTCATTGAGGCCGTTGACTCTTGTAGCGCTTGCATCAAGACGCAGGGCCCCAATCCTAGGGGTGGCATATCGAGTATCTTACCTTTGCTTCCAGCCCTTGAGTTCTGCCATCTACTTTCGTATTCAACGTTGATGTATACGTCAACCAATGGCCAAATAACGACAATTGTGTATCTTCTACCGACAAACAATGCGGCAACTGACACTTCATCATCATCAAGAACAATTACAACAGACAAGAAGACGTCAAGAGCTACAACACCTAGTAGAACTTCTACTTTGGCAATTCCGACATCTCTTGCTCCCCAGAATGCGGCTTCGAGCCCATCTGTTTCAGGTATACACTATTTGTGGAAATCCTCTGGCGTTTTCGCATTTATATCTGATATATATAATGTTGCAGCTACACCACCAAGCCACGCCTGGATAGCAGGTCCTGTTGTCGGCTCCATCGTCGGACTCGCCATCGTATTTGGCGTTTTATTCTATTTGTGGCGGCGGCGGTATAGACACTCCAAGCCTGATAATTTTGATCCAGCTCAGTTGCATTCCGATTGTATACCTAAGCCCGAGCTTGACGCGCAAACGAACATGATTCATGAATTAGATGCGCAGCCGGTATCACCAAGAGCTGAAATGCCGGAAAAATGAGGCTACTCTACTGCAGCAGAGTTGCAGACGGAAAATGACGCAGAGTCGGTAGCTGCTGCTGTGTCACGACACTAAGCCTGCAATGTCGCTAGTTCAGCTGTGTGTGAAACCAGCAGTAGATCGAATGCGAAAGCAATAACTCGCAAACCGCTTCAAAATCGATAACTAGTAGCGCATGCCGCTAAGTGAGAATGTATGAGCTATTGATTAATTTATAATTGCAAAGAGATCATTAAAAATGACGCAGCTTTTACTGAGTGTAAACAGTCATAGATAGACAGATATCCCACTGCATTTCGAGAATCTGGGACATAGAAGAGCGATGAAGTCAAAGAGGCGAATGAATAATATTTTTATTACTGCCATCCAGCTGAAAACAATATTTATCTCTGAATCTTAAATAGTATATCCATATCTGAGACACGTATGAAGATAACGCGTCCGGAGTCGCACCCAATGGCAAGTGTTGATGCTCTTACAGCTGACACTCTCGGCCGATAAGCTGGTGGTAGCCATAAGATCCTGTGTGAATCCCAAGTAACCCATGTTTGATTGTAGACTCCAATATCCTGACGGTGGACGATTGGTGATACAGAAGAGAGTCCCTGGACAGGAGGCTTTCGCATTGGCGATTGTGGCGATGGATAACTCTCACGCGACCATCTGGGTTGACCAATGCTCAATCCCGTGCCAATTAGATCACAGGCAATGCTGCCGTCCATTGTGAAGTTGATTGCGCCTACCCAGCTGCCATAACCCTTAAGCGTTGCCGTGCAGATGCCTGTTGCTATATCCCAGAATTTAATTGTATCGTCACCCGATGCTGATACTAGCTGGCCATTTGGTGCAAAAGTCATTGCGCTTACCCAAAAACTATGGCCCTCGAGTTTCATGATACAATCATGTGTCGTCATATCCCAGATTTTAACTGTGTAATCCCCATATGCTGAAGCTAGCAATTGGCCATTTGGTGAGACGGTGATCGCGCTTATTCCATATACGCGCTCTTCACTGGGAAGTGTTGCTGTGCAATTGCCAGTGGATAAATCCCAAAGCTTGATTGTATGATCTGATAATGTTGATACTAGCTCTTGGCTATTTGGTGAAAAGGCAATTGATAATATGGATTCGCGATTGCAATCAAGCTCTGCTGTGCAGCGGCCTGTTGTTATATCCCAGAGCTTAGTTATATAACCCGACACTGATGCTAGCTGCTGGCTATTTGGCGCAAAAGTGATTTGTGATATGTAACCATCAGTCTGAAGTGTTGCCACACAGTGGCCTGTTGTTATATCCCAGAGCTTGATTGTTTTATCATATTCGGATGCTGAAGCTAGCTGACGGCCATCTGGTGCGAAGGTAACTGCTGTAACTGATTGGCTATGGCCTTTGAACGTTGTTATGCAGCGGCCAGTTGCTGTATCCCAGAGTTTAACTGTATGATCGTCTGATGCTGAAGCTAGCTGCCTGCCATCTGGGGTGAAACTAATGGCTGTTACTTTATGACTATGGATATCAGTTGTTGACGGACTGCGGCTTATCGTAGTATCCCAGAGCTTAATTGTAGAATCATGTGATGCTGAAGCCAGTTGCCAGTTATCTGGCGCGAAGTTGACTGCTGTAACCGATTGGCTATGACCTTTAAATGTTGCGGTGCAGAGACCTGTTTCTATATCCCAGAGCTTAACGGTACGATCATGTGATGCTGAAGCCAGCCACCGGCTGTCTGGCGTAAAGCAGATTGCATTTATACCCTCGTCATGGCCAACAAGCGTTGCTATACAGCTGCCTATTGCTGTATCCCAGAGCTTGATTGTCGAATCATCTGATGCTGAAGCTAGCCACCGGCCATCTGGCGTAAAGCGAATTGTATTAATTCGGTCTTCATGGCCAGTAAATTCTATTATACGACTGCCCGCAACGGTATCCCAGAGCTTAATATTGTGGTCATATGATTCCACATAACCATTCGAGATGCTCTCTTTGTTTGCCACTGATGCCAACCGCCGGTTGTCTGGCGCAAAGCTGACTCCTTCTAAGAAGCCATTATGGCCCACAAATGTTCTTATACAATCGCCTGTTTCTGTATCCCAGAGCTTAACGGTACGATCATGTGATGCTGAAGCCAGCCGTCGGCCATCTGGAGCAAAACTAATGTCTGTTATCCTGGTGTAATGGCCATCAAGCGTTATTATGCAACGGCCTGTGATTGCATTCCAGAGTTTAATTTGTTTCATTTCTGCTGACGCCAGCCGCTGACTATCTGGTGAAAAGCAGACTGCGGAAATGCCGCCACTCACAAGCGTTGCTGTGCAGCGACCAGTTGCTGGATCCCAAAGCTTAATTGTACCACCAGATGCTGCTGACGCCAGCTGCCGGCCGTCTGGAGAGAAGCTGACTGCTCTTGTCCAGTCGTTGTGGCCTTCAAGTGTTGCTAAGCAGGCATCCCAGTTACTTTCAACTTGGGGCAGCAAAGATATCCAAGGAGGGATCTGATCTCTAAACATGTTCCGAATCACACTCTGCTCTGGTGCGAATAGAAGAGCTGAAGAATAGATTTGGAGTGGTGCCTCATCAATGGACCAGCGATTGATAAGAATAATTCGCTTAATATCGCGGATAATGGCTGATGTCTCAACACCGTCTTCTGACTATTCGTAGTATTAGCAAACTGATTTAGCTGATTAGGAAACGGTACGGCTTCCACTTACATCAATCGTACCTAATAGGTTGTCCAACATACCAGAACTCTCTGAGATACGACCAATAAGACTTAAAGCCTCGATCCAGTGCAGTAGGTGGCGGATCAGGAAGTCATAGACCTGATCATGATCACGGACTATTACTCCGCTCTCCTTTAGGTGGTGGACCCAGTAGAGGCACGCGTATTGTATCTCCGGTGGAAAGCGAATATCTATTGTCTCTTGTTCGATGTCTAACCGTAGTGTTCCTGGTCTCCGTAGGTCGCAGATATCTTTTCGAAGGTTGTCTGTAGATAGCAGCTTAAGACAGCGTACCATGACCATTTGATGGGTTTCCTGCTCATTTACCCAGAAAGAGTTTATATCGAAATTTTCCTTATCGATGAGAAAGTCCCGAAAAGAGAGGTGGAAGAGCCGTATCGGCTCATCCGGGTTCAAAGGTATATTCAAAACCGAGTGGAGCATGTCCAGTTGGTTATCGATCTTCTCGGTATCAACTGCCAAAAGATTCGCAAGAGAAGTTATTGAGAGTGGGCTAGCGAGAAGCACGATAGTACCGACGATCTCTTTGAATTTGGTTATAACAGCTCTCTTTTCGCCACCTTTGAGATCTCTTGTCAGCTGCTCTAGGACAGGTAGATATGTCGCATCAAGATTAGATTTTGGGTTTCGATGGGAGTTGAAAAATATTTCCAGTTGCTCCTTTGGCCCACCAAGCCTGCGATCGCTGATAAATCGACAAGCAGTCGCAGCATAGATAAACAAAGGGATGGCCATGTCAACAAGCCTCTCGGTATCTTTGCTACCGGGCCACTGCGATGGTAGTTGCCGTCTTGTTTCAACCGACATGTTATAGTGCTGCACAATAGCTTTCAACTGATCCTCTAGATATACGGCAATGTCGTTTTTTATATCAGGCTTGGGGATTTCGTGAAGAGCCAGTTCCTTATAGGAGTCGCCGATGCTTTTAAAGCCGAGACGTATTGGGAGTTCTGGTCGGCTGGTAATGAAGAAACGCAGGCGAACGGATGTCACGTCCATAGCTCTAGCGAGCAAAAGGACCATAAGTCTGACGTCTTCTTCCAGATCACACTCATCAAGGGCATCAATCACTATAGACACTATAGTGGATTGTTGGTCCTCGCACTTGTCAAGCGGCTCTAGAATAAGTTTCTCAAACTGTTCACTCTTGGTCTTATCGGAAATGTTCATGTCCGCCTCAATTGCAGCCCTCACGTGCGGGACTATACATGGCAGTTGTTGAACAAGCTGAGCTGCAATCGTAGTGAACAACAAGGCAGCTCCGCCACGGTCACCTTCGCCCTTCTTGAAGAAGAAACTTGCACAAGGGATGTTCTTTTCTGTAAGATATTCTGCTACTGTCCGAGAAATCGTGGACTTGCCAGTACCAGCCATACCGCACAGCCAGTATATGCACTTTCCATGCGGGTCTTCGAACCAGTTATATATTCCAGCGAGGACGTTGAGCCGAGTTCTAGGATGGCACCGGGGAACATACTCGTTCGCTTGAGAGTTGAAAGCGGCACCCTTTGCGACAGGCAACTTTGATAGATCAATTTTGTGGTTGATAGTGAGGACTTCAGCCCTAGTATAATGTTAACATTACAGAAATGAGATGGATAAATTGTAACGTACGTTTGATCGATTTGCATGGCGACTACCATGGTATTCTGGTGCTGCTCCAAGCCTGCCATGATGTTCTCCAGTTTCTTGCTTTCGAAGGGCCATTTTAGGGCCCGCAACCCAAAAGCTCTCATTGTCCTCTGCTTTCGACCTCCATTTAACTTGTTCTCAAGCGTTGTAGCAATGGAGTCCAGGAGCAAGCGGGAATTATTAAGAGCATCGTGTAGCTTCTGCGACGTCCTAAGTCGGGCCCCGTGGGAGCTTTCGAGAAGTTCCATTACATCCTTCAGCGTTGTCTCTAGGCTGCTAATACGCTCTCGAAGGCTCTGGATGTCGTGGCTAGCATTCTTGACAGCAGAAGAGTACTCAGCGCAGAGAGAAGCAATCTTCACCGTAAGCTCGACCGCCGTCCCAAGTCCCTCCATCGTGTGTAAATATCCAATAGAGGAGATGAAGCACTACAGAGTGAGATGTTGATGAGAACAACAACACAAATACGCTAGTCAGCAGCTGCAACTCTGCATTGAGACCCAATCAAGGCTGACTGCAGCCTATCAGCGGTCTCACGGGTTGCCTACCACTGGATCGGCGCCTGAGTGCAAGAGACATGAAAAATGGCACCTTTGATACAAGACTCACTGTAGACTAATGAGACTATGATCCGACCATAATCGAAAGGTCAGGATGTCGAAGTCTAAGCATATATTCTAAGTACTTCAATCAAATGATCAAATTCTCTGCAAGGTTGTTGAAGACACAACCGTTTAAACCCGCAGATCCGTCATGGACGAGCTCCGTCATAGATGGCCCTTTCTTCTCCGCGAGACGCCAGATTACCTCCCGAAATCTGAGTCATGGCCTGTCGACTTCGACATTCCAAGTAAATTATCGCAGTTATTGGCGATCAGCCAGCTACGTGGAAACTTGTAGTTTAAGACTGACGGAAGCCTTGAATCGGTGGGGCTCGGTGTATCGGCATTATGGCAAAACCACGTGTGAGAGCCAAGGTAGCTTGCTTCCTGACTTTAGAGCTCTGGAGACCATATTCAAAACCCTTGATATCTAGATCATGAGCCAGCTTCTCTTTGTCTCTATAGATTTTCTCGGTAGAGCCGCCAAGATCCATGAGTCTCCCTTTGCTTTCTTTTCTCTACATGGTATGACACGTTGCATTATAAAAGAGTCGTCCACTCTTGATTTTATCAGTACTGTTTCTATGAGCACAAACATAATTTTCTGGTGGTATGTCTGAGACCTGGCTTCTCCGGGTCCATTCGTGATGATACCAACCAGTTCTATGGCTGTTTTCGAACCGCCCTTCATCCCAAATAATTACTCCTAAGCCATCTTTATAGGCTTTATGACGTGTAATAACGCGGAATAATGTAATTTCTTTAAAGTTGGCGTTTATGTAGACTTATTTTTATAGTTTTAAGATTAACCTTGATATATAGAGTTATATGCAGCTAAGTCTTGCATCCTGTAGCAAGATATTCATACAATTGGCTCAGACTGGCAGGTAGGAAGCCGAGAGATTTCATTAACTCATAGTCTAGATCAGTCAGTAAAGTCTATAGTTTTCAGGAACAGGATAAGTGAAAAGCTTAAAAGAGCGGATGAGGTAACAAAATAAAAGCTTGGGTATATAGGTAGAGTAGTATGGTATTGTATGGCTATAAGGAACAGCCGAGATTTTGGCACATTTAACCGGTACCGTGACAAGGGTAGTTTGAAAGTTTACAGGTGATGCATAAATTTAGAATTCAAGTTAGGCGAAGCTGTAGAGGCGTTAAACAACATCAATTCCAACACGCGACCATTCAGGCCGCGTACTAGTTATGCATTGTTTACGTGCACAATTCAAAGTGTTCAACAATCTTTCAACGTTGATCAACCAATATTAGGTTTTCAACAATTTCGTAATATTTATGAGCCACCGTTTGTGGCTTTTAACTCATGCTTTGGACCTGCATGAGCCTAGTAGAGATTAGTGACTCGTCGTGTTATTGATCCTGCAACGACTACTAGCTCTCTGCAGATCCAGGAACCGTCGTTATTGTTAGGTCTCTTCTTTGTCTACGTAGTATTAGAACCCAAAAATAGTAGGTTACAGCAAAGAATCTTTTGTATAAATAGACTTGTTTTCTCCCTCTTATCCCTCAAGTTACTCAACAGCTCAAACCTTTCCAGATCTTCTTTCGCTATCTTACATCTTTGCAAAATCTGCTACTTCTCCTCAATAGTGCCAACTCCATCACTACTTTTTACACTTCCATCATGTACGCCTCCGTTATCATTTACGCACTCGTCACCCTTGGTGGTGTCATGTCATCCCCGGCCCAAGAGCCTGGTATTGAACCTCGAGCTATTGAGCGTCGTGTGCCTACTATGGCAGATATCCCGTTTCCGAGGTTCCCAACCCGCAACTATAACCACAATGATGGTAGGTTTTGACAACTATCTAAGCATCTTAAGTTCAAATTGGATTCTAATTGACACTAGGAGGCAAAGGAGGCAAAAGTGGCAAAGATGGTAAAGATGGTAAAGGCCATGATGGTAAAGGCCATGATGGCAAGGATCATGATGGCAAAGATCATGGTGGCAAAGATGATGACGGCAAAGGCTGCAGCAGTGACATTAACACTCAGGTAAATGCCTGCTCTGGGGGTAATCCATATTGCTGTAGCAGCAATGGGAAGGGTGGTAAGTGATATTTTGGTTCCCCTGTCATATCTAGGACGAGTTTTAACATGTTACAGGCCATGCATGCAAGAACACCACGGCATGCGAAGAGACCATCATTTGCTGCAACAACAACAACGGCGTAAGTTAACATCATATTCATTGCATTCATAATCTCACAAATATGTTTAGTTCCAAATCTGCATTGGTGATATTGATTTCAACGTGCCAATCACTATCAATATCTATGAGGATGACGATTAAAAGGGTATTTGAGAGAGGCTTTTCAAGAGGCGATGGCGACTAGGGCATGGATTCCGTAAAGCCTAGCTTAGCCCCTGGTAGAGGGATCAATTCTCTTGAGCTACAAAATACAAGCCTATTTTAAATGTGGGCAACAGCCTATATATCCTCTCGCGTTGCGACCCAATCAAGGCCGGCTGCAGCCTATCAGCGGCCTCACAAGTCGCCAACTACTGCATTGGTGCCTGAGTATAATAGACATGAGATGAAGTCTCACTAAATATAGTTGCAGCAACAGTTGAATTTGACAGCAAAGACCAATACTGCACTGACATATGCCTGCACCACGCAGAGACGCATAGGAGCACAACTTTACATGCAGACAACCAACCTCATTCGTTACAACTTCTGTTCCCTTACAACCATCGGTTTTAAAACTAGCCATTACTACCGAATAAGGGCTGAAAAGGAACGGGGGGGATGCAAGGCCGTGTTCATATGTGAATATATGGAGAGCCACCTGCATGTCATGTCACATGATGGTTAGGCTACCACTGAAGGATGAATCCTCAGCACTTCAAAGCCACATTCTTTATTCATCGCAGGTTTAGAGGGTCCAATTTTGATTTTAACAATTTTTTCTTGCCCCGAGACAAATCTTTGTAGGTCTTGACGAACATGAGGCTAATCAATACAAGAACCTTGAAGCTCCAACAGTTCCTTGGCAAGCCGCCACCTTATGCCATTTTATCCCATACTTGGGGCCAAGAGGAGGTGTCTTTTCAAGATTTCCAATCACCAGAACGGCGAGAAAGGCTAGCTGGATTCTCTAAAATTAATGCAACTTGCAAGAAAGCATATAGTCATGGCCTGGACTACGCTTGGGTTGATACATGCTGCATCGATAAAACCAGCAGTGCAGAGCTTAGCGAATCAATTAATTCCATGTTCAAGTGGTACAAAAACTCAGCAATCGCCTACGCATTCTTAGAAGATTACCCATCTCCAAAGTCTAAGAAACCTACTCTCAATACAACATCTGTTGGGTTTGGCCATAGCCGATGGTTTACTCGAGGCTGGACTTTGCAGGAGCTCATTGCACCCGAGCAACTTGAATTCTATAATAGGTCATGGGATAAGGTTGCAGAAAAGACAGCCATTGCAAAGGAACTTGCGGTGATCACGGGGATTGATGCTTTTGTTCTCGACGGCTCGGCCCCCCTGCAACAGGTCAGCGTAGGACGGCGTCTAAGTTGGGCTGCCAATAGAGAAACAACTCGGGAGGAAGATCTTGCATATTGCCTATTCGGACTCTTTGATGTTAATATGCCTCTAATCTACGGGGAAGGGGGGAAGGCTTTTCTTCGACTACAGGAACATATTCTTCAACAATCTGACGATCATACCATCTTCGCCTGGCGAGCCGCAACCCCTTCGATAGATGCAGATATGCCACATGGATTGTTTGCAAAGTCTCCAAGGGATTTTCACAATTTTGCGAATGGATCATGGCGCGGGGGACTGCCGGAATACAAAATTCACTCCAGATTCGACAGGTTGGTCCGTGTCTGGGGATCCAACGTACCGCAAGATCCGATCACGATGTCCAACAAAGGGATTCATATTACTTCTCTCGTCAAAGACCTTCGACAACCTTGGGCTTCTGGGGACCTTGTGATATTACTGCTCAACTGTTGTTTTGACGCAAATCCCTCAGCTACTGCAGGCATATATCTCAAGCGCCTCGGCTCAGACCGATATGCTCGAGTCCGAGGAAGTGAACTAGCTAGAGTCCATTCCGACTCTAATACTACGCTGGCTTCTATATGCGGAATTAAAAGCACCTCGGATATCGCTGGGCTCTATTTTGAAGAGCCTTGCACTACGACGGCAAGAGTGATCGAGGAGTACCTTGAGGAAGAGAAATCTCAAATGGGATCTGGATCAGTCAGAAAACGCTATCAAAATGCTTTTTATTTGAAACGAAACCTTCTTCAAGGCAGCGGACTGTTCCAAGGATCCCAGCTTCGTCAGATGCTGATTATGGATTCACAGAAGATCTGGCGCTCATTTCGATTCGACGCCAAAAGGCACGATGGCGATCTTGTCATTAAAACACACCCAAACTTCAAAGCGATGTTGGTGTTTGAGTCTCATAGACACAAGACATCATTTGTTCTCTTTTTGGTAACTAGAATAAACAACGGGAATTACGAATATGACGTTGATGCAGTCTCCCTCACTCTCAAGGATGCGAGAGAGTGGCACCAGAATCTCTCCACAGTGGAAGAGTTTATACAGACAAAGATAAGGTTTCAAGCTCGTCAGACGACCCCAAACATCAAAGTATCGCTGTCTCCAGTCAATATATATGGAGTCAATATGCAAAGTATCGAAATACCACAGCCGTCATTCATTGCCTTTCGTGGTCGGCCATCTGGAAATATCTTTAAAGCTGTCTATCTAGTTTCATTACTTGTCTTCCCCATCGGAATGTTTAACATGGTTTTTTAAAAGCGACAATTCATCAAGATGACAAGCAAAAATGGTTATGGGAATGAGAGGGCTGAGTGAAGATGAGGGAGAATTAGAAAAGGTGTGACATAGACAATAGTAGGACATCATGACACTCCCAAACACTCGGGTATAAGGGCGCAACTCTTATCCTCAAGGCGTGTAGAAGGGACTATTTTTGATGAAGATAACAGGCGGATAAATCAGAGATACTTTGACTAGGATGTGACAAGTTGACGGAGATATATAAGCCAGTGAACCGGTTGCCGGTAATATTACCAGGTATTGACCCCCCCGTAACTGGACGGCAATTCATATCCGGGCGGAGACTGTTCAACGAAAGGCTCCCCGGAACTAGCTATTAGCTACCTTACTGTTTCATTCTAGGCTGGTTGCATCCCCCGCTCAGTGCCTGGCTATGGTAGCATTTCAGTCAAGGTTCGCTATCAACATCGATTCAATTGACAGTGTACCGGGCCGAAGCTGACGTGAAGTATGCGGGCGCTAATCCAGGGACGCGAAGAGCTAATGCGATCTGACCGACAACTGATACGTATGATGGGATGGGATGAGAGATGAGACTAGGTGAAGAGCTGCGCGACCTAGGTAATGAATTGGTTGTGATAAATACCATGGGCCTGCTCAGATAGTTCGAGCGATGGGCCGAAGAGAGCTTTCCGTAGCATCCCATCTGTCAATTCCACCAGCAGCATCGTGCCATCATGTTGTCGCGCCTTTCTCTCGTGTCATTGGGCCTCCTCGGCTTTTCTGCATCTGCCGTCGCAGAATTAGCACCAGAGTTGGTTGTGTATTGGGTATGATGATTGCTTCACATAATTTCATTGACCAGTCAACTCATAATTTCTGTACGCAGGGCCAATCGCCATCGGAACGACCTCTCGCCGATTACTGCAAACCGGGTGCTGGACCTGATATCATCCCATTGGCCTTCTTCTCCTCCTACCCATCCACCGACTGGTTTGGCAATGTCGACTCTTGTAACCTCACCACCAGCACCACACAGTCTTCCGAGTGCAAGACCGTGGAGGAGGACATCAAGTACTGCCAATCGCAGGGCAAGAAGATCATGCTCTCCATAGGAGGTGGAGGCGGATCGGTCCAATTCGACAATATGACCTCCATCCAAGACTTGGCGAACCAACTCTGGGGTATGTTTGGACCTGTACAGGCTAACTACACCGGTTCGCGACCTTTTGGAACCGCAGTGCTCGACGGATTCGACATGGACATTGAGAACCCAGACAGCGCCTTCTCGTACGCTTTCTTTGTCCAGGAGATGAACCAGCTCTTTGAGACAGATCATAGCAAGAAGTACTACATGACGGGCGCGCCGCAGTGTATTGTTCCTGACGCCAACATGGGAGACATGATGTTCAACGGAAAATTCGACCTCCTGTACATCCAATTCTACAACACTCCGCAATGCTCGGCTCGTGGTGCCATTAGTGGTTACAACCCCAAGGATGGATCGCTGCAATACTTCTCCTACGATGCCTTCCAGGAATTCATCACGGTATCCTTCTCGCAGAGCAAGGGGGCAAAGCTGTACATTGGCTTGCCTGCTAGCCCCGACGCGGCTGACAATGATGAGAACTACTTCTGTATGTCTAACCCTTCATCCTCCATTGAGTGCAGCCTACTAACCCAGCGATTGCAGTGACCCCAGATGAGGCGGCAAAACTCATCAACGAATACAGATACCATCCCGGTTTTGGAGGCATTATGCTCTGGGACGCTGGCTCGAGCGATCAGGCGGTGACCAATGGCTGCACTTACAGCCAGGAAATCCAGTCCATATTGAAAACTGGAAGAGTCTGTCCTAAGAAGTACTAATAGAACGGTAGATTCCATAGTTGTTCAATGTAAAAAATCTCGATCAATATCGGTTCTTCGCAACGTGAAGTACTAAGGAAGCCAGAGCGTAAAATTGTGATTCTGCATTCTACGCCGACCAATAATGCATGGATGATGGGTCTTCCCTTATCTTGTGTGTGAGCGCTTTACAGACAATTATGGCCTACGGCCTGATGCGAAATCACGAGATAGGGACGGAGCAGTGCAATAAGAGAACAAAATGAGAAAAACACAAGGCTCACAGCAACAACTGTAATATAGTGTAAGAGCTAATGGGTGCGTAAATCTCGTGATGCCAACGCATCTAGTTGCTTTGTGCGCATCGCAAGACGATGCCAGCACGCACCACCCACCGGACCTTTATTGAGATAGCCACTGATCCAGTGCTTTGTTGAATCCCTCCGGATCTTGCAATGGCGCAAAGTGACTGACATCAGGCAACGCCAAGTAGACTGCTCCTTGAATCATGTCTGCAATCCTTTGAGCGACCCAGCCCTGGATCAATTCTTCCGAGTCTCCAGTAACAATCCACACAAGAGGGCCTTGATGAGCATTTGTAGAATTTGTGTTGATTTTGGAAAAGTCTTCTTCGGTCCACATTGGTGAATATTCCTGCATTGCCACGACCTTTGCCTTGAAGCTATCGAATTTCTCCGGAGTAGGTGAAATAGCTTCGTACTCTTCCTTCATCCGATTCATAAGATCAGAGACAAATGGCACTGTCTCGCCTGCATAAGGTATCGCCTGGTCTGGCCTGTAGTTTGGGCCGAAGGAAAATATGCGCTTTACCATCTGCTTGTGTCTCATTGCCAATGAAAGACAGGTATTGGCGCCATCCGACCAACCGACGAAGTTGGCACAGGGCACTTGAAGATGGTCGAGTAAGGCCACAACATCGTCGGCGAAGAGATCATACGAAAGGGCGACTTTGGGATCATCAGTTGATCGGCCGTGTGCCCGGGTATCCATTGCAATGATTGGGTGTCCTGCACCAGCAACATGTCGAATCTGATGTGCCCACCAACGAGAGCTAATCTTACCGCCGTGTAAGAATACCGTTGGGGTCTGATGAGGGCTCAATGGTGCACCATAAAGCGCATACCATATCTCTATATTGTTGATGCTGATACAGCCTGACACGACGGCATCGGGTAAAATGGGCGTTGGTGGTAAGGTCTTGGAGCGCGGCAAAGACATTTTCTGTTGTATTTTTGCCTCACCAGCGGCCATAAGTTGAAAAATAGACTGAAAGTGATGATAGTGGATTATATGTGATGTTGTGTTGACTTGGATAGATATTTAACACTAGTTCGGTGGGACATTACTTTCTTAATATACTATATCTCATATACGATATGTGATAGCCAATCTTTCGCAGAAATGTTAACTCCGAACTTGAACTATACAGAAACTTACCAGAATCAAATAGTCTACACTAGTACCGGAAGCCCGAGTGCTAGTTCTTATGTGAGGTAAGCCGAGTTATGTCTAATTGGACTTCCCTCAAGCTAGTGACAAGTTGATGGAGACATTCGTAGGAATGACACGACCCCTCTACATTGCTTCTTTTTTTTTCTACCGCCCCCAAAAGTTCATCTCTGCCTGCGAGTATAGCAGTCTACTTGGATGCGACGGCATTAATCTTTGAGTTGCGTGGCCAGTCGGCAAAGTCCTTGGCATACTCCTCTTCTGGATGTTGCTGTTCTATGCATCGGAGCCGGATTTGTCGATCTTGCTCCGCAGACAGTGTCCACGAATTCGGTCGCCAACTAAGACAGCGAAGCAGCAAGTATTGGAGCAATTATATACCTATATCTCAACTCTCACTACTCTTTAACACAGGGATGTGGATATAGCTAGAAATCTTCGAGTAATATGCGTTGGCGTTGGCTCCTAAACTCCACGAGTTCCCTAAACTAATTTCGTCATCGCGCGTGCTCTTAGCCTTCGACTCTTTATACATCAAAATTTAAAGAGTTTTAGTACTGTCTCTCCTCTTCGTGAAACCATTTTTCAATACCTCTCTATTTTAAAAACACTCTCTCGATACCATCAACGCTTCATTAATTGCAGGTCAAGTATCTCACCATTTACCTACAACTTCCTATCACAGCCCATACGTTGTGCGACTAGAAGAAACGTTTCGCAACGAAGGCCTCTAAGTTATCAGCAAGGTTAGTAGTGTCAAGTTTACGCCTGAGAACCCAAAGTATGATGGTAGTACCTGGGAACGTGAAGGTCAATTGAACGAGCACATTGTAGCTTCGGTTGTGTATGCTTACGATGTCCATAATGTGAGCGATAGTCAAATTGCATTCCGCCAGGAAACGCTTATATACTCAAAGTTTTATCAATACCGGCCAGGCCTCCATCGGCCCCAAAAAGAGGGCAACATGTGGAATATTTCAGCAGACTAATACAACAAGTCTTCGAGAGAACATAAAGCCATTGGAGAGATTTTTGGGTTCACATGGGAAGAGTTATTCAGAGACAATTTTAATTACAGCCTACCTTTCCAGGAGATCGGCAGCATCACAATGCTACAAGGGCAATTCTACAAGCGACAGCTCGAGAGATCAAAGATCATTAAGAGAAACGACAGGCCAATGAACCATTTGGACGCGGATGCCTTTAGACGAGATATGATGAAAGAACACAAATGGATGCAATTGGCAAGGTATTTTTTAATGTGCCCTTATAGCTTTGCCTGAGGATTATTTTAAAAAATGAGGAAGACTCAACGAGGTCTTGAAAAGCATCAACCGCTGTTCTCACGCCAGCCATATGGAGTACATGTAGTAATCCATCACATTTCGACCGCCTCGGTCTAGCGTTATGCGAGTTGTTGTTGTTGGTCGCGGCCACCTATGAGAGGCTACCACGGCCCCCCATAACGAAGGCATCAGGTGAGTGGATGCGACGAGAGACAGGAGAGGCATACAAGGCTCATTGGGTAGACGTTAATGCCTAATATATTCGGTATGCGACACGGGATGCTTCCCCGCCTATTATACGACAAGAAATCAACGTACATTTCAAGACGCGTCTGTCATCGACACGGTCTCGTCTTTCAGCGTATTTGGTCTTCAACATTTTGATATTGCCTGTTACCAGTGCCTTGCAGCGACAATTAGTCACCACAAGAGGAGATGGCAGAGTAAGCCATGACTTTATTCACGCTTACTCATTAATTATTGTGAGGCAGCTTATGCTCAACTGACAATCTCAAATCAGGGAACTTACGTATGGCTCCTACACAGTGGGATGGATTTGTGTGCTTCCCTCTGAGCTTTGCGCAGCAAGGGCACTGCTAGACGAGGAGCACGAGCCGCTTCCTCCAATGGAGATTGACGACAATAACTATTTCCTCGGCAAAATGGCGAATCATAATGTCGTTATTGTCTTCCCTGGATCATATGGCATAAGAGCTACCGCTCAAGCAGCTCGCACTTTTCCTAATATTAGGTTTGCACTGATGGTTGGGGTCGGCATTGGTCTTCCAAAGTTACCAAACTCCGATCCACGAAAGGATATTAGACTTGGAGACGTCGTAGTGGGCGCTGCCCCTGTGAACGGAGTTGGTAAAGCTACCTACCCTTTACTGGTTTAGAATGAAAAGCGTCTGTATAGTTCTAACTGAGAATGGTTCAGGCGGTGTTATGAAGAATGATGTGGTCAGAGTGGCAGGTGAACCCCCTAACCTTAGGGTTAGGGGTTGCCGCTACAATCCTCCCCAGTTGTTACTTAAAGCGACAAGGCGCCTACAGCTAGATCATGACTTCGGTAAAGGCAAAATGTGGACGGACATTGACCAAGTTGTTAGTCTAGGCGTGCCGGCATTGGAAGATGCTGGATATCCCGGAGTGGAACGTGATCAGCTGTTCAAGCTCGATTATAAGCATTCTGCTGGGGAAGATTGCTCATCTTGCGACGTGACTCAAATAGAAGAAAGACGTGTAAGAAAAACCACCCGTTCAGTCGTTCATCTAGGCTTTATAGGCTCTACAGATGCGAAGCTGCGTGCTGCCATACATCGACATTGTCGAAATCCGCCATCAGGCTCCGGCGTCGAGAACGTCGTTTGTTTTGATACTGAGGTTGCAGGCTTGATGGATACATTCCCATTCCTTCTTATTAAAGGGGTATGTGATTACGCGGATAGCCATAAAAACAAAATCTGGCAGCCATATGCAGCTATAGCAGCCGCAGCGTACGCAAAGGACCTCTTGAGAGTCATCCATCCCAAGGAAGTTGCAATAACACCTCTGCCAAGTAAGTCACTCTGAAATAATGAATTGATCTTCAAGAGCCTTAGAGTGTTAACTACTATCACATAGAAAATACCGAACCTCTAAGAGCGAGCCAAGTTACCGGTGATACTCAGGCCATGGGTAACGGAGCTGGTGCCGTTTCATCGCTTGGGGCCAATAGACTGCAAATAAAGAACGAGAATACACAAGCAGATGTCAAGATATTACGTGCTGAGAGCATTTGACATTTAGTGGTCTGTTGGCTATCAGGCGATACGGATGCTGCCCGGGCTATTCATGATAACAAGGGACCATTTGGCTTCATTTGTCCAGCGCCTGAAGGTTACCAGAATACTCAAGGACTTTTTTTTGTCGTCTTTTTTGCCCCCACGCCCCTCATATTTCTTTCAACCTTGATTAGCTGTTGTAAAATGAGAGGCGAAGTGCCGGGAAAGAATTTAGGCTCTGCATACATACATACTCTATAACCTGAGGGGCAAAGAGATTCGTCATTGACTACATACCCAGCTGTGAAAATCTCCCTGAGTCAACAACAACAACAAGTTTCGGCCGTTTCCGTACTTGATCGCATGGCTTGGGCTGCATTTGGTAAGAGTCAGGCACATGCGGAGCAGCTGAAGGCGAATCTGGGGAAGAAAACCAAGGTCATGGGAAACGTTGTGAGACGGATTGAAACTTAGTCTCAAAGTACAGTAGCTAATAACTCGAAGTCTCTTTGAGTTGCCACCTTGTTTCCACGCTGGTATCGACGGATATGGACAAGAGCTTTAAATAAATTTTCTTGTTAAAAGAACCAGCTGATTGGTGTTTAACGAGCTGAGGCTTCCGCTTCCGGCCTGGTGACGGTGTTCCCCGTACTCGTATATCCCACACCGAGAGTATCCGCTCCGGAAGCGTCCATGATCTCATAGAATCGAAACTAGAACATCGCCGATTGCTCTGCCGGACTCTTCGCGTCGAGCTTGATTGCGCGGCTATTGGAAACACGAGACGCACCTACATTACCGTTAGTCAACAAAGCCAACATAGAACGGAAGACGATTTATAGAAGCGACGCTACAGCAAGCCAAGGTGAACATCGAAGACCGATTGGCCAAAATTCTCCAATTGAGTTTTCCCAATACGAGCTCCTCTTTACCCGCTAGGCACCACCCATTCAGTCATAGATTGATTGATTGACGAGGCCTTCGTCGGCAAGCCGGAAGGAGGACCTGCACAAGGGCGGCGCTAGTGCCTCGGCGGATCGAGAGATCGACAGTCAACGAACCATGTGCAAAGGTTCGCAGAGTTTGCTCTCAAACAGAAACAGCGTCACGAGTTGTTGGTCTGCTTGTTTGCTATGACAGCACTTACATCATCACAAAAATAACCAACAGTAGTAAAACTATCAACCTCTTATTCGGAAATAAACAATTTGATGAAAGCATCCTCGGCATAACTGGGGGTGGAGGGACGGCGAGGTATTTGTTCGGAGCGTCTCTTCCCTTGAGGGGTAAGTGATAAACTGTGAGACATGACGCTTCGTCCATGCTTGGTAGGGAGCTTCATGTGCCGTCCACACATGAAGCTACTAAAGCATGCCTCGTCTTTAACCGGGGAAACTTTCGTTGGCTAGCCGGGTCGTATATGTGGGCGTTGCGCGGTGGCTAGCAACTAGTGTCGATGGCTGTATGCTTGTATCTGGCTCATCGGCGCCGTCAGTTCCCATGCCCCTGAATAAATACACACTGCATAGATATGTGAATGCTTCCATTCTCCCAGGGCCGGAGTAATTGATCGGCATGGTCATTCACATTCGCGCGCGGGGTGCGTTCCTGATACCGCTGGAGTAACATCGCAGTATACTAGCCGCAGAAATAAAGACCTTATCAGTCAACAGACGAGGACGACGTTGATGAAAGCGAATTGGGTGTTTCAAGACAAGGGCCGATGCAAATAGCAACTTACGATGTCATATATTGGAAATCTGACATCACTCCCCTCGTCTCAGCTCTCGAAAAGCTCCCGTGGCCTGTGTCCAAGTGGACCAACACCCACTTTGGGTTCGCCATTCTATCCACACTATGCGATGTAGCTTCGTGGCTTGCCTATACACTACTGTACAGCTCATCGAAGGTGGAACGATCGTCTGTTGATCGCGGGCCAGAATGTGACTTGGAAAGTCCGTATGACATGTCTCGCCAGCCGTAAACGATTATATGAACCCAACTTCTTCCCGTCGCCTAGGGAAGTGTGCTTGTTCTGAAAGACTTCCTGGGATAATTCGGTGCGGTTGGTTCATCGGACATTCTTTATTTGTTCTTTCATTCTACCCATAGTTTGAGGGGAGAATAAGACCTTCGTTTAGTAAGCCTCTCGTTCTGAAACATACTACATCTACAGTGGTCAACAAACTTCACAAGGTAAGAGTCTATATATATAAGCTTATTATATATCCATCATCGGATGCTTGCGCCGACTTACAGCTAACAATCACTCCAAATAGCAACCATGAAGTGGACTCTGGCAGCTCTTGCTCTTCTGGGGTCGGCCTCCGCCAATCCTCTCATCTCTCCCCGCGATGATAGCTGTGCTTCCTCATATAATGGCCAATTCGAAGTCACAATTGCCAAGGTCAACAAGCGGGATATCCAGGTTAGTATCAGATGACATCCATCTATGTTCTTGAGCCGTGCTGATATCTCTCACATAGAAACGATCCTGTGATAACGCTGACGCCCTGCTACTGACACTTGAGGGTGGAATTCTCAAAGATGCCAAGGGTCGTACCGGCTATATCGCTTCCAACTACCAGTTCCAGTTCGATAACCCACCCCAGGCTGGAACCATAGTCGCCAGCGGCTTCGCTGTCTGTCAGGACGGTTCATTGGCGCTGCAAGGAAAGACTACCTGGTATCAATGCCAGTCTGGAAACTTCTACAACTTGTACGACCGCAAGTGGGCACCACATTGCCAGGCGGTCGAGATCACTATAATCCCTTGCAGTGGCGGTAGCTCTGGTGGCAGCTCCGGTGGAGGCAGCGGTGGCGGTAGTAACAACAACGGTAATGGAGGCAGCGGTGGCAGTGGAGGAGAGACCACTGTTGGCACCAAGGTTGTCCAGACCACTATTGTCACAGCCATTTCCGATGGCCAGCCGCAAGTCCACACTACCACTGTTGCCATCCCCATCTGCCAGATCGGTGACGGACAGGTCCAAGGTCACACGACTCCATGCGGCGGCGGCGGTGGTAAATCCCCTGTCACTCAGATCAGTGATGGACAACCTCAGGTGCCTCCCGTCACCCAAGTCAGCGATGGTCAGCCCCAAGCTCCTCCTGTCACTCAGATCAGCGATGGACAACCTCAAGCCCCAACAGGATCTGCCAAACAGCCAGTTACCCAGATCAGTGATGGACAGCCTCAAGCCCCTCCTGCTGTCACCCAGATTAGCGATGGACAACCCCAGGCTCCTCCTGTCACTCAAATCAGCGATGGTCAGCCTCAGGCCCCAACTCAATCTGCCAAACAGCCTCAACCCCCTGCTGTCACCCAGATCAGCGATGGCCAGCCTCAAGCTCCTCCCGTTACTCAAATCAGTGACGGACAACCCCAGGCTCCTCCCGTCACTCAGATCAGCGACGGTCAGCCTCAGGCCCCAACACAATCTGCCAAGCAGCCAGAATCTCCTCCAGTCACTCAGATTTCCGATGGCCAGCCCCAGGCACCCGTCGGAACTGGTACTGCTGCTCCTCCTCCCCCCGCTGCTACTACCCAACCTCCCATCAGCGGTGGATCCAGAGTTCTCCCTGGTCTCTCCATTGCCCTCGCCATCGCCCTGGTTGGTGTTGTTGCTTTGTAGGCGCTGTGGATGCTGTAAAGGACAATAAATCAAGTCCTGAAAGAAGAATCTCTTTTTTTCCAATTTCAATTATTTTTCCAACTTAATGCGGTACATGGTTGAATCTTGTGTGGCATGGTATATCGGTAATATTGAACATGATGGAAGCTCACGAGGAAGTAATATGATATGGATTATTGCGCATATTATGTATTCTTGCAAATAAAAATAGCAGGGAGTCTGAAAATAAAAACAAATCAAATGTTGGCATCTGAAGCACATAAATTGCATGCAGTTATGATCTTAGAGTAGGATGAGCGTAAGTTGGAGGTTGTAAGCTTTCAGTTGTGAAGCCAGCGAGCGAAGCCTAGGACCTTGTACTGTACTGTACAAAAATACCGATTACATAATCCAACGTACTGCTCTGCCTTGTGCAGAGCTGCCGCGCCTTTGCATCTGATTTCTGCATACACACGCGACAGCTTGCCAATCTTCAGCAGAACAACAACCACAAGACGAAAATGTCGGAATACTGGAAATCTACGCCAAAATATTGGTGCAAGCACTGTTCGTGCTACGTGCGCGACACCAAACTCGAAAAAGCAAACCACGAAGCCACTGCAAAGCATCAAGGCGCCTTGAAGCGCTCGCTACGAGATCTACACCGCAACCACGAAAGAGAAGAGCGCGAAAAGGAAAGGGCAAAACAAGAAATTGCCAGGCTCAATGGCGTTGTCGGCGGATCGTCATCGTCTGGTCCTTCGGGATCTACAAACAAGGCTTCAGGGCCGTCAGAGTCCCAGCTGAAGTCCCAGCGAGAGCAGCTGGCGGCCTTGGGGGTTGCAATCCCAACCGATTTCCGACCCGAGATGGCGATTCCCGGCGAATGGACGGTGACCAAAACGACTGTTATTGAAGAAAAAGACGAGGCGGATGCTGAGACAAAGACTGAGGCCAAGGCAACTGGTGTCAGGAAACGCGAGGAGACGGAAGAGCAGAAGGAAGAGGAGGAGGCTATGCGAGGACTTTTAAAGAAGCCAAGGAGATGGGGCCGCGACTCCAAGACCATGCCGGACGACGAAGACGAAGACCTAGATGCGCTGCTGAGTACAACAATGCCACTTAAGACAGAAACAGCCGAGAATAAGAGCGCAGTGAAGAAGGAAGAAGTTGCCGAAGATGACCAATCATCCGAGGCAAGAATACCCAAAGAGGAAAACGTTTCGATCAAAGCAGATCCCGATACTTCAGAGCCATCCATCAAAAGGGAACCTGTGATCAAGCCCGAGGAGTCAGAGGAGCCAAGTGGCATAACGCCGGTGGTCTTCAAGAAGCGCAAACCAAAGGGAATCCGGAGCAAGTGAAGGAACTCGGGGATTAGCCATGTGTCAGATCTGAATCATGTCAATGCTGCAAGCCATACAATGATGCTCTTATCAGTTGCTGCGTCTTGAGATAGCAGCCAACAAACGCATTAGCGGGCGCGGATTGAATTGCCGGCTGATTAATCGCGACAAGTCTTAGTCCTGAGTCCAGGCGAGTTGCAACTCCACAGCGCCTCAACGATCCGGAATACCCCCTCGATACCCAGTTCCGGTTCGGAATTAGGAGATAGGTGGGGTTTATCGGAAGTTATCTTTTCTGTTGACCCAAATCTATGGAAAAACACGAGTTGAAACTATTGCAAAACGGATAGTTCCTAGGCTTTTAAAGTAAGCATTCCGGCAAAGCGGACGGTTCCTAAGATCTTTAAAGTGAGAATTCCGGTGCCGAGCGCAACACCCGCTAGTGAAATCGCTCAGGTTCGCGTATCTTGCCCAAAATAGCCCAGTCTCGGCGCTTCTCAGAGAACAGAGGCTTGCTCCTCTTTTTTCCTGTTTGACAGATTATTTCCTAATTTCGACTCGACGAAACCCGAACCCCGCGAGGATGGAGCTCAAGAATTGCGTCACGGCGAGCGTTGGTCAAGCAATCAGTTGAGCCATTCTCCGCTACCCCACCAGGGCGGTTCAGGAACCTGCAAGACTTCAAATATCTGACAAAGCGCGCTATTTTGTCTTGTCCAACAACTTCATTTCCAGTCAGAATTGTCAAGGATCAAGACTATCAAGATGGCTTCAGGGCATATTGACAAATGCTGCGTTGTCGGCACCCTTCACGAGTGAGTTTTGAATGTTTCCTTTGTAGATTTGATCTCAGATCTCATCTTGCAGCGGTTCGTAGCCCGTCTCCTCTTTTTTTTTCTTGCATTGCCCCGCAGACAGACAGAGAGAGCGCAAGAGAGAGCGCGCAAGAGAGAAAAAGAAAGAGAGAGCGCGCAAGAGAGAAAAAGAAAGAGACGTTGGCAAAGACTCAAGAGCTGAATTACCATCCATGATCAAAAAAAAAAATTTCATGGATAATCATCTGAAGAATGAGAAACTAAACATGAAGAGAATCTCAGACCACTGACCGTCACATAGAGGTGAGACTACCGGCAAGGACATCAAGATCGAAGGCAACATTGACGCCTACTTGGCCACCCCCCTTACGGGCAATGCTCGTGTTGGCCAAGGTATCCTCTTCATTCCCGATGTCATTGGCATCTGGCAGAACAGCAAGCTGCTGGCCGACAACTTTGCCGCTCAGGGCTACACTGTCTTGCTCCCAGACATCTTCAACGGCGATGCCCTCTCACTGAACCGAACTGGCGACTTTGACTTTGCGGCCTGGATCACCAAGGGCTCGACTGGCGACAACCCTCACACTCCCCCTGCCGTCGACCCAATCATCGTCAACGCCATCAAGACGCTCAAGGATCTGGGCATTCACAGAATCGGAGCCGTTGGCTACTGCTTCGGCGCAAAGGTAAGCGACTAGCATCAGCTCACCTCACCTCACCTCACCATTACGCACATCAACTCATCATGATTGGTAGTACGTGGTTCGCCACTACAAGGACGGCATTGACGTCGGCTACGTCGCCCATCCCACCATGGTGGAAGAGGACGAGCTGGCCGCCATCACTGGCCCCCTGTCCATTGCCGCCGCCCAGACAGACCACATCTTCCCTGCCGAGAAGCGCCACAAGTCGGAGGAGATTCTCATCAAGACCGGCCAGCCTTTTCAGATCAACCTGTACTCGGGCGTTGTGCACGGCTTTGCTGTCCGCTGCGATACCAGCGTCAAGATTGAGAAGTGGTCCAAGGAGCAGGCCTTTTTCCAGGCCTTGACTTGGTTCGAAGAGCATCTGTAGGGGTTTATCGTGGTTTGAATGCAAGAAGAAAAGTTATCGAGAAGCACATTACTATGCTGGCGCTCAGTTCAGCTTAGTTTTCGTATATAGAATGAATTCAACTATGCTGGACTGCTCTTTGAACTTTGAGATATTGATTTGGAACCCATATAAATCATTGAAGATACCTAACCCAAGAATCTTATACGCGGGTGCTGGCTGTCCTCCGTAGTAGCCCGTGCTTTAGCGCCTGGAGCTAAGCGGCAGCGCCTGTAGCAGCCCCCACAGCGCCTAGCCGACAAGCCACTTTTGGCCACATGGACCTCAATTCGAGCCACTGATCTTGCGACCATCTTGCATCTATCCATGGCCAGACACTGTCTCTCTCTCTTCACAACTGCAACCGCGCTGTTGTCATGCTCGTTTGGGCACCGACTCGTCTCACCATCAACATAGACGGCAGCAGCATGATCAACTAGAGCATCTTCCGGCATGGCCGTGACCGCAGACCCGATGAGCCCGGCGATGGCCTTTTCGGCGTCGTCGAGGAAGAACTCGTCCAACAGCCTCGCCGGGCATTACGACACAAGGGAGGAGGCGGCGCCAATGGCCTACAACGGGGGCTGGGAGAATGGAAACGGAAATGGGAATGGGCATGGACTTGGGATCGGGTATGAGCATGGCAACGGGCACGAACATGGAAATGGAAGTGGAAATGGACACGCAGATGGGCATCGAAACGGACACCGAAACGGCAGCGCAAATGGCAACGGCAGTCCCAGCCCTGTTATAAACCAGAGATCGAGCTCAAGGCAAAAAGACATCGACATGCAGAGGCAGCGCAGCGGAAGCGGCACCATGAAGAAGGCCCCGAGCCACGACAATGTCCAGAAACTGACGGCAGCCGAGATACAGCAGCTGACCAACGAGCCCAAGTCTCTGCCCGTAGCACCAGCGCCTGCGCCCAGCTTTGTCGACGAGCGCGAGGCGATCCGACAGGCGCTCATGAGACCGCCGGATATGCGTCCAGACGAGGCATTCCGCCAGCTTCACGGCTATACCGCAGTGCCCAGGGAAGCCCGCACGCCCATGCGACGATCCGTGTCCGCTTCGAGGACCGTCTCGACGCCGCCGACGAGCCGAGATGGCCATGTTGTGGTGGTGCAACCTTCCGCGTCCCCTCGACGGTTATCCTTTGCTCAAGGCCTGCAGCTGAATCTCGACGGCGTCAATGGCGGTGCAAACGGCAGCGTGGTATCGCCGCCCATCAAGACCGGACCACCAGCCTTTGCGACGCAACAGCCTGTCCAGCCTCCCAACCCTGGCGTCCGGCCACCGTCTCCGATTCCTCCCATTATTCCTCTCCCTCCAATGTCGATTCCCACCCATCTACAGCTCGAACTCGCCCAGCAACGCCCTAGCCCTCTCTATATACACCAATCTTACACAAACGACGTTCCGTACGAGTCCCACGCCGTCAAGTTCGAGCGTCTCAAGAATGTCCTCTTGATCCCTCCGTTCCTAGAGCGTACGCTCTACTTTGGTGCGCTTGCCTGTCTAGATGCCTGGCTACATACATTCACCATCTTGCCCATCAGGTTCACCATGGCCCTCGCTGTTTTGGTGCGGTGGTGGATCTACGTCATCTTCAAGGAGGTCAAATGGCTGGTTGGCTTCGTCTGGTACGGCCTCGGCCGACTATGGAGACGAGCGCGAGCGGTTCGGGGCCGCAGGATTAGTGATGCCTCCGACAGTGGCCGATCGCGTAGCTGTAGCAGAGCCAGCGAGGTCTCTGTTGATGGCATGTCGCCCAGCATACGGCAACGTCCGAACGGGGTCCGAGCAGATTCGCGAGCCCGCGGCGGCGACACTCCCACGCCCAAGGCCCCGTCGCTTTCGGCCCGTCGTCCGGGGCCAAAGTCCGGCTCGTTCCGCCATCGGCGGACCAAATCGATGCCGTCCAACCTCTCGTCGTTTCACAAGGCCGATCTGCTGCAGGGCGCCGTCATCATATGCAGCTCACTTGTGCTGATGAATCTGGACGCCAGCAGGATGTACCATCTTATCCGCGCACAGTCAGCCATTAAGCTGTACGTCGTGTATAACATCCTAGAAGTTGGAGACAAGCTACTATCGGCCCTGGGTCAGGACATCCTCGAATGTCTGTTCAGCTCCGAGACGCTATCCCGCAACTCGTCGGGTCGGTCCAAGGTCCTCTTGCCCCTGGGAATGTTTGTTCTCGCCCTGATATACTGCGTCCTCCATTCCATCGCCCTGTACTATCAAGTCATCACCCTCAACGTCGCCGTCAACTCTTACTCCAACGCTCTCCTCACTCTCCTCCTGTCCAATCAGTTTGTCGAAATCAAAAGCACCGTCTTCAAACGCTTCGAAAAGGACAGCCTCTTCCAGCTGACCTGCGCCGACATCGTGGAGCGCTTCCAGCTCTGGGTCATGCTCCTCATCATCGGCATGCGCAACATTGTCGAGGTCGGCGGCCTTTCGGTTCCAGGAGCCGGTATGAACGATGCTCCCACCAAAGCAGCGCCCCTCCATTCGCCTAGCATTCTCCCGCATAGCTTCACCGTTTTGCCGTCTTGGGTCATGTCGGGAGAGGTCCTGTCGCCGTTCCTCATTGTTGTGGGCAGCGAGATGCTGGTAGACACCATCAAGCATGCGTATGTGACCAAGTTCAACAACATGAAGCCCAAGTTTTACAGCAGGATCCTCGACATCTTGTGCAAGGATTACTACACCAATGTAAGCCATATACACCATCTTGCCTATTATATACCACAAAAAGCTAACACTCTCCAAGGCCTTTACAGCTCCATCCCTCACCAGGCGTCTCGGCCTCGCCGTCATCCCCCTATCCTGCCTCTTCATCCGCGCCTCCATCCAGACATACCACATGCTCCTCTCCGCCCACATCCCCATGCCCCTCCCCATATCCACGCAGACTTCTCTCACGGAAGCCTCCGCGACGCCCTCGTCGCCCGCCATGATCGCCGCCCTCAACCGCTTCGACTCCCTCCTTCGTGACTCCCTCGGCCGCGCTACCTACGGCTATCCGTTTGACCACCCGCTCAACTCTCGCCCTTGGTACATATGGACCTCTGACGACGTCATCGCCGCCGTTACCATGGTCGTTGTCTTCTTCATCATCTTTCTTGTCCTGCTTATACTTAAGCTTCTGCTGGGTATGGTTCTTCTCAAGTACGCGCGTAATCGCTACGCAAAGATGAAGCATAAAGAAGCCCTCGTCGCAGCAGGCAAGGCGGAAATAGACAACTACAAAGCTAATGGCGTTCGCGTCGGTGGTTTCGGCGAGGTCGAGGTCACGGAGGACAAGAGGCGCTGGATCAACGCCGATGTCAACGAGGGCTTGAAGAAGAGGAAGAAGGGGGATGATAAGAAGGCTGCTGCTCCGGAGGGGGATTATCAGGGTGTGTTTCGATATGACATGGTTGAGAAGAGGATTTGGTAAAAGGGGTGTAACAGTTTTACTTTTCTTTTCTCATTATCGGTTTGGTTTGCTATGGTTTCGTTTTTAGGGGGTAAAAACTTCATGGGTTGGTGTAACGCTTTCAACTTATCCATCCATATTTGCATCGTCATCAGCATTTAGTACATAGGCATAGCATTGAACATACATATTATCTTCACATGACAAAGACCATTAAGCAAGCATGTTTCCAAGAGTGATATTCATCATCGTATTGTCATTTTGGATTTTCGACTTTCGTTTTCTACTCATCTTGTAGCTCACCAGAACCAATTTGTGCTATCCCATCAAAACCAGCCTCCCAAAAAGTTCAACATATATATATATATTCTATGCTGTCCGAGTCAACCCTCAAGCCAACCCTTCTATTAAACGCTTCCCAATTTTGTTGTTGTTGTTGTTTCCCTAGTATACCCTCCTTCATCCCATCAACATATTTTTGTGTGTAACTCATCAAAAGGGGTATAGGTCATGTCTTCATGTCTTCATCGTCCAAATCGCCATTTGCTTTTTCCGCATTCTTTTTTTCATTTCTCTCATCCACATTGCATGGCCATCACTACTCATGCTCTACTGAGATGCACTGGCCAGCTGCAGCAGGTTGGGGTTGTTGGCAAACAGCTCCGGCTTAGCTCCGTACAGAGCCTGCACGGTTCGGCTGAGGAGCTGGCGAGTCTCAGGCTCGAGCTGGTCCTCAGGGGGTGAGAGGACCTTCTCGAAGATGCCAATCAGCTGAGGAGTCAGCTGCTGGACGGTCTCGTTGGACTGGTCGTAGAGAGCGTGGATGGCCTGGTAGATGGGCTCGTTCTCCTCGTACTCCTCCTGGAGAGGCAGGATGTTGACAATCGCAGGGAGAGCCTGGGCAACAAAGCCAGCGTCGGCATGCTTGATCATCATGCGAGAGAGAGCACCGGCGACGTTGTCGGTGATGCGCATCTCCTGGATGGCCAGCATGGGCTCAAGCTTCTCCCAAAGCTGGGGGTAGATGGGGATAGTCTTGGCGGTGTCGGTGGAGTGGAAGACCAACAGACCAACAGCGTAGGCGGCGTTGGACTTGGTCAGGGCATCAGGGTCCGAGAGACGGCGCATGAGGGCCTGTCCAATAGACTCGGTGTAGGGGGTGACGGCCTGGCCAGTGTACTTGATGATCTCAGCAATGGTGCCGATGGCAGTGGAGCGCTGGAGATCCTCAGTTGAGCTGGCCATCTTGAAAATTGCCTTCTCAAAGATCTGCCACAGCTCGCCAAAGTCAGGGCCCAGAGAAGCAGCAAGACCAACAATGACATCAAGAGCAGTGTCAATGGCCAGCCAGTCGTACTCGGAAGATCCGGCATCCTCAACCTCCTGCTCCTCGTCCTCGTCGCCGAGATCCAGCTGGCAAGGGTGAGAGCGGGTGATGAGAAGAGTGACGACTGAGACAACCTCCTGCAGCATACCGTCCTTGGAAGCAAGGACAGCAGGACCGCAGGCCTTGAGGGTGGCAGCAACGTTGCGGCTGATGTCAGTAACAACAGACCTAGTTTGCTTCGGTTAGCAAAGACACTCGAATTTCAAGATTTAGAAATAATAGTGTGATAGAATAGGAGCAAGATCAGAAGTAGATTACACGCGTTCTCAGCAATTGCATTTTGCATCTGAGTGAGCTGGGTATAACGCAATGTTGTCATCATGCAAATGGTGGGGTGATAAAAAATAGAAATAAGGCAGAGGGAAACATACCGGTCGCTGTCATTGGCCCAGATGGTCATGGTAGACTCGTGGAGAGTCTGGCCAATCTTGACAATGGACTCAGGGGGGGTAGGCTTGGGGGGAATGCCAGGCTGCCACTTGGAACCAGAGCCCTCTTCCCAAACCTGGAAGACGCGGGCATAGATTCGCCAGAGAGTAGAAATGGCAGTCTTACGGCAGCCCTCGTAGTCGTGGTCGGTGAAGGGAACAACCTTCTCGATAGTCTTCTCGACGTAAGTCTCGAGGTTGCTCATGTTGCAAGAGTTGGAGATGACGTCTCCGAGAACGTCAAGGGCAATCTCCTGCTCCATGGCAACAGCGGTGGTGCCACCAGCGAGGTCTGCGAGATCCTCAATGTCATCCCACTCGTCCTCGCCGCCACTAGCAATGGCAAGGTCCTCCTCGCTGTGAGCCTTGACCTTGATGCGCTTTCCTCCCACAATGAGGTGGCCATCCTCGAGCTGGCTGGCGTCGAGGCCAGGGATATCCAGCTCTTCGTCCTCCAGCTCCAGGGAGGAAAAGATGCCCTTGAAGACACCCTCAAGGAAGTGGTCAAACTGCTCGTGGTAGACCTTGGACAGGTTAGACCAGAGGATAAAGCTGGTCTCCTTGAGTCTGGGGTTGTCGAGGCTAAGAGCCTCCTCGCTGGCCTTCATGAGGTCCATGACGTAGGGCTGGAAGGCCTCGGGGCCAACAGCCAGGGCAATACGGCCCAAGCTGTCGCAGGTGGAGCTTCGGAGGTTCATGGCATCCTCGCTGTCCTTGATCATGACAAAGTTGCCAAGAGACTTCATGACGTTCTCAAAGTAGGGCTGGAAGTCCTTCTCCATGGAAGCGGCAATGGCACCGAGAGCAGAGGCGGCGGCAGCCTTGACGCCAAAGTCCTCGTGGTCAAGCAGCTTGACCATGGGGCCAATCAGGGTAGGGCCGTACTGAGCCATGATCTTGGTGTCGATGCCGTCGCCAAAGGTGTCGAGGGCACCACAGGCGCATCGGATGATGCTGATGTTGGTCTTGTCGGAAGGACCCTGAGAAGCAGACTCCAGGTTCTTCAGGACAGCCTCAATGATCTGCTGGTGGTGGGAAATCATCTCATCGGCCATCTCCTCAGCAAGGTGGATGAGGCCAACGAGAGCGGCGTGTCTGACCTTGAGCTCGGAGTCGAGCAGCAGGTTGATGATGGTGGGGAGGAGAGGCTGGAGCTGGGTGGAGATGAAGTCAGGAGCACCCTCTGCAGCGTTGCCGAGGGCCAGCATGGCAGCCATACGGAAGCGCGGGTCCTGGTTGGTGGCGAAGAGAGGGAACTGCTCAAGGAGAGGCACAATAACCTGGCGAGGAGGGAGCTCGTTGGCCAGCTGGTCAATCAGGCTGATGGCGACTCTGGCAGGAGACATGTCCTCCTCATCCTCGGAGTCCAGGTCAATGACGATGTGCATAGCCTTGATCATGAGCTCAGCGCCAACATCCTTCATGGCTTGAATTTTCATGCGACGGTAAGACACGACCTGGATGAGGAAGCCAAGGGCTTGGGAACGAGGATCGTCCTCGGCGTTGGTGTTGCCGGCCAGTTCAATCATGAACATGAGCAGGTCGCGCAGGTGGAGGGAGAGGAGGGCAGAGTCGTAGGCAATAAAAGAGTGGAAGACGTCAAAGACGGTGCCGTAGCTCTCCTCGTCGCCAGCCTCGACGGTAGCCTTGAGGATGTTGACCAGGCTAGGGACAAAGCCCTGCATGATCTTGAGGGCATTAGGGTCCTCCTCGGGGTCGATGAGCATGAGGATGGCGCCAATGGCGCGAACAATGTTCATGCGGACCTCCTTGCTCTCATCGTTGATGCGAGACTGGAACAACTGGAGCAGCTGATCAGTGTGGTCACCAAAGTGAGTAGGCTCATCCTCCAGCATAGCATAGAGAACGAAAGAGCCGACCTCACGGTGGACGACGTTATCGCTGGTGTTGAGAGGCAGGAGCTGCTTCAGGAAGTCCTCGCCATCGCCTGCCTCCATATCCTCGCCCACGATGCCAGCAACCAGGCGCGCCAGAGAGTGGCGGTTGGGAGCGGATGTCTCCTTCAGAGTACCCTCGAGAAGATGGGCGCGGACGAGAGGCTTCTGGTCCTGGGAAGTGGAAGACCAGAACTTGGAGACGAGGCGCAGAGCCTGGACGGAGGCCAGCTGTCGCACAGCATTCTCTGCGTGTGTAAGAGCGATCTCGATCAGAAGAAGAAGAGACTCGGGCTTGGAGTAGTAGTTCTTCTGGAGGTCGGCTGTGACGGCCTTGACCTGTTCCGTGTTGGCTGCGTAGGACAAGATGTCAGTAAAGGGTTTCCTTGGGTAGAATAGAGTAGAATAGAATCTCCATCCTCGTTTGCAAGTCTCATCTCTTCCACCGGTGTGCGCGTCCACGAGCAGAAGAGATCAAACTCCCGCGACGAGCAGGGAAAAAAGATGCGCAGAGATAAGAAAAGCGAGGCAAAGCAACTTACGAACTTGGCTGGCCTGCAGCAACTGGGTGAGCTTTTCCTTGTCCATCTTGACTATTCGCTTGGAAGCACCGCGACCAAGAGAAATGCAAAAGATGAAGAAAAAGAAGAAAAAGAAAAAAAAAAGTCCTGTGGACGAGGTGCGAAAAAAAAGATTTTATTTATTTTCGCCTAGAGGGGAAAAAAAAAATTAATATCCAGACTCCAACCAAGCAGGGACTTTTTTCCTGCCCCGCTTGGCCGAGGGGTCGAGTCCCCAGTTTCAAAATTGCGACCAGGCCAAGGCCAGGCGGCAGCGACATTTTCACAGCCGTGAATGGCCAGTTCAAGAGCTATTGCGCCGAATTATAGCCGCCGTTATCTGGGGGTTTGAAGCTGTTTGTTCTGTTGATGGAGATTTTGATGCTAAATAAGCGCTAGCTGTCTAGGTGTGTTTGACCTATTGAAGCTCGAGGAATGCAGCAGAGAGAATTCAAGGTGAGAGAGCGTGAGATAAGAGACGAAAGCCAAAAACTCCCAAACCGTGGTGAATCAGAAAAAGTGAAAAAAAAAGGACAAGAGAATGGAGAGCAAGCATGTCAGATTCCTGCAAGCTCATGCCAAATGATATCATCAGATTCCCCAAATCAAATTCACACCGAAAGACAAACCTCGTAGCCAACCGCAAGCTTGGTACAATCCAGCCCCGAATTCATCGCCACAATATCATCAACACTGATACCCTCCGCCTGAGCCAAGTCCCAGCACGAATCGCCCACCGCAGCCGTGACGCTGCGCCCGGGACACTTGACGACAACCTCCAGCGGCTCCTCCGGCGCCCGGCGGCCGATGAACCAGAAGAGCACCAGCAGCGACAGCCCGACCAGGACGCCAAAGTTGAGCAGCGGCATCATGTCGTGCCGCCACGACGTCTTGGGCATCGGCTTCGGCGTCTGCGACTCGAGGAACGGCTCCGAGTCGCTCGCATCGTCGTCGGCGGCTGGTGGCCCGGAGACTCGCGTCAGGCGTCCGTACTGGTTGCCCGGTGCGGATACCCAGAGGCTGCCGTCTACATCGCTGAAAGTGTAGACTTGAGTGTCGGCATCGTAGCCAACGCGGGTCATGCCCCCGGGGAGACGCTCTTCGTCGGAGTCGTAGTGGGAAAATCGAGACATGTTGTTCTGCTTTGCCAGCGACGTAACAGATGTAGTCGTAGGAATTGCAGGCCAGAAATGGCTGTCGTAAATACTAAAACAGGGGAGTGTTGAGTTTTATTAATAAGGCAACGGATATGTAGATGTTCTGATTCAATTCAAGTGCAAAACAAGTCGCGAATGCACAAGAGCTGTGTTCTACTCATGATGATGAAAGGAACAAGATCCGCATCGGCTCCCTCGGCCAGACCAGGAGCAATTTGAAGCAAGCACGCGAGGCGAAGCACACGACCAAGGCACAGCCCGAAACCGAATCCGTGTCAGCGACATGAAGCGCTCCAAAGAGCACGAGACTGTCTGTACCTTCTGTTAGCGAATTTGCTGCACAAAGACGTTATAACGCTATCAGCAGTGACCCGCCACCACGTAACTTTCCTGCAGGGATCTGTGAGGTGATGTAAGAGTGAGCAGGTACTCGCATGTATCTTGGTGGTAAATTGGGCACCAGAAATCTACCTACCTGAATGTTGAAAAAGAAGGATATAATGACGATAGAAGAGAGACTGTATATATCAAGCTATGAAACAATAATTCTCGGCTTCCTTTTTTTCTATAATAATAATTTTTGGTATTGCCATTGACAAAATACCATGAGATATACGGAGTACTTGGAGGGCGCTCGCATGTCACTTACAACAACCCTCGCGAGTGCAGGGTAGGGGTCTCTGTATCTCTCATCATTTTCGACATATCGACGATTATTACAGCCATTATAGATCCCTAATAAACAAGACGATAATTATAGGGTAATTTCAAGAACTTAGTATTGACTAGACACTTGAATATGATCTCTGTTGAAGATGAAGTAGAACTTGTTGTGGGCTAAGCATTTCAATGTGATCATTATTGAATTACACGTGCAAAGAAGCAAATCACCCTGAGATATCGAAATATCATCTCTCATCATTATCTGCAAACAACGCTAAGCTGTCAATAAAAGCATACTATAGTATCCTCATCAGGACACCCAACTACAAATATTCCATCCCGTCTTGACAACTGCTATGCACTCAGTCATCTCCCCAGTACAATCCCCCATGCTCCTCCTCCATATGATCATAAATCTTATCTTCATCACTCTTCTTCCCACACGCATAACACCAATGCGTCCCACAAGGACAAGTAATATGATCACACCCATACGTCTTCTCCGTTGCAACTCCACACTCAGGACATTTCCGAATATGCTTCTGCCCCCCTACCAAATACGGCGTGCACTCTTCACATATCCAATCAGCCACTTCAGCCGGCGCCCCTGCCGCACAAACTCGCTCGACGTACTTTCTCGCGAAGCCGCATTCCTTGCACCATGCGTAGATCCAAGAACCGCTCTCTTCGAGCGCAGCGCGGAGCTGGCCGACCTGGTGCAGGCGGAACTTGTTGATGGCCTTGGGAGCTGGTCGGCGGCGGCAAAAGGGGCAGTTGAGGGCGGGAATGTTGAGGATGCGGCCTGGGGCGTTGATGCCGTACCAGCTATCACGACAGTTGCTGCAGATGACCTGATGGCAACCGGAACGCCCGCACGCAGGGAGAGCGTCGTTCTTCCGAATGCTCGAGAAACACAAGCTACAAGTAGCAGACTCGGTTCGCCGGGAGCGTACCCAGTGCAACAGAGACGCCCTGAGCTCATCTGGATTGCGCACAAGCTTCCCACGGATGGTGAAGCTGCTCTCGGCAGTAGCTGGAAGAATCTCCACCTTGGTGTCCATATCAGCGAGATTGCAGTTCGAGGCCGTATAAAAGACCGTCCTGCCGTTAAAGGGCTGCTGGATAGTCTTATCCTCATTCTTCAAAAGCCAATCCCAGTTGTTCTCGCTGCTCAGCTTTCGTGCCGTGGTCTCTTCCCCGACAATAGTCTTCTTGCCGGCAGTACACGCGGGACACCGATATTTGGATAAGTCGAGGCCATCAGGCCGGTACTCTTCTGGCCAGATAATTCGGCCCAGACACGTGGAACACTCGACTGTAGGTGCCTTTCCCACATCCCTCCGGTAACTATTCTCGGCATTCTTGGAGCTTCGGTTGGTGTGTCGACAAAAGAAGCACTTGGGGCGCACCCGAAGATCATTAGGGTTGTAGACTACATACTGAGCTCTGCACGAAGTCTGTCCGCATTCGACCCAGTACGCTTCCGATGACTCTGTCTGATCAGTAGAGACGTTGGTCTTGAGGCGTTCCTCGTGTTCTGGTACTGTGCTGCACGCTGAACACGAGCAGTCACTGCCCTCGATATCACACATGCCACATACGCCTCCATGGGCCATGATGGTAACGGATCGCGGAAGCTGGCACTTTTTGCATATGACGAGTGGGCCCAGGGCTACCTTTGTCTTCTCTGGAGTCCAGGTAATCTGTGCCTCAAGGGCAGTATCGAGGTTCAGCTCAAGCATCTTGTAATCCACGAGTGCCCTGAAGGTATCTCGATCTTTGATGGAGAGTATTCGAGCCTCGTCAGAAGGGCGGACAGTCACGCCATCGACAATCCTCTTCTCGTAGTCCTTATCAGCATCTAGCAAGAGGTTGAGGCAACCCATGTTCCACGTTTCCGGGATATCCAGCGTATTCCAGTTTCCACTGAATGCCAGCAACTCCCTGTCTGCTGCCTCTCGCAGGGGAGCGATGCCCATGCGAAGGGCGAGCGCGGCCAACAGGCAGGCGGGACGGGCCCCCAGCTTTGTTCCCGGGAGGACGGCATGCAAGAGTATTTTCCAGAACTCACGGTTGTATTCCGTCTTTGCCAGGGCGAGAGGCACGCAAGACACAGCGCTCTTGGGATCCATGGTCTGGATGTGATGGGGAAGCTCATCCTTGGTACCAACAAATGTCAGGCGGGTCAAGACCTTGCCCAGACGCCGAAGAATCTTGTAGTCACACGATCTTCCAATCTCAAGCAACTCGGACCGAGTAAAGTCCTGCAACCGCCGCTTCTCGCCCTCAGTATCCTCCACAAATCCAAAGTCTGCCGTGGGATCCAGGAATAGCATCGGGAAGCGATCTTCAGGGGCCACGGCCTCGATCAGTGCGTTGATCTCATCAGCATAGTTGTACGACTCAGCAAGCCACGCCTTCATCCGTGCCTTTTCATCAGGGTCCGAGATTCTGTCCACGTGAAGGCCAAAGAGTGGAATGAGCTCATCCCGCGCAGGGTTGAGCCGATCATTACAGACCACCCGCCACAGACTTCCAAATATGGGATTCAATGAGATGGCCGACACGTTGCTCTCAATGATGGTTCTGAGCTGCCGAATGGCCATTTCCTTGTAGTTCGCATCATTGGTGTACCTTTCAGCGAAGCTCTCGACCTTGGGACCGCGGGTCTTGATGAGGCCTGGCACAACACCAAGGGTGACAGGCTGGGTCTCAGTATTGTCGCTGCATATGCGTATAGCCGGGGTTCGTCCATAATTGCCCTTGGCAACGTACTTCTCCATGAGCTTATCCTCTTCATTGGTGGCTGTTAGGATATCCGTGGTCGACTTGTATTTTGTCAAGTACCCAAGCTGCGTGTTAGAGTCGGCGACTGCTTTTCCAAGTCTCATCCAGGTAAGTAAAACACCAATCGTCAACTGGGAGATTTTGTCGGACTTCATGTGCTCAATCTCAAACAAATGGCCCCCGGTGACTGTGGATAGATACAGGTAGGGCGAGAGTGCGTTGACGCTAATCTGCTGGATCATGCTAAACACGACAGCCTTCTTTGGTCCAGACCGAAGTGTCTTGGCTGCTGACGTCCAGTCTATGAATAGCTTTCCATCGTCCCCCCACAGCTTCGAGTTTGCAAGTGCCGTGCGCTCCATGTTAAAGTTGTCCCTGTCAGATATCTCCTTGAAATGAGGAGGAGCATCCGCGTACAGCAAGATGATTGTCGTTGCCTCTGATCTCATGACGCTGTGTGCCTTTGCGAGACCTGTCTTTGTAGCCTCTGGCCAATCACCGCCGCCATAGGGTTCCATCTTGCGAGCCATTTCAAGTACAACTTCCTGCGATACAACATCTTCTCCCTGGACCTTTCCCGCGGGCGAGCACCAGCCCGACCACGCGGTAAGCTTGTCCTTACCGTCACAGTAGTCGCGGTAGGCGAGGACGCCTATTCTCTCAAAGCATCCTGTCAGTGCTGATATGCTGATAACTTCTGGAAGAGACTTGTTGAGGGCATCGATAAAGGTGCTCATGGACGAGGTGGCATCCATTAGCAATAGGAGGTCAAAGGGGCCCTTGGGCGCATCCTTTGATGTTGATGCTGATGCTGATGACATCTTGGCGAATCTGGTCCTTCTGAGTCCAAGTCACAAGGAAAATGACCTTGAAGTTGGAACGAGAAGAGAGCTGGTTTAGATGATTCATTGTGTGTGAACACGGCATATATATACATGTATATATGCCGTTATGAGTAAACAAATAAAAGCTTATTTGCCAGAGGCGAGCCTCCCGGCAGGCGCTCCGGTTGAGTCACACCGTTCCGAACAAAGGCCATTGGGTAGATTTGGCCGTTGAGTCAGTGCCGAACTTGCTTATGGGGAAGAGCACGGGGAAGAAAGAGAGTAATCCAAAATGGTCGAAATTGAAGTTGAGGCTGCCTTGAGTGTTGCCTGAGGCGGTGCTTTGCTTCAGCCCCTAAGCTAGTGGTACGATGAGTTAGGTCAGCCGCTATAGCAGGGATGACTGGTGTTGAAATGAACAGTATTCTGTCAGCTGAAAAGAGAATGCTATACAGTGCAATATATTCATTGAATTGTCTATTGACATTTATGTGGCTATGAACTTTTATTGATTCTCAGACTGCGGCGAACCAAGCATCATTTACGGTGGTGCAGCAAGGGATTTCCTGGTTACCATATAAGGAAATCCCCGAGCTGTGATAGGTGCATTAGCCATCATCCAATGACAAGGGCACTCTCCAACAATACAATACGAAATGAGCAGCGATCCTACGAAATTCAATGGTGACTCATGATATTAAATAATAAAGAAGTCCCTACATCGGACCTCCCAAACAAAAGGCCCGCTTAGAACCATCCGTATCGAGCACTCTCATAACCCTCATCCCCAAGTCTAATTCTGCTTCAGACGAGCCTGAGTGATCGTCCTCTTCAAGCTGGCAATTCCAAAAAAGACGCCCATAGCCCACTCAGAAACCCAAGCTGGCACCATCGAAAGCAGCCAAACCTGCGTCGAGAATCCTCCGGCCCAGAACCAATCCGGCGAGCCCCCAATCAACCCCCCAAGATAACCCTCTCCCTTGAGCGCCGAAGCCACGAGCTTCCTCGCAAACACTTCAGTCGGCACCGTGGCGTTGTTCTGGCTAAAGACCAGGCGGCGCTGGAAGAAGTCGTTGATGGGCATGTAGAGCGACGTGCTGGGCAGCGCGCGGTGCTGGTGGCTGGCGATCTGGGACCGCACGGTGCCGGCCATGGCGACCATGACGCGGACGTTGAAGGGCTTGAGCTCCAGGCGGAGCACACGCGAGTAGCTGTTGATGGCGCCCTTAGTAGAGGCGTAGACGGAGCCGAAGATGTAAGGACTGATGGAGCTGATGGAGGAGACGTTGACGACGAGGCCTCGCGCGGCGATGAGGAGCTCGGCGAATTCCTTGGTCGTGAACATGGGGCCAAAGACGTTGGTCTCATACGTCTGCCGGACATCGTCTATCTCAATGTCCAGAGCTGGGATGGTGTGAGTCCGCCCGCTACCAAGTACGTTGTCAGTGATTGCGAATAACATAAGAGACGGCGTGTACATCAACGCTCAGAAGAACAGCAAGGCTGCTTACGCATTGTTGACAAGAACATCAAGCTTGCCGCCGGTGATGTTGGCAACCTCGGCCTTGCAAGCCCTGATGCTGTCGCCGTTGGTGACGTCCAGCTGGACGGCGCTCATGCCCATGGCCGCCAAATCCTTGAGCACATCGGGATTACGTGCTGTAGCAATGACATGACAACCTATAAGTTCCCCAAAGCATCCTCAAAGTCAGCAATTTGGAAAAGCACATGTTGAGATATAAATGCGGTTGACGAACCTTTGCGATGGAACTCCAAGGCTAGAGCATGGCCAATGCCTCCGGGCGTACATCTATAATCATGTCAATGCCTATTAGAGACGCCCAAACACGCAAGAAGTAAATGAAATAGATAAAATCAGCTGTAATTAAGATGCATACCCCGTAATGAGGACGGATTTCTTTTCTGAAGCCATCTCTGATGCTCGAATGCTGGAACGGAGACGGAGCAGAAAAAAGCTCCAGATGCGGGGGGAGAGGAATTGGGCTTGAAGCTCTGGAGTTGTTTATCACCCAATGCCGGTCGGCTTGCACATGCTAATTCCTGCAATCGATTCCGATCCATCCAATCAGGGCCCCATTCTAGCGGAATTGGCTTGTACATGAGGTACCTGTATTTTGGAGCTCCATGTCCTGCTGCAGTTTGGATAGAAGCTATTTTATAAGTTGTAGAAGAAGGATCTCACCTTGATATGTTGATTACATGTGAACACAGCATCAATCTTTAGGTTACACTGCATGAGGCGTGCAGCTAGATGGCACTGAATGATTATTAAATTCTTCGCATTGGAATGAAGCTGTATTGCATATTTTTTCTCTCCCAATTCCCACCATTTTCTTGGCTCTTGATCTGATCTGTGCGTTGAGATCGTCAATCTCATCTAGGAACCCCATCTCTTGGCATCCACAGCCTTGCCCATCTCACTCAGCAACACAAGTAAGCCATCCCATAGCCACAGTATTACTCATAATCAACAGCAAAAACGGCACTTCTTTTTCACTACACGCTTCTACCAAAATCAATCGATGGTGCGAGAGTTGTCCAACTAACTCCCCAGCCGCTCAGATTCCATTCCACGCAATGCACTCCGTATTCAGAGTAGAATAATAAAAAGTAAGACAAAGAGAAAAAACAACGCCACCAGCCTTTGGCCGTATATTCTTCCAGAATCAATATGTACCCTCCTCGCAGCAATGACTCCCGGCTAACATGTAAAAATATAGAAACGAAAACCGCAAACCGGAATAAACCGCATACATACACAGCCAGCAAAAAAGAAGAAGCACTGACTCGTCTCAGCGAAACATCATGGAAATCACCTCCTCCCGTGGTCTGTAAAGGGCACATCCCCCTGTATCTCAACCGGCCCCGACGACTGCTGCGACGTTGTAGCATCCATCTCAAACACCATGCCCGACGTACTACTCGCAACACTCGCCGTCTGAGGCGGCAACTCCACGGCGCCCTCCGGAGGCGCATACGGCCCCTTGTACGCGCCCTGCGTCGCATCCCACGTCGCCGCTGAGTACCGGTACGGGTCGGGGCTCTGCAGCGGCGACACCCACGACGCCCGCTTCGCCTCGGAGAAGGTGCTCGCGATGCCCGGCGACGGCGTCGGTTCGGATAGTGGCGGCTGGCTGCTGAAGCGGGCTTCCTCGTTGGAATTGGGCAGTAGCATGGGGTTGTACTCCTCGCCTTGGTTCTTGGAGCGGCGGAGCAGGTAGTAGACGAGCCCTGCGATGGCGCCCACACCGCCAAACGACGCGCCGAGTGCGATGCCGATTGTCGCGCCCGTCGACAGGTTCTCACTGACGGGCGCCGCGGTGCTCGTGCTTGTCGAAGTTGCACTGGTTGTCGTCGCCGTGGTCGTCGCGCTCGTCGTCGTCGTCGACGTCGTCATTGTTGTTGCCGCCGAGGTCGTCGTCGTGACCTGGCCATTGACAGCTCCGTAGAAGACATTCGGAGCCACGTTCAGCGGCGTATTGGAATCCGCACACGCAGAGACCATCGTCTTATACACCGGCACCGCATCCGCCTTGTCGTTCTTGCCAATGCATATGGCCGCCAGAATCACAAAGTTTCCCCAATTGCCACACAGACAAGTGTTGAGGTCCATGACGGTGTTGCCGTCGCATTTTGACGTTGTGGCAGCTTGGCTGAGACAGCTCTGGGCGCCGACGGGATAGAAGGAGAAGTCGGCGTGGACCTCGGCGGCGAGCGCTGGGGCGAGGAGGAAGAAAAGAGAGGTGAAGGCCCATAGTCGTCTGCGAGGCATTGCGGCTGTGATTTTGGGGGTTTGTTTTTTTTGTTTTTTGTTTCTCGTAGGATCCAACCTCTCTCCCCGCTGTCCTGGAGAGTGATAGTTATCGACAGCCTGCCGGGTTGGGTTGTATTGCGTTGGTCTGTCTGTTTTGCCGTTTGTTGGTCCACCCTTGTCTATTTTTGTTTGTATGTCGTATCTGTATGCAGCAGCTCCAATGCCCGTCGTTGCAATCGTAGAGTCAATGTTTCGTCACGATAAGCTCAGTAGAAGACAAAATAATTGAATATGCAAAAGGATAAAAACAAAAAAAGAAAAGTCTCCTAAAATTCTGGGCGAGGTTCGTATGTATGGAGTGGATTGGATTGGGCGCAGGTCAAACACGAGGGAGGCGGTCGCACAGACGGTCCGTGGGACGTCAGATCCAGATTTAGAGTCGTATTACAGGGCAAGAAAACAACCAAGGAGGGTGGATCGCAGATGGAGCCCAGCGGAAAGTGAAAGTGAAATGAGTGAGAGAGACGGATAAAACAAAAGAGGGATGGAGAGAAGAGAGAGAGAAGAGCCGCAACAGAACAGGGTCAAGGTGGGCGGGAACACTTCATCAAAAACACCAGACCAGACACGGGACACCGCATAGACTGTGATCCGGCTATATCAATTCCCTCCTGTTACTGTACTTTCCCTTCCCCCATATGCATATGACGGCCAGTTCCCACATTGCCCTGTGGCTGGGGGGACACCTTCGACTTGCCTCTCGCGAATGCCCTCGTCTGCGTTTGCCAATCACGCGGCGAGCCGCCCAAATTGCAGCCCAGGCTAAGCAAGAAAAGAAGCATGAGCATGAGCACTAAAGGCAACTTTTTCCTCTCCTCTATCCAGAGTATGCAGGGATCGTCAGCCGCAGCCCGACGGGGCGCAGGCTCACCCCAGGTCCAGTCAGAGGCCAGAGAAGAGATACGGAGCAAAAAGACAAGGAATAAGAGTAGTAGAGTGCCAATTTTAGCACCATTGGGCTGCTTCTGCTTGCTGCTTGTCCACTTTCTTTCTGGGAACAACCCAAGCCGAACGAAATGTTCCGCACCTTGTGCACCCTTCCTTCTCCTTTTGTTTATTTTCCGCCATCTGCGCCGTCTCTGATCTCCTCGATGATTTCTTCAATTCATTTTCTTCTTCATTTACACTGCTATTTGATTGAATGTTGACTGAGTAGCCATCTAGTGTACTATGTGACCTCGACTTATACAACCACTTACAGAATGAACAACAAACATGTGATTCACAAAAAAAGGAGCTACTCTGCTCTGCTCTGCTCTGCTCTGTAAGATCTCCAGCAACCCATCTATTAATACACTCGGCACGGAGTGGTTCCTCTCGGAAACAACCACACCCAGCAAACCCCCTGCCCTACCCTGCTACTGCTAGTCTTAGCTCGCCGCCTTGTTCTGGAGCTGTCAGCATTCTGATGTGATCCAAAACGGGGGTCGCCAACCCCGCCAATTTCGACAAAAGGTCTTACTGAGCCACCTGGAAGACAACAGAGCCGTTCTTACTGAGCCACTTGGAAAAAACCGTTCTGGTAAAGTTTGTGGCGAGTGTTGCCTTGATCGCTAGTTGCCATATATAGACCGCTCATCCATTACCAAGTTAGTTGTAAAAGGATCGAGGCAAAACACACCCCATTCGCATCATAGACTTAAAAAACACAAAAATCATGTTTATTTTTAAATTACTCAGCTTGCAGGAACTGAACTGGATTAAGAAAAGAAAACCAACGTGTCATCTGACATCAGCACTCTTTCAAATCCAACAAAGAGCCCAAAATTCTTGTTTATGCGTTTCAGTCCCATAATTTCCCTTCTAGATGAGAGGTGGAACCTGTTCTGGGGTTCACACTCATGCCGGCTACATCAAAATGCCGTAGAGTCACAGCGAGTCACACTTTGTCACACAATTTTCTTCAGGTTTATTGATTGGCGCAAGGATGCGCAGGAAACAAACAAAAGTTACATCGCCAACATCAAGCAGAAACGTGAAACTCGTTAAATTCAGATAAACTACTATCGTCTAACCACCCGCCAAGTCGCGGTAATAGTAGTGCTTCTGGTTGTTCATCTTCTTACCATATGAGTACTCCGTCTTCCTAGCCCGGTAGTGCTCCAGGTCTCGGTTGCGCTGCATGTCCTTGCGTGCCACGCGCTTCTTCTCGTCAGAGACGCCAGCCATGCCAATAGCACCACGAGGCGCCATCTCACGTCTGCGGTTCTTGATGAGGGCGACTTGGTTCTCGCTGTTGGGCTCGACACCCTCCTCGTTCCGCGCGGCTTCAAGCAGCAACTGCTCTGAACGCTCTTCCTCCGAAGGGTGGTTGTACAGGTTCTGGCGGTAGTATTTGTTGAGGGAACGGTGACCGACGGATCTGCCCGACGGCAGATGCAGCTCGTACTCGTCGTAGAAGGCTGCGTGGGTGTGCTTGTGAGCCTTGGAGTGCCATCCGTCTGCTTGGTGGTGATTTCGAGGGTCGTTTGTGCTGTGGTGAGAATGTTTGCTCAACCGCTCATACTGGTGGATGTGACCTTCCGCGGGGACGGCAGTCAAGTCTTCAGAGTCAAGGGAAGAAGCTGAGCTGTCAGTCTCCCAGCCATCTCCATCTTCTCCCTCCTCCAGCTCCTCTCCCTCAGGGCCAGTGGCCTTGGTCTCTCGTCGTGCGCCCAGCTTGGCCCCACCATTGCCGTCTTCGGTTGAGGCGCTGTCCGACTCTTCGTCGTCGTCCTCTCCATCTGAGTAGGTACTTCTGAAATCGTAGTAGTCGCCAATTGCAAGTTGATCCTCCTCTGTGTCGTACGGAATCTTGCAGTGGCCCTTGTCTCTCATGTGGGTCTGCACAGCAAAGAGGTTGTTCTTGAACTTGCCACAGCTGATACACTGATGGTCCTCTCCAATTCTTTCTTGTAGATACCCGATGAGGCCCTCCAAGTTGACCATGTATGTCTTTTCTGGAATAAACATTCCGTGGAAGCGTTCCATGTGCTGTACGTTGAGAGGAGGTGAGGCGGATTCGTAGTTGCAGAAAACACATGTTCCCAAAGTCCAGACTCGCTCAGATCCAGACTGTACCGGGGTAGGTGTAGATTCGGTGCCAGTAGTTTCGCTCTCAGAAGCGGGGTGGGGAACTGCTGGTCTCTTGACGGGCGAGGGTCGCTGTTCAGTCACCTTTGCCTTTTGGAGACCTTCAATCACTTGGTTGAACTCATCCTCGGCGGCAGAGTCCACATCCTCATCCTCGTCAGCAGCAGAGGCCGGCTCTCCGAGAGAAAATGTCGAGCTCATGACAGAAGTTGTTTCGTCATCATGTTTCTTGGCCGGGTTGGCCTTGTTTTGCTTGTGTTTCTGGCTCAGCAAGTGATTCCGGTAGGCGTTTTCGCTGTAATATGTCTTGCCACACGGTTCACAGGCACGCTCAAACATGGCCTTGTCAGCTTCGGCAGTGGTGTCAGCACGAGCCTGGAGGACTTTTTCGGTGAAGATTTCGGCGGTGATGGGAGGCAAAGAGGCAACTCGTCGCTTCAGGTTGTATCGGCTAAAATTGTCATGTCAGAGACGGAGAAACAAGACAGCAGGAGCAGCAACAGCAGAGGTCTCCCTCCGCCGGCTCCTCCGGAACCAGAACCGCACTCACTGCCAGTCACTCTTCATGTGAGCTTTTTGAAGGTCGATATTGCGATAGGCGACCTGACAAGAGTTGCACGTGTAAGGATGCGAACTCGAGGTCTGCCCCGCGGCGGCGGGCTGGACGCTCGCCATGATGGAAAAAAAATTCGGTAGGACCAGTCGCGATAGGTTTCTTAACAGATCGAGTCTGCTATATCGGTGGAATAGGGAGTCGAAGCCCTTATAAAGCCCGGGGAAGCCAGCATGCGTGACTCGACGGCCGGCGATGTTTTGCAAGAATTATTAATTCTGGTGGAAGTTTTTGAGTGGCGGGGGCATCTGACGTATTATCTTGCGAGCGCTTGCCAAGGGTGGGTCGTGCCCTGCATCTGCATTTTTCTGCAGGCGATGTGATACGGCAAAGCAAAATTCCTGGTTGGCGCTGCAAGCGGGTACTCGAGCGGTACTTTGCACGCCTGTGGTCATGGGGGGCGCTTCCCTCGAAGCCCACGGCGGCCGTTGACGTGACGCCCTAACAGCGCCCCAGCATGCCATCTGCCGGGTGCAGATAGCGCTGGCGGTATTGCTGTCGTGCGCTGAAACTCAGATCCAGGCCTGGGGGTGGGCTGTGGCGGCCCAACTAGGACGGAGTACCTTGGCAGTACCTGGTAGCAGCGAGGTAGTGTATACTTCAGATAGCAACAGACTCGGCGAGCAAAACAGTGCAAAACAATTCGATACGAGACGTCTCATGAGGTAGCCGGTACTCGTGCCGCAGCTCTCCGGGGGCGCAGCTAAGCAACTGGCCGTGCTCCCTCCCCACTGCCGTCACTTTCAGCCTTGCTCATCTCCGTCCGTTGTCAAACCAGCCGCCACCAACCTGGAACCTTTGCCTCTCCATCCCTACGCGCATCATATCCATCGTCTCCTGCTCCAAAATCATCGTCCAACGCCGCATCGTGTCGCCTTCAGCCTCGCCAGCGATTCCTCTCAAAGCATGGGCTGTTGATTTGCTCTCACCACAGCGGCTCCCTCGTCAGCCATGAGCATGAGCGCGCCGCAAAAGACGTCCTCGTCAGCAAGGGGCCTCGAGCCCGGCCATGCCGCCGAAGCCCGCCTCCGGGGCCCCTCCGAAGCAAACGGGGAGCTGGATCTGCTTGCCGGGCTCTGGCAGGTGGCTCCATTCCCTCGCCTTCCAGCCGATGCACCGGCCGAGCTCAACGACTATGTCCAGCATGTCGAGAATCCCCGTCGCGTCTATGCCATCCATCGAGCCAGCCGTCGTCACGACTTCCAGCATCTCGTCGACAAGTATGTCTTGTCACTGTCCCTCTGATGCCCTTCTATTTGGTCCCGTTTGGTTCTGTTTGCGCCGTCACAGATATGCTAACGTCCTGTCTTTGTTATAACGCAGATACATCTCCCAACTGCGAAGTGGCTGTGGTTCATCGAATTGCTCGACGGCTACCTGCTTCACCTGCCGCAAGCGCCTCGCTGGCAAGGCACCCATCCGCAGATATAATCCGACAAGTGCCAGAACACTAGCAGTGTACCTTGCCAGTCAAGATAATCCAGAGGCCGGCCTCTGTCCCTATCTCGGCTCACCCAGAGAGATCCCTCCTGCTCTCAATAGCCTCATCTTTTCTACTCGGCCTTCACCATCCCAGCACAACACCCGCAGGCCTTCCGACAGCCAGACAGCATCCCGGCGGAAACCAAGCGTTGGGGTTGCTACTAAGTCTCCCGTTTCTCCTACCACAACAAGATCCCGCTCGTCGTCTTTAGATAAGCAACACTCGAGCAATCAGCACAGCGAAACTAAGAATGACGATGCTGCTACGCGGCCCGGGCAGCTACCGGCCTCTCATATCAGTGTTACAGAAAAGGCAACCCAAAAAGACTACAGGTCGTTTGCAGTGGCTACCTTTGGCACTGTCGCATTCAAGATGCTGGAATGGCTTACACCGCAGGCGATTGAGGCCATGACGGACAAGTTCTCCGAGCTGGGTGGTCTTCGACAGAATACTAACAGTACTACCACTGATACTATTGCTGCTGCTGCCACTGCCGGCTCAGCCAGCACTGAGCAGGCTACAAGTTCGCAGACACGCCACTCCCAAACGCATCAGGCCGTACCTCCACCAGCCGCTCAACCTAAACGAAACAAGACTTCAAAGCCAGCTAGAACCTCGAGCCAAGATATAGTCGAACCACCAACACCGGCGAAGGATGTGTCATCCAGACCTAAGAGAAATTCCAAGCCGACTCTTCGTTCTTCTCCATCCAAATCCAACAACAGGAGGGCCATGGATCCTGTCGCCATTTCAGCAGGAAGCGAAGAGGCTAAGCCAACCTCACGACCTCCAAGTTTGAATGGCTTCTACCCCGACAAGTTGGCTCGCGCTGGCAAGACCTCGCCTGCCATCATTACTCGTGGTGTTCCAGAAATACCATCGAAGCCTGCCTTTTTTGAAAATTTGTCTGCTCCCACTCCCACTGCCCCATCGACCACGGTGGAAGATGTCGAATCAGGATCCTCTGATACGGAGACTATTGATGAGAGAGAGACGCCGAGTAGCACTCCTCCGGCCATCAAAAGTGAACATGTCGACACACAGACTAAGCCGAGGCCCATATCGCCGCTTCCGGAGGTAGATTTCCCCTCGGCCAAGTTTCTACTACCTCAATCTCTATCGGCTTTGAATGTCGAGCTTGTCGATTTTATATGTGATGTTTTTCAAGAGGATAATACATACGAACGCCATTTTTTCGGGCCTTTGGAATCTCATGCCTCATATCCCGTCCCCCAGAATCCATCAAGAAAGTTGGCTAGACGGCGATCAATATCCCGTACCACCTCCCCTAGTCAGTGGAAGGCCTTCAACGAACAGGCCCTCTTCACCGTCCTGAGTGACCCTCACTCCCTCGTTCGGTCCTTCTCCCGAGATGGCAAGCTGTATGACTCGCAGACGCTATTCTACTGCATGCTTCGGATGACTCGTGCTGCGCCAACCCTCGTCCTTCACAGCCTTTGGATGGCAGCCGAGTCTTTATTCACAACACCAAGGTCTTTTCAAGCCTCACAATCTCGTCCCTCGAGGACACTGCCAAAAGGCCGAAAACCGCTATCGGATTTCGAAGCCGGCTGCGTCGTATCAGTCTGTCTCCATGCTCTCGTTGCTGTGGCACCTTTCGTCTCAGACTCTAAGACTCTGTACGACATGTCGCGCATACGATCTACGGGGCTAACACTGGGCGGCAACAGCCTCTCCGCAAGGCAGCCGCAGGCCATATGTCTCGAGTATGAGGATGTCTTTTCAAACGACAACGCCATCAGACTGGCACGCCGTGTCTTCTCTGCCGTGTCTGCTCGTCGATCCCTAGCTACTTTGATGCGCATGGATGGCAAGACCAAGACCGGTCAGTTGGACATACTCCAGCCACTTCTCGGCCAGCTCGACCTTGTGCACTCAGGACCACTCCGAATTTTGGAGTTTGCGCAAGCCGAGCGTCTGTTGCACGAGACCCGCGTTCCTACTCTCTTGCTGGACTGGGCGAGGACGGTCCTCTATCACGAGTGGGATGGAAACCCCGAGGTTCTATGCGGCGGTGCCTTTCACGGGGCGCTGTCTTTAATTTCCACCATGTGTAAGTCATTTTTGTCATCCCCAGAGTCTCTTATGCACGCTAACAAGAACACAGACCAAAACAGATCCAGACTCCTCCTGGGAGACATTCAATTCCGGGCCGACTATTTCTCAGAACGCCTAGACACCATGGAGATGCCGGTAACATGGGCTGAATCCGACTCCCCGCGGAATAAGGGACACATGCTCGACTACCCCTATCTCTTCAGCCCGGAATGTCTCGTCACCTTCTTTAGATCCATCAACTTTGCAAAGATGAGCCGGATGTTCGAAGAGAGTAGCTCGCTCAAGACGAGAATGAGCGCTATTGTCGACCCTGGTAGTCTTGTTGCCAACCCTCACCATAAGATAGTGTTGCAGGATATGTTGAGGGTGGCATCGTCCAAGTACCTTGTGCTGGATATTGGTCGTGACAATGTCTTGAGAGATGCCTTTGATCAGCTGTGGAGGCGAGAACGACGCGAGCTTCTGCGTCCTCTCAAGGTCCACCTCGGCGAGCAGAGCGGAGAAGAAGGATTCGATTCGGGTGGCGTACAGCAGGAATTCTTCCGTGTAGCCATTGCCGAGTGTATGGACCCCAAATACGGTGCTTTCTCCATCGATGACCGAACGCGCATGGCATGGTTCGTTCCCGGCTCGGTTGTGGAGGAGTGGAAGTTTGAGTTGATGGGCGTTCTCGTATCCCTGGCGGTATACAACGGCCTTACACTTCCCGTCACCTTCCCCAGAGCTCTATACCGGAAATTACTAGGCGAGCCGGTGGAAGAGCTCTACCACATTGCAGACGGTTGGCCTGCACTAGCCAGTGGGTTAATGAGTCTCTTGGAGTGGAACGAGAAAGATGGCGCGGTGGAAGACATCTTTGCGCGGACTTATGAGTTCTCCGTGTCCAACATTGGGGGCAATGTAACACGAGAAATGACCAAGGATATGGTCCAGTGGCCGCAGAATCTCGACTGGCAAATGCGCGTCAACATTCCCGAAGAATCAGTCGACGAGCGAGAGGCGCCGCTCGTGACCAACGAAAACCGCGACCAGTATGTGAGCGACTACATCCGCTACCTAACTGACGTGTCTGTCAGACCGCAGTACGAGGCATTTGAGCGTGGCTTCAATAGCTGTCTCGAGTACAAGTCGCTCTCCCTGTTGAGCCCCCAGATTCTGCAGTCCCTTGTCGAGGGCGTGCAGGAGATTGACATTTCGGAGCTTCGACGATATACTCGTTACGTTGGGTGGGATGCATCCCACCACACGGTTCGAGACTTCTGGTCCATTGTTAAGCGCTATGATGATAGGATGAAGCGCAAGCTTTTGGAATTTGTCACCGCTTCGGACCGCGTCCCCGTCGGGGGCATGCGCAACCTGCAGTTTGTGGTGCAGAGAAACGGTGATGGTGAAGATAGTGGGAATCGTTTGCCCACGGCGTACACATGTTACGGGACGCTCCTTTTACCGGATTATAGGGATAAGGACATGTTGAGGCAGCGACTTAATATGGCGCTGGAAAATGCCCAGGGATTCGGCTTTGCATAAAAGGGGGGCAAGCCTCGACTCTTTTTTCATTTGTTTCAAGCGGGCTTTTCATTGCTGTTACTTTTATCTATACAAGCGTTCAAGTTTGGCAATTGGGATTAAAGCGATCATGAGGGTTTAGAATTTGTGCTGGAAGCAAGTTTATTGATTGCATTGGGTACTCGCGAGCTTCTATCTATACCTATCTATTATATACTCATTTGTATATATATACGCAGCCGGTCTGAGAAATATTCTTTTGTTCTTCTTTTTTTGGAAACGCTCTTTGCCGCTTACATGGACCAGACTGCACAATTTTTGTAATGTAACCAAACATATGACATTCTATTCACCTCATCTCATCTGTCTCACGTTTAGGTTGATTCTCTTGTTTTCCATCCAGCCCTTCCACTGATCAAACTCGCCATCTTCTCCGGCGGGCCAATTTGCTAGATAGTCGGGACATGTGCCCTTCATGACCTTTGGCACGCCGTGCCATGCGTAGCGCGACTCCTTGGTCATGTAGATGGCGTCTCCGGAGCGAAGTCTTAGTAGAAGATATTTCTTCTTCTCTTCGTCTTTGTCTTGTTCTGATTCGTGGTCTTGGTCTTGTTCGTCGTTGGCGCTGCGGCTGGGGGCAATCATGAAGAGACAGTCGCATCCAAAGCTTAAACTGACGAGACCTTTGTCAATCTCTTCACTGACGTCTCTATGCATCATCATCGTATCCCCCGGCGTGTAAAAATTGACAATAGCAGCCTGAGCAAGCGTCTCCGGAAACAAAGCCTTTAAAAACGAAGCCAAATCATCTGGGAAGCCAGGTGGAGGGGCTTCTGGATACACACGATTCGTCCAGTCATACTGTCCGCCAAGAGTGACCCAATGGAGACGCCGCTGGAGAACTTGCTTGATGGAAAGGGGGTTGTGGACGGCGGGATCCTTGGGGAGGAATGTTGGTGGAGAGTCTGGGGATAGGGAGAAGAAGGAGGATGAGGGGGGAGGGTAGGGGAGGGAGTAGTGGAGGTGGAGGTTTGTTTGGTGGGTTGGGTTGCTGAGGTCGCGGTGGATCATTGTGTTGAGGAGGTGGGTTTGGATGGAGGGGGGGAGGAGGGAGGGGAGGATGAGGAGGCCTGGGAATGAGTTTGTTAGTTTATTACAGTGGATGAATAGATGAGTTTGGAGGTATTGTAAATGTAAATCATGACTCGAGTAGTGCAGTAGAGAGACAAACCTGGAAGCAAAGGATGATATAAGATAGGAGCATCGCCATCATTAGCGGCCTCTTTCGCAAACTCGGGTCCCAAGTGAGAAAACGCCTCTGATATCTGCGATCGCGGGATATGTCCCGACACACAGAATCCGCTCTGCTCGATAGGAAGCCGGGGATCGTCGAGCGGTATCTCTTTGAGGAGGACGTTTTGGTCGAGGCGCGAAAAGTATTTCCATTCGGCCTTCATTTGGTTCGAGGGCTGCTCGTGGGCGTCGAGGTCGAGGGCGCCCGGGGCCATGATTTATATTTTGTGGAGGTTGTTGGTGTAAGTGCGTCTTGTGTGAAGATGATGGATGAGATGTGGGAGTGAGCGGGTGGGTGAGTGAGATTTGGAATGAGTTTGACTCTCACTCATGTGTTGAATGAATGAACATGATCTGATGCATTCATTTTGCCTACCCTAGGCGGATTTTTTGCTGTACCAGTTAGGTTAGTGTCTTGTGCTGATTTATTCGACACTGTGTTGGGCTAAATGGTACCCCATAGAATCATGATATTATCCCCAATGCTCTCTTTAAATTATTATAATACTGCAAACAGAAGTCTGAAAACTCTTGGAAATAAATGCCAGTATCTCATTTTATCAACTATATATCTATATTTGGTTCAAGCTATTATCTTGTTGACCTTCAATTCTTTATTCCGGTTCAGACAAGTCATAGTGGGGCCACCCTGTATTTTCACGCACACAGTCAAATAACTTCCAGGTTGCTTCAACCTCATCTCTCAAACAAGCTCAACGTCACTAAACAAACTCACACCAAACATTATTTTACAATGCCTCCATTAAAGCCAGCATCTTTACAGCGTATCTCACACTCACCTCGTCTCATCTTATATCCTCACTCTCAAGCATGTTTCAGCACATCTGTCCCACGATGGCCTCGCCTGCGACCTAGTGCAAGACCATCTCGCATCCTCGCCACCAGCAATGATACTCACATCAAAGAACTTGACTCAACACCATCACCATCACCATTAGCAACATCAGCACCTCTAAAAGCATCAAACACTACATCAACAACTTCTAAAACAACAGCACCTCATAAACCTACCCAACCAACCAAAACAACACCCACAATCCCAACCCCCCAAGAACCATCGCCATCACCATCATCCTCAAAACGCTCCGCCCCTCCCAACACAAAACCCCACAAAGAAACCCTCTTCACAAACACCCTCATCCGCCAATCCCCCTCCTCCCCCCTCATCACAACATCCACCACAAAACCCCAAGACGCCCAAATCGCCTCCGCTGCATCCTTCTTCCAACAGGGCTTCCAGTTCCTCTACTCCGCCGAATCCCTCCGCCACCACCCCAAAAACGAACACATCCCCGAAATCATCATCCTCGGCGCCTCAAACGTCGGAAAGTCCTCCTTCCTCAACGCCCTCGTCGGCAGGCCCGGCGCGGCGAGAGTCAGCGCCCGCCCAGGCAAAACCACGCTCATGAACGCTTTTGGTCTGGGCCCCCTCCCAAATATCCCAAAGGGTCTCGTCCGGCAGGGCGAGAAGCTTCCGCGGTATAGTCTTGTTCTCGTGGATACGCCGGGGTATGGCTTCAAGAGTCAGGCTAGCTGGGGGGATGCCGTGTGGAAGTACATCAAGGCACGGAAAATGCTGCGCGGTGCCGTAGTGCTGCTTTCTTCTGAAAAGAGGTTAATGGAGCAGGATAAGTGGCTGCTAAGGACACTGGCCGAGGCAAATACCAGAACGTTGGTGGTCTTGACAAAGGCTGACAAGGGGGGCGGCTCGTGGACTCAGCGATGCGGCGATATGGCCACACTAGTACGACAAGAGTTGCGGAAAATGTCACAATCTGTGGGTAATGGATGGGAAGAAGGATCGGGCTGGAACCCAGATATACACATCACTGCGGCGGGAATGGACAATGTGCCCAAGCTAGGGAGCGGAGGGGGCGTAGGAGGTGTCCGGACGAGTATCCTAGAAATGGCAGGCTTCGACTTTGATCTCAAAGAGAAAGAAGTGAAGAAGAAGGATGAGACGGTCACATACGGAGGACCAGTGGTTTCATTTGATGATATTAAATGGAAGACGGGGTGACTATGTATGACTATGGATGGCATGGGAGGTATCGAGTGTATTAGAAATTTGTACGCACATCAGCAAATATGATGCAAGGAAAATTTTGAGTTAAAAAGACGGGGTATGATGAGGGAATGGGGTAGATGGAGATGAAATAACGAAAAGAAGCCTCCCCAGATAACAATAATGGAACCCCAAGCTTGGTGATGGATGTAGCCAAAATACATAATGAAATAAAACGAAAAAGGGTGAACGGAAGAAAAGTTTAAAAAAGAAGAAGAAGAATATCCCAGCCATCACACAGATCGTCATCAATCTCCCTTAATCGACCTTGATGACTTGTTGGATTTGATTGACGCTGCGCCTGAGCGAGATTTTTTCAGCTTCTTCGTATCAAACAAGCTCTTGACCTTGCGCAGCCTCGCCCATCGTTCCTTGTCCTTTGCATCCCGCGTAGCTTCGTCATCCTCGTCATCGATGGCGGTCGAATCAATAGAGATATTCGGTGTGTGGTGCGCACGGGATGTCTGCTTGGCAGGCGTAGATGGATCTGTAGCTGCGCCTGCGGTTGGTTTCGCCTTTGGCTTGACTTGGCCTTCATATACTTTTCGCAGATCCGATTCATTCTTGATTGACTGTAGCAATATCTTCCATGCTGGCATATCGGCTGTATCGTTGCTCTGCGTGCTGTGCCCCCTACTCTGAGCGGCAGGATTCTTCCAGGGGCAGAAAAAGCGATGTTCTCGCTCGGGATCAAGATAGTCCATTGGTGCCGGCACAATAACCATTCCACTTTCGTCCACCTCTTTACTCTTAAACATCCATAGACCCAATCGTCGCTGACAGGTGTGACATGACGCGGTGTTGGGAACAGCGCCGATGCGTGTGTTGGTCAGGCCCTGCCAGCCCATAAGCGCCAGAGCAAGCGCAGGTCTATTGGGTGCATCTGTAGAAGCCTTCTCTCCAGTGAAAAAGTCGGGTGGGAGCTGTTCAATGACATTGCCCAAATTCATGTCTTCTGGAAGGTGAAGGTTGAATTCATATGGCAGAAATGTCTGCCGGACACAGAGCTCCTCATATCGCTTCTTCAGAGCTTCGATGGCGCCCTTTGCGCTCATGAATGACAGCCGAAGTAAGGAATCTTGGTAAAGCGATTAGTAAAAAGGACTGGCATAATGAACACAATAAGCTTACCATCACATCCCCGTCTCTTCCAGAGGCAATCTGACTGATGCGCACTAACGATCAACTCTGCATACTTGTCGACCAAAGCGGCTTCTGTTCATCACAAGTCAACTCCCGCTCTCATCAGAATTCAACATTAACATAACAAAACTCACCAACTTCAGCGGCCGTCAGCGCATCTCCCTCAGTTTCTCCGGCCTCCTTCTTCAACTTCACCACCAGCTCCTTGTGACACAGCAAACACCGCACCCTCTCCTTGCCCTGACATATCCATCCCCTCTTAGCCCACTCCACCTCGTTGATCTTATCAGGCTTTGGAGTCCAGTCGGTAATTTCCTGAAACGTCGCCAGCCTCTTCAGCAGCTCCTCCCTATCACCAGGAGAGTACCTCGCGGGCCCGTCCCTCCGAACTTTCGGAGTCGTGGCGTCAGATACCGTCCGCCTTATGGAGCTAGCCAGACTTGTGAGCCCCGATGAAACAGTGTTGTCCAGGCGCGGTGCGGTTGATTCGGGAAACCCCAGGCGGCGGCGCTTCTGAAGCAGCGCATCATAATCCAAGGGCTTGTGGCTGCCGCTGGCCACACGGTTTCCAAACATGGTTGCTGGAGAGTCGCCGTCTGTACTGGGTCGCGGACTACTTAGGCCCTGGAGCAAGGCGTTGAACTTGCGTTTGGTAGAATTTGTGCTCATGGTTGGTGAGCTTGGTGAGAATCGAGTGAGTGGTGAGTGACTCTGTGTGCGTTTGCGCTGCGCCAGGCCCGGTGCACCCAGCGATCCCGATGAAAACGCCAAGAAACAGTAAAGGAGATGTCCCAGGTAAGAAAAACGAGAGGCTGAGTCGATATTCCGTCTGCGGTTGAAGTTCTGCCCAGGGTCCGTCCCCTGATAGAAAACGGATGGGTATGAGAGAGAACCGAGCTCCTGGACGCGCTAGAGAAAACAAAAGAAATAAGGCGGATCCAAGGGGACGAGATTCGAACTATTGAAAGAAGAAAAAAAGAAAAGCAATAGAGAACCCCCAAATCCGTCAGCAAAAAGTGAAGCGCGCTCTCACGTGCGGAAATGCGCGGGGGTGTTGAAGGGCTCGAGATGCCCGTTGTTGTTTTGTTATCAATATCAAAATCCACCACAATCTGCGCTTTGACATCACTGAGGCCGTTGCGAACGTCAACAATTGTGCTGACTAACGGAGCGCGGCGCATCGTTAATCCCGCTTTGATCCCTGATAAGCGATAAGCTCCTCCACACCGCCCGTGCCCTTTTTGGCTTCCTGTTCCTGGGCGCGTGGCAGAAACTTGCGGCTAAATAATTTTTTTTTTTTCGACGGCTTCAAAGTTCTGCATAGAACAAAAGGCGAAAGTCGATAGCGATAGACGGAGCAATTAGACATTGCTTTTATTTTTTGCCCTGAAGTTCTGATTATCGCGATATTTAGTCTCAATCGAGATTTTACGATTGTGTGACGAATTATTCGGCTCTTTCTCACATGTCCAGCGCATCTGCAAAACCACCTGCCTGGCTCTTCTCCAACAACACCAACAACAACCCTACCGACAAGGGCCTCACAAGCACCTCTTCCGCAACCACCAGCACAAACGACGAAATGGTCAAGTCAAAACCTTCTGCCAGCAATGGCGTCGAGTCTCAATCTCAGCCTCCTGCGCAGCTGCTCGACCTCGTAGAGCAGTTCCTCTCCGATAATGCCTTCACCAGCGCCCTTAGCGCCTTCAAGAAGCAGCGATCCAAGAAGGGTTGGGGTGAGGCTTCTGAGGCCAGCAGTGGAAACACTCTTGTGAGTGTCTTCCAGTCCTGGGAGAACGCCGCCAAGGCCCCCGCCGACCGAGACGTCGACATGGAGGACTCGAGCAGCTCCAGCTCCAGCTCCAGCTCAGACAGCTCCAGCTCCAGCGAAAGCAGCGACAGCGAGAGTGAGGATGAAAAGCCTTCTTTCCGCGCAAAGTCTCCTCCCAAGGGCAACAAGAACTTGAAGCGCAAGGCTCCCCCAAGCTCCAGCTCCAGCTCCAGCTCCAGCTCCAGCTCCGACTCCTCGTCTGATTCCAGCTCCGATTCCAGCTCGGAGGACGAGAAGCCCAGCCCCAAGAAGCAAAAGGTCGCCGCTCCTCCCCCCGCCAAGAAGCAAAAGGTTGCCTCTCCTGCCAGCTCCGAGTCCGAGTCCGACTCTGACTCCTCCGACTCGAGCTCCGAGTCCAGCTCCGAGTCCAGCTCCTCAGATGAGAGCTCCAGCTCCGACGAAAGCTCCGACAGCGAGTCTGAAGTCGACGCCGCAGAGGCCGCCAAGGTGCCCCTCCCTGAATCCGACTCCGACTCCTCTTCATCTTCCTCCTCCTCAGACTCCGACTCGGATTCCGACGACGACAAGAAGAAGAAGACCACGAAGAAGACGAAGCCCGTCAACGGCGTCGTCAAGAAGGAACAATCCACCGACGAGTCCTCCCCCTCCGACTCCTCCGTCACAATCGACTCCCTGCCCAACCCCCCCTTGCCACCCAACCCGCGCGACAAGAAGGTCAAGGCCGAGCCCTTCTCGCGCATCCCCAAGGATATCAAGGTCGACCCCAAGTTTGCTTCCAACGAGTACGTCTCCATGAGCTACTCCCAGCGCGCCCACGAGGACCTCATTGTGACAAAGGGCAAGGGCTTCACCAAGGAGAAGAACAAGAAGAAGAGGGGCAACTTCCGCGCCGGTGTTATTGACATTGGCGAGAAGAAGAGCATCTACTTTGACGACTGATTGGGAAGAGAATGAGGGAAAAGTAAAGAAATGCGTAAATAGGACCTAGAAGATCTAGGTTGGGGGAAAAAGAGAAATTTGAGTCTCTGGGGGGTGCATTCAACAGCCGGTGTTTAAGGGCGGCGCCTTTGTCTGTTTTTCAAAAAGTCGTTTTTTTTTTATATTTTTAGTTATTCCATTTTCTAGATTCTCTTTTTATATAAATATTGTTAGAATATGCTTCATTTCCCTCTCATGGCCAGTTCGTTGTATTTTCCAAGTTTCTTGAATAGTAGAGGTATTCTGTATATAATCTCTTGCTATGATGATGATATATCAAGTCTGTTTATTTGCTCGCTTATTTCGTAATATGTCTATATAGACTGTATCCGTTGTATCCAATTCCAATACCCAATGCCTGCTAAGTGGTATATAACAATCGTAACGCCATTAGTTTATCCAGTACCTCGTCACGTAAATCCATCCTCTTTCGTGTAGACTCAATGTAATGCCAAAATCTCAAAGCCCGCCAAGATAATTAAAACGCAATAAAGCCAACCATATATGATCATTTCCTTCAAAACATAGCAGATTCCGTCGACTGCGAAATGCTTCTCTTTAAAACGTCGCCCTCGTCGTTCCCGTGCCCGTTCCAGCAACCTGAACCTCAGTTGCAGGCGCTCTCTGCGTTGCAGGGTCTCCTCCCTCTTTGCTCGCCTGCGTCATAATCTCATTCTTCCTTCTGACGGCCTCCCAGCCTCGATTACCTATCTTTGCATTATGCAGCGCCTCGCCGAGCCACTGCTGCCACTGAGGCGTGCCCGGTGCGGCACCGCTGCGCTCGACCCAGCCAATGGCTTTTGTCTCGCGTATAGCATACCATAAGGTCCGTGTGAAGCTCGGATGGCCCTCACGTTCATCATCCCGATCGGTAACGGAATCGGCATTCTGGCCGTCTTCCTCGGTGACGTCGTCCCAAGTATATCGCGACAGGTCCCAGAAATATGTCCGAGGAATCATGCCCAGACCCCAGTACAGCCCGTTGAGGACAATGTACGACCCTCCTATGAAGATTTGCGAGTTCCAAGTGCAGTTTCCGAGGAGCACGACACTAAACATGAGAAGAATCGTGCCGAGCGCCATGAAGAACCTGTAGGCTCTCTCGCCGACATAGTACTCGCACTCTTCAGTTCCAGAGTAAAGCTCGCGAGCAACGTCTTCCGGACAGCGAACTAGAACAAAGGCTCCTTCTCGGGTGCGTATCATGACATCGCCACGGGGTACGTCATTAGTGTGCCTGCGTTGCATGAGGATTGGCCGCCAGGAGGAAGCATAGCCGACGACGGTGGATGCCGAGGAGATGAGGGTGATGGCGATGATTGCAGTGCCGTCCTGCCATATGACGGCGGCAACGAGAATGGCGATGCTGAGAAAGAAGGAAAAGGCGGAGAGGATATGGAGAGGCGAGAGAAGTTTTGGAGGGACAATGGGCCGACCACCCGTCACGGCCATGGTTCCAGTCGAAAGCAGATCCTGAAATTTCTCGGTGGTGCGTCGGCGAAGCGGTGCAGGGTGACCGTTGATTTCAACCTCGGAGTTGAATCTCACCGTCGGAGTTCTTGACTGGGATTCAATGTCGACTTCGTGTGGCGGTCCGGCGATCTTTGGCGGCGTGACCCGACGATCCAACGCCTTTTCCGTCTCTTTGGCCCTGGAAAGGCCCCCCAAAGAAGCGTCTGGCACGCTCCGTTTATGAGCCCAAGGCACGTATCTACTAATGAAGCCCCGAAGACCATCTTGGTCCTGATGCTGGTGGTGATGCTGGTTCGCATTGGTAATCGGCGGCGGCACAGACGGCGCGTGCTGAATGTCCAGCACCATGAAGCTATACGGAGGCAAAGCATCCAGCGGCGTAATAATGTTGGCGAAGAATCCCACCGAATCCAGGATGGTGCCGCTGTAGACGCCTGCCATCTTGGCGTGAGTCTCGGGGAGTCGAGTTGGCCGCGATGGCTTCAGCAGGGCCTGGGGGGCGGGCAGCAGACGGGGCAGCATGCAGAGCAGCGAGGCGGTGATTGTCTGGGAGTGCTCAGCGATGGCGGACTCTCCGATGACGGCGAGAAGCGTGACGACGTCGAGGCGCCATGAGGGCTTGTCGTTGGGGAACCATTTCCAGCCGGGGTCGCCTGGATTGGACATTTGGCGGTGATGGTTCTGTTGGAGATGGGACGAAAATGAAGATGGTGATGGAGATAAAGAGGAAGATGTAGCTAATTGGTGAGATGAGATTGGATGCGACAGAAACTGGCGATGCTAGAACTAAATGATAATTATACGAGACGCAAATCAGACGAAGAAATCGACGATGCTTAGACGGGAAAAAAGACGATGACACGAGATGAAAGTGAGATGAACAAGGACAAGTTTATTTTTTCTCCGTCTGTGGTTCTATGTTGAAGAAAGCAAAGAAGCATGGATCAAGACCCTTGAAGGTAATGTTCGACAGGGCCATGTGATAGGCCATTCTTCAGCTGGCCGTTTTACCTAATGCTGCATGTTGCGAGCCGCACAGCTTTAGAGCGTGCAGGAGGGCTATGCTAGTGCAATAGTCTGGCTGGGACGGGCGGGCTGAGGCGAGACGCGTCATTATTTGATCGGCATTCTGGGGAATAAAATCGAATTAATATGTCTTGTATGTATGTAGTAAGATAGAGATGGACGAGAATAGATGTATGGATAGGTATAGAGTATAAAGTTGAGGTTTCAGGTTCAAGATAGAGTTGAGTCTATCACCAACTTTGGCAGGTAACTTTATTTTTCTTCTACAGGCGCTTCTAACTGACAACTTGCTAGACTATCCGTCCCGTACTTGACTATATTTAGAGGAGGTGGGCTCCCTCTAGGTATGTGTTAGTTCTTCAGTCTGTCAATCAATCAGAACTCAACTGCCAAGCCTCTCCCTTGACGAATTTGCCACAATCTGTGTGGATGGCAATCAATCCAGCTGTCAACCAACTACTACCGCTAGGACTCTATCATAACCTTCAAAGGGCCTCCATATCGATTTCTGCAAGGTGCTGACAATTACTTAGGTTGCTTTCTAAACCTTTTCGGTATAGCGCTTAGTTGGTCGGTTTGTTTCCGTCGGCCATGTTAATAATCTTTAATTGAAGAGTTGGCTACCTCCATGCTTTGCCTGCTACGGAGCACTTACCTGTATGTATATACATGGAGACACCAAAATATGCGGGCAGACACCGCTCCAAGATATTACTCAACACTTGCTTCCATCCAATTGCGCCCTAATCAAGTAGCGCTCCTCAACTTACCGCCATTATCCCCATTCCAAGCATGGACATGGACCATATGCATCTTTACCAAGCGGGCGTAAAGTACCGAACCTACTAGGTAGTTGTTGTTGCCTATGCACGCTGACAGACATACAAGTACAAACATATCCCAGCAAACATCAAATCATCAATCGTATCGTGTCATCCATCTGATAGTATACATATGTATGTGCAAAAAAAAGCAAGCAAATCTGATATCAACAAGCACAGAGTATCATGTCTACATAAAAAGCAACGAGCCCGACCTTCATCTCTTCGTAAACCGTCTAACCGGCTGGATGACCAGCAAACGCCTCTGCCTGCCATGCGACTCCCGGCATAGCCCCCTTTAGTCTTCAAACGGCAAGACAAATCCGCTCTAGAAACCGACCAAATCAACCAAAACGCCGCAATTCCCCCGCCCTTCTGCAAATGACAATCACGTAGTCAAATCTTGGCCACGTCCTTAATGAGGTCGCCATATGTTGTCTTTACCCACTTGAGGAACTCATTCCACTGTTGGCTCCACTCGTACTTCATATTCTCTCTCTCTTCTTCGTTTAAACACGCATGGTCGATGCTCCACATGGCAAGCTGCTTCCATCCAAACAACCCCATGTCTGCCTTGCCCACCATGACTTGGTAGAAGTCGTGTGAGAGCGAGGACCTGTTGTTTCCGTTAGCTGGACGTCTCATAAAACACACACATATATGAAGAAAGAAGAGTCGTGGCGTTGTGACAGCGTACCTGAAAAGCGCCCCATTATCAGAACTGACGGTGCAGTGCACGTTATTCGCCAGCAACTGATACATGGCATGCCCACCCACTCGCGGTGTAAGTCCCAGGATCTCGTTGGAAATTGGGCATAGTTCTAGGCATATTCCTTTGGCCTTCATTTGCTGCATCACATAGGGGTGTTTTGCCAGGGCGAAGCCATGGCCAATGCGCTTCGATCCCAGCAATAGAGCGTCAACCAGATTGCCGTCCGTGTCGGTGCCCATGTCCAGCGTTTCACCGCAGTGGAAAAGGAAGGGGATATCGAGGTTCTGCGCAGCGCACTGCCTTTTGAACTCTAGCAGCTCAGGAACAAATTCCTTGATCGGATGGCCCTTTGCCTCTTCGCCGACAAGGTCAAAGCCTGGAGGAAAAAAGAAATATGAGCGCTGCGTTCAGGAGTGAGGGTTGAACTCTCCAAATACTTACCTGCAATCCACTGTGGCCACCTCTTCTTAAACTCTATGCACTCTTTCAGAGCCACTACCACATTTTCCCGGTCCATTGAGCGCGGCGTGCAGTATATAACTTTGAGTCCTCCAAAGAACTGGCCCTTTTGAGCAACCTCTTTTTGAAACTCTTCCACCGCACTGATGATGATTTTCATGATGCCCTCGTTATTGATCATACCTTCGCCGTCGTCGGTATAGAGTTGATTTGTCTGCATGAAATTAGGCCGTATCTCGGCGTATTGGATATTATCTCGAACAAAATCTGCGAGGCACAATTTTGTATATTCGCGATACGCTGTCTGATAGTTGAAAAGACCCTTCATCATGCGTGTTCTGCCGTTGAACTTTTCCCAAGCACTGTACATGGAGGCGAAAAGCTGTTAGTCCAAAGAAAGAGGGAGAAGATGGGGGTGTCGAATCACACGAGAGTGACATGATAAACCAAGAATAAAGGGGGAGGCATAAAACTCACCCAGAAGCTGTCTGAAGGGGATGGTGGGTCTCTTGCTCCTCGAACAGGAGCTTATGCAGCAACCATTCATCAACAGTAGCCTTGTTATAATGGCTTGAGAACTGATTTCTAAAGTCTGAAAACTTCATCATATGGCCGCGGATATAGTCGACGGAAAATAGATTGCCGAGCTTATTATCCAATCTTTTCTGATTCATGATGGAAAACTGTATCTCGCACTTGTCAAAATTTTCATACTCATCCTCGTCCCCAGCCTTGTGGATAAGGGGAAGAGTACTTGAAACGAACATGCGATCCATGCCATTTGCAATGCCAAGCAGCACGTTGGGTGGCAAGCAGGCATTGAAGTGTATGTGCAGGTGGGCGCCCTTTGGTATCTTGGAGGCGATCTTGAACAGGTGTGTCTTGTTGATAACGTCGACGTTGCCGAGGAAGTGATCGCCTGCGAAGCGCTCATGCATCTGGCCTTGATACCCCCTTCTTTTGGGTTGGGAAGCGTAGATTTCTCTGTCGTCTCGCTCTCGTATCTTTCGAATAATGGCATCAACATCCATTTCCAGTTCACTGGCGCGAGAGCGGCACCGGGCATCAAACGATAGTTCCTGCTCTACGGCGAAGACGTGTTTTCGCAATTCGTTGTATTCCTCTGCACTCGGTACCGGTACTCTCTTTTCGGCGCCGGTAGTGTCGAGGTCCAGGGGCAGGCCGAGAGAGCCATTTTCGGCCCCGAGACGGCTCGTCTCAACTCCGCTCCGGCGCCTGTCAACTTCGGAGTCATGCGCCTTGATCAGCTCAAGCGCAGCGGCCTTGTCAAAGTCGCCGTCACTCTCGGAAGCATCACCTTTCTCGGGGGCGCCCCGTTGCCGAGGGTGCCCATCAGCGAGGTGCTTCGCGGTTTTGCTTTTTGGTGAGAACATGGTTAATCGTTTGCGACCCCGAACCCTGAGACGAATGCTGGAAAACTTGGAGCCCATGGACGAAGCCAGCGATGTCGGACAATTCGAAGAATCGCCGAAGCAAGAGCAATATAAAGGTGAGGAGGGATAGCGGGTGGTCAGGCTGGAAGCAGGGCTGAACTCTGGCATGAGGGGAACCATATGGTGAAATTGCCGGATCGTGTGTGGTGGGACAGGTGAACGGGGTAGCGAGCAGGCAGAGACCCCCTTTGTGATGGATGTCGCCTGGATCCTTTGTCCGTGATGAGCTTCACTGCCACGCTGCTTTGTTCTGCTTGGCTCCAGCGTCCTTTGTTCACGAGATGGAAGCGCTGGGGCTATATATCTCTGTTGCCTTTGATCTGTCTGACGCTGAAGAGAGTTAAGTCAGCTCGGGCAAGAGACGCCTATAATTAAACCCAAAAACCCAAGAACCCAATAATAAAAGCGAAACCCCAATCGCCTAACCGCCAGCACAACCCTCTGGCAGCCTAAAGAGAACAAAAGCCTCGAGAACACGAGGCTGAGGTAAGAAGCGAAAAGCAAAAGCAGCCAGCCCTCCAGGCTAAGAGCCGTCCAAATGCGCGTTGGTCACAGCCGGCGCTTGCAATGTCACGGGCCCAGCACTAAAGAGGCACGGATTCAGTCTTTCGGCCAGCGGACAAAGGCAAAGCCACAGCGCTGGGGCCCCGCTGACCTGACCTTTAACGGGCCTAGGCGCGCAGCACGGCAAAAGGCACAGCAGAGCACATGAAAGAAAAGGGCAAATTGACGTTGACATACCAGGTCTGAATTATCGGTGAATGAAATGAATGCGCTGGATCAACTTGGCGCAAGCCACTCGTCTGCCTGTCTGTTTGTTTGTCTGACCGTCTGTCTGTGCGCAGCTGAAAGAACCTTGGAAATGAAAGCTTCCAATGTTCTTTGTCTTGCTTGTCTGATTGGCCCCGGGCCAAGACCGCTCAGCTGCTTGGCTGTCGTCAGTCGAAACGAAATGGAAATCCAGGTGGAAACTCGTCTAACTACCTGGTAGACAATCTCAAGCGCTACTAGACCGAGTTACCGGGAAGCCGAGGCGGTGCGTGCAAGGGTTTGTCGGGGATCTGGCGGAGGAGAAGGAGGAGTCGAAGAATCATGGATGTTTTGTTGATGTTGCATCTCAGTCGCAGCAGAACTCTTTGTCGCGAACCGGCACCAGCACAGGCACGAGGCGCCAGGTACCTACTGCAACTGCCCAAATCGTGTCTGGTGACGTCTTTCGTCCTCGTACCTGGTACCTGCTAGGCGCCACTGTACCTGCGCGCGTGCACACCCGCGGCCACGGTGCCCATAGTGGCCATATGGCGACCCGCCGCTAAAACACCCCAGCCATCTTCTGCAGCGCTCAGGTCCTCAACCTTTTAGGCCTCCAGGGCGCTAACGGCCACCCGTCCCGTCCTGGTCCCTTGCAGCCTGAGCCTGAGCCCGGCGGTACCAGCTACATGTGCTTCATGCTGTACATGCAACCACTCCAGTCCTCTTCCAGTTATCGGAAACAGCCTTGCAAGCAGCCTGAATCCTCTATCGCTCCAACTGCCCCAAATTGCAATCTGCCAACATTCAACACCATGAGATCCGGCTGCAGGCTTCCGACTGGGCTTTTTCTTTTTCCCCAGTCTTATTTCCTTCTCCCGCCGTGGATGAATGTTCCGGCGATTGCCAATTCCGGCTACTTGGTCCTTCGCTGCGCCAATCTAGACGCCTGGATGAAACTTCCATGATGGGGGTACCTTGCATGCCAACAACATGCCAACAACCTGCCAGCATGCAATCATACATACCTACATACCCCATGCTGCCAATCCTACTAACCCATATACACTTAGTCTTCAATGTTGGCATTAATGTATTTAGACGGATGACAGCAGCCCATCATGGTGATACTCACCGGGTGATACCAGCAGCTCGGAACAGCCACTCGCGTAGGACTTGGCTGTTCACAGCCACGACTTAGTAGTATATCCATTTCCCCTTTCACCTTCACCGCTTACACCGTCTCTCCTTACATGGACTCACGCTGTCATAGTGTCATAGTATCAGCGTCCTGCGAGGCTAAATAAGGGGCTCCAAAAGCCTGATGTGTTGTCCCTCCGAGTGGTGATGGCTTCACGAGACTGCCCCGTCTCATGATCGAGAACTAGGTACGTGGGCAATGGATTCACCAGGTGTTCCCTCACAGGTGCCTGACCGAGGTGTAATAGCTTGTACACCTGTCACTTCACCAAGCTTGCCAACGCATCTCCTTCCCATTTCAACTCCTGGTGAATTCTCGTCCACTTATCACTTAGTTCAACTCATTGCCTAGCCTTTTAGTGCCCTTGGGCAGCTTGGCTAGTCCAATATCACCAAATCTGCACGCCCATCTTACATCCTCGGCATTAATTCCCAATGTTCCGCCCCTGTCATCCAAGATGATCAAAAAAAGAGAAAAATAAGGACCCCAGGATTATAATCAGAGCATCACTCATTTCCATCTTTATCTTACAACCAACCAACAACAAAAAATGCATTAAAAGCAAAAAAGATAGTAGGGTCTTCGCCCGAGGGGGGGGTCGAACCCCCAACCTTGCGGTTAAAAGCCGCACGCTCTAGCCAATTGAGCTACCCGGGCACTACTGGCGGATTCATGGCCATCAAGCCAATTATCAACCCCCCAATTCATCCCGCATGACTTGCACATCCAACGTAACTCCTTCACACGATTTCGTCATTTCACAGCATTCAACGTTCTCATGTTCTTCTTCCTTTTAGGCAACACCCGCGCATGAACAAGAAATACCCACTAGATTAAAGCAACCCAGATTACATAGCCTCGCTCTTTTGGACACTCTCAAAAATGACCCCATCTATCCCCCCCTTTCTAGGCAGAGGTCCCATATGGATCTTATTGTGTGGCTTATACACGAGGGCCCCAGTCAGCCAAGGCTTTGGCGCATAGATTAGATGAGTGAAGGACTTCCCTTTTTGGGGGCTTTCTAACAACATTTGCAATGTATCAAATACAATTTATTGATTGGGCTATCAATATCATAAGTAGGCATAGATTGAAGGCATAAGCAGGATTAGTGGCTTTGCTCTTCATTGTTCCTCAGATCAATACAGATAGCATAGGGATTGCTCTTGCGCTTCACGCGGCTGTGCTAAAGCTTCTCACAAATTTTAGCCAACGGCGATTGGCTCATCATCGCAAGATATGTAATTTTTCAACATGTCATATCACTGCGCTACCCCAGATATGAGAGGGCGATGAAGCTCGGGTTGGCGGAAAGCCGAGCAGTCTCTATGCCCAATCCGATGTCAATATCTCTTTTTACGGGATACGGTGTTAATGAACGAATAGGATCTATATCTTGCAACGGATAATTTTTTTGCGATGCCATTATTGGGCGAAGAATATAATTTGGCATGGTCCACAGCCTGAGATGTTAGCTCAGCTATATCAAGTTTCTTCGCCCTGACTTTCTCCAGCGAGTCGCGCATGTCACTCTCATCTTCACATTGATATGGTGACATGGAAAGTGCTGAGTGTCAGTCGACTGGAGCTAGGCGTTAATAATAGGCGCCATGCAGACGTGAGCCTCAGAGGCTGATTAGATGCTACATAAGCAACGAGTTGGGCGTGAAAAGAGCTAATATGATCTCACTGGTGGCTTTCAAAACCAAATATATATTAATGACTACGGTTTGATTCAAATAGCCGATCAAGGTCACGTCGTCCTTGTTCGAGCGTATTGATATCCTTGAGAAGTTTTGCTTGTAAAATAGACGGCTCGCAAAATATCCCTAACACTTCCGTTCGAGACACCATCTCCATGGAACTGGATAATGAGGCTATTCCTGCCTAGCTATCCACGACCCCAGGAATATTCTTCCTTGAGGTTCTTATTACTGTCTATTGGGTGCCCAAATTCATTGTTATGAAGCTGCCACCGAATTGTCACCGAAATGCAACTGCATGAATGTAGCGCCCAATGAATAGGCGACACATGCTTTGTTATTCGTCTTGTGATGTTTGATTAACTAGATTGATGCCCAACTTTGAAACCCAATATGCGGATGAGGGCTGCCTGTTCCGGCCAGTTACTATATACATGTATTTTTGGAGGCGGCGTAGGTACGCATTTCTTGACAATATGTATCCTATATGTAATTGCGACGCACCCCGAGAACTTGAAAGGGGATTTTTGAGGATATTTTAACTCTTTCTTCTGGCATGTCATTCTTTTTTGTTTCATCTATGTTGCTTACATGGCTAAAGTTGTGAAGGCCAGTGAAGTCGCCGTTGCCCGGCGCGAGGCTGCAAGACGCCTGCAGCAAGATCTCAAACTAAGCCTGGGCCAAGGTCAGAGCCTTCCCGATATGCTGATGATGGCGCCGCTAGCCATCAATCTGCTCGGACAGATCAAGCTTCTAGCTTTCTCAGATAAAGCATTGTGCATCCACTTGGAGGAGCCTAGGAGTGGTTTTCAACATTTACAGTAAACATGACCGCCCTAATCCACGGTCTCTTGCATTCACTCGTCAATATTGCTAACGCTTTTCTTAGACGAAAAATCCTCTCAAGTGCCATGATCCAAATTGTTGATCAATCTGCCGACGCATTTGACTCCGCGGAGAAGAACATGCGCGCCATCAGAATGCAGACAAATGTCATGTTCGGGAAGACTGGCCATGTGAGCAAGCGTTTGGAGACTTGCATTTAGCCGCCATGACTGACTTCGTTATTGTAGGTCCAAACAATTCTTATGTGTCTACAAGATCCGCGATTGGCTAAGAGAAACCTTCTCAATACCATGAGCAGATTTCAAGAAGATATGGAGACATGCGCCAAACGGGCACAAGACACCGAGGCAAAATTTGACGCCCTTGTCAAATGTGCTGGCGAACTCAGCTTAGCTATGGCAGATGGGATGGGTACGAACTCTCCAAGCCTTGTCCTAAGATGTACGTTTACTTACCAGCTGGCTTTCAGCAATGGCGGAATTGGAAAAGGTCAGGATAGCACAGAAGGAAATGGCAGCCAACGCACTAAAGGAGTGTCAGAATAGCTGCCTCGCTCTTCTCGAGGCTCAAATTCAAGATGCTCAATCCGAGTTTACGCAAGCCAGAGGCCAATATCAAAAGACTGCTGCTAAAGGTGGTAAGTGCTAGCCTCAACGCTTCTCACTCGGCCACATCCTATTCCAAATACTTCAAATGCTGAAACACACAGATTTCATAGAAATCTCGGCTCTGGCCATGGAAGTTGCCATTGGCAGTGGGAGTAGTGTCAACGGTCTCGTCAACGCAACTATAAATATTTTCAAGGAGACACCGAAAGTCGCCATTGAGACCGTGAAAGCCGCTAGTGAGGCTGTGAAAACCGTTACTCAATGGACTCCTATCAAAATCTACAATACGCCACCAGCAGCCGCGTCAATCCCTACAACTGCGAGGCCGATCGAACAGAATGCGGTCCCTAGCCAGCAACCAGCTACTCTGGGAATTGACCCCGCTCTCTTTGCAGCTGAGCAGATCGAAACGCAGTTACTTAACCTCGATAGGCTACTAAACGAAGACCTGCTAGCCATCGTTGAAGATGGTGGATTTGAGATTACAGCCTGTGCTCAACGGCTTGGCGATTTGAAGACAGGGCTGGGAGAATTCCCTAGCAAACACACGTTGAGCGCCCGAGCCATCTTAAATGAAGCACTCGATGTCACGACGGCAATCTTAGCAAAAGGCAAGACAGATAAGTCGAGGGGGGACCACGACGAATGGAGTAAGAAGATTAATTTCTGGAATAATACCACGAGCTCCCTCTTGAACAGAGCAACGAAACTTCGATCATTCGCAGCCTCCCAGCCCGGTCAAGGATTTGGAGGCTCCATGGACTCGGCAGCCCTGAACGTACCACCGAGCAATTCGAATTACTCAAAGTTCCTCCGCCAACGGCACCAGAAACTCCTCATAACCAGAGCCGCTATGAACGAAGCTCGTAACAATCTCGAAAGGGCGGTTCAGAAGCAACTTCAAGTAACAAATCGAACCACCGAGAACGCGCGGGCGCTGAAGGAGCTCGAATTCAAGGAAGCCACAATGGAGGATACGAAGAAGATTCTGCGCAAGTCGATTGATATCATGACAGCAATGCAAGACCAAGTACGACAGTTGACGGGCTTCTTCAACGCGCTGGCCAATATCATCTCCATTGTCTGCAAGGGCCACGCTGAGCAGTACCTCCAGACGATCAAAGCGGGTATCACAAAGCCAGGAGACCAGTTTACCCTTGCTTATAGTGAGGCGCAGCTTCAGATGATCCGCGAGAGTGTCATCACTCTGCGTGGCCACTTCAGCTTTGTGGTGCACTCGGTCGATATGTACCAGGAGATTGCTACGACACATATCAACCCTTGCATCCGCCTAGTTGCCAACCTACCTTTGAGTGCCGACTCTAACGAGCAGAAAAAAGCAAAAACATTTCTCGAGAAGAGAACAGAGGAGAGCTCCAAGGCCATACAGAAGCTCGCCAAGCAGGAGCTAGAAGCTTACCATCGAGACTTTGAGAAACGAATACAAGAGATCGAGGAAGAGATGGCGGCCCTTGGCCTTCCGGCTGCAGTAGAAGACGAAGAGAATCTCAAGGCAATTGAAGACGGCGTGAAAGAGTCAGGGGAGAAGATTTCAGAAGATCTTGAAGAGATGGATAACCTTTTAAACATGGAAATTTTAGACGATCTCTAGGTCAATGAAAATCCAATTGTCGTTGAGGATGCTTCTATGAGTTATATATACGTGGATGCTGAGGTCTAAACCACCGAATAGAACTGCAAGTATATAATAAACCGCCTAATGTATTTTTTTCTCCCATCTGAAGTCTCTGCCCATGAGCTCGATAAAGGTTCGGTCTTAAAAGTGGCACTGAGCTGCCAACAACTCCATAGTTCGATACTGGGGTGTAAGCAGTGAAACATACATACACAAATTTAATGAATATTATGGAATGCTGGATGTAGGTTATCGGCTAACAGCAACCCTAACCTATTCACATGGGGCAAATACTGCTTTTGATAACATGCTTACATGTATTTACGTATGACTAGAAGAAGCCGAAGTCAGTGAAATACTATACGTATGTACTATTGAGAAAGGGGTACCCGGCAATTGACGGTCAGAGTATCATCAAATCTGGGGCACGGTGGATGCAGAACGTTACAGTACCATGAGGCAAGAACGCTAGTTCCATTCGGTAAAAACCCTGCAAATACCTGATCTGTCTTAGAATCTCGCTCCCATCGCTGTTCAGCGAGCGAAATGTACGGAATATTCTCACTCTATTCCCTGTATTACTGGGAGCCCTTGCATTACCAGTGCTTCTAGAATCTGGATCAGCCAATGTCTAGTCTTTAACCCAGGTAATGAATCATAATGATTCCCGGCATATGGTAGAGTTTGTGCAGCATCTAACTTTATCTGTGAGAGATCTTATATGTGATAGGAATAGTAATAATAACTTTTGCGTAAACTAGGGGATCTTGAAATATCTATATAAATGAATGATGTGTCTCTTTTTCCATCTGCTCTCTCTGTCATTACACACATCAATTCGTTCATTCGTTCATATTTCATCCACGGTTTACGATGGTCGCTCGTAAGAATCTCTTCACGTCACTTGGAGCTGCCGTTCTGGCAGGCTTAGTACAGAATGCTGAGGCAGATTGCAAATGTGTAAGTGCATATCTTGTTCACTCATCTCCCTGTGTGAATCGATATATTCGGTTGAGAAGCTTCAATGCCTAATTTGGTGCGCTACATCTAGTTTCCTGGTGATTCTTGCTGGCCATCTGATGCGGCGTGGGCGGCTTTGAACAAGACGACTTCGGGGAATCTGATTAGGAATGTTCCAGTCGCCGCACCATGCTACCCAGGCGCCCATCAAGACGATGCTGCTTGCACCGATATCAAGGCAAACTGGGCCAACTCGGTCTTCCAGGCCAAATTCCCCACGGGATATGACTTCCCCCACACATGGGCTTGCGATCTCCCTGGGCGAAACTCGTCATCATGCTCGATGGGCGAGTCTGCGACCTACAGCATCAATGCCACCACCCCCGAAGCCATCAGCGCTGGGTTGAAATTTGCCAAAGAGTACAACATCCGCGTTACGATTAAGAACACGGGGCACGATTTTCTCGGTCGATCCGCCGGGGCCGGCAGTCTGGAAATCTGGACCCGTTACCTACGCCCTTCCATCCAACCTCCTATTGTCTTCCACGATGTCTATACTCCAACGCAGTCTTGTGCAGCTGTCCAGAAGGGCGGCAGTTCTTACTGGGGCGGCAGCTCAGTGCAGCTTGATGGTATGGTCACATTTGACGACGTCTACCCGCAGGCACACCAGAAAGGTGTCGTGGTCGTTGGCGGGACCTGCCACTCTGTTGGAATGACGGGTGGTTATCTCCAGGGCGGCGGACATGGTGCTGCTATGCATCAGTACGGCCTGGGTACAGACCAGGTCCTGGAATATAACGTGGTTCTTGCCAATGGCTCTCAAGTCCTGGCAAGTCCTTGCTCCAACCCAGACCTGTTCCAAGCTCTCCGCGGCGGCGGGCCAGGCACGTATGGCGTTGTCACAAGCGCTACTGTGCGGACTTACCCCGACACGCCCATGGTTGGTGTTGTGCTGCTCATGTCGCCACAAACGGGCGTGGATGACGTGGAGACGTTTCTCGACGCCGTGACAGTCTGGTATCAGCAGACGCCGGCCCTCCTCGCCGGTGGTGTGCAAGGCTACGCAGCCTGGGTGGCGTGGGATGGCAAGTCGTCCCTGGCGCCGCCATCACGCATGCTGGAGATGATTACTGGTGTTTTCAACCAAACCGTGGAGCAAGTGCAGTCGACGATGGCCCCAGTTATGGCTAATCTAGCCCCGTATAAGTCGCGAGGCCTCGACGTTACTCTGCAGCTTATTCCTTTCCCTGATTACTTTAGCTACACATCGGCATTGCAGAACAACTCCATGGCAATCGGCGGGGGCATTCTCATGTCATCGCGATTCTACGAGCAAAAGCATCTCACTGCTGCCAATACAGCCGCGATCCGACAGATGGTCAATGCTACCGCAGGTCTCCCTGGCCAGAACACCTCCGTTGTTGTTGATATCACCGGTGGTGGTGCTGTGGTCAACGCTCCGCCGCTCACAGGCGTGAACCCTGCCTACCGCCGCGCGCTCCTTACTAATATTGTGGCCCGTAACTGGGATGATGTTACGCCGTATGCAGATATCGCTGAGGCGCGGGACGACATTACATTTAATAAAGGCAAAGCTCAGGAGGTTTTTGCGCCGAGCACGGGCTCGTACATGAACGAGGGCAACTATCTCGATCCCAACTATCTATCTAATTTCTATGGAGACGCGCTGCCTACGCTTGCGGCTATCAAGCAAAAGTACGATCCGACAGGCTTGTTTTACTGTCAGACATGTGTTGGGTCTGATAGTTGGGCTCAGCAGCCAGATGGACATCTTTGCAGAGCTTAGACGCCAAATATTGGTATTTTAGACAATGTGGCAATGGAAATTATAGACATAGACAGAGATATAATGGAAAGGGATGTTTCTACCTGTTCAAGTTAGGTACTATAGGTAGGACTTTTGTTACGTTCTATCAAGTGTAGTTTATTACCTTACACTATTTAATATAAATCAGTTCGTTACACCCTTCGGCATGGTGCACCAAATTCACTGTACAAAGGGGACATGGCAATTCAATCAATAGCATCCTTTGGTCTGTGCGCTTAAAAGTCCTCAACTATATCCCTTTTGTCTTTGCGGGCTATGAATAAGTAATCACCTCAACTACACTATTTCAATTTTGTTTCATCAAGGGGTTTAAGATAACAAACAAATACGGCTCAATCAGTAGTAATTCGACCCTCCGCCTGTGCCTGAAATAAAAACAACCAAGACAGTGGTATATCTACATCCCAATGTTATCCTTATGAATCATGTGTAGCCATGAGCAAGTGAATTGGGACAAGAGAACTCACGTTGCGCCAGCTATGATCAAGTCAATAGCTCTGATTTTAATAAGACAAGATAGAGCGGCGATAAACCCAGTTGTCGTAAAGACAACAATAACCAACCTAGCCGTCAAATCGTCTATAAAGTTGCAGATAATAACGGGAGTGAGAAGGAGGACTGTGACGAGAGGCACTAGAAAGACTCGCACTGCTCTCTGTATTAATGATGGCGGGAAGATGTATATGTCTGATTCTTGCGAGTTTTCAGCCTTGGCGAACCATTTGTTGCAGTAAAGGGCGATATATTCCGCCAAAGTCTCTAGCCATGAAGTTATATCATCCTCTGGTGCAGCCAGAGAGAAAATATCTTCCTGATGCTCCAAATAAGCCGTTTCAGCCCGTGCTATCGAGCCTTTGCTTTCGACCCAGTTACAGAGATTTGACACAGGGCGGGACGGGGCGGTGCTGAGAGTTAGAGCTCGCTGGTGTCGTTCTAAAAATGCGTCTATGAAGCTGTCAGTCATCTTAATGAGCCTTGAGAGAGCAGTAAGTACCGTAGTCGGCCAGAGCATTGTCGATCTCTGTGAGGACCTCCCGTCTGTCTTCGTTTTTATCCACCCGGCAGCTGCCTAATGATAACATGGCTTTCTCATTGCGATCAATTTTCTCCAGTTGGCGTTCGAGGAGAGTTAGCCTGTCTTGCTTAAGGAGAAGCAAGCGTGTGCGCAACGTGGAAAATCGGCGGCAGATGTGGAATGAATCGTGAGAGGCGACCAGGGCCGAGAACTGAGGGTATCCTGGGGGAAAATCTTCGACTATGGATAGTCAGTCATATCGCAGGTATCTTGATCGCCGGAATTCTATACTCTGCCTGGTCGTCTGCCTTGGAGTCATCTCGCAGGCGTCTTTGGTGGCAGTGCCAGCCTTGGTCCATGTTTTGATCCATGATGATAGCCAATTGAAGTACCTAATGTGTCTATTTGGCCTGGAGGACGGTCCGCCTCGCTCACTTTGTTCGCCTAGTTCAGGGTCTCTTTTGGATGATTCCATGGCGGTTTCAAATGGATGAGTAAAGCGCAAAACATTGCCTGGGGCAGATGCTTCAGGCAGCAGGCGTTGGGAGATATAAGGCACGGATATATAAAGTGGGACGGGCAGTGCCTTGCATACTGCCGCCCAACTGCCTTTGCTACTTCTCAATTTTTCATCTCGAGCACTACAGCAGCTTATAGGATCTGCAGTTGTATTAGCTAGCAGTTACCATGAACTCAACCAAAGAGTAAGACTACAGGTATCCTGCATAGGCTAAGCACTAGCCTAACATTCTTTGCAGATCGATTTCTGTTCCTGAGTTTACATTCCCTCACGATGGCGGTCGCCCATTCATTAAGAAGTCCTCCTCTGTAAGAAAAACTACTTGAATTTCTATATCACGCTCCGTATATCCCTAACCAGGAGAAGCCACCTAAATTCCGACCAAATGATCAAGTCCTCCTTTATAATTCCAAACTCAAAGAGTGGACTGGTCCCTATCTGGTAGCTCATCTTGAACACAGAATGTATAAACTCTGCAATGAGCAGCAGCAAGAAGTGAATGATGGCCAGTGGGTTGCAGAAGCAGCCCTGAAGCTGTTTGAATAGAGAGTCCATGTACCTGTATGTAGCCTGCTAGGTACCACGATGAATAGGAACAGCACAAAAGTTACTTGAATCCATAAAATCAACATTTCCAGCAAGTTTTTAAGTCATTCTTGTTTTGATGATGAAGTTTTGTGTAGCCCATCTCTCATACCCCGTATTATGGCCGCTTGGGGATCCTGTTAAGCCTGTGTTAAGCGCTAATAATCCATCGCGAGCCTCGTCGTGTTGTCCACGATAGTGTGATCTATAAAGAGGAATCTCAGGTAGTATCATGGACGGAAAAGATGTTGCCTTGCTAGTGATAAAGACCTTGATTATATCTTCGCAGCACCGCGTGCCTTTTATTTGAAGAAGTTCGGGGACCTTCATAACTAGCGGCAGAACCGCCTTACTGTTAGGCTCCAGAACCCAAAAGCCATTGTGGCCCAACTCTGAGAGAAGGTTTTTGATTTTCCATGATGGAGTGAAATTGAAAAGAGTAAAGTATAAGGCAGTCTTGCCTTTATTCTCAATCTCAAGCTGCCAGGTACCACCATGTTCAACGTCAAAGACACTTGAGATGCTCGGCTCTTCGTCGCAGACGTAGGAAACAAGCGAGAACAGCATTTCAAAGGAGGTATCGGGTGTCCGATTCTCGATACCCTCGGCATACTTGAACTTGGAAAGGTGCTGTAGGGTGTCCATCAGTCGCTGTTCCGCCCCTTGAGCACCGGCCGGTATGGATGGTAGATTGGCAATGGTCCCTCCTAATCCGTCGAGTATTTCATAGTGTCCTTGATCATTGAAGACAACGTTAAACATGCATGCCTCGCCGTCGTCATCGGAGATGCATAAGTGCAGGTAGCTCTGGTCTTCCAGGGTTTTCGCCTGGTGGACTCGATCATAGACGTTTGCCGGCAGCCGTACTGAAATCTTGCGCTGCGAGAGAGATGTGAGTAGTTTCGCGTGCCAGCCCGTACCGATCTCTTTCTTGGTTGTTTCCGGTTCGACATTCGTCAAATCCGAGGTCAGGCAGCGGACGGTGTCGACTCGGGCCGTGACTGATGTGTCACCCACCTGGTTAGCAGAGTCTCCCAGCCACTCAGGCGGGTGTAGCTTATAAATATCACCCGTGTGAACGCCGTGGGCCTCTCCCGCATCCAAGCATAAGCTATTATTCTTTGTGTACACGTAGGCGAACGGTCTGCTAGATGCAATAGCAGGACCGCCGAAAAACGAAAAGTTTTTATTTCCATAGCGCATTGGCGTTTGGCGTGGCCAAGAAGCGTGGAATCTGATCCGCATGTACTCGTAGATAGACTCGTGGTTAATATCTACGCCACGTTTCCTTAGGGCAGATAGCGCTTCCACGAGGAAGTAGCTGAGAGCTCCTCTTCGTTCTCCGGTGCTGAGTTCGAGCTCGTGTGCGATTTCGTGAGGGCCACACGCAGATAGGATCGTATAGTCTTTCGGATCAACAAGCCACTGATTTAGTAATGTATAGCTGCGAAGAGGATAGTCTCCATCGTGAGAACCGAAGTCGTCCTGATGTTCTGGCGAAGTGGCAGCTTCGACAGTAGGGTTGTACTTGACAGACCGAATACCTACCCCTCGAACGTTGCCGGTTCTCAAGATGCTTCCCGAGAAGCAGCAGTCCAGAACGACGGTGACAATGAGTCCCCGGTCGGCCATCTTCTTAAAGCAGCTAGCCAGAATATCTCCTTTAAAATAACTTGTGCCATGCTCATTATTCTCGAAGAGAACTAGGGCCAAGTCCTCCGACTGATTAGCAGATTTAGCACTGCTATTTTGACGCATACCATGCCCTGAATAATGTATATAAACAAGGTCGCCTTTTTTTCCGGAGTCAATCACTCTCTTCAGGCTCTTAATTACGTTCGACCGTGTTGGCCAGGAGTCTTGAGCCTCTGAGGGAAGTTGAGAAGATGAATCGAGAGATGCTGACGCAGTGAGCATCGTAATGTCTACAGGGTCAAGCCCTGACTCTAGATACTCCTTCATCTTCGATACATCTCTTACACAACCCCGAAGGCATTCTCCTTGTCTATAATAGTCAAGCCCGACTAAAATAGCCCAGCGCTTCGTGGGAAAAGATAGGATATGTGCCATATTTAACAGCCGTTAAACAGATTAAGAATGTGATAAAATATGGCTGGTAGGCACTGTAGACTGCTTAATATATAGAATTTTCTATTGTGTGAGTATGTTAATGAAAGTTGCCAAGGGTCTAGTTGAAGGTAGCATGGGACGTCATATATGTAGCGGAGTGGGAGGTATAGCAATCCGCCTTGTTGGGCATTGATAGAATGCCTACTAGGTACCTATCTACATTTACATGTAGTGAAGCTCACAAAAGCATGCATGTACATGTACATATATGGCGGAGGGGAAGGCACAGTGCAGCTTCGCCTCGTTGGGCATTAATAGAACATCCAATTAAGCCCGCAGAAGCATACCATATGATATGCAGCTGGGGCAGCCTCGCCTTCATGCTGCTAGACATTGATAAAACAGCCTATAAGACTCGTAGGAGTACATTAGTTGCAGGCGGTAAAGAGATTCGACTTGCTGGGGTGGCTCTTAGGCAGTAGCGCTGCCGCGGTGTAACCTCAATGTAAATGTCCTTATAGCGGGGGATTCGCAGTTTCCATCCTTCTCATCTCTCAACGCTGTAGTATTTTTATTATTATGGAGGAATTTCGCATCGATGCCAAGTTGCTATCCTCCCTTCATGGAGCGAGCGAGGAAGACCTCCAGGCCCTTGCAGAGGCTCATGCTGCTCTTTCGGATGATGACCAGATCGAGCTATATATCTACCTTTGCTTCTTGATCTTCCGGAAATCACACAATGCACGAAGCCTTAAACACGCACTACAACGAGCTGAGAGATGGGTCTCGGCGACAGCTACAAGGCATCCAGATTACAAGCGGCGATGTAGCATCTTGAAAAAAGTAGCTGTCTGTGCAGAGGAAGGTATCGAAGCCGTATTAAATGCTACAAACTTGTAAGTTGTATTGCGTTGAGCCTACGGCACTCAACATAGGGAAAATATAGGCAAAACACTAACACACTGCAGAAATAGTGAAGCAATAAAACTAGTAACAGATTTTCATCGCACCGGCCGCTTTGAATATTTAAATGGAGCTATTAAGAGTATGGATCTGGCAATCAGTAAGGCGGGGAAACATAGAACATCTTCCATGTTGAATAATTTTGGAAATATGCTTGGTATGCGATATAAGCAGACGGCATCAATGGGTGACCTCGATCGAGCAGTTAGCATTACCAGCGAGGCGGTTGATGCTACGCCTTCCAATCATCCGGAGCGCGCCGCCTATTTAATCGACCTTGGACATATGCTTAGCATGCGATATAAGCAGACGGCATCAATGGATGACCTAAATCGAGCAGTTAGCATTGCCAGAGTTGCAGTGGATGCTACACCTCCCAACCATCCGGGTCGCGCTGGTCGTTTAAGCAACCTTGGAAATATGCTTAGTATGCGATATAAGCAGACAGCATCAATGAATGACCTAAATCGAGCAGTTAGCATTGCCAGAGAGGCAGTTGCTGCTACGCCTTCAAACCATCCGGGTCTCCATGTCCGTTTAAGCAACCTTCAAGATATGCTTAGAAAGCGACCTGAGCAAATAAGACCAATAGACGACCCCAATCGCGCAGCTAGCATTGCCGTGAACAGGCACCTCCGCTTACTGGGCACGCCGGCAACAACAAGAAAGTGGCGGGGAAGTATGAAATACCTTGATACCCGAACGAGAAACGTCAATGACGTGGAAAGCCTCATCTCTGGAGCTCCTGTGGACGATGTAGGATCTGGGAAATACGACTCTGGGGGCTGGGATGTGGATTCGGAAAAGAGTGAAAAGGGTGCCGACTTCGAAGAAACAGACTTGGAAAGAAAGCCCGATCAGCTCGATGCGATCGAATTGGAAGCTGAAAACGTTGATTGGGATAGAAATACCGTGGAGACCACTCAGTCTTTGACTTTCGACCATGATCTTCGGAGCGGGGGAACATGGCCATCTACAGTACCCACTTCACATCCGGGAATGAAAGGTCAAAGACCACGCCAAGTGTCTGCAATCCCGGAAGCCGAGGAGCTGGAGATAAAAAATCGAAGGGAGGTTGAATCCACTAACGCTGAGAGATTGCTCAACTCATACCCTTTAGCTGAAGAAGAAACAGAAGAGCAACAGCATGTTACAGATGACTGTGATGTCGGAACTACCTACTCTGTTGACACGCTCCTAGATGAGCCGAAGTTGCGTTACCTACAAGCCTTTGCAGAGCAACTTGCCAAGGACATGAAGCAAATTTCTGACGAATTTTGCTTCGGTAGTATTGAGGCAGAATGCCTTGTTCCTATGCTGAGGGAATTCGCATGGAAATTACATAGCGAGTCCTCAAACCCGTTCCAATGGGAAGCATCAGTTATTATCCATAAAAAGCTGAAGTAAGTGTAATGACATGATTATTCCAGAAAAGCCTTGCTGTTGACAATTGCATAGGAATATCATCGAACTTCTAGTTCCCCGTCCACTGGATCACGACGTTATTGGAAGTCAAGATAGCGAAAGCAAACTGAGTGAGGATGAGGATCAAGATGAGTTTTCATATCGAGCAATATTCAGGAAATCCAGGACAACGGTTATGCAATGGGTTTGCGACGTTGGAACATTGCCCTATGCAGGCGAAGAATTGGGCCTGGCCACAGAGGACGGCTCTGTTCAGGACGATATTGAGCATGAACATGGCTCGAAAGAGCCATTGCTTCGGCAGGCGCATAGTCTTGAGATCCTCCCTCAACTACCGGACTACGAGCAATTCATCCGAGTGTCCGACGCGTACCAATGGCTTCTAACCAAGATTCGACAGCACGGCCTTCTCACCTTTCAAGCACCAAATACCATGCTGGAGATAGGAACTAAGATTCGAAACCTGCTGCGTGGACAAGAACCCCTGCGCAAAATGAGCAGTCGAAAGCCATTATCTATGGTGAAGATGACGTTCTATTTTGATTGGAACCTGTATTGTTCAATGCGTGATGCACACTCTGCTTCCCCATGTGAAGACGCTCTGGGAAGAATGGTCTGCTTGACGGGGTCGTGGAACGAAGCGCAGGCCACGATCATGAAGGACTACATGGATCAAACATGGCCTCGGTCTGGCGCTCTAATCGCTCTGATGCAAACCCTCCTATCAACTCCCGAGGGGCAAGAATGTTCTTGTGAGATTCGAAGCCGGATTATTATAATATCATTTATAGATGCTGACGTGTTCTCAGACCAAGTTCATGAATCCATTTCATCCAAACACAAGAGTGGCGCCGGAGCGGCACGACTTACAGCCTGTGTCCAATCTCCATCCGTGTGCTGCATTTCAGTGACTGGAAGCCTATACTTTGTATCTGAGATTAGCGAACAAATTGGATGGTTAGCCTCAGTCCTGCAATCTTCTTCGGATCATCACTGCCCAGTCGCATGCACACCTAGTGTCAATGATCTGCGGGTGAACATCCAGGATGAAGGGTCCCATGGACCGATGGTAGTCGGGTCATGCTACCTATCTTTGAACTTGGAAACAGCAGATATATCAGAACTAAGTCCTGGATTCTGTTGGAGCCGCCTATTCCATAACCCTGTCTTAGTGCGCGGCTATCCAATTCTTCGAAGGACGCAGCCAAACACGGGCCTCGAGATGTCCCTAGCCAACATGGCCGCCATTATTGGCTCTCAGCAAGTAGTGCGGTGGGGTGAGCGGATGATTATCAAAGGTTTCAACATGCTCATGATTGCGACACTGGCAGCGGCCGATATCATCGTATGGCATCTCCTTGTCAGTGAACAGCCGGAAGAGCGGATTTCATATATCGACCCCCGACTTGATGCTCTGGGTAGCGGGGCTGCAAAGGGGATCCCTCTTAGAATGCTTGAAGAAAGACGTCATGTTATTGGATGGTGCTCCAAAGTCACTGATTTATGTGGTATGAGACTTCTTTACAGTATCCTTTCGGTCCCAGACTTTTGATAACAGAGAATAGGCGATGCAACTGCAAATCTGAATATTAAATCTTCGGGATTACGGGAGCCACCAGCATCTATTGTTATTGACCGCCTATATATTGAAGCAAGAGCCGATTTCGGTGCTGGTTTAAACATGAGCTTTAACCAGAAAGAGAAGCCATTTTGGCTTATGCGAGAGAATGACTATCCCAGCCTTCTCAAATGGGTTGGTATTCAGCCTATTGTTTTCTACGACGTAGCAGATCGCCGGGCTTGGCTCACCGACGGTGCCTCTGCATTACTTCATCTTGTTCGAGTATCCCTATACCTAGACGAAAATGATCCAGAATCGGTGTACGATTGGGTCTTCGACGCTACGCAACTCAAAGACAAGTGGCATGGGTTTACCGGACGCCAAGCAGCCTTGAAGACCCTAAAGAGTTGGGACAATCTCAATCTCAACGTCTATGTTGTTTGCAAGCAACGTCGCAGTGAAGGCGGATTCGAGACCGAATATGCCACCCTCGAAACACGGGTTAAGAAGATATTGCACTCTATTGAGATACTGATTGACAAGCAAGCCATGAATAGCTCACAGGATGGTATTCGGATTCCGCAAACATTGGACATTCGTCGCGATATCATTGGGTATGATATCCAAGACATCATTGACCCATGTAGTGCTATACGTTCTCGCATCAAGCACATAGATTCATGGGGTCATGGATGGGTTGATTTAATCCCTTCTATCGGCACGACCACCATTTTTGGCCGGGGTTTTGGTGATCTGATTAGCCCTGAAGAACCGCACGCGCTGTGCAGCGAATGGAAATCCGTACCCAAAGGGAGAGATTACATGGCTTCTTCTGTTGCAACGTTGCAGATGCTGTATAAACAGCGCCTGCTTAGGGAGGAACCTGGTTTGAGTCCGGGAGAGATGACGAGCAAGATCGTTTGGGTCTCGCCGAATCACCCGTTCAAATCTTGTGAATGCTTGCAGAGAAGCACCAGCAATACCGAAGATGGAGATTTCCACACCGATTCTGTACAATTTCTCATCGCCAAAAAATCATTCAGGTCACGCCTCATGCTTCGCGGGTCGGCACCTGTAGACGTAATGGCACTCGACGAGAAAGGGGCTGTAGTTTTCGGGCACATTGCATTCTTGAGCCGCAAGAGCGAGGGCAAATTTGCTGTTGAACAGCAAGACGAGGACCTAGACGCAGCATCCAGTGTCGCGCTGAGCAGTCGCGAAACATTGCGGTCGTCTTTGGCGAGTCCGGCCACCAGCGAGTCGATTAGATCTGCAGGGTCAACAACTATCACATCGCCGAGTTTGAAGGCATCTCTGAGTGTCGAAATTCGGGGCGAGAGCAATTCGCCGAGTGATAGCAACGACAAAAGCGATAAAAAGGGTAAAGGATGGATGGGTTTCATGAAATTTTTGAGGTAAATCAGTTTCCTAGTCCAAGAAATAGGATATCGAAGGGCCGCGATGAAGGACGTCGTGGTGTACTAAGACGCCTAAATTGGTAATCCATCAGTATAAAGCTGCTGCTTAGCGGGCGAGCGAGGATGGAGTTCCAAATGGTTGAGACTATTGTCAACGTATCGGGACATTTAAGGTATAAGACCAGGTCTTTGTATCAATAGCATCACTACCATAAATCTGCTCTACCATCCAGAATTTTTCAGCAGAGTTCTTGAGTGTGCCGATACTGCCTTGAGTTACTACATTTGCTCAATGTTACATCTAGGACCTGCTGAGGGGCTGTCCGTCCTTGATCTTTTGTTCGCCAAACTTCTTGAGGCGGATAACCTGAATAGCAATGAAGCCAGTTGTATCCATGGGAGAAAAGCCTTCAAGAAAATCCATGGAAGCATCCTACTGAGAGGTTTGATGCGTCGCTGGAGCGGCCAGGAGCCTAAGCATCACCCTTGAAAGCAGCCAACTTTACCAATTCACCACCCAACTTCGCCTCAACGAGGCCGCCGCACAAACTCAGTTCATGCATATATAAGCATCCCCGAAAGAATAAAGAGCAACAAGAAGAATAGACAACCCACACATTCTACAATGCTTTCATACAACTACCTAAACAACTAAACAACCAACCCCCTCCATTAGTCATATCCCACCATCCCTCCAATCTCCCCAAAATACTCATCCCATTCCCCACCAATCCCTCACCAAACAACCGCCCTCCACCAAGGCGAAATCAAATATTAACAAAAAGAGCGGAGAGAACTTCCCATCCTCCCCTCTGTACCCAAGTGCGAAAACCTTCCCCCGCGTCCTGTAGTGTCCACCCGCACTATACTCGTTATACCATATCCCGAATCCTAGAGCCCCCCCTTCATCCAAAGACCAAATGCCGATGCCTGAATGCCTGATGCCGAATCTGCAGTATATTTGCGTCTACAATTCCTAACGACCCCCCTCTACATGCAAATTTTTTTTTCCGAACTGAAAACATGGACAAGAATAACAAAAAGTGCAATCAAGCAAAGTAGCTCTTCCACAGGACTCCTTCCAAGTCCTCTAGTTGCTCCTGAGTGAAGTACTATTAAAGCTTAGTTAGCATCTCTTCTCTATTTGCATTCAACGTGCGAATGTTAGGCAATCTCACCTTTTGATCAACGGTCCAGCTATCCTGCCTCGTCTTCTTGAACTCACTAAGAATTCCCTTGGCGGCCTTACCAACAACTCCTGGATCACCCGCAGCTCGTCGAGCCACAGTCGCCAGAACCTCTGGCATCCACATAGGAGGCGGCGTCGCATATGGGAAGGCCTCGATGAGAGCACCAAGACCCAAGACGGCGGCGTGTCTCCTGTTGATTTGCTTGTGCACGTCGACAGGAGTCTCCGTTCCGGGGAGCTTGGGTCCACGCTTAGGCATGGGGTTTTGGTCCAGCTCAGTCTCGAAGCGACGCTTGAGGCGCACAATCATGGGGTCGCGGATGCGGCTAGGAGAGCAGCGAATCATTCCGGCAAGCGTTGTCGCTGCACACGCTCGAACTTCCAGCTGAGGGTCGCCGAGCATGTCCGACACAGTGGTGAACAATAGGTCGCGCTGGGGCTCTTCCGTCAGGAAAATGCGGCGGAAGTAAATGACCTGCATATTGACAAGCGCGCGTAGCCGTTGATGCCAGCTAGCCGCGGTTCTGCCAATTCTGACAAGTCCATCGATGAATTGAGCATCTTCTCCGTCACGGAAAGGGATATTTGGGAGGTGGCGGTATACATGATACGCCAACTTCATGAGTTCCGGATCTTCCTTTACGTCCATCATGTGAAGCAGCTGGTCCATGAATGGGGTTGCAAAGAATGGTACCAGCTGACTGCACTCGTGAGACGACAATGTACAATCTAGCCACACCAGCACAGTCTTGGATCCGGACGTGTATTGAGACTGTTCCTGCTGTCCTGGGGTTCGCTCAAGGCGCCACTTCTCGAGCCGGTCAAACGTGTTCATGATTGTAGCCGTAAAGTCCTCCGAGGCTTTGTATGGCCGCAGACCAGTCGATGACGCCTTCTTGTTGGCTTCTAGCAGTGCCGGCACATTCTCAAACGCTTCGTAATACCTCGTCTTATAGATGATAGATATAACACGAGCAATAGCCTCACGCACGGCCTTGTAAGGATGGTCAATGTGAGCCAAGAAATCGTCCAAAAGCGGCTTTTCCTGGCGGAAATGCCATCCGGCATCAGCTATCGAAAACTCGAGCAACTGAATCTTGGAAGACTCCTTGAAGGCGGCATTAGAGTTCATGTCGAGACGGAACGACTTGAGGGCATCCACAATCTCATGAGCCCGACGCGGGTCCTTGGAGTCAAGGATGAGATGAATGCAAGTCAGCCAGTATTGCAAATTCTCCGGGGTCAAATCATTCTCAAAGATCTTCAAAATAAAGGGCGCGGCAAACTCCCAGACCTTGTTTCGAATCTCCGGCGGATCATCGCTGGATCCGGCAAGTAACGCACCAAGAATCTCCGACGTAGCACGGTGCTGATGCTTATCGTTACCATCCCCGTAGAGCTCTGTAGTGAGCTCTTTGACGTCTTCCAGAGTGACGACCGTCCGACCATAATGCATAAGGTCAAAGACGTGCATGAGAAGGTAAACCTCATGCATGCGGAATCTGTCCGTACTGGAATCCCGAGGCTCCTGTTTGAGATACTCAAAGCACTGAGATACCCACTCCTTGGTCAGAATCTTGCCAATGTGGTCACGCACCGCTCGCTCTGTATCATCGTAGTTGTCAAAGTACTTGGGACGAGCTCGGAACGCGGTAAAGGTTTTACCCCAGACCAACCATCCGGGGTGGTCAGCATCCACCATGTATTCGGCCTCTTCGAGAGGTGACTCAAATGCATCCAGGAACTTTTGGGTAAACTCAGCGTCGCCCTTTTCTACAGGCACCTGGATTTTGTTCCTATAATCCACTTCCTTTTCAAGCAGATAGTTGTTGAAATCGTGATCATAAACCGCTCGCATATCAATGGTCGAGAAGAGTGTAGTAAAGGCAGAGAGATAATAGTTTCTCAGGCCTGGATGCGGATCGTTCGTACCGTACGCAACCAAGTCCACGAATTCCATGGGGGCGATTGTGTCGAAGCGGAGGCAAAGGTTGGTTGCAAAAATGGCACACCGGGATGCTATCTTCCAGTGCGCTCCCTTGGCCAACTTGATCAGCCACAGTCCGAGTTCTGCCTTGGAGGCTTCCACCTTGTCTCGCCTCTGCAGAATGAACTGGTTGCGAGTGCGAATTGGCGATGAGACGTCCTCATCGGGTTTGATGGTGTCTACCAAGGAGGTGTCGATCAAGACAGTCTTCTCAAAAGGCTTCCCAAATTCTATCAGCGAATAGATGACGGATGTCCCAAGGGTTTGTATTGAGGGCTTGTCGATGCCAGCAGTCTCGATATAGAGACGCAAGGCTTCGGGGGCAAATCTCCAGTCTCTGATAAGCGTCCTCAGCAGCGACGTGAAGAACAGGGAATACATGGCTCCCTTGACTCGATCGTGGTCGTTTGTGTCGATACTCTTTTTGAAACCCTCCAAGAGGACGGGGATAACCAATGGCTTGCCACCAATGAGCACCTTGAGCGACGAGTCTTGCGCACCCTGGGCAATACGACGGACGTCTGCGTACGAAGAAAGACATGACTGTGCAAGATCCAACAAAAGCCGCTTGTCCAATTCGCTCTTTTGCCGAGCCGATGCATTGTGCTTCATGCGCAGCATCTGATACGCCTCAGCGCGCTTGATGAGCAGAGGGCGGGGATAAACCTTTCTCAGGCCCTTGATCTTGAAGGCGGCAATATCGCATTTGTACAGTCGCAAATGCCTCTCCAATGGGTGCGCCGACCGTTCGATGCCAACGTCCGTGATCCATGTGCGGTAAGCAATGTACAAGGTAGTGAAGCATTCAACATCATCCTCCTCGTTTCGTGTGAGGAACGCGTGTGTCTTGGTCAGAAGTTCACCAAGCTGCTCGCGCAAATCATGGATGCGCTCATAGACAGGGTCACTTGGGCTCAGTAGGTATCCAGCCTTGTACCTGTACTGAGGACGCAGCTCTTCGTCTTCGGCGACCTCTGCAAGGGGGTCGTCATCTCCGACATCCCCAGATGCTTCTTCTACATCAATATCCATGTCGACATCGCCGCCACCAGCCTTCGTGGCAGTCTCTCCTGAAGCCCGCTTCGGGTCAAACATGGTGGCCATGCCGCTAATAACCAGGCGAATCTGCTGCATCAACCGGGATACTTCGTCGGACCACTCTTTGTTCTTGCCCTTTCGACTCACGGGCGGATTATCGCTTAGCAAAAGCTCCAGCTGGTCGGTCGCTGACTTGATTTGCGAAGCAAAAAGCTCCACAGCAAACTCAATCTCTGGCGGCGACGGCTGGTGCCATTTAATGGTAAGGTCAGCAGGCGTAGTAGTCTTGCCCCAGTCGGCGACATCAAGACCTCTCTCGAGAACATCGGGCTCGTACAGGGCATGGTCGATGGGGTAAGTGTGCGTCAGGTTGAGCAACAGATGATGGATGTAGTTGGAGACCAGAATAGTGGGCAAACCTCGGCACTTTTCTTGCATGTACTGCGCGATTCCGAGCAGCTCGTCCTTGTAGTTGAGGACCTCACGGCCAACGTGCACAACGGCCATGGCTAGCATGGTGACATACCACACCAGGGCTCGATCTCTGGGGAGATAGTCCGTACCGGTAGTACGGTCTGAAGCTGCGTGGTTGAGATCGATCTCGTTGCGAATATTGACCACAAGCATGGGGATAAACACCTTGAGGGTCTTCTCCGGGTTGACCTTGCAGAGGGCGTTGAGGATCCAAGCCATGGCATCACGGGCTTGGTGGACAACGTGCGATGAAACAAACGTCGCAATCTTTTCCAGAGTAATGTCGAAGAGATCCGCTGACATTGACGCGAACAGAGGAGAAAGAGCGGCGGGTAGGGCATTGACAACACTGTCCTCTGGTGTTCCTCCCCTCACCTGGTTAGCGTCAGGGAGGTTCTCCAGCAAAGTAAAGACTTTGCCCAGGAGCGTGATGATAAATTCGCCAAACCCTGCAGTCGAGGATCTCAATATCATGGCCTCGTCTTCGTCTGTGAGTTCAGAATTATAGTCAATCTTGACATTCTGCCCCTCAAGCTCCATGCGAGCCATCTCACCCTGTACCCATTCCATGGCCAAAGTCGTGTCATGGATGTGGCTCTCCCCGCTCGTCAGGGGAACGATGGGAATGCTGTAAGCGACAGCCTGGATGAAATGCAGGGTATACTGCGTCTTGTTCAAGTCGTTCGCGTCGATACCGGGGAGCGCCAGGGCCAAGAGAGCAGTAATGTGGCAACGGTAGCCCTTGAGCTTGGACATGACGTTGGCAATCATTTGTAGGCCGTTCAAACTGGAGGTGGTTCTGTGAACCTCGACCAAGCCCTGAAGACTCGGGTAGAAGCGCTGCAGTGCACCGGGAAGAACCAGGTCAGGCTCGAGGTAGGCCAGACCCTGTAGCGCATTATTATATATCTGCGCAACACGAGTGCTCTTGGAGAAGATTCCCATAAAAGTGACTTCTTTGAGAGTGCTGACGAAGCGCTTCTTCAAGGCGTCGTTGATCTTACGATCCTTGGGAACTTCTAGCTCCGAGCTCTGTTCGCGGTTCCACCGGGACACAAAGGCATCCGTGAGGTACAAAACCAGCTGGGCAAGCATACCCGACCAGGCACCCTGGTTGGAGGGGTGGAAGAAGGTATCGATAGACTCTATCAGGCCTTCTAGACTCGACATGATGGACTCGTCATGCTCGCAGCAGATGGGAGACAGAGAGCTCACAATGAGTCGGGCGATCATATAGGCAATCGGATACTTTTTCTTATCCTTTTCAAAGTACACGCCGGTTCCAGCCAGATAATCGAGGGGTGAATAGGGCGAATTGGCCTGGCCAACCGGGATCTGGGTGAGCCGCAGAATTGCCGTAAAGATGAGGTCGGATTGAGCCTTTGTGAAGATGCCATGCTCCCCAAAGGAAATGTAGGAGCAGTTGCTATGGTCTCTTGCTATCCGAGAGAACAAGTCTATAAAGGCCACGTCGACGACCTTGGATCTGTTGACCAAGGACCACAGGTGGAAGAGGGTCGGGAAGAAGTCGGCTGGGTGCGATCCCACGTCCGATTCCGGGGCGGGGTGGCTGGGCAGGAGGCTGTTGAGAGCTCCTATTACGACGAAGGCGTTCTGGAAGTCGTTGAGGCTGAAGAAGGGCAAAAACTCCTGCATCATCGCTAACCTCTCTCTGGGGTCGAAGTACGTGTGTGCATTGAGGGACAGCCTCAGGAGCTGCTTGGCGGCTCGTCTTCGGCTGGCCTGGTGAGCTGCCACCTCGGAGGGCAGCACATATGCTTTGACCTCATCCCAGAGGAGTCTCCAGTCGAGGGTCAGATCTTCGCCGGGCTTCAGATAATGATTCTTCCTAAGTTCAGAACAAGAGTTAGCTGATGCTGATTTGGCATCCCACTTGCCCGCACACCCCCACGCACCTCGTCAGATTGACAGCCATTCGGACAAATCTGTCAGCAACGTTGCTGTCTATGCCGGGAGCCAGAGCCAGCGAGTAGTAGAGCTTGGCCAGCTTGGCCCTCAGGTCTCTGGGCATCTCAAACTTGAGGTTCAGCCATCCCTGGAGCTCCCTAGTCCAGTGCAGCGCACCGGGCGAGAAGTCCTCGGCCTGGATGGATATGTACAGCTGCTTGAGGATGCCCTGGAGGGCAGCATCGCGCTGGGCCTCCTCCTCGACCTCAAAGGGCAGCTGGCGGAAGTATGCAAAGGTTCGCTGTCGGTATCGCCGCTTGTCGTCGTCGTCGGACTTGGAGAATGGCAGGCCAGGCGAGGTGGCACGCGAGATGGGCTCGTAGGCGGCGAAGCTGGTCATCAAGTGCGATGCCGCACTCGCAGACAGAGCGGCCGCGGGCCCTTCATGGCTGGGGCCGATGTTTTCGTCCATCGTGGGTTTCGTCGACGTTGTGCGAGGCTGAGAAATTGGCAGCGCAAGAGAGGGGTTCGCGGCTCAAGGGGGCTCGAGGGAGAGGCTGCGATTTTGCTCGAAGCCGAAGCTCTGGGCAACGACCGTTGGCGTTTCAAGGACGGCGATGGGCGCTGAGGCTACCCATGGGGGAATCCGCAGGACGGCGGACGCAAATACAAATAAAACGGAGGGAAAGGGGATAATGGAAATGGCAGAGGCCGGTTACAGATGCAAAACGAGGCCAGCAATGATGCTGATGCTAGTTGCAAGCAGGGGCAGGATTAAAGGCACGGCCAATGGATTTCCAATGGATGGATCAAATCAAAGTGGCATTACGACACAGGGTCGTGGGCCTAATCCGGTCGGTATGGGTACCTGTACATGTGCCCAGCTGTAGCAGCTGCTGCGAGTACCTCGACCTCGACCTTCTAGTGCTTTCAACGAACTGCTAACAGCTGCAACCCCAAGGCTTCAACAGCAGTCCAGCAATTTACAGGCAGCACAGCACTGATGCGTCAATGCTTCCAGCGGGAAGAGCCCAGAGCGGGCACATTAGCGGCCGCGTTAGCAGGCATCTTAGCTCCAGTGCCACCTGTGAAGCCCCGGAGCGTTTAGGCAGTTTTGGGGGTACTTGTCACGGAGCACGCCAGGCCATACTCCAGGTCCGTACCTCCGCACCTCCGCACCTCCGTACGGCACTTGAGAATTGGGAACACGTCAGTTAGCGGCAGCCTGTCTCGCCGAACTGGACCCTTGCAGCTCCAAAATCACGGGGCGAGACAGGGCTTGGAGATCGAGGCATTTCGGGGGGGTTATGATGCTTGCATTTACAGGTATTTACTGGTCAGTGGGCAGATGCATACAAAATGCTTGAATAGCCACAGAAAAAGTAGTTGATTCGCGCTTTCAGCAGCGTTGAGTGTCCATGTTAGATTCACGCCTGCATGATTCAGTGTCCGCCTATTTTTGTCACTACAAGCTCATCACTTCAGCTCGGAATCACGGGCCACCCCGAACAAGCCGGCAGTGATTGAAAATTCAATGAATGACAAACAGGCATCAGGTGCACAGATCCTGGCTCAACATTACAGTAGAGATCCCTACAGGGTACTTGTAGGCTTACTGGGGTCTCAGCCAAGACGGACCATGCAGCTTCAACCGCGAAACATGCCCTGTCTCGTGCCATCTTGATGTTAGAGCCTCACACCAACATCAAGCATACGAGTGTCACCAGCTTCAAATGTACTACAAAACACGATACAATTTGAATTCAACGATATATCATTTGGTAATTGGAGAGTATATATTTGCAAGCCTACAAATCAGAGGCGTAAAACAAAGAAAACAACGCTGTTGATGCTAATGTCTGTGTCCCATTCACATTTGCCCTGACAAAAATATATACAAAGAACAAAACAATCCCTCATCCCTGCAGATTGCTACACAAAATGATGGAAGCGTCCGCCAAAAGATGATCACGGCAAATGTTATGAAACTCGTTGATTGCTCGAGTGGTGAAATACTCTCTGTGCCAGCCGCCGCACACGCGTCCGGCATGTCCCCGTTTGCTCCCTAATCTTGAGATCATCCGCATGTTTTTCGTCCGACTCTCTTTCCGTTATGCTAGACGTCGCTGACACTGCCGCCGCCTCACGCCTTTTTCTCATAAACTCGCTTCCCGAAGACATTGCTCGTCGAAGCTTGCCAGAGGTCATGTTGCGAGCAGCAGCCAACTCCTCGGGTGACGCATCAGCCAATGAAATGCGGGGATTCGCCTCTCCCGAGCTGCTGCTAACAATATCACATGCTTGGGCACGCCCTGAGCTGACGCGCTGGGATACGGCTCGGGGAATCTTGGGAGTGGCCGATGCAGGCCAGCCCCTCTGTCGGAGACTGATCCAGGTCGCTGTGGCCATCATGAGGGTCTTGTTATATTCGGAAACCTCCATCGACGGTCTCTCCTCTGCCGTGTTGGTTGCGTCTTCTGAGATGCCACTCATATCCGGTGTAATGGGAGAGTAGATGCCACTGGATGTGGACATGGTGGTATATGTATCGTAAATCTCTAAGCATGTAGAATCCAGGATTCCTTGTACCGGGTGTCTACGTGTTGACGGCTCGATGATGCTAAATGTCCACTTGCCGTCTGGGGTAGTGGGAGTAGTCGGTGATGAGGGAGTTGTGTTGGCAGTATGGGCAGATCCCCAGCTTGCCCTTGGTGAAAACAAGGGTCTCTTGATCCATCGAGCTTTGACGGCCTCCCCATGATCGTTGATATGGTTAAACTCATATGACCCATTGGCTCTAGCACTGGTAACCCAGCTTGTTCCATCCTGGAGAACAATCTTGGCGTAGTCATCGTCGTCAGATGTGCAGATGACAGCTAGGACATCCTTATGATCCAGACTGGTACTGCTATCATAAGCGTTGTCATGGCCATGACTGTCGTGCTTGTGAGCAAAGTCGTCCCTCCGGACCAAGAGAAGATCGTTCTGGCCAAGATGAGGCTTGGCATGGAACATGCGAGGGAACGCCTTGACCAATGCCGGGATAATCAGACTTCCCGCAATGAGACTTGATGGAACAACGTCAAACGCCGGAATCGCGCGCTTCTCCCCGAGCTTCTGAAGTTGCAGCAACACTCGTGGCCGGATCTGAAAAAATGCCCGCTGCTTGGTGCGCAAGCCAGGCGCCGGGAATGCCAGCGCATATCGCGATGACTTGCGCGGTCCACGCTTTCTCCTCTTGAGCCGAATTGAGGAGTCTGTCCGCTCGCTTGCTTCAGAACCAGAGACGGAATCTTCATCCTCACTGGGAACGTCGGACTGGCCGACAATATCGGAATGAGGCTCACGGAACCGGACAGTGGCGATATCAGACGTGGTGCGACGTCGACTTGCAAGAGAGGAACGAGGATTGCGAGTCTCGGCGACGGAAGCTGAGCGAGGTGGGAGAGTATCGTTGGAGTCGGGAACTGGTGAGGTAGGTGAAGCAGGTGAAGTAGGCTCTGGGAGCTCTGTGGGAGTTGTCGGTTCGGTGTCAAAGAGTGGTCGGAGAGCAGACAGAAAGGAGAAGCGGCTTGGCTGAGGTTGTTCTTCAGATGGTGTTGAGAATTCATGGCCGTGAAGGGCCGCTCCTGAGTGTACAATCATGGTGTCCACGGTTGTTTGTGTATGGATATGTGAAATAAATCTATAACACCGCCGTGGGACCAGGGATTGGAGAGCGAACGAACCAGGATGGTCGTTCTATGTTGTATTCTATAGGTGGCATACGAGTGGGTGAGGAATAAAGTGTGTGCAGTCGTGGTGGATATCAATCGTATATATGACAAAATGAAAAGAGGCGTCTATGTGGTGGGTTCGTATTCGTCGTCGGATATGTGAGAGCTGAGATTCAAGGAAATTGTACGCCGCGCTGTGGAAGCAAGAAAAATCGGGATAAGATGAGCTTTACTGTCGATGGCCGTCGTCTACGGGATCGGTAACAGGAATTGTAGGAGTCGAGTGGTGAAGATATCAATGACTGAGCGACGGTTGAGAGAAGATGAAGCGACCGGCGCTTATACGAGTAGCAAGTTGGTAAGATGTATAAGCGAGGGTTGAGTCCGTTGAGCAGTTGAGTTGGAAATCTGCCGTACTCCAGGTACCGGTGCGATGCGATGGATGAAGGAGAGATGGGTAAAAGAATGACGATGAGAGAGGAAGAAGAAGAAAGTCAATGTCGCTTTGTTGATGTGGCTTGTCGACAGAGGAACAGAAACAGAGTTGAGCCCTTCGAGAAGAGAGGCTGCACTGGGAGAGTCGGAGGTTACCGGTACATCAGTCCGCACGCGACCAGAGCCTTATTAGTGGGACGACAGCCGGGTGGGCATGTACCATGTACGGGGGTCCCTTCCCTGAACGGGTACGTAGGGGTGACAGAAAAGCCCGCGTCCGATTCAAAGCGGAGTTTGATGTGCGCGGCAGTCCGAGGAGGAAAATCCCAGATCGGGGGTTTTTTTTGTTTCGTCCCTTTTCTTGTTTTCTTTTCCTTTTTCCGTTTCTTCCCTTTTTTTCACAATCCTTTGCTCAAAATCCCCGAGTCCAATATTCGGAGGGAGCAGCAGCGAGAGTCAGTGCGAGACCAAGGAGGATTCGAGGATTCAAAACCTGAAACAGATTTCAAGTCGGGTCGAATAAGATGATGGACGGCACGCCGTATTAGTACACAGACATGATGTATGTACTCGTAAAAGTGTCCGAGGAGACCAGACCAGCTGCTAGATACAACTAGGTCTTAGTAGTATCGAGGTTAGCCGTCAGATGGGGCGCCGCAAGTGGCGATTGGAGTTGCACAGCTTTTCTGGCTTTTTCAGCACCCGAGGAAGGCTGTGGCGTGGGACATGTGGACTTATACCTCCATGTACCTGGCAAGTTTAATCTTAGCGCTCATTGGCTTTTGGGTTTTTTTCCTATTTTTTTTCAAGGAATGTCGCCACTTGGTCGGCAGACTGACAAGCAGATTCAGAACGTTGTCCGTGGAGCCGGGAGAGCCGCTCGGATCTGGGCGTACAGGGCATGTCCGGGCCATGTACCTGTGACCGGTGCGTCATTGAAGGAAGAGGAGAGTGAGACACGCATTTGGCTGCTTCGACAGGGCATCGACAGGCCCTCCCTTGCATTGTGCTGCTCTGTGAATGTACATATCACTACCTAGACGATACTTGGGATGACCAGTCCCCCCGATTGTTTACTTGTTATGGCAAGGCTTGTATATGCCCACTATCCTATATCCAGGCCACGGAACTGATGGTATTCCATTGCAAATGCTTACCTTGTCTACCTAGGCATCAAACTGGGTCTCTCTACTATATTAGCTCGTGCTAGAAGGAGATTTTCTTTGCTTTGCCGAGTGGAAACCCAGAAAGGAGTGCATGCTCAGACGATGCCCAGCCGGAAGACATGACATGTGCGGCATGCGCTTACTGTACAAGTTCCGCTACGCGCCTGTACTGCATATGAAGTACAAGTCGAGGCACATCCTGCCCAGTCAACCAGCAGCCGTCCATGGCTTAACGCGGAAGTAGAGAATACAATCAGATGTGATGAGGTGCAGGCGCCTAATGTACCGGTACCGGGTCGAATGTATCCTCCAGACCGACTTGAGCTTCTCGACTGTATAAGGTAGATTCTCCTTGGTTCATGCATTCAACCATCGTACCACGGCGTCGGACTCGCGTTTTCGTCTTGCTCCTGAGTCCTCCCCTTCTTCTGTTTTGCTTCCTTTTTTCCTTCGTCCTCCTTCAACACATCGGCGTATTCGGACTCGCCAGGCGCCGTGGCCAGTCGTGGGCGGGCCGCCGAGCAAAAAAGATAGTGCGTGCGTTGCCGGCGAATGGAGAATTTGGAGATCAGCCCCTACTTTTGGTCTTTGTTTCTGACAGGGATCAGCCCGCCTTTCCGAGGCAGGATAGAGGGAAAAGGCATCCTTGCAGGCCTGGAAGCCTTTGTCGTCCAATGGCTGGCCACCCACTTGTTTAATCCACCTGCCGAAGGATGGGCAGAAATGGAGGGAGCACATGCGCAGGAGGCAGATCCAAGCGTGGCACGTCGACGAGGTGGGATTCGAGGTCTTGTTTTAGGTCTGCCATGCATGAATCTGGGTTGCTCTCGCGCTCCGCGTCCCCGTTGGTCCAGTTCCGTCCAGTATCCGTCCAGTCCAGCATCGTAGCGAGGGAGAGAGACATCAGATCAGTCTGGCTCTGGTTCTGGCTCACCTCTCCACGAACACAATGGGGGCACCGTTGCCCGACATTGCCCTTGTGCCGTCCTTGGTCTCGCCCATCACTCATCACTCATACATGCTAACTACTAATTAGTCAATAAAGGACCTGCTTCTCTCTCGTTCCGAGGTGATACGGAGCACGTCCTGAATGCTTAATAGAGTATCACTAACCATCTGCGGCTCCCACACGGACCAGTCCCACCTCCGACCGTTCCGCCCTATTTAGAGCAAATGCTAGTCCGCGATGGACTCAAAAGCCAAAAATCGGGCTTTGTCGGGCCACACCTCACCGACTGTTTGCGGCTGAGAGACATCCGTCCAGTGGCTGGCCTGACCTGGTTTGCGCCCTGCATCATCACGGCCAGTAACAACAGCCGATGGTCAAGGACAAGATGCGACGATGCCTGGACTATCTGGCACCAGCAACCTCCATGCGCATATTGCTACTGCATACTGCATACCGCCGTCCAGCGGCTAGGGCGATGCGACGTACTCGTACAGTAACCCAAATCACGGACAAAACAAACGAATCCAGTTGAAGCCTATTCAAGACTCCTCTATCAAAACCTTAACCCGCTTATAGGCTCCGCCTTGCTGCGAGAAATTTCTCGCGCCAAGTCCAGCCCAGTCATATCCAAAGGAAATAGACCCAAGAGCACTGACGCTGTTGGAAGAAAACGGAGACTCGAAAAATGAAGAATCCTCGGCCGGGACCGAGTCCGCGGGCCCGATCTTCCGGGACGTGCTTTTTTGTTTCTGCGCTGCACAAGGCTAAACTGATGAAGCCGTCACGCTCCACCACGCTCGAAAAAATCCCCATTCTGCCTAGCCTCGGCCTTGTTACGCTTCCGAAATCCTTGACCCATCGTTGCCGTGAAGACCAAGAGGGAAAAGGGAAAAAAAATTGCTTCACTTTGGCCGGTGGATATTCCGCTTGGTAATGCTCACCGAAGACCTGGAATCATCGATCCCCAGTGGTTCAGCGGAAAGGGGATTGCGCGCTTACCAAGCGGCGGCAACTCACTCGTCTTCTAGTTTTTTTCTTTCTCTTTGGTTCTCAAGAAGGCTTTTTTACGACTAGGCCAATGACAGCTCGGCGCCCTCAAATCAGCCCTAGGCAATGACAGTTGTCTGCCTCTTTGTTCTCGGCACAGCTGTCGAAGGATCAATCCTTGCCAGGAGCCGGCTGGGCGTGCTGCCACGGCTTTTAGTCCCAGCGCCACGCTTCCCCAATCCAAGGCAATCAATGGATGCTCCCTACATGTTCTCCATAGAAGGCGTCCAAACGAGAGCGAGCTTGGTTGGACATGTAAGCTGCCGCGCGGGCACGGTACCCAAAGGGAAAGGACATGACGACGAGGCCTCGTAGGAGGATTACGTCTCTCTCTCAGATGCCCAAGTCAGCGTGCCCATTGGTTTCTTCTGTTGATCTTTGGCTGGCGGCATGTGCAAGTAAACCCTTTGAGATTGGCGTCGACTTGATCAGATGCCGCGTGGGTACGGCCAAGTGCTGATGTTTTTTTCCATCTCGTAAATGCCCGTTGCCCTATTTGGACCATCAGTGACGGTCACAATCCCGATGCTCTGGGCCAGGCTTGGCCTTTGAGATTTCCATGCTTGGCAGTATCCATAGTAACGGGTCGTAAGATTTTTCCTAAGTTGGCCGAAGTCAGCCATATCAGTGCATAGGTATGGGATGACGAGAGTTGCATTATCAAACCTTAAAAAACTCAAAACAGGATAGAGTTGGGAGATGAAGCTGTTCACCGTTCATCTCATGATGCAATGGTTCGTACGCTGGAGGACAGGCCATGGCGTGATTCTCGAACCGAGGCGTCTTCTCTCCCTTGCACGTTCGGCTCGGCTCATGAGCCCTGGACACATCTCGAGCTGATAACTACCTTACCTTACCCCACGGCTTCGGATCCTAGTCGTGGTGTTTTTAGCGAAACATACAGATCATATCTATCCGTGTGACTTGTCGGGAAGCCAATCAAGTCGGGTGGTGAATGCTATTGGCTCCTCAAAGCTGCCAATGGAAAATCGACAATGGGCAGCATGCACATGGCTTTGCTTGCTTGCCCTGCAGATGGCCAAACCCTCTTTCACATGCCATGACTCTAGGCGAACTCTGTTGATTCAATCTTCCCTTTTGCGTCTGATAAGCATCTGATCTGAGATGTGTAGTAGTGACATGCTTTTGGGCTAAAATATCATGACATGTAGGTTAAGGCCAAGAGCTAACAGGTGCTGACAGCTAAACGTGCCGCCACCCCGCGATAACATAACACACATCAGCCATAATTGGTATTAATAGCACATGCAAGCTTTCGGGAAAGGGACAGTGACCTAATCACCAAAGGAGAAACGAGACGGTGACCTAATGCCGAAGAGATGGTGATCGGGCTAATGCTAATACCTGATGACCACTGCACCTTTGTCCCGGTAAGGTACAGGTAAAGTATCCATCCATACATCTATCAGGCAGTAGATGAAAGAAGCACCTAGTGCTGCATCTTACCATATGATCATGACCAGTATTGGGAATCAATCTCGAGTACTCGTATTTATTTTTTGTTTAGTCTCGCATTCCTGCAGGATTTTCGAGATTGAGTTGAGCACATGGCCGGTTTTAGTCTTGTTCGACAATTGGTCTCGGATAAGCTTTTGCCTTCTTTTGCGAGTCCGAATACGAACAAGACTGGAAGTGAGACATGGCCAACGTGGAATGCGCCTCTTGTCTCACCTTGTGTGTTTTTAAAATCAGGCACATGGAAGATTTCAACAAAGACAATCGTCATAATAGAAACTGAGACAGGAGTTCTGTAGCGTGGTTCTTGTGACTCCATGTTTATCGTCTTAGTCAGGTCGGTGATGTGATGTGGTTTGACATCTGATGCCTCCACTGCACTGCCCAATGCGGAAAATCTACGGACCCCTCCATTTCAACCACAACCACTTTGCTGATAAGATAATGCTGCATCACCATCACCAAAGAGCTATGCAAATCTCAACTGCACTCTAACAAAGAATTCCCATGAATCACCCACGATAATACGTCCAATGGCTGTCCAAACAAGACTCGCACCCTGAGAACCCCTCGCACAAACCATGTCGCGATCGACATTTATCGCCGCCCGCAACTCGCGGCATCGCACAGCAGCTCTCGCCCTGTATCGCGCCCTCATCCGAATCGCGAGTCGCATCCCCGTACCGCAAGATGTTGCGCAGAAGCCGATCGCTCAGATTGTGAGGAGACGTTTTGAGAAGAATTCAGGGTATACGAGCTTCAGACTTGTATATGCGGCCATGGCGGCGGGTTACAAGGTCGGTTATCATCTCGTTATTCGATAAAAGAATGTTCTGAACTAAGAAGGACATTGAATACAGTTCTTGAACCTCCTCACGAAAGCTCAAACGCCCAATTCTCCTGAACACACCCAAATCATGCAACATCTCCAATCCGTCCGCGACACAGCCGCCGCATCCCGCGCAATCCCCCATCCTCCACAATATAAACCCATCCTTCCCCCCGAACCACTGATCATCAACACCGCCAAAGCCAACGACCCCCCAAAATACACTTCCAATATCCTCCCACGACCAAAAGACTCGCTCACGGGGCCTAGAAAAGTCCCCTCTGTGAGCGCCACTGCGGACGGCCAACCGTTTGTGCGATTGAAGAAACCCCAGCCACACGTCATGTCCAGGATGATTGGGCGCAAGAACCGCATTTTCGAGAGTCGGATTATGAATATCTTGGATATCGATGAGAGGGTTGTTCCGGAAGCTGCGTTGGAGGATGAGTGGGATCGCATGATGGACGAGTTATTAGCGGGCGAGGGGGCAAAAGGGGGCAAAAGAAAGCAGCAAGACTTGCGTCAGTCGGCGAGAGAGGATAGGTCCAAGATGGAGACGTTTGGCTGGAGCGTGCAGCTTTCCCGGCTATGGTGGGAACTGAAAATCGAAAAGACGTGGGAGGATTGGATTGCTAGGGGAGAAGCCCTTCACGAGCTCGTCGAACAGGAAAGATCACTGGACGAACAAGAACGGGGCAGAAGCGGTGCTACGAAGAGGAACAACAACAACCGTCGGGCTGCGTCGCGGAGGAATGAGCTGGATTACGACGATCCACCGCCTAATGTTGGACTTAGTCCTATTCCCGCGCTTCCTCTGTTGGAGGTGATACGAAGCACTATGCCCAGAGACGAGGGATTGGAAGAGGGTGAGGAAACGCAAGATCCGTTTTTATCACCGTCTTGGGCTGCATTGGTCAAGTCTCAGGAGGGCAGGATGTTGAAGTGGGCGGGGAAGAGAGTTATTGGCCAGCGAGGCGACTAACATGAGAAAGTTGGCTGCTGTTTACTCGTCTTTCTTGAGATGGAAAGGGGGAGCTTGCATAAATGACGAGATATGATTGTAACATTATGGTTGTACAATATCTATATACTACGATATACCACGGGGAGCCGGATTGAACCGTGCTGGGCGTTTTGGAGGAGTAAAAAAAATAGAATAACTATAGACGACAAATGTGTATTTTATTTCAATACATACAGTGGGTATTGTGATGGTAATGAATGATTTTAGGACATTCATATCGGATTGTACCGTCGCTATGCAAGTCATGTCCCTTCAAAATACGATAACGCAATGCTTTTTGGTATATACGCTCAAACACCAATTCCCCATAAAATGCACCATATTTTCTCTTGTCTTCTTACTCAATCCATCTCTTTTTGCAATCTCCTAAGTTGTTTGAACTCCTTCTTGGCTACTTCAGCCCAGCTCTTCATTGGCTGCAGCGTGGCAATCTTCCGTGGCCTCACAGTCACGTTTTGATCTCCGTCGTCTCCGTACAAAAGGTCAGCCCGCATTGCTGTAGGCGATGACATGACCGAAGAAGACAGCGACAAGCCCGGGCTCGGAGGAGGCGGAGGCGTCGAGGGTCTTCGTTCTCTCCGCTCTCTCTGGGCGGGAAGCGCCCCCCAGTGGACGTCTGGTTTGTCGTCGGGTTCTAATATTTTGCTCACGGCTGGGCTGTTTTGAGAGGGCGTCGGCACGGTATCCACGCTCTTCCTAGAAAAGATGGACGAAGCCATGCTGCTGTCTGTCAGGCTTTGTTCCTGGTTGAGGTTGGGGGTGCCTGATCGGCTGCCGGGAGTCACGGGAAGGGGCAGTTTGGATCCCGAACCCCTGGACCGCAGCGTGTATCCCGACAGACTCGTCGTACTCGGGGTCCTATTCGGCAGGCCGGGTGATATTTGCTGCACGGCTTTGATTGTTGAGGTGTTGCTGAATCGTGATAATGATTCCGTTGAACGAGACGGTGGGGTGGGCGTATGAAAGTTGGCCGAGGAGGCCCGAGGTGATGTCTGGTACCGAGGCTGGAGCGGTGGCCGCTGTGGGATACCTGACGGTGTCGACTTGGATTTTGTCAGGCCGAGACCGACGCCGCGAGAAGCTGGTGATGGAGAAGTGGGAGCATTGCGTGGTTTTGATCCTTGTCCCGGCTGGCGGTGCTGATGCTGGTGCTGGTTATGATGGTCACGATCATGATTTCTTCTGCGCCCTCCCTGGGCCTGCTCTAGCTGCTGGCATTTTTCCTCAGCGCTCTTCAATAGCGCTTGAAGTTTGGCGACATCATGCTCATGCGACTTACGCGCATTCTCTAGCCGTCTCTCGTACGTCTCATCTCTGCCGTGCAAGTCGGCAATCTTCTTTTTCAGGTCATCGTTTTCCGCCTTGAGACTCATTAGGGCGACGAATTTCTTGTCCCATTTATCTTCAACCCAGGACGCCGGGCGTTTGCAGCATTCGCCGTGATATATCTGATGAATACCTCCTATCATGGATAGCTTCTCGTCCACTTTGTCGGCCGGTAGTCGAGCACGGGGTGTGGGTGATATCATCTTGGTAATGAGATTCACAAGAGGTCGAGGCCTGACTGTTTCTTGGCCCTCATAAGTAAACATGAATTGCGGCGTCACCAAGGCATGGGAAGTGAGTTTTTCGAGGAGACGTTTGAGATTGTCTTCTCGAATTGCGAGCTTTTCGCTGCGGGATAGATCGGCTTGGTATTTCAGAGCGTCGTCAAATTCGGAGAGCCTGACGTTGTACAGCACCGTTGCGATGTTGAGATAGACCAGTCCCAGAGAATACATATCTGAGAGTTGCATACTAGAGCTATCCTGACTGTAGAGCTCCGGGGCTCGCCATTTTTCTGTCCCAGGATTGCCGTCGATGGTGGTCTGTTCCTGGCCACTGACATCCTTGGAAATACCAAAGTCGGCCAAATACACCCGGCCGGGCTTGAGTAAGATATTCGACGGCTTTATGTCGAGATGGCGGACGTCGTTGTGGTGGCAGTAAGCCATTGCGCGAGCCGCACAGCCAACAACGCCGCGGAGGAACTCATATGGGCACCTTGCAAGCGAGTCCATGTTTTGGGTCACAGTCGAGGGCTCAATTGCGCTCAAGTCGTTAATCTCCAGCGCATCGAGCCGTGCCAAGATGTCCTCGCGGTCTCCTGTGCCTGCGCGTATCGAGTCCAGATTGTCCAGCAGAGTGTCGAGGTCGCAGACGGCGGCGGGCCAGATGAGCAGGCATAGTTCGTGCGGTTTTGGCATGTAAGCCGCCACAAGCTTGACGACATGGCGATGGTCCAGCTTGCGCATCGTCAGCCCTTCCTGGCGCAAGTCTTCGATTGTCAGGCCACGGCGGCGCTGGATGCGCTTCCGAGCGAGGCAAACGGCATCATGTGTTACTTTGTCAACACGTCCAAAGGCACCGCCGCCAAGGTAGTCGAGATGGGTTAGACGGGAGTCGAATCGTTTTGCTTCAGGGCCGTTGAAGTTTGGTTTGTGTCTGGTGGAGGAGGAATTGTCCGAGTTAGCTTCCAACATTCATTTTTCTTTTTGTTTCCACATCTGCAGCTCCGATTCCAATTGCAAGTGCCAACTGCTTTGAACCCCGGCTGCATCTTGTTCGAATGACTCACACACTCGGCCACTGCTCGTCATGATCCCATGCCGCAATGGCCTCCCGCTCCCTCAACTCTTGTTCTGCCCATGTCGATTCGCCTTCAAGGACCAAGCGTCGGCCCACGGTGATCCATCCGTCGCCACGATCGCCCATGCTGGGGCGCAAAAATGGTCAGTCAGTCAGTGGCAGGCGGATTATAGTTGAGCTCCCAACTCCCGGCTTGCTCGCTCTCTATCTTGTCGTTTGTAGTTTCGACCAAGAGACAATGTGAATTGTGAATTGAAGAAGGTTTGAGGCTGAGGATAGCTGCGCCACTGCCGCAGTCAAGTTGCATTCAATCCAGGCTTACTAACCTGATCAAGCTTGTGTGGAGTCTACCACGGTCCATGTACCCCACAAGAATTTAGTACACCGGGAGGATAGGGTCTGGCGCTGAGGCGGCGGGGTTGCGTATAAGAGATTGTATAAGATATTACATTAAAGAGAACATGCAAGCCGGAGTCGTGGTAGCGGAACCAGAGAGGCAGTACTACCTGTCAGTAGTAGAGAGCGAAGGTGAGAATGGGGAGAAGGAGGTCAAGTGGCCCCAGAGAGAGGATCAAACGGCGAGTGTCTGGCAGTTGAAATCGCTCAGAGAGTAACGAACATAACAATGCAAAGGAGCTATAGAAGTGCCTGGCGTGAGTCGGAGATGAAAGAGGCAGCTGTGGCGAACCGGTATCTATAAGTTAGTATAGACTGTAATTCCCAAGGGACAAACCTGTGGTTCTAGATTTATGTTGGCGGAGCGGTCAGGTCGGTAGACGGGCAATCTTGTCACTTAGCGGTAGAATGAAGTGTCTGAGTGTTCAATCCGAATGCTATTGTGTTGATAACAACTGGCTATCTAAGTATTCTAATGAGTGACATGAAATGAACTTATATACCCAGTTGGCTGGGTTGGATCATTGAAGGATTTGATGATCCTGTCGTGGATCATCAACAATTCTGATGATCCGTTCCTGATTGGTCAGTCGGTCCGATGTTTATCCGGAACAGACTACCCTGTAGGCCCATTGTCGCGACCATAAGAGCCGGGTTGTGACAGCAGCATTAATTAGCTACATGTGTTATTAAATTCGGTCGCTTTAGCTGTTGTAAGGTCCTTTTAGTAGGGGCTTTGTTGTAGAGCTACGCTGTTTCCCACCTAACCTACCTATATTGTGCTGAGAGTAAATATTTCAAGCTGTACCACCAAAAACCTAGTGGTTAATGGAACAACATCATACTCAGTTATAACCGATGCTATTTAGAGCAGCGAAAGGCATAGACATCATCAGCCTGAGAGGCAACTTATTTCGGAGCCGTGAGGTTGACGCGGCAAAGCAAGTCGGTCGTATTCTCCTTGTTGCGCGCATTGGTTGCTGCGCTAGTGCAAGGCTGATATTTGAGAGGATTCAAGATGCACATGCATCCAAAATTGCGGCGATCATCTTCTTGACAATTATGTACCTAAATTCCAATCCTGTTTAGGAACCTTGGCCGGTGACACAACACTTACCTAGACTGGTGATGCATCCGACAACATTATAGCTCTCCCAAATCTAGCGTCAACTTACGAGCCAGTCTTGCATCATTACCCTTCTGAATAAATACTAATTGAACGAGAGCTATCAGGTGAGTTAATGCTTGTTTGGAATCTAATAATGAACACCCAATGAGAACATCTAACTGACGCATAGATCTCTGCATAGCAGCCTCGCTCGTCAGTGGACCACAGGTAAAAGAATAAATGTCGAGCACCTCTTATTCTGCATAGTAACAATGCCATCAGTGAGATATATGTTCTGGCCAACCATCTTAACCTAAGGCTGCCCAGCCACTTTTTGACGTTGTTAAGTGGCTGGATGCAATCGAGTGCCAGTCCTACGAAATTCTTGATCGATTAGACGGCTTCCATTAGCCGGCTACGAAACATGCCCAGTTTGCAGATGATACCAGAGTAGACTATAGTTCTCGGAGCATAAAAGATTGGGAGCAAGATATTATTATCTATTCTGAAACGAATTCAAGACTAACATCTTAGCATGAAACCGGATTTGTGCATCCAGTGAGCCACTGGGCCACTTTCTGGGCGTAACAGTTTGCGTTCAAAGATCCACCCACGTTGGGCGAGTACTCTCCTTGGTTGTACCACTCAGACGCAACGTAAAAGACCTGGGCGTCCTGGGCGCCCTGGGCCTCAGCTGCGTTGATGAGAAAGCTAAGACCGACTCCATTATCGGTACCCACGGCGCCCTCTCGAATCATGTTGGTGATTGTGTCTATAGCGATATGGTTAGTCTAGGACAAAAGATTGGAACAAAGAGTTGTTCGTGAAAGTTATACTTACCTGCTGGACACGGGTTGACCACACCACAGGTCTCACCGTACTCGTTGTACACGCCGTTGTAAGTATTGCAGTTGCAGGTGTAGTATCCATCAAAGTCTTGCAACAGGCCAGGGTTCCAGATGCCGGTCGCTGGACCACCCGTGGTGGGGACTCGGACACAGCCGGAAGACTCCGTCAAGATTTCGGCCAGAATGAAGCGATGGTCGATGTTGAACTGGTTGGCAATGTCGTTGATGCCGTTCTCTAGGTCGTTCATCTCGTCGTCGGAGAGATTGGGGACGCCGTACTGACTACACGAGTTCTGGATGCTGTTGTAGTTGACTTGCCAGATGTAGTTGAATGAGACCCATTGGCTGATGGACGGCCAGCCATCATTGGTGCTGCCGTCGCCGTAGTAGGCTCTGCATCCAAGACCGCCGTTGGCATTCTCATTGTCGTTGATTCCGTACACTGCGGCAGTGCCTGTAACAGCTGTATCGGTGGCTAAAGAAGCAAGGACTTTGAGAGTTCGGGTGCCAGGAGGAAGGGGAAGACTGCGGTTGACACCACCTGCAGCAGCAAGAGCCGCGCCGGCTAGGAGCAGTCCAATGTTGGCCACCATTTTATGTACTTGGCATGAATATATATACAAGTTGACTTTTATAAAATGCTGATGAGTCTATCATGGAGGTAACAACACAAGGCGGCCAGCGGGATATTTATATGCAGCTTCGAATAGCCTTCGTTCTCATCCATCTCCAATGTTGGGAGCCAATCTATTGCATTCCCACAGCGCGGAACTTCGGCACTCAAAGATGGAGATTCAGAGTCTCTCATAGTGAGTTTAGAGATGAAGTTTGGAATCACCAATACACACAATGTGCCGACATCACGGAACTTCGGCACTACAAGAGGGGTATATACAGTCTTGTTGATGTATTATAAAGACTTAAAGCCTCACTACACCTCCACAGGGCGCCCGTTTATGCTGCAAATGAATGGAAATTCTGTAGTGCTCTACAAACGAGGTCAGAAATCATGAATATATAAGAGGTGCCGATAACCGTGTGTGCAAACTATTGTGGAGCAGAAAACAATTAAATTCACATGGAATAGATCCGAGTTACCCTTTGCAGCATTGTGATGTGATCCTACAAACGTTACAGTAACTGAAACAAGAAGGTGAGGGCATAAGAGCTGCCGTATTGATACAGTGGTGGTTCAGGCTTACCAAGTCTGATAAGGCGTCGTGTAATATTATAAGGCGGAAAAATGCATGCGGCTACTGTTGTTCTCCACTCTATGCAATAAAGCTACCGGCTTCACATATTCAACCTAAAAGGGCAGTTGTAATACGTGGAAAATTCATAGTAATAAAAACTAATAAAAAAAAAAAAGATATATGTAACAAACTGTACACTAGATAGTTAGTAATACAAGGGATAAACCTAGAGTTTAGTCCTAGGTTCAGATTAGCGGATAAGTTAATGGTCTTTGGGTAATATAATTACATGTAATAGTAAATAAATTTCACTCGTATGACTCCTTCACGTTCTCCAACTTTAGGATGCAACCGCATGAACGAAAATGACCCTATAGTCCTGCGTGTAAGTTGATGGACCCTTTCTCACCGCCGACCCATCCGATCACACACCTTCATAATGCTCATTGCCGTGACCCCTCCAAAGGCCCGCCAATCCCTATCGGCCAGGGCGGAAGACAACATGTGATCAAGCTTCCGCCATTCTTCTGCTTCCGTCACGCTCTGCAGGCACTCCCAACGCTCACGGACCTCTTGGTTTGCAGGCTCGCCGGCGTCGCCATGATTCCACGGCGCATCCATCGGAGAAGGTGTGAACTGGTCCGGCAGCCCGGCCCCGGACCCTGCGGGGAAGCACCGGCGCCCCGGCAGCCACTGCTTGACTGCTCCGCCGGCGATCCGCGGGGTTCTCCCCGAAAACGTGGGATCTGCACTACGTCGGAGGGATGATTGGTTGGGTTCAACTCTTACAGCATAGTGGGATCAAAAACCCCCGACGTATAAAGCTGGAACATATCCATGTCCCCCACGCCAATACGCATAGTTTCTAACGAGTTAACAGCAGAAATAGAAGTACCCTGGCGGTCCAGCCACGGTCCAGCCAACGTCGAGTGATCCTCAAGGCGATTATTCTACGCATTTGTCGTAGCATCTGGGAAGTGTGTTAGCCGGGCCCCTATCACGGCGTGCACCAGCTCGATGGTATTTTGCGCTGAGCGTATGCATTCGTGGGCCTCCCTCCCCCATGGCAGGCTGGATGAGGTAGGGCGGATTTCCCCCAGACATATGGTCACCGCCAAATAGGTGGCGTATGGTGGTGCTGAGCAAGGGCCTGTGGATGAGGATGCTGAGATTGTAGTACCTCAAGGTGAGGATGACACGCAGTCGATCCGTTTGCGTGTTTTCGGATAGTATATTTGAGGTCAGCTCGCATAGGTATAGGCTTGGTGGCAGGCTGGCAGACCACAGGCGAAGGGCCTTCCGGAGCTCGCCAGACGCTTGAAGCGGAGCCATGTCGTCCGGCCTCGGGTCCGCATTCTCGACGTTGGCTGCGTACTGCTTGTTGAGAGATTTGCTCATCATCTGATAGAGCCGGAACGACACGGCAAGGAATTTGCCGGGGAGATCTAATTCGGCACGCAAGACGTCTGGGGCTGGCAAAGGCAGTTCAGATATTGGGTATCGGTTGACCACCTGGTCGTCCATAATGATTGTGGGCCCGCCACAAGCCGCACTCATAACCTTGTCCAGACAGTATATCATCACCCAGGTTCGTCGACGATACTCTGCTTAGCACGGATCAAGAGTTTCCCTGGTAGAAGCGTTGTGCAAGCCCAGCGCCATGGCTGAACGAACAAGAAGTCTATAAATGTTCCAAGCTTGCACTGTCCGCTGAGAGCCCTGACAGTGAATAACGTCTAGGAGGAGATAATGGATAATCTCGAGACTAATGGCAGGCTTCGTACGTGGTTTATGAAAGTCCCCTTGTCGCCCAGATATTAACACAGCGAGTTGTTGACGAGAAGCCGGACAATAGAAACCTTGTCATCTAGTTGCATTGCCATCTTTGGGATGGAGATGTATTTCTGCTATTTCACCCCGACACTTTCCTCTATACCGTCATGTCGTGACCGGCCACATCCTGGTAAATCCATGTTGCTGGGAGAAGGTTAAGAAGAACAAGGTAGTAAGCCAGGATGATCGATGCACGGCGACTTCCCTGTTGTACCATTTCGAGAAACTCATTGGGCACAACATCAAAAGCCCAAGCCTTGATCTTCTTCTCCAGCCATAATTGCTCGTGGGGTTCTCCCAAGATGGCAATGAGCGTCCCAAGGCTCGCCGTGACCTCGTAGAGAGTGCCTCGTTGCTCCCAATCGCAATCGCTTTCCTCCTTTGGGAGTATGTTTGAGAAACAAGGCTGCGATAGCCAAGTTGAATGATTCCTTATTTGCTTTTGCACCGTAGACCTTTATTATGGGAAGGCAAGCTAGATTACGGCTTTTGCATCTGGTGTTGTAAATAAAAACGAAGTTCTTCATGCATTCCTAAATTGTTAATGAAATAAGCATTAAGATGCTTTGTCAGGTGGGAGTTATAAGTAAAAAAAGAATGGCAGGCATATACCACTTATTCTATCCGTAGTGAAATATACTCAAAGATATCTTTCCGTTTGCTTCACCTCATTGTTTCTCAGTCCCGACATCACTTTGTTTATCCCAGCCCGGTTTTCTTATCCCTCAAAGCCAGCACATCTCCCACTGAAGCTCAACCTTTCCAGTAACTTCACGTTCAAAATGAATACAGCAAGAAAGAGCATTTGCCTGATAGCTATTGTAAAATCTGTCCCTTGAATGTGTCTTGCAGCCCCGGAAGAAGAATGTTGAGACGTTCAGAAGAAAACTCGTCGATGTTTTGCACGACACGCTTCCAAGAGCAAGATTGGCGAATATTCAGTTGTTAATAATATTTGCTTTGTGTGCTACATTTTCTATTTTGTTTGTATTTGACTGTCCGCTCCGTTGATCATCAGCAACGTAGAGTCTCTCATACTAGATGTGTCACGGCACCTTGCGGTCCTTTAGTTGACTAGATACGAAGCAATCAGGCAAATGGAATGACTGTTATCCATGATTTAGATGCATATACAGTACTCCCATTTGTTTCCGAATGGTCAGTCCCAAGTTAGGTCTCAGAGGGAGCAGCGTGTGAGTCTCCTTTCTGTAGCGCGAACTACATCGACGTTGACATATGTCGAATAACACAAGTCTTTTCAATTACTCTCACAGCTTTCAAAAGTACTTAAAACAAAGAGTATGGACTCCGAGTAAGCTTTCATTCTTCTTAATGACATTATGTGACTGAGTCTGCCCCTAGATAGAGCGTTATGGGCTTCTCTAAAACGGACAAGAGGAAGCCGAATATGCGAAGGAGATGATCTGTCTGATGATGTTATTTGTACTCATTAAGTTGGTCGGACTGAATATAACATTGTTTTCACCCTTCTTGGCAGGGAATGCTCTCTATGTGTGCGTTGCTTAGGTTCCCAACGCTGGGCAAGTAAGCACAACCAGCGGTTCCATCATGATGTTCCATCTCAAAGCACGGCAACCTATTACTATTTATATCGATTCATCTTTTCAATCATTTGATTGAGCTTGTGTAGAAAAATCTCGCTCATCTCTTTCTTCTTTGTTTCAGCTTTCGCTAGATTATTCAATTACTAAACACCCCCCTCTTCTCTCCATTTTATGTTTAGTAGTGATAAGTAACCCTACGCAGGTGAACACAAAACTTCAGTAATGAGTACCAAATATAATTCATGCCATGCAATTTAATCTATCCGAAAACTAAGTTGGATCTGAAGTTGAAGGTTATCGTGTATTGTTATGATAAGGTTGAAGATCCAACAATCCATCTGTTTTAGCCAAGCATCTCCAAGTTTACTAAACAGCCACACCCTGTTAGTTTCTGCGTCATAATTGATTCAAAATACCACCTCAATCGCGAATTTACTCGGAGAATCATTCGGCATGTTACATGAATGAAGCTCCAACTTCAGCCTCCAAAGTCAGCCTCCAAAGTCAGCCTCCAAACTCCAACTTCAGCCTCCAACCTCCAAATGCACTCTTACGCACTGGAGACTCCGAGCTGTGACCCACGGATGTCAGATTTGTACGGGTAACCATCCGGTTCCGGCGGCTATTGCGGCATACCTATTAGCACCAGCAATTGAGCGGAACAAGGGTGGAATCGGAACACAGAATAGAAACGGCAAAGGATTCTTGACCCCGTCTCTCTGTTGCCTCTTATTTCAGGGGTGTGGCCGGACCACAAAGCGATTGGAGAGAAATACGCTCAGAAGAGCAATAAGCGAGAAGAAGTGGGAATCCGACGCCCACAAGTCCATTCAAAAATGGAAATTCATGGCGACGAAAACCACCTTGTTATGCAAGCCGGGACGGAGATGAGCGAATGGAACGATGCTTTCGGGCACTATTTCGATGAGCCCAAGCAGGGTGTTGAGCTAAAACTGTGGGCTCAGCAGTGAATAAAGTGGTGGCGCCGCTCCGACTTCCACTATGTCTGACCGGCAGTCGCTGGAGCATCCCAGTAATTGCAGTTGCCTAATGGGAAGTGCTCTCTCCAATTCTTTCTTTCTTGTTGACATCCCACCGGCACGGTAGTGTCCCATTTTTTCTTGTCAGGGGTCGGCCGTTCCACTCCTGGTCATACTCCGTTACATGCGTTGAACGAACCGACCAGCACTTCTTGACTCCATTTACTTATGTAACAGCCTGTAATAGAACTCGTATGCTGGGGCCCGTATAATTGGAGGCTCAACATTGCGGAATTCCGCACCACAACGATAGGCGATTGAGCTTCTGCCCTTGCTCAAAGACAATTAACGCCGCGGCGATAAGGGTTGACAACGAGTTGAGTCGGATCGCGGTAGAAAGACGCGCGTATGTTGATCGGTTCCCGGAAGTACAATACACGTATTCATCTAAACTTATAACCAAGTTGGGAGAGTTGATGAGTTTGGACAGCTAATTGCCAAGACTTGCAAGGGTACAGTTGACTACTTGTATCGCTGGAGATGAAACCCTTTTAGTTCACTTGCAGATCCACCAAAAGGGGCGAATGTACTTTCTACGGAGTACTCATCTACTTGCAAACACTGGATAATACCTGCAGTTGTCATTTACATAGTTTTGATATCACTTGAGCTTGGGAAGAATGGGTGATGAAAGTGCTGTCTCGAACATTATAGGTTTCCACTCCTTGCAACTCGTGGCGTAGTTGATAAATCTAGTTGTAAATGCCTTCAACTACTGCAAGTTGAATCAACAAGTGAAAGAAACCAAGTCCTATCGATGACGATAGGTACCGCTAGACTCTCCATGCAGGCATGTGCAAAAATAAACTATATGACAGAGCATATTGAACTAGGGGATCGTGGCACTTTCGGCATGATTTCGAGGATGGCTGCATCTTGTACTCCATAGTCTTGTCAGAAAGCAAATTAGAGTTGCGGCACACTAGGCATCAGCAATACCCATCACGCCGATACTACTGGATTCAGAATACAAGAACTTCGTTGGCGGGTTGTGCATCTCCACGGGCGGAAGTGTTCTCCAACCCCCTTACAGCCTCCACACCGAGAGGCTCAACATCACTCCGATATAGGCAGTACGTATCTGCACTTCGACAGTAGGAGCTAGGTGTTTGTGCCAGAAAGAGAGTGGCGGCTGCTACATCTTGGCAGAAATTCAAACAGTATTCCCCTGAGGCACGGGGGTGGAAGTAAAACACCGACTGCTGACTTGGACGTATGAGCAAACAAAGCCATCACTATTCGGAATCACGGAGTGTAAAGATTCTCCTGAATCTGAGAGATGATGAGGCTACTGCACCACCAAATGCCCATCTATGTAGTAAACGACGGGGCTCATCGCCAAGAGCTCTCCCTGCAGCCGTTGCAGCTGTATAGGCTCATCTCCTGGAATGTCCTAAGCGTTTCGCCACATGAATCGAGCTTATACTGTACTACCACCATGGTTACATCTGAGCGAATGTCATTGCAGTAAGGGGAGAAGATGCCGATATTGGGAGCCGGCTTCATCTTGGACCACTGCGTTGATCGACGTGGCCACAAGCTTCAGTTTCACGCTAATGGCTCATCTTGTCGGTCAGAGAGAGTTGGACCAAATAGCCCTTGAGTATCATGTCAGACATGAAGATGAGCGTCACGATGATGATTCGTGGTGAGACGTACTGTAGAATATTATCATCACCCCGGTCGTTCCTATACGGTTGAATGACCTGATACCATTAGCTCTCAGCCTCCATATACACTATACATGGTAGTAAACTGAAAGTCGACATCACAACCTCGACGCAGATCAAAGCTTACATTGACATTGCCAAGCTTGAAACTCCGTCGGATGCTTCCAGAGTTAGAAGTAGGCTGAGCAGCCCCACATCACACCGGTCACTGTGACCATCTCGGAAGAGAACATCACCAGAAGTCCCCAATATGCGGAGCCTCAGGAGTAACTCGTAGGGATCTATGCCCATGTATCGACTTGTAGACAATGCTGTCGACTCCACTTGATCATCTCCATTGAAGTTTGGCGCAGTTGTAAGGTTTTCTTTTGTCACATGGAACGGGACAGAGGAGCAAACCTCCACTTGAGCCGCAAACTCTGCGTCTGCTTCATCACAGGCCTCCCTCTTTGCACACGGGATCATTATCGAGGCAGACTTTGTGCACCGTTATTTCAGATTTGGAGCATCTAGCCGTCAATCTGACCAAAAGCGGGCAATTTGATGCTGTGTCTCTCGTGATATTTCCTAAGAAGGCGTGCCTCAGAGACAAAGATAGTACATACGCGGACCTACTCGGACGAAATCGTACCAAATAAAGGCGTGAAATCTTGGTTTGAAGGCTACGGTACATGGGGCAGGGCTGAACACCTGCTACTAGCTGCATATCGGACGACTTACCTTGTTGTTGGCAGGATATCGGACATTAAGAGCCCTATTTCGGCGATAGCGCCTAAGGACCTCTCGCTTGGCAGGCACTCGTTCTTTGACATTGCATTTCATTAGTTTTATGCGAGATCATTTTTGATCTGTGAGAATTTGCGAATTGGTCTGCCAAGTGTCGAAAAAAGCCCGCCTTTTCTTTTGTGGTTGTCATCATTGTCACGACCCTCAACCAACCATGTGCCAGAGTTGAGATAATCAACCATGTCTCAAGTGGAGGCGAGCGGAATTCCACGGAAAATGCCCGTGTGCGTGGATACGAGTAGGAGGAGTGTGGGATATTTAGGACACACCTCTGCGTCTTTATCTAGCCCAATGGAGAAAGAGACAATGTATTCTCTCTCGTATATCGTACTTTCCAAGCACCTTGATAGAATGCCTAATCTACAGCTACCATTGGATAGAGCCTAAGTAAAAGAGATTTTTATCAAGATACAAACTGGCATGAGATGGAACGCCATTGTTGATATTCACCTCGTCAGAGCATTATCAGAGTCGGCATGTTGATACAGGGCCCGGGTCTTGTCAAAATTAACTCACGAAAATAGACAGGCATCAAGCCCCCCTTGACTGGTTGAATATAAATGCCTTTTTAGGTCAACAGTATGGGAGTAACAATAATGGAATAGCTGACGTCGTTCTTTTCACAAGGAACATGCTCCGTATTAGGCACCTTCAAGCAATTGCGAGGCAGAATTGAGTTGCATGGAGTCTACAAAGGGGCCTGTACAGTGTGCTTGCTTGAACTCTGCATCACCCCCCAGTAATAGTTGCAACTCGCCTCCTCGCCAATCATTTTTGCTCCGGTAAGCTGACTCGTATGACCCATTTAGCCGCGTATGGACCATGAGGCCCCTATCGGCCAGGACGACGCATCAAGCTGAACTATCTCGTCTCAAATCCGGAAGATGATGCCGGCAGAAATGGCCGGCGGTGTATCCACGCTACGAAACACAGGAACCCACGATTGTCTCGATGGCCTTGGAGAAAAAAGTGTGAGGGATTCAGTTTGCTGGAGAAGCATTAAATGAGGCGTCTGTGGACTGGGCCTATAATCGGGTCCAGATGATTCGGCCCAACGGCAAGATTGAACCTCATCTCACGGCAGCGGCATCGAGAATGGAGCCCAAGCCGCACAGATTTAGGCCCCAAAGGCACTTAGAAGAAGGTGATGTTATGCCACACCGCTGCAGAAAATCAAATGCACAGCGGCATGAAGCTAATGCGGGGAATGCGGCATGGAGACGATGGGCGTGTGCTCGTGGTATGTATCAGCAAGATTAGTGAGTGGCAGCCGGAATTCAAAGCAGCTAGTGTTTGTGGCATCACACAAAACCCATGGATGGTATTGTTAGTGACGCATAGGCTAAACCAAGCCGAAGCCGAAAGGGAATGATGGGCGCCGTGCCAAGCTGGAGCTACCAGAAACCAGTGGCTTTTGATAGGACCTGTCGTACCCGATGCCTGGACATCGACGAGGGTATATTCGTACGTACTGTGACCGTAGGGTTCGAGATTTGCAGCTGTGTAGTTCCGTCGGATATCGAGTTGCATCTCTTGCAGCACCGCGGACCCGTCTCTCATTTCCCACTGTTTGCCAGTGAGTATACCGTACATTCAGATGAGCTCCAGATATACTCAATTGTCACACTGCAGTAACCGAATGGATGATATAATCAAGGGCTTTGATTAGAAGTCTGGACGATCTCCGAGCTCTGACTCTCTTCAACACGCCCCAATGGAGCTGCGAGGTTGATTTTGCTTCTGTTGCGGCCGTCGGCCATGGATCGCAGCTGTTTCGGTACACCTTCTGAGAGGCGTCTAACGGGTCTGGGCAGGCGGTGGCAGAAGCTGGAGCCTACTTCTGGAAGGCGGTGGGTCCAAGGCAAAGAGTGGGACTGGCAGCCCTGTCTGGCGTCTGGAGCGTCTAGACCCCCCAAATAGCTCTGTGTTCTACGGTTCTGCAAGTACATACGGAGCACAGTGCTAATTAGGGGCTAGACCCGGAATTGGCAGCATTTTGCATTTGCTCCTTACGCGTACCTCGTTTGAGATTGGATGGACGCTGGTAAGAATCTTCGTTGGGAGGAAGATGCCGTTAATACCCCCCAGGAATCACGGAACTTGCTCCTTTCACTCCCCAAACAGGGTCGATATTATTCCCTTGAGCTACTCCCGCCAGACGAGATTTCGCCATGATCGGCTGGGATATGCCAACTTAGCCCACCAAGATCCAGTCCAGTTCCAGTTCCAAGGCATTACCTTGTAAGTCTACCTTTGGGCCCCCAAGCTGGTACGCCCTCTGGTCTACAATGATACCATACTGTGCATCGCCGTTACTTCCTAAACCAGATGTCCGGTCACAGCCAACCACAGCTCTCAATTGACATGACTAAGGCAAGTTGAGGCTTGAGCCGAAAGGCGCCCGGCACGGAAGTCGCAACTTTGCTCCACGCTAGGACCAGGGCTTGCCAGGCTACCGACTTCCTAAGACGGCTAGCCACATCTTGGACAGCTGTCGCGGAGCTTCTGCCCGCCTCGAACTGCTGATTAATTGCGCTTAGTTCGTCTGCATGTAGCCTAGCGACGCCGCATTATCTAATCACGCCGGCAAGCCCGTGGTCTGTGTACGAGTACCAGTATCAACGAGTGGCTGCCTGCGAGCAATGGGCAAATATGTACCAGCTACGAACACTGCTTAGAGTGGTGTGAAACTGGCTGATGGCTCTAACACGTGGCTGCTGGTTGAAGCGTGATTACATTGATGTACTACCGAGTAGTGTTCGCTTCGGTTGGTTTTTGGGGGCTGCTGAGTTAGTTACATTAGTGGTGATTGTTGAGAGACGACGTCAGAAACGGGCTGCTGCTTCGTAATCAATCCAGCTACGGTTAAGGCGCAATTCTGGCGGCTCAGCAGGTCAACAGCCGCCAGAGACGGGGATGGAGAAGAAAGGAAAACCGACTCCGTACCCCAAGTTTCTCAACATTCCACAGTCAGTTCAGTTGTTCCATTTGTTACCGACACAACACGGCACAACCTCACAACTTCACAATTCTTACGAGTTACTGTACTCGTTCATTCTCACAGTACAGCACTTGCAAGGGACCACCTTGCTCAAACAGCAGCTCCATTATCATCTGTACTGTACTGTAGGGCTGTTACCGAGTCCACGCGCCAAGCATCTGTCTGCACTTGGATTGTCCAGCTCCACGGCCCCTGACCTGACCTGCTTCTGCTTGGACCCCCCAGAAACGAAACCCTGCCTCGGATCCATCCATCCCTCATCCACCTTGTACTGTAAGCGCAAGCACAAGCACAAACCTGCGGCCTTCTTTGCGGTGCGGAGCGGTACGTGCGGCTCGTCAGCGAGATTCCGCCCTCTCCAACTAAACTGCAGCTGGGGCCTCTGCTTTACTCTGCCCTGCCACCCTCACCGAGCTTGTTACCTGTTACCGGACGAACGCGGATGAAATAGTCCTTGTCCGGGCTATACAAAATAGTATTACTATTAGTATATTCCTGTCTTGTGCCCCGCGCCTGTTTTCTGAACCCCGACGTCACGACCAATCTCTCCAATCTTGCCTTGTTTTCTCCGCTGGATTATTCTTTCACCACCATACATACTCCGGAGGCTCGACTAATCACCCACCCACGCACACGACGCCCGATTGCACCGCATAGCACAGCACCTCACAGCACAGCTCATAGCACAGCTCACAGCACAGCATGAGTCGCCTGTCTCGGGCTGAGGGCCGGTCCCCCTTGCCGTCGCTGCAGAGCGAAATCTCGATTCTCAATGCCGAAAAGTATGGCGAGGAGCCCAGACAAGTCAATGGCAAGCGCTCGCCAGAGTCGGATCATGACGAGGACGATGCCGTGCAGAAGAAGCGCTCCAGAGGCCGTCCGCGGCTCGACACCAAGGACGAGACAGCCGCCGATGTGAGTAACGAAGCTTGGCAGACATTTCCACAACCATCATGATTCATCATCACTACCGCCCTCACAAGCACGAGCACCAGCGCTATCACTATCACTATCAATGGCATTGTCTCTTTCTTCTTCTTCACGTCCTCTGTTGCTCCCTTCTCTCTCGGCATGCGTACTTTCAGGCACATGGAATGGTGCAATGTAGTCTAACCTCTTCACCTCACTGCAGCGTCGTCGAACCCAGATTCGCCTTGCTCAGCGAGCATACAGACACCGCAAAGACACCGCCATCACCACCCTCGAGCAAAAAGTCAAGGATCTCGAAGCCTCAAATGAGGCCATGAGCAAGGAGTTTACCAAATTTTACGACATTATCCTAGCCGAGGGCATCTTTGACATTGCCCCTCATGCCGCCCCTCGCCTCAGACTCATCGCCGACAGGCTCCTCCGCATCTCCAGCATGGTGGGAACCAGCAGCATCACTTCACCTGACAGCGATGAATCCATTGTGGCCAAACCTGGAGCCGGCCGCAAGGGAGCCAACGACATCGCCATGAGCCTCGGCTCCCAGAGCAGCATTCTCGAACCGGAGATCACGGCTTCTACCTTTTCTACCTCCCAGCACCAGCATCCGGCTGCTTTCAACTACGAAGTCATCGCCTCGGCCACGCCAAACAACGCCAGCTTCCCATTCTTCTCTCTCGATGCAACCTCCTCACAGCCCCAGAGCGGCAGCTATCTGGGCAACTCCATCGCCAGCCCTTCGCCTTACCCCCGACTCTCACCACCGGCGCCATTCGGCTTTAGCGAGCGCTCTTTTAGCAAGAGATTGCAGCGGACAACCCTGGAGCGCGGTCTCAGACTAGCCACAATGAAAAACCCGCCCCCTGAGCAGTATGCAACTGTTTTCGGCTTCTGCTTACTGTTTGAATCCCGAGAATCGATTATCCGGAGATTGGCCGCAGGGCTGAAAAAGGCTCAGAGCGAGGTTATGGACTGGAAGCTGTCGACATCTGATCAATTTGGATTCTTGGACAGTGCCTTTTCCTCGGGTGGCTCGGATGACTTGGGCCATGCGCTACTTTCTTTGGGCAAATCTAACAGTGCCTTTTCTGGCCTGACGTCGGCATTTAACCAACAGTCTTCAACTGGTTCTGATGAGCGAACAGAACAGCGGATACGGATGATTTGCCAAAACTTTGAGGGCGAGTTTTTCACAGCTGATGAAGTAGAGTTGTTCCTGCGCAGGCTCGGCTTGAGTATTCCTCCCAACGTCGACTATCTCGAAACAGAACTGGACCTCAACGACCTCCAAGCTGCCGACGATGCCAGCACAAAGAGCCACTTTGCCAGCATCGGACTATCTCCCGGCAGCTCAGGCCTGGGCAATGGGGGCGGCATCCACAGCAACATGTGGCAGATGAACGGCTCCTCGATTGGCGATTTCGCAAGTTCTCTACGAGGGGACTCATCAGAAGGTCAGAACAGTAAAATGACAGAGTTTGGAGACGAATCTGACCCGAATGGAGGATTAGTCGCGTTTATGAACAGTCACGATTTCGGCCAGATGTGGTCGACGGGATCTAGCTGGCCAAAGACTAAGGTTTCCGTCGACGTTCGCAGGCTGATAGAAGGTATGTTGATCGTTGCACCTAATTTCTTCATCTCTTGATTTCAGATTACTGACATGTATTAGAACTGGTCGGTCGGTCAGTCTGCCTTGGCAGGGTACCGGGTGTGCGGCCCAAGGACGTGATCAAATCCGTCAAGATTGCGGCGGGCCTCTCAACCTCTAGCGCACCGTGATCAACTCGAAACACCACATCTTGCCTTACGACGTGCGAAAACCATCATACTATCGGACCGGAAAAGAACATTTTAGAGAAAGAGGCTTTGTTACTGATTTTCACGGTAAATCAGGAGGGCGGGAAAACGCATCTAGGGCACTGATTCAGGCCCATTGATTGATACTTGGAGCAACGGGAGTTACAAAGGATATATACCACGGAAGTCCAGGGCTAACGGACTCCTTGTCTGCACCGGCGGAAAGCGTGTTGATATTTTTATTATCTTAATGGGGGAATCTACATGGCGGCATTCGTTTCATTTGACATGGGGATAAACCATCTTTCTGATCACTTGGTTCACGAAACACGAATATATAATGTTTGACATGGACATGAGCGTCCTGTTTTCCTTCTTTTTTCTCTGATGAGATATCTGTCTGATGTGCAATGATACAAGAACGGGCTCATGGGCCTGGCTGGTGCTGGACATGATTAAGATGAGCATCTGTTAAGATAAGCAATTGTTAAAATAAGAGGCCATATTCCACGGAAATTGGTCAAAACGGAAATTGGTCAGATTAATCAGACGATGAAAAACATGTCTTGATTTGGCGGGGGGGGAAGAAAAGGATTCCGAAGCCGAAGCCGGCTATCGCGGTGGGTTGAGTAAGGATGCCCGATTAGGCAGGTGATCCGCCCAGACGGTAGGATAATGTGGAGGCGGCATTTCAACTCCGCTTGTTCAACCTCTTATCAAGATGGTGTAGATGAGCGTCTTTTGCTTCAATTGTTGCATTAGATTTCATCTTAGATGTCAATTTTCTCCAGTGACATTTTCATCGTGTCTTTTCTTTACTCCGAGGCTACTCCTAAGATAATCTTCATTTGGATTCTCTCCGCTCTTGCATCCCCTACGCAAGTCTTATGTCGCTTTCTTTCTCTCATCATGGAGTACAAACAACAACACTCCGTCTCAGACTCCCAAGTCAAGATCCAGCCTCGCCTCATCATCCACGGCGGTGCGGGAAACATTCTTCGCAGCAACTTTCCCGCCGACAAATATGCCGCCTACCGATCCTCTCTTCTCTCAATCGTAAGTTTTCCCAATACCTCTCCAAATCAACCCCATACATTCTTTCATCCTCCAGCTTGAAAGCTAATATGATGAGATATAAAAGGTCTCCAAAACGCGAGATTACATGAACTCACCCACACACAGCGAAAAGAACGCAAGCAATCATCACCCCTCTGCACTAGAAATTGCCACCCATGCCGTCGCCCAACTAGAAGACAACCCGCTCTTCAACAGCGGTCACGGCGCAGTCTTCACGCGCGACGGCATCAACGAGCTAGAAGCCTCCGTAATGGTCTCGCGGGGCTTCAAGAAGCGCGGCGTAGGCGTCATGGGGCTGCGGAGAGTGCGCAATCCGATTCTTTTGGCGAGGAAGATGCTTGAGCATGGGGAGCGGGATCTTGCGCCTGCGGGATCTGTGCCTTCTTCTTCTCTGCTGCTGGATGTTGATGTTGATGGGAATGGGGGATTGAATGTGCCGTCTGCGCAGGGACATACACAGCTTCATGGCCAGACAGCAGAGCAATTAGCACAAATGTACGGCCTGGAAATGGTCGACCCGAAATACTTTTTCACGCAGCAGCGTTGGGACGAACATGTCCGTGCGTTGGAGCGCGAACAAAAGGGTTTGAGCTCCGGGACCTGGCATGCGGAGGAGTATCTCCCACAAGGAACCTGCGGAGCAGTTGCTCTGGATGCAGACGGCGTGATTTGCGCTGCCACGAGCACAGGCGGTATGACGAATAAGCTGACTGGCCGAATTGGCGACACGCCCGTCGTCGGGGCTGGATTCTGGGCTGAGGAATGGGATGAAGAGGGATTGGAGGGGCTTGTTGAGGGGGCGAGGCCTGGGGTGAGTTTTGTTGGGCCGTTGAAGGGGTTGCTTGCGGATTGTTTCCCTACGCCGTGGATGTATTCGCCTGCTGGTCAGTTTGTGCCCTCATCTTCGACACGATCCATGGGGTTTTCGGGGACGGGGAACGGAGATTCGTTTCTGCGTGTCAATGCTGTGCGTACAGTCGCTGCTATTGCGCGATACAAGCCTCTCGCTGGAAACAAGGCATTGGCGAGAGTTGCTGGTCCGGGGGGCGAGTTGCAGAAGAGTGCTGGAGATCGATGGGGCCGGACGGGAGAGGGCGAAGGCGGGATAATTGGTATCGAGTGCGTCTTGGAGCGGGATGAAGATGGTGGTGTTGTTGGTGTTAAGTCGGAAGTGCTGATGGAGTATAATTGCGGTGGCATGTATAGGGCTTGGATTGATGATGATGGGGAGGCGGTGATGAGTATCTGGTCGAATGGCTCTGCAGACGAGCTGTGAGTTTTGAAGATCAACATGTGCCCAGTAATATATATAGAGATTTAGATGAGATGCAATCAAGTGCAGTTATTCAAGGGGCCTCATAACCCCGAATTCATTTCATATTTGGATTACAGCATCCACCGGCCTTATTTCCAAAAGGCACAGCTATACACAGAGCAGCGTGTCCTCCACCACGCCGGCTCTTCTTTTTATATATTCGTACATTGTGAAAAAGACTCACAAACACCAGTTTCCCAGCACCACGCGTAGATGTTTTTCTTTTTCTTCGATTTCTCGTCTTTTTCGCGGACCCAGAGTTTCCCTCCTTTCCCTATATCTATAATTCACGGAAAACGCCAGTGCGATGCGGTTTGCAGATTATCCATAGATATTGGTAGATGTTTGGAGATTGATTCTCCCCTCCCTTTTTTCTCCCTTTCCCTCTTCGTTCGTGTTCGAGTAGAATTTTCTATCCTTGTAGAACTTCTGGCGCCGCAGAGTCAACATGGAGAGAAAAGTAATAATAATTGTGCGTTGAAAGTTCGAAAAAAGCCAAGACCAGTAAAGTGGAATAAAAGACAAGACTCAAGTAAAAAAAGGCAGAGTTGAGAGAGGCATAATATCGATTCGGGTTTTTCGTTTCGTTTCGGTCATCCTTTTTCTGCTATCCACCTCACAACGCCTGGACCTCAGAGTTGGGCGGCGGCTGGGGCATCTCCAGCTTGGTTGATCCAGACATCATCTTTCCAAAGGCAATACCGACACCCTCGATGACGGCCAGCAGGACGGCACAGCCAATGGCGTTGTTTCGGGCAGCCTTGACACCACCACGGAAGGCAAGGGAGCCGCCGGTGAAGAAGCCCGCACTGCACAAGGGTTTTGTTAGCAACTCCAGTTTCACCCATAGGCTCGCCGGTGTCAACGGATGCAATGCTCACATGATGGCGTTGTAAGGATCCTCCTTCTTGCGGATGCCCTTGACGGCGCAGTCAAAGGTCGAGAAGAGACCGCCCCAGACGCCAAAGTTGCCGCCCAGGACGGGAGCTCGCATCTTGACGGCGGTGATGGCACCGATGCGGCGCTCGCCGTAGGGAGAGTTTCGGAAGCCCTTGATGCCGTGCCAGATGGTTCCGCCAATGGCCTGTAGATCAAAACAATCAAAAACCAGTCAGCCCGCCATGATACCCAAAATCTTGCGTCGATGACAACCTGTGGTGCCAATGTGGGGGGAGGGAGGGGAGAGAGAGAGAGGCTTTATCAACGTACGCCCATGGCAAAGGCACCGCCAAAGTCATTGAGAATGACAAAGGGACAAGGGTCGCGTCCGTGATCCATGGCTGTGGGAGAGAATCGAGTCGAAGGAGGGGGTTGGGAGAATCGGGGTCGATGATGTCGTTGCTTTTGGTGGTGAGGAAAAAAAAGTCGGTTTGCACTGGCTGAGCCGGGATTTGGTTTTTTGGAAATCTAGAAATTTCGGGCCGCGGCGCCTGTTCCGTTTTCGCAAAGGCCAATGAATGGAGTGGCGGAATTTTGCGTTCCGTTTTGGTAACGGGGGTCACATGATCCGTTTGATACGGAGGAGGTATGCGTTTGGAACGGAGCTAAATCTCAGTACAAGTGACTTGATACCAAACAAGTTGCACTTCAGACACTTTTTCATGCATGCTGCAGAGGTGATTGAAGCAATCTAACCCATTGTCATGGCTATTCTCATGGTAACAGCTGCATAGGCAAGCTTGAAATTTGGAATCAACGCCATACAATGTAAGTACTGTGATGTTGCCTACTTGGGTAGGTCCATGTATACAAGTATCCTTTAGACCTTTCAAACTTTCACCCTCCATGATTTGCCACTATTATTGCCAACTTGGGGATCTCCCGTCTCACGGGTAGTACTAATGTACAAACTCCCTCCTCGTCAAACAAATGCAGCCCTATGCAGCTAAACCAGATCATTCAAATTGCCATCGAGACGCATCGTACAAATTCCTGCATGTGTCGCATCCATCCCCCCAAACTACCTAGCTGCAGAGCACCCTCCATCTCCAAAGAACTAACGGCTTCGGCTCTCCGCGCGGGCTTCGGCTTCAAAACTCCACACACTTATGGACTACTCACATCCCACATAGATAACACATCAAGATCCGAGCAAAGAAACAGTCCACGCAATTCAACGTGGCCATTTCGCGCTCATTAACCATCTTTGGCTCGCCGTTGGTTCGACTGCAAAGGGATTGCGAGTGGTTCTGGAGCCCATTTCCATCAATCATATGCTCCGTTGTACCGGATTTGGCATTTCGGTCCCAACGTGGGCCAACATGCGTGACGCCGGACATGCGCGGCGCCCCGGCAGTCTTTCCCGAATAGGGCTCGCCGGAGAAGACAAAGGATCCTCACGAAAAAAGGTCCAAAGTCGAATAGCTTCGATGGATTGCCATGTACGAGTAACGGACGGCATTAGTACCCGTAACTTGCATATAAGATAGTCGAAACCTCCTTGTAATTGTAGTCTTGCAGTCTCGCAGTCTTCATCTCAAATCCCAAAAGGTCATTCTGCTTGCTTGCCCATCATGCCTCTCACAGTCCGCCCCGCTGCGGAATCAGACCTGTCTCGCTCCATCGCCATCGAAAAGCGAGCCTATGGCCCCAACAAAACGTCTCCCATCTTCTTCCCCGGCGAGGGTATGAAGCCCGAGGACCGCATCGCCATCATGACGACGCGCATCAAGGAGGAGCCCGCCACCCAGTGCATCAAAGTCGTCGACACCGAGCTCGAGGCAAAGGGCGAGGAAGCCATGATTGCTTTTAGTATGTGGTTCATCTGGTCCGGAGATCTGAGACCAAGCTTTCCGAAGCGCCAGTGGGGAGCGGGCACCAACCTGGAGGCGTGCGAGGCGTTTTTCGGCGAGATGGACCGGAGATGGTGGGCGAGGTTTGAGGGGAAGCCGCATGTTTGTAAGTTGAACTATGCAATCCTTGTAAGACAAGACAACTCACTCATTGTGGCCGTTCAGATCTCAAACTTCTTCATACCGACCCCGACCACCAGAAACGGGGTGCCGGCGGCCAGTGTCTCAAGTGGGGAACCGCAGAGGCCGACAGGCTCGGGCTCGTGTCGTATCTCGAGGCGTCTGAGGAAGGGCGGCCGCTGTATGAAAAGTACGGCTTCAAGGAGGTGGGCAGGATTGTCGTGGACTTGACGAAATGGGGCGGCACTGAGCCTGCCATTGCATATTTGATGCTTCGCCAGCCGGTGCTGAACTAGAATTTTTGTTTATTTTTTGTTAATATTTACTAGTTTGGGTAGTATGATTTATGATATATTTATTTGTTGTTTTCTTATCACCTTGTGTTTTATTGTGGTTTGGGGAGTGAATTAACACTTACTCAGTCATCTGCCTTCAACACCACGCATTAATAGTCACCGCCATTATGAGTAACGGCATAATAACGATAAAGTTCAATTTTCCAGCTTTAATCGCTACTCTATCTTTCAATTATCGTGAATGCGCCACACCCTGCACATGCGACGCCAAAACAGCCGTGACTGCACACAACCGAAGGTTTCTCTCGCCGATGAGTCAGTGAGGCTGAATCTGGGGAAGTCACAGAACAACAGCGCGTAAAGCCACAACAGCGCACCTATCCAATGAAAGCCAACACAAAAAGAGATTCCGACGAATAAACTCAAGACGTGTAAAGTATAAGAGATGAACAGTCCAGGAGATATATAAAGCTTGAGGTTTTCTCTAGGATTGCTTTTGCTTTGTTCAGCACTCTCCCATCTTTCAACACCAAGCACAAGCAAGCACAAGCACAGCTCAGCAAAAATGACAGAACCATCAAAACAAACTCGACCTCTCTACTTTTGGAGAGAAACAGATCCCAAAACAGGCTGGCTCTCACAATGGTACTTTTGCCCCTTCAAAGACGACAAGAACCCAGCCATCATCTACGAAACCGCCGAACAGTAAGCATCATTATCATCATTATCATCAACCTCCACATCATCAAACAAATAGCTAATAGCTAACACACCTTTAGTTACATGATGTATCAAAAAGCAATCCTCTTCAACGACCAAGCCTCCGCAACCAAAATCCTCAAACGAGGCCTCCACCCACGTAAAATCAAAGCCCTCGGGCGTAAAGTCACGAATTTCTCTGAAGACACCTGGAACGCCAACCGCGAAGCCATCGTCCGACAAGGCAATTATCTGAAGTTCACCAATGCTGTAACAGAAGAAAGTTTTTGTCTTGGCCAGACGGGCGATTTACCGCTTGTTGGGGGCTCGTTGAGGGAGACGCTGTTGGCGACGGGGGAGAGGGAGCTTGTGGAGGCGAGTCCGTTCGATGCCGTTTGGGGAGTCGGGTTTAAGGAGGCGGATGCGGATGGGAGTAGGGAGTATTGGGGTTTGAATCTTTTGGGTAAGGCGTTGATGGAGGTGAGGGATATGCTTAGGGAGGAGAAGCAGGAGAACCGTGGTTAGATCTGACAGGACGAGGGGATTCATCAACCATTTGAGAAGTACGACGACTTACACTTTAAGCTTATGAAGACTAGATTGAATGACCAAAGATACAGGCAGATTCGAATAGACAGAAACATCTTTCCAATGCCTTGAATCGCCTTTTTGTCCATTTGATGATTATGTCTATATGTCTATATCCCAACCTCTCGCCCACCCTCCCCTCCTCATATCATCATCGTACATGTCAAAGCGCCTCCTCTAGGCGCCAATAATAGAGCGGTGTTTTCATCCTGGCATGCTGTTCCCATGCCCCCATATCCCTTTTTTCCCCCAAATTTTTTTTGTCTCGTTTGTCCCTTGGATATACATCTTCCACATGCTTCGATGACATAATAATACATAATTAACACAGATCAACAAGGCTCATTCGCCAAGGATCACTCCCATGCTCCCAGACGCCGTGAATCATACAAGAAACGAGTACAAGTCATGCTTTCTTTTTTTCTTTTTCTCTCTTCTTAGACCCAGTCTCTTCCACTCTTTTGCATCTCAATCAAACGCCAGCCCCTAGTCTCTGGGTTGTTGACGTCTTCCGGAACTCTGGTGATACCAATGGCGTATGTAACCTGCTGCACCTTGTCCTCCATACCGGCAGCCAGCTCGTTGGTCTTGGCATTGCGGTAAACGTGGACCTCTTGGGTTCGGCAGGTGATGATGAAGACGGGAATCTCACCAGGATCCAGCATGCGGGCCTTGAGAATGTCGACGTTCCTGATATCCAGGATACGGCCATCAGACTTCATGCCTGCCTGGAGGTATTGCTTCGTGAGAGCCTCGTAGACTGAGAATTGGGCGGCCGAGAGCCACTGCTTCAGCACCTCTGTGTCTCCCTTGACGTAGGCGTCCAGCACCTCGGGGAGAATGTACTCGCGCAGCTCCTGTAAGAAAGGCTCGCTCTGGAACATTGGGTCCATTTGACGGAACTTCTTGATGACCATGGCCGTCTCGTTCTCGGCAAAGAAGCCGCCAATCGTGTCGGTGATGCTTCGGGCCGTCGAGATGAGGGGGTTTTCTGACTCCTCGTATTTGCCCTTCATGCTGAAGACGCCCTGCACAAACTTGTTGCTGTCCCGGAAGTCTCTCCAGGCTTCCTTCCAAGCCGCATCCTTGTGCAAAGTAACGTTGGTGCCGGCGCTAGTGATGCGGTGATTAGAAACTTGGTTCGCTAGCTATAGGGGTTGGATGATAGTTAGACTTACTTGGGATCCTCCTGAAGGACTTCGTCTCCACCACGTTCTTTGGCCATCTGCTCTCTTCTTCTCTTACGCTCCTCCTTCTCGACCCAACCACCGTACCTAGAAGAGGAGCCATCGTCAATGACGTTCTTGACGTTCTTGTAGGCTTCGGTGTCTCGGATGGGCTTTGTGGCCTTGTCCACGGCGTCGCCAGTGACGTTGGCGGCCTTTCGCACACCCTTCATGACGGATGTGTCCCAGGTCCAGGCGGCGCCCTTTCCAATGGCTGTAGCGGTGGTCTTTGCGACTTTGGATGTGGTTTCTGAAATGGCGCCGGTGGATTTCTCGTAGGCCTCTCGAGCTCGTCGGACTGATTCGCTCTCGGCAAACTGGTTTGCGGACGCAGCAATCTGCTTGGTCGACTCGTTCCACTCTTGGGACTTTTGAAGCTCAGTGTTCATCGTCTCCATGAACACCTGCCAGGGAGTCTTGTCGCCATGCGGCGGGGGTGGAGGAAGATCCTCCTTCTTTTCCTTGTCCTTGCCGTCTTCCTTGCCGTCCTCCTTGGCTTCTTCCTTGCCGTCGGCCTTTTCTTCGGAATCCTTGGTCGGTTCTTCCTCAACCTTGGTTTTTGGCTCAGCCTTTTCCTCGGCGACCTTTGCCTCGGCCTTTGGCTTCTCCTCCTGGAGTCTCCGGCTGCTTACATGCAAGAGCCGGGATTGTGAGGCAACTGAAGGAATTCGCAGTTCGGCAGGAAGAAAGCTAGATCTCAACGGCATCGACAGCGCAGCGGGAAGCGCCGCACGCTCGAGGCTCGCGGCATTCCGGACAGGCTTCTGCGCAAGCTGAGAAACTAACCGAGTGTATGCGGCGGGACATCGGCCATAGGCGGGGGCAAAACGAACAGATGCCCTCGAGAGAGCATTTTCCGAATTGGCAGCGCTGCGGGCAAGAGAGTTCATTTTTCTGAGCAAGAGAAAAAATCACAAACAAAAAAAGAAAAAAAATCTGCAAGTGGCTGCAGCAGCACTTGGACAGAGCGGCGGGGAGAGGAGGATGGAAATGCGGGAGGATTTGGCTCATGTGCGGACTGGAAATTTTGGTTTCGCGATGTCGGCTGGCGGCGGAAAGGCAGGCGGACAGCCGGGTGAATGCCGGCACAATCCCACTTTGCCGCCACTACGGCCGCGGCCATTCCGATAGCGTACGAAAATTCGAGATGTTGTTGATTGAGCTGATTTGACGACAAGTTCAATTCGCAGCAACAAAAGCGGCGCAGACAGCATGAGCTCATCACTGAGGAGCTGCGTTGCGGCCCGGCCGCTGGCTCGCATTTCGCAGGCGGTCACATCACGGAACGGCATCCAGAGCGTCCGGTGTCTGTCCCAGACAAGCGCACGATGGGAGGATTCAAAAGATGCAAAGCCAGAACCACCCAAGGCGGTGCCTCCAAAGCCTCGAACCGAGTCGCTCCTCGACAGCATCTACAGCATTACTCAGGCGCCAAACAGCCGGTCCGCGCAATCCAACCCCATGGGAAGCCTCTCCCAAAGCATGGTCTTCCAGGCCCTCAGCAAATCCAACATCGACACCAGCGTCCTGTCAGGCGGTCCCTCGCAGGCGGCACAGAAGAAGGAGGATGAATTGGAGCCGTTCCATTTCCACGTCTACTCGCACAAGCACAACACTCACATTACATGCACAAAGCCCAATCGGGAACCCATCATCTCCATGTCATGCGGCAACATTGGCTTCAGGAAATCACGGCGGGGCACCTTCGACTCGGCCTACTCTTTGACAAAGTACGTTTTGGAGCGATTGATTCACACGGGATGGCCAATGAAGATCCAGCGCCTCGAGCTGGTCCTCCGAGGGTTCGGCCAGGGCAGAGAGGCCGCCGTCAAGGTGCTGATGAGCCCGGAAGGCAAGGTGTTGCGGGACAAGATTGTGCGGGTTGCGGATTCAACAAGGATCAAGTTTGCAGGAACAAGGAGCGAGAAGCCAAGACGCTTGTAGATGCTCGGTTGCATCAGCTATATGATGACATGCTGCCGAATGTACCATATCTTGTACAAACTATACCAAAGAAGAATGAACAAAAAAAAAAAAAAAGACAACAGAAATGCACCACCCAAACTAGGCTGCAGTCGCAAACCGTGACGACATCAAACTCATGACATGAAACTCCTGACCCTCATGAAATATAATGGTATCGTTCCGACCCAATAGCCTGCAAATGTTAGGAAAACGAAGGGAAAGGCCTGAGCCATAAACGCCAATCTGATCTGCCCATCAACAAAAATAAAAAGAAAAGATAACAACAAAGATAATGCTCCCTGGACAGAGCCATTATCACGGCCGAATAGCCCTCTCTGCGGCTGGAAGCTGTCTGCCTGATGTGTCCCGGAGGATCTGCTTCCCTTTGCCGTTTCCTCCTCTGCGGCGCTCGTCGTCGCTGTTCCACTCGTTGTCCCGTTCCGAAAGAAGATGCGGCCTCTGCTGCCCCAGCATGCGCGACCCCTCATCCGCATGCTCATCGTCGTCCTCATCATCGACAAGTTCACCATCTGCGCTTATGTACTCTGGAGGCTCGATCCAATCCCTCGGCACGACGCAAGGCAGTGCGACTCCAATGCTCGCGGCTCGATTCAGCCACCCGGGGCCCGCATCTCCCGTCAGCTTCTTGCACAGATATGACGTAAAATGGTTGCAGTTTTTTGTGAGCAGGTTGTACGAAGTCCCGAGGAACTCTTCCGAAGCGTCTCGCAGAGCAGCGTCGATTTCCTCCGACGTGGCAAGCGTGAAGCCGTGCAGAATCTCGCACTTGAAGGTGCCTCCCGGAGGTTCAGTCCTGGGCTTTGTCCAATACACTCCGGTGACTCCGCGCCTATCGTGGCCGCCATACGCGTATTCTCGACCGTTGATGACCACTCCCGAATGAAGCAGAGATGCCCCTATTGTCCACAAGACGGAAGCGACTCTTCCGGGCTATTGGAGTCGAGCATGTGTTAGCAATCGGAGCACTCGATGGCTTATCAAAGAGCAGAGTTGTTGCACAAAGAAGAGCTGTGGCGAAAAGCCGAGGCTTGGAGGTGTACTTACCGGCAAAAGGTCGTAGACATGGATTTTGATCTCCGTCTTTTGCAGCGACAGCGTCGACCTATGTCTGCTGGTGCGCTGGCCGGAGTGATGATGTTGTTGCGAAGGCATTGCGACTGTAGTTGTGGTTGCGATTGCGATCGTGATGCGGAGAGGGAAATGGAGGATGGAGGATGGAGGATGGAGATAGTCTGTGTCTCGCGTGTAAGTCGTGAAACAATGCGGGGATTCGGGTTTAAAGAGACAAGATAAAGAAGTGCAGTGACAAAGAACAGTGGCGAGAACAAGAGCAGCACGTTAAGAATGAAGACGGCGTAAGTGTTCCAATCTCAGCTTGGTGGTGATGATTGTGTCGAGGTGAGATTGAACAGTTGAGATGGATGAGATGGATCAAATTGCTTACGTCGGCTCCCCAGAGCTGGAGATGCCCTGTAAAGAAGAAACTCAGTACTACTCCATCCAGGCCCCGGGGCGGCCAATAGTGCCCGGTTCAATAGCTCTTCAATAGCGACGCAGCGCCTCTCAGCTCAATCGCTTCCGGCAGCGCCGCAATGCCGAACAGCTCCAGCAGTGGATTCTGCCTGCCCTATGACGCATGCCCTGACTAAGACCCGGGAAAATCTAGCGCCGAGCCCGACCTGAGCTTCAGCTAAAGCCCAATCAATGTGGGGTCAATGCTCAAATTTCATTCTCACCATCTCCCCTCCTCTCCAGGAAAAAAAAAATTATAAAAAAGAAGGCAAAAAAGGGCCAGCTTCCATCTGCGCCCCGTTGCTCTTCCAGCGTCCGATATTCTCTCGAATCGGTCGCTCCAGGCTTGCAATAGCCCGACGGCCACATTGGCGCCCTCCGTCGCGTCCTCAGCCTCGTTTTTGGCTTCTCTTCTCTTCGTTTCTCCATCGCGCGCAGCAAGGTCTGCAGCCCTTGGACCGTTTCCGCCCTCTCGACTCCTTGTCCCCTTTATCCCCTCCCGTCACTACGCAAAATCAAGAAAGATGCCTCCCAAGAAGGCCGTTGTCGAGGAGAAGATTCCTCTGGGAAGGCCTGGCAACAACTTGAAGAGTGGCATTGTGAGCAATTACTCTCTGGCCCAGCCCTAGTGGCTGCCTGCCCCTCCTCTGCTATGCGAGTGCTTCAGATTTCCTAACTCGTCGTCCGCTCTCCAGGTCGGCCTCGCCAACGTCGGCAAATCTACCCTCTTCCAGGCCATCACAAAGTGCAACCTTGGCAACCCAGCTGTATGAAGCCCCCCGCCCGTCTTTCTTCATCCGGGGTGCTGACAGCCTGAAGAACTTTCCCTATGCCACCATTGATCCCGAAGAAGCTCGTGTCATCGTCCCCGATGAGCGATTCGACTGGCTCGTTGAGAAATACAAGCCCAAGTCCGTCGTCCCCGCCAACTTGACCATCTATGATATTGCCGGTCTCACTCGCGGATCTTCTACCGGAGCTGGTCTTGGAAACGCTTTCCTTTCCCACATCCGCGCTGTCGATGCCATCTTCCAGGTCGTCCGATGCTTCGACGATGCTGAGATTATCCACGTCGAGGGTGATGTCAACCCTACCCGTGATCTGGACATTATCAGCGAGGAGCTAAGACTCAAGGATATTGAGTTTGTCGAGAAGGCTCTCGAGAACCAGAAGAAGAAGACTCGCATGGGTGGCCAGAGTCTTGAGCTGAAGAAGGCTAAGATTGAACAGGAGATAATTGAGAAGATCTTGGCCTGGCTTCAGGACGGCAAGGAAGTCCGCAAGGGTAACTGGGCTCCCAAGGAGGTAAGCAAACTGTCTTTTTTCTTTTCCGCGTCCAATTCCTGCAATTTCCCTGATGACAAAGGGCCTTGACGGCCTGACCAATATAAACCCAGCTCTTCGAATGTCCATGACATACTGAGAAGAAAAATATTCTGAACCCATTGCTTTGCAACTCTGTCGCGTTTACTTTAGCTTCTAAAGTGGTAGCCACAATGCTGACAGTTTCAATCAGATTGAGGTCATCAACCCTCTGTTCCTGTTGACAGCCAAGCCTGTCATCTACCTTGTCAACTTGTCTGAGAAGGACTATATCAGAAAGAAGAACAAGTACCTGCCCAAGGTTGCCGAGTGGATCAAGGAGCACGCCGAAGGCGACCCCATCATCCCCATCTCCGTCTCATTCGAGGAGCGCTTGACCCGCTTCGAGACTGAGGAGGAGGCCAAGGAGGAGCAGAAGAAGGTTGGCGCCGAGTCTGCTCTGCCCAAGCTGATTGTCCAGATGCGCAAGGCTCTGCAGCTGGGCAGCTTCTTCACAACCGGTGCCGACGAGGTCCGCCAGTGGACCATCCGCAACGGCACCAAGGCTCCCCAGGCTGCCGGTGTCATCCACGGCGACTTTGAGAAGACGTTTATCCAGGCCGTTGTCTACAACTACACCGCCATCAAGGAGCTCGGTGACGAAGCCGAGGTCAGGGCCAAGGGCAAGATTATGACCAAGGGCAAGGATTACGTCGTTGAGGATGGTGACATTATCCTCTTCAAGGCCGGTGCTGCCAAGGGTTAAATAGCGTCTCTACCGAGGAGTGTGTAGTGATTTCTTTTTATGTCCCTGGGTTAGGAAAATGAACAAAGTAAAATACCACCGCCTAAATTGTCGTGTTGTGCTTTGCTCGCTTGTGATGTTTTTGCCTGTGGCCCGTGAGTTGTTGGCTCGTATTACGGTATACTCGTAGCTCTGTATAATCATATTCACCAGAGATGATCTGTTTAAATTATTATTTCTTTTTTATAAAACAATGACTATGACAGTTGCTCTAGCTGTGCCCACACGCATTCATTCATTCACTCAGTAGTCCAAATCACGAGAGAACTATTTTTTGCCAGGTAAAACAAACTCATCTGGTATTGAATTATAGGAAAATCTTCAAAGAGTGTCTGATTAAGTAGCTATCTACATATATATATAGGAGTCATTTCATTCATAAAACCAAGAAAAACCACAAAAGAAAGAAAGAGAGAAAGGAGAAAAGATTACTGAAAATTACTAAAAACGGCGTCTTCACTCTGGAGGTTGCAACGAGGGGAGCAGAGTACGGAACCAGCCGCATAAAACATCTCTGCAGAACTCCCATCACAAGCCACCATACTTGACGCCCCTCTTGCCCATCTCCTTCCTCCCGACGGGATCCTCAGGCCACACCCAGCCACGACTCCGCTTGGCCTCGCGCTTCTCAGCCAGCTGGGGCTTGGGAATCCAGTTGTCGCGAGCCTTGGCTTTGCGCCGGGTGCCGTCGGCAGGAGCGCCAATCTCGGCCTTCCAGTGGGCGTGGCCGGCGGGCGTGTGGTCACTGGCGAGTTGGCAGAGACCCCAGAGAGCGAGACAGGCAGTCAGGGGAACGCTGTCCGACGAGTCTAGCTCGGCATCGGAAGCAGCTGCGTTGAGCTGGACGGAGGTGATTTCCAAGTCGCCGAAGAAGGGTGTTGACTCGGTGCCTGCGCGAACCAGGACAAGCTCGATCTCGGTGAGGATGAAGCCGTAGCGGCAACCGTGCTCGCGCATCGCGTAGTGCAGGGCGGCAAGGCCTCGCAGGTAGTCAACGCGCTTGATGTTACCCTCGGCGCGCATACCGGTGTTGAAGCGATCAAAGCTGCGGACCAGGCCGACCACTCTTGCCGTGGGCTTGCCACCAAAGATGGCGGCAGCGGTGGAAGACTCGCCCATGGCGTTGGCAACGAAGATGAGGTCGTTGACACCTGAGGCGGTCTTGGCTGGTACGGAGAGCTGCAGAGGGCGGTTGGAAGAGATGGCCAGTGCAGAGTTGAGCTTGGGGAGGTAGTACGAGGCATAAATGCTGTGCAGGGCAGCCTCATTCTCGGGGTGACGAGATGAGAAGGCGGGTGTCTGAAGCAGAGGAGCAGGCACAGGAGAGTGCAGCAGAGCAGATGCGCCCGGGAGAGACAGGATTGCCGAGGCATTGAAGCTTGACCATGAAGAGACGCTGCGAACATCCCACCAGAAGTGCTTGATTGAAGGATCCCGAAGAGGAAAGGAGATGGTGCGGACCAGAGACGCAGCAGGGTTGGAACATGTTAGATGATCCATGAGAGTGGTGGACGGTGCTGGCTCAGGAGTAGCAGCGGTGGCCAGACTCAAGGGTGATGGAGCACGGGGGAGGTAGGATGGGAACATGTAATCCGACTGCTGCGAGGCTGTGGTGGTGGCGGGCACAAAGGGCATCTGACGATAAGTGGGATAGCCATACTTGTCAATGGTGGCAGCGTCAAGGTTGAGACTCGTTCGGCGAGACGGCGGCAGGCTGTCATGGGCGAAGCTTGCAGGCGAAGCAAGAAGCGATGAAGGGAAAGCCGTGGGCTCATCCTGCGTCTGCGGGGGAGGCGTAGCAAAGGGTGAGATGTGAGCAAAGGCCATGTTGGCGACGGTCTCTGGGTTGGTGTAGCTCCGGGAGTGGCTTGTGCGGAAAGGCTTGGAAGCAGGGGGAGGCGGGGTGGATTGTTGATGGGCAAGCCTTGCTCTTGCTGAGCGAATGGAGCTGGAGCGAGAGTGTGATGCGCGAGCCATGTGAGGCTGGCTGATATCCTGGTCCTGGGAGCGAATCTTGGGCAGCAGAAGGGGGCCATGCTGGCGGACGGGCGGGCTTGCGCGAGGAGGAGTGGTGAAGCGAGAGCACACCGAGTCCGCTATTGAGTCTACCGCAGAGGCGGCAGCGGAGGCTGAAGAAACTGTTGAGTAGATGGATGAAGCCTTGGATACAGATCGAGCACGGCGGCTGTGAGAGTTGTATGGCAGCTGCAGGAGGCTTGATGGGTAGTGGTCGAGGCTGTAGGCTTCCATGAGAGGCACGCTCTCCATGGGAGGGGTTGTAGGATCTTCCAGTGAGGGCGATGGAGAGGGAAATGTGAAGTCGAAGGCGACGTCGGCTACCAGACTGTGTTTGGACATGTGTAAGCATAAGATGCACAAGAGGACCTCATAACAATGGAGAGTGTAACTCACGCTGACATGATGGCGGTTGTGGTGGTGTTGTGAGGGCGAAAGTGAAAAAGTAATTAAGTGACCGTATTAAGGCGATGAAGGAGACCGGCTCCAAGGTGTGGACAGGTGAGTTTGTTTTCTTTTCTTGTTTGTGAGAATGGTGTATATAAAACGAATCTCCAAGTGTTTGGAATATGTTCGGCCAGCGAGCAGGGATGTAATCTAAGTGAAAACTGTATGCGACGTTGGTTTGACAAAAAAACAAAGATGCAAGCACAAATCAAGAGAGGAAAGGAGAGGATATTATGGAGAGGAATGGACTGAGGCGAGAGAACGATTGGAAACCAAGGGACGAGGCCGTCTTCTTGTACTTGGTGCAGGCGTTGGGGGTATGAAGGGTCCGATGATGGTCGCCAGGCCACGGCCGTCGTTGGGGGGCGTGTGCGATGGCAAGCGGCCGAGGGCGTGTACTGTATGAGAGAGTGGAGCAGCCGAATTGGCAGCTTAGGAACAGGCCTCGAGTGGCATCGCATCGAAATATTTGCTAGGAGCACCCTCTCTCTCATCCATGTCGCAGCAGCCGTGTCTGTGTCTACCGCGAGAGTCGCCAGCGGCTCGTGGATCAGCGAGGCGGCGGCTTAGTTTGCTTAGCCCTTTGCCCACACCCTCGAACACCATCCGCGTCTGTCTGCCCACTTTGGCCTGTCTTGGGCATGATATAGTATCATGATGGCATGAAACGCGACCCGACGTGTACGGGGGGTTGAGAGTGAGACAGACAGAGTCGGTCATTGACGGGCCCGGACGCGCAACAAAGACGCTACCTGACCAGCATCATGATCGATTTGTTGTGTTGTACAAGAAGCTAGCTAGCAGTAGCAGCACCATAAGGCGTCAGTCAGTCGAATATGTTGAGGCTGGGGTTTGTTAGTAACGATGCCCATGCCCATGCCCATGCAATGCGGCCCAGAGCTTGGGATCCGGCTTCGTTGCCGCCCCCGCCCCAAAGTCCTAGGTATTCTCGCTCTGTTTTTCTCTCACCTTGAAAGACGCAAAAACGACGATGCAACCAGGATCTGCCCCAGCCTGCTGACCGTTGGCCGTCCATGCAGAATTGCCGGCAGACGAGGCCACGGCATTGCGGCTTCTAAGTGGATGGAAGCCCACCAAGGCGCACCCTGGACGCTTCTTTTCCTGGCCGACTTTTCAGGTGGGGGGTTGTGGGGCCCCTCTCTCTCGCACCACCCAGCAAGAATTGGATGAAAAAAAATGCGCTGTAAATAATTTGACACCCGCCTAAATACAGCGTAGGGCTCAGAAGGCTCTAGCGGGTGTCGGGGGCTTAGCGGGTTGCTGCAGGCGCCGACCCGGTGAGTGGCCAGCAGCTGCCCATGACTCATTTTAGCTTCAATTGGAGCCCTAGTGGTTATTTCGTGTGTGCACTCGACCGTGTCTTGAAAGCAGATCGATGTTGGTTCGTTGTTGGACGCGCGCGAGATGGGCGATCGCGCGGATCTCGTTGGATCTTGGCATTTGCAGGAATCGCGAAATTCTTAAATCACGTTCTTTTATACACTTTCGTTGTTCTTTGTGCGTGCCTTTGGTTACTGCACCAGTCTTTCTTTGTCTGTACTACTACTACCTACCTGTAATAGTGAGCCTGCCAAATGCAATGCATCCATCAACTTCTATTCGTATCGCGTTTCTGCTGCCGCGCCAAGCAAAGAGGCTCCTCCACTCACACGGGCTCTTTTGTCTTTTGGACCCCAGAAAATGGATCAATTATCATGCTCAAGGTATTACGGAGTACAGATGCTGTCTTCCGTACTCCGTACTAATACAGTATCATGTACCATGTACTATCCATCGCAAATAATCCATACCATCGTTGCCGCAGTACTGAATCAAATTGTAATAATAGAAATAATTAGACGCAGCTGCCTGGTCCCAGTCCGGCTCGTACCGAAAAAACCTGCTCTCTGCTCCGTACTCTGCTCTATTTTTGCTTACTTAAAATTGCCCTCCGCCGCAAATAGGCGCACGCAAGACAAAGAAGCCACCATGGGAGCGCCGTCTTCCGGGCGCTTAGAGCGGGGGTGAGGCCACAAAGCCGCCGGGCGCTTAAGCCCAGCAACAGCAGCTCATCTGCCCTGCCTGGTCTTGGTCTTGTCTTACACGCAGCAGCATTGTATGAACATAAAGACAACCTGCAAGACCAGCCCGTGATCCGAGCGTCCTGTCGCACCACCGATCGGATTGACGCTTTTTTTCCTCTCTCATATTACGGTTCCCTTCCGGATTACACCGTCCCACTACGGCGGCTGCGGAGATTCGCTTTGCTGAGCACTGTCCATGTCTTCGATTATACCCCGACCCAAGTTACATACAGTACCAGCACAGTAAATATACCAAGATTTAATATTAATATTTAATTCTTCAATGTTAATGCTTCGCCTACCTCCCCATCCAGGCGCGTATCCCCCAGCCAATAACCATCCGCAAAGCCTCCCTCATTGCGTGTATCTTGCCATTCGCCACAGCCGCCCGCGCGTCTGTCGCACAAAGCAAGATCCGTCTCCGTCCTACCGCACCACATTACAGATCGCGCATCTTCTTCTTTCTTTCTTTCTTCCCAGCCCAGCGAAACACGTGTAGTTGGTGTCCCAAAAAAGTATCAATCCATCTCTAACGCGCCTCTTCTTCTTCTTCCCCCGTCCATCGCGTCCATCCAATCGGCTTCTCGCACGCCTCTTCCGCGCACTGATTGGCTCTCCGTCTCTCGAATCGCCCGTTTTGTAGCCCACGCTAACATTTCTTTAGTTCCCCTCTGAACCTTGTCCCAGAATACTGTCCATACTCAAAATACTTTAGGTAGACACAGAATACGCACCCCACATGAGAGATTCGCCATGTGTGCGCTGTCTAGTCCCAAGCTCCAGGGTTCGTCATCAGCTTAGTTAGCTAGTTAGTTAGGCTTTCGGGTTCGGGATGCGTTTGGTGTTTCATCTTTTCCCACCGAACCCAACATTTTGCGATTTTTCGTTTCGAAACATGCCCGAAGCGGTGACGGCATTCGTAAGAACTCGCGAACCTGATGACTCTTCGTCTTAGTTTAGGCTGCGTGCATGCATCCCGTATGCACGATTTCCTTAGTATGGCTGAAGGTTTTTTTTTCCTCATCTAGCCTTGGATTCCACTCGTTACGAAAGATGTCGGGTATCAAACTGGTTTCACCGTCATTTAATCTATCTGGCGTACATACGGCCATGGTTCGGGTGGAGATGTAAAACCTCGTCTAGATATGCCAACTCATCAACGGCATCCACTACTTTAATTTTCCTCTTCTGAAGAGTCATAGCATACCTAGGGTAGCAAGCAATGTGCATCACATCTCTTATTCCCGGGTAAGGCATACTCGTCATCTCCATCACAGAGTGAATATGGTAAAACCATGTAAAAAAAAGATTCATCGCTGTCTTTTCTATCGTGATAATTAAAAGAGAGAGAAATAATAAGAGTATTGTAGCATAATCTTTTATCGATTCTTCCCCAACGCCCGGTGCCAAACCAAAGTTTTAGTCGTAAAAGAGGTATCCAGCACCAACAGACACATCATGCAGAAAACTAAGCCGTCCCATTCGCCCTTCTAGCCCCCTTCTTAGTCGAAGCCCAACTCTGCAAGTCCCTGGCCAACGATTTGTGCGCTGTCGCGTCTTTTCTGTGACGCGTCGTCGCTCGTCGCCTCACTTACACGCTGGCATGTGAGCAAAAGTTCGTCTCTCTTTCTTGTGACTCAGATCACAATCACTCCACTCCGCTTGTTTCGTTTCCTGTCGGCACCTCATCCCCGTCCTCGGTTTCTTGTTTCTGATCCGTTGGGGGCGATGGGGGTCGTCGCTGTGACATGGCATTCACCCCCCCTTGTTGGTAGTTCCCCAGTCGTACTATCCGCAACGCTCGCATCATGCCTTCGAGCCTTACCCGTTCTTGCACCACCATGCTTCGGGCGTACTCGCGAATGGCCCTGAGGCCCATTTGATCGTGCAGCTCCTGCCATCCAGCCAATTCGCTGGCTACTGTCTGTTGCGTGTATCGAAGCTCCCTGGACAGTTGCGACGCCTGCTCTCGTGATTGGCGTGCTCGCTTCTCCTTCTCCTCTTGGTGTCGCTGTCTCGAGTCGTCGAGCAAGCCTAGGGGCCATCTCGAAGGTCGCAGCGCGGAACTATCGTTTCTATCCGCCTCCCGTTTGGCTGCCGTGATCTGTCCAATAAGATTCGTCGGCCTAGCTAGCGAAGAGAGTAATGCCTGCACCGTGGATTGAATCGCTAGAAGCGTCGTGTGAAACACAGCTTGTGGGTTGTGCTGAACGGGCGCCATGGCCCGAACAAACACCTCCATGCCTACAATGTGCTGCGGGGGCAGATATTGAATGGTAAATACTGCCCGATACAGCAGCGCTGATGCATCGTAGAAATCTAGAAAGAGGGGAATTGTTTCATCGTTAGCCGTGTTCCCATTGTCCATGGGTGGTCGTCAAGGCTTAGTATTAGCACTCACCTGTAGCAACTTGGCCAACAGCATTCGCACGTCTCGTCACGCTCTTCGTGGAGTAACTAATGCTTCGGACCATCTCTCGCGCGTGGTTGACGAATTGCTCAACTTCCCGTACGTCCTCCATAGGTTCGTACTCTTCGCGGATCTTCTCTACCCTTGTTTCCGTTTTGAGTTTTGTTCTCTGCTCCATGGCTTCTAGTTGTAGTTCTGGTACGAGGAAGAATTCCCACAGCATCTCGTGAGTAGAAAGCGTGGGATGGCTCAACATGATTTTCAGAAACCAGTCCGTTCGTATCTGGATATCTCGCAGCGCCGCGCGAGATGGCCTCGAGGGTAGTTGGAACGGCCATCTGGTGTCTGATATCGAAGGTATCCATGACGCAGGATTCTCCTCGGCCAGCAAGCGTGCCAACTGCTCAAAATCAGTCAAAGACCGGCGACTCGTAGTAACCGTGTAACTGTCATGATCTGTTGGAGCTGCCGATTTTAGCACCAACCTAACTGTGCTGTCCTCGACGAAAAAGGCTCTGACGACTCCCGTTATCCGCCCGTCCCTTGCGGGTGGCATGCTGAAAAGACCAAGGTCGTCAATTCTATTTCTGACATCGTCGTCTTTGGCCAGCTCTACTGCCGTGAGACCTCGTAGTTCTTTAGCCCCAATGTCTACTCTAGGGTCAGCAAAAAGAGCCCTGACCATATCATATCGGCCGTATTTGCTGGCAACCATGAGCGCTGTAAACTTCTTCTCGTTCGTCGCGTTGACATCCACGTCACAATATTGCAGGATTCTCAACGCCAGTCTCGGGTCATTCATAATGTGCAGCAGAGTGTTTCCCTTTCCGTCTATATGCTCATCCACGTGCAGCGGCTGCCCGTCAAGCTGTGTTTGCTGCGCAGCCCTGATACCATCCTCAACCATGGTATAGTACTCCACATGATCGTAGCAGCGACACAATGCGAAAAGCGGCGTCTGCCCATTCTTGTCTCTTTGGCGCCAAGGGATCAGGGGTCCAATAACCCCTATCATCCAAGGCGCGTTGAACAGGTAGTGCCCAACACTTCGGCCCCAAATGTCTTGTATTGAAAAGTACTGGCCCAACTGTCCTGGGTTGGACTTGTCGAGCAGGTAGTCAAGGAATGAGTTAATCAGCTCTCGGTTACCTAGCTGAGTGGCAGCACTCAGTAGCGTGGTGTTTTCGTTATTCACGTCTCTCAGCACAATGTCAAACGGATAGTATCCAGACAAGGACAAGAGATAGCCCAACGTTTCTACACTTCCACTCTGCACGGCCATCATCAAAACGGATTCACCCAGGGCACTGCTGGTCTGTGCAAGCCTCTCCACAGAGATGTCACCTTCCAGCGCGCTTCCCAGTGTGCCGATGGTTGCTATTGAGTGGTACGAGAACTCGGATGCACTTGACAAGCTCCTAGTGTCCATAGCAACTCTCTTGGTTCTCTTGAGGGGTAGATCGAGTATTGACTCGTTTGCGCCATCGCCGCTGGCAATCTGAAAGGGGAATACGTGGCCAAGCCCAGTGCCGTGAGAGAATCGGTCCGAGGAGTTCAACACAAGCGATGATCGCCTTGACGAGCCATGCGCCAGCTTAAACGGAGGCTTGGGAGGGGTTCGATCGTCCACATCGTTGTCACTATCTTCGATGTCGTCGTCATTGCCAACTGCGCAAGGATTCGGTTCCATTATGTTCCTCAGTTCCTTCAGGTCTGCTCCCTTGGCGGCATCCCACAGAGCCTTGTTCTTCCTACTGGCGCGGCGTAAGCCCGCCGAATCTGTGAAAAGATATGCCAGAACAGCTTCGAAAGTGCTCAAGGCATATCCCATCTCCCCGCTGTCTACATCCTCGACAAAGATGAAATTCCTCACATAGGCAAGGCGAGCCTGTAGGTTTTTGGCTTGAGATCGAATCACGACGTACAACAACAGGGAAACCAAGGTATCGGCGTTCACAGTCATAATCGCCTTTTCGGATGATGGCAAATCTGTTCCAGAACCGCCAAGAGGCCTTGAGGTATCGGTAAGCTGAGAAGCGATCTTCATGGTCGATAGTAATAAATCCAGCATTTCCTGTGGGCTCATAGCGGTGGAAATCTTTCTGAATTCTTCGACGGCAGGGTTGAGCTGTGTAACAAGATCGTGTTTGGCTTTCATGCCCCCGTCGATGGCGATTCCTAATTGGGAGATGTCAATGAATTCCATTTTCCGAATCTTGGCTTCGAGTTCCAAATCATCTCGCCGCTTGATGGCGCTGAGCTTGCCAAAAAGCAGGCCATGGACGTTCTCAGCAATGTAACGCTCAATCAGCTTTTCCACAAGGGGACCCGTTAGATCTGTTGTAGCGCCTAGTAGCGACAGCTGTTGTTTATCCACTCCTTGGAAGATATCAATAGCAGCCGTAACAGCGCTCTCAAGGGCCGCGCGCATAATATCCTCATCATCCTCAACGAAAAAGTCCTCTACAACAGGTAGGCTATTATGATTGGCTTTGCCGCTCTTAACCGTCAGGCTGTCTGCCCTCGCCCTTTTAGCTGCGGTCGCAACAGGGCCGTCTGGCTTCGGATCTGGAATGTATGAGGCAGACGGCGGGGGTGGCAGCGGCTTCTGGAAGACTGTTGAGAATTCGATGAAGAGTTTCTCCAGCCCGGGTTGCATTTGGCGAGCAATCATGGGGAAGTGGTTGAGAAGATCATGGAAGCTCCTAATATCTTTCTTGCGCGGCAAGGCATTGTCCGCTGAGTCGCCGTTGGTCTGCTTCTTTTGCTGTTGCTCCGCAGCCGCGCGGCTCCTGGTGCCAGAGACGAGAACCGCGGGCTCGAGCCTGATCTCCTCCCACGTTCCAACAAGAGGTTTCGAGATGAAGTATACCAGCCATTGTCGAGGTTCGAAGACGTCGGGGTACCAGATGGTGTCGTTGAGGATCTGGGCTTGCGCAAGAGACTTGAAACCTGCGGCGATCCAGGTTAGCCGTGTTTCGGCTTGAAGAAGGATATAGTTTCGCTAGTAGTATACCTTTGTTACTGTAGATGAAAGAGTCCTTGACAATGACGCTCCTCCCGTTCAGCGTGTTGAACTGGCGAGCCTTGCCTCGCGCTTCGCGCAAGTTCTGCGTGCTGTCCTTGGCGCCCACAGGCCCGTCAGGCCCGGCGATGCGCAGCACATGGCTGGCTAGAAACTCCTCCGAGGCGACGACCTCGTGGGCCGGGGCGCCGCTCTCCGTCTCGCGATGGGTGAGAAGCACATCGGTCAAGGGAACCAGCAAGATGTGGTGGTGGACGGGGGTGCACTGCGCAACGACCTGGCTCTTGAAGAAGGCGGACAGAAAGGGGTTTAGTGGTTGCATTCACTCGACTTTGCTAGGGAAACGTCGTCGAGCCGTGTCGATCTCCTGGTGGGAGCGGGAACGGAAGCGGAAGCAGTTTGGTTGGGAAAGGCTGAAGCTGAGGTTGGAGTCGGAGATCGAGCTGGAGATCGAGGGGGGAATCGAGGGGGCGATCGAGGGGGTGACTGCGGAATGGTCGGCCAGCGAGAGACATGAAAAAACGATGGAATGTGCGTCGGGCGAGGTATCAATTCAACAGAATGCTATCGTAACGAAATCGGCATCGGATCATCGGCGGGTGCAGGGTCGAGGGTTTGCGCTGAGATGCGAAGGAAATGCTTGGGCTGAAGCTGTTTGCAAGGTCAAGATACGAGATAGCACAGGTGAGCTGCAGAAGATAATGGACTGGGCTGGACTGACCTCATCCCACGCGTTTCTGCTCCAGCGGGCTTAGACCAGCCTGGAATCCCTTGTACCTGGAAACCTTTTGTGCGCTAAGATGCGGGAGTGTGCACGGGCCCCTGGAGATTTTATTGTCCGATTTGCACTTTGGAAGAGTCAGTAGTTCCATGTGAGGATGAGATGGGCTACCCGGGAGCGAGAGGCTGATTTGATGTTTATGGTTCTCTCTCCATCATTACTCGATGAAAGATGGATATTCATAGGTATTTTACTGCATGTATTAATTATTCAAAGGGTTATCTCAACATCGTTGGGTTTGCAGCGGGAATAGAGTTAAACTTTGTTTGACAACCATTTAGCCTTAATCACTTATCACAGCCGTTGATAAGGCATCATACTGCAGAACCAATTCACGTGTCAATGATAAAACTCAAAATTCTTATCATCCATCACCCTCAACCATTAATTACTACTATACCATGCTCATCTATCCATTGGATATCGGTTTACAGAGACGACCAAATCTTTCTCCACAGCGGCACCCTCTTTGTCTGCTCCTCCTCCTCATACCCTCCTCCTCCTACCTCAATGCCGCTCTTATCAAGATCGTTCCTCCGTCCACTATCCAAATCAATATCCCAGCTCCTCTTGAAAGGATCCTCCCCTCTCCAGTACAGCTTGCACACCACGTATATAACGCCAAAGAGTGGCAGCAGAATATACGCATCCACAAATTTACCCGCAGTAAACGGAGACAGTGTTGTCCATCCCTGCACCAGCGCGAGGAAGACGTTGAAGAAGACTCCAAAGTAGGGACTGTAAGGGTAAAACATGCTCTTGAACGGCAAATCGCTTACTCGGCGCTGCTGTGTCGTCCAAGCGCGGCGGAAGCGGATGTGAATGAAGCTGATGCTTCCCCAGACCAGGAATGTGCTGACTCCAGCAAGATTGATGATGTAGCTGTAAGCCTTTGATGCTCCGGTTGAGACATTCATCATAGAAATGGCACCGACGGCATTGGTGAGGACAATGGCCCAGACGGGGACGCCTCGCTTGTTGACCCAGCCGAGGATCTTGGGTGCCTTTCCAGACTGCGCCATATATAAGATGGTACGAGAGCCAATATAGATGGATGAGTTGACAGCAGACAGACAGGTGATGAGGATGAAAGCATTGATGAGATGAACACCTAATACAACAGTGATTAGTACTTTTGCAAATGTTAATCAAGAAAATTCTCAAACAAACCTCCGTTCCAACCAGCATTCTGGATGGCTATCGTCATCGGGCTCTGCAACGCCTTGGCCCCTCCGTTGATCAGCTCGTCAGAATCAGCTGGGCAAGTGAGGCCAAAGAAGAAGGCAGATCCCATGTAGACAAAAATGATGCGGAAGAACACTTGACGGATAGCCCGCGGAACTGCAACACCCGGATTTCTCGTCTCCGTGGCGGCAACAGCAACAGACTCTACTCCAGCATAAAATGTAGAGCAAAAGACAAACACAGTGGCAACTCCTCGGAAGCCATGACCGTTGAAGGCTCCAGGATGATGCCAGTATCGAAATCCAATGGCCCCGTCCTGGCCAATGAGCCCGCCAGACGCATATACAATGGAAAAGATGAAGTAGGCTGTTAGACCAAGGATCTTTATGAGCGCCAGGATGTACTCTGCTTCTCCAAAGGCCGTGATGCCTCCAATGATTTGAAAGGCCAAGAATACGGTCCACAGAATAAGGAACCAGCCCCAGAGAGGAACCCCAGGTGCCCAGAAATTGAGAATGCTGCAGATGACGTTGTACTCGCTGGCCAAGACGGTGGCCCAGATGATGAAATAGTTCCAACCAACGGCCACGGAGAATGACTTGTCGACCATGCGCTCAGCTAGCGAGACAAAGGCGCCACCACCCGGGTACAGAGTGGTGATTTCACCCAGAGATTGCATGACTGAGAAAGCAATGATACCTGGACAGTTTTAGTTATAGAAGAGCTAGACTCTGATATCAACAAGCATACCGATAACACCAAATCCAATAATTAGAGACGCTGGCCCTCCGCTGTTCAACGCGCCTCCTGAGCCAACCAGCAAACCGGGACCAATGATACCGGCGAGTGCCATCATGGACAGATGGCGATTTTTCAACCCGCGCTTGACACCTGAATCTGGGTCGATCAAGCCTTGATCACTGTTGTCCACGCTGCGCACTCCATACTGCTGCTGATATGCCGGAGCGTCTTCGGCAGAGACATCATCCAGTCGCGGCTCGTCGTCAAACTTGCCGGACCTGTTGTGGCGAAACATGGCGATATCCCTTAGTTCACTCGTATTCTCTTTTTTCCTTCCCTCGAGTAGTCGCTATAGCAATTGTTACAAAGAGAGGAGAAGAGGTGCTGGCGGGGGAGGAGCAACGAGCTGTAAATAAGGCAGAGCTTCAATGAGACAAATCCCCAGCACGAGCCCGAAAAATCCAGAAAAGCGGAATAACCATCCAGCCACCGTGATGATGCAAGAATAGAGATTTCATGTAAGACGGCTCAAGTCCGAATACTTCTCTTATTTCGAGTCCCTGCGATTTGCGACGCACTAACGCACCTGGGCACAGCGCGAACCGTGATGTTGCGATGGTGGTTTTTTTCCTCTGTGACTTCTGCTCTGACTCGTTGACCTGCTAGTTAGCCGTGGTATTCGAGACCCTTGCTGGCGGCATCTAGCTTGCAATCACGTCACTTCACGTTTTTGCCTCCACATGGTGGATGTGGATGGAGAAAGCGTTTGCGGTGTGCGAGTGTGAGACATGCGAGGCTGGGTGGAAGAAGGAAAACTTGTGTGTGCTACGTATGCGAGATCGCTTCATGTGATCAATATTCCAATCTGCTTAAACTCACAGCTGATTTACTAAATTCGCCTAATTCTTTTTCTTCTTCTCATTTATTCGAGAATATTGCTCGCGAGCTGCGTCGCTGTCCAAGGCATCCATTCATAATCCCGGTCCTTGATATTGAGCTAAAAATGGCGCCGATCACGACATCGCCCTTGGACCCATAGTGGAGAGCCTTTCAATAGCCAAAGCGGCACAAGGCTGTCAAATGGTCAGAATATGGCCCAGTGACATTCAACATTATGTATGAGTATGCGCTGATGAGAAAACGAAGATTCGTTGGGCATTTGGTATTTATGAGGCAGTACCAGTGATGGAGTAGAGAAGTATATGTATTCGGCTTGGTTGCAGAGATTTGAATCTGTGTTGACCTGGGACCCAACACGGGACGGAATACACCATACAATCAGGGATTGGATTGCTTCAAGAACGAACTTAAATATTGTATCATATTAGCTATTGTCCTCTCATCCTCTAAGTTTTTACTCCCTGGCTCTTTCTCATTGCACAATCATATAACCAACAGTCTCAAGGGATGTATTTCTTGGGCTCAACCAACCAACCCGCGGCTGAGAGACTACTATTGTATTGACATATATGCGAAAATCTGTCGAGTTCTCTCTCAACCCAATACTGCTAGGGTGATATTTCATTAAGAGAAGCATGTTAATCACCAAAGATCTCGAGTGGAAATCTACACCCACGTAAATGAACGCCTCTGGTACAGTAAACAGACATAAACGGGGCTCGCCAGACAGCCAAGTCAGATAGCCTACGCATACATGAGTGCGCGTACTGATACATTTACACAGTTAGATCATGCGCCGAGGATCCGATCGGATCACCGGTGAAGCATCGAATCTCGTGAGCCGAGTTGGACCTGTATATTACGAGGGAAATTTCTGCTCCATTCTCGATACGACCACCCTGATGATATGAGACATGCCTATTTCGGAATTACTCATCATCGGAGATATGCGTATTATCAGCTAAATGCTAGGTTATGTGGTTATGACACCCTGAAAATATTTATTTCATTATCCATTTATCTAGGCTATTGTTTTTCTTCAGAAGACCACTTGTCAAGTAACTCAGTAATCTCCTTCTCTCACCGATGTGACGGTCTAAACGTCCTACAGCAAAACATGTTAGATGTGAGGAGCCGGTTCTGGTTTGTAAGTAAAAGACACAACTCGTCCGTCTGAAGAGCAACAATCCATCTCACCACAACTTACTCACACTCTCTGCAACTAACTTGAGATTCACACGTCTATCAATCTATTCCACTCTACTGGCAAACTCTGCTAAACATTTTGCCAGAGTGGGCTTGTAATCGTGTTATCTTCATGTTTGTTCTCGTCCCTGCGTTCTCGGTTAGAGAAGCGCATAAATGCTCAAGAGGGAATCTTGATAAAAAAATAGACCAAGGTTGTTGCAAGGAGCCTGGTGGAACTTCGAACAAAGACGAGACGAATCGTAATACCCTTCAAAGACTATTTAGCAATCGAGTGAGGTGCAGCAAACGGTTTGACGAGAAGTCGGACTCCAGCATGTGTGGATAAAGACAAGACAACAGATGTACATGCATATCCATGTAGGAACACCATAAACAACCACTTTTGATTCAAGGATAAAGATAGAATGAGACATGTAGCTCTAATACTCTCAGAAGTGTATTCAACCCACCTGAATTACTCCCAACAAAGGCGTTGATCGGATGGTGGATGGGCAAAGAGCAGGAAGCATTAGCATCGTAATGAGCCACTTGTAAGGGTAAATAGGTTATTGATTAGCAGGATTTAGATTCCATTGTGTTTGAATAGTGATTTTAAAGACCATAGTTGTTATCATATAAACCACAGCTTGGGCTGAAGCATATAACATCTCAAGATCTGTTATACTTGATAGGAAGTAAAAACATCTTTGCTTTGAACACGCTGTGTACTATATAACGCACTATTTGTCTTATACACGAGTTGTATGATTTGTATGATACAACAGACGAAGTCGTTTGTTTACCGAATAACCTTCGTAGAGAATACTCCTCTGGCATGGGAACCCTGAATGCTGTGTGACCCCGTACATCAGGCCACCTTATGATGTTACTAAAACAAGATAATCATAGGTTTCAGAAAATTTAGAGCCTACGTAAATTACTAAATAAGAAGAAGTTCCAATTCGTCCATGAAAGCCCTTGTGATTCTGCCGGAAACGCCCAATCGTAGACTCACTCCGAATAGCAGCTATCCTCGACCACCGATCAAATCCAACAAACTATTAAAACGAAGTCTTTCATTGCAAACCATTTTGTACTATTCATTGCAAAAATGTGGTCCAGTCTCGCTACCCTTGCTGTCGTTGCCTTGTCTTCCGCCACGGAAGCGTGCAAATGCCTGTCGCATGGGAAGCCTCTCACAGACATCGCCCGACCTTGCTGCGTGGCTTTTCACGGAAAATTGAACAAAGGACATGCCAACTGCTATGGCCTTGTTGGCGGTGCATTCGGCGAATTTGCTGATAGCTGTGAAAAAATATGGAGCTGCCAAGTCGGATTGTGACCCATTGGGATGATTTGGGTGGTTATGCGACTGCTGGGGCATCATAGATGATCTCGAGAGGAAATCTCATACATATACTCAAAGTCGATGCGTCAACATGGATATTATTGAGATAGAATAGGAATATCAGCAGTGTAGCGGTATGCGTCAATACATAAGGTGAACATACCATAGCCCTGTTCAAATGGTGACTTGAGTTGAGTCTGTACAGCTAGATGATACAGATTAACTCAAAGTCTTGCTTCATAGTTAGCATGTCAAATCACGTTAGACGTATTTAGGAGTTGCTTTGTAACGCCTCCCTCATTTCGTTGCATTAGTATCGAGACTGGACTGAGACTGCCAGACAAAAGAGTCGTAGGCCCTCAGCAACGTTGCTTTAGTGCACAGGTAGATGTGTTATTGGCCAAGTTCAAAGGTGCGTTCCCTAGCTGTTAATAAATTATATAGGCCAATAGTATTCAATACCCTAAAAGCAGCAAGTAAAAGAAGCTAACCAAATGATTAAAGCTTATCCTATGTACATAGTTAAGATCTAATAAGCTTATAAAGCAGTAACTGTCCCAGCGACTGCTAAGTTTATTCGCTTAGGGGAGAATGTATGGAGTAAGTCTGTCAGAGTTGTGAAGCTCCACAGCATGATTCAGCACTGGAGGGACCAATACTAGCAGAGCTTGGGTGAGATCGGTGTGCCAGTCAAAAGCAACCAAGAATTACAGTTTACGCCGACTGCTCTTAAAGTACTACATATATGCAAGCTCATCTTCCACGAAATGCCTAATCTTACGTCAGCTCTTTACACACTGTGATATATAACGACAGGGAGAGATGAAGCTTCCGCAACAATACTAATGATTATGATATCAATATATTCTCGTCATTTAGAATCTGGCTCATCATAATGGCAAAATCTCAATTCGATTTCATCGTCGTGGGTGGCGGAACATCCGGTAGCGTGGTGGCTTCTCGACTTGCCCGGACTCGAGCTCAGCCGTCGGTGCTTCTTCTGGAAGCTGGCGGTGCCAACTCAGGCCTGACTCATCGCTGTCCGGGCGAATCATCGTCATTTTACACCTCGGATGAGGCTGCACCTCTCAACTATCGTTATAGAGCTGATCTAGGTGACAGACTGAAGGGGAGGGAGCTGCAGTATGACCGCGGCCGTGGTCTCGGCGGCACCTCGTGTATCAACATAGGATTGTGGGATTATGGCAGCCCGGCAGAGATGGACGAGTGGGCTGCGTTGGTTGGTGACCAGGATTGGAGCTGGGCAGCTACGCAGGAGAGAATGCAAAAGGTAAATGGCCCCGTATCTGCTGGTGTCTCATCCTCTAAAAGTCTCTCTTGACGCCACGAAGATGCCCGCAACGCTGATTGTATGATGATATAGATAGAGAATGTTCACTACGTGGACGAAAATGGTGATGAGAGGGGTTTGAATGGGCAAACTTCAAAGCGGTTTGGGTCAGTTTACATGTTTTCTACTTACTGCCCTCGCTACGATCTTTCACGGCGGCTGTTTCGCTGGTCAAGTGAAAAATCACATCTGCTAACAAAATGAACCAGCCCTGTCGACGTGTCTCAACTTGTTTCCTATGCACCTACGCTAAAGATGATTTTAGAAGCAGCGAAAGAGGTAAACGTAAGTTAATGTCTCTCAATTACGTCCGCGACGAGTCTACCTTATAAACTTGTCATCAAGGTGGCTGTCCATTCCGCAGCGCTTACTCATTTGAAACATATACAATAGAATAGATTCTGAACTGATCAATTCTTTAATAGTGGCCTGTGATCCCAGATATCAGTCACGGGGCTCTGGGACTTTCTGTCCCACCCTTTGCGGTTTACAAGGGTCTTCGTATCACGGCGGCTTCAGCATATCTGTCTGACCTGCCGTGTAATCTTATTGTCAAGGTCGAGTCCATGGTTGCTCGTATTATCCTTGATGAAGGCATTGCTAAAGGAGTAGAGCTCGGTAGCGGCCAAAAATGTGCGGTTTCCCATTTTTGTTTCCCAGCTCCCCAGCACTCACCTCTTGGGATCTAATCTTTGTTGTACATGATGGATGCTAACCAAGTTTCATTTACTCGGCCATGCAGACTTTGCCTTCAAAGACGTGATTATTTGCGCTGGGACCTTTGACACCCCCAAAATTTTAATGTTGTCCGGAATCGGACCTCCTGAGGAGCTGGCTGAGCATGGGATTCCAGTTCAGGTGCCTCTGTCTGGAGTTGGTCAGAACCTTGCAGATCACCCATCACTCCGGTTATATACACGGGTCAATGTCGACGCAATCCCTTCTGATGGCAAACCTGGGGGCGACGTGTCGACGTGGCGAGACCAATGGTTGAAGGACCAAAAGGGCCCCCTAGCCATGGTACCAAACAAATTTACCAATGGCTATTTCAAGATTGGCAACTTGGAACATCTCTCTGGGTGGAAGCAGCTCAATGATCACACCAAGGACTATCTGATGCGGCCGCTTACATCAAATATCGAGTATGTTGCTGTAGGGATTCCCGTCGCTCACGGTTCTACCTAGATTCGTTTTAAACTAACGACCCTACTACTGGATAGACTATTATACCAGACCCGTCTCTGCTTCATACGGTGTTGAGGATTAGTGTTCTATTGATGAATGCCCAGTCCCGTGGGAAGGTCCATCTCAAAAGTTCGGATCAAGCAGAGCCTCCTCGAATTCTGCTCAATTACCTGCAGCATCCATTTGACTTGCAGGTCATGATTCAAGGTGTTAGAAAAGCCATGGGCTTTGCACAGTCTGCTGGCTTTGCGCATGGGTCGTTTGATGGACTGAAGAGCGGCTCGGATGATGATATAATGGTAAGCGACCCTTGTCCCTTTCTTTGTCCCGTATCTATAAAGTATCTCTTGTTCTAACAGGTTCATGTCTCGTGTAGGATTATACGCAAAAAAATCTGCAGGTTTCGTGGCATGCAATGGGCACGACCAAGATGGGAAAGCCAGCAGATGAGACCGCAGTCGTGGGGCCGGACTTGCGAGTGTTTGGAGTGCAAAAGTTGCGAGTTGCAGATTTAAGCGTCTGTCCAGTTATCCCGAGGTGAGCACACAACGCGTAATGGAGAATTCATTGTGGAAATTCGATAGACTGTTGCTATATGTGACATGTGCTGCGGACAGTTACTGACTTGCTTTGTAGTAACCACACACAATCTACAGCATATCTAATTGGCGAAGTTGCAGCAGAGAAACTTATTGCAGAGTACTCATTGGATTTATTAACTACAGGTTAACCCATAACTGAGTTAGTTTTATAAATTTCATGATAATATCTCAGCTAAGGTATTATGAATTTAAGCAGCACTGTATCCCTGATTGTAGAGATTGGCAATAAGAGAGGCTGTATAGCCATGGTGCTGGGGCAGCCAAAGACCCTAGCTTTATGTACAGTAGCAACCATCTACATTTTAGCACTGCAAAGGAAAAGACTCGACACGTCAGGCTCATTATAGATAAATTTCCCCAGTGTCTAATGGAGAAAAAAGTGGCTCTTTCAACTGACTTGAAATGAATCCTGTGTTCCAACTCGATACAACACCCTCATCGTCATCCAACAGAGGAAACTCGCTTCGACGGTTCCAGGACTGTGGCTTGCGAGAGGCAAACTCCGTCTCGACAGTTGACCAGGATATGGGAAATGTGAAATCCACGTGATCAATCGCGTCGGAGCAGTGCCACAATGCGGGCGGCCACGAAAGAGGCTGGGAGGCTGAAATGCCGTGAGAATCGGTATAGAATAACCCCGCTAGCCAGAATCCAAGCCCAATAAGCAAATGCCATATACCAAGGAATAACTACTTAGAAACATAAATTTGGTGTCGGGTCTTATTAGGCGTCTTCCTACTGAAGCAGTAGTTCCCCCCTATTTGAACAGTACCTGCGACTTTATCTTACTTGTGCTAATTGTCCAAATGAGAGTAATGGGCTACCCCAAAAAAATCCAATTTTATCTATCTTTATACAGACCTTTAACCTGTTCATTTTAATTAATAGAGCCAAGTGAGTCCTTATAAGAGGATTAAGGAGATCTCTCCCCTGCCAAGCTATGCGTCAAAGGGCCCAAGGCGAAGGTATTTTATGCACCTGCTCGTCTAGATTACGACGCTTTAAACACTACTTTCACGAAAATATTCACTATTAAAGACTGCGTCTTAATTTAATATATGCACTAATTCGCAGTGGGAATGTAGATGGGTAGAGTGTTTCCTTTATAGAGTGAATCGAGCCTTTTTAATTCGAGATAGAGCCCTCCCTTTTCTTGCTGGTCCTACGGCAAACGAGGAGGGGGAGATTGCTACATAGGCACTGGGTCTGTGCAGCACATCGACAATTTTTGTCGGCCAACTGTAGGGTCTCTCTCTCTCTCTCTCTCCATTGCATCTGGATGGTGTGTAGGGAGAAAGAGATGCATATGTGCATCTGCCTGATTCTGATCTGTGTCTGCAATGCAAGCTGTTGGCAAAATCATCAATGACTGTGACCTTAACAATAGTACACTACTATTATATAGTACATACACTTAAACGAATTACTTATATGCCCAGCAATATAAAATATAAAACAGGTGGATTAGTAGCTAAGCTTAATATTTAATTTATTAATTTTTTTTTTTCCCATACTTTTCTATTATACACTGACTAAGCTGTTATGACGTATCAATTGACGGTTGCCCTTTTCTTAAATAAGGTTATCTCTTCTTTTCTTACAAAGCAACCTTAAATGCCTTGTTCAGATCTGCTATAATGATTCTATTTTGATCCTAGCTAGTATTCATGTTTCATTTGGCTGATAATTACTCCACAAGCTTGGTATTTTTCCCTCGCTGAAGAGCGCCAATCGCTATGTAATCCAGGGTATTCCAACTGACTAACATTCCTGACTATGACGTTTGTACCGTCGGGTATGAAGATCAAAGAGCTGCTAGCTCTACAACTGCTATCTCGTCTATTATCTAGGTACTATGAGTCACCCGTGAAGTTCTCTCATACTCTATGCAACCAGCTCCATAGCAACGATATAATTCTACGACTCGAGACGAAGCCTCAGCTGATAACGACATCTTCTTTGACGCATGATTCAGGGAGCTGAGCATGTTCGGTGGGTGATGTTGTAGTCAAAGGCAGTCAGTATTCCAACCAACTGGGACACCGTGGCAAAGACTACTAGTATGTGGAAGAGTTGATGGGAAGAGCCGTAGATGTCGAATTTACCAGGATACCGGCTCTCGGGAAACTTGGTCTGTAGAATCATGGTGTTCAGCATCAATTTCCATCACATGCGAACTCTGGGGACCTACGACATAAATCAAGGCCCCAAGCAGAAGGCATCCTGCTTCGGCCAGATAATAGGGCAGTCCGGACTGCTTCATCATTTGCGACCAGCCGAACATGACGATTCCATGTATCAAGGGCGCAAAGCCGGATAGGCCTGTTCCTACGAACGCCAGTGCTCGGAAAACGCGGAACTCTTTGCCCTTGAACTTGGGATTTAACATGATGAAGATGGTAATCGATCCGAGAACCCCAATCTGTCAATCAAAGTAAGCGTTGGATATGAAACCAAAGAAAAAAAAAAAAGCATGGATTCTCACCATAGACCAGTAAATTTTGCGTTGTAAAGGTTCACACCAAAACACCATGTAGATTCCCGATACAAAGTCACCAAGCGTCAGGATAACTATGCCAACCAGATCAAACCGCAGCCAAAATTGTTCAACCTCGTGGGAGTGGTTCATAAGGGTATGATATGTCGCTGACAGTCCCATGCAAACAACACCAGTTAAGAGGAAGAAGGCAAAGATGAAGAAATCGGCGCCGGACATGTTATGGTGGTTGCTTGCAAGATACTGTAGAATATACCACTCGCCGAGAAGAAAAGCGACTGCCGGTATTAGGTGAGAAAAGATATTGACCGTCTCGTTGTGGATAAACGACCAGCTGCGCAATGAAACCTGAGCCGAGCCCGAGATTGGGCGATAGCCATGACGGATGAACTCATTATCCTGATGCCAATGTGGTAGCTCTTCAAACGAAAGAAGAACAGTGCGAGACTTTCCGGCCCTGGAGGTGGTGCTCAGAAGCCGTGGGCTGAGGGACATGGAATCGATCTTGGAGTCTCGGTGCGCCACTGGTACCTGCGGCATCGGGGACGAAAGGCGAAGACGGGGAGCAGATGTCATTGCTGTCGCGCGTCGCGGCTGAATAGGTATACGTTGAATGGAAAATGAAGAAAAAGGGACTTTACTCTGCGTCGGTATCTTTTCTTGTCGCTCTTAGGCGCCAGCCTCGCTCACACTGCAAAGGCTGGAATGTGCATGGAAGAGAGAAAAGCCCAAATTTCATTGTTTGCTTTGTCCCAGACCCTGCAAGGCCAATGAACCTGCGACACGGGCTGAGTGACTGACAGAATCCTCTGATACCTTTGGACCAACCACGTCACAGAGCCAACCGCCCACTTAGCAAGAGGGATGTGCAACGCCGATTTGCCATACAATCGCGTTGTCGGCTCAATACATGCTCCGTACGGAGTACTTGGCACAGAAAAAAAGCAAATACTACACCTCACTGGCGTCGGACTGCGCTGTGCTATTATACTATTATAGGAAGCCAGCCCGCTCAGCTGATGGGGGACGGAAATCCTTCTTATGCCGTTGACTTACGGATACACCACACCACATACTGCCTGCCTGTCACGGATATGCAACACGAGGCCACTCCACCTCGTGCTCGAGCATTCTCTCTATCAAATGAGAAATGATGAGCTCCAGTGTCGTGAGGCTCTGTTGTCCCCTGGTTTACAGCAAGTGTTCGCCCAATGGTAAAAATGCCTCACCCTAGAGATTGCGTGTTGTGCCTGTAAGAAAATTCGGTTGTCAGACCAATAAAAGACAGAGCTGTCCGCGGCATAGACGGCTGCGGGATGCGGTAGCTTCGGTAAGTGTAAATACCAAGGTAATTGCCATGCTGTTCAGTTGACAACTGAGGGAGGGGGGGTGTCAAACTGACAACCTGTGGGCGGAAACTTACCGATAACTTATTATGGAGGCGCTTATAATGCCTGTCAAGTACCCAAGCGGGGGATCTACTTGAGGATACATGGCAATTTCCACAGGGGTTCCGGGGCTGAAGCTGCCTACATGTATGTGCTAAGGTATTATTGGTATAGCAGCACTGGAGTTGAGGTCAAGGTACAGGATTGAGGTGATCCTCGCGTGTTCGCTGATGCACACTCCTTGTCTTACACATTTGGTTGTTTGACCGATGGATTCCTTTCCATGCCTTGCTTTTCTTTTCTCGCCCACATCAAACCCGAGCAATGTTTTACAAAATCAACCTCGTTGTCCCTTACATACCTTAGACAATAGACTGTCTAGATAACTTCCTACTTCTAAGATAGCGGATTGGCACTGAGATCCTAGAAGTTCCACTTCACTTCCACTTCTATTTTGTCGCTGTGGAGCTGTGCGCTTTACCTGCCCGAGGATGGCGTCCCGTGAGGACTACTTAGTTGGGTGGGTTTGCGCATTGCCGGTAGAGGTTGCGGCAGCCAAAGCGACGCTTGATCACATTCATGATAACCTGCCTTCATCACCTGAACACAACTTGGACGACAGCAACAACTATATTCTAGGCAGTCTTCAAGGTCACAATGTCGTGATCGCGTATCCAACTTCTGGCGTCTATGGCCAAGTGTCGGTGGCGAGCGTGGCCACCCAGCTGCTCGCCAGCTTCAAATCTATCCGGTTCACTCTGATGGTTGGCATTGCAGGAGGGGTTCCAGAAACCAAAGAGGATATTCGTCTTGGCGATGTCGTTGTAAGCAAATCGACGGCTGACTGGCCGGGTGTCATTCAATGCCAGTACGACGTAAACGGGGAGCAAGTCGATGATCAAAATCAGTTGGTTCGCGGCAGGGCATCAGATCAGCCGACACCATTACTTCTTACAGCTATGGGAAAGGCCGAGACAGCCGCCATCTTTGATGAAAGTCATATGTCTAAGTACATCTCTGAGATTGTGCAGAAAGATCCCGTGGCCTTTGCCCATCCTGGCCCAGGGCAAGACGTCCTCTTTGAACCAGACTATCATCACACAGCCATTGAGTCTGAAGAAGATGGATGCGAACATTGCAATCCAGATAGGATCCGGCCTCGGCAGCCACGGGAGACACAAGACCCCATAGTTCATTATGGGTTGATTGTCTCTGGGAATTCTCTGATACGCCACGGAGCGACCCGGGACCAGCTCGCGCAGAAGCAAGGCGCTCTCTGTTTGGAGACGGAGGTGAACGGCCTGAAAAATGCTGCCAAGTACTTGGTCATTCGAGGAATCTGCGACTATGCAGATTCGCATAGCTCCAAGCTCTGGCATGCCTACGCCGCCGCCGCAGCAGCAGCATATGCTAAAGAGATCCTTTCTTTCATACCAACGATTGTCAAGGCGACAACTCTGGCAACAAACACATATGCTGAGGCCGCGCCGGTCCTTGATGCTTTGCTACTAACCCGGCCCGAAGTTGACCGGAAATCCCTTATTGCTTTGAAAGGGCGCAGAGTTGATGGCACCTGCGAGTGGCTCGTACAGCACCCCAGCTATCAGGGGTGGCTGGCAGACGCCAACCAACCACTTCTCTGGATCTCAGGCGGCCCTGGAAAAGGGAAGACCATGCTGTCAATCTATATTACCGAAGTGCTACAGCCAATTGTTGACGTCGGTGAAAATGTTCTCCTTTATTATTTCTGTAGCAACCGCGATAAGAACCGCAACACCGCACTTACCATCATGAGAGGCATCATACATCAATGGATCAGCCGCCATTCACACTTGGCGCAACACGTCAGGAGTTCCTTCGAGGGCACTGAAACAACCAAATATACCGTCTCCAGCTTCGTCTCCTTGTGGAGGGTGTTTCTTACTCTGCTTCAGCAGAGCGGGTCTTCTCAGGTAGTCTGTGTGCTGGATGGTTTGGACGAATGCGAAAAGGAATCACTCGGGCAGCTTCTCGATGCCATTGGAACCTATCTATCGAAGTCTGAGGAAAAGGAGAGACCACGACTGAAGCTCATTCTTCTCTCTCGACCACAACCAGCCATTTTGGAGAGATCGCTTGGCCAATATGAACAGATCAAATTGGACGCTTCTGGTACAGAGATTTCGCGTGATATAGAGACATACATCTTCGCCAAAGTTGCCGAACTGGCATACGACCAAAACCTCTCGGAAGAACAGATTGCCCAAGTTCAAAAGGCATTGTTGGCTGGCGCTGATGGTACCTTTTTGTGGGTTGGATTCGTTGCCAATGAGCTTCAGGGCAGGAGTTGGGACAAAATGAATGAGATTCTCCATCGTGTTCCTAAAGGCCTTGGTGGTGTCTACCAACGGCTTCTTCAGCAAATTGAGGACAAGGATGCGCTGGTCCCTATTCTTCAATGGGTTGTTCTGGCTGCCCGGCCTCTCACACTGGATGAGTTGACGGCGGCCACCGGGATTAAGGGATCTGGGAACTTTTCGGCAACGGACGTGATTAGGAATCGGCTCAGACTCTGCGGACTAATGGTGAAAATCCAAGGAAATGTAGTCAACCTGGTCCACGAGTCGGCAAAGGAGTTTTTTCAGAGCAATCAAGTCAACATCAAAGGGATCAGCAGGTTCCGCATGAGCCACGACACTCATAGGAGTCTTATGCGAACCTGCCTAGAACACGTTGAACGTGGTTATGGAAGCCCCGGAAATATGAAAGAGAGATCTGCCAAATACCCTCTCTTGACTTATGCCAGCCAGTATTGGCCGGTGCATTTCCAGCACGCCATGGATGTAATTGATGCGTCGTCTGAGTTCTCGCGTCCGTTCTTCCAGGTTGAGTCTCCAATCCGGGACGATTGGTGGAAATTCTACTGGGAGCAGGAGAAGAATGGCAGAAATCCGCCCAAGTTCACGCTCTTGCATCTTGCTGCGTACCTTGGCAATGTATCTTGGGCCAAGTTGCTGATCAAAGAGAGTTCTCGTGCCATTTCGAGAAAGGACAATTACGGCCGGACGCCACTTTCCTGGGCCGTCAACAGAGGTCACCGAGACATGGTTGAATTGCTGCTTGACCATGGTGCTCGTATCAATGTCAAAGATCGGAGCGATTTGACAGCACTCCATGTAGCGGTTACTGGACAGCACAAGGAGATTGTGTCTGTGCTGATCGACCGGGGTGCCCGTCTCGAGAGTAAATCCGAGCATGGCGACACACCCCTGATTCGAGCCATTCAAGCGAACTCGAGGGAAATCATCCAGATTTTACTCGAGCGTGGAGCACGTGTGAACAAATTGCCAACTCCTCCAGGAGTTGCATCCCTGAGACCACCTACGGATCCAATGGAAGAGCGGGTAAAGGAGCTATTGACGCTTCAAGAACCAATTTTCCTTGCAAGATACAACAAAGCATCACGAAATGTTGGCATGGTCATGAAAGCCCTAGGCCTTTCGTTCCGCTTTCCCATCATTCTTCGGTTGATGACACTGTATTTGAAGTTTATAGCGTTTGACCGCTGGGAGCATATGTCTGTACTGCAGGAGCTCGTTGACGAGAACAGAACAGACGAACTGCGAGAATGGGCTGAACAGTATCGCGAGTTCTTCGTCCAGTTGGTTGTTGCCAGAAATCCTAGAAGATTAACGGCCATGACCGACTTGCCAACGCAGATATTCCGGGCCGTCGCTCCTGGAGATCTTCACGCATTGCTGGCAATCGCAGTTCTTGTCGGTTCGGAAACTAAACTCGCAGCCAATCGACAAGGATGGAGAGAAGGAGATTTCATCACAGCGAGGGCATTCTCACATTGGGCCGCCGTTGCCTATGACAGAGACGCAGAAGAGTACTTGCACTATGGTGTTCGCGAGTTCTTGAACGATTTCGATGCTTGTATTCAAAGTGGAAACCGAGAAGATAACGTGCATCGTTCGGCGTTACTCTTGACCTGCCAGTTTGGCATGCTCGATAACAAAGAGCCGAAACCGATCGATTACTTCGCTAGGGTCATTGCAGAATTCTACGAGGGATACATTGGCAGCAGCCATGAAGTTGACTTGTTCAGTGACTTGAACCAGGCATGCGCCAATGAGCTCATGGTCATCAGCCAAACCCAAGACTCTCACAGGCTATCTCTCTTCCTGACGAGCATTGTCCAATTTGCTCAGCGTTCTCAAGACAAGGGATTGGACCGCTTTCTCAACATACCCTCAGCATCATGCTTGATTCTCTGCCAAGAAAATGCCGCGGCTCACAGGTGGCTGATTGGCGAGGCAATCCCAGAAGCATTTAGTGCTTTGATAGCACAACAACCCGCCGGAGCGCTTCAGAAGAGGGCGTGCAAAACTCTTGTGGAGTGCTTGATCATTGCAAAGCAGTATGGGTTGGCATTGCCTGCGGCGGAACTGAAGCAAAGAGTGAAGCAGCACTTGCACGAATTGCCGGGAATCGAAAATATGATAAAGGGGATTATTGGTTTATGAAGTAATGAAGTGTAGCTGGGTCTGCGTTTGGAATCAATTTTGAGTATTATTGGGCAGATTGATACGACTTTTGAGCGTCCTTTTATGTTAATGATACCTGTATCTATCGTTTAGTTTTCGTCAATTAATCACAAGTAGTCATATAAAGCTCCACTCATTGCAGATGGTTTAATTATAGCTAAAAGTACATATATTTTAAAACAATCTCTCCTCTACGAGATGAACGTGCTATCCTATCAGCCGTTTCCAAAAGCCCGTTGCGCGCGACCGGACCGTCCTCGATTTGCGCTTATTGTCATTTGTCTGCGGTGCAGGCGCCGGCGATTCCACCGGCGTACTTGAAGCTGAATGATCCGGAACAGATGTCGTTGACGAAACCGGGACAGATGAGGACGATTGTTCTGGCTCAGTAGGGAAGGTAGGCCGCCACGACATTGGCGTGACTGACTCGACTTCCGGTGCGAATGAGACTGTTCGATCCGGAATAGAGAACTGACCCTTGGGTCTAAGTGCGCGTCGGATCTGGCCCTCCAACTCGGGGTCAGTATCTTGTCTTTGGTATCCAGCTTGGTGAAGCCTTTGTAAAACATCTTTATCTGAGATAAATTCTTCCCAGGTCTTGCGTCCTTGAGGGAGGATGTTGGGATCGGCACCGCTGTTGAGAAGCAGATCTATGATGGGAAGCATGCGCTTCTTTGCAGCGTAGTAGAGTGCAGTCCTTCTTCCAGAATCCCTCCTATTAACATGAGAAGCGTCTTTGATGAAGAGTCTAATTATAGGAATGTTGCCTATGACAACAGCTTGTCGTAACCCTGTGGCCGCCCTGCAACAGCGTGACTTGCTAAAAGCCAAGTTACTGGTCGCTTTGTAGGTATGACTTGCTGGCCCAAGATCCAGCCATTCTTCTGCAGTGAGGCCGCTCTCATCAAAGAGGGCCCGAGGCTCTGTAATGAGAGAGCTATCCATCAGAACATTGATAGTAGCCAGATCTCGATTATGAACGGCTAGATGAAGAACGGACCAGCCATGGTTATCCTGCTGAGAAACACTGGATCTTACGCGGTCGTCTCCTAAAAGCAATTGGACAACCTCAGGATGTCCCATGAATGCAGCGTGATGTAGTGCAGTCCAACCATGACATGTTGACTTGAGCGGGTCGGCTCCATATTCAAGAAGCAAGCTCACAACATGAGTATTTCCTCCATTTGCAGCACAGTGCAGTGGTGATGTGCCATAGGAGCTGACGGCGTTGACGTTGGCCCCCTTCTCCAGCAACAGTTTGACAACTCCATAGTAGCCCTCCTCTGCCGCCCAATGTATTGCAGACCAACCATCGCGATCGCGATAATTTGGATCCCCACCATGTTCGAGGAGCAATTTTACAATGTCGAGGCTACCAGAAGCTGCTGCTTCTTCCAGTGGCACACCCAGCGAATCTTGAGTCTTAGACATGCCAGTATATTGGTCCAGAAGCCTCAAAGCAATGCTATATCTGCCCAGACCGGCTGCCCAAGTCAGCACAGACCTTCCATCGCCACTTATGAAATTGACATCTGCGCCTGCGTGGAGTAAATGGATGACGACTGCTTCATTCCCGGCAACCACAGCCCAGAGGAGCGGAGAAAATCCATATCTGTCAGTGATGCTTATATCAGCGCCGATGTCGACCAAGATCTGAACGGCTTCCTCGTGGCCCAACCCTGCATAGTGATGCACCAATGTTTGGCCATTATCATCTTCTAGATTCAGGATGGCTTTACCGCCTGCGCCCAGGAGCAGCAGAAAAATTACATGAACACTTTGATGCCTTCCTAGGGGAGAATACCACAGCGCGGTCCTGCCGCTATTGTCTCTGCTGCTCCAATTCGCGCCTTCTTTGATCAGGGATTCAACCAAGTCCTGGTCGCCAGCCTGTACCGCGCGATGAAGCTTCGTCATGCCTGACTCGTCTTTGTCCTCCAAGTCGAGTCCTGATACCGATGCCCTGATATCTTCTTCACGGGGGTCCCCAGTGACATCTGCAACTTCAGAGTTGTCATGCTGGAAGTCTAGTTTTTCGTCATCCAGTAAACTGTACATGGATCTGCGAACGTTTGCAAACCCCTGCCCATCATCTTCTGATCCTTCGTCGCTTTTGATGCTTTTAGCATCATCATCGCTAGGCAGTTTTTGCAATGTAAGCAACGCAATCTCTTTTATATGAGCAGCGACGTGCAACTGGAGAGCATCACTTGAGAAGACGGCACTAGATTCGGCTTTTTCTGGGGGTTGAAAGTCGTCGCCAAATGGGCACTCCAGCAACTTATTAAGGGCTGGTCTTTGTGCTGCGCTGCTGAGCATCCCGGCAAGTTCTTTAGGCACGTCATGCTCTTCGATTGAATGCTTCTGATAGTCGAGCTCCTGATCAAAGGTTCTGGGAGGGTGAGAAGGGGCCCTGCACTCCCATGTATGTCCGTGAGCGTTCTGCATGTGGCCGATCCACGCTTTCGATGATTCAAATGTGAGCGGGCCGGTCTTGTTATGACCTGCCTCTAAACAGTGTGGGAAAACACAAATGAAAGGTTCCAGATCTCCGATGACATGGTTGCTAGAGCAGGTTAGCTATTGTGTTATCACGAGAATAGTCATCGGCTGCTTACTTCCACATCATTGTCTTGTTAGAGTTCTTAAACTCAATAATAACGCCGCAGTATGGGCACTCCGGTGTTGAGGGTAATGGAGGGAACGACAATTTGTTGTTCACCAGAACCGATTTAGCCCGAGGAACCTCAGTTACGGACTTGGCTAATAAAGCTCCAACAGCAGTCTGTCGAGCAGTTGTTGCAGTCGTTACCGGCACCACCGGGGCACCACCTTGTCCCGATGTTCTGTTGGTGGTCGCAGGCTTTGGTAACGCACTCGGAGCAAAATGTACAGCCGGAGCACTCTCCTTGATCTTGGGCAATTGAACTTCAGGCGGTTTAGTTTGAGGATTCTGAACCGTCAAGTCGATGCGCCTTCGGTGAGATCGCTGATAATACAGTCGTCGAAGTCGGAGCGCATTGGCTTCCATCATTGCCAAGCGAAGGGAATCAGGAGCCATAGGAAACCGGAATTTGATGTAGCAGTCTGTGTAGCGGGTTAATTCCTCTATCTTTTCGTTCGCCTCTTTATCGTCCGTATATCTTTCAATTTTCAGAGCCCGGTTAGTCTTTGCGGACTTTCGTACGGCATTGGATAGGCGAAAGAGTCGTGACACTGTCCCGCCGATTGTGTCGGTGATTTTCGAAAAGTTCTCTTCTGCTTGATCCACGTCGCTGTCTGAGTCGCTTGCGTCGTCGTCGTCCCTCCTCGTGAGTTTCGAATCGCTGTATTCTGATATACGCTGTCGTTTTCTGCTTGGAGTCTGCGGGGGCGGGTCGTTGTTGATCGGCTTCACTGTTGTCGCATTTCCCATTAGCATAGAATCCTTGATGTTGAGCCCGATCGAATTGGTGCGTTGAGTAACTTACAGGATGCCAAAGTATCGCAAATGACGTCTAGGAGCTGATGTATAATGTCTACAACTGTGGGACTGAATCGGAGTCTGTAGTCCAACGAAACATTGAGCGGTCCATAGACGTCCATATTTGATGTCCAGAGTGTAAAGCGCGCCAGCTGGTCGTCCATGACAGTAGGATCCGGCACAATGTCTGGCAGAACCATGTATTTACGGAAGAGCGAGTTGCATTGCGCTGCGTGTTCTGCGATGGTCGGGCGCAGGCCCTCTTGGAGAAAGACATCTTCTACAAGATCATCTTCCATGCGATCTAGACCTCTCATGGCGAAAAAGTTCGATACATGCGGTCGGCCAGTCTTCGTGATTGCGCCAAATATGAAGATGCAGGGAGCTGATGCCCGTCTTTACGTAGAAAGAGGCCGCCAAATGTCGTGAACAATGAGATGGGGATTAATAACGTCGTATGAATCTCTCAAGGTGTCAGAGAATGTGATGATGGATGTGTGTTGTATTGTATTGTATTGTCAATGCCAAATTGTGCCCAACCTCAGCTAATGTATGCCGTACAGTAGCGGCACAAAGGGTACATATTACCGCCGTGACAATCTGACAAAGGGCATGGACGTAATTGAGTAGCGGCTACGCCAGTGACATTTAGCGACTGACATCCATGCCAATTGGCTTGCGATTCTCGTTTAATCGTAATCTCTCGCTGCTCTCTCAGTCCGTCGTCTTTGTCTAGAAACACTTGCCCCGCTGAGCACTGGCATCAACTTTGACCCCAAGATCTTTTTTGCGGGTGTTTCAGAGGAAAGGTCAAAGCACGAAACATGTAGAGCCCTTGTTCGTGTGTCAAATCGCTTACGAACAGACAGAGGCTTTACCGGTTAGCGGCATGAAGGATCATCAATGCGTGGTACTAGAAATGTAGCTTGCGCCGAGCAAGGGGGTTTATCCGTGTGACAAGTGCAAAATGATAAAAAGTACAGTACATTCCTGTTTTCCATTCCATGATATTTTGGGGTCTGAAGAGCCATTCAAGGATGGATACTATGGGTCACGTCTTCGTGGTTTGGATTGACACGGAAAACCAAAATCAAAGGGGGCGTGAATGCAACAAGTGCAACAAGGCTCCCAGCCCACTTACCCAGCTTAGTAGGCATATGCGAGACTTTGCATATGTGTAGTCGTATGATAGAGAAGGCGCGCGATAGTTCGGTTGGTCCCGCGGTCCGGCTTGTTCACATTTCGCCATCGAATCAACGTGGCCGGAGGCGTTCTTGAGTTACCAGGATTAGAGCAGGGACAGGGGCAAGGACAGGTTGCTAGCCTAGTCCGCAACTCTGACGCCACAGAAGGATCACCAGGAAGCCTCACTATTTCCTCTCTTACTGGGGCCTATATTGTAAGAACTATCCCAACTACAGATATAACTACGTCGTTGTCCAAGCTATCCAAACACATGGAGAGTTGTTGAGCCTCTTTCACTCCACACCTTGCGGCTAGACTACTGCAGTCATTATGTAGCGTTTGGTTAGGCAATACCTGCTAATACTTAGTAGTTGGGAGTCCTGGTACTTACATATAACCTGGAAACTTGTCAAGTAAATAGGAAGTTGGACAGCTTGAAAACCCTAAGGAAACCCTTGCAACGTCTCAACCGAACCCTTGAGCCATGGCCTTTACAAAGACGTATTTCCTATGTCCGACGTCTGACTTCATCCATCCGCCACCCACCGGTCCGTTATGCCTCGGTTCTATAATTCGCTCCACGTCATCCCCGCAATACCCTCTGAATAGAGCCAAAACCGTCGCCGTTGCTGACGCGTTCCCGCCTGTTGTAGAGACGGACTGGAAGAAGACCGTTTCAACCGAAAAGGGCGTCGGTTTGGGTGTTTACGCACAGTTCTTACAGCTGGCTTCCGGCGGGTTGCCCGTCGGTCCCGAAGTCAACGTTGCACACTCGAACAAGACGAAGAGTATCTTTGCGTTTGATACGGTGACGACTTTGGCGTTTGAGCCGACACAAGAGTATGTGCAAGAAGCTGTCAAGGCACCCACCATACAGACATGGCTGAGGGAGCCCAAGCAAAAATTCGCACCCAGTGTCTCGCTCTACCTCGTCACGGGCATGAAGCTCGTCAAAGGCGCGAGAATCAAGTACTCGACTTCGCAGAGCACAAAGGTCTCTGGGAACATTGGTATTGATGTGCCTGCGCTGGCTACAACTTTTGGCCCAAAGGGTCGTTGGAACAGCACGAATGATGATGAGACTGAGATTAACCGTGAATCTGAATTTGTGTTTGCCTTCCGTGTCAAGAGGCTCAAGTTTGGGCGGAAACTCGCCGTTGAAGAGTATAACAAGGGCGCCTTTTTGGCTATTGGCGATGAAAAGGATGATGGTATATCTGTTCTGGTGGAGGATGTAGATGGGTCTGATATCAAGACCGCGATAGCCGTTCCCGATGTGGCCGAGAACGGCATTGTCTATTGCGTCCCTGCTTAAAGATAAAAGAATAAAAATAAATCGAATCATACTTGAGATCTCATGAATTGGGTATATTGTTGGAAGTGGAGTGTATCGTTATTACGTTTCTAGTCATACAAGTGTTTTCTGATACTCTTAATCTTGTTGTAAACCTCCTCCCTTGTCGACTTCCTATCAAAGAGTGTATGAGGCGTGATGTAGTCATAACCTTGCCCTCTCCTCTGCTTAACCATACTCTTCAAAACCTCATCCATTGAATGGACGTCTTTCAGCCACGGCCCTAGCAGGTCACCTCCCGGAGGCATGTGTTGTTCCTGCTGCCGGACAAAAGATAGGATCGATGCGGCAAGCCCAGCGGCAATCGGTGTCGCGACTGATGTGCCTGACATGACATTGACATGTTCAAAATGGCCATTCTTGCCAATTGGCCAGTGAGAAGAGACATTCTCTCCTAGTAAGCTGAAGTTGACATCTTTGTCATCTGCTGTTGGGTTGAACGTGGAGGGATTGCCGTTTCCATCCGTTGAGTGAATGCAAAAGACGCTGGGATATTTGGCCGGAAAAGCTCGCCCAAGATTTGCTCCGTCATTCGATGCCGCGGCGAAGAGCAGTGTCTGATTGGCTAGTGCCTTAGATATGGCCACTTGCATAGGCTTGTTGTATTCCCGAATCCCGAATGACATTGATATAATATCCACATTCCACACATCAACTGCGTGCTCAATGGCCTACACAAACAATTAGCTTCGTCTAAAAAAGAGTATGTTCTGTCATGCAGCCAGCCTTACCTTTGCAATGTCATCGTAAGTGCCACGATCTAGAGTCTCGCGACCTGCAACTCTGGCGACGTAGACCTCAGCGCATGTGGCAACTTTGAGCAGAAGTCCAAGAGCATGAGTGCCGTGCCCGATCTCGTCTCGAGTATCATTTTCTTTTCCGCTCACAAAACTTTGCCAGTTCCTGATTCGTGGATCTTGTCCCTGGTCGGTCATTAGAAGTGGATTTTCAGGGTCCCATCCAGAATCCAAGATGGCTATTCGCACGGGCTCGAACGTTCTGGTACCAGGCTCAAAGGCGTCGAAAGGATCAACGTGGGTATAAATCGAGGCGAGAAGGTTGTCCATCCATTGTATCGAAAGCGGACTCCTAGCGAATCATTAGTATGGCGAAGCTTTATAATGCTATGGAAACACTTTACTCTTGTCCATTGCCCGCCTGGTGACTTGCGTCAAAAAAGTACAGACTCTTCTCGACGAGCTGTGCACGAAATTGGGGGTTTGGAGAAGGTTGTCGCGACCCCGTCGCTCGTGGTACCGTATCGGGCGCGAGAGTTGTGTAGGCCGCGGGTGTGGCGTCAGACATCGAACGATATGGGATTGCCCGTGATCCGTTGTCAGAGATCTCGACCTTGGCTGTTTCATGACGGACAACTTCTTGACCAAAGGGACCCCAGCAGAGCTGATTTTGTTGAGGATCAAGTGAGCCCAAGTTCTCCATTCGAAGACCCCATGACTTGAATATCTCAGCTTCGAGTCGTTTAATGACGTTTTGATAGAAGAGCCGCTGAACGTCGTCAGATTCAAAGGCGGCATCCTGTCCAGGAGGGAGGTACTCCCACCGCAGGCATGCTCTCGTGGCGAGAAAGTAATCTCTGCCGGCGTCAGCTTCTAGATTGTTGAGCAATTTAAGGCAGGTATAATAATCGGAATTGACGTTCCTGGTCCCGTGCGGGTCATCTCCCATCAACTCTATAGGTGTGCAATAGTGAAGCTCACACAAGAGTATACCTAGCGCTAGCACACTCGCATTGGGATGAACATTGTGTTTAGAGCTGTCAGCATTGACTCCATTAGCTGCCCTGCCGGCTGCGATGATCGGAACGTGTTCCATGGCCAGAAAGGGCTTCGTGATGTCGGGGAGTTGTCCATCCTCCAGTGGATCAACAAATAGAATATGTGAGTGATTGAAGGAAGGCTGTATCCACGGCGTCTCCAAGAATGGGAGCAGCGCAGCAGCTAGTGTGACAGCTAATATTCGCTTCCCCTTGAGTGGTAATGCAGATTTACCACGTAATTCTTGCTGACGCTGGAACAGAGCCGACAAAGATACCGTTCGCGACATTTGATCGCCGCCAAAAGTCTTTGGCTGCGGACGAAGCCTCTGAAATATCCCACCCTCAAGAGCCAAGTGCAAGCAGTTTTGCTGACCGAGCGACTCTGTAATGCTTTGGCATAGGTGGACAAATTCGGGCGTGGTGCTAACTACGGGCTCAGACGCGCTTCTCATCCTGCTGTTGTGTATGTCTCTACCGCGGAATGTCAGTAGAAGTCATTGAACGAAGCTGCACAAAGCTCACTTGATCGTTATTTTTGCTTCTTGCAATGCAGTTTCACCTGGAGCCCGCACGCCGAAAAACACTTCGAAGCTCGTCTCAACGTTGAAATCTTTGTTCTGCTGTGGCAGCGAAAGTCTCACGCTCAACCCTGAGCATCTCTGGCAAACGCATACCCAGTGCTGCCGCAACGCATTGTCCAAGGACACTAGATGCTTCCTCATGCGCACGGCGAAATCAGCATCGGGGTCTTTGTCAAAATTGTCGATGGCATTCGGGTCTTCGCGAGGAGGTAGAACTCGGCGCATCTTTGCCCCCCGGTCCAAGTTCGAAAATTCCTCAAGGACGGCGTCACTTTCTCGTTTCCGTTTACTGGTACGAATGGGAGTGTTCGGGTTGGAAATCATCGCGTGAAGCTTGGGATACGACACATCCTGGCGTAAACCCTGCTCCGTAAGCTTGTGTTAGCGAGCTGGAGGTGAGTGGCCGAAAAGACTGAAGCTTGCCGTATAGCAGGATCACTTACAGAATCCGATTTCCCATCTGAGCTATATTGGACATACTGTTCAAATACGCGCAGCGCTCTTGCGATGTCCTCAGGCTCAGGCTCGTCGGATTCATTGGCGTCGCTCTGCAGAAATGCATCTGCGCGTACCCAGGCTGCGAGTGTTTGTGATTTTAATGATACGGGCTCCGCTGGTTTTTCCGGTGGTTTTCGAGAGAAATAATCGCACGCGGCCTTGAACAGACCGAGGTCCCCAATCACATTCATAATTATACGTCGAAAATTCGCAGATTCCGCGATGTCACTAAGACACAAATCAGGTGTGCCGTGTAAGGCTGCAAGAAAATGTTATAGGTATCGCACCTTGAGCTGATCAGGTAATCGCCGCCATTGTATGGATGCAAGGATAGAACCCCCTCGCCTCGCCTCGGGCTGTGTTCAACTTCAACTGCTTGTACTATACTGAATACGCACCCAAAGCCGTGATGAACCCAGCGTGCAGATCCTCCCGCCTATGAGCACGCCAGCCGTGTGTCTTTAGCCCACGCCTTCTGACAGGTCAGTTTCCTCAGTCCATGTCCCTTGAGGCTCAGCTACTGCACTTACAAGGGAGTAAGCTGGGAATTGTGGATATGAACGAGCATATTCGATGGAGCCACCCGCTGTAACCTGAGCACAGCGGTACCAAGCAGGTACTGCATGGGAATGAGAACTTGAAAACCGAACAGACAGCCGACCCTCCATCTCAAAGCTGAGGCGGCTACTGTACATGTATGTTGGGGGCCATGTGTCCACTTGCGTGTGGTCATAGGCGCGAAGGCACGCATTCCCTGCTCTGCTTGGCCTCCCAATGACCTCCATTGGCAACTCAGCGTAGTTGAAAGATGAGAAGTGAAACTATTATGTGCGCCTGTAATAATTGGTTCAAGTTGCCTGATAAATGATTCCAAGCCACACACTCTCTGCGCTGAAACACGTCGACAACCAGTTTGTTGGGAGCCTCGCGCGTCCGTGCCTCGCTATTTGCTGTTGCATCACACTTTTACCGTCTTTTGTGACATTTATATGACCCCCCCCCCCCCCCCCCCCCTGCCATTTATTTAAAAGTCTAGCACCTGGTATTGGTGGTCTTGTGCTTCATCGTCAGTCAGCGCGGCTCTGACTTCTCGTGAGAAGAATCATGTCAGAAACACAACTCAAGAAACGACAGGTGCCGCAAGTCAGCATGAACAGCACGAACAACCCCGCAAATCAGCCAAAGGCCAAAAAATCGCGAACCGTATCGTGGAACGAGGTTGCTGACTGGCAGTTTGACAACAAGTATATCCTCAGCGGGTATCGGCCAGAAAACGGAGACTATCTGGAAGTCCTTGCCAGCCTGACCTTTTTGCACAACGAGACTTGCAATGTGTACACTCATCTGATCGGGGCTCTGATCCTACCGATCTTGGCACCTCTCGTTCTTCGGGTGTTGTCCCAGCCTCAATTTCTCAATGTCTCGTCCATGGACTATGCGGCGTTTGGAGTCTACTTTTGGTGTGCGGAGATTTGTTTAATCTTGAGCTCGCTTTACCACCTGATACAGCCTCACTCGCATCGCGTAGACCTGTTCTGGCATGGAATGGATTTGCTTGGTATTGTCATTGTCACAGTGGGCACGTTCTCATCTGGCATCTTCTATGTGTTTTTCTGCGAAGCGGACTTGCAAAAACTGCATTGGGGTATTGTCAGTCTCTCCGAGCGACCATCGCCGCTCATACTCACTCACCCGGCAGCTGGGATAAACATCCAATAATTAGCACGCTAACATGAGTTTCAGATCTTATCCACGGGCACAATCACCGGTGTTCTCATCTCGAACCCCATTCTTAAAACGCCGCGCTGGCGGAAAGTGAAAGTGGGTGCCTTTGTTGTCTTTGGCGCTTCATCGTTCATCCCACTGCTACATGGAGTCCAACGATACGGCCTTGAATACATGCTCCAATACTCTGGAATGAAATGGTACTTGGTCGAGCTTACCTTCTATGGCACTGGAGTCAGCCTTTACGGGGTATGTCTCGCACGCTCACCTCACCGAAGGATGAGAATTCATACTAACGAATCGTCTGCAGTTCCGAATTCCGGAGCGTTTGTCGCCAGGTACATTTGATATCTTTGGAAGCGGACACCAGCTCTTTCATGTCGCCATCTTATGCGCAATGTACTCACATGTGACCGCTCTGCTGCAAGGTTTCACAACCTGTCATACCTTGGATGTGTGTCAACTTCAAGGTCTTCACTAAGCAAATCGAAGCTGTATAGAATGCTGGATTGCTCTGGCTCAGGCTGGGCAAGTAGCAAGGACTTGCATAGATATTCCCCTATTAGATCTAAGGATAAGAACAGGCAGGATTCTCTGTCTGCGGGGGAAAGCATTGAATACCCACTTTGTGTTTGGTATTTATGCTGTATTATATACCATACGGTCTCTTGGGATGTCAAAAATTATGTCAATCCTGATTGGATTGCGCTGGTGAAAGTTTTGGACGCCCCGTGACACTGACACTGGGCGAGGGCAAAAAGGGTAAAAAATTGGATGAGATAGAAGAGTTCAATATAAGCAAATTTGTTATTCGATTACAACAATTCCTGAGTGCATGTTAGACAACGCTTTGGTCTTCAGCAGTTGATCATTGAGAAGCCTTGTCTCTAGACTACTTCGACACACCCGGTCAATTGGCTTGCCTCGGACAACATATTCTTGTCTCAACCTACGTTGCAGCGCCGTGTTCTTATTTCCAAGCAAAGAGTTGAAATAGGTCAATCGCCACATTGTTCAACAAATTCGATGCACGGCCTAAATGGTCCAAGCCATCATCATAATATTTTTTTGTCTAACCGGGTATCCTTCAACATAATATACATGATTATTATACAAATAGTCTCCTGCCACACTATTCTCAGACTGGTGTCTTGATAGCTCCGTCAGGAGTTGGGTCTTCAGCCTCAAATTTCCTTGGAATCAGACCCTCAGCCATGTCGATGGCACCTTTCATATCGTTCTTGTTGAACAGGAACAATCCTTGAATAGCAGCAGCGCTTGTGTGCCGATTAGAAGCTTGCCCATCCTTGTATTGCCCAAATAAGCCGAGCTCTTCCAGTCGTTCCAAGAACCGTGCCCGACCAGAGTGGTCCTGGTCAACATCGCCATAAAAGCGATCCCACATCTGTGTAGCTTGGTACCTTGTGGCCTCGCCAATTTTGAGCATCATGTCCACTCGGCCTGGCCGGATCAACGCAGGATCTAGGCGCTCAATGTGGTTGGTCGTAAGGAATGCGATGCGCTCTTCTCCAGCTGCAACACCGTCCAGGGCGTTGAGAAGACCTGAGAAGGTGACATTGGCACCGCTGTATCCATCCGTGTCTCGCTGTCGGCGGTTGACAAAGGCGGCATCTGCATCTTCCAACAGAAGCAGACTTCTCTTGGGCAGTTTTGTGAGGAGGTATGCCAATTTATCATCTGTCATGCCCATTTCGCTTAGGTTGATCATGGCAACGCTGAAGTCAAGCTCTCCCGCCAACGCTTGGATGAAAGAACTTTTGCCACTTCCTGGGGGTCCAAACAAAAGGTATCCTCTCCGGTAAGGAATGCCTCGATCGACATACCACTGTTGCCTTGTCAAGAAATCTTTGACATCGCCAACTATGCTCTCCTTGATCCCCTCGTCCAATATGACTGAGCCGAGCGGCCTCTTCTTTCGAGGGTCTCCAAGTGGACTCCATTCAAGTCCGCGCGCAGAGTAAACTACCGTCTTTCCTTCGTTAGCCTTCGCGGCTAATTGGTGCGCCTCTCTAAAGAGGTCTTCAAACACATGTCGATGCGCCCAGAGGGTGGTTAACTGGACAATCTCATGCGGCTCTCCGGTATTCATGTTCGCCGTGTTGTGCTTCTCCCTGTTGACCGAAATGAAAGCCTTGCCAAACTTGACAATGTGGCGTCCATATCCAGGCTGAAGAAAGAAATGAGCGTTGATAGGCCCGCCTGCTCCTGGTCCTCTTGAAGCTGTCGCAGTCGCCACTGACAGGTTGTGAATTCTTGTGAGCCGCGAGGCAATAAAGCCCGGCGTCTCACGAGGCTGTGACAGCCATGCGAGGATCCAGGGATATGCCGGATCTTGTTTGCTTATCTCGACATTGACAAGAAGCCGGCGGCGAGCAGCTCCGAGGACGACAATTGATCCTTTGCGGGCAAACGCTGCGGCAGCGCCTAAGGAGGCGAGGCCGATACCTCCGGCGAACAGAGGATTATCGAAGAGCGCATTGAAGTTTAGCACTGATGCAGGCGATGGTGAAGTAGACATGCCGAAACCTGGCTGAGATGGAACATTTGTTAAATCTCGATGACCAGAAAAGAAGTCTTCGATATTCGGGATGACTAAGCAGCACGGTGCTAAAAGGTGCGAATCTGCACGAATTTGCCACCCTGCGAATATCTCTAAGGGAGAACGAAGACTTCTCTGGTCATGATGAGATAAGATATTCGGGCTAGAATTAAATAAAATTAATGAAAGGCTGATGATGTATGTAGATGATTAAGTCTCCAGCATTGCGCAATGAGAATATGAGAGGAAACTACCTGAGGTGGTACACTCTTGTGAAAACAGAACATGAAGGATGTCTTATATCAATGGTAATAATGATCCCAGTGTTCAATAATTCGGAGCCTCTCGGCTTCGAACCCGATAATTTCCTAAATCGGATGCGCTTCCGTAGCTCAGTTGGTTAGAGCTTCGTACTAATACTGGATTTAACCGTCTAGCCTTGGTAATGCGAAGGTCGCAGGTTCAAGCCCTGCCGGGAGCAAGATGCCCCAATGCGTTATCCGGAATTGGAAATGTCTTTTTTTGTCATCTTTTGACTGACAACTCTTTCTTTGGGATTTGTATAGCTCTTCATCATATCTACAACACCTAGCGAGGTAGCCAAATAGTCATTAGATCAAACATTCTCCCTCTGCCTTTTCTCTCTCTCTTTTTCACTTCATTACTATCTAGCCTGGTATCTAGTTTCTATTTTATTCTGCCATCTTCCTAGACAAGCTCCGGCCTCCATACCTCTCAAATTATTACACTCCTCTCCCCTACTGTTAGACAAACATCTTGTAGTCAATGCCTTTGTTCTTCATCCATGACCAACACACTTTCCCTGTTTCTTCCGAAGCCTTTGTTACTCGTTGTCCAAATGGTTCCTATGGGTCAGAAAACACAAAGAAAACTACATGCAAGTGCCCATGCATGCATTCCTATACGCACGGTCCGCCAACCTTGAGGGTTGCATCGTATAAATATACGTCAATCCATCCGTGGCATCAACACTAGATGAATCTACGTGCACCTAAGATAAAATCACTCAGAAGCCCACTGTGGCATATCCTCGCCACAGAATCTTAGTATCTTGGCTCTGTATATCGTTTCCAACTTGCACTCCATTCGTGTAGCTGCTGCAGCTGCTGATATCACTTTCCCCCTCCTTTGTCGCAAAGTCAACGTGAGACTTTGAGTCCATGAGATGGTCCTTTTGTCAATACTGTTCGGAGTAATATTCGCCATCTTCTACAGACAAGCCATGGCTGGAGGGATTGTGTCGACAGTTGTCCGAGTCGGCGACATATCTTACTACATGCACCCTTTAAATCTTTCTGTAAGGTCTAAATGCGTTGTGCAAGCATGAATCATTTGCTGATGATCCATAGGGCTCTCACATACCGATCTTTGGCCGCGATACGATTGGCGAAGCGTGTACCATTCTTACGGTTGATTGTCACTTTCCTAACGTGGCTGAGCTCCAAGCCATTTTGGATGATTTCAGGACCAAAGATGACGTCTGGTCGCGGGATTTCATTGGGACCATAATTGTCCAGACAACCGACATTGACCTTAAACTCACGGCAAACGACAAGGATATTCTTCGTAGCCTCGGGGCTAACGATACACGTCTAATCTACAATGACGCAGCGGACGTTCAGCTTCCTCAGGGTCCTTATTTTTTGCATCACGGTCAGCTTTACCAAGCCTATCGGTTGTACCCGGATACTGCAGATGCCTTTATAGTGGCCACAGTTCCAGATAATGGCGATGGGTGAGTATTGAACCTAAATTCTCTACTTTCTGTGGACAGAGCTAATCATTATTGAAGCTTTCGATCTCTTGATGCTTCTGCGTACGGAGAACAGTTTCCATCGGCTCTCACTGTCGCCGTACCCTCTCGCCTATACTATACCAAATCATGCGAGAAGCCGTACGTGGGCTTGCGCATAGCTATAAAAGACATTATAGACTTGAAAGGGCTCAAGACTGGAGCTTCCTCGCGTGCCTACACCGAGCTCTATCCACCCAAAACAGAAAGCGCGGAAACAGTCAAGCGGCTTATCGACTTGGGCTTTGTGATAGTTGGAAAGCTAAAGACTACACAATTTGCCGACTCAGAATGGCCAACAAGTGACTGGGTCGACTATCATGGGCCCTGGAATCCACACGGAGATGGCTATCTCACGCCCAGTGGAAGTAGTGCTGGAAGTGCTTCTGCCGTATCCACGTATAAGTGGCTTGACATGTCCTTGGGAACAGACAGTAAGATACATTATTACTGTATATCAATAGGCATTTGCTAACTATCTTCGAGCTTTGGGGAGTATCAGATCCCCTTCGGCGGCTCAGGGAATTTTCGGAATGAGGCCCACGCTTGGAGCCGCAAATACCACTGGCTTAGTGCCGTACAGCTCGTAAGTTTTCAGCGGATATCCATGAACTTATATTTGCTTACATATTTTTCACCTAGCAATTGGGATACGATTGGTGGATTTGCCCGCACGGCAACGGAGTTCAAGACTCTCGCACAAGCACTCTACGGCTCTGCGGAGACACATGACAAAGTTTACGAGGTATGCAGTTATCCATGGCTTCTTGTCAACCACTAACATATTACTTTGAATAGAAGCCAACAAAGCTTATCTACTTGACCGACTACTGGCCAGTCAACCATGAAGAAAGCCAAAAGGTCATGGAAAGTTTTATCGTACGCGTTGAGAACTTTTTGGGTGTAAATCGTACGAATATCAATCTCGAAGAGACTTGGAAAAGAACCCGTCCAGAAGGAACCGACGAATCCATCAGCGACTATTTTCATCACGCCTTCGACTGGTCTGCCAATCGTGATCAGTGGACAGGGCTTCTCAAACCGTTCATCGAAGAATACACGGATAAGATGGGTAAACCACCTATTCTCAACCCACAGGTTCGATTCAAAGTGTAAGTAGGATGGCTGCATGAAATTGATTAAAATATCTGACTGTTATGTAGGGGATATACACCGACTGTAACAGAAGAGCAAAAGGAAGAGGGTGAGAGACTTCTCGAAGTATACCACGACTGGTTCTATGAGCATGTCATGCCGCCTGCCAAAGATGGCTACTCTAGCAGCATCATCGTTCTCCCCTGGACAAATGGCGTGCCAAATTATCGGGATACGTATAAGGACGGGCCGCAAGAATTTACAGGCCAGGGGTTCTTTTTTTATAACGTCGGCCCTTATGCTCAATGTCCGGAGCTCATTGTTCCTAGTAAGTAACAATAACATGATCGATTTGTTCTTCGCTCTCTCCCATGCTTTACTAATCTATGATGTATAGTTGGTTCCACGCCATATGACTCAAATCTCACTCAACGGGAAGAACAACTTCCTGCCGCCGTTGGATTCATAGCTGCTAGAGGCAGCGACATTATGCTAGCTGATTTCGTTAGTAAACTCTTCGAAGATTCACATGCTATCATTGAATCAGAACAAGAACAAGCCCGTCTTGCTTAGTAGGGTAGACAGTTTTAGTACATCGCATGATGCTCAATAGCCCATAGGGCCGCCACTTGACTCAAAATTTCCGTAGGAATTTATAATACCTGTATTACAGGATCAAATATCTTTTGTCTTTCGGTTCCCTTCATTACCATGTTCTGTTGTTTCTGAACAAGTCTTCTTACCTAATTAATTACCTCCTAAATTATTATACTACCTGCCTCCTACCATCATTCAAGCATCTCATCGCTAATGCCCATATCCTTCTTCCAGATTAGGAATTCTTCCAATGTTTCCTCCGAACCTGACAATGCACCCTTTCTCACCAACGTGCATACGAAATTGCGATAATCTCCTGCTCTAGAAACTGCCAAATCTAACGGAGTTAATTGTTCACCATTCTTGGCGTTAATGTCAACCTCCAGGCTAACGCTTAAAAGTTCATCAAGCATTTTGAGCATGGTTTCTTCATCACTCTCCTGATAGGTCCATTGACACAAAGTGTGCATTGGAGTGTTGCCGTCTTTTCCCTTTTCTAAAACCGCTTTCACGCTTGCTTTCTTATCATGTGCAACAAAATCTTGCACAAGCTCAAGGTTACCGATATACAACGAGTGTTGTAACGGCGAAAAGTCGAGAGAGTTGTATAATGTGGTGCTGGCTCCCTTCTCGAGCAAGATCTTTACAATATCACTGTGTTTATTGCGAACAGCAATGTGTAATGGCGTTTGGTTACGATACTCACTAACAGCATCAATTTTCGCGCCCGCTTTTAACAACTGTTGGAGGATATTGACTTCGTTTTGAGAGACTGCAAGATGCAGTGGCGAATATCCATCTTCATCAACAGCATCAACATCGACCTTGGCTTTCAACAGTAGTTGCACAATTCTGTCGCTTCCTCCTGCAACTGCACCAAGTAGAGGTGCGTATCCCTCTCTTTCGTCAGCATCAACATTGGCACCAGCTTTGATCAGCAGTTCTGCAATCTCCCATTTCTTCTTGTAGATTGATATGAGCAACGGCGTTTGTCCGAAATCGTCCAGCGCGTCAACATCGGCTCCAAGTCGATGTAGCAACTCTATAGCTTCGGATGGGCCATGCTCTGCTGCTATGTGTAGTGGAGTTGCTTCGTCTTTGGCTTTAGCCCTGGCATAATCAGCGGCTTTAATTGAATCAGATTGAAGAAGTCTTTGTGCAATGCCGAATCCCTTTGACCCAAGACTAAGAGCCATATGTAGTGGCGTTCTCCCATCCTTTGCCGCTGTCGCAACGTTTGCACCCTCGTCCACCAAAAGTGTAGCAACTTCGATTGTACCATCTGCCAGGGATTGATAGAGTGGCGTCCGTCCTTCTAGATCAGTTGCTTCCTTATCAGCGCCACTTTTCAGAAGCAGCCGTACAGTTTCAATCTCTTTAACTGCGATGTGAAGCGGAGTTGAGCCATCTTTTGATTTGGCATCGAGTTGTGCACCAGCTTCGATTAGCAAAGGGATCGCCGGCAATGACTTGTTTTCGATTGCGAGATGCAGAGGTGTACGGGAATCATTGTCGCCGATGTTAATGTCTGCTCCGCAATCTTCAATGATGCATGTCAGTAAGTCCTTGTGTCCATATATCGCGGCTAGATGTAGACAGGTCCAACCGAATCGATCCTTGAGACTAATGTCGTCCTTTAGGAGCCAGACTGAGTCCACATCTCCCCTGACTGCAGCCCAGTGAATCGGATGTCTCTCGTTGCGATCCACGTGGACCACGCCCTTTCCAGTATATTTCTGGCGTCCTGATTTGACTTTATCGACCAGCATTTGCAGAATATCGGCATTTCCACTTCGAACAGCACAGTGCATTGGCGTAATCCCATCATATCCGGCAATCTGAATTGGAGCGTCGCGATCCAGTAGCATGTCCACTACTCTCTCGTTTCCTACGAGGCAAGCATGCTGTAAGGGCGTCCATCCCATAAAGTCTCGAAGGTTGAGAGCTTCTTTTTCCTTAGAAAAGACTATGCGCATGTTGTCGGCTTGTAAGTTGGCCGCGTAATGAAGCGGCGACCAACCAAAGGCGTCTGCCTTTTCGAGCTTTTCGAAGTCCCAGAAGTATAGAGTTTTCTCCGACTCGATTTCTTGCATAAACTGTTGATGATCATCGGTGATTTGGAAACTCTCCGGCAATGATCTTATGTTGTCAGGTGAAGGACCAATTATTGCATTGAAAGGCATCGCATAGTGCCATTCCTTCATTAGCAGCCTCGTCGGTATTGGGATATTAGCTTGCTTTGCGAACTTTTCGTCCTTTAATTTTGTTATTAGAATGTTCAATTGTTTGGTAAGCTCTTCCTCCTCCCGCCCTTCCGACTTCTGGAGCACTGCTTCGTGACGCAACCTGCTAAGAAACCCCAAGCATACAGCTATGGCCAATGGACCGGACGACTCCTTTGCTAGATCAAATTGTAGAGCCAAGTTAACGAGACAACAGCAACTATCAACTAGCTTTTCCCATTGGCATGCTCGTTCATATTTTTGTGCCTGCTTTGTGGCATCGTCAATGACGTTCTTGATGTTGCTTAGTTTCTGCTCGAGGCTTAAGGGCACAATAATATCGAAATATATATCCGATAGCGTCCCGAATCCGATCTTCTCAAGTTTCCTGGCCAAATTGGAAATAGTGTCGTTTTTAATCTTCAGCTCTTTCCAGTCTTCTGTCATCTTACTATAGTTCATCTGTTGTATGCTCGACGCGCTTGTGATGGTGACTTCAGGCATCTTTGCGACTGCGCGTAAAAATGAGAACAACAAGTCCCTGGAGAAAAGCCTTTCTTGCTTTTCTTGGCACTCGAGAACGAGATACTTTGAATCTTCCCCGTCTTTGTCTGTAGACTTGACGGGTCCTTCTTCTGAGGTGAACCCGACTACCGTCGTACCAGTCGTTTTCTTCTTGTCTATTTCAGCTTTGGGTTGCGTAGACATTTCAGCGATGACTTCTGGCATCCACCAATGAAGATCTCGGGACAAGCGGCCCTTGTGCTCACTTGATCCATACAGCCGCATCTGGTGAGACTGATTACCGCCAGAAAGTTTCCCAGGCGGGTTGGAGTACAGCCATAGAGAGAGAATTGCCTCGATTCTCTCGCTTCCATCTTTGATCTGCCATCTCATATCATTTTTCTTCTCAAGTTCTATATCGACATGTTCAACGACATGTTTATCTGATAACCCAGTATAAATTGCTGGAATGCTCCACACATAATTTCCTTCAGGCAATTGTTCTAGAAATGTTTGGGCAATGGTTTCAATCGCGGATGTTAAACGAGCAGCTTCTTCACGGGCCGGACTTTTCCACTTGGAAAGATTTCGCAGTTGCTGTCGCGCCACCATCATCTTATGGGCCATTGATGTTTTCTCAATCTGTTGGCTGTCATCGTCCTCTAGCCTCAGAGAGCGATACGCTTGCTTGTCTCCGGTGAGGACATGCCACCTGGGAGAACTGTCGTCTTTTGAAGCATCATTCTCTCTCCCCTTGCGAGGAATGCCATCAAGTATTGCCCAGGGAGCCGATTTAATATCTCCAAAGCTCAGAGCAAACCAATCCAGCTCAGATTTCGACTTCAACCGCGTTCGAATCGGAGATTTTCCGAGTCCACGTCGAACAATGACCCTTATAATTGTCACCACAATTGTGATGCCAAGCTGTAGGATTGATGCTGTCCAATTGAGTCCTCTCATTCCAATAAATTGTGCAATGAATCCAATGAGAGAAATGAGAGCGCCGATAAATGTAATATTCTCCAAAATTCTTTCCCGAGTCTGCTCATCCTTCTCCTTTGTATCTTCGGCATCCTTTTCGGTATGGCCAAAAATGGGACTCTCTTGCATATTTTCCCTGATATTTCGACGAGACATTGTGATATATTTTCGTTGCCTAGTTGGGTAGATTGCAAATGGCCTAAAGACTTGCTCGGCCACAGTATGATGCTTTTGCAACCATACGATAAAAATCTGATGTTTATCTGCTTTATAACACTTCTCTGCTGTGCTCTTTTCAACGACCCACGCGCACATGAAAAGACCGAGCACCAAGAGAAGGGTTCCTCCAGCGGCACATGGAAAAGCATAGTCGACGACTCTCTTGCCATCCTTCAAAAATTTGCCCTTGATAGGCTGATGATAGGTGATGAAGCCAAAATATACAAGGGCACCAAGCTGTAGTATCACGCCGATAGTGGCTGCAAGATAGATTTCGCCTCGTTCGACTCTATCGTGGCAATTGAGGAGAAGATTCGGTGCGCTCTCATCAGATTCAACAACAACAATCATTTCCTTCTTGTCTGTCTTGTCGGATTCCGAAAGCCCGGAATATGTGGTGCCGCTATCAGTCTTTCCAGAGTCAGTCTTTCCCGAGGTTGTCTTGCTAGAATCGGTCTTGGCAGTGTCTCTTTTTCGGATCACAGGAACACCGCTGATCACGGCAGGGTTCTTTGTGCTTTCAGGTGCAACAACCTCTATTTGAGTGCTGGTGCTGGATTCATTTTGCTGACTTCCGGATTCTAGATCCGTCTCGAAGGACGACATAGTTTGTTCTCTTTTTATCCGTGATCGATTTTGCGGAGATGAAGCGGAAGAACTCAGCAGCTTTCCGCAGCTACGCTTTACATTATTCGAAAATCGGGCTAGAATCTTTTTAAACGATCTCCAAGCATATCTTGGACCGGCAGTTTCTTCAATGTACCTATCTTAGCAGACAGCTGAGAAGTGGGTATGATAGCATGAACGCTTACCGATCTGCTGGAGAATCTTTTTACTCTCTACTTCCTCCAGTTTCTCATACCGAATATGAACGTCCTTTTGAGATAAAGAATCGGGATTACTCCCATTTGGCAGAAGGCAGATGAACTGATATATATCGGCCGATCCCGGACATCTAACCACGCTGTGCCCGTTCCAAAGCTCGCATGCCTCTTTGGACGTTGATGACATGACGTCGATCTCTGCCGCTGAGAGATTCTCTCTGGCTCTTCCAATAAACGACTTCAGCCATGCCGGCCCGGCCACTCGGATAGCGCTCACAACGGTTGTGATTGCGCCAATCGGGGCAACAGCCAAGAGGATGCAGTCGGCGATGCCCATGGCTTGGCTCATGAACTGCATGACGACCCGTTCGCCAAATAGCGCAATAATACTACACAGGTTCAATATTAGTTTAACATTTGAAAGCCGAATAGTAGCATGAGTTATTTGGAGAGGCCTTTTACTTACGGCCCTAGGTCTGAAGCTAGATTGTTCGCAAAATCATCCCCGCCATCGGCAGATGCACAACCTGCAAGCCATAGCATGAAAAAAATCGAGAAACCAATACCGTGAGCCATTTTGAGACGCTGAGTCGCGCCTGAACAGCGTCAAAACAATGCCGATTACGCGCTGGTTGATGGAGGATGAATATTGTCGCTATGAGGAAGCCATACTTGGGGGCAAATCGTGGCATCCAAAAGGTTGGGTTGCGTCAGTCGGGCTATATGCTATTCTGATCGCAACTTTGCTTTTTTCCTTTGGGAATCAGCCGCGGAGCCTGATCCAGCGTCCAGACACCCCCGACATGCATTACCAATGCAGGCCCGCCCTCGCACACCCATTTGCAAGCAGCTTCTTCGCGCTCATCCGATCCTACAGACATACCTTTGCCGACACACTTTTCGCCAGCTCAGGATAATTGAAATAGATGAAATGATAAGACCAAAGTGTTATCGGCCTTGTATGCCTCCATGTACTCCGTACGCCATCTTGTATGCTGACAGAGAAAAGAGCCTCCATCGCCTAGCCAGGGCACGCGATAATACCGCCCAGACACACTAAAGTAGCGATTACTACTCGAGTCGGCCCACGTGGAACTAGCAAGGGTGGAAGACAGACTCAACGGTGAAAACTTGATCAAAAGGCAATGATCCTCTAGGTAAAGAGGAGTAGATGGCCGTTCAGAGTTGATGGTTTAGGAACGTCATGTTGTTGGCCGTCTGTTTCTGTTCTGGTAGGTAGTCACCCGAAAGTTTATGGCCCTTGCCGCCCTAGTGGCACAGGCGCATATGTACGTGTATACAGGCGGCCAGCTTCCGTGTTTAAACTGGCCTGGCGGCAAGTTTTCGATGCTTTTGACTGGCTTGTTGCGTTGAGGTTGCCCACCCTCACTAGGTAAAGCTCTGCTGAACTTAGGCGCCAAGGATAAAACACTCCAACTGCGTACAAATAGATAAGTATGCAGGATTCTAGGCAACTTGAGGCTCTTGGACAGCGAAACTCAGCTACACAAGGGACGCTGCAAGGTGTGTCCATCGTGGGGGCGCCATCCTACCATTGGCCAAGCTGTTGATGGTGTACGGCAACTAACTGAGACAGTTCTAGCCTCTTCTGAATACGACGTGCCTCTGTAATCCTTTGTGAAGCCCCGCTCGGCTCTCCCCGCAACCTTAGCTGCGGCTTCTACCCGCTTCGTGTAAGTGGTGGAGGGCGATGCTACGTCTTGACCATTGCGAGAGTGACCAATCAGTTGCAACTACGAATTAAGTGAGAAGTACCTCAATTAGAGCTACATATCTAGGCTACTGAACCCGAAATTCCCAAAGCCGAACTATCACGAGACTCAAGTCTAGCTCTGCAAACACTTCGAATCCCCCTCTGAGATCTTGTGTGGGTTCTTTAGATGGCTCAGCAAAATGATTAATTGTTGGGAATATCGAGAGAGGCTCTTACAAAGTGATTGCAGCATTCATGGTTAGGACGTAGTGGGAGCATCTGTGGATGCCGCAACAGTGCTTGCAGAAATAAGCTCCCAGTGCTGCCCGCTATGGTTGCCGCCGGCGAGATGAGCAACAAGCGTATCCGAGTATACGTCCAAGTGCTTATCTTGTCCTGTAAAGGTATTGCTCAGGCGGTATGGATAACCCTGGCCGCCTGGAGTCCAGTTGTCGAATCTCCAAAACTGACCCGAGTAGTTACCAGTACCGGTCATGTGGAGATTGATGTTTTCCACTCCGTCATTAATAACGTCGAGCGACTGCTTCACGCCATTGGCAATTGTGTGAAGGCGATAGTAGTTGGTCATGGTTGTCGGGGTAAGGAGCCACAGGGCATTAGGACCAACGCTATGCGCGTCAATCATAGAGAGGGAGCCATCGCTTGAAGTCATAGCAAGTATTTTGTTCGTAGCTGTGTAGCTATTTTTAAGGACGTAGATCTTACTGGTATCGATTGCTGCCATCTCGGTTTTGGTTATATAAAATGCTACTCTCTCGTTGTGGTTTGTGTAGGTGGCTCTGTCTCCAACAACTCGATCAAAAAAGATTTCGACTCGGTTGCCTGATTTTATACGCGAGAAGGACAGAACATGTTTCACTTCAGCTCAAATGGTTGCCTAAAATCGGGCCATTTTAGAAACGCTAGGGAAACTACAACATTTATTTTCTGCAGAGCTAATGCGGCACAACCTAGCTTTCATAACCCGACTGGCTGAATTGATGAGGTTCTGGAATCTATGTGTTACAGACCCTCAGTTGTGAGGATACAGATTGGCGGGAATATCTAGCACCAGGAACTCGAAATTAGAGAACTATAATGACGTAAAACTATTATTCAGAGAGTCACGCCACCGAGGGATTGGGCAATATATTTATATAATAACGCGAAATATTTGGGCTATTCAATGAGCGTGTTCTTCGCGGGATCCAAACCGGGAGCATGCAACCAAAGAACTGTGTCACCAAGATGACCTCTCGTATAACGTAACCAACGCTTTAAACAACATACAACAGCTGCCAAACACTGTTTACGGCTTCTTCATGCTCCTGTCAAAAAAGATAGATCAACGGAAGGAAAGCCCGCCAAGCCAAGAACCTCCAGAATGTAAGTCAAATCATACTCTTTGACAGGGAACACCTCAGCCAAGAGATCCTACGTCTATATTAGCCAATGACTTCACAAGGAGATTTATTGGCCTTACCGCTGGAGTTTTAATGACTGTATTACCCAGGAGATACGTTAAATTGGGCTGAGACACGAGTGATGTCAGACCAACAGCGGTGATCCCGGCGAGATTGTTTAGTACGATAGGTTCAGGACGGAATCCGAGGTTGGTTGGGATTCTCTGCTGCTCAAATATGCTTCGAACCCATTCGAGTGGAGGTTTACCCCCAAGACTCTGTATCAGGAGACCGTTCTCCAAGGCGCCAACTGCAATAGAACGGGCGCCGCATTGTTGGTTGGGGTTGTGGGCAATATCAAATAGATCTCTTGCCGACCTAGCAGCTCCGATTGCTTAAGGGGTGATGGTAGTATAGTTCATAAGAACTTCTAAGGGGACAGACCAGATTGTTTCGTTAAAGTCATTGTTATTGCCATCTCCAAAGTCTGCTCTTGATAAACTGCAGTCATGCTCGACAAATCCATGGTTGGATAGCTCATGGAGGTCGAAGGCGGCCAGTCTGTATGACTTGATGAGCTCAGCTACGCCCACAGCGACAGAAGCCTCTGGCGAGAGACCAAGTCCCAAGTAGGTTCCGCGAACAATGTCGATTACGGTAATATTTTTGCCGCTGTGAGGTAAGAAACCATGGTTGGCAAGTGAATTGAGGCCGGGACAAGGTCCACGAGCTTTTATATGACTGTTAATTGAGATGACTCTAGTTAATTTCATGTCTTGTCTCACTTACAGTCATCGGGGCCTGCAGGCTGCCAGTCGTCGAACTTGGGGTCAAATGCATCGAAGATAGGAGGAAGGCCAAGAAGTTGAGCAGCTCCAATGTTGCTCAAAGTGGAAATTCCCACTAGAGAGAGAAGAAACTTCATCCTAAATTGAGTGTAATATGACTGAGTCTTAGATGCGGTGCTTTTACTCATGTTTACTAAAAGTTATTACTGGGGCATTAGCCTTTTTGTAGTTGGAAAGCAGCTCACGGTGTTGTAGAGGAAGTGTGAGCTCCAAAAACGGGTATTCGGCAAAGGCCCGAATCCCACGTTGGAGCTCATCACCGTTTTCTCTATCATGCACCAATGGTATTTACACATGCTCAAACCCCAGTTGGCGAGCTTCTTTGATGTGACCCAGAGAGTTCCGGGTGACATCGCTGCTGTAACATAAGGTGTTGTCGGATGAATTGCCGCAAGCGTGAGTGGACTACGGCAGATCTTATACGATGAACGGTCAAATATGCGACTCTGTGTGGAGACCGTTGATATACAAAATACGACGTTATAGTTAAACGAGATGTGTAAAGACATTTCCAAGTCATTTGATACGTGGAGTTTGGTTGCCGATTATTATTTACAATCCCATTTTGGACAGCTGCATAATCAGGATTCGGAAACTCAGGGATGTTGATTGTAGAATACGTTATAAGCGATGTCGTATTGTAATCTGCAACAGTCAAGTTGGGTCCTACGAAACAACTTACACCGGTCAATGAGAGCCCAGTTTAAGGTTCTCATTAGGACGTTTAGATCTTCACAGCTTGAGTGTGAAAGATGCATCTTATGCTTCTTGCTCATTCGTTTGGACACCTAAAGCCGCAATAAATCTGACATCTTGTGAATAAAGTAGGCGCAACTTATAGGGTTTTATTACAGTTGAGATATAATGATAAACTGATGTTGCAGTGAGCGGTATTTGCATGGTATGCTCACGATACCCAGTAATTCAACTGTATAGTACCAAGTATTGATACCTTTACACTGACGATCCCGCTTGGGTCAGCACATTCATGGAGAAGCCCCCCACAGCTGGAACGACAAAGAGGTGCGTATTGTAAATTATTTAGGTGTTGGCATGGCTGGATCCCCGTTGCCGATTTCAGGGATGACAATGCTCAACAAGGCACGTAGGCGCTCGTCACTTTCGTATTCCTTCAGTGCCATCTCTCTCCACTGTGCCCAATCTTGTCGGATCCCAAAGGCTTCTAGTATTGCAACTGCCAGAGGTAAGGCATTAGACCACTTGGTTTCCAAGGCCAGCCCCCAGAAGAACCTCCTGGCTTTCTCATCGACAGCGCGACGAGTTATCCAAGAGAGGCCCTTTTGCCGTAGAGCATCCGTCAAAGCAACATCGTCGTTACTGAGCGAAAATTTACCGGTCCACAATGCATTCATGTCGGCAGTAACAAGCGACGGACCAAAGGCTTCACGTGGTGGCACAACACGTGCCATCTGCCAGCCAATAATGCCTGTGATGTGAAGGTCATCGTCAACAAGTAAGTGGTCTCCTTTATCGTCAACGTGCTTTAAAAAGAATTTCTCTGGAGACTTCGCTTCTCCACCTTGTTCGACTAGCTGTGATACGTTGTCTTTCAGAAAGCGGTACACTAGGTACGCATCAACTGGAAACTCGGTGTAGAGTTGGCCGTCCGCAATCAGCTCCAGGTACTGCTCGGCGAAGGCAGTATAATATGCTGTAGAATTATGGAATGGCCCAGTAGGGGTGAGGACGCCGAATCTGTCGCTTGCTACAGCCGAAACTTCGATATAAGATGACTGAAAGCACAATGATCCAGCTTTAGGAAAGGGATGACGTTCTAGCTCAGTCAGTATCTCGGCAAGTTCACTCCAGATCTTTGCTTTCTCGTCGTCAGTAGCCACTGTACTCGACACGCCTTCGCCTGTCCAGGGTCTCCCTGGTAGCTCTTCCATAAGAAGAAAAGCCACACCGACACCATGGTCTGTCCCATCACTGCATATGCCGTAACTGAAGGCCCGAGGAGCTGGTACTGTAGTGGTTTCGAGAAACTTCAAGGTTGCGTACTCGCTGGCTATCAAATAGTCCGCTAATGGGACGGGAAGACCAACGGCAAAGCTCGTCACTCGAGGAACTCGGAGAAGCCACGAGGGAGAGCCGTCTTGGAAGCGTATGCGGGCATGATAGTTGGCGCTTCCCCAGAGGGCGTTCGGTCCAACCTTCGACGAGTGTTCAATTCTGCAACTCTGACCGCCATTCAGTCTGGACGCAAGTTGACATACAGCCGCGTCGTTGATACGAGAGCGGAGACGATCGATCTCGGCGGCAATGTTGTCCTCCTAAGTTGCATCATCCAAGACCTGTCACTCAACCACATTTAACACTGTACCTCAAAAGGATGTAATAAAAGCTACGTTGTTGTGGAAGAAGGGGAAGGGGAACTGATTTCTCGTACCTCGTCACACGTATGAAGAGAAGGAGACAAATGGGTGAGGCATAGATGGCGGTTACAGCTATCGCAACCACCGTTTGCTCTGACACTTGGCCTTTCACAACTAGGCACTGAGCAATTAAAGAATCTGGACACCATGGCGCGAATGACGTTGATATATAAGATCTCGGAATATGCAAAGTTTTGACACTGTGGATTTCGCGACTTGATAACAATTGTGGTGAATGCGATGAATGTTGAGCTGCGCTGTGATGAGGATTAGATGTACTCGTCTAACCCGGCTCGGCACAAAAAGGAAGGTCAAACCAGGGAAAATAAAGTATGAGTCTGATATATTACGCAAAGTTGGCCAGTGCAACCAGATACTGAAGTAAAAGACGAGTATACCTATACATGCACGTATACGCCCCCACGCATGTTTTCCTGAGCCTCTCTTACAATAATTTTCCTTTTCCAGAAAGAAACTGAAAAGATAAAAATGAAAATTTCCTCAAGACACCCTTGATTAAATCTTTTTGTTAGTCCCACATCATTTCAGCTGAGCCTTGTTCAGCTGTGATCATCAATGTCGGTGATTAAGCTGTTGGCAACCAGCGACACCCAACGCGAGGCTGTAAAAATTGGTGCGTCGCCAACTCTCATTTCTACCCTAATCGTAAATAAACATGCAATCACTAAACGCAATGTAGCCTTTCAACATATTCGTAACGATGTCTCCTTACCCTAGCACTTATATATTAGATCAAGATTCGGGCTTATTTGGGGGGTATAGTCATAACGTCGTGAACGTTAAGGGCGAAGGTTAGAGTGAAAAACAAAGTAATTTTGAGTTCAATTTGATATCCATAGGTCCTGAATTAGCCTTCTTAGTCGATACAAACATTGAATCCATCTCCAAGAAAGACATTCGACACAGAGTCATTAGCGATCAGCATCCTTTTCACACGTTCTCAGCACCTGTCAGCAACAAGGCGCTAATGAGTTGGAGGGTTCCATGATCACTTTTAGTTCTCCCATGAGATGAGGCTAACGTCTCTAGTTTGACGGATCGCTTAGGCCCGACCCGATGATCATGAGCATCTCACGAGACATGAAACGAGGGCGAATAGCCCTGGAGTCTTACCAAATTGGGTCATCAAATTGCAGGTATACGAAAACAGGGAGACTCGAAATATATACGTTATAGTATGCTCAAACCAATTGTTGCTAATCTCCAAGAATGTGAAGATGTTCTAATTGCCCATATAATCATGTAAACCCGCTAAGAAATGCTTCAATCTTGATCCTCCACGGCTGCCTATTCGTGATGGGGAAAAAAAAACACGGGCCTGCGGGGTAATGAGGCGGTGCTTTTCTATTCATCAGAGTCTTACTTCTTGGAATTTATCTGTGCTTACTTTTTTCTCATATGACATCTTGGCTACATTTGTTGGAGATTGTAAGTCTATCGCACAATGAAAAGCCAACAAATGCCAGACGATGCGCCGACTAAGAAGCCGCCTGAGGGGCAGCTGTCAATGAAGGAGATATGGGATGCGGCAGCCAAAGAATTCGAGGCAATATGCGGAGAGTCGCTGCAAAGAGGCCAAATCAAGAGTTTCGAGGATGTTCAAAAGAAAATCAAGAGCGCCAACCAGGTCTCAAATGGTGCCGACGAAGAACAGAATGTAAAGTGGGAAAAGGCAAAGAGTGTGGGCCTCCAGTCGCTCAAATATCTCAAGATGCTTGTCGGAGCTGCTTCTCAGGCCTCCTCATTTGTATATCAGACCACATAATTTGCCATATGGTAAATGCGCATATGCTAACAACATGAACTGTAGATACCAATTCCTGAGGCAGCGGCCAACATTACTGGCTCTGCACTCTGCTTTGTCTTTGACATACCCGAAACCATCAAAGGCTATAACGATGCCATCAACCAAGTCTTTGGTGAAGTGTCCTCAGCCTTGTCTCAGTTTCACATCTACCAGACGATAGACAATGCCGACCCCTTACTCATTCAACAGATCCATCTAGTCTTAGTCAGTTTCGTCAAGGTCTGCGCCTATGTCGTCAAGTACCGCCAAGGTCGCAAGAGGGATCGCTTCTTGAAGCAGTTCAAGTCTGTTTTTGATGATGACTCAGGTTTAGCCGACCAGATGGCAGAGTTTCGGAGCGCCTTGCAGCAGCAGCGTGATGTTGAAGGGACGGTCACACTGGCTGTGGTTGTCGAGACGAAACAAGACATTGCGCTCCTACTCGAACAGTCTATCGTTTTTGGCAACATTATTCAAGAGACGCACCAAGCGGTGCAGGAGACGCAGAAAGGAGTGCAAGCCCTCAGAGACGACGTTAACCGCATGAGGACCCTCATTAAGATCCGCGACACTCTGGGCGTGCCGTCAACTGTCCGTCTCGACACAAACACCACACAGACCTGTAGCGACATTGCCGACAGGTGTCTTAGTGGCATGGGATCTTGGATCTGGGCACACGAGGCATATACCGCTTGGACAGCCACCAAAGATAGAGACAAGGATGCGCAGCGCTTGTTAATCGTGTCTGGCCCTCCATCTTCTGGCAAGACATGTGCCACTGCCCTCATCACGAAGCGCCTGGAAGAGCAAAAAGGGCGCACATACGTCTCACATTACTTCTTCCCTTCTAGCACAAAGAAGGCCGACAGCGAAAAGAATTCGATTCAGTCGGCTCTAAAGTACATGGCCTTCCAGATTGCTCGTGTTGATGTAGCAGTTCAAAAGGTGCTAGGTAGGGCGTGCGAGGAAGAGCCCTCTGCATTCCGCCGCTCGGGGAGCCTCGATACCCTGGACAACCTCTGGGAGAAGCTGAAGATTGGAGCATCTGGATCGAATGCTGTATACTATCTCGTATTCGATGGTATTGAAAATCTACCTGACCAGCAGGTCAAGATGTTGTTAGACTTCGTCTTCAGCCCCAGAATGGCCAAGGAATCTTCCGAGCGCGTTCAGATTCTGTTGAGCGGAACGGATGATCAGTTCGCAAATTGGCAAGAGAGTAGGAACTCTCTAAAGATCCAGATGGAAAAGCACAATACACCAGACATGCGCATAGTAATCGAGGAGGCGCTCAATCAACGAGGAATGCTACAGAACACGAAGCCCGACTCGGACCAGCAAAGAGCCAGAGATAAAATCCTCGACAAGCTGCCACAGAATGTTGAGGGAAGCTATTCGAGACTCCAGTTTGGGCTGGACGATGTGATGCGCCTTCTGAGCACGCGCACTGCAATGCGCGAATTGGACCGGATGCTGGACCAGTCAATGAGTAGCCACGAAGCGGCTATTAAGAATTTGCAGAGGTCTTTGACGGCGGATGAGATTAGTGAGTTGAATGAACTACTGAAATGGGTTCTGTTTAGCAACGAGCCCATGACTCTGGAGAAACTTGAAGCCGCCATGGTATGTGCTTGTCATGTGTAAACTGGTGCTGGACTAACAGGCTCTAGTTCTTATACTCAGGGACAGAATCGCTTGCGTCTCTTGAATACATCATCAAAAATAAATACTCAGCTGTTCTGAAGCTCGATGATGGATGTGTTTTCGGTCAAGATGGCGTCAAAGAATACTTGCGCAAAGACATAGACTCATCCGGGAGGGCGTCAAATACCAAGGATCGCGCCACTATCAGCATGACCATTACCATCAATAATGTGGACCAGGAACTCTGCGGACACTTCCTCTGGGACCTTGCACACAAGGCAATTCGGGACAAATTCAACTTTAACCTTGATGGCGACGCCTCCAATGCTCTACACGGTGGCAGAGGTACCATTGCTGTAGACGAATTTGAGGCGCATCACACCATCGTTACACGAGCATTTGAATACTTGAGCAAGCCACCTAGGGAACAGACTGAGAATATTGGGCCATATCTTGTCACTTGGCTTCCATTTCACTTGTCTCGCCTCCGCCAGCTCGAAGACGATGACCAAGGATCCCTTATGCCGAGCGAGCAGTCCGAAATTGGACAGAACCTGTATAAACTGTTCAAAAACGATGAAGTTTTCTTGCGTCACAAGGAGAGTTTCCAGGATGCATGGTGGATAGTCAGCGAAATAGAGGATTTGCAAAAGTGGTTAATGGATTCAGCCATCATGCGAAGACTGGATAAAAGATGGCGCGATGAGGTGCAACTAGCAGCAAGTCCAACAAGAGGATATTTGAAGGAGCTTGTGAGGGTAATTATCCAGGGATTTCTCAGAGAAAGAAGCTGGAATATTTATTCTGCTTGCCAGTGGCTTCTTCAATTGATGAAGGCAGTAAGTGGCATTTCCTGGTCCGGTATTTCAAAGTATGATGCATGAACTGACGTTCTGAAACAGGACGAGAGAAAACTCGAGGTCCATACTGAGACCCCTGATGGCAATGCGGATGCCTTCGCTGAGATAGACTGGAACCGCATGAGCACCTGGTGTCAAGGTATTCTAGGTTTGCCTGATTCAGAGCTCAATTCGCTCTGGTACGAGCGCCTTGCTACAGCCGCAACTGACGATAGGGTCAATCCCGAGGTTGCCATATCCCTTTATCAGCGCGCCATAGAAGAGAAGAACCCCAGCTGGTTGTGCTACCAAGGATTGGGAACGGCATTTTCTAGGCAAAATCGAACTTTAGAGGCCGTGACTCAAGTGGAACTGGCGCTGAAGAGCGCTCAACAAGAAGATGCTACCCCCAAGCCGGAAACAAAAGACATTGTTGGGCTGTACTTAATGTTGGGCCAGTACGCCTATGAGGCAGGTGATGTGCATGATGCAGACAAGTACTACTCACTAGCATGTGAAGGAGGCGATGAATCCCAAATAAGAGACGGACAGTTGGGCCGTTTGAAGTCGAGACTGGGCTTCCCCGACACAGAGGCAATACAGGCGCTCAAGAGTACATTAGCTCAGGAGAATGGGAAAGCGGAGATGACGGCCGCCATGGAGATGATTGCGCTGGACACCGATCATGAAAATCTGATTGCAAGGATGTTCGCTGTGTTGAAGCAAGATCCTGATCTCCTGAAAGAAGTCCTGGATGCCATGGAGAAAGCAATATGGAACTTGACGCCAGGCAACACCTCCAAGGTGTTGACAGGGGACGAGCGTTTCACTGAGGATGAGGCTCGCAGCGTTCTCCTCTGCGATCGAGGTTTCGCAGCATACTTGTTCAAAGCCTCGTCTGACGGCCTCAAATCCGTCAACGAAGCCCTGCGGCTGTGGGAAGAGAGCCGTGATCTGGTCGCCAACGTCGGCGGCTCCAATGCTTTATTTACACGGCAGCGTGCCACGACGGCATTGGCAGCCCATTACTTCCAGAGTATTGCAGAAGGGCTACAGCTGAACTATTATGATGCTCTGGCCAAACTGACCAAGCTGGCCAATTCAGACTCTGACTACAACCTCTATGGAAGCGATGCTATCGGCCTCCTGGGCGCTGCTCATGTGCTTTGCGGCAAGAAGGAGTCGGCCAGAGAAGTGTTGATGAACCGGGTCAAACAAGGTCTGCAGATCCTCTCCGATGACATACTTGAAAATGACAATGTCGGGTTTTCTATCCTGGAGAAGGCGCTAGAACAATACCATGATTTCAAGAATTCAGTTGTCGCTCTGTCTCTGCTGGGACAGCCAGATCTTGTAACGGACGCCTTGTACTTTGAGACCAGCGACATCACGGAGGTTGACGACGAGCGAAAATCACAAGCATTGGACGTGGTCTCTAAGTTGGCTAAAGAAGTAGTTTGTGTCATCAATTCTCAGTTTCCAGATACCAAACTCCAATCTCAGCGCATTGAAGCGGCCAAGGCGTACGTCGACACTCTTTTAGCTACCGCTGAAGCCAAGACAGAGGTGAATGGCAACAGTGGGGACGGAACACCGAGAGTTTCCGACCTCACTGCCTACGCGCACCGCCTCCTCCAGTCTCGCATCTTGCCTCTTCACAAGGCACACACCCCCAGTATTGACAGAGGAGAACTTGCATGGTCCTGGAGTTGTGATGGCCGCACTTCAGACGGCAGGGTATGCAACAGTTGGAACAGTTTCGAGGACGACCTCTACCACTGTATCTACTGTTCGAACAAAGATTTTTGCGGCGACTGTTTTAAGCGACTTCGCAACCCAGAGTTTGGCGTAGATTTTATGGAGTGCAGCGCAAAACACAGGTGGCTGCAAATCCCACACCAGGGAAACAGCATGTATGTGAGCTTGAAAGCCAAGACCGTGCGTGTGCCGATAGATGTGAGGCCTCCAGACGAGGACGACAGAATATTGAAGGCTTATTATGCAGAGGATGGAAACGGAGAAGAGATTACAATAGATGAGTGGAAGGAGAGAGTTGCAACTGAATGGGGCATTTCGCTCAAGACCCTGAGCGAGACATCGAGCGAGGATGGGAAGAGTTAAACATATCAAGGATTACTATGAATATTGAGATGAGGCGTATTCGCAGCAAGATGGTGGTATATCTGAATACACTTGAAGTGGCTGTAAGAAAACGAGGTTTATTCGATTTATCTTAGCATTAATCTAACTGGATGATCCGTATCAATCATGTTGTTCTTCTTCAGATGCAGCGGATATGCATGTGGAGGGTATCGTTCACAGCCCCCGCCACCCATCAACATCTCCTTGGTGGTTTCTCTTCTCATTTTCAAATGTAACACAGTTTCTACGTCATTCAAACACATCTTACCTCAGGCTTATACTAATAAATTATATAAAGAACCTAAGTAGTACAAGAGAAGTTACCTAGTACATACTGAGAGCGGAGTAAATCTAAGACAATTTCATTACCCAGCCCCCTCTTCGTTGTAAACACTCAACAGTCTGAGTAATTTTCTTTTCTGGCTTACTGATGTCTTATATTGCTGCGTAACTATGACAAAGGTTTCAATGAGGTCTCATCTGATCCATTTTGCCACGCCGAATAAACCTGATTTGGTCCATCTCACCGCTCCGAAGTTTCACCCACACTATCCATATTAAGAATATGAAGCTTATTAGAACCCGTACTTTCCCACTTGGTCTCAAAGAAACTTTGGACAATCAGCTAAAGACTGTTCAACTATCCCAGCTCTTTTTGTCATAATGAAGGTCACTACTGTTCTCTCTATTCTCGCTGTTGCTTCCAGTGCAGCAGCTGCAGGTTGTGGGCGAGGATTAACTTACTGTGGAAGTAGTCTCCTTGCACATGGTATGCAACTACCTATAAGCTCATGATAGGGATTTGACAAGAGGATACGTATAAAGATGTTGACTCGTTCCACAGGCAACTACCATGAGCAGATCAACGAGGCCCTTAAGAGGGCAGGAAAGCCAACTGATAGCCATCATATTCTTGACTCGTTATTCTTCTGCACTAGTGACGAAGATTATGTTGTATGGGAGGCTATATGCAAACCCAGAGAGTGTTATGATGCGGGTCTTGGGAACTCTGATCATTGTATCGGCGACCCCGAAGAGGAGTAAGAGAATTGTCCCGAATGCTAGATCGTATCTAACAGTTATCAGGGCTAAAGAACTTTAATCGCCGACTCCAATGGACTGGGAGCTCAAAAATTCAAATCAAAACCACGATCTTGGGGTATGGAGCTCTGCAGTGTGCTCAATAACCGTCGGGGAAGAAATACGCGATTTTTTATGATGCCTTGTTTGACGACCGTCTTATTATAGGTTTTCCCCTATGTATTTAGGTTTTCCCTATATATTTATGTGAATACAAGGACGGTCTGCGAAACCTCACTGCCGAAGTCCTTAAGATGTAGTGGCCCATAGTTAAAGGTATCCTCAGGTATAATACCCATTCACTGACTGCTTCGACGAACCGGGATACCTCTCAGTGGCTAGCTATGTACAGCGAATCTACTGGTGTCATATCATTCGCGTGAGTATCTTGGCTAATGTCATTAATTAGAAGGGGCCATTAATCGAATAGATCTATGAAGCAAAGATACATCTTGGTCGCTGCATGTTACAGTGTCTTAATGGAAGCTACCCAAACTCTTAAATTTGAAGCTTCAACTGGACAACCAACATGAAGACAAATGAATCCAAGGGCCACGAAACTGAGAATGTAGGCTTCAAATAGATTTAAAAAAGAGGTCTCAATTCGTATATAGGTAAATAAGATGTCCAGCGAGGATGGGTAAAGTTGGATAGATCAGAGATCAGTACTACTTAAGATATCAGAAAAAAAAAAAAAAAGCCACCTCCCATTTTCTTTTTATATGGCCAGATTTTCTAAGTTATGAAATAGGACTTGTTGCACTTTTACAAATCCTATCGATGGCGCCGTTGTATCTACGCCTTTCCATAAGAATCTCCCTGATGAATATCCGAGTGGCCCCTTCCAATCGTTACCCCAAACTTATGATTGCCCCTATTTCCTAGTACTTGACCCCTGAAACCATTCGCAATGCGATCGCCCTGCTGTAACTTGACATTATCATCTACCTCTGTTCGTTCCCAACTATGGCCAGGGCCCATATTGCTCATAGCCTTTTGTAAAGTTTGCTCCAATAGATCGTCATGATTGGCGCGTGAAGCACCATGTAGTAGCTCCAGGACAACAGGAGGTTGACCATCCTGAATTTCTTCCACTTCCATGCGGCAAAGCTCACGTTGAGGCTGGGTGACTTGCTGCATCAACACCAGAAGATTCAAATTCTCAGTTATGTCTTCAAGAAGTCTGTCAAATTATTTCTTATCGCGCAAAGCCCATTTTGTCTTTTTCTGTAATGCCACGCCTTGAATACGCCGAGAAAATATTTTGGTTGTTATCGATTTTAAGGCTTGGGTTGGTGCATCGATTGGGTCCGGCTGCTTTCGGTGATCAGGAATTGTTTCTTGAAGAAAGCACTTGCTAATGAATAGGTACCATTGGATCCATTGCACTGGTGACCTTTGATTGATCACAGAATCTCCTGGATTTGTTCTCCAGCTCTCTAACATCTGCCAAGATAAGGTCAAGGAGCCTCTGGGCGGTCTCAACTATTTATGCATCGAAGTTAACGATTATTGACTTTCATGTGCGCAAGTCAGAGAGCACGGCATTAGAAATCCCCCCCATCTTGTGATTTATAATTTCCGTACTTCTAAACGGGCCTAACGCTTGTTAAAAGCTTCGCCGAAACGCTGACCAGGTTCCACATATTCAGAGCGTTTCACGATGGAAATAAATATCACTAGAAGCGAGGTTGCAAGCGATATAGCCCTAAGGACAGCTCCAGCTGAGTTGGCCATACAATGTATTAAATGCCTTTCGATATCGTTGTAATATAATATATAAATTCACACTAGATATGTATGCTGGACTAATAGAGAATCATTCGGCACGCTTACTTAGTTCAAGGAAACGGTTGATCCGGTACTTCATCGTACAGCAAAGCCGCAAAGATCTGCTTTAGTTACCTGCATAAGAATTACAACCAGTGTAGATAGACTGGCACCCAATAATGCCTGATCACACCAAACTTACCCCTCCCGAAGCCTCGCGTAATGTATCATAGTATATGTACTCTTTGATTAGATTCCTTGGCACATGAGCTCCTTGGCACATGAGCTATGGAAATTTATGGCAAGTGACAGAAACAGCCTATCAGATTCCGCCACGATATTTGCATCTACGCTGATGCCTAATGATCCCATCAGGCTGCGCTGAGCCTCCATCCCAACAACGGAAAATCATGGCAGACCAGTGGATTATATCGATAAAGCTCAGTACATAAATAGCAATTTCCAAGTATAATTACTGATTTCTTCTTACTTCTTGTTAATCCGACTTTAATTTGATCAGATCGCGTTCAACAGAAAGAAGTGAATACAGCTTGAGGCGAGATGGCATCCAACGGAGAGTCAAGCAGACAAGGGCATACATATGGCCCTACCACAGCATATGGCCAAGGAGATAATATTTACCTGAGAAATGAGGCACCCAAAAGTTTGTTCAATCGAACAGCATCTGTTTTGTTGCTATTCATACGCTAACCACGGTGAAAACAGTTGAATGTCGAGAAACCCTTCTACTCAAGGATCCATTCATTTATAAAGAGAACCTTAGAAACGACAATAGGGAAAGGGCAGACGAAAATTCAGACTTCTCAAAGACATTCTTCCAAAAGAAGGGCACACAGCTACTCCATGAAGCGTCAAACACCAATCGTGATACAATTTTTGGGGGAAGCCCCGAGAGAATCTATCAGCAATTGGAACCCTGGCCATAGTCGGGAACAACAAACTAAGATGGATGACAACGTCACGTTAGCACAAGGTGATCGCATTACGAAGGACAATGAAAGCGGCAATGGAAATATTTCGGCCAGCATGGCGCCGAATCGGTCAAAGTTTAACTACTCTTTAGCATCAACCCAATATAGGTTGCCGACCCTGTCGAAGCCGTCTTGGAGAAGCAACGCGTCATCCCAGGTTACCAGGACATCCATTACCATGCAGAAACATTATCTCCGGTTGCCGCATAGGCTATGTATGACTTTTAATGGCAATCTTACAGACATGACCAAGGATTGGAGCCAAGATGAGTGGGCTCACCATCGTCGAATAGTTATCTTTGAAAAAGTTCAAACTGGAGTAGATTTAAATATCAACTTTAAATCTATTCCTAGTAACGAAACACAATCAGATAATATCTACGTCTCATGTATTTGGTGGGCAGAGAAATCTGATTATTATATTACTTCTATTGATATTATTAATCTACTGGAGCAGCTTACGGCTGCGCCAAACCGATTTACCGTTGAGGAAAAGAATCGCATCCGCCGTAACCTGGAGGGGTTTCGTCCACATTTTATATCCAGGGCTAAACCGAGTACCGAGGAGTTCTTTAAAACTATTACGGCATTCCCTCACCCTAAACCTACAAGGCTTGGGAAAAACTTCCATGTACTGGCCTGGGATGTTCTCGAGCCAGTGCTTAAAAGGCTCATTGGTAAGTATAGCAGTAGACCAAAGAGCATCCTACCTACGCTACCTAGCTACATCGTGGAGTCAGAGCCCCAAGTATCTACTTCAATAAGCGATAGCGTACAAGAAGACTCCGAATATAGCTCCAGCATTCAAAGAGACCATGACGTTATGGTTTTTATCCATAAGGATCGCCAGTAAGTTGCGTATCTGCAAGGCTGCGGTTATGTTGGTTAACTGAGATCTAATAACTAGTGACATTTCTACATCTTCTCAGGAGAGAAATACGGAGTCAAACACTGCCTTGGACATACTAGCTTCTAGGGTTGACAGTGTACCGCTTGATGATTATGTTAAAACTTCGCTGAAAAGTCTTCATGATGATAAATCAGAGGTGGAGAGGCAATTGATGGAATATAGTAACGAGATTGCGACAGATAACAAAACCAACTCGACAGATGGTGGGATTGAATCAACAAGGAACAATGATAGTCAAATACGGCAAGAGATTCAAGAAATCACCAAGCCATGGCTTGACAACTAACTAGGAATTTATTCCCAAAATCGAGATTTAAAAATAGCTTGTGAATTGCTTATAAAGAGTGTTTCTCTTAGTCTCGGCGAAACTAAGTATTATAGATGCAGTCAGGCTTAAAATTTTATAGTTTTTACAGCTAGTGCATAGAGTTAGTAAGAAAGTATTTACAAAGACTTATAAATTATATAGAATAGTGAGAAAAGTAAAGTCCATATCATTCGTATATTTGCCCTGAGAGATTACTTAAGTCGAATTGTCTGGATCTCATCACCCCAGCCTCGCACATGATACTCATCATTTCTATACATAAGGCCGTAGCAATTAGGAGACTAAGACGGCACTCGAAGCTGCCGCTATGAGAGGACATCTAAGTGTCGTACAACTACTTCTTGCCAACGGTGCCGATCCTAAACTTCCAGGTAACGACAGAGCGCTGTATCGAGCTGCAGAAAACGGCCACGCGGCTATAGTCCAGTTGCTGCTTACTAGAGGCGCCGATTTTACATATAACTAGGCTACTACTCACGGTGGTGACCACATGTATGCAAGGACGCTGCTAGATCTAGCTGTTGGCAATGGCCACGAAGCTGTAGTACGGCTGCTACTCGAAAGTAGTGCTGATAGCAAAGGTGATACATCCAACAAGGCGCTGGCGGAGGCTGCTTGGGGTGGTCACGAGGCCATAGTGAGATTACTGCTCGCAAATGGCGCTCGTGCTATATAAAAGACAGTATGGCATTAATCTGTGCTGCTGCGATGGGGCATGAGCATATTCTGCAGATACTGCTTGAGAACGGCGCTGATATAAACGCAAGGCATCTAGATGATGGTATCTGGTACACAGCGCTAGAGATGGCTGCGTCAAGGGGACGCACTACTACAGCACGGTTTTTGCTTGCAAATGGTGGTGCTTGGAATGTAGGCACAAAGGATACGGAGGAGCCTAGCTGAACCGAACTAGAATGGGCCGTTCAAGAAGGGCATGAGGGCATAGTGCAAATGCTTCTTGTGAAAGGCGCCAGTCCCGCAGATTTAAGCAAGGCATTATGCCTGGAGTTGCTATTACCCGATATTGAAAACTTTTGGTGGATCTTAATAAACCAAAGCAACTATACATCAATTCTAGCTTCCCTTTAACATCTCCTACAGCATCAGTGTTATGAGAGGTGGAAAGTTATCGCGCTCTACGTTCAAGTCATGTTATCAGCCAACTTTCTGCTCCTGCTAGTGGGCTTCGAAAAGCAAACTCGCATCGTAGGTCCGGGACAGCAGATGCCTCGTCATTTTAGTTTTCGCACGTGTAGCCTCCCGAAACGAATCGAAGACATTGCGGCTTTTCTTCTCCGCATTTGACTCGACGCTTCCTATCATAATCATGTATCAGACATCTGAAATTTCGCCATTATATCACAGCGAAGCACTTGCTAGAGGCTCGTTAGCAAAAGCACAGACAGATAACCCATATCAATAAGGCTCAATACATGAGGAGGCCGTTTGAACTTTGGGCCGGCTTGCCCTCGTCCGTCGAGGCACCAGTGAAGTGTCAGTTTGGCTGCTGCATGGCCACCATTGAGCACATGCTCTCCCTCTCGCCATGGTGGGTTTTCTTCTGATGGAATGACGTGATTCTTTGTCTACTTCTAAGTAATGAATGACTTTCTCCGGGTTGAACAGACTAAGCAACTAAATGTAAAAGTGTCTTGTAAACACCAGGCGGTGATTAGAATACAATGTGTAGTCCTCCGTCAAAGAGGCCGCCACGATAGGTGGAGAAACTGGAGAGACGATAGTAATGGAACGCTGTTAGCACATTTAAGCTGCTTTTATGATATACCTCCTCCGATTCGCTGATTGAGTTGGGATAAATGCAATAAGTAAGCACTGCTGCTTGGCCAATCGGAAAAAACATATCGTAAACGTACCTGGAGCTTGCATATCTATGAGCACTACGGCGTTTATGGCGTAATGACTTTGAAAAGTCATTATGTTTGGTTTTTACTATCGCTACGTCTTTTGTCAAGGTTCGTATCAAGTTTCTCCAAAGTAGAGCGTGTACCTATACGCCATGTCCCGCAGAATCTCGCGCGTTCCAGCTGGTCTTCTATCAACATCTTTTAGGTTCACGATGAAGTGTTATACTAAGACACTATGACAGTGTATTGAATGAAAGGTTTAGGAAATCTGAAGAAATGGTGCACTGTAAATATAAAGGCACATTCCAGCTCAGTTGTTAGACAGCTAAATATCATAACAGTACTGGTTTGCTAATTATAGTTACTAAATTTTGCGCAGCCTCGAAATTTGATTTCAATTAGCAATTAGTACTACTACTCTATTCAGGAAAAAGATAAACTCCAGTAATACTGGATATCTTATTAAGCCCAGAAGATCTATTCAAGTGCTTCCACACCTCCTGAATGCAATGCTTTACATGTCCCTCATTGCTATACTTAGGACCCATAAGCGTACCCGTTGATGCTACCCTCGCGAGCTTCCACCACGTATATAAACAATGCGATAGGTGCCAGTCGATAGTGGTCCGAACAACACCGATGCCATCTTTAATCTCAACACCAACCCCTGCGAGGCTTGAGACCTCAGCGATGCTAAGCTCTTTGGTTACCTCGGGGTAATTAAAATATGTCCAGTTATGGCCATTGGCCAATTCTTCGAAAATCTTGGCTAGACCCTCATCGCGGCAGCGATTGGGGAGCCATGCTGCCGCCATATGATCATAGATGCAACCGCGGGAGGACGCTTCTGTGGGTGTTTTCCCGCAATAACAGGATGGTTGGCGGGCCATTAAGTGAGACCATGCTTGCTGGCATAGATTGAGCAAACCCCAAGCGGCTAGGATTACAACAAAAAGGCGCCAGATAAGAGAAAAGGCCTTTTTAGAACGTCTTTCGGGTTCATGGTCTCTCGAAATTTGTGGTGTTTCATCCATAGATGCTTCTAGTAGACGTGGAACTTTCTCGTACGGCGTCGCTCCGAGAAGCTGCAAAATTTTCGACCATGGTGAGTCAAACCACCTAGTTTGGGGTAAAATTCGCAGTCAGTATATTTATGTGTGTAAACGCTAATTGGTAAATCAACTCACATTTTCGTTCAACTTGGCTGCAGTAAATTCGACTTAGGTACTGGATACCGGAATTGTTGAGGCCTAGAGCAGGAAGTGTAAGACTTCAAGGGTCGGACTTCCATTCGTTATTTATAATAGAGGACTTGGGGGTAGCGGTTATATAGTTACTTGTAGTGGGATTCTGCCTCTCGAGTACTCAAAGAGAGTGTCATCTACAGTTATGACAGAAGTGAGATACTGTTACCTGAAATTCCGAGATAGATTATTAGAAAGAGGAAGAGTCTAATGCTTGTAATACTCTATAAAGATATCGGATTAAAAGCAGCTTCTGGCATACTCCTGTAGAGGCAGTAAACATAGCGGAATGTTGCCAAAGTCCATAGTGTGCTCGAATACAACCGGACTTTGTCAAAATATTAAAAGTAACCCCGTGTGTCCATTCTCATCTTTCGTCCCGTCGGAGTAGGCTCATCTTTCGGCCCGTCGGCGTCGGAATAGGCTAGCAGGGTCGTCCTGGCATATTTGATCACTACCTTTTGGGATATGTTATGACATCTCAGAATGCAAGATGTATGATAAATCAATATAGCTTCTGAAGCATATACAAAGGAGTTATAGATGTGTGTTTACCAGCTGGAACCAAGTCACGCTTTTAAGCCAAGCAAATTAATGTAGATGGATGCACAAGCAGGTGATGTGTACAGTAATTCCAAACTCTCTTCATGTTCAAAATTGTTCTTTTTGAGCGCCACTTCATCTTGCTCTTGTTGTGGAGCGGACAAGCTGCCTATATGGATAGGACAAGCTAGCATCACGACTGCCGCCAGCTCATCAATTCGGCTTCGCCACGTCGCCTGGGTATATCGAAATTTAACTCGATCCTTGATTAGCGTAGTAGATTTCACGGCAGCTGTAAGCGCTAGTCTTGGCATTTTATCTGAGAAATACAAATTATAGAAATACAAATTATTGTATAAGTGCCGTCTTAGCCGAACATGTTGTCCCTCGAATGGCTTTGAAGTGAGCCATAATAGCAAAGGTCTCTACTCAAAGAGGAGATTATGCCAATATGAGTAAAATCAATGTGTCAGTGTAGTTGTAGATATTTTGTTAAGCGGGCTTATTGCTGTCACCCGAAATAGTATAAATCACAGCATTACCACCAACTGTTAAAACAAGAAAAAAAATCATCCCCTTCGCTCGTCAATAAACCACAGTACAGCTATCAAGTCCAAGATTCAAAGTTCAACCCAGACTACCAAACCGCCAAAATGAGTCTCAGCCGATCCTATATCTCTTTCCTTGGCCTCATGGCCATGGGAACAGTTGCCACGGCTTTGCAAGTCAACATATACTCGGACCACAACTGCCAAAACTTCATTGGATCTTTTTTCCCTGGAGATTGCGATCCTTTACCCCAGCCCAATGGAGGCATCGGCAGCTGGCTTGTTGTTTGCCAAAACAACTTCGATGATAACTGCGAGAACATTACCTGGTTCAGCAGCAACGGAGGTGATTGCGCTGAGGAGCACGCTGTCAGCGCCCTCGGCTGCGGCTGCAACTCTGATCCTACGACTAACGATAACCTCCGATGCCAGAGCACGGTTGGTCTGGGAGCTCATTTCTGGGGTGAGCGTGATATCGAGAGCCGTAAGCATTCCATTTTACAACATCAACACTCAATAACTGACACTAACGCTTCTATCTAGAAAACTAATCTTTGGCTCTCACAAACGAGCTAGAGACACTGTTGATAATGTACTTCACTGCACTCGTTTTAGATAGTTTAGAAAGCCTGTTGCTAACGCAGCATTTACAATATACTTGGACAGGAGCCTGAAGGTCCTTCTTATCACTATTAACGTCTGCGTGTAAGATGACTCACTTCCAATCTGATCATCAGCCAACGTAAACTAGATGTTTGTTTGTTTGTCCATTTTATTTGACGCCCACTGAGTAAGCTAGTAAGTTACATAAGTCCTCATCTAATCACTAGGATAGTAGGAGGAGCTGTGTTCACGCGGTCGTTACGTTTCAAGTAGGCAAAGGAAAGGGGGTGGTGTTAATCTGTGATTGGGGAGGGGGAGGGGGGGAGTAAAGGCTTGTTCCCCCATTAGTTTCTGGAATTCTTTACATCTTTTATCTCCTATGAGGTAAGTGAGGTGTATTACTCCAATATATATTTTGCAGAGTAGTAAGAAGAAAATTAGAGTCCACATTAACCATATTTCCTGTTACCAATGATCACCTAAGTAGAATGGTCACGATCTTATCGCTCCAATCTCGCCTATGGTACTCATCATCTCTATACATAAGACCGTGTATCCAGCCTTTCCCAATAACAATGAAGTGATTGCCTTGCTTTCGTAAATACCACGGATTTCCAGAGCCAGCGAGAATAGCAACTACATCGCCAACCTCGACGCCAGGGAGCCCAGTTCCGAAGAATCCATGCTCTGTGATAATAAACTGTTTGGGCGCCCCAGCTTCAGTGGAGCTCCATACAGGATCATTCTCTTGATTGAGCAGTTCCTCGATGGTTTCCATAGGTACGTAATCCAATAATCCCGGAGGAAGTGAATATGGTTTTTCAGTTTGCTTATTTTTTGCTTTCATATCAGCGATCATAGGTCCCAGTGTCCGCCGAAACTTGAGTCGATGAGGCCAAATCTGTTGAAGCTTTTGGTAATTCTCCGAGCAGAGAGTTATCCACGAGCGCAGAGATTCAAGTTTTAAAGAAGCAAAGTCGTCACCATTGATGACCCTCATACCAATGGGGTTGTCTGCGACAATGGCTCGCCAAAACGCTTCAAATCGAGCTTCTTGGGAACCGTATCTTGTTCCAAGATTTTGCTCCACTACAATATTGTATAAATCAACCTCATTGTAAAAGTCTTCATCTTGTCCAATATCTATAGACATTGTTACTGTGTCGACAATGTGACCAGACAGAACGAGGTAGTCGCCTTCAACTTTTGCATCATACTCGATTAAAACATCGATCTGGGGATCGTCTTCAGCAAAGAGAACATTTGAAGCGCCTCTATTACAGGTCCAGTTCGGAATCCAGGTTGGGAGAGAGGTATCCTTAGATGGGTCAAATTTAACAAAGGAAAGGATATAATCCTTTCTCGGCTGGTTGTCAATTCGATGTTTAGGGTAGCTGTCAACAATATGTTTGGCCGCATTCTTAAACACAGCCTGAACATCTAGAGAGTAGTCGATGGACTTTTTAGCCCAGTGAAGTTGGGATGGAAGCTCTGAAAAATGTCGTAACAGCCCAACCAGACTAAAGATAAGATCTCTTGGGTCTGTGGCCAATTGTCCGCCAAAGACACCCATTAGATGTCCGAGAGTAAGATCGCGCATTTGTTTGGATTGTCTTCTTGCTCGATAAAATCCAATATGCGAAATCGTTTCCAGTAATGACATAAAGTTGATGGGTTTCTGGTCTGGCGGTTGTGTCATGACTTGCATGAGCATTTTCAATGATGATCGTACGTCAAATATACGCACGTCATCCAAAACGACATTTTTCACATCTAGCCCCATTGCGCGTCCGTATCCATAGACCGTACAAAATACATCAAAGTCGATTTCATGTTTTCCACAGACCAAGGTAGCCTTCTCGGAAACAATAGCCTCTTGGATGACCCAGGCTCGTCGCCAATATGGCCTAGATGCGATATAGTCCAAGCCATGCAGGAGTCCAACACATTGAGCATGCGTCAGATCAAATTCCGCGGGCTTTATAGCTTCTAACAGAAACGTGCAAAAGTCGGGAAGGCTTTCCTTTTCAGCTTTTTGAACGCGAGACTTGTCAAAGTCGAGAGCAAGAATAACATATTCGAGGCCACCGTGTGTTTCTCCCATTTCTCCCGTCTCCAAATCTCGATATGCCACGGTGACCATCTTAGGATCTGAATCGGGAGACCCATAGTGACGGCGAGCATCTTCAGATACCCACCGACTAGCATATCGATCCCGTACATTGGCCACAATCTTCATTGACTCCAAGTCATTGCTGTATAAATATACTGGCGTTTTCCCTCCTGGTAGTTCAATAATATGTTTGGATCTGGCATATTCATGCCGTGCCTTTGCCACCTTGAACAGCATTTCAAGGTTCGGATCGCCATCTTCGCCTAGCCACATGACGGTCTCTTCAGCCTTTGTGTATATCTCCAACATCATCCTCACTTGCTGGTTCCTCTCAGAAATGGAACTCTGATCGATGCAAAGTGCATCAATCCACCATGTTCGCGTTTCCGAGACATCGCGAAAGCGACAGAGAACATGGAAGAGATTGGCTGTCACACTCAGCTGCTCCGTGTCGCCTGAGTATATTGTCCGTCTATCGATTTCGGCATCTCCCCATACGTACGATAGTGCCGTATAAGGACCTGGATCTTCCAGCGAGATGGATTGTAGTTGGATCCGGATAGGATCGGGACCACTGCCCGGTAATAGCTTCAATAGACGGATGTAGCGATCGTCAAGTGGTTGATACAAAGGGGTATCAGATTCAGCCTGTCCACTGACCAAAGATATCGCGGCCACATCATTTTCTTTGCCGCCCAGATCATCTTCAGAATTCTCGAAGGACATATTCAGATTCTTTATTCTAGATATCGGCACCACAGTCTGTGTATTATTGATATGCTATGTCTACTGCATATAGATAATTATTGAGAGGGGTAGGTCTCATAGGATGCCTCTTGCGGGCCAAGGCAGATTTACCCCTAAGTCAAGGCTGTGCCTTTTTTTCGGTTAGATACATGCACGACGACGCGCTACGGTCCAACCTGAGAATGGTCTAGTCTTACTATAATATGCCTGCTGGCGACTAAGATCACGGTCCGACTGAGGCTGCATTTGAAGCTAGTGGGCTTGGCTCTGGACTACCTCTTCATGTCGGTTTCCCATATATGGTGATGTGGAAAGCTCTAACAATCGAACTGGTATGCCGTCTTGGCTAAATAAATATGGGTTTTCGTAAACTTACACGCACTCATACGGAGAGTCTCAATATCCACCCTGACGCACGAGATTCCTCTGTAAACCCCCTACCAAACGATGAACAATCCACATCTCTCTGTTTCTGCATTATAAGAGTTGCCACTGTACCATCCATAATACGTACGTGTCCATTCATTTCTCCAGGCGAATATGGAGAGTTTCGGTCTCTCTCGGTTCTACTGGCAATTTGCTCCCCGTGGCTCACAAAATAAGTTTCGAACTCGGTCACATGGTTCATAATAGGTACAAATACTTGTCTATACTTTGATATATACGGATAAAGAGCAATATTTTCACCAAAAAATTGACATATAATGTAACTCTAAGAGTCTCAGACTTTATTTATGGCATCACAGATCTCCAGTCGAGATATGGATACGGTTACAATGTAAAAGATGTCCACATTCTCAGTTTCGACGAACCTTTGATAGACTTTCGTCCAGTGCCGATCTCAAAGTTGTTTTCCCCTTCGCCAACTATAAAGGTGGCCTTTGGTCCTCCTATTTTTCATTTCTCTCTTTCCTTTCCAAACGTCACGCACCATCTCGCTGGACACTTCAGTCCCCCCAATACTACAATCCTTTATCAATACAAGATGAAGAACTTCTTCGCCCTCCTTCCCGCGTTTGCCTTACTGGCATCCGCCCATCCTTACTTCGACCCCAGATCTCTCAAGGATGTTACTCCATCCCATGTTGATCCATCCGACAATGATGTTTCCTTTGAACACCTTGTCAAAAATACCACCACTCCCGGCATCGACAGCCTGCCCTCCTGCGCTATTCCCTGCATCCAAATCGCCGTCAAGTCGGCATCCAACTGCCAGCTTGATGATCTCCCTTGCCTGTGCAAACAGCGCGCAAAGATTGCAGCGTCTGCCAAGAGTTGCATCCTTCACACATGTGGTGCCAAAAAGACCTTGAGTACGTATTTTATTCTTATTTCTCGCTACTATCAAAAACGTAAACTAATAATCTATATAGAAAAGGTCAGGCCCCAAGTGCAGGCCATGTGCAAAGAGTTAGATGCAAAGGAGGCAGAGAAAAGAAAAGCAGAAAAGAAGAAACTAAAGGAGCAGGAAAAAGCCAGAAAGAAGGCTGAAAAGGAACAAAAAGAAAGAGATAAGGCGCAGAAAGAAGCTGAAAAGAAGAAGAAAAAGGAAGAAGAGAAGAAACGAAAGGAAAAGGAAAAGGAAGAGAAGAGGAAGAAGAAGGAAGAAGCGAAGAAAAAGAAGGAAGAGCAAAAAGAGTTCGAAAAGCACCAGAAGGAAGAAGAGAAGAGACTGAAGGAAGAGGAAAAGAAGAGAAAGAAGCAAAAGGAAGAGGAAGAGAAGAACGGGGGACAGAGTGAGAAGAGGGGAGAGACCGATGAAATGTGTGAGGCAGAGGAAATGAAAAAGGCCGAGCATATTTGTGAGCACGGGGACTTGTGTAAGCACGGGGAATTGTGTGGGCACGTGGAAATGGGAGAGATCGAGGAAAGGGGGGAAATGAAAAAGGAGCCAACATTCACGCTCGAAAAGGTGAAGGCGGCGCACACTTGGTGGAAGATCGACAAGGAGCACCCTGTGAAAGGCGAGCCATTCTAATGGTTTGCGGTCTTTCTGGGGGCTTGTTTTGTCCCTCACCTTTACAAAGGTTTTTTTTTATCTCTTAGTTAATAATCCCAAAATCGAGTGTTAACTTGATATCATCGTCTCTATAAAACCGTCGATTGTCTTGAGTGGCTGCTTCTTGGAACATCATCGGTATCTCAATGATACAGATAGAGCAAGTAGATTCCCTAGAGAGATGCTCCTTCTTGAACACCATTATGGGTACATAAGGTATGGAGAAACAATATGGAACGAGAGGAACTCAAGACAATACGGAGAATTAGACAAAAATATATAAAACTTAATCTCGCCCTGGTACGCCCTGAAACACAAGTCCATATAACCCCCAAGCCACAACCAAATCCCACCCCATAAACTTTCCAAACCGTATCAAAATAGAGGAAAGTTCAAAAAGACCCATCTCCTCACAATCGCCAATATTCCACCACAGATACTTTTCCGATACTCCACGTCTGAAACACCCTCATTGCCATTACCCCGTATCCAGGAATCTCCCCTCATCTTAAGAATGGGCCAGCCTTGAACTTTGTCAAATCAATTTCAACATTTGTACCATTACGTGTAACCTAGGGGCAGACAAAGACGCCCTCTAACTGGGTATATACTATCCATCCTCGCAACATACAGCGAAGGCTTTAAAAAAATAATAGAAAGAAAGTAAGAAAAAAGAAGGGGGGAATATCCATCCGAGACCATCCCCATCCTCATTAAAGCCTCATCCGTTCTTAAATTGTAAACAACACATCCATCAATCAATCCGCTCGCCTGCTTGAATCCTCTGGTCATTCAGACCCAGCACCTTATTTTCGTTGAATAGACATGCTGTATTCACACCGTCCGGCAGAAAGCCTCCTATGCCTTCTCCCATCCGGCCGGGCCCTCTGCCTCATACACTCCCTTCTTCGAGATGACGCGCCCAAGACCCCTATGGATCTCCGCTTGGAACGGTTCGAAAGGAATGCGCTCTCCGTCGATGCTGATGTAGCCGCTCTGTTGGTTCCGAGGGGTGATGCGGTAAGCCGAGATCTTCTTGTACGTGACGTGAGGGTTATCGAAGAATTTGCCCGATTCAACAGCGAGAAGAGCCTTGGTGACGGCCACGGGTGAGATATCCGCAGGAATCATGACCAGATCCATAAGACCATCCGTGGGCACGGCAGCAGTGAAGAAGTTGGCGTCGGGTGACATGTAAGCCATCTATTACCATTGTGTTAGCATTACTCAGCTTCAGGAAAATATCTTTCTTCCTGCAGACTTACGTTTCCGACATAAAAGGTGCCGATATTGTCATGAGACGCTGTCTGCCAGTCTCCCGGAATCTCATCTTGGACCGTCCCGTACTTCAGCTTTGGCAAGCCCTCTTCCCCAGCCGCTGCAACCTCAGCATCCACGTTCAAAAGAGCGGAATCAGAAGCATATTTCTTGTAGTGCTGCTTGATCATCTCCTTGCCCTCAATCTCCAACTTGACAGACAAGTCGAAAGGATACGACTTCTTCTTGAAAACGCGCGTCGCCAAGCCAACTTCGAAACGCGTGTTGCCCATCCAGCGCATATTTTCCGTGCCCAGGTCGCTTTCGGCAATGAGCCCCAAAGCCTGGGACAGGAACGAGAGGATGCGTCGATCGCCTTGTGTGATGGACACAAGATCCAATGGCATCACCACGCCCTTTACAACCGCTAGGGCCGACAGTCCAGCATCATTGGTGCCGTTGCAGTTCAGCGAAAACGCATTGCCCGATCCGCAAGGAATGTGGCTCACAGCAATCTTAGCTAACGCCTTCGCAGCATCAGGTCTCTTCCCGAGCCCATTGAAGATTTCAAACGGCGTTCCATCTCCCGACAGCGCCATGATGGTATCGTACTTGTCAAGGTCCGCCTTCTCCGAAAGCTCCGTCGCCTCTCCGCCCCTGCTCAAGTTCACCACGTCCATTTCCATTCTAGCAGCGTCAAAGATTGGCTTGACATGCTTCTTCCACTTGCCCACCGCTCCTCCAGGGCCCGAGTTCGGGTTGATAAGCACATATGCACGCTTTCGCGGCTTCGCTTCACCATACGCGGCAGCAATGAGCGCCGACACAAACGTCTCAGGCGACGGACCGCCAGCCTCCACCTCTGCAGTCGGGAGTGCAAACGTCCACTTCTGCAACTTCAGCGACGACTTCCGCGGTGCCGCGTAGTCCACTACCAGAGAATCGTCACGCAATTCAGCCCACAGGACATTATACAGCGGAATCGTGTGTTTCCCCTTGCCATCTGCACCTCCGAGTGGTAAGCAATTGAAGCAGGAGAGGTCGTCGAGGAGCTGCTTGCCGGAAGAAGCCTTGCCATTGAATGACTTGTTGTGTTTCTTTCCATCGGGATCTATCGAATACACACTGTCAGCCCAAAATCGTAGCCAGAATCAACGCCATGTCGTTTTGCTTCCCATACCAAAAAGAACGAGATCCTTCTCGCCAATCGTCAGCGTCTTGTTTCCCCCAAGACCCAGGCGCATCCCAATTGCTTCAGAGGCCACCATCTTCTTTGCGCCGTTCTCAATACTCGCAAGTCGTACGGGGTCCTGCATTGAGGATTTTGGGGGGTTACGAATTCTCGGCGGCCGAGGTACCCGAGCGTCCGTGGATTTGGGAAATTGAAGCTCGCTAGCTAGCTTTCGCTAAACAAGGAGTGAATCTAAGATGCAAACGAAACAAAAGAGAAACTGTAGATAAAGGAGAGAGGGACAGGATGACGAGTAAAAAAGACGAATGTCAGCGAGCGTGAGATATTGGGCCAAGGAATGACAACTAGCTTGAGACAAGCCGGCGAAGCAGAAAAGGGAGAAGCTTCAAGCCCCTTCTCACGCGTAAGATCCAACTTGGCGATGCAGTGACTTGTAAACGGCCGCGGCAACTTGTGCTAGCAGCCCCGATAAGGGATAAGGCTCCTGGAGGATTGCGCTAAAGAAGAGCTCCAGCGCTCCACAGTGCTCCAGTCAGCCGCTATCCGGAGAATCGCGCCAGGATGAATCAGCATAAGCAAACGCTGTTCCCAGCATCACCCAACTTGAAAGTGAAGACAACAGAGCTTGACAGAATCTCAATTGTCGAGTAGAGATTTGTTATTTTATTGTAGTAGCGAGTAAGTACAAATATGGAGTAATATTGACTGGTTTTAACCCAAGAGGGATCCAATACAAATTAGCACTAGATAAGTACCTAAGCATTTGATAAATGTCCGTCATTCTGCAGCAAAACGCTCGCATCAACGCAATGCCTCTCTCACTGCTCACTCCTCCAAACGCACACGCAAAACATCTCTCGAATTTTTCCCCCCTTCTTCATCTTTCCGAATCTGCCACTCCACAAATGCCTACCAACTTTTATATAATGCATCCGTCCTCCCTTCCAAAATAAAACTCCCCAGAGAAAACCATTTCCATCCGCAGAAAGCCCGTCAACAGGCTCTCTACAGAATAGATTTGCATGATGCGTAAATGTGAAGCGTAACCCAGACCCCGTTATCTCAAAGTCCGCTTCCAAGCCAGTTTCATTCTCCTCTTTCAAAAAAGGGGCCTCTATCAGATTACCAAGCTGTAAACACCACATTCTCAATTTTCACCAATGCCCCTATTTTATCCATTTTTTGTTCAACTAGGTACCGCATTTGATAATCTACTCGGATAGTCTTGAAACGTTGGGCCATTTGGCAAGAGCTGCTGTTCTGAACGCGTCCGTTTCTTTGCTTCTCCAGCTCTTAAGTGTCTCCAGCGCAGCTACGGCATCTGTGAATGTCGCACTCGCGTGCTCAATGAGGCTAGAAATCTCCTTCTCGCACTTTGCCACATCGACACCCAGCAGCAGCCTGGCCTTGATGGCAGAGAGCACATGAAGGGGGCTAGCCTGGTGCTTTGCCTGGAAGGCTTCGTTGTATTTGCTCAGATCCGCAGTCTCGTCCACAGGCTTGAATTCGGCCTTGAGAGTTTCGAGAACCTTGGGAGGGAGGTCTGACGGCGCGTTGTCCAGCAGCTTTCGGAAGGCAACGACTTGCTCGTGTACCCTCGGGTTCTCGGCATCAATTCCCAGAGCTCGGTTGAGGCACTGCAGCGCAAGGACATATTTTTCTAAAACGGCGTGTTAGTATCCCTGATTCAAATGCATTCTTACTTCAAATAAGTGTTGCTTACGTCTGCGCATGTAAACCTCAAATCCAGCAATCTGAGCTTCAATGCTCTTCGGGCTCACTTGCAGCATGGGTCCTAGGAACTTCATTGCCTCGCCGAGGGGGTCTTTCGTCGCCGCCAAGGTTAAGCCAAGAGGGTCTTCGTCCTTCTTCTTCGCATCTTCTGCTTTGTCGCCCTTGTTGGGATTTTGCTTGGCCTGTCTCTCCGCCTCTTCTCTCTCGAGGCGCTGCTGCTCCTTTCTGGCCTTCTTGGCCGCCTTCTTCTTCTCGAGAGCATCCTCTTCATCTGTCCCGTTGGTTCCGTTGGCTGAGGGCTTCTCTGCCATTTTGAGGTAAAGGTTAATAGCATCAAGAGCCACTCGAGTGTAGACCGGGTGGTCCCGGAAATGGTCCTCCCAACGAACCATGTCGATATAAGCTCGGATTTGGCCTTTTCTTAGTGAAAAGCTGTGGAAGTCAAACTGATCATCCTGCCAAACCTCAAAGATGTTGTTCAAAGCGTGGAATCGCTTCAAAGCAAGGCCAGTGTTTCCTTGTCTAGCATAGGCCTCTCCATCCTCCGTCAAGAACCAGATGCACTGCATTTCCAAAAGGTCTGCAAGGGGGCCACCGACGGTCTCTGCTCGTGTGAATAGGCCAACGGTCTTGAGAGCTTTCTCGTTCTCGTTATTTCGAAGCTGATACTTGGCACACTTGCTGTTAATGTATCGATCCTTCAAGTCGAGTCTTCGCGCCTGGTTCATCATCTCGGCCGCCTCCTTGATGTTGCCCTCATGCTTCAATATCCTAGCCTTGGTCATGTGGAAATCGACACTCTTGGGATCCTTTTCAATGGCACGATCAACATACTCGCGAGCCTTTGCCAAATCCCGACTCATGTGGTAGTTGTAGTGCTGAGCCAGGTAGTAAAGTGCAGCAGCCTCTCCCTTGTCTTTGCTCTCAGAGTCGACATCTTGGGATGTAAGGTACTTCTCAACAAGCTCTCTCAAAGTATCCTTCTTGAAGGAATCGGAGTAAAGGTGCTTCAGGTTGGCAAAAAGAGAGGGGATGCCCTTGTTCAGCACAAGAGTCAGATATGATTCGGCAACCTGTCGAAACTCATCACCTACAAGAAACATTGTTAGAAAAACCCTTTCTTTCTCTCAAGCGTATCCATCAATCATCGTTTGAACCGGGCTCAGTTGCTTACCGCTGAGGAAGTCGAGTGGGACTCGTCGAGCAATGTCGCAACGAGGGTACTTCGCAGCGTACTCATCGTAAATAGCCTTTCGTGCGACCACATCGTCAGGAGACAGCTCCATAGCCTCTTCCAGCTTCTCATAGTAAAGAGTGTGCTCCGAGTTACGGTCGAGGAGGAGTCGGTAAGCCTTGACAGCATCCTCCTTGCGCCCCAGCTTGAGGAGGTAGTCGGCACGGCATTCCAGCACCGCCAGTCGATCCAGGTTGTGCCTGGCACCAGTCTCCAGGTGGTCCAGGGCTCGTTGGTAATCGCCCTGCTCGGCAATGATGGAGTTCTTGTACATGACTGCCTCGGAATGCTCAACGTCAAATCGAGAGGGGGGCGATTTCAGCGTCTCTTCATATGTGGTGAGAACCTTTTCTGCCTCCGTAAGGCTTCCAGCCAGATGGTGCGCAATAGCCAATGCCGTCCAGCTGGAGCGCAGCTGTGGCCTCGCCTGAAGCATAGCTGTCCGGCTCTGGATGTATCCCTGGTAGTCACGAACGTGCACCTGGAGAATGGCAAGGTCTCGCTGGATCTGGGCAGAGCTGGGATCGAGCTTGAGAGCAAACTTGTATGCCTTGATAGCCTCCTCAAAGTTCTTGACCGATCGATACAGGAGACCGTAGACGTGCCAGCAGATGTGGGACTTCATGTCGACCGTCAGGGCCTCCTTTGCCAGAGGGAACGCCTCGTCTGACTTTCCCTGGCTGTTGAGGATCAACGCCTTCATAGCCATCGTGTCTCCATGTTTGGGGTGCTTCTTGAGGATCAGCTCGGCCGTCTTCAAGCCTCGCTTGTACTGCTTGTCCTCGAAGCTGCGGATGATGGTTCGGAACTGCGCCGCTTCTTTCGGCGCCAGTGGTTGGGGCATCGTGACGAATTTGTCGGCAGTAGCTCGATGGAATGACTCGATGTTTTGTCGATAGTAGGTTCTGATTTCGACTCGAAATGCAGCCAATCAGGTAGCGACGGATGGTTGCCTGTCAAGGTCGAGGCGAGCCCAAAGGAAAGGTGGTTTGCTGTTGCTCTTGTCGCGTGGCTCGAGAGTCAAAAGGACAAATGGCCGCTCCCAAGTTGGCAATGCACGAGAATTCTTGTCCTCTGCACTAGTAAAGAAGTCGAATTTCGCCCCTCGTCAACAGCCGTCTCGAGCTTCGGTTGCGCGTTCTCGTCAGAGTTGTACGGATGCCTGCAGTGCTTGATTGGAGGCCAGAAATCGGCGCAGCAAGACTGGACGCTGCCGGCGGGACTTCGGAGTTGGGTTCCTCCACTCGAACGAGGCCAAATGCCAAATGCCCCACCATCTCGAGGCTCCAAAACCCGAGACAAAGAGACAGCTTTTGGCGGGGTAGCTGTGGGCTTGATTCGGAGGGGAATGATTCGGCTGCAGGGAGCCAGAGTTGATTCAATTAGACAAGGAGATGCTTGCAAAGACTCGATTGGGATAACATCAATGGTGTTACATGCTGTACGAGGGAAGAAATGCAAAAAACTTATAAAGTTGTTTAAGAGACACAGATGAAAAGGTAGGGGGGTTTCATATTGTACAGAGTGCACATTGACCTCGTCGTAATAGGTAGTACGAGTACACTTTTTGTTTTATATACAAGCTTGGCGTCTATATTCCAATCCATATGTTCGTTTTCACATTCAAAATCGTACAAGCACATGCTGCATCATTAGTCCATACTCCCAAAGCGGTGCTGGTTCTTGTCACGTCCCTTGTCATGATGAAGCCGGGTTGCCATCACCTTTGCTGAGCTTCTGTGCAGCCTCCCAATTGCTCATGGCATCTTGCCAGCTCTGGCTAGAGGTACCGCATCTTCCCTGTATGACATCCCAAGTCCTGCTGCGGACAATATTCTCTACGGCTCGTTCCTGTCGCATTAGGATGGCAAGGGACTGGGTGCGAGCTTCTCGGGGGAAGAATCGTCCTGAATACGGATCCAGCCTTTCGTCAACAATCCGCTCGCGGTCTCTCTGCTTTTCCAGTTCTAAAATGGTAGCCTCGGGGTCATCGGGGTCCGGGCTGGTGGCAACGATCCCGCAATAGCTGAGCACTTCGGCTCTAGCCTTCCACGAAGGAAACAAGACCTTCTCCTTGAACGACTGGCATGCTTCAGGGTCGATCGGCTCAGCAAATGATCGCGGGGCACGTTTTGAAGTTGAGCTAGGGTCGAAACCCGTCCGAGCCGGTGTTACCAGAGCATTGAGATTCTGAGTGATGGAGTCGTCTATTGATGATCGAGACAGCCGCAGGAAATCTGAACAACAGCAATAAGTACAGTGCCGAGCCACACTGCCACTCCGAGAGATCACATACCACGAAGCGTGCCAAAGGAGAAGCAGAACTGGGGTGAAAGGCGAGGCTGTCCGGGAGGCTGCGACATGATGGACTCGGGTTTACTGGAGCCACCCACAGCTTCCGCTGTTGGAGTGGCGCCTTTCCACAGGATTCCCGCCACTATGTGGGAAATGAAGACAACGGCCTAGGCAAAGCGTTTCAGGCGGTGACGCGGCTCGCTGGGCTGTGCGTCGTCGCAAATGTCACGGAGAATATGGCGAGGCTCGGTCGGAGAGTTGAGAGTGACGCGAGCATCTCGAAGGCGGATGGCATGATGGGGCCAAAGTTGAATGAGAAACGGCGCCGTGCCGGAACAACAGGGGCGATTTTCGGACCAACGTAGACCCGCCAGGGAGGGCCGCTGGGGTACTTGGTGGTACATGGGATTGAAGATGGATTTGTTCCGATAACATTTAGGATCAATACAGTATTGTCGATTATGGGGATTGTAGAATTCAGTGTGATTGTATTTATCCATGTGATTGCTCAAGTAGGATTGTTGTAACCCAGGCTCAATCACATTTTCTGTGCAGCCCGTCCCAGTTGCGTCCCTGCAGCAGCTGAGACAAGCTCACGCGAGCACCCTGAAAGCTCACGGGTACTAGCCGACCTAGCAGGCTGAGGTTACGTTGAAGTTTGAGAGTGCAGCTGCACCTTGGTTCTCAAGCCGGGGTGAATTCGAAATAGCATCGTTTATCAAGAAAGCACTGCCTTGTTATGAAATCACGTTGATTTGAGGCCTCAGCTGGCTTCTGCTGCGGTGTCAGAAGATGACCGAAACTGGGACCGAGTCTGCAAATTGTTGGCGCAGCTTTGGAACCTTGGAATCTTGGGAACAGGGGTCTGGCAGCTGTGAAATCATTCCCGCCAAGTCTTCCAAGTTCCTACTAGGTATTTGGAAAGCAGACATCGAGCTGAGGTACCACCAAGTACATGCATCCATCTCTAATTTGAAAAAAGAGGCAGCCTCAAACTGCCAACCAACGGGTCGGTCCTTGGCACAGTAATAAGCATCTTACCTCTCGCTCAGGGGTCCTTTGTCCAGCATGATCATCTCGTGTCATTCATAGCTGCAAAAGAACATTACATTGAATCCATTTACTAACCCATGCAAAATGTCCGGAGCCCCTCCCGGAGTAAACCAGCAGTCGAGCTGACACCAACTCCGAACCGCTCTCTCTCTCGTACTCGTATTCCACCCAGCCCAGCCCTGCCCCCCCAGCCAGCTGCACGCTTAGGGCCCTACGAGTTAGTCTACATGTCCACTAAACCCGCGCCCAATCGCAACTCGCTCCAGCGCTTGCCCTTGCCTTGCTGCGGTACGCACCCCACACGGCACGCACCCAGTCCGGTACATCGATCTCCCCTGATGACGATGGCGGCTTGTCGCGTGGCCAAAGTCAGTGACGTGCTGGAGCAGCGTTTTTCCAGGGCATTTGCAGCTTTCATGTTACTTCTCGCCGCCGTGGCCAATGATGTCGTTGCTAGATAGTGCCTTGCATTGAACGATACGCCTCTCAATGCACCAATGGAGGAATACGCATGCTCTCTAACGCCCCGAATCCTTGCTTTTACACGCCTGTAATTGTAATTCCATAGCCTAGATCCAAGCAGCTGCATGAACAGCATTGATCTCGAGTGTCATGTCAACCAAAAATATACAACGTACCCCAATCACTTGCTAGTCCCAAAACAGGCCTGTCTGCACACACCCGGATTGTGGGCTTGCCTCCTTTAATAATTCCAACCCCAACGAGCTCATCTCAAAACCTCTTGAGACAAAGTCCGCATTCCCTCTTCTCCCTTCTGGCTGCCTCTTTTTCCTTTCATCTCATCTATTTCTTGTATTTCTTCCTCTTGCTCCAGCTACCGAGTATTTTATCCTTTTTAGTCGCAATCATCAACTCCGCCTAGCGCTCAACTAGCTTTCCGTCTTTAAGCCTCCTGTGTCCAACCAACCGAAGACCCCACGCTGCACAGCCAACAACATCTTTCTCTCGACTTTTCCTCTCCTCCCATCTCCTCACCCTCGCAAAACCTCAACGAGAAACAGCATCATTTCAAAATGGCGGAAGCAAACAGTGGCAGCTGGTCGGCCTTCCTCAAGGTAACTACACAACTCCCCATCACACCCCCAATTGCGCAAACAAAAGAATCTCTCTCATCTAACCGTCGAAACCCGCAGTCCATCGCCTCCTTCAATGGCGATCTCTCCTCTCTGACCGCCCCTCCCTTCATCCTCTCGTCCCAGTCCCTCACCGAGTTCTCTTCCTACTGGGCCACCCACCCGCCCATCCTCACTGCCGCCGCAGCAGAGGCCGATCCCGCAAAGCGCGCCATGCTGGTCCTCAAGTGGTTCCTCTCCACCCTCAAGCACCAGTACGCCAGCCGCAGCGAGCAGTTTGGCAATGAGAAGAAGCCCCTGAACCCCTTCCTCGGCGAGCTCTTCCTCGGCAGCTGGAACGACGAGGCGGGCAAGACGACGCTCATCTCCGAGCAGGTCAGCCACCACCCGCCCGCGACGGCCTACTGCGTGCGCAACGACAAGACGGGCATCCAGCTCGAAGGGTACAACGCGCAAAAGGCCACGTTCAAGAGCACAATCATCGTCAAGCAGATTGGCCACGCCGTGCTCACCATCCCCGTCGGAGAGAACAAGGAGCAGCTGGAGCGCTACCTCATCACCCTGCCCTCCCTCCACATCGAGGGCCTCATCTTCGGCGCCCCCTTTGTCGAGCTCGACGGCTCAAGCACAATCGTCAGCTCCAGCGGCTACACCGCCAAGATCGACTACAGCGGAAAGGGCTGGCTGTCCGGTAAGAAGAACACAGTCATCGCCTCCGTCTTCCCCACCGGCGACGAAAAGGACGTCCTCTACAACGTCACCGGCCAGTGGACCAAGGAATTCGAAATCTACCAGGGCCCCGCCAAGAAGAACTCCAAATCCACCCTCGTGTCCACGTACGACGCCGCCGGCACCGAGCAGACCAAGCTCGCCCTCGCAGACCTCGACAAGCAGCACCCCCTCGAGTCCCGCCGCGCGTGGAGCAAGGTCGCCGAGGCCATCCAAAAGGGCGACATGGACGCCGTCTCCGTCGAGAAGACCAAGATCGAGCAGGCCCAGCGAACCCAGCGCTCCAAGGAGAACGCCGACGGTCAGCCCTGGGAGCGGAGGTACTTCAACAACGTCACAGAGGACGAGACCCTTGCGCTGCTGGGCAAGGCCGCCGGCGTGCCCCTGGACGGCGACAAGGACAAGACGGGCGGCCTTTGGAGATTTGACGCTGCCAAGGCGGCCAAGGCAGAGGCTGAGCAGCTCACCGACGAGCAGGTTGCGCAGATCGAAACAACGCTCTTGGGTCAGTAAACTCGACGTATGAGCAAAGGTACAATAGACGGCGCGTTTCGATTTCTATATATACTTATATATGAACCAAAAAAAGAGGGCATCAAACGGACAAAAAAAGGCAATGCGAGGGCTAAATCAAGAACCGAGCTGTCTTGGGCGAAATATTACGGGACCTTTTTGGATGGATGTGTTTTGTGTGAAGGGGGGAAGGGAATAAATGAGGCATGATGGATGGGTCACTAGCCACCTTTTTGAGTACACTACGGTTTTCACGGGAGAGTTAAACATTTTTAATGTAGAGATGAAGATTACTTTTTTTTTTCTTTTGGATTTTCAACCATTGAATTTCTGTCAACTTTTTTTGGTATCATTTCTTTCTTTCTTTTTTTCGTCATTTTCCCAACGCATAAAAGCCGGTTCGCGGTGCCCATTTTCCTTCTGAATAGACCAATAGGTACGTAGAGTATTCTAGAGGTGAAGGTAGGAATACTACAAAATATTTGGAACGCTTGGTTCGTCCTCACGATGTACTATCAGAGCCATGTCCCATTGTTAAGCAAAGCAAAACGACGACATTTACAGCTGGTTGGAAGTGTTGAAGTCCTTGAGAGCCTCGGCGACACGCTTGGACATGGTCTTCTCACCCTCACGGACCCAGACACGGGGCTAGATAACAGTTAGTCATTGGGCTCGACGAATTATCTCGCAGGCAACAGTGGATAATAACTTACGTCGAAGAACTTCTTGTTGGGCTTGTCATCACCATCGGGGTTGCCAATGGCAGTCAGGAGGTAGTCCTTCTTGTTGAGGACGTAGTCGCGGATACCAGACAGGTAGGCGAACTGCATGTCGGTGTCCATGTTGACCTTGACGACACCGTAGCTGATGGCCTCGAGGTACTCCTGCTTGGAGGAACCAGAGCCGCCGTGGAAGACGAAGAAGACGGGCTTGTCGTTCTCGGACTTGATGGCAGCCTTGACGTGGGCCTGGTGCTTGCCGAGCAGCTCGGGGTGGAGCTTGACGTTGCCGGGCTTGTAGACACCGTGGACGTTGCCGAAGCCAGCGGCGATGGAGAAGTAGGGGGAGATGGGGGAGAGGGTGTTGTAGATGTTGAGGATGTCCTCGGGCTGGGTGTAGAGGGAGTTGTTGTCGACATCCTCGTTGTTGACACCGTCCTCCTCACCACCAGTGATGCCAATCTCCATCTCGAGCCACTGCTTCATGGGAGCAGCGCGCTTCAGGTACTTGGCGGTGGTCTCAATGTTCCAGTCAACGGGCTCCTCGGACAGATCAATCATGTGAGAAGAGAAGAGGGGCTCGCCGGTAGCCTTGAAGTAGGCCTCATCAGCAGTGAGCATGCCATCGAGCCAAGGGAGAAGCTTCTTGGCGCAGTGGTCGGTGTGGAGGACGACGGGAATGCCGTAGGCGGGGGCAATGGATCGGATGTAGTTGGCACCGGCGATGGCACCGGCGATGGAGGCAGCCTGGTCAGCGTTGTCGACACCCTATTTGCGAGAGTTAGCGACTTTATCTTGGAGTGCGCGCAGCTGAAATCTAGCGGTTCAATGAGGTTTTTTCCATACCTTTCCGGCGAAGTAAGCGGCACCACCCTGGGACATTTGCAGGATGATGGGGGACTTGGCATCGCGGGCGGCCTCAAGAGAAGCAACGACGGTGGAGGAGGAGGTGACGTTCTGAATTAACGCTTGGTTAGCTGCAAATCCCTCTAAAAGAGAGCTAAAAAGAGGCTCGTTTTCCAACTTACGATGGCGGGGATGGCAAACTTGTGCTCGCGAGCGTACTCGAACAGTCTCAGGACGTCATCGCCGACGATGACACCAGTCTTGCGGCTCAGGACTTCGGTAGCACCCATTTTTGCGAGGTTTGGGAGTTAATTGAACTAAAGCAAGGTCGTAGGAGAGTAGAGGATTTGAGTTCTGCAAAGTTGCGGGAGGACAAAGTTAGCAATGGAGGCGTCCTAATAAATACGATTTGGTCGGTGAAGGATCAAATGAGAATGAAAGAGAAAAAAATGGAAGCGAATTGCTGAATGGTAATTGCTACTCGTAAGAGCGCGGGGTTTTTCAACCACAAGGCTCAGCGTAATTGACGGGCTGAGTTTATCGATAATGAGGGCCAAGGAGGGGCAGCTCCGTTGACGGATGGGACAAGCTGAGAGATTTGCTCCAAATGCCGGACCTGAGTGGCTCACGGCTCGTCGATAGCGCAATCAGCGTGTCACAGGTGGAGATATCATTGGCTGCGAGTTTCCATGCCATGCCATTTGATGTAATGTGCCTCGTGCGTGCTGTCGTCCAGTCCAGTTCAATTGCTATCTGGTCTGGCCATTGCAATCGCCATCACCAGGTCGTTGTCTCGGATTGACGATTGTGCTCCTTATCGCCCCTATTCCTCCTTCTCCCAGCTCGTCTCCATCATTCGATATCCTGTCGCACAACGGATGCTCTGCCGATTTTGCAGCTGCTGAGACAGACATCATGGTGGGGCTGATGCGCCGATGGAGGGGCAACGTGGGATGTGTGAGGGGCAAAAAAAGGGCAGAAAACAGGGCCGAAAACAGGGGCGGTCGTGAGAGAGAGACTTACAGGGGGCTGCTGCGATAAGCAATTGGGAGTCGTTGGTTCGGGCACTGAGGCTCAGGGGATGATGATGAAGGGAGAAGAAGAGAAGAGAAGAAAGAAGGTTGACGATGGCGATGGCAGATCTGATGTAGATGTAGAAACTAAGAGGGGACGGGCGGGGCGTTGGTAATAGCTCCAAATCGTGTGACCTCAGAGCTGCTCCTCTTTGCCGGCAGCTTCTTCCTGTCGTAGCCGAAGCTTCGGGGAGGGCCACGGAAACATGCGGGACGAGGCTGCTTATGGAGTGAATGGCGGCGGTTTCATTGGTTTGCTGTACTTTACTTTGTTGACCAGCCAGTCACTTGTTTTTAATTACATCAATGCTTATTTACCTACGGATGATGTCAATTGTTGGCATTGGTTTGTTCTAAGTTGAGCTCACCAGGACGCATTTGCTGTGTTGTGTCTACCTATTCACGCACGGCCACACATGTAGCAAAGCGCACAATTCGCATCATAAGTCATCTCAATAGCTTTTTCTTCTTCTTCTCCCTCTCCTTGTTCTCGTACTCCGCATGTCATCGCCATGATTGTGGATATTTGGGGTAGTCGATAATTTCGAGATGGGGCTCGCCGTCCCGATTTCTTCCAATGCAGGTACTTTTGAGCCGGCCCGGCGCGGGAGGCCATTCGGAACTGGACTCCTATAAGAGTGACCACATGGACCTGTGCACGGGGTGCGGGAATGGATACACCGCTTATTCAGACCATTACCCGTATTTGCGTCCGGAGATTGGAGTTTGATAATTTTTACAAACTTGTACATAATCCTGATGCGTTCAACCCTTGGTACTGATGGCAAAGCAGACATAGCCTCGGTCGACGATTTCGCCCCTGCAGTGGTTCTCTGCCGATGTTTCCCGCAGCTTCTTGGCAGTTGGGGTAATCCGATAATACGACGATGACATCTTTGCCTGTACGCCGAATTGGGGCCAAATAGACGGTATTCCGAGCATTTCATATTTAATAAGCTGCGCTGCATGTCAACCAACCTCTGGAATGATGTGAATGAGAAGCGCATGATGCATGGCATAGGTAGGCAATGGGCTAGTCTCTGGGAGATAGAGCCTCGTGTGTAAAAGTGGCACATTTATATTATCAAATTCCGCCATGAAAAAGAACAATATAAAATTGTATTTGTTCATTACATACCTATCTATGGTTTGTGTTTTGTCGCTTATTGTTTATTCCCCTGGCTCAGGCATGAAGTGTCGTGGTTGCTCTTGCACTCCAGCAGTATTAAACGCACGCCGATAAGATAAGCCCACTCACTGCCTGCAGCTGCCCTGGCGGGGAACTTCATCGCGCCTTGTTTTACTTGCACTTCTCACTCACAGTAAGCGACATCTACTGAGCCTTTGGTTTATTACTTGTGTTGTTCCCTCTGCAAATACATTACATGTTCATGTCCATGTCCATTTCATAATGCCAAATAGAGGTGGCAGGAATTCATCGGGCCCGTGGGGTCGCCTCAAGCCCGTGGAGCAAGACCCTCTGGAAAGCATCGGGCTCCCATCCAAGGGCGACACCAGGTGAATTCATTGATGGCTTATACGTGTGCTACCTTCCCAAGTCATGTTATTAACCGCTACATACCAGGTTACTGGACCTCAAGACTCAAGAGAACTACTACACCAAGATAGTGGAGCGCTACATGACGTTTTGCTCCGATGCAGGTCAGCGGGACGAACTGCTTCGGAGGTTCTCGTCACTGGAAATATCATCATCAAAACCAGCCTCTACTCCCGCTAGCTCTCGGCCTTTTCTACCCACAGTTGATCATGAAAAGCTTCAAAGCCCTGCCAACACCAAGGCTCTGTCCGATGTCATGGCGGCTCTACGAAAACTTAGAGAGGGCATTGTCGCCACGAAGCGGGCTGATGATTTCGCTGCACAAGCCTATCTTTTCTGCATTCGACTCTCCATATTAGTCAAACATCCCGAGTCCTATCACCCAGCTATTCTTCACTTGCTGCGTTCGATCCACCCGCAGCAGCCACTCACATCTGTCGAACTTCAAGAGGTGGTAGGCTATCTGGTACTGGATACCGCTTGTCGACGCGGGGAACTGGCAGAAGCCTTTGCACTGCGGCGGAGATATGAGTTAAAGGACTCTAAAGTAAACGCGGCACTAACAGCGTTGACGCACGACAACTATGTCGTGTTTCAGAAAGTGAAGCGGAGTGTAGATGGGCATCGGGCAAAGATTATGGAGTGGGCAGAAGGTGATGTGAGAATGCACACTCTCAAATGCTTTGGGAGAACGTACCTGTCGGTCGAATTGGACTTTTTGGAAAAGACAACGGGGTCAAAGTGGTTGGACCTGAAGCAGGCTGACGGGGTTGGCTGGGACCTGGAGGGAAGCAAGGTGGTGATTCGCAAAGTCAGGGCACGGTAATGGCAGAGCACACCAAGGAGGCCATGGTGCTCTGAAATGCGGTGTTTTTACCTAAACGCCCACGATACTATGTTGGAGATGTGTGTAAGCTGGCATGTTTCTCTGACACCTGTCAGCCAGCTGGCCCTCTCCGGAATGTCTCGATTGAAGCTCCAGCAAAAGGGGATTCACCCACTACCCCCCGTGGGGGGCCCATTATCAACCATTCACTTTACCCTCGTAACGGGGTAGTCAACGATGGCCGTTTGAGCTCCAAAACGCTCTGGCCACGGATTAAATATCTCCAGGCGGTTAAGAATTTACTCAGGCACACATCTCAGCTTTCACTCCCACCAGGGCTCACACCCACCACCCAAGAGTCACGCACCTCTCTCCACCACAAGCTATTCCATCTCTGCATCTCTATAGCAAATACCACCCCATCGATAGCATTTCACACCGTCTGCTCCTTTCTATGGCGCCGGCGAGAAAGAGGCCGAGAGCCGCGCAGTCCGATGATAGAACCACGTCGGTGCTCCTCGCTGATTATCGCACCGCCTGGCTCCTCGCGTACGTATCCGTTTCCATATCCCACCCGGCATCGTTTTGGTGACTCCGATACCGTTGTGCCCTTCCATTCCTCCTATCATCTGTCTTCAAAAGGAGCAGTCTTGTCTATGCCACTCTTTCCCAACTGTTAGCTAAAACTAACTAAAGAAATAAACACAGATCCGACGAGCCATCAGTTGAAATTATCTGCAAAAACGAAACTTTCAAGGTCCACACGAGCGTCCTCAAGCAGCATTCAGAATACTTTGAAACCTGCCTGAGCAAGCCATTTACCGAGTCGGATGGCGTAGTTCGCTTTGATGATATCGAGCCCCGGTACTTGGCATTTTACCTGGGCGTGGCATACAGCTACTCATCCATCATGCCGCACACGCCCCCAGCCCCCTCTATGAATCCCGAGGCCAAGGCACTGCGCACGCCTCTCCGGGACTATATAGAGGTGTACAAGCTATGTGATCGGTTTCTAAGCACCCAGATGGGCGAATTTATGCTCAAGTGCATCAAAACGAGCATCGGAGACGGTCACCGTGCCTTGTTTCGCTCGTTTGCGGATGAGGAACAACAAAAGGCGCTAATGAGAGATTTCGCGGATGGATACGAGGCGCTTGAGCACGGCCATGCGTTGCAAAAGGAGCTTTCGGAGTGGATTATTGAATATTTTGTCGAGGGCATCTCATACGAGGCTTGGGATGGCTATATGGAAGAGGTGATGCACAGACCCAAGTTTGTGGCGCAAGTTTCCAAGGGATTTGCGAGGAAGTTGTCGGAAGCCATGTCTGCGAGATCCAAGATGAAGCGCAAAGAGCTTGGCGGTCCATGAGAAGACGTTTTCTAGGAGAAGATGTTGGTTGGAGAGAACTTTGCTAAGGTGGTATGAGACGGTGAGTTTCATGTACCTAGGTATGTGTTGTTGCTCGCGGTGAATGCTGACAGTGGAGGCGGAGTGAAGTCTGAGGGGTTGAGGAGATGAAGCTGCGCTTTCTGCAGGGGGCTTGGCAAAGGACTATTATGATTTTCTGGCATGGAATGGCCAGCTTGGTTTGGTACGGCTGGGAGAGCCGCATTGACAACCGCTTTTACTGCTAGCAACGGTCGACAAAGAATAGCGGAACTTGCCCTCAAGTGCTAGGTTTGCGATGCACAGCGGGTGCAGCATCGTCTTTGTTTGTTATGTATCAATGAGAAAAGAAAATGTATGGGAAAATTCGCAGTCGAGGATGTGAAGCTGTAATGAGGTTGGCGATGAGGCCATATATGCCTTCAATTTCTCCGCCACAGCGGATGTGTATATGTATATATATGAATGCCAGGCTCGAAAACTCCATTCCCCAGTTCCCGTTCAGTCCATCAAACAAAAGAAATATAGCAATGCCCAGCCAGTGTATATAATAAAACTCCCATGAATGCTTCGCTCAAGGGCAGCCTCAGCCCTGATGCAAATCCCCCCAAATGCCTCGACGTTTTGTGTAGTAATATTTACTTTCAATTTTTTTCACTTTGTTGTTTTTTTCTTCCTCGGTGGTTACCGCTTGCCATACTCAGCAACGCCCTTTTCCAAATCCTCCAGGCTCTCCCGCCCGCCATACAAATTCTCCATCATGCGCTGCCTCTCGGCGGAGTCGTGCTCGAGGGCGAGGGCGGTTTCGCGGCGCTGGGCGCGGGTGGCGTCGAAGTAGGTCTTTGAGGCGTATCCGACGGCAGTGATGACGGCGGCAGTTTTTAGCCTTTTTGTTGAATTATTTATTAGCATTATTTATTTAATTTTTTTTTTGTTTTGTTGGTGTCTTTTTGTTGATATGGGATGTTGGTATGGGGGGACGTGAGAGAGTGCTTACCAGCGTCGGATCGGCGCTCGGCGCGGCGATGGGCGGAGATGTGGCAAAAAGGGCGGGTGCACTCTTGCGGCGGTTGAGAAGCCTCTGACTGTTGAATTCATATTTGTCGAAGTATGTGATTTAAGAAATGGAGGCGAGAGTGTTTTTTGCAACAGTTCGAGCCAGTATATTGCTCGTTTTATGTGGTGTTGTTGTGTTGCGTGTGGTATGTGTGTTGGTGATGGTTGCAGCAGCAGCTTCAGTGTGTAAAGAGAAGCTTCGTCTAAAACAACTCGAATTTATTTCGTAGCTTACGCCACCAGGTCTATATTCAAAAAAGGAGAGAGTGGCTCAGCTCCTTAACTACAAGCAAGAAAACAAGAAATCATGTGAGAAGTGCCCGGGGACTAAAACTGTGTCCATGTCCCCCAATTTCCCTTCCGTCACATTGGCGTGGCATGTGCGTTTCTTTTTGGTTTGGGTGGCCATACTCCGATGTAATAGTAGAGCCACTGGTCGAACCATTAGAGCGAGATGGGACAATTAGCCGCGGCGTCCGATTCGACGGGAGAACGCGGGGAGGGTGGCATTGATGGGCGGACCTGTGGGGTAAGGAGGGAGCCTTTGGAGCTTGGTCCGAGGTTATGAGAGGCTGTTTCATTTACGAGAGCAATATACAGGAGTTGTGTATGTTACATGGCCGGGTCTTAGTCGATGTCTGTACTAAGGTATGAAGAATGAGGGTGAGTATCTTAGTCGTAGTTGAAACTGGCTGCATGTATGCATCATGTGTTGTCACATCTTTTGAAAATCTCTCTCAAACTAAGGTAACTAACTCGCATATCTCTTCGGTACTTGCCCTTGTCCTCGTCGGCAGAGGCCGTCTCTTTTGTCTGCCGCTGCTTATTATTTGTGGTTGCACTGTTGCATACCCATCGCCTGATTTCCCCTGGCGGTGCGCCAACAATCGTGTGACCACCGATACCTAACACGCCGTAATCCCTTTTCCCGGCGTCCGAAATCTTACATGTCCTACAGGTTGCAGAATCTTTGTCTTCATGCAAACTGATAAAAGAATTTTCAAAATTGAAACGGTATTATTGTTGTTGTTATTATGCGTACAGTAGTGAGGCTCTGAATGCCGTCAATTACCGGCTGCCCGGATTTTACCGCTCTCAGTCAAGACACACAGACCACCGCAAACGGCACGGCTTTCCATGTTTCCAGTTCCTTTCGGCAATCCAAAAGTTCCCTCTTCCCTCATAGCCGAACACAGCCAGCGAAAACTAATGAAGCAGAAAAAAAAAAGGCTCACGATTCGCTAAATATATGCTCCGTACTCAAACACTAACTACTACAGCACAATAAGGCTCTCTCTCTCTCTCAATGCTGTGGCAGCCCGTCGTCTCCGTGCTTCTGCCTCGTATCCCTCCATAACGGACCTCTGGCTGCCGTTCCAACTCCTCCAACATATCCAACGTCCTTGTCCAGATCCAAACCTTTGATGAGGCCAATTGGTTTGGGCACCAGATCCGGGCTCTTCTTATTGTCGCCTTGATCCGGCTCATCATCTTCATCGTCATGACTCGAGTCTCCTCCCAGCAGCGGATACTTGTCCAGCCACTCCTGCCAAACCTCGTCACACTGCTCACTACCTCGGCAAGGCACCCTCTCGAAGCACTTCTCCCTGTCCAGCAGCCAGTAATGCAAAAGCACCGCTGAAAGCAACTCGGCCACGATCCACGGCTTCCACGCCCAGCCGCGTTGTCGCATGTGTCTCTCGTCGTGGCATCGCCAGAGCTCACTCGTCAGCAAGAACCGCATGACGCACCCTTCTTGCGTCCATGGCAGCGGCCTGTCCGTTTGTACCGCCTTGTCAGCCTGGTGAGGAGGCTGCAGTGTACGATGGACAACCAGCTCGGTGTAGTCGTCATCTAGTCTTGATGTATCCAACGTCTCGATGAGGCTGCGGAACCGAGGCATCGTCACCGAGAGCGTTTCTCGCAGGCGGGGCTCTATGGTGAAATTGAGGTCGTTCTTTTGGCAGAGGTATCGAAAGTCGAGATACGCTGCTCTCACGGGTGGCGAGGTAGCAAAGGCCTCAATCGACTGGGCTTTGAGCAGCACATCGCTCTGCTTTTCGATGGAGGGCCATATCCGTGTGGCTGCGAGGTACGCAAAATGCGTCTGGATGTCCTTTACTAAAATGTCATCCACGCTTCGTTCCTTGTCACCCAGCAGGTAGTCGGGCAGGTAGAAGCGGGTCGTCTTAAAGACGTTACAGCAGCGCAACACGCACTCTTCATTGCCGCATAGTTTCTGCGAGGGAAGAGGCCGGCCGTGCGAATACTGCTCTTCCCGGCGCCGTCTCTCGTCTCGTTCTCGACGGCGGAGTGTGAGAGCCACAGGGCTAGGAGGCGAAGAGGAGATGCGGTCGCTACTAGGTGGCGTGCTCATTGTGTAAGACTGTGTAAGAACTGTAGAGCTTTTGTACTCTGTATTTCCGTTTCCACATGTAAGTGAAGCTTCTCCTAGCTCACTTTATACTCCTGTAGAGAAACCGCCACATGGAGATGGATGTAGACATGGCGAGACCGCATCCGGCATATGCTCTACACCCTGCGTGTTCGGCAACGGTAAAGCACACAGACGCTTTGAACATGTAGCCCTGGCTGCAAACAAGACTCTGGGTCAAGATATGAAGCTGCCCGTTGTTCACTTTGAAGCTTGAAGGTGGTGAATAGTTGCGAAGAGGAGAAGTCGTAGGGAGGTGAGCTGTGTTGCGTTGCGTTGTGTTGAGGCCAACGGCGTACTAGAGCCGCCAAACAGGAACTCCCGCTTAACTTTAATTCCCATGGCGTGTGTCCCGTAACAAGAGTCTGCAAGTCGCCGATTTATTTGAACATCTGAGGATACGGACGGGATCTTATGCTGCTCTTGTTCGGCCTCATGTAGAACTTGATCGTGCCCTACGAGATGCATTCACCGCGTGTCTATACAGATGAAGAAGCTCATTGGCATTGACCCATGTATTTAGCTTGAACTGGAAAAGGATGGATAATTAAAAAAGAAAAAAGAACAGATTCACCACAAATATCCCCTACATTTCCGGCTCTTACACAAACACTTGGCCATATCCCCCGCACTCGCACCCTCCATCCCACCCCCATCCTCCGTAACCCCATCGACATAATCAAACGTCAACTCCTCCCCACGCGGAATATCGCGAATGGCAAACAGCGCAAGGTCGTGAATGTGCTTGTCAGCGTGGTCGCCGACGCGCGCAAAGATGCGCAGGTTGGGCTCGCACGAGTGGTTGATGAAGCGCGTCGGGCCCGAGAGGAACTCGCCGTCGACCTCGAGCGGCGGACCCTTGAGGCGCGGGTCCAGCGACTCCGGGTGGGTGAACTTGTCGAGGGCGAAGAGGTAGACGTCCTTGCGCTTGGAGACGGCCGAGGCGGCGCGGCGGCGGTCGGCTTCGGCGGAGGTGATGATTTCGCCGAGGTAGCGGTCGACGAACTGGCCCTTTTTGATGGCTACTTGGGTGCGGACTCCTGGTCAAGAGGTTAGCGAACATTCTCGGGGGGGATGCTGATGGATGACCATATCAACTCACCCCATCCTCTGTCGTCGGTACGAAAGATTTGCAGCGGAATGGTTCGCCCGCGTTCAACGACCCTGTTGGGGCAGTCTTTGGAGCATGAGCAGCCCGCGTGGCACTCGTATAGCGGCTCCTTGGAGTTGAGCATCTTGGACCGTAAAAGACCTGCTTTAGCCCCGTGGGTGTGATAGGCATACGCCTTTCTCTTCTGCCTGACCTTGTCCTTACGCCCTGCTTCTGGTCCATCGCCATTAGCTCCGTTCGCGTGAATGTCCTCATCTTCATTGCTACTGCTGTCCTCTTCCTCTCCCAGGTCGGCGAGGCAGAGACATCCCATGTACTGGCACTCGCTGTCGCTTTCACAGGAGCAGCCGCTGCGGAAACTATCCTCAGCTGGTTCAACGCCCTGGCCCAGGACCATGCGGTCTATAAAGCGGAAGTTGGGCGGGATGACGGCCTGGTCCTTGGCATTGACGATGGTGACGGGAGTGGTTTGGTGGATGGGAAAGGCGCGGAGTTGGCAGAAGTGGCAAGAGTCTTTTTCGGCAGCATGCTCCTATCTTGTTGGTTAGAATGTGCTTGGATGGTGGTTTCTCATAATAAATGGCAGAGAGATGATATTCTTGTCTCTTTTTTATGGCCATTGCGCGGCTTACCGGCTGGTCGTGGAAGAAAAAGTGTTGCCCTGTGACGGCCTCCATAGTTGTTAGGTCGTCCGGTTCTTCTCTTCACTTGATTGATATGCTTTGTGAAATCTCGTGTCTTGTCATGAAATGGATGAGTTGGTCATTGAGCATGACATCTGACTTGGGGCGGGAGGCGAATATGGTTTTAGAGATGCAGGTGGATGCTAAAACGAATGAATAAATGACGCTATCATGGATGACTGATGTTCAAGGCATTGGATGAAGATGAATGTTGCATTATCGAGTGAAGGTGTGTGGTATGGAGGATCGCCAGCAGATTGCCACAGTTCATTTTCGACCTAACCTGGAGCTCTCGGTGAGAACCTGAGGTACCCAAATCAATCACGGTGAGTGCACGAGCAAACGGGTTCGGTGACAAGGCCTTGCTTGCCGGTGGATCATTTTGCTTGAATTTTGCTTGGCTACTGATCCACCTGCAAGGGAGAGCAAGCGTCTGTGTTGTGCATGTCAATTACGCGCAGATGCTGTACTCGTACTGGATAGTCTAATCTGTCTGTCTGTGCAATGAGAATGGATGGATAGATGATGATTCCTAACGAACCCCCTACACTACATTAGCACTGCAACTAGTATGTAGATTAGTAGGCAACACCTCAATGATTGATACCAAGTAAACGCTCTCTTTGTGCCTGTAAGATGGAAGCAACTACGTCAACGCGGCCACCATGGAAGCTTTTATTATGGACATGCGCCGCCACCAGAACGCATGGAAGCATCATCATCATCAGCCTCTCATCAATGGCTTGCGTCCCTTGGCTGTCCTTTGATGAATCAGCAACTCAATACATGTACTCGTAATACATACGAAGCCTCTATCAGGTAGGCGATGGATGGAATCTGGCCGAGTAGCGCTGCGCCATCGCTCTGTTGGCCCTGAAGCTTCAGTGGATGCGTTCGGTTCGGTTCAGTGGGCGGATATGGCGGGTCTTCTCGCCTAGAGCTCGCTGACAAACGGGGCCCGGCTTGGAGCTTCAGCGGATCGATCCATTGATCTCATTTGTCGCATCCGCCAGCACGTGTAAATGGCCATCTTTGGTTCTCTCTCTCTTGTCTTGTCCTGTCCTGTCTTGTCTGCTCGTATTCACCAGCTCGTTTAATCATCTACCTTATCTACAGAGTTTTTAATTCAATCGCAATTTATTCATCAATTCATTAACACTGCACAGCTCCCTGCTGCAGATAACCCGGAGATACACTTCCTCGTCGGCGTTTAATACCTTGTCATTGTCACTCTCACCTCACTCTGTCATTCTCTCTTATTCCCCCGAACCCCGGTCCTGTCAGTTCTCCTCCAAAAACCTCACAACACACTTCGGCTCGACATCCATCCCAAAAAGCTTTTCCCCCACTGGCCTGGCCCAAAAAGATAGCCTTTTTTCCCTCCCTCACAGCCACAACAGAGTTGCGCTGGTGCAGCGCCAGTCAGCTGCGCCGTTTCCCGACAAGCTCCAACCTGGCCGGTCGTTTCGTTTGTCCCGCAGTTGGAACCAAGAACCAAAAGGCTTCAAAGAGGCTGAGGTTTCCCGTTTACCATCTCTCGGTCCTTTTGCCTTGGCTTCTTTTTCCTTATTTTTAATTTTATTTTGTTTCTATTCTTATTCCCCTCTGGCCAACTTGTGTGATTCTCTGGTGTCTGGCATCCGCAGCCAGATCTGGTATGGCGTTGGCCAGCTCTCCATCCACCCTCTCGTTGCGAAGCGTTGCGAGCTGAGACGCCACAAGCAAAGCAAAGCAAAGCTCAGCTAAACCACCACCCAAGGCGACATCATGGTGCGCAAAATATCCTCTTCTCTATTTGCTGCCTTCACTATAAATCACTAACTGCGATGCGCTCTTCCAGGGCTGTTGCTTCTCTCGTTCCGCGGGTCCAAACTCGCCCTATCCCGGAGGCGTCCCCGATGCCTCCTCTCGCGCCATCAACCCGCCGCCCTTGACCTTGCCAGAGGGAATCATATCCACCAACCCGCAGGCCGCTGCCCTGAGCCATCACCACCGCCGCCGTCGGGACCCTCGCCCTCTCGACCAGCACATCAACCGGCCGCTTCGCCGCCACCGATGGACGTCCACCCAGCGAGTGTGGACTCGCCGTGACCTCGTCAAGGAGCGCGCCGAGTTCTTCGACACCAGAGTCGTCTGCCGACCCGAGATCTGGCAGACGCTGCACGCCGCGCTGCAGGTCCTGTGGGAGGCCAACCCGGAGGATTCCCAGGACGAGGACAATGCCCTGGCCACGGCCCAGACCATTCTCACGGCCGCCGAGATCTCCCTGCCGACGGGCAATCTTGTGAATGGTGCGTACGACGCCCTGGGCAACTTGTATGCGCTGCCCGAGTGGGTCGTGGCAGACCCGGACAACCTGGCGGATGACCGAGACCCGGATGCCAAGGGCGACGCATCGACTGCGGGCGAAGAAACCGCCGGAGAGGATGACGACGACGCCGACTCGGAAGAGGCCGAGAGGAGGAGGGAAGAAAAGGGCAAGGGAGTGCTAGACGAGCGAGAGATGGTCACTTTCCGCGCACGGTTGAGCGAGACGGGCCGGGACATTAAAGTCACCATGGCCAAAACAGACAGCGTGCGGAGTGTTATCAAAAAGATTACAGAGCAGTCAACAGTGAGTTTCCTCTTTGCTTTGTCGCCGTGTTATTGTTTCTTATTGTATTGGTTGGCTAATATTTTCATCTGCAGCTTCCCCCAGACAAGAAAATTCGCCTGGCATACATGGGCAAGATGCTCAAGGAAAACTCTTCGCTCGAAGCCCAGGGCTGGCACGCCGGCCACGTCATAAACGCCTTGGTTTTCAACCGATGACCCCATCCTACTACTACTTCCTCCTCCTCCTAACCCTTCACATCCTTCCCGCCTCAGAATTCCCTAATCTCCTACTCACATATTCTATTTCCTTTGGCCTCGTCTGGATAATACCCCATATTTCTTCTTTCTTCTTCTTCTTCTTCTTCTTCTCAACGCTGCGAACTTGGAGTTCTAACGGAGTATTTATTTTATTTCCATTCATCATTTGCACAAGAACGTTCTTATTTATACCCACACAAAATACACTACACTCTGCCAAAGTACATATGACGACAACGGCAAGGAAGAGCAGCAGCGGACGACACAGACGAGAGAAATGGCACGGGCCTGTATCTAAAGAACTTTTTTTTTGGTCTGTCTGTTGGAGGGAAAGCATACAAGCTACTCATTACGGTTTATAACGCTACAAATACTATTTAATCGATATTTCGCTACCAATTTTCAAGGTAGTCATAAACTTTTAACACAAGAAACAAAACAAGATCTTTTTTAAATGCTGTCAAGATTTCCGCCTACATCAAAAACAGTACACGCAACTAAACCCGCATCTTCCCCATTCCCTCCCCTCCTTTTATATTCCCAGCTCTCCAGTAGAAGATCGAAATAGGCCAATTGAGATGCCTATCCACTATTGCAACTACTCCCAATCCCCGCCCACCATCTGAATCCCTTCTTTTGCCTCGTTAAAAGATATAAACAGAGTAAGTATAGGTAAAAAAAGCAAAGAAGACACCCCCGCACAAACCACCATCTAACCGGTTCTACAAACGAATAAAAGAAAGACAGCATTCCCTCATGAAAATACGCAAAGAATAAGAGAGAGAAAAAAATAATAAAAGGGGATTCGTAAGATTATCTAAATTTTTTTGGTGGTGTGTGCGTTGTGTGTATCTTTAAGTCTTCTTTCTTCCTTCCGGTATCGGGTTGTTCCTATGTCTAAGCCGTTGAGCCAATCTTATTCAGACCCTTTAGTGAGCCTAAGCTGAGGGCCAGGCCTTGTGATCTACTCCTTATGCGCACGAAGCCTGTGATGGGACCGTCCTCTCCTTCCTTTTCGATGCTCAAGTTGGCCAGCGCGTCCTCGCCTGCGGGGGGGAACAGTTAGTAAACGAGTCGTTTAGAGGGCATGTAGATATGATATCTAAAGGGGATGTAGCTGTACTTACCAAATACACTGCGAGCGTACAGATTTGCGCTCAAGAACTGGCAGTCTCCCTTCAGACTGGCCTCGGGCGTCAGGCAGTTCATGTTCGTGCAGGCCATGAGCTGATCCAGGAACTCGCGTAGTGACTTGGCCTTGGAGTTGATGTTGACCTTGTTCTCCCACTCAAACTCTGTCCACATGGTGCGGAACTGCGTCTCAGTGCAGGTAGCGGGCTGGATGTAGTCCATGATGTCGACGTGTAGGTCGTTCAGAATGACAACATTGGTGTCAGTAGAGTGCGCGCCGTCGTACACCACGTTGCCAAAGATGACGCCCGTGTCTGTTGACGAGACCTTGATGGTGCACTGGACATTGTGGAAGTCGTGGGGGCCCAGGTTCTGCGTGGTTGGTCGCTCAACAACCTTGAGGTCGCCCAGGGTTGCAAACTCAACAGACAGGTTCTGAAGGGTGTCGGTGGTCTGGTTGACCAGCAGAACGTCCAGGATAATGTCGAACTGGTGGACCTTGACATATGCCTCGGCATACACCGGATCGGAGAAACCAGTCAACTGGACAACACGGCTGAGCTTGGATGTGAGGTCCTCAGCGCCGCCCTCACCACCAGTTGCCCTCTCCAAGTCCATTTCGATTTCATCCAAGCCGTCAGAGGCGTTCTTCTTGGACAACTGACGAATGGGAATCACATCGTCGACCTGAATGGCAGTCTTGGCCTTCTCACGAGCCTCCTTGGCGGCACGCTTGGTCTCCTCGACCTGAACCATGGCTCGGAATGCCTTGCGGGTATCGTCGAGCCACACTGCTTCCAGCTCCTTCTTCTCCTTGAACTCGGCAAGGGAGCGCACACAGGCCATGATCCGGTCAACGGAATCCTCGTCAATGGGCGCCTTGACAAACTGAGACTGGCCAACACGGATGATGGAGATCATGATGAGCATGGCCTCGGCCTTGAGGGCGTTGGTTCGTGCCTGCTCGGCTGAGATTTCTGAGTGGCGCATGACCAGCTTCACCAGCGTTGAAGACAGAACCGTTGACAGGTAGTAGTCTCCGTCCAGGATGAGCTGTCTCAAGGGCGGCTTCTGGGCGGCCTTGACAGCCTCCAGCTTGGCGGCGGCGGACGACTGGCTAGTGAGCGCAGTCTCGGTCGCATATGTACCATCGGCCAGCACCTTGCGGGAGCCGGTTGGCGCAGAGGGCTTCGAATTGCCATTGATCTGGTCGTCCTTCTTCTCGTCGCCATCCTGCTCTTCCAGCAGCCTCTGTTCTGAAGCAACAATGGGGATCTCTCCCAAGCTTGCACGGATACCCTTCCAAGCATCTCGGATGTCCTTCTCCTCCAGAGAGTACTCTCCAATGATCCACAGAATACCACGATAGACCTTGCCAGCTCGCACCTCGCTAAGGGTTGATACAAGACGGCGCACAATGGTGGTTCGGAGCTCAGGGAACTTCTCGACGACCTCCTTGACGAAGTTGATGACATCAACAGCAGATGTGTTTGTGAAATCGGCGATAAAGTCCATGAGAAGCTCCACAACGCTGGCGGCAACTTCTGAGAATTTGATGGCGCATTGGTGGATGGAGTGGATTAGGAGGGATCGGTACTCGGTATTCTTCTCATACTCTTGGTCAACCGTCTTGGACAATTCCTTCTTCAACAGCAGGACCACCTCCTCGACATTCTTGCTAGAAACCATGGCCAGGGCCAGCTCGAGGGCCTTTTTGCGGACGTCAATGTCTGTGCTGCTGAGAACTCGCAGAATCTCCATGACAAGGTCGTCTAGGACACCCTCATTCTTCTGGCGCAACTGGTCGACCCGGTCAAGGACAATGAGCTTGACGTTGTTGTCGGCCTCCTTGATGCTTAGCTCGATAAACTTGGACGCCGCGGCCTTGACAGCGACGGGGTTGTTGGTCAAGGCTGTCAGCGATGACGCCGCCTCGTAGACGACAGTAGATGCGCCGGCTTCCAAGAGATCAAAGATTAATCGCAGATATCGAGCCTATCTCTGTTAGCTTAGGAGATCCTTATGAGTAGCTGCGTAGGGGTCGTACCTTGTTCTGAGAGTTCTGCACAGCGTCCTTGCGGATAAACTCCAATTCGACCAATTGCAGCAGTTCCTCGGCGTTGGGAATTCCGTCAAAGACGGAGCTGAGATATAGAAGGGCGGCATCGTGGTTGATGCTGGCGAGCGCTGCGAAAGCATTCCTCTTGCATGTGGCATCGGTCTCGCTCTCCAAAAAGGTTGCGATCAGCTCCGCGGCGTCGGGAATAAGAGATGGTGAGTGTTGGAAGATGGAGGCGACTGCAAAGACTGCATTCTTCCTGACGTAGGCGTGTCGGTGCTCAAGGCAGGATCGCGCTGAAGAAAGGAGAGGCTCAATGAGCTCTGCTTCTCTAAGCTTGCAAAGGAAACGGAGGGTGTTGCCTCGGATGTATTCGTTGGGGTGCTGCAAATCGTTTCGGATGCCATTGCTAACACCATGGTCAGTCAATTCGAGGTTGATTCCAATGGCTCATGACACTTGCCAATTGCAAGTAAAGGATGGGCTTGACTAACCAGACTAGAATCATCTCCTGCTTCAGCTTTCCAGCAGAGTCAAGCTTGGGGCATATCTCGTAGTAAAAATAGAGGAGCTTCTTGAGCGGCTTGTACTTGGAGGGCATGACGAATCGGATAATGTGCATGAGCAGTGACGGCATCGGGTCTCCGTTGAGCATGATGGTCAGGATACGCTTCATGGTGTCGACCTTGCTCTCGTCGGTGCCCTTCTCCAGCTGCATGCGCAGGTCGGAGAGGGAGGGCACGTCCGAGGCATTGTCCTGGTGCACCAGGCTGTAGGCATTTTCGAGGAACCCAGACATGGTGTATCCGGCTGTGTAATTGTATTGTACAGATCTGGCTCAGCAAGTCGAGTCGAGGCTGCGGGGAGGATAAGGGGCCTCAAGAGAGAGCGGGAGGAGCTTCGAATATCGCAGAGCTCACCAGAGCCATGTGCCGGAGAGTCGCAACAGCACCAATTCCAAGGCTCGAGCTGCCAGAGTCGCCGCGAAGAGTCTGGAGAGCGGGCGGGCGTCTGGAGGATGTTGTTGCTGTTAGGTGTTAGGCTGCGTCTGCTTCAGACAATCTGGCTCTTCACTGGCGATGGCTCGCTGGTTACAGGTGGCACTAAGCAGCACGTTGGAGGCGGGCGTGGGGGCTCACGTGATGGAGCTATTCCCTTGTACTCGTACGCATTGCAGTGCTTTCGTACCTGTCGTGGCTTCACCGCCCATTGATTTCTGCCGTGCCCCACCATCCAGTGACGGAGCTGTCCTATGGATTTGTTTCGCCGCAGCCTCGCGACTTTGGATCTAGCCCTGGCAACTCGACAAGGCCTCACTCAACAGCAGCTATGGCGGCCCCAAACGACCAATTTTACATCCGATACTAGTAGGTGATTTCCTGTGGACTGCGTCTGACCAGCTGTTGCTACAGTTACTGATTATGTGCGCAGCTCGGGCCACATGGGCCGTTTCGGCCACGAATTCTTGGGTACGATGACCACCTCAACAGCCATCCGCCGAGGCTCAACTTCTGGATACTAACAAGGACGATAGAATTCGACTTTCGCGTCGTCGGAGATGGCCGCAGCGCAGTCGCTAGATATGCAAACAACTCCAATTACAGAAACGACAGCTTGATTCGAAAAGAAAGTAAGGAAGCGCTATACCCTACACCAAATGGATTACCCCTTGTGGTTTTTGCTTGGTAGTATTGCCGATGGAAGAACTGGAAACACTAACGACACATCTGCAGTGTGTGTGAGCTCCGCAGTCATCGAGGAGATTAAGCGAATTGTCAAGCAGAGCGAGATTATCAAGGAAGACGATTCCAAGTGGCCGCAGAAGAACAAGGATGGCCGACAGGAGCTGGAAATCCGATTGGGAGGAGATCACATTTCATTCGAGGTTTGTTTTGCGTCAAGGTTTTTCGAATACTATGGCAGTGGCACCGAGACTGACTCCTCTGTTATAGACGGCCAAGATTGGATCATTGGTTGATGTCACCGAATCAGCCGACCCCGAGGGCCTCCGAGTCTTTTACTACCTCGTACAAGACCTGAAGGCGCTTGTTTTCAGCCTGATAGCCCTCCACTTTAAGATTAAACCAATCTGAGCCGGCATCGGCATGCTGGAGAGACGGGCAGCGCAGAGTTATGATACCCAGTCGCCTCAATGAGGCATCGGCGATGCGCATGATTGTCACAAGGTGTTCACGGCAACAACATGCATGGGAGAATTAATTCCAGGTCTAGGGTGGCGTATGGGGAAATGCAAAAGCAATTTCTTGATTCAATAGCAGGGCCATGCGGAAGCCATGTGGAAGCCATGGGTAATTGTATGAATCAGCATATCGGGAATATAGTCAGTATGGGTACCCTAGAACGGCCCTCCCATGGGGCATTTCAATCTTACAACTGTTAAAGTCTTTAATGTCTCGTCTCGGGAAAATGTCTCTTGTAACTTTTTCCCCCTCCACCCATCAAGACGCGGCTCTGTCTTATATTTGGTCAGCACTATTTGGGCTGGCATGATTCAGTTTCTACATAGGTGCCTATGGTACGATGTTCGCGTACAGATATCATGATGCTGTGTATGTATTGAAAAGAAAGAATTTGTTGGATGATTCACGCTCCATGATGTTAGTACGACACATTGACCCCTTGCTTTATTTTAAAATCATCTGCTGAATCTTGATCAAGCCATGATCTGATAACATGCGTGTTCGACACTCGAGTGGGACTGGCTGCACATGGTTCCGCCATTGATCCACACCCCTGCCTTGTGGCTTGGTAGCGATCAAGTACATACCGCTGCGTTGATGACAGTCAGAACGGTATTTTATTTCTGCCTGTTGTCAAATAATTGACTTTATTCAGTATGTGATATTAATCTGTTCATCAATATCTACTTGTATTCTGCAACCCCTTTTAGATGGCTGCATAAGCTGCCTAATGCGGAAGAACTTCAGCGTCCATCTGAAGTTTCCCCTGCTGCCCAACCCAGCCCGTGCTATTCAAGTACAGCATTAGTACCTACAGCGTTTCCCCGGCCGGCCACGCTGCAATGCCACTAGCACCTCCGCAAATCTCCATCTCACTTCTGTCATTGTGTGCAAGATACTTTGGTACATACGGAGCAAGGCATCACTCCAGCATGTGCTTTTGCGCCGAATTCTCTCAAACTTGACAAAAGTAACCATTGCCCTTCTCACCTGTACAGTATCTGGCACGCAGAATAACTTGCTTTGCGCTGGTACCCCTCATCGGCACCGCCGTATTCTAGTTGGGCGTAGAATCACATCCAAGTACTAAGGTCACCCGTACTGCAGCCATCCCAAGGGGGCGCCGCTTATTGACAGTACCGGGTACGTCCCGTCTTCAGCGATATCCAGCACGCCAAAGGCAAAAGCCCAACTTTGCCTCCCGAAGAAAAGCCATCCATCTCATCTTGTCCAGTGGCTTTTTCCATTCATTCCCCCATCACCTCTTGTGTCCGTTGATCCGCTTCTCGTCTTCCATCATCTCGACAATTCCCAGCGTGTGCCATTGCGAGATGCACGCTGCATCCCGTCCCTGAATCCCCCCTTCCCGGCCTCGTGCTACCTGTACTTGTGCTGCAATCTGGGACCATCACCGCCATCGCAGCTCGATCCGCTCTCGGACAACCCACAAACCCCCAGCACGGCGGCGCGGTTGAGACATCCTCGCTTATCGTCTAATCGTGGTAGACGAGCAGCCCGGAGGCCAAGATAACCGACCTGGTCTTTTTTTCCCTTTACTTCTTCTGCGGCGCACCGCTGCTCTTTCCTTCCATCGGCTCCCTGCACCAGCCTTGCCTGCCACGGACCGACTCGCTGTTTGTCGAGCACAATACACAATATTCACAATGCCGACTCCATCCTCCAATCCGCCTCCTGAACAAACATCTCCTCCTCCCTATAACTTTCCGACATGTCCTGAGGACCAGCCACACTCCTCTCGATCCCCCCGACCGGCACAGGACGCCACGCGACCGGCTTCAGATATGGAGAGTAGCCAGAGCTCGGCGACAAGCATTGCCTCTCCTACGGCGTATTCATCTGAATCATCTCGCGACGGCCCTGCGACAGAATACTCGGTGTTAATAGAAGGTCAGGCGTCTGCGGGAGCCTCGCCCATGGACACTACATCTCCCCGACCGCCATCTAGCGGCACCGTTGCCACATCTCCCATGTCAAGTGGACGTGACGATGATCTTAAGAACCAAGGAGCTGCCGCAACCGATCGCTTAAGCCGGGAGTCGTCCACCTTGTCTGCACATTTACAAGTCGAGAATCCGGGCTCCTTCCGACGTGAGCCCGACTCATTGGAAAGGCTCGAGGAGGAGGATGAATACGACTCGCCCCCCATGCCATCTGACTGCACGAACCTACGAGTAAGACTGCTGCCATTGCATTGATAATTCGGCGTATGTAGCGTGCTTACACTATGTGCAGAAAATCCCCATCTCACCATCATCATTCCTCCGACCCGGTAGCAAGTTTCGCGGCACGCAACAATCCGAAAGACAGGTCTACGAGGTCCAAGTCGAGATCAAACATGTTGACCTGCGCGAATCTTTCCTCTGCGGCTACCTGCGTATCCAAGGTTTGTTTCGCCCCAAGCACTGTCGGCGATTATTTTCCACATTGCGTCATAGCTAACCGTTTCGACCCCTGCTTATAGGATTGACCGAAGACCACCCAACACTCACCACCTACTTTGAGGGAGAAATCATCGGTACCAAGTATAACTTCTTTACCAAGCATGATGACTGGGGCGCCAATTCCAAAGTCGATCTCAGCCATTGGTCCAAGTTTAGCGCCTTTCGGCCTTACCAGAAGATGGCTCGAAAGGGCCCAGTGACCATCACTGACCTTGCGCAACGAGACCACATCTTTATGCGGTGGAAAGAGCATTTCTTGGTCCCTGACCACCGCGTTAGAACCATCACTGGGGCCTCTTTCGAAGGTTTCTACTACATCTGCTTCAACCAGGTCAAGGGAGAAATCAGCGGAATATATTTTCACTCCAAAAGCGAAAAGTAAGCCATCTACTCCAATGCACTTTGACGAGACTAAGACTAACGGCCTATGTGCAGGTTTCAACAGCTGGAGCTGAAGCATGTTCCTGATAGGGGGTGCTTCAGTGCCATGGAGTTTCGGTAATGCCACGGTAATGCCAAGCGAGGATATTCGTATTGTTGATTAATAGCGGATGTGATTTATGGGACTCATCAACAGGGAAGTCTTTCTTTTTATTGTCTTTGTTTTTACTCTCACATATTTTATTTTTGGGAGGATTCGATTATGGAAGCGGTGTTCTACGGGATACATAGCATGCGTGCAAGGAGCCTGGCTGTTTAGTATAGGTATGTCGGGATGCACTGCACGGGTTTGAAATGAATATCTAGCTGTCATGAGGTTGTGTGTTAGCTATAACGTAACGAAATACGAAATAGATGGGACCCAATGACATTTCAAGGAGGGAATAAGCTACGAGATGCGAGTTGTTCCAAGGGGGCAGCGTATAGTCTGGCAGATAATGTGTGTGTCTTATTATTCAGTCTCAAATTTTCTAAAATAACCTCGTCGGAATGGGTTGAGGTCGTCTGCTGTTGTGCCTGTGTGTGTGGCTGCCGCCTCCAGCCTTTTCTTCTCGTGTGCCTCTAGGTCAGTGCTTGATACTTGGGAGTCTGGCAGACGCCGGTAGGTTATCAACCTTCGTGACCCTAAAGAATTTGTTAGCAGAATGAAAAGCCAGGGATATGAAGTTGCATACATTTGTTAAAGACTTGAACGCAGACTACGACTACTTCGAGGCAGGGATGTGTAGGGACGGGGATTTCTTGCTCTTCGTCATTTGCTGTGGGCATCCAGAAAGCTAGACGGCCGTTGTCGACTAAGGTATCTGCGGCGAAAGCGAGAATGTCGTCGAGCATGGCTAGGAAGCTGTAGGGCTTCTTTGGAGGGACGTAGTCGGGTGATCTGCAAGACAATGTTAGGGCATCTCCATCTTCACTCTTGGTCTTGCAGGGGGAGACACTTACTCCCACTCGTTTATTCCGAGTTCGATCAGCCATGTGGCGTTTTCAGGATTCTTCAACCCCAGGACTTTTAGCCCTTCCCTCACACCGTATGGCGGATCACACACGATGCCATCCCAGGTCCTCCTCCGTCTGATGGGTGTGTTTGTCAAGTCTGCGGAGAAGAAGCCGCCTAGCTGGGGCTTGAGTCCGTACTGGGCGAAGTTTCCAGGCAAGCTCTTCTTCTTGTTACCTTCGCCGCGCATGCTACGGCCGTCAATGTCGCTGCCCCAGCCGATGGCGCCAAAGTGGGCGCAGGCAATGGGAAAGGACCCCGTGCCGACGAAGGGGTCATAGAAGAGCTTCCCTGGGCCGGCGAGGGCGATGTTTGCCGTGACGAGGGAGAGCTCGGCGTCCATGCTCGTGGTGGAGATGTATTCGCGCTTCTTGAGGTCATATCTGTGAACGATGTCGCGGGCCGAGGTAGCCACGAAGCGGCCCAGGCGAACGCTATCTGGATGCTGGATTTTCAGGGGGACGCTGTTAAAGGGCCAGAACTCGAAGAGAGTGAATGTGTCGTCTGGGTTGGACATGCGGATGGGCCCGTCAAAGGGGAGGTAGCTGAACGTGTCGATGAGGGCGAGGCGTTCCTTGTTGGTGTGCGCTCCCTGAAACGAGTCTACGACGAACTTGAACGAGGAGTCTTTGTATTTGGGCCAGAGGTGGGAGGTTTGCGATTTGACCACCTCGTGGAGGGCGTCAAGGGTGTTTGCGGTTCCCCATAGCTCGTGTATTGAGTGGGCGAGGACTGAGCGCCGGAGGAGCTTCTTTGCGTCGTCTACTGAGGGGAGTTGGACGACACAGAATGGAGACTGTAGAAGGAGAAATGAGGATGTATTTTTGATGAGAGGGTTTGTGTGATGGTGGATTTGGTCTTACCTCACGGTCGTATTCTTTGATTTTGAGATTTAGGTTTTCGATGATTGCGAGGGCTTCGATTTCGGGCACTCGGAAGGACTCGTGCTCGGAAGCAAACTTGATGAGGAAATCCATTGTGAAGTCTATATTGGGTATAATTTGACGTCTGATTTGTGTGAGTTTAACGGAATGTTTTTGATTTCAGGGTATCATGAATGAAGCCGGGATGTCTCTGTCTAGTATGCAGAAAAATGGAATGAAAATGGCAGTGTCTTATGACTTTTTTGTGCCCTCTTTAACACCAATGGAAGGATGAAATTTCTACAAATAAATAAGAGTTAGTGAGAGGGAACCATTTTGGTTCAGTCAGGAGATATTTACCACAAGTTTATCAAAATAAGAGAATGAATGAGATTTGTATTTATTTCATCGCCGAGTGTCTATGAAAATTGTAGCCCCGCTACCGTGGTGGAGGAAAAAAATTATGAATTTAGCATCGCTGCATCTTATCAGGCTGGATGCGGCAGCCACTTACTGGCTTTAGGCGGGTACTTTGTCGCTTGTACCTCCCATCTCACTCTTAGCTTCTGCCTCTAAAAATCGACTGTTGAAACCTCGATCACGCAGCTTTATAGAGCCGACTTTACTCTCCATATACGCATAATTCGTCCATTGAGCATCATATTTGATTGTAGAGGCAATGCTGCACCAGGCTCCGTCGATATACCAATCGCCAAAATGCTTCGTCACGTACGGCACGATGGGACACGTCGATCCTAAGCAAATTCCAAGTAAAGGCAAGCCTTGGACGGCCATATCAGATCTCGACTTTATCCACAAGGTCAGTCATTCCTTTGACATAGAGTCTGATATATCATATCATATGAGGTAGCGTTGCTAATAATAATAATAATTACCAGGTTGACTTGATCATTCCTCAGGACATCTATGAAATTGTTGCCCAGAAGATGGCTGAGCGTGAAGCCCCGGCATATTACAGAGTCATCATGACGCTGGGCCAGGTGCTTGAAACCAAGTTTCTCACTCAGTATATCAAGTTAGGTGAGTCTGTTTCTTTCGTCTTGAGTTAGCATCCCATCTACTTTCGCGCTCCAAAGCTGATCTGTCGTAGGAAACATCATGATGCTCTCCGAAGGCAAAACGACTATTGGGAATCTATTCACTCTTCGAGAGGGAAACCTGGACCTATATCTCGATAGAGAGACGTATGAACGCGCTGGTCTTGAAGGAAAGCCTTACGGTAAAAAGGGTGACCGAGGATCTAAGCCCAGATGGAGTACGTCAATGAACTTTCCGTTGCTCTTTATACACCCGGATGCTAATTCAGGCCTACAGAGGTATCATATAACCTCAGAGAGGAATCCATGCTACATGGGAGAAAAGGATTCGACAGACTGGTGTATACATGTAAAAATGTATTGAACCAGCCCATGGCATGGCTTGTCTGCAACGCCTCTAAGTCGGGTAAGTGCACATACAAGTACTCTTCATATTGTTCCATGTTGTTATTTGCCTATTTATATAAACTTCATCTATTGGATCTGACACACTACTAGCTATGAGCGTAGATTTATTGCAGGATCTGAACGCGACAGAAATGACATCTTCACCAACGCTATCCAAAGATACCGGAATCTATCAGATACCCCTCAGGATACCTTCCACAATCCTCGCCCAAGGAGACCGCGAGGCTCTCGAGTATTCTGCGACAGAGATGTACGAGTGGCTATCACTGGTCCGACTGGAAAGCCCTCGTGTTGTAGCTGGGGATGACATCGACCCTTATCTCTCACGATATGCGCCACCAGAGGCAGACAGCACCGCGGCCCAAGTGCAAGTCTGTAAGCTGAGTTGGCAAGGATTCCTATCCTCGAGCTGGTTGAGGACCCTATTCGTCGATATAGTCACCAACTGCCCCTCGCAATCTTGGTTTGCGCTTAGCGGCACGACCTTTTCTCGCAACATCCTTGGAGGATGCAACGAATTGAGTTTTCTTCGGCCCCCAGAGAGCTCGGGAGAATTTCTCATGTGGGAGACCAAAAGTCAGGACTGAGGAAAGATGGGAACTTAGGCTTGCTTAGACCGCACATTTCGCTCCTCAGACAATCCCTGGTCAAGAAGGGCCTCCTCCACCAGCTTGCGCAGATCCGCCTGGCCCTCAGCCGTATTGAAGTCTTCTCTCTGGGCCAACTCCTCGATTCTGCGGCGGAACTCGGGATCGAACTCGGCAGGGATGTCCTGCGTCTCGTCCATGGTGCCAACCGTGACCTTCATGCCTTCTGGGGCATTCTTCATGAACTCAGCTGCGCTGGCCTCGAGCTCCTTGCCAGCCTTTTCGGATTCAACGGTAGCTAGATAGACGGCAACTTCGGGGAAATCGCCCTCACCCTCAATCTTTTCTCTTGCTGTCAGCCCTTCCAAGCCTCTGTGCAAGACATCTACACCCAGCTCGACCAGGGCTTTGGCGGCGTCGGTAGTCTCGACGACGAACAGGGCAGTCTCGTTGTCTTCGTCCTTGAGGTTGACGTCGACCTTGAATTCCTGGATCAATGTTCGAAGCAGATCTAGGTGGTTGTAGCTGGCGGCGGCATGGACAAGCGAGTATCCGTGTTCGTCCTGGCCTGATGCCAACTCGGGCTTTTCTCGAAGAAGAGGCAGCAGCGCGGGGCTGTTGTCAGCTGCCAGGAGGAAAGGGTTTGACGACGCCATGAGGATCTTTGGGTCGAAGCTGGGGCGCGGTATTCGGTAATGGGGGTCTATCTGTGTAGCTTGATGAATGATTGAAGCTTTACTTGCGCAGATGATGTTTGTTGGTCGGTGCTTGGATTTGATTTGGCAGCTATGGGGTAGAATTTTTGTCCAGAAAAATTGAGCACCTCAGTCCAAAGTTGCCCCTCCCCCACCATGCAGGTGACATCCATCAATTCGACTACCCGGGCTGCCTAATGGCTGAAGTGTAGCCGCTGTAACTCAGGGCTAGGGGCCGTTGTAGCCGGCTTTTTTACTGAGCTCCATCGCTAGAGGCCAAGCGGCTCAGCAGGCACCAGGCGATCTACAAGCGTCGGGCACTTGCCCACTGACCCCACACAAAGAGCTAAAAGAATTCATCGTGTGTTGGAAAGAGATCAACACCTGAGGAACCCAGAAACTTTCACCTCTGCCACTATCCGATCCGATTCAAGGACTCAAAGCAGATCCCGGTCGATTCTCCCTCTGACCTCTGGTTGGTCAGTGCATGATATTAGCCTTTCGGTGAGGAGTAATTCTGTGCTTAGTCTGCGTCTGACTCACCAAACTTACAGGGCTGAGTAAAAAGAGGGCAGTGTTTGGTGCAACTAGCCGCCAGGATATTACTGCCAAGGGTAGCCGTGTGTGCCTTGTTTGCATCGAAGAGGGAGACGAGCTGAACCGGTATTAATACGACGGCATAGCTCTGGTAGAAAGTTGGATCATCAAGCATTTCTCGTTGTCGTGGATCAGCTCTAGAAGCTCAAGGTAGCCGGGGAAACAACAGTGTATGACCTTTGCACTACGATTTGGACATTCGTCTTACGGCTTCCTATCTCACAACTTCTCAATCCCCATCTACAACTACGTCATTCAAACAGCCTGGTTGATCAGCACAGACAAGTTCCAAAGAGCAAAAATGGCTGCTCCGTACGTGGAGCAGGATGTGTCGGCTGTCTCTCAGATGCTTTCAGCTCTGGAGGCAGCCCGAAAAGACAAACGACATGGTGGATTTTCCTGCAAAAAGACTACTTTCAAGATCAAGTCCTCTCGAGATGGCATCGAGGTCGACTCTTGGAGAATGCAGGACTGGGACTACAAGAAGAAGGGCCTTCCCACATATGCCCGCGGCCTCTTTACCACAAAAACCAGCAGAAACGTTCCAGAAATTGCAGTCAGAGGCTACGACAAATTCTTCAATGTCAACGAAGTGAACGAGACTAAATGGGACGTGGTTCTCAAGAATACAAAGGGGCCGTACGAGTTGACGCTCAAGGAGAACGGCTGCATCATCTTCGTAGCTGGCCTCGAAGACGACACCCTCCTCGTTTGCAGCAAGCATTCCACTGGTGACCGCAGCGATGTCGAGCTTAGCCATGCGCGTGCCGGAGAGATCCGACTAGAGAAGCAGCTGGCTGCCGTTGGCAAGACCAAGGAGGACTTGGCACGAGAGCTGCGTTCCCGAAACATCACTGCTGTAGCAGAGCTTTGCGACGACTCGTTTGAAGAGCATATTCTGGCCTATGAGAATGATAAAGCTGGACTTTACCTTCACGGCATTAACCTCAACCTTCCCGAGTTTGCAACCTACCCAAGCAACCTAGTCCAAGAATTTGCGGACCGATGGGGGTTCATCAAGACGGATCTGCTGGTGATGGAGGATGTGAACGAGGTAAAGACATTTTTGGAGGATGTGGCCAAGACGGGGTCATATTCAGGTCGTGATGTCGAGGGCTTCGTCATCCGATGCAAAATGTCCCGCAATCATACTGCACTGCCCTACCAAGACTGGTTTTTCAAGTTCAAGTTCGAGGAGCCTTATTTGATGTACAGACAGTGGCGCGAATGCACAAAGGCCATGATTTCTGGAAAACAACCCAAATTTAAGAAGCACATCAAAATCACCGAGGAATATCTCACCTATGCTAAAAAGCAGCTTGTCGCCAACCCGAATTTGTCCAAACTCTACAACCAAAACCACGGCATCATCAAGCTACGGGACGACTTCCTTGCATACAAGAACATCAAGGGATCAGATGCCGCCAACCTCGACCTTTTGGATCGTGTAGTGATGTCGGAAGTCACTAAGGATGTAATCCTGGCACCCATTGCCACCATTGGTTGCGGAAAGACTACCTTGGCGCTGGCTCTAAAGCATCTTTTTGGCTGGGGCCACATCCAGAACGACAACATTTCGGGCAAGGGACGGCCGCCGAGGTTTGTCAAGGCCCTAATGGATGAGTTGAAGGAGCACCCAGTTGTTTATGCAGACCGAAACAATGCACAGAGGCACGAGAGAAAGCAGCTTATCGGTGATGTCAAGGCACAGAATGTGGAATCACGAATCGTATGCTTGAATTTCCGACACGATGAAGAGACAATTGATGAGATCCGCCGGATCACTCAAGATCGTATCATTGAGCGAGGAGACAACCACCAGACGATCCATGCGGCGACTGATAAGGATAAATATTTAGACGTCATGGAGGGATTTATCAAGCGATTTGAAGAATGCAACCCCAATTCTCCCCCGGACGCAGGCTTCGACCTGGTCATTGATCTGGATCCCACGGCTGGCAGCAGAGTGAACTTGGAAACCCTTGTCAATGAACTTCATCTGTCTCTGCCAAATGTGGTCAAGGAAGTGCCAAGCCCCGAGAAGCTCGACGAGGCCATGGAATATGCGCTTGCATACGCTCCCGACTTTAAGCACACCATTCCCGACAGAGGTGGCAAGAAAGACGCCAAGCAAGGACAGCGACAGCAGCAGCCGGCACAACCAAAGAAGAAGGGACTCGAGTACATGTCTGTGCATGTGGGAAGAGATCAGATTGACAAGGTCCTTGACAAGGCATTCAAGGGGGTCGGTCCGGAAATATCGCGATTCTTCTGGCAGCTCAAGAATACAAGAAGAGTGCAGCGCCAGTTCCACGTCACGCTGATGCACAGGGCGACGGCGGCACAGTACCCGGAGTTGTGGAAACGATATACCGAGCTTCATGAAGCTGCAGGTGGTGGTGACGCTATCCTTGGCGAATGCGACGTGTTACTCGAACGGGTAAGTTGATATATATCATTGTGAAACTCAAGTCCATATAACTAACCCTTTTTGATAGGTTGTTTTCGATGATCGCATCATGGCTATTGTTGTCCGCCTTTTCGACGAGGAGAACAAGTGGGAGTGCGTGAATAAGGTTGCGCACATCACGGTGGGAACGCGAGATGCCGCGGTGAAGCCGAAGGAGAGCAACGATTTGCTGGCCAAGTGGTTGGAAGTTGGCGCCGGTAACGAGGGGATTCAGGAGGTGGTGTTTGCCGATAAACCGACGCTCAAGGGACAGGTCAAGGGAGTTACATCTCGGTGAGGGAAGATGAGCATAGCTGTATCATTGAGGCAGGCGTTTTGCAGTGGGAACAAGGAAAAAAGAAGGATGATAGAAAACGGCAAATGTATGCCGAATTGACATGATGATGCGCTTTATACTGTATGTATACCCACTCGACTGAGCGAGCCTAGAAATACTTTATATACATTTCATGTAAGAGGTAGCACTTTGTCCCATTAAGGGCAGACGGTGTAATTTTGAGGACCCTCGACACGTCTCAACATGTTTATATGCAAAGAGGGATAAGAAATATGACGGGGCAATTCAATTGGGCCATGCTCAGCTGGAGAGACCTTGAGAAAGGGGTATAAGTAGTAGGGACAGAACGTGTATCAAAACAGGGTCCAATAACATCAATACAATGAGAACCAAAAACCAAAACCAGCCATACCAAACCAAACCGCCAAACCAGAGAGAAAAAGGGAAATGTGTACACAATGTTTTACTCGTCGTCTAGGAATCTGCTAGCTATCCTTCCGAAGAAGGGAACCTCGAACCTGTGATTTGGGTTGTTAGCTTCGATGATTTTGGGGTCTTATTAGATGTTGACCGTTGGATCACTAACCTGTCTAGTATCTCTGCGTCTTGATATGCTTTGAAGGAGAGGAATCCAATCAGGACAAGGTCGGCAATGAAGATGAGCCAGCTTAGGAACGAAGACCAAGATAATAGGACGTGGAAGACCATGACGGCTGTGAAGAGGAGGGCAGACTGCCAGGCGTGGAATCTACATACAGACTCGGTGTTAGTCTCAATGCGCTCTTTCAAAGATAAAGATCAGAGCAAAGACAGCAGCATGTATATAATATACATACCTGACGTAGTCGCTATTCCTCTCCAAGATCAAGAGTATAACAGCCCCAACAGGCGGAAACGCCAAATACGCCAAGCAGGCCTCGTAATCCAGCCTCAAGCCCAGACTCGTATCGAACTCGCTAATCTCGGCGGGATATGCGCCCGGCATGGGCGTTCCCCCTCCAGCACTGCCGCTGCCGAAGCCCCAGAGCCCGCTGCCGGACAATGCGCCGTGAGCGCTGGCGGCGCCGTCGAGGTCGCCGCTCCAGGCGCGCTGGGGTTGAGGATGTTGGAGGGGAGGCGGGCTGCGGGCGGAAGAGGCGATTGCGGAGGGGGAGAAGGGGCGGCGGGAGATGTCGGCGGAGGCGCGCGGGGAGGAGATTGGGGAGCGGGCGTGCTCGGGGGGCGAGGATTGGTAGGGTGCGAAATCCATGGTTGTGGTTTTGGTTTGGTGATGTTGTTGTGTGGTGTTTTGAAGGGAGAGGAGAGATGTGTATGTCGAGAGGAGGCGGAGGGGAGCGAACGAGGAAAAGATAAGATGAATGGCTAGAACGATACGGCTACTATTATTGAGGCATGCGATCCTGTGGAAGATCTGTCGAGTGAGGGCTTTTGCTGGAACTGCGAGGGCACAGATGCCTTTTTTGGAGGAGAGGGACACGAGAGAGAGACGAATGCATATGCATGCTGTTTAGAGTGGAGGTTGGTTTTGGGCAAGGGCATCACATGAGCCTGTTGCGATTGGATGTTTTTTCGGGGTGCAAGGGTCGAGCTGCTACCTAAAACGGCGGGTCTGGGATGAGCTACAGCTATAGCTTACAGGGCTTGATGGGCGCTGGAGGTTGATTGTTGGTGGGGATGGGCCTAGCTTCAAGTGGGATTTGGTATGGAGCATTGGCGATTATACATTGAGGCCGGCTTACATGGGATAGAGTGGAGGGCTTATAAGTGTATGATGATCAAGAGTGAAGAAATAAACATTAAAGTGTGTATTCCCGCGTGAGAATCTTATTTGGAGCTCATCCCGGCGTCGATGCAACCTGTCGAGTGAAAGACAGCAACAAATAGAAGAGATCGCCCATGTAGTTTGGAATGTCCATGATCTCAATCTACATTCGCAATTCAGATAAACACACACACACATGTTTCAATGGCTTTCTTTGCTCATTTCTATGAATACATCCTCCATAGTGTACACGTATAATACTTTTTTACATCCCTTTATCCAAACCGCTGTCTTGTCTTTTTCTTTTTTAGTCTTGTTCGTTTCCATCATACACACATCTAAGAAGATGTAGGCGCGTCTCCCTTTGACTCTCCCTCCAACTGCTCCTTTCGTCCCTCCAAAGCCAGCCACAGACTGCGGCTGCCACCCTCCAGTGTAGATGTGATGCCCAAACCAGCGCCCTGCAAAATGGCCACGAGCTGGGCACGGAGACCATCAATGCCGCCTTCAATACCACCGACCCAGTGGACACCAGCCTGGTCAAAGACTTTGCCTTCGATGCGTCCTCCTATCAGCATCAGCTTCGCAAGGCCGTTCTGGAAAATGGGATCGTAGTATCCGGGGTTCTTCTTTCGTGTAGGCGCAGGGAATTTTCCGGGGACCGGAGCAAGGACGCTCAGTGCCGCTGCAACGTGCGCTGGAGACACGGCAGGAATGATGAGGCCGGCCAAGGGGCCAACCATGAGAGGCTCGATCTGGGCATAGGCGGACTCGGGTGAGATTTCAGCATTCTTGACTTGCTCATAAGCAGCCTCGGACAGATCGTGAACAATGGGGCCCTTGGATGTTCGTTTCGTAGATGTCGATGAGGCTGCGACCTCGGGATTGTAGAATTCCACCAATTTCAGTGCCACGTTCAACATGTTGGTCCTCAACACTTGCAGCTGTACTCTCGGAGACAAGTTCAGAGGTTCGGCACCCGGTGCGGCGGTCATCGGTGCAACTCCATCCAGGGCTTTTTTCAACTCTCTCCTTACAGCAGCCCATTCCACTGCTGTGAGATTGCTGTGCTGGAAGAACAGGATGAGGGGCGTGGTGCGGAGGAGTGAAGTGTAGGTTCGGATCATCTGACTCTTTCGGGTATCAATTGGTCGAGCGCTGGGCGGTTTCGTCGCGGGAGCAAAGTCAATTGGCGGCTGGGCGCCTTCGGGGACGGCTCGCAGGCCAGGCGATGCATGTTGAGCATCTGATGTCGAGAAGTTGTGAGCAAAAGCCCCTCGCACATGTGTCGCTTCTACGCTGAGCCGTCGCAGGCATGGCCGGGCCGCCCGGCTTAGTATTCTGGTCATTCTGCCTTGATCAGCTTCTGCTTGCAATCGATGCAGATTATGGCGAGGCAAACCTACTTGTGTAGATCTAGGTCGACTGCGACTCGATTTCGACCAGAATCTTGACATGCGAACATTGAACTTTCAATCAAGGTCCCACCCGAATGGGCTGGTCTCGGATCAACTCGCCGCCGCTCCGAGGGTGAAATTGTCATCAAAGTACCTGCATGTACAGAGGGGCACTCGGATGCGCAGCTGACTACTAAAAAATCCCCAGCAGGTACCCTGCAGTACTTTGCCGCATATGCTACCAGGCACCCAGACTGATTGCGCGCGACTCGACTTGCTTGCTGCCCTGCAGCTTCAACCTGTAAGCTGGCCAGCAACTACCGGAGCCACACTCCTTCTACTGCATTCTACACAGCGCCAACCCCGATATATCCATTGTTTACTTGTATTTCCAATCCTTCCTTTGCACGACTCCCCTGTCCATTCCCTCAATACTCTCGCAACCGCCGATCTATCCAGCTTAGACTCAGTTCCAGCTGAGGGCCTGCTGCCACCATGTCGACCCTCGAAGAGCTCGATGACCTCGACCGCCGGGAGAAGGAGGAGAAGAGAAGAGGAAACAATGGCAAGAAGGCCACCGTTACCGATGGGGACGACGAGATGAAGGATGCGGAGGAGAAGGACGACATTCTCGATGACGAAATCCTCAGCCTGAGCACACAAGACATCCAGACCCGAAAGCGATTACTCGAAAACGACTCTCGGATCATGAAGAGCGAGCTTTCGAGGTTAACACATGAGAAGGCTGCCATGGGCGAGAAGATCAAGGAGAATATGGATAAGATCGCAAACAACAGGCAAGTCTCCCAAGCAGCATGCAAAACATGGGGGAGCTGGCTTGGTTGCTTGCTTTGCCCCCAATCGATTTGTCATGTGGCTAACCCGTGATGGATGTGTGCAGGCAACTTCCTTATCTCGTAGGAAATGTTGTCGAGCTGCTAGACCTAGATCCCACTGCGGAATCTTCTGAGGAGGGTGCCAACATCGATCTCGATGCCACACGAGTGGGCAAGTCAGCCGTCATCAAGACCTCCACGAGACAGACCATCTTCCTGCCGCTGATCGGTCTCGTTGACTCGGATAAGCTCAAACCTGGTGACCTGATTGGTGTAAACAAAGACTCATACCTCGTTTTGGACACACTGCCCGCCGAGTATGACAGCCGAGTCAAGGCTATGGAGGTTGACGAGAAGCCAACAGAGCAGTACACCGATGTTGGAGGTCTGGACAAGCAGATTGAGGAGCTGGTGGAAGCTATTGTCTGGCCCATGAAGGAAGCAGAACGGTTCAAGAAGATTGGCATCAAGGCGCCCAAAGGTATGACATGTCAAGGAAGCCTTTGTTTGCACGGCTGCTCCTTTTTGGCGTGACACCAACTAACGCAAATCATGATAGGCGCTCTGATGTACGGCCCCCCCGGTACCGGAAAGACTCTAATGGCCAGAGCCTGCGCTGCTCAGACAGAGGCAACGTTTCTCAAGCTTGCAGGACCTCAGCTTGTGCAAATGTTCATTGGAGATGGTGCTAAGCTTGTTCGCGACTGTTTTGCCCTAGCAAAGGAAAAGGCCCCCGCAATCATCTTCATCGACGAGCTTGATGCTGTCGGTACCAAGCGATTCGACAGCGAGAAGAGCGGTGATCGAGAAGTCCAGCGAACCATGTTGGAGCTGCTTAACCAGCTTGATGGTTTCGCATCCGACGACCGCATCAAGGTTTTGGCTGCCACCAACCGAGTCGACGTGCTCGACCCTGCACTGCTACGATCTGGCCGTCTGGACCGAAAGATTGAGTTTCCCCTGCCGAACGAGGAGGCCCGAGCACAAATTCTCAAGATTCACTCACGCAAGATGAAGGTTGACCCCGGAGTCAACTGGGGCGAACTGGCCCGAAGCACGGATGAGTTTGGTGGCGCCATGTTGAAGGCCGTCTGTGTCGAGGCCGGCATGATTGCCCTGCGATCAGGGAAGAACCAGATTGGCCACGAGCACTACGTTGACGCCATTGCCGAGGTGCAGGCCAAGAAGAAGGATGTAAGTTTGTTCCCGTCACACGACAAGAGTTCCTGTCGGCATTTCATTGTTGCAGTTCACTAATGTTTATGTCTCCAGACTGTCAACTTTTACGCATAATCTACTTTTCATACTTGCGGCAGAGAATCATGGGATGGTAAAGCATGTCTGGTGCTGTGCTTGCACACAAGGATGCTCTGGGCGGCTGGCGTCTGACAAGGGCGTGATAATTGGCATAGAGGGACAAAAAGTCAAACCCTGGGAGGAAGCATGTGACGATATTCCTAGCGGAGGCGCGCCGTTCTCAGTAGATTAGGGACAGGTGCCTCTTTAGCAAAGCGAATAGAGTATTGCGAAATCAATTGACGAGTTCCATTCATGTTGGACTCCTTGTGTGTTGCATGCAGTATACGCTCAGTCTTAATTTAGAGTAGCCCTTTTGTAATGAGACGCAGGTACGGAGCTGGTTTGTAATAAATCACAAGAGTATTTTATGGTGTTGAGACAAATGGAATGTCCTGTACAACATGTTCTTCAAGATCGTTTCCCCTTACATAAAAGACCAACAATTAATTCGTTTTTTAACCTTAAACCAACCACTTTCAACTTGCTTGTGAATCCCATCCTTGTCCAGGGTAGCAGCTACACACACAGTGGCGGAGCTGATCCCGGACCGTTTTCTCCTTGTCGCTTCCTTCTTTGTTTCCCCACACTGCCATGCAAGCTATCACTACGTCATTGTGATCGCGATCAAAGTCAAGCTCTTGGACGCTAACTGGCCCGGATTATCTCGATCTCAACCTCGATCTTGCAAGCAGACAATTCAGGGAAACCTTAGTGCGAGTCTATCATGTATCGGGTGCCGTTGAGTACGCGTTTGTGTAGCCACAAGGAGCGCAATTGGCATGTACACAAGTGGTAACGGTACTTGCGGTTGCCAAAAGCTTGTGAATGTGCCTTCGTGGAGCTTTGGTGTCATGGAAGTGACGTGATGGAAGTGTCTGGCATTACCTCATCTTTTGCTCTTACAGCTGGCAGAACCTTGAGATTCCACCATTCACCCTCTTATTAACGTCATTGTTCTTCAACTCGATCTTTTCTCTGTTTTCTTCTTTCTTCCTTCTTCCCTTTGATACAACATACGATCAACACCTATAACCCTTTCAACCCTCGGAATATCAACGCCAACAGAACGCGTGCGCAGTTGAGCTGCAGATAAACTCATTACACATTGTGGACACCTCAAAGTTTCACTGGCTTGCATCATGTGGCGCCTTCGAGACGTCCTAATCGTGGGGCTGGCCGTGTCGGGAGCTGCAGCTAGCAACTGGTTCCCCGGCTCCAAGACAGGTAAGTTATTGTTTACGAACCGCGTTTGATGGATTTGCGTCTGACTTTAAGCTGACAATAGGGGACGCAGTCTACAACAAGTGGCACGAGACGGAGCTTGAGCGATGGCTCTCCGACCAGAACATCCCTTACCCGACTCCAGCTGACCGCAAGGATCTGGAGGATCTCGTTTCCAAGAACTGGAACAACTATGTTGTGGAGCCGTATAATAGCTGGGATACCTCTCAGCTAAGCGCATATCTGCAATCCAAGGGCAGTGATGTGGCCAAGGATGCTCAGAAGAATAAGGACAGCCTGATTTCCCAGGTGAAGGCCAACTGGTACGAGACTGAAGACTCTGCCAACTCAGCATGGACCAGTGTCAAGGATTGGATTCTTGATACCTGGACCGATTCTCAGCTCAAGTCTTTCTGTGACAAGAACGGCATTCCAGGTATGCAATCACCAATGACTGAAACAGTATGAATACATGTATGTACTAACCTTGGCTGGACTTGCAGTGCCTCAACCGCGTACTCGTGATACTCTGCTTCAGAAAGCCCGCGAGGGATACTCTACTCTCGCAGAAAAGGCCGGTGAAACCGCTGCCTATCCCGGCGACTGGCTGTACTCTACCTGGTCCACGTCTGATCTAAAGGAGTGGCTTGACACTCACGGCTTCCCTGCCCCTCAGCCAACTAACCGAGACAAGCTGATTGCTTCGGTTCGCCGCAACTCTCGCCTTGCCTACCTGAGGGCCCAGAACGAGGCTGATACTGCCACCGCCAAGATCCAGGCTGCCTACACATACCTCACTGACACAATTATTGAGGCTTGGGGCGAGTCTCAGCTCAAGGAGTTTTGCGACAAGAATGGAATCCCTGTTCCCCAAGGCACCAAACTCAATGAACTTCGAGCCCTCGTTCGGAAGCACCGCGCTGATATTCTCGGTGATACCGTTGGTGCTAGCGCCAAGGCTTACTTTGGTGCTGCTACCTCCAATGCTCAGAATCAATATGCTAGGGCGACTGACAGCGCTTCGCTTGCCGCCCAGGATGCTTTCAACCAGGCTGTTGACAAGTGGTCGGATAGCCGGCTCAAGTCTTATCTTGATGCCCGCGGTGTCCCTGTTCCCCAGGCCAGCAAGTCTGATGACCTCCGAGCTCTTGTTCGAAAACACGCACACAAAGCCTCCACTGGCTGGCAGGCGTGGAACTTTGATGACTACAGCTATGACAACCTGAAGAATTATCTCATCAACAACGGCAATGCCGCCGCAAAGTCCGCAGCTAAGAAGAAGGATGCCACCCGCGAGGACCTTGTTAGCGCTGCCCAATCTGCCTATTCATCTGCTTCAACTGCTGGCGGCGCCCAATACGCCTCTGCCACTAGCTACCTTGCCTCTGTGACGGCTGCTGCTAAGCACAACGCCTTTGACACGTGGTCGGAGAGCGAACTGAAGTCCTATCTCGACAGCTACGGAGTCCCCGTTCCCCAGGGATCTAAGATTGACGAACTCAGAGCAGAGGCACGCAAGCAATCTACCTACTTCAGATATGGATCTTCTTCTCCTGGAGGCACTGTCTTTGCTAAGCTCGGAGAAACGGCCAGGGATACATGGAGATGGGTCGCCGATCAGCTGCACATTGGCAGTGAGGTCGCTAGAGAAGAGGCTGCCAAGGCTGAGGCTGAAGCCAAGAAGAAGGGCGAGAAGCTTCGAAAGGAATTGTAAAGCGTTCTAGAAACGCACGTTTACATTTGCTGGAGAGGAAGGCAATGAAAGGTGGGATGACGAAGGAGGATGGCTCGTCAAGTGTACGATGTAGAGAGATAGCACGGAACTTTTCTTTTTTCTTTTTTTATGAATTAGGGGGAGGATAGGATTGGCACAAAAGGCGATCGAGGACCGCCAATGATGAATGGAATTCAGTTTGATGTTATGGTAATACGAATCGTATACATTCTTTTAATGCTTTATGAGGGTTCACTCAAGTGACATTTGACAACTCGATTGTAAGAAGAGATATAAAACAATTATTTTACTACTTGGGTGAACGCTTATGATGGGACATGGCATGACAGAGAGACGTGCCGTATTACTTGTCTAATATCTTAGCTCTCACTCTAGCACATATATTCACCCAAGTATAAATAAGCACAAGAAATCCCTTTTTAATAATGGTAGCAAATCTATGCACTTTTATTACCGCATTGCAACCCAAACTATATAACAAACAATGATATTCTCCATTATTCCCTTTTCTCTCCTTTACGCCCATAGTCTGCACGTCATATCGGCACCGGCACTGACAATCCAGGGGTGCTTTGGATGCCAGTCGACGTCCATGACACCCAGCTTCTTGTCGACCTTGTGGCCCCTGAGCATCTTGACGGGGACAATGGTGGCGTTCTCCATGAGATCGCCGACGACTTTGCCGTGGAAGATTTGCAGGGAGCCGTCGTCGCTGGCGTCGGCGAAGAGGGGCAGGCCGCGGTGGAACCTGACGGCGCGGATAGCCTCTGGGTGGAAGCGCATGGTCTTGTAGGGGCGGTTGGACAGGTCGAGGTCGTGCCAGAGCAGGCGGCGGTCGTAGGAGCCGACGATGAGGTTGTCGCCGCCCGGGTGGATGTCCATGGAGGAGATCCAGCGGGCGCCCGGTTGGATGACCTTGACGAGCTCCTGGCGCTGCAGGTCGTAGCAGCGGATCATGCGCTGGGTGGCGACGAAGAAGTAGGGGCGCGACGGGTGGAACTGGGCCGTCTGGGCGAGGCCGGGCAGCTTGCGGAAGGGCACCTGGCTGAGGTGCTTGGAGAGCGTGTGGATGATGACGGAGCTGCGCTGGCCGGTGGGGGAGACGGTGCACAGGAAGTCGCCGCGGCGGTGCCAGTTGATGGTCTTGATGGCGGAGCGGACGGCGAACTTGAGCAGCACGCCCTTTGCGACGAGGGACGCGCTGGGGCGAGACCACTTGGCCGGAGGTTCCTTCTTGGCGCCGTCGGCGGTGGTTGTAGCGGCGGCGGCGGAGGAGCCGTTGGTTGCGTAGCCGAAGCCGGCGTCGAGGACGTCGCGGCTGGCCTGCTCGGTGGCATCGCTGACGATGGGCGGGGCGATGAAGAAGAGGTCCTCGCCCGCGGCGGCGGCCAGGATGAAGGTGTCCTTGCTGGGCCGCCATCGCACCATGTTGACGGGCTCCGGCTCGTCGGCGGAGCTGAGCTGGGCGCTCCATTCCTGGTGGCCGTTGAGCGCCCAGATGCGGACGGTGCCGTCGTCGCTGCCGGAGGCGATCCACTCGCCGTCCGGGCTGAAGGCGACGGTGCGCACGCGGCTCGTGTGTCCCTTGAAGATGGTCTGGCACACCGTCGGGAACGGCCGCAGCTCCTCGGGGCGAGGCAGCTTGGGCAGCAGCGAGCTGGGGTCGATGTTGAGCCTGTTCTTGCGCACCCGCGGCGCGAGGTAGAGGTCGAGGCAGCGCTCGAACCGCTCCTTGACGAACTCGCCGTACGCGGGCACCTTGCGCAGGGCGTCAAACTTGCTGGGCAGGTACTCCTTCTCCCTCTCCTCCGGGTCGAGCTTCTCCCAGTTGTCCTTCTCCTCCGCGGTGGGCAGGTACTCGGGCGGAGGGTTGTAGCTGAGGTCGTAGCCCGGAGGCGCCAGCTTGGGCGCGGGGATGTGCATCACATGTCGTTCCTGGGGCTCCTCGTTGGCCCAGATGTCGTAGTACTTGTCCTCCTGCTCCGTCTCCGGCTCGGGTGGCCTGTAGGGCAGGATCTTGCCCTCCTTGATGGCGCGCACCAGCTTGGCTATCCTCTTGGCTTCGTGTTTTGAGGGGACGAATCGTCGCTTGGGTTCTGGGGCGGCACTGAGGGGCATCTTCTCCTCGATGCTGGTGAAATAGGGGATCATGTCCTGCGTGAGACTGTGTTAGTTGCTATCCATGAGAGTCTAGTAATGGTTGAGAAGACATACTTCGTAGGGATTGTAGTCGTCGCTGGGGACTTCGTTCATCTGCAGTTTCTTCAGAAGCTCCAGTTCCTCTTGACTGAGGTTCAGCGGCTTGCCAGTCTCGGGGTCGGTCAAACCAGTCCAGCCCTTGGGAAGCTCAATGCTGTCTAGCAAGGCATCGAGAGCCTCCCCAGTAGCGGGCCGCATGATTTTCTTGCCGTTGATGTCGTATCCAATGTGCGGGTAGGAGTCGTAAAAAGAGAGCGGGATGTTGCCAATGGTGTTGACCGGGCCCTGGGCATCTGAGTCGTCGCTGTCGTAGACTGGATCTATCTCTGCGTACTCGTAGCGGACGCCTCCATTGGCGTCCTTGACGACTCTGTAGTTGGGTTCATCGTCTGCCTCTCCGTCGACGTCTGGCTTGTTCTTGGAATTGGACTCGCCATTGATTCCCTCGCCCTCTTCGTCACCGCTTCGCACATCATCCTCTTCATCCTCGTCCTCATCCTCATCCTCATCCTCATCCTCGTCCTCGTCGAGTTCGGGCTCTTCGCCCTCTGATTGCGAATCCTCAACATCGTCGTCGTCGTCTTCGCTCTGCGACAAGATGCCTTCGAGCTCAGCGCCGTCGAATTCGTCGTCGGACTCGACAACTTCGGAAACTTCTTTCCGCTTCCGCGAGGGGAGTGAAGGACCCATTGGATCGGTATTATGTGGCTGTGGTGTTGGACGAATGGAAATGCGCTTTCAGCGATATCACAGACACTCGCAGCAATATGGTAGTGTAAGTTTTTTTTTTTCTGTTGGCGATAAGATAGCTCTGTCAAGGCGCGGAATTTTGCTGTTGGCGCGCCCCACCTTGCGGAACGGCCCCGCTGTGGTCTTGATCTCTCAGCATGAGAATTTCAGGAACTGCTGCAACGTGTTTCAACGTAAGGCGCATAAATGAAGGAGAAAAAAATATATATACAATAAACGCAGAATAAAGAACGCCAATCAATTATTTCTCATGTAAGTCATTTCCATTTCAATGATCTCACCTGGTCTAGTGGCCCACAAGTGAGTAGCCAAAATCCTTTGGATTCACACTTACATGAGCCGTGCACCGAGTACGAGTCGTTCATCTAACAGAATATTCGCCCTGCCGATCTAAGAAATAAAGAGTAAACGAGAATAAATGAGATCGATTTTTTTTTAGCCTCCTGGAGTCTCGGAATCTCCATATTTTGCGCCCCGGCTGTGGGTATCACGGAATACTAATCTCTCGGCTTGACTTTTAGTTGTATCCGAGCCTCAGTCCGAATCACAATCTGAACTCTCGGACTCCAGCAATACCTATATAAAATTTCATCTTGGCAATGCAAAATGCCAGCGCTTCACGATGAATGAAACAAAGGTGGGATCGGAGTTCCAGTTGTAGAAGTAATATCCAGCCCGGTCTGAGTCACTCACCGTTGGCGCAGAAATAGTTAATTATATGCCTATTTGCGGCTAGCCAACCAAGCTACCCATGCACCAGCGAGTCTACATACACAGCTGTTGATACACGTAGTTCCATGATGAATGGAACCTGATACCGCATATTTACTGAAAAAAAAATTGTTCGAAATTTAAGCTTAATCAAACAAGTCACATCGTGTTCACGCTATGGAAATACGACGAGCCACTAGACTTACAAAGGACGACGTTTCGGGCAGAGATTTCTCCTTTGAGATATCTGCCGAAGTGGCCAAACCCTACGAAGCCCTTGCCCTGGGCGCAGAGATTACCACTAATCCGATTGCCATTGCAAAAAAGGATTTCGGATTTGACGAGTCCGAGTTTGAGAATACCAAAGAGCCCGATGGTGTTCTCTTCGCTGTAGTCGAGGATGAAAGAGTTTACGGATACGTACATGCAGCAAAGTGTTGGAACAACATGGTCGAGGTTCGCTTTATCGTGCTGGATGTGAGCATACGAGGACATGGTTACGGTAGAAAGCTGCTTGATAAAGTGGTCGAGTGGGCTCGCCAGCTGGGAGTTGCTGGTATTCGGCTGGAATCACAATCGAACAACGTTGCCGCATGCTATTTCTATAGGCAATACGGATTCAAGTTTGGAGGCTATGATGAGTATTTGTACAAAGGGATCACGCAGAATAAGGATGAGACAGCGTTCTTTTGGTACTACATGTTGGAGTAAATGAAACAATAATGTATTGCGGTCACTAGGTAATTGATAACAAGATTAAAACAAAACAAAAGAACTTGACAACAAGATTAAAATAAAATAAAGGAACTTTTCTAAATCTCCGAAGGGTATCTATTCTAGCTATTTCTGTCAAAGTTTTCCCACACAAGTGTAGTTATCCTCCGTATTATATAGCAGAATTGTGTAGGGTAATCGGGTCCATGTCCAAATCAAACCAAACGCGCAACTATCGTAAGTCGTAATAAACCATTTGTAAACGGATGAAAAAGAATCGTCTTTCGATGTTTCTGAATCGCATTGTTATACTCAACGCATGGCATAGTGTTGAGCCTGTATTATGAGTTAGAAAGAACCCTGTAGAATGAGTAGCATGGGTAATTAAACAGACTACTTACCAGAACTGTCCAGCTCTGCTCCTTCCTGCAAGCTTCCTGGGCTTCCTTCCATGTCATTTTCTTTTCTTTGTTGGAGGGACCTATAGAAAGACTGGTGTAAGTCGTGTTGCCTTGTACCCTCTAGGCATGGAAATTGGGGCCTTTACCAGCTGCGGCTTGTTTTTCGGACATTGTATTTGACTCGCCGACCAAGGTCACTTCAGACGACATTGCTTCGGGCTTGGAAGCGACAGGAGTCGATTTCTTTGATGAGAGTCGGAGAGGCATGTTGTTTAGATGTGTGTGGTAGTCGCAAGGTTGGTAGAATCTTATGATTGTTGAAGGTGATTGATGAATTTCCCCGAGTTGTAGTGGTAGTTGAGACGGCGATTTATTCAAAACAGGATTTGTATGTATATTTATGTTGTTGGTGTGGAATCGAGGTAACAGGTCGAAGAGGTGGTTCGGTAAGGCTGAGTGAGACTTTGAATAATCGTTAAAGCTCGTTAAAGCTTGTTCGATGGTTTAAATGTAAGCTTATGTTGCTACTTGATGATGAGATTGAGATCAGTGGAAGAGGAAGGCCTACGTCTATATATATACACGTCTACATCCACAGCTGAACCCAGTCAGTTCGTCTAAGAAACCTTATTGAGTCCCAGACTCCAGGGATTCTCACACGTGTGGATTCTTTCAAGCCACGCAAGCTCGGTTTGACCACTCCGACTCCTGAGTCATCCACCGTCCATCACAAAGCATATTTGATATCTTACTCTAAAAATCATAGTCTTCGGACTTGTCGTATAAGTCGACCGGAGGTCATCATAGGGCCATTATCTTCCCGATTGGCTCGGTTTGACTATATTGATCCACTCATCACGCCCTTGTTATGGCTAAATTGAAGACTAGTGTTTCCGAGCTGACTGGTTTTCTCCAGCCGAGACCGAGCCCGAAGCCGGCTAGGAGATCCGACTTCTTGAATGACCTTCATACTCGCGAATTTGTTGCTTTTTTCAGCACAAATCTCTCCCGAAAACGGATATTGTGCATGGAAGAAATTTCGCTCGACATATATAACCCCCTAGCTGAATGGCTGCGTTGTCAGCATCGCCTCCGATGTCACTCCGCAGACCCAATGGGCGTCCTGTGGCTTGTGACAACTGCAGATCCCGGAAAGTGGCTTGTGACCACCGACAACCTGTTTGTAAGCGATGCATTGACAGAGGGCAAGAAGCAGAGTGTGTCTATACCTCTTCAGTCCCTAGGAAGCGGCCGTTATCAAATCAGGCAACAACACGCGCTCCCGTGAACCAGCATGGAGCTCCGAGGACGGCCGGTCCGTCGCCGGGTCATCGGCTTGGGTCCGCCGAGGACGACCGAGCTCTTCGCCGTGCAGAGTTCCGGCGGCAGGCTCACATTGATATTCACGGTAGCAGCACAAAGGTGTCGTCATCACCCCTGGAAACTCATCATCGCGTCTATTCCATTGAGTCACCTGTTGATCCTAATGGTCACCGTCACCAATCAATCAACCATGACTTCGCTCCTTCGGTGACGACGACTCCAGGGGGTCATCTGCCGTCGGATAGGGCATCTACGCCTTTGGACCAGGCATCAGGGTACCTGGGCTTCACCAGCTATTCGTCAGTCTTTGAAGAGACCGAGAATAGTCTTTCTATGCTTCAGGGGTTTCACGCATGGTTGCCCCAGCCAACAAACACTAGGCTAAGACAGAACCCCGATCAGATTCCAAGGTACCTCTGCTCGCCGACAAAGGAAATGTGCCTAGTTGTGCTTAGGGGCATACCATCTCCAAATACTGGCCAATTCGAGATTATCAAGGACTCTCCATTCTTCCGAGATGGTTGGCTCAGGGTGACGGCACAACGTGTGCTCTCGGATATACACGAAAGGTTCGGTTCATATCTCGGAAATTGCCGCGTGGATTCACAACTAGAAGACATTGCAGTTTTCTTGAGCGATAACACCACCAAGCCATTCATAGAGGGTGAACCAGATCCTGAGAAATGGATCGGTCAATTTACGGGGCCCAACTTGAGGTGGGAGTCACTTGGACTCATCTTTGGCTACGGTGAACTATCCTTTTCGTACATCAGCAGATCTCAGGAAGGATTTGACAACGCTTCAGCAAAAGAGGAATGGCTAGAGATATCTCGCGTCTGCCTCGGTCTTTGCATGGATTTGAGCAGGAGATTTGCGTCGGCGAACAGCCTGTTAGCCCAGCTTGCACAGCGGCGAAGCACGCTGGAATCCATCCACGCGGGAGATGCTAGTAAGTGGACTCCCTTATATTGATATTGTGATTTATGACTCCAAACCTCCGATATACGGTGCAAGCAGGCAGCTGACAGAGCAGGCTATTCCACATGGAGGAGCGGAGCAGAGTCGGTGGCTTTGGCGACATTCCTTGGGATGCATGCCGAGTCGAATTCTCCATCCTACGAGCCGTCATTGGCCTCTGAGTCTCGACGGCGCCTTTTCGCGCAGATGTTTGTCGGGGAAAAGCACGCAGTCTTGTTCACGGGTCGGCCACCCAGACTCTCTCATCGTTATGCATTTACACCCCTTCCCCTGGACTTGCGGGACGAGGATCTGCTCAAGGGGGGAGAGGCTCTTAGGGAGGCTGTGAAATCACTGGATGAGAACGGATGGAATACGAGCGGGAAGATGTATTCTGCTACTTTCACTCGAGCGAGATACATCATAGCGCTTATACAAGACGAGTTGGTTGAGATTGGAATAGGCAAAGTCAGACAGAAAGTTGCCGGCGCTCTTCTTCGGTAAGCACATACACACTCCCTCGGTACTCGCACTTCTATCCCGTCCTCAACCCCGCTGACCTATGATCATGTTTGCAGGGATCTCAAGGACCGGCACGTTGAGGCCGTGAAGGAATTCCCTGCGTCTTTAGCCTACAATCCCGCTGATTTTGCCGACCCCGATTCCAACGTGAATATGATCTTTGCGCGAATTTTGCTGCAGCTGGAGCAGCTACAAAACCTTTTCCTCATCGAGAGGATGCTATCGAAGCACGGAGAGGTGGATGAAGGTGGAATATTGCTCATTGCCTTTCAGCTTGTCTCGTTGACGCTACTGTTTTGGACTCACAAGGACCGCTTTGCACCTTTTAGGAATGACTTTGAGTGGCTGGTGAGACAAACAAGTTCCCCCTTTTCCACAACTCTTATTTCCAAGCCTAGACATATTTTACTTACACGCAGTTGTGTGGCGCTTTTAGGTCATGGCCTTTGCAACTCCCAGCGGTGGGATCCTCTGCATGGAGCTCCTCAACCCCACGTTCAAGGGAAGTCATCCGAAGAACCCCTCGATAACACGATCCAACATCATCCAGCATCTCAGCCTCCTCATCGGCTTTCTCGAGTGGATTGACCCGTCTAGGCCGAACGGCGATTTGTGTGCGACGGCCAGCGCCGTGATGAGGCGTGTGCTGGATCATGTCCTTAACGCGGCGAACGAGAACATGAGTTGGCGGCCGGAAGCGATGGAGGACATGCAGCTTGACCTCAGTCTTGAGCTTTTCGATACGTTTGATTGGATGAAACATGATGTGATGACGAGCCAAGTGATGGAGAACTGAGAGTTTATTGTTGCTAACGTTGAGGTGTTGCTTGTGTATGAACATGTTGAGATGAACATACCTACGTCTATCTATACTACCCACGGTAAACATTACCTAACCAGATACAAACCTTCCGAAATAACATAAGGAATAGCTAAATGCACAGTAAATCAAACAATACCTTTCACCCCTTCACATACCACTGCTGAATAAAGTCAAAAGTCAAACCTCTCTCACAGAATCTTCTTCCCCAATCCATTGCCTTCCCCTTGGCCGCCGCAGCATGCTCCCCCCGGTGTGTTCGCGCAATAATAACGTTCTCACCCTTTGGCAGCACATCATGCGGCCACCTACCGTTCTGTCTGACGAATCTCATGTGGCTCCCCCCGCTAGGATCCTCTTTATATCCCAATGCCACCATCGCAAGCTTGAGTTGAGCGTAGGACACGGCTGCATTTGCGCTGCCGTGAACGTTGTAGACTGCTTCTAGAGTGGCCCAGTCGCGTTTTTTAATAACACCTTTGGGTTGGCCGTCGGGAGCATTGGGGATTGGCTGGAGAGAAACGTTGGATAGAGCCTCGACCAGAGGGTCTACCAGAGCAGGCGGGATCTGGAATTGTTCGAGAGCAGAATGAAGTGACGTCGCCCATCGCGGATTGAACCTGCACATCTCCGCCATAGTATCCCTGTTCGCCCGTAACGCTTCGTTGAAGGCATCTCTTTGCTGTTGGCGCTCCCTCTCACGAGCCGCGACGTTGCGATAGTCCAGCGGCTGACTCACGAGCTGAACTTTTGCTCCCTTGCCTGAAATCTTTTCATCCAGGTTGATGGGCGTTTCTTTTACGCTGAAAACGTAGTCGGATCCAGATACGCCCATTGCCTTTTCGAGTCTGGAGATTGCTTCTTGGTTGGCCTTGAAGTCCTCCCCTTCGTCGTTCAGGGGGTATATGAACTTACAGAGCAGCGAGGCCCCAAACCTCTTGAGATCGCCTTTGGCATGCCCTATCGAGATTGATTCGTCCTTGAAGCCCTGAAGTTCATCGAAGAAGAGAAAAAGTCTTTTCAAGCGCTTCACAGGCATTTTCTTTTCAAAGTCAAAATCGTCAAAATCGAAAAAGTTGATGGAAATATCTTTGCAGCCCAAGTCATAATACTCTCGGCGGACGCTCTCCCTCACGGCTGCGCCGCCGACTTTGTCCATGGCGGGCCACAAACACTCCAGGTGGTCAGCAAGCGAGGACAGCAGATTGAGATTGTCGATTGTGTCGTCCATTAAGTCTGTGAAGATGTGTTTTGTGCTGTCCGGATCGTGGGCCCGGGACATTGCTTGGAGATAGCCTGCCGCCTCTGTGATTCCGCAGTTTGTGCAGTTCAAAGCATCGGATATGAAGTTGTCCATGCTGTTGAAGAAGAACATTCGAAGAATCTCATCTGCTGAGTATTCGTCAACGCGGAGCCATTGATTCCTGAATTTCGGCCAACAGTGCAGACTCCGCCCTCTATAGTGCCTCTTTTCTATGGTATTTTGGCGGCTTTGAGTTTCCTCCTGGGGTGGATCGACAGTAGCTACTTCAAACCCTGTATGATCGCCAGCATGAATAGCTTTCTTGCGAAACTCGTTGATGAAAAAGACGGCATCATACCGCAGTAAAACGACCAGAGACAGGTATTGTTCTGCCAGTACGGCGTGATCCCGTTTCGCCTTGTCAGAGAGAAAAATTGGAGGCCGCTGGAGCATTTTGGTTCCGTCTGTATCAGACTCGTCTTCTTTGCCGTAGTCTTCAAACGATTTTCTCATCGTGACTTGGAATTCCCGAATGCGGATGTAGATGGAGTGCCACATGTGGAATTCGAAGACTGATCGCCTCAGCACACCCCTTATGAGATCAAAATAGAGAATATGCCGGTAATCCTCCTCCACGTATTTCTCCACGTATATGGAAGCAGGGCTACGTTCATTGGCCTTTGTCTCGTCCCCCTGTATCTCGATATTTGCCCAATGGTGCTCTTTGAGTGTATGAATACAACCAAAGAAATACTCTGGGTCGCTGGAGAGCGCCTGGATATGTTTGTCAGCGACTTCCATCTTAAATTCGAGATCTTGCAAGTATCTTGGGGAAATTTGTATCGGCGGAGGGAGGAAAGCCTGCTGCTTAGTAAAATCGAACCAATTGGCCAAAGCCCTCTGTTTGATGACTTCGATTGAGGCTCTTGAACTGCGAAATTTGCGTTCTTGTTCTCCTGGTGTTTTGGGCGTCGTGATGGGGAGCTTTGCCTCGCAGCAGATAAATCCAAGGAGGTGCCTAAGGTAGTGATAATTAGCTCGCTGACTTTGGAGCATGATCCAAGCTTCGGATGCTCCAAACAACTGGCCTTGGTGCCAAAGACGATCATATTCTTCCTTGCTCTCACCCGAAATTTCAGCATTCGGACGACTAGCCCACCCTTTCCACAGTTTTGGACGATACCCCTTTTCAGAACCAGATCCGGAGACGTCAAAGCTGACCATGCGGTTTGGTAGCAAGGGGCCTGTCAGATGATTAGTTCGTCTGCCAATGAAAGTCATATTATTGTCCATTTTTGCAAACACAGACGGATGTAGCCGGCCTCGATAGTGGATGAAGGAAAGTAGACAATCAGGATCTTGCAACTCGCACGAGGCTATGTGAGGGGCCAAGAACAAGATCCGTTGTTTCTTATAAAACTCGCGTGACTCCTCATCATTGTATTGAACGCCCAGGCACTCACATTCGCACCGCTCAGGCTCCTCTTCATCTGGTTGGTCGTTGAAAAAGTTGTAACGATGGGAATAATGGGCAACATAGTGATCTCGGCCATCTTCCGGACTATGTATATACCCCATCAAGAAGTATTCGCACATGAAGGAAAAAGGGAGCCTTCGAGTCTTCTCATACTCAGGATAGTTAGGAACGTCAATCTCAAAATCGGATTCGATAGAGTCAGACTTCATAAACATCTTGATGTCGTCGGCACAGTCGTTGAATGTCTTGACAGTGCGTTTCCAACTTTGTTGTATGCCAGCATACAATATGTTGGTATCTCGAGTCTCTTGTTTCTCTATACCTAGAGAGAAGCGGAGGATCCAGTCGCGGATGGCATCCTCATGATTTCTGACTAAAGACTGGATTTCTTTCCAATTCTTGTATATGTCAGCAGTCATTGCATTCATGGACTTTTCGTAGTCTTGGAGACGTGGAACTGGGCCGCCTGGGGGCCATCGCGTGCATATACCCCAACCCCAGAGGACCATGACATCTTTTGTGAACTCTCGAGGTCCATCGGGCTCCTCTTCCATTTCGCGGGCAAGCTCCTCCTCTATTGTCCTCATTTCATGCTTCGTACGCATAGAGGCTGGGAAGAAGACTGGATCGGCAAGCCGGCGGTTTTTACCCAAGTAGATATCGTGGGCCTCAGACCGATAATTTGGGGGAGGTTCTTCTGGAGGAGGTTCAGCGGCCATGATGAAGTTGCTCAGACAAGTTGTATAGTGGTGAGAAGTGGTATTTGGCGACAAGCTGGGATTTGGTTTATGGGTAGCATTATGATAATAGAGCGGTAAGGAGACAGATATATATACTCATAGACTAACAAGGAAGTAGTAATGCTGGGCTGGTGAACGAAACGCAGCATCATTTGCGGTTAATGCCCGTCTCGGAGTTGTTCGTGTACACACCGAGGTAAGTGGTCATTAATCAGCACCGAACAGTTTTGGAGGCCAAAGTGAATCAAGCAATGTAGTCGTGAGATTAAGCTGTTAGATATTTTTATATCACTTTTGCATTCACTTTCTCTTCTGGCTGAGAGTGTTCATTCTGACATGTTAGTGAGACGAAAGGCAGTCCCAGAGTGGAGATGATGACTCGTCGGGAAGATGTACATTTCTGAGGAGAATTTGAAAAGAGCTATTGGATGAAAATAAAATCATTATTTCATATTCAACTGAGATTCAAAAAAGAAGTAATTCTCGAACAGTGCGAGAAGAATCCAAGTAGAAGAGCAAGTGCTCAATCTCAATCTTGCGTCGATGAGAAGTGCACGTGATTAGTCATCATCTCTCACTCACCCTTGGTTCAATCTTGGACCAGTGAATGAAGTGAGCTGCCCTTTGCTCACCTCACATTGAACCGCCTTTTCTCATATGAATGGCCAAGCAACGCGTTGAATAATGACGAACCGCCTCTAAGAATAGCTTCTACCTCATATTGAACCATTTTGCCTACATAAACGCGCGCTTCCAGACATGGCGCGCCAAAAGGCTCAAACTGCTGGGCCTGTTTCGGCTCAACAACAAACTGCATCTGAGCGAGCCCAGGACGGCGATTCTGTTCAACTTCAAGTCCCGCAGTTCTTCAACACGACTTTTTCAACTCACCGCGTGTCTCCGCTCTATATTGGCACTCAGAAGCTGGACCAAACTCGCCTTGACCGCCTTGCTCACCGGCTCCGTGACACGCTCGTTGGCGATGTGGTTCGCGGCGTTCAGATAGGGCTCGAGGCCACGGACACGCCAATGGGCCAGGTTGGACCGCTCAAGGCCGTGACTTTTCGTTGGTTTCAGGCGACGGATATTCTGGGTGACAAAAGTTCCGAGAGCTGGGGCGAGCTGTCAGATGAGCAGGCCAGGGGACTCTGGATCGAGCTGCGGCATGAGAATGCTGCCTATGTCGCACTGTTGCTGCCTGGATTCTCACAAAAACAAAAGGCTATCACCACTCCGGCTGCCTCAATGTGGAGCATGGACATAGATCAGCCTGAGATTGGCGAGGCTGACAGCAGCCAGTTCCTTCGCTTGCCTCTGTTGCTCCTTCGGATGCCCCAGCCTCTCAAGGCAGTCATCGGAGAATGGCTGTCAACAACGTTCGACTGCCGTGTCACTAAACTGAACTTGGGCACTCGAACTTTGGTTGGTGTACTAGAGGGCTGGATTCAAGAAACTGGACTACCTCGAGCAGAGTCCGATCTTGTGTTGACTCTAGCGTTCAATGTGCCAGTAACAGACAAAGGCAGAGAAGCCATACCTCCCCTAAGCGGGGATCTAGGCAACGACGACGAAGATGGAGATCAGGAGGCATCTGCTCCTGGACTACGGAGTATGGAAATATGCATCTCGGCATCGGATCTGCGTCGCTTCCTACGAGCTGGGAAGACGTTGCTGAAATCTAAGCGGACAAGTTCTAAAACATCTTCAAATACGCCATCATGGGAACATGACGACCGAGAACGGCGCAGGCTCGCCGGTCCGCACATGGACGACGGGTGGGGGTGGCTAAAAAATAAAGAAGGGCAGTCGTACCCGTTGATGGAAGCTTTGGCGAATCATTTAGACCATCACATGGCGCTGAATCTGTTCCATCCAGGGGTTCGCATCACTCAGGTCTCATGCGGAGGCTTTGTCCTCTCGCAGTCTCGGATCAAAATTGTAAAATCTGGTGATGTAACTGATGACCTCTCCAGAGCAGCCTGGATGTTTGTTACGTTGCTGGGAGAAAGGGTTCGGAGCGATGGGATTTCTTTGGTGACTTGATCATCGCGGCTGAGAAATGCAGGCTACTATGTCTGCATCACCCATATTTACCATCGAGTCGCATGAGAGCTTTGAAGCTCAATATTCATTACTCGGAGCATATGCAGATTGTTGTTGGTCATCTGAAGAGCTACGTGGCTAAACTGCATTTGTAGTCCAGGCAACGATGCCTGTAATCTGCCATAAGCGTGCCTAGAGCTAAGGAAGCTCAAGCATTGTTGAGACCGTGTCGAGCGGATCTGCATACAAACACCGTCTGAGTGGGTCGCTTCAGTCGGAATCTGGTCCATCTCTTGCGACATGACCGGAAATGATAGAGCAGCACAATACTGCCGTTTGAGAGATAGGAATTCGGTCGTTGTGCAGTCGAACTCGCGATACTCTTCTAAAGCTCGCAATGGTGTTGCTGGAAAAATGGCAACTTGGATGCCGGCTTGGCAAGGCAAATAGGAGAAATAGGTTTAGTGCTGAATCCTGGCTGGGGGAAACTTGGAAGCGTTGAACAAACAAACTCCATGCCTAGCTAGTCATCAATAGGGGAAGCAAGACGATAATACTGACATGTATAAATCAAGTTTTGGTACATAAGCAACACTTGTTATCTATTCTCGTTCGGAGTTGGTCCGTAACATGCCTGTAACCGTTCATCTATATGTTAGGCCGAATTCCGTGACCAAGCATGGGAGGCATCGAAAATTCTCTAGAATGGAACCGTCAGATGCAGCGACGGTTCATGGTGTGTTACATTTGACGCTAAACCGCCGCTCCTAATTAATGACTTGTCAGATAGATTTAGGGCAGGCAGTAGTGCTAATTGCTAGCATTAGTCCAGTAGTTTTTCCGAATCTGAGGGAAGAGACATGAATAGAAGAAGAGAGAAGAAAAGGGGAGTGGCAACATGAGGCTCTTCTGAGCTTCAACGTCTTCTTGTTCCCCTGGGCTGTGGTGGCATATACGAGAATAAGGGACCGGCTAAACGCCAAAGCACCCAGCAGGAGGATGGGCTTATTAGCCGTGGTGGTGATACATAGTGTGGCCATACATCAAGATGAATGGTCAACTGCAGCTACCGCCATCCAATGCCGTAGTACCCATGATGCCAATCTCACGATGCACTTGTGGTGTTTTGATTTTTGCAAAATTTCCTGCATGAAATTGCCAAGAAATCGAGACCAAGCCAAGACGCCAAGGCGGGAGGCCAAGCCTCTACTGCTGAATCCGCGGATCCCGTTGGCTCCAGCCTCGCTGCCAAGACCCCAGATTCAGAGCTCAGGAACGGCCCAGCGATCACACCTGCTCGATCCAGGGTTCAGGACTTTTGCAGCTTCCTCTCCTCAGGCATCGATCCCCTTTGCTTCTTCTTTTCACTCTCTCTCTTATTTGGAATACACATGTGAACAACTAGAACCTGCGGCGGAATCGTTGCCACCCCCGACAGCCGCAGATCCGTGTTATCTCCATCATCTGGCTTTCCCAGTGCCGTCCACGGAGTGCAACTGAGGGCCGCATGGAGGCAGACTTCAACGGAAATGCGGCATCACAGCATCGTCTGATAGGCTCATCGCGTCGGCCTACCCTCCCCCAAAACCGCCAGGGCTGTGAGAAATCGCACAGTACTAAAGCACTCGTATGGCAAAGCCGCAAGTCCAACCGACTCGAATTGCCTGGTACGGTACGCAGCACGGAGTACGGAGTACAGGCTGTCTAATCTCCACTGCTTCGTATTAGGTATTACTGCACTATCATCTACTCGGTGCATCGGTACCACATCGGCGTGTTTCTGTTGAGTTCTTTTCTCCTCTCTCCTTCTCGTCGCAGTCGCAGACAAATTGCAAGTCGAGATGAGGAGTTACACAAGCATCTCGCATCCTTGCACGGAGCAGATCGAGATACGCTCGAGCCGTGGGTTGAACAAGATGGAGCACAGGGAGTGAACGCCCCAAGAAAGGAGAGCGACAGAAATGGCAACAAACGCCAGGGTCTTGGTCGTGACACACACTCTTGGGCCAGAGTGGCTGCATTCTTTGGGCTAGGTGGCATGGATTACAGTTGGCGCCAGGCCAACTCCGCATGTCCAGTAGCTGCCTCACCTCACCTCTCGCCGGATGACGGAACCGAAGGCCGTAATCGCCTTGGAAAACCGTTAACCGACTGAATCATGACCGCCAACTAACGAGCCACTAACAACCAGAGCCAGTGTTTAATAATACTAGTCACGAGCCTCGAAGCAGATCCATCATGGAGGAAAATCCTCAGTGCGGAGTGCAATTAGCATCTCATTTCTCGACAGCGTCGGATTTGATGATCCAAGCTCCGACGCAGAGACGCGCCACGAAGCCGATGCCGCCATGGTCGTCACCACGCTTCGCGCCTATTTGCTGCCTTGGCTGACATTGTACCCTCCTGAGGCATCTTGAGAATACAAGCACGGGAACAGTAATAACGATAGGGACAAGACCCGGAATTCCAAGTTCTAGCAGCCCTAAACTCATGTTATGCACCAATACCATTGTGTCGACCCGACCCACCCCGGCATTGCTGCAGCCGGCTACACGGCTCGGCCCAACACTAGGACCCTTGCTCAGAAAGCTTCCTGAGGAAGAAATAGTAATTTCACGGTGCTAGTTGGTGGACTGTCAAGTACAAGATGATCTGCTGTCAACGACTAGACTAAAAGCCAAGCGAGCCCCGATTAGCCTGCCATCCATTCTCACCCTTCCTCTCCGTAGCTCAGAAATGATGCTGCTATTCCGATATAAATGAACTAGGTCCGCTGCCATACGGACTAGTTGGACGTTTGGACCAAAGTGTCGCAGGACTCGCGTTATACTTGATCATCGCCACCTCTCCTTTTGCCCGCCATCAACGACAAGCCGAGACCAAGGAGCTTGACAAAGTGCACCCCATACTAATATCAAGTCGCAAGCGAAGCCAGGAATAGTTCACTTACATCGCCATGAAAGTTCTTGTTTTTGGAGCGACTGGCAATGCCGGCAAGGAAATCGTCAACCATTGCTTTGCCGATGAGCGCATCACCAAGGTTGTCATCTTCACGAGGAAAGCGGTCCCGATAGATATCGAAAGCCACCCCAAAGCCGAGGTCGTCATGCACCAAGATTTTTCACAATATCCTGAGGATATGATGCGCAGACTGGAGGGTGCCGAAGTGTGCTTATGGTGAGGAATTTCCGAACGTGGAGAATGACACCTATAGCTATCAACATCGCAAATAAACGCTTCAGCTTGATCTTGTGTGCTAGGGCGTCTACTTCATTACTTGATCACCTCCTTTTACTAATACCGAAACCTTAGGGCCATTGGAGGGAGAATCAACCAGTTCAACAACGACAAAGAATTGTGCCGCAAAGTGAGCGTAGAGTTCACACTAGCGGCGGCAAATGCGATGCTGAAATACCTGGCCGACAAAGTTCCCACGGGCAAGAAATTCCGATTTGTCTTTTGCAGCGGCAAATACTCGGAATGGAACCAGAAGAGGCCCCTTTTGTTCATGGCAGACTCTCGTCGCATCAAAGGAGAGGTTGAGAAAGGCTTGTGCGACCTTGCTGATGCAAACGCCGACAAGTTCGAGACATGGATCCTGCGACCTTCCGGCTTCATCGAACCCAATGCACCACTCTCCAAAAGGCTTGTCGGCAACCTCTACGGCGCCATCACAACCACTCAAGTTGGCAAAACCATGGTCAAGGTGGCTTGCGAAGGTTGGAAGGACAGGATTATTGAGAACGACGCGCTTCTCAAGATGTAATTTGGCGTTGTGCCTCCTTGTTTTCCTTTTTTCTTTTTTTTAGAGAGAGATTTCCTTTCAGTTGGACAGAAACAGCATATGCTTTCAGATACCCATTTGTCATGAGAGAGGGATTTTGAGTACCGGATTATCAACAAAGATCTTCTTTGGAGTGATGAAATTGTGCCGGGGGCGCTCAATGGACATACGGACTGGAGTTATTCGAATCGGGAATTGGGTCAGCGTCGGGACATATTGTGTAACTACTGTCCAATTTGAGGTGGCCTGGATGTTCAATCCGGAAGATAACACATCTGGCCTTTCGCCGATCCAATCGCTGGATCATTATATAATACATTATCTTCGTATAATCGCTAAGACGTGTTATTCCAGGTGCTGGTGATATGTGATATTTTGGCACAGCTAGCCATGGACTTCGTGTCGCCCTCCATCGCGAACAGTCAGAAAGTTCTAGTGTCCTGTTATATAATTTTGTGATTATACATGGGCTCTTCATAGATCGATGTGTAATGATTGGCTCGAGTGTGTGGTAGATTTACGGACTGTACAAAATTTGAACCGTTCAAGAAGAAGTCTTTGTTAGAATTGTAAGATAGCCATTGGCAGTGACTTAGGGATTACAACGGCATGTCTTCAACCTGTATAATGATCGAATAATGGCCTGCTATATTACGAACTGCAATATTGATGTCTATTTTGGATCCTTTTAAAACATCCCAACTGCTTACTAGCTGTTTTGAGCAAAGAGAGGGCTCAACCATATGCAGCTATCGCGCCGCAATCAGGTATTTGCTCGCTGTTACAGCACTGATCATTCCCGAATCAACGACGGCTTCTTTGGTAGGTGAGATCAATGAGATCAGTGAGACCATGGATCTTTACTCTATCATTGCAAACAGCTTGCATTATTATCCGCGGCGTCCATTTCTATGGCTTTATAATGTTGGGAGTGAACACCACTGTCTGCTCGGTTCAAGTGGTTGCTTGTTTGACTTTGTTCACTCTTCATCCCCTGGCAATATTGCATGGATGTCAGCAAAAGTAGTCTTGTCTTCTTTCTCTCTTTCCATGTGTGTCATCACGTCGTCAACCAGACCACAGATAGGTAGAATTGGCAAACAGAGTATCGAGATGAAGTACCAGGGGTTGATGTATTCGTGTGCGACAATTTGTAATTCAAAACACAGAAAATTTGCAATGGAAGTAAAAAGGTATAGTTCTGGGGCGTAACCAGAGTCTTGGGCATTTCAACTCAAAGTCGTCCGTCAGTCTTCGCATGACGCCTCACATTGCAATCGCACTCATATTACCAGTGCTCCCATCCAAGCATCCTGGCCATGTTGCATATATTCGTGCCAAATGGAGAATAAGTCTACAAGCCTGTAGCCTACTTTACACGCTACACTACCTTTTGTATCAAGATGGAATGATGAGACTTGGATGCAAGATATCCAGCTAAGATCTCAGTTAGAACTAGCAACCTCTGAGCATATCAACAATTTCTCTTTGTTACTCCATCCCCTTTCGCGCAAAGTATCTCTCTTTTCGCTTCTCTAGTCTACATACTCACTTTAACACACGTTATATTTATAGCCAGGTAGAATGACCATGATCATACGAAATGAGAATCGTGCGTGTCATTTGAAGGCGGCATTTTACAGGATAACTCGTATATGCTTGGGCCACTCTAGAGAAAACCGGCACACGATGATTGTAATCGGATTGGAATATGCTCTATCTACACCACATCGAATAGTGTTAACATAATTGGTTGGCTTGAATGTGGTGTTGCTACAGGCATCAAGACATGAGAGGGTTGCATTCTCTCTCGGCCTTCGCCTATAAGTTGTATACTCTAAATTATGTCGCAGACTGTAGAGCGAAACAAGGCAATGCTGCTTTCTAAATAGTCGAATTTTCTTGATCCTTCTGGGAACTGACAACTAATGTAGCAGCATAATGCAGGATGCGCGGCCCGATCACCGCATTTCAAGCACCTCATGCAGGAATAGGCTACGTGGAAGTGCCGTCAGAAATATAGAATCCTTCGTATAAATTGTCGGTTGGAGAAAAGCCGAGGATTTCGGCTCCAAAACTCCACACACGTTTCGTTTTCATGTGTCTGCCCAGCCAATTGAAGAGAAGGACAGTATCTCATTACTTGCCTGCACTCAAAATTGCAGCACCATGTGTATGAGTCGGTGTAGGCCTACTCAGCAAAAGGAGTGTCAGAAATTGGGATTGAAGCCATTTCCTGGAGAGGGCCAGCTGTAATAAGTTTCCAGATGCATCAGCAGTTTATAATCTGGATGGGGGTCATCAGCTTACAGCTCAATTATTGGAGTGCTCGAAAATCCAAGTATTCATGAGATTCTCCCCTGAGCCTGACATACAAAGAGATATTCACGCATATAAATAGTAACCATTTTGTTTAATAATCTTGTCCACGTCTTTAGCATGTAATTTTCCATCTTTTTGTGCTCCGTCTCACCATTTACAGTACGAAGAGGATATCGTCGTCTATTCTTACTTAAACATGAATCTTAATTATGGCCTCCCCACCTCAAATCCTTTATTTGGCAGTAGGGTAACATTCCTTGTAAATTCAGCGCTTACATCTACTGGGATCATAATGTATGCGCCGTATCGTGACGACGGAATATCCGCTGGACAAGCTGATTCGCGAATCATCCTCGGTTATGTATTCTTATTGCTTTACCTTGGTAACAAGGTTACATTTACTCATAGTTCGGGTGTCAGATTACCGTTGAACCATAATCCTAACCCTACATACTATAGATCCTTGGTCAGACGATTCCCCGTGGCTACCAATCTGCTTGGCTGGTTCATTCACAGATGCGAAGCCAAGTTCTCGCTTGTGTGCATTGTATGATGCAAGTGTGCATGATCGATAGTATACCAAAAATCTCGTCCGGCACTTAGCTTAGGGTATAACTTGTGATGTGATATGGCGTTTAGGTATCGAGGATGGGTAGTAATATTATATAACTATTGAACGAACACTGGGCAGCGTCGACCATTTGCATCTGTATCTATGCCTGATCGTATTAATGACGGATGACTTACATCCGGACAGGAGCATGGGGGATGGAGTTTATACTACGTTCCATTCTTCGACGAATGAATCAAGTACCGCAAGGAACATACTATGAACTTTGAGCAGTTCCCCCAAGAAGCACGAAATGCCGGATCGACCAGCATCGTATAGCATACGGCGCATGCATTGTCGAAGGATCCGAGAACGAGTGTCTGTGAAATAACAGTCATGACGCTTAGAAAGCCGTTTTCTGACCACAAATTGGAAGTCTGCTTTACTCTAATCATGCACGGGGGCCATTATTCCTGGTTCACCCCCTGGATGCTGCGCGCGTCTAGGATTGCGCGCCTAAGTTCTTCATTTGGATAAAGCCTTGTATAAGCCAGCGCCCTCAGCCTAAGACAAAATATCGCAAAGAAGAACAAATCCGGAAGCTCAATTGTTTCCCAGCTGCCCACAACGGATCACTCGTAGTGAGATTATGGGGCCAGCCCGCATCGCCCTACTGGCTCCTATCGGGCAATTAGAGCTTGTTCATAGCCAACCGACAGAAGCCAAGCCGGTTGGTCGGCTGGCAAGTCAACTCGTCTGTGGTTTTAGTGGCAAATCATTGAGATATTTCCGCATCCGCCGGTATACGGTAAGGATGGTGAACAAGGAAGTGATTCATCCAGGGGGAAGCTGGCCCAGAGTCCCTTCAGCCTTCCTCTACTCTCCAGCATCACAGCGGTCGGCTCCGATGAATTGCGACTGATGCGATGTGATGCGTGCAGTGTAAACTGTTAATGGTTGGCTGGCGATCTGGGTGAACCGTATGATCGTCGGTTGCGTATGTCGTATCTGCCGCCCATAGCCCATCATCATCTCATCTCACATCAAGAAACCCAGATATCCATCTGTTTGTGGGTTCGCCGCCAAAACTTGCTGCAACGAGATGCGCGTAGGATCCCTGTTATGCTATCTGTTATGCGCTTCCTTAACCTTATGTAAACCCTGTCAAGTTGCTTGGTCTGAGTTAGGATGAACGCTAGTTATGCGTGTGAGACCGCCATGGCCGAGTAAAGACCCATATGAACATAATCTCCGTTATTAGACGGTTTAGACGGCGTTTCAGTTCTTTGCTGGCAAAGCACTTGCCTATCGCCGTGAAGTAAGAGACATATCGTGGGCTCTTGATCTTGAAGCTAGAAAGTATGAATCTTTCCTCATATCGTACTTCGGAAGCAAAAGATAACAAATGGAATCATTGCTCGAGATTTGAGAATACGAGCATCGTTAATTGTATCAGCAGTCCCTCAGCCCACATAGCGCGCCCACTCGGTGATAATTCCTGTAAACCCAGCGACTCAAAGAGGCAACTCATAAACAACGTGGAAACCATACGCGGGGGTTGCATCACACTGTCGTATCAATGACAGGAGCTGTGATTTTATTGTTGTCCCTATTCCCAAATGATGATTATTTACCTCCAAATTGGGATATTTTGTTTCTGGCAATCTTGATAGAAGAACGAGCCAAGAAGAAAATGTGATATTATTCCTTAGCATCTGTGCTTTGGCTATACAAAATCTTCAAAACCAAGTACAGCGACCAACTAAGCAGTATCTCAATGCCATCAAAAAGAGGTAGTTCATACAGAAAGGAGTTGAGTTGATGCTGCAAACGACTCTATTGCTTGATATTCCACATTCGCCGAAAGCCGCATATTGGAGGCATCCACGTACAGTTGCATACAATATCAAGGGCTTACGTCGGCAAATGTACATGTATTCCCGAACCACCGCCAGCCTCGTGTCATCCTTCGAAGCCAATCATCAAGACTAAGATTGCCATGCTCAAACAGGAGGAATCGTATGCAGCTGGTAATCGCATCTCCCCGGCCAGCACAGACCATACCATCTTCATTCGGCCACACTCACAGGGGTGGTGTGAGAAACTCCATACGGCTAGCATCGCTAACCGATCCTTTGGACCTCATTCCCGTTTGAGAGGGTTGAATCAAGGCTCACTCCAGGGATGAAGCCGATGAGCCGATGCTGAGGATCATCCTTCGGCAAAGGACCTACCGAGCTTATATGCTCTTTTACCGTCTATGACGCCGACCCTGGTCCACTGAAATACAAACTTATATATAAGCTAGTATCACTTCCCTTCAAATAAAGACACTATCCGCAAGATCCTCCACTGCTAAAGCATCCTTTCAACCAAAGGAGTCAACTCAAGTTGATCACCATGGCTTCCTTCAAGACTGCTGTCCTCGCTTCCCTTGCCGGTGCCGCTGCTGCCCGCTCGGTGCCCGCCAACGTCCAGAGCCTCTACAACTCCATCGTTTCCCAGGGCTCTTGCAGAAGCCCTCTCGCCACCGGCTTTTACAGCTCGGATGGTGATGGTGGTAGTAAGTGTCACTTCAACTCAATATCAACATCTAAAGAGTATGACTAACACATTTCCCTTCACATAGCCACTAGCTACTGTGGTGACCATCTTGCCGATTATGGTATCGTCTACCTTCAGGGCACCAACGGCAGACTTGCCAACATGGACATCGACTGTGATGGTATCCAGGGCGGCCCTGCTGATGATGGCCGCTGCGGCGACTCTGGTGATACCCAAGATGTCACCGCCTTCTCTGATACCGTCCGAGGCTATGGCACCGGCCAGAGGGATCTTGACGCCAATGCCCACCCCTATGTCGTTTTTGGTAACGAGGGTAGCGGAAACTGGGACACTTGGGATCCTCAATCCGTTGGCGTTGAGCCCCTCTCCGTCATGGCTGTTGTCTGCAACAACCAGCTGGTAGGAACTTGCCCCTACTCCCCCCTTGATGAGCTGCCCTGATTGATATACCTTTCTTAGATCTACGGTGTTTGGGGTGATACCAACGGTGACGACGGCGACTTCCCTGTCGTTGGCGAGGCCTCCATCTCTCTTGCTACCGCCTGTTTTGGCGAAAGCATAAACGGTAACAACGGCCACGACCAGACTGATGTTCTCTACATCGCCTTCACCGGCTCCAGCGCCGTCCCCGGTGCCAGAGGTGCTTCGTGGAACGCCCAGGACTACAACGACTTCGAGAACAGCATCAGCGCCCTCGGTGACAGCCTCGTTGCTCGTATCGGCACCACTGGTGGTGGCGACCCTGGCAACGGCGGCGGCGGTGATCCAGGCAACGGTGGTTCCGGTGGTGATTGTTCATGGGAGGGTCACTGCGCTGGCGCATCTTGCGGAAGTGATGATGACTGCTCTGATGACTTGACTTGCAGCAACGGATTCTGCGGCGGCAGCCCTCCTAGTGGCGGCAACGGTGGTGGTAATGGCGGCGGCAGTTCCGGTGATTGTTCATGGGAGGGCCACTGTGCTGGTGCCTCTTGCGGTAGCGACGACGACTGCTCTGACGATCTTACTTGCTCCAATGGCTTCTGCGGTGGTAGCTCTGGTGGTAACAGCGGCGGCGGCGGCAGTAACAACTGCTCTTGGGCCGGTCACTGCGCTGGCGCGTCTTGTGGCAGTGATGATGATTGCTCTGACGACCTCTTCTGCTCCAACGGCCGATGCACAAATTAAGAGGGCTAACAAAAGAAATTGTGGCGAGTGGGGAGCCAAGGTGGAATTCTCACATTCTTGTATATAATTTCAGCGTAGCAAGGGGGAGGTGGACGAGTCCAGGTATATAGGAGAAGTCAAGTATATAGGCGAGGTCAATAAATGGTGTATTGATCGGGAAACCAAGCTTTGATCAAGCGAAACCTAATGTATCTTCCTGTTTTAAAATGCGTGAAACCAGCTCCGAGTTGCTTATGATCCGACAATCTTGATACGCCCTTCGAGCACGGGTGCTATCACTCTCGTCCAGTCCACGGCACACTCGGCCTCTTTCAGGGAGTCGCAAACACAACCCTTAACACCTGCTTTATGAGCCCAGCGGCCCCAAAACTTTCTCATCAACAATATCTCAAGGTCAAGCTGGCTATCTGAATCGCTTCCCGAGTGGTCGCTCTCTGTACCGGCTTCAAAATGGGCGTCATCATCTTCATCATGAGGCTTCTTGCTGTAGCCCAGCCTTGATCGCAGGAACTTGCGCCAGGGATCCTTATCCCCGTTTTCTTTATGCTCGTGGAGGCCAAGCCGGCCCACCTGACTTTCACCCTTGAACACCTCGGATGGTAACTGAGTGTGACCACAATCCTTTACGATATGGTTCCAGTTGTCAGACAGTTTCTTCCACTGGCCGACTGTTCGGAGGGCCATAAAGTACTGGCGGAGCATAGCAGAAAGGAGGATTCCGCTCTCTTCATCGACAATCTCTTCTACCTCTCCTCCCTCTGACTTGACGAGCAGACTGGTGAAGCCGTCTAAGATTCCCATTAGTTAACAAGCATAGAGACACGTAAAGATTGTATCACACTTACCCTTTCCACGACCCATATAGCCCCTAGTCGCGAGAATATACAATTTCTCCGGCTCGTAAGTCTTACCGTTAATCTTGACTGACAAGATCCTCTGGCCAGACGGCTTTGATGGATCAAACTCATATTCAATGCCTGAAACCTGAGGGAATCTCCCTTCCAAAGCAGGATACAATGAAACGCCGTTTTCTAGCGCATCCCAGATCGCCTGCCCCTTGGCCTTTAGTAAAACAACAGGATCTTCAAAGGGAAAGCAAGAAGTGATGTCCTTGATGCGAATTGCTCCAGGAGGATAAATCTGATCACCACGAATCGTACCACCAGCCATAATGGCACAATCAGCATTATGATAGGAACGCATAATGTCACACACAAAGTTGCCCATGTTGGACTCCTTCAAGCGGGCGGTGATAAATCGAGCATCGAGGGGCATGGCTGTCCACCCAACTGGCCTTGCGAGTGACTTTTGTAGCTTGGACGTCAAGTTGTCCACTAGTTTGGCTGTGGGCTCATCCTCGGGTACCTCGGACGTAATGTCTCTCCTCCAAATGTCAAAATCCCATCGCTTGGAATCGTCTTGCTTTCGTCGCGCCTCGATGTAGCTGAGCTGCTTAAAGTCCGTTCCAGAACGGAGGACATGAGTTCCATTTCTGAAGCTGTGAGCATAGTAGTGGTCATGTCCACCGAGGATAATGTCGATGATACCATCTGTCTGATCGGCCAACTTGTTGTCGTTGGGCTCTCGCATATGGCTCAGGCAGATGACAATCTCAGCGCCTTCCTCTCGTAGCTTTGGTACGAGTTCCTTGGCAACGGCAGTGGCGGATTTGTAGATGAGATTTGGCGGAAGACTGTTGATGGTTGCGAGCCATTCCCTCTCACCCAGACCAATAAGGCCCACCTTGATGCCGTTGGAGGTTGTGAGCATATGAGTCCGCTTGGCGTTACCCAGCGGGACATCTTCTCCTAGGGCGGGATCTAAAACGTTGGCTAGGAGCCATGGGAATTCACACTTTTCAGCCAGGTGCTCAAACTGCTTGACTCCGAAATCCAGATCATGGTTCTAAATCAATGCAGAGGATTCGGTCAGTGGTTGTGGCTTGTGTCGAAATGAACAACATGACTTACTCCGACGCAACTGGCGTCTGTGCCAACAGCATTCAGGACGGAAACCATATGAGCTCCTATCAGCAGTAAGCATTGATTACTTTCATTAGCATTGATATCTTGAAATTGAGAAATATACCCTTGGTAACACTACTCTCCAAGCTGGGGTTGAAGGCATCACCCGAGAACAGGGTAAGCAGCCCAGGCTGGCCTTGATACTGCTCCCCATCCTTATACTCCTTGCAGAGCGTTATGAATCTCGCCAAACCTCCCACTGGCTCTGCACTGGCCTGGTCAACATGATAGACATCGTTGTAATGCAGAATACGCAAGTCTGGCGCTTCGGAACTGCCGCTGCTCCCAACTCGGCCTGATGAAAAGGTCACGCGAGGTTCCGCCGTAGGGGCAGTTTCTTCCCCCATGTTGAGATAGAGAGGGCCCTGTGCCAAAACAATGGATATAGCGGTTATAGTAGTTGGCTTTGAGATGATTGACCACGTTTCATAAGGCCAATTGGGCTGCTATTGTCGTGTCACCGCTTCGTCAGCTCGTGACCTGCAAGTCGAGCCCAGACGTTCCGAGGCTCACGTGATACCTGTTGCATGTTGAATACGAGTACATTGTTATCGATCGTGAGTCCATCAAGGAAGGCATTGAGCTTATATCAAATTTACAATTGAGTAGTTTAATGCAAATCATTTAAAGGAATTAATTAAACTCTGTATACTTTTTTTGAAAGTCAATTAGGTTGGATGCCTCCTTGTTGTCACCCGCGATACTCGACCGAGCCGTGCCAGGATGAATCTAGATCCAATCAAGTCCACTATTTAAAGTAGCCAATCAGCACCGGAACATTACAATGCCAACATGACAGCCAGCCAGCCACACAAACAACATTCCTGCAAAAAGTAAATGACAAGGAACAAACTTTACCGAGAACGCAAAAAAAGAAAAAGAAATCAGAAGCTCCGATACTGGGAATCGAACCCAGGGCTGCTCGGCGCTCGTGGATGAGAGCGAGCGATGTTAGCCACTACACCATATCGGATGTTAAGATGCTGACTAAGGAGCAAAATCTTATCATACACTCTCTCTCAGCGGATGGAGAGAAAAAATTCAGTGGAAGGAGCAAAAAGAGAAATTACTCTCCGATACTGGGAATCGAACCCAGGGCTGCTCGGTTCATTATTGAGAGCGAGCGATGTTAGCCACTACACCATATCGGATTGTGTGATGTTCTTGATGGCACAACTGTACGGAAACCATTACTTGAAGTCTACACAATAGCTTGGTACGAAATTTTGATAGCTCGGAGTGATTCAGTATGGATGGAATACCAAACGAACGAAAGAATCCCTTTCATCATTGCTGAAATTATGCCACATGAATTGTAACTATCCATTGAATAGAGACTACCTTGGGTATCACACTATCGTTACTCTTTTCCAACTTCGCTCCCAAGACCAAAACATCCTCTTTTGTTCTATATACAAACGAATGAATCGGCTCTCTAGACCCCTTACAGTGCTGCCTTTCCGCGTGATTCGAATGGTAGGAAAAGTGTAAGAACACCGGCAGCGATAAACAAGGCGCCACTGGTATAAACGGGCGCGGATGTCTCGAGGTTGGCAAACATGGCGATGATAGGCTGTAGTGTCCAAACAATTAGAGACGGTCACAAGAAGATTCACAGTTATATAAGGAGATTTCATGATACTTACAGCCATGATACCGAAAATTCGGTTAGCAGTAGCAGCAATGGCATTGCCAGTACCGCGCTGGGGCGTAGGGAAGATCTCAGGGGTGTAGCCATAGAGCACGGCATACATGACGTTGCTGCAGAAGTTGTAGGCACAGTTCCATCCAAGAAGCGATTCACTGCTCTTGGCAGTCGTGGAGCAGTACAAGAAGACACCGGTAAGAGCGGCAGAAAGAGCGAGCGTTCCCTTGCGGCCAATCCGAGGGAGCTCGACAAGCAGACCTCCGATCAAAGCTCCGGGAACACCAAGCACGGCAATGATCAAACTGTTGCGGTAAGTGAGATATGTGCTTCCATCACCAAAATCGACACCCTTGTTGGCCTGAATGAATGGCAGAAAGGCGTTGTAAAGAGGGAAACCGAGACCAATGAGAGCCCAAATAGCAGCGATGAGGCTGGTCGACAAGCCGAGCTTGAAGGTTGAGAACAAGGCTTTAACATGCGTAGTATCGATCTTTTGAACCAGGGTTCTCTTGACAGCAGTAGAAATATCTGCCTGGAAAACATAGCCTTCGGGTTCGCAAGCCTTGAGGTCTTCGATTGTGAGCGAGCTCGTCTTACCGTTGCGCTTGGCAACCTCGTGAACTACTCGGACGGCCTCTTCATCCAGGCCCTTGCCCATGAGGTACTTGGGCGACTCGTAAAGGGAGAAGAGCAAGAATCGAGCCAAGAACATGAGAAGCGTGATTCCACCCATGGTAATGAGAAAGTATCGCCAGCCCATGTTGTTGTGCTTGAGACATGGCTTCTCATCCTGAGCGCAAGTTAAGTTACCCAGAAGAGGCCAAGCAATCAAGTTGGCAACGACTTGAGCAATTGCCCAGTCCACAGACAAAATAGTCAACAGGTATTGGTGAGTCGCGGGCAAAAATTCGAGAAAGATGGCCGAGTCGACGGGCAGATTGCCACCAACACCAAAGGACCAGAAACAGTCAAAGATGCCAATGGCTGCAAAGTTGGGAGCACCAGCAGCCACCATTCCCCAGAGCGCAGTCAAGCCGAGGGTGAAGTTGAAGGCGATTTTCCGACCGAAGATGTCGCATCCGAAGCCCCAGAAGACAGCACCGGCCAAGAGACCAATGTTTTGGGCCAGAGTCAGGAGCGGCGGGCGGTTGGGGGAAAACTCATTGTTGATGGGTGTGAAGATGAGGGATGTGACAATCGGCCAAAGGTTATCAGAAGCCCAGCCAAAGCCGACGACGAAGAAGAGCTGCCATTGATACCATCCCATGCCAATGTCTTGAATCTGCATCGAGTTATGCGTTAGTCTGGCTGCATATATAAGTGGCAATGGAAGCGATAAGCAATTGGAAAACGAGGATGAGACTTACAGCGTGGTTCAGCACTTTGGCCTTTGCCTCGTATACAGGATCGAGGGCACCCTTGGGAATGACATCTTCATCACTGCCAGTGGAAATGCTCTGAGTCTCGACGGCATCTCGGGTCGGCGCCGTCTTGCCGTCGTCTGACGGGGAACCCATTGCAGCGATTACAAATAAGGACCGCGTATACAATTATATCAAAAGACAAGTCTACGCAGAGGCACAACACAATGGCCGCCCGCAACTTTTCTAGAAAAGAAGAGAAAAAGGAAGAGTCGTAGCACGGGGTAGATCCTTCGGCCGGTCGCCCAGTCGCAGAAAGCGCGGCACGGCCGTCATTATGTACGCGGCCAAGGTTTCCTACAATGCAACCTTAGCACACGACCTTCAGGATGCTGGTGCTACCAGCTGATGCGACATGACGCTAGGAATCTATCACCATTGCGGCTACGAGCTTCCTCGATCCTCACGCTACTCCTCCGCAGGCTACTTCGAAACGGATACGCGCGCGCCGAGGTTCCACGGGCGGAAAGCCATTTTTTTTCTTTTGCCATCCACCTTTTCTGTCAAAAGGGCGCGCGAGCTTGGATCGTATTCTGCAGTAATATCAAGAAACATTGTCCGTAGACTACGCTACAAGCAGAGGCTAAGAGGCAGCTGGACGGGGATGAGTGCTGTATAGCGACGATGGCGCAATATCTCGCAGCTTTTGGTGATTGGGCTTGCACGAATCACGATCGAGATGCCGCGCAGGGGACCACCAGAACAAGCTATGGGCAGTCGACAGGGCTGTTGGACGGCTCACAAGGCCTGATTGACGGGATCGGCATCGCTCACGGTGGCTTGCCGGAGAGTTGGAGGCGAGGCATCGGCCAGGCCGTGCTTGAATGAAGCTAGGATAACGGGAGTTGGTGTGTGAGTGAGAGTGTGAGTACCGGTATGCTAAGAGACGGCTCGCGGGGACACAAAGAATGATCTCTAGCTGATGAAGGCAACTTGGCGTCAGCCAGATAGATACACAGAATTAGTATACAATCGAGACAAATAGCATGTACAGATTCACGACTGCTACTCGAGGCAATGCAAAACAATGGGCATCATCTCAAGTTCTTGGCGACGGCAGTACAACAAGAAGACGTGGGGGCCTAACGTGAGCATAATTCCGCCCCAGCGCAGATCGCCAGGGCCCGAACAAGTCCAGAATCTCACTGCACAGTCGCTCGGAGTACGGACAAGTTAGAACGGAGCACACGATACATGGATCAAAACAGCCGTGCGCTCTGATTCCTCATCGGCCTTCCTCTCCGGTTCAGTTATCCGTGTTTCTCTGTGTCTTTTTTTCCTTTGTCTTCATCTCCCATCTTATGTACTAAGCTCCATCAAACCGCTACCCGGACGAGGATTCAATCGCGTCACCGAAGCCTTGCCAACTCAAGGCTACCCTCACCGGGATTGCCGCCAAGGGCTGACAGGGGCAAGCTCTTCCAAGCTTCTTTTTCTAAACGTTGCTGCCTCTGATGACACGCCCGCATGGCTTCAAGTAGCATTAGACGAGTCATCGAAACGGGACGAGGCGGTGGGAAATAGAAATGGTGGCTTGAGCCGGTGTGTGCTTGGCCGCTTGATGACCGGATTCGGCCGTGATTGACGCCGATTCGATAGAGTTTCTAGAGGCAGGTATTTTTGTTCAAGCCACCAATAGTGTCTTGTCCAATTGGACATTGACAATCGATTCTATACAAGAAGCAGTGCAATTCACATCTGGAGTGGTGGATACGCACCAAGAGCAACATGGATGGACCATATTCGAGAAATGGATTGGTGTGGAAAGCATCCGGACCTGCTCCACCCGTCAGTCTTGAATTAATATTTCATGTAACTCCCTGTCAATACGAGTACCAGCCATTATCTACTAGGAGCAATCAGCTCATGATGGTCCTGAGCTTTGATCTCGTAGCGAGAAACAACGCCACGGTCATACGTGACAGCCTCATTTGGCAGCCAGGTCAATCCACGACAACACTCCATACTGGCCGTATCAAGGAGAGCCCATGAATATTAGACAGCGAACATCAGTCTACTGACTCTACTCTCTACATACATGTACCTGTACTACGTACGTGCTGACGGCCCGTCTCGGCGCTGCATTCCACTAGATGTAGATCCACTGTCGCTTCGATAGCCTAGCGCATCACGCAATCGGTTCAATGACCTACAATTTATTGTCATCTACTGACAGGTTTCGAACTCATATACGGAGTAATTAGATGCTATGCTAAAGTCCGTGTGCTGAAGTAGCTAGATGTATAACGTGGCATTCATTAACAAAGCTGTTATAAAGACGAGGACATAGTCTGATTACATCTGGTAAACGTAGCGACCAAGAAAGGTCCAATACAGAAGAATGATGAGTGCCATATTTACTGAATGTCGGTAGATACATCCATGTTGAATCTGTTAGTATTCATGCCCCTTCTCGTATCAACAGCAGACACTTATTGGTGGAATTTCGCTTGTCGAACTTCTCAAGTTGAAGTTGGTCGCTTACATGAATGCCGCCCACCATGGGCTCTATTATCTCATTTATATTAGAAGTATAATAACCTGACCAAACAAATCAATGCGTCTCTCGTACAAATATTCGTCTCATCCCCATTCTTAGCGCACAAATCTCTTTCTAGTCCAACTCCAAGATAACTTCGCGGCTAACAGAGGATCCGGCAAGTCCTCCGGTAGGCAGTCTCACACCAAACCCAATGCCACCATCACCTCTCCTCTCAAGCCCCTCGCTCTTCTTTCCCATCTCCCTAACCTTGTGGCCCTGTCCCGAGATCTTAATCGAGTACGAAGCCACAGCGAGCTTCTGAGTGGGATCCGCCAAGGTCACAACCAGACGCATGCTCTTCTTGTCCTTGCACTGCGCACTGATGAGATACACCGCCGGCTGATCAGACGTAAAAGTCAGCGTGCCGGACTTGGCCCATCCGAGAGCCTTCAAGTCGAGCGCAACAGACTTGTCGCCGCCGGGCCAAAACGCCAGACTCGCCCTGTCTTTGCCGTAGATGCCCGAGATGCCCTTCTTGGTGATGGGGTTCCAGGTGGGCTTCTCAAGTTCCTTGTTGAGTTTCTTGGATGAAATGCCTGGGAAGTAACCGTATGTGAACTGGCTGCCCTTAATTGTAGTATAAGCAGAGAAGATGTCGGCCGTCTTGACGCCCTGAGTCGAGGTCGAAATCTCGGACCAGTTTCCGCTTCGCTTGCCCAAAGAGATGGTGAGCTCGAAGGGGGAGTCGTAGGCGAGAAAGCCATTGTTTGCGTAGTACAGAGTATCTGAGGTGGAGTGTTGATCACCGAGCTTAGAGAGGGGGCCATTCTTGAGCAATGGCTTTGTTGGTTCTGCTGCGCGGTTGTCAAGCACGGTTATGACGGGAGTGTTTCCAGCAGTGGAATTCTTCTTAATGTCGGTGGTGATAACAATGACACCTTCATCGACAAAGAACCAAGACTTGCGGTAAGATAGATTCTGAGTCAAGGGATCGAGATAGTCCTCAACAGCAGCGCCAAACTTGCCGTCGCTCACGACTCCGACAAAGTCTTTAAGACCATCGTATTTCACCTGAGTGGCCTGGAGCTTGGGCTGGTTGAGTAGGGTAGTCGTTCCGGGCACAAGATTCCAGTCCCACTGTGCCATAATGTCTTTGTACTCATTACCCTTGACGTAAGAGTACAGAGTGCCCTGGCCCATGTGGTAGGCATATGGATTGGCCCCATTCACACTCTCAGAGTTGGATGACCTAGTTGAAATCATCTTGTTTGTAAGGACGAAGCCGGGTCGGCGGTGAACCATGTAGTCGCTTGCCCAGAAGCCCTTGTTGCCCGTGAGCTTCTCGGTTCCATTGGAGAGAAGTCTGCGAATTGTGTCGTTGACGGCATACGATCCGGTAAAATCAGCCACCGCATTAGCAAGCTTGGAGACGTTGAAGTTGATATCTGCGCTGGCCTGCAAGTCAACAGTAGGGAAAGAAACAAAGCGGCCGATGGCATTCTATAGAGGCCTGGAGTTAGCTTCGGAAGTTTAGGTTCTGAAGAAAGAGTGCCTACAAAGTCCCAGTGCTCGGTCTTGGTGTCGGAGTCTGTGTAAATCATCCACTCGTCGCCTTTGATATAAGTGGACATGGCCTCTCGGGTACTATCGTCTGCAGCGAATGAAGTACCAATGGCCTCGCCTTCGAGCTGAATGAAAGCATTCAACTACATATCATGTCAGCACAAAGTATCATATCGGGATTTTAGAGGAAGATATGTCTTACCAAATCTTTTCCATAGTTGCCGTTGTACAAGAGACCGTCGTGCTGAAGGAACGTGCCATCTCGGTGGATGCCATCATCTCCAGGGGTATCAACAAACTACCTTCTAGTTAGCTCGATTCTGATATCCAAAATTACAAGTGGACTACTCACAGTCATTACAGACATGGCTCTAGTCATGGCATCCGACAAAATTGTGCTGTTATCCGTGAAAAGGGCCAAAGTGACTGAGTTTTGCATAACCAAGACCATCTAGATGACAAGCAATCAGCATAACGTACATGCCAGGGGGAAGGTCTCAAGGTTGAACTTACGTTGGCTCCAGTCATGCGGCCTCCGGTACCGTAAGTGCCATCTCGGAGAGCGTACGCTCGGTTCGGGATGCGCTCACAGCCAGCTCGCTGAGTCTCTGTGAGATTTGCATCTTTGACGAGAAGACACGCCGTCGAGCACAGCTGAGGAATCAGAATGGCCTGATCATACCAATTCTATTGCTCTTGTCAGCAAATCATCCCACATTGCCAATTTTTATAGTGATGGAGGCATACAGTGTTCCACAGACCCGGCGTATCGCAAGGACATCCCTTTGATCTAGGTTCATCATTAGCTTCACCGTCCCAGTACCAATAAAATTAACACTTCTCGCAATACGTACGCGTTTCCTCCATCTCCCATGCAGTCAGCCGGGGTATAGTCATTGCTAAACCAATAATCCAGACCTTTCTGAACCGCCGTCAGAAGCTTGGGATCCTTGGCCCAGGTACTTGACACGGCAGGATTCACACCACTCCACGCAGCACCAAAAGTAATCAGCCTATTCCAATGCTCCTGAATCGGCCAATTGGCACGTTCTTCAAAAGTAAATCCATTAGCACTGATCCCCAAAAAGTCATATGGGGCGTCCAGCTCTCAGCAAGACGTGGCGCGGTCTGTCACTTACGCGCAGGACATCCTGATGCATAGTTTACATCCGACCAAGTGCCATCCGCCTTTTGGGAAGACAGCCACGTATCAATTTTGGCAAACCATGTCGGGTCAGGGAATTGGGACAGATCCGCCGTCCTCCTCTTAGCAAAGAGCGCGAGTGAATCGTCCGAGGAAGCGGCTTGCGCAACACCAGCTGTCGCAGCGACCAAGCCCACCAAAGAATTGAGCTTCATGTTGCCGGGATATCGATTGCCAGAGCTCTAATCCAAGCAGCTAGGGAGAGCGGCAATGAAACACAAGATCAATTGATGCTGTGCCTACTCTTCAGATTCACTTTCTCGCAAGGGGTATTCCTCATTATATCTGTTGAAATAAAAGGAGATCTCCTTCCTAACGCGACTACACGCTGACAGGAAGCGGTCATCCCATTGGCGGACAAATGCTTCCATCGCATGATTGGCGGATATTTATCCATCATGCCGGAACTCCTCAAAGTCTGGGGTAAAATATGGGGAAGGTTGAATACTATGCTTAACGGCTGAAAGCAATATTCCCCCACACCTTATATAAAATCTTATTTAACACAGGTCTCGGTAAGTGCACTAACTGACGCTTGACAAGATCCGAGGACTAACGAATTGAACCATTGAATGAGCGTTGGGCAATGTCATAGAACGTTGCGCGGTTGGGGGCTCGGGAACATTTAGCTTCTGACAACCAGCTCCGCGAGGAGATTCTACACCAATGAGAGGCCAAAGTGTTTTGCCAAGAATACAGTAACTAATCATCCCGTCCAGGATACGAGTATGTACACGGCTGACTTAATCGGCTCCATCACCTGCAAAGGAATCCTATGGGCATGAGGCGAGGCTTAAGGATATAAGCAGGCGTAATTGAGCTGAATGGTCACTAGCCTTGTTTTGACACGAGGCAAAGTTGATATCCATGGCCATCAATATTAGCAATGCTACTTCATTTTTGTATGTGGTACAGAGGGCCAAGGCATTGAAAGCAACAGACAGCAATATACAGCTTCCTCTCTGGTACTAGTTTGCAGCTAAATTACACGCTTGAAATGGGGCAAGATCCAAGGTCTCGCTTCTTCGGCACGGCTTCAACAGAAATGTCAAAGTCAAATATGTCCATGGGAATCCCTAATGTTGTGCAGACATTCGGAACATCTACAATGCCCGCGATTGAGCCTTTGATCGGGGCGCACGATAACAGAAGATAGATTTGCTCTCCAGAATATCCTGTCACACAAAGTGGAGTGGTTAGCTGTTAGCTGCAGAATCTCTTTGGGGGAACATAGAACTCGAAGAAATCTATTCAAGGACGTACCGAATTGCTTGAGATACTCGATCGCGCGGAGACAAGCCTGTCGATAAGCTACGGTTGCATCCAGAAAGTGCTGCTTGCCATTCTCGTCGACGGAGAAGCCTTCAAACGTCAGATACCGGCCAGGGCCGAAATTAGGGGCTACATCGCCGGGCCGGAAAACGGGGCTCTTGATGGCTCGCGATTGGACGCCGTTCTTGATGAGGTCGAACTTGATGGTGATGGTTCCTGCGATTTCAATCGCGCCGCAGAAGCTAATCTCTCCATCGCCTTGGCTGAAATGGAGGTCGCCGACTGAGAATTTCGCGCCTGGGACGTGAACTGGGAGATATGTCGTCGATCCTCTTGAGATGTTGTTGATGTCCACTTTTGAGTTTTGTTAGAGTCCGCCACACATACTCTTTACTTGGTGACATACCGTTTCCTCCGTGCTCTGGCCGTCCAGGAATGGTCCTGGCTCCTTCACGAGCAATCTTGGCTTTGAGATCTCCAGTGGCTTGGCCGGCATGCGCATTCACTGCAAGCGGTGGCTGAGCAACTACTTTGTTGGGATGGCTATGGACGCATGCTGAGATGAGATCAGCTTCGCGGCGGTTCCATTCGGCCAAAACCTCGTGTGACGGAGCACAACCAAGAATCCCGGGGTGAATCAGGCCTGCGAACCGCACTCCGGGAATGTGTCTGCTGGTGCAGTATATGCCATCAAAGTCCCAGATCGCCTTGGCAGCGTTTGGGTAGTGCTCGTCAAGAAAACCGCCGCCATTTTTGCGGTCAAATATGCCTGTGAAACCCCATGGAGAGTCCTCAAATGGCTGGACATCGGTAATGTTTACAACCAAGAGGTCGCCTGGCTCGGCGCCTTTGATCTCGAATGGGCCAGTCAAGTAATGAATCTTGGTCAGATCCACGGTGCGTACATCCTCAGCACTGTCGTTATTCCCGATCTGGCCCCCGGTCCAGTCGACACACTCGATTTTGACAGTTTCTCCAGGCTCGATGCTGCCAATTGTAGGAACTACAAGGCAATTGATTAGCCCTAAATTCCTACCAGCAGACAGACAGCCAATACTTACCATCGGGGTGCCATCGATTATGCAATCCTGGTTGCTCTGCAGCCGGAATGTCAAGGGAGACGGTTTGTGCGGTTCGAATCTTGCCAGGCATGGTGCTTTCAGCTGTTTGCAACTCTTAAGAAATACCGAATAGTCCCAGTATTGGATGCGACCTATAGCAGATATATGTGCAGAGCTCTGCTATATCCTGTAATGCAACACACTTCAGCTGTAGGCAAGAACCGGCCGTTTATAGCCGGGTGGCTGAATGGGCGCGTGTGCATGCATGACGATCATCGAGATTTCGAGGAAATAGGCGTCGTCTCTACGAAGCATCACGGAATAGATTCCACATACCCATCCCCTGTCGTGATAAGTGATCACCCCGCATCTTAGGCATTGACATATCGGTCTCTCTTGATAATAGATAGCGAATATCCTGCTTCCTCTCGGATGTCCATCGGGATGTTAGTCGTATTGCTTACGATGATGCAGTTCATTGGCCCTTATCGGGTACCAAAAGACGAGATGGAGGGTGCCATGATAGCCATTTTCGGATCTCCGGTGCTCGTACAGAAACTTGGTGCTGTTTCCTATGCCAATCACAAAAGCTTCTCCGCATCTTAAATCGCGGGGAAGGATAAAGTCATGGTGGTGAGGTGGCTGTTGGCCGTTGTTCGCGAGAGTATGTCACGGCCAAATCGACACTGTAGAGAGGGGTTATCACTGGCGGCCATTGACTATAAGAGATGAGATAAGGACAGTGTTTCTACAGTGCGTCGTCAGGAGCTGCCAGATTGGGACGCCATGCTATCGCGGTTTATTTGAAGCCGCCATGGCCGCATCTTGCCGCATCCAAGGGACTGATCTGATAGCAGATAAGAATAGAATGACACAGCAAAGTACGAAATCCTTCAATATCTCAAAGTCATCAACAAAAGCTATCAGATACCAAATCGGCCTCTGGAAAAGAGCAGTGAAGGAAGAGTCGTCTGAAACGATCACGTTCAAGGACCTCCACGGAGGTACGCGCACGCTACAGTAAGCTACTACAGTTACGAGCATGGCGCCGGAGATTTGGTTTGAGCCGCCCCTGGTCTGAGACATGACAAGACCTTCAGGTATGGCTTGATGCTGATTATGGTAGTGCTTTGATGAAGAAAAATCCCAAAGAGAAGCATCGATTGCGTCTTATAACGGCTCACAGCTCTACAGGCTGGCAACTCTCTTACTAGGGAATTCTTTGCCATCACCATCGCGTGTCCAATATCCTCAATCTCTCATCCCAAGCCAATTGTCGCCTATTACGAGTATACAGGGAATCTCCGTCTGGTTTAGCGGGCGCTTAGTTGGGGAACTTGGACGCGTCCGACTGGCCCTCAACCCCCGATCCCCACCAAGCCGAGGCGGGAGCCACAACTCCCAAACACCCAGTGTAACATTACCAAAATTAGCGAAACAATGCGACCACTCAAGCTGGGAAATTCAATGGAAACCCCATGAATTCAGTGAACAGGGTCCAGCAGTATGGGCATGGGCTTTTATTTGTACTTTCTAGAGAAGCAACCCCTTGGAAACCCCCTTGATGCCTCACTAACGATGCCTGGAAACTCACCTGCAACGACCAGGGCGAGTTGACGACGTCTTGGCATGGTGGCTGTTCTTGTCAATGCTGTCGCGGCACTTGCAAGAATGGCCTGACTTGTTGCTGGGGATAGCGGGATCTGTATCGAAGGGGATCTGAGAAGCGGTTAGCGAGACTGTTCGTTTCACGCCGTGACCGACCGTGCTTCTCGGGGTGTCTTTTCTTCATCTCTTTCATATCCTCTCACTTTTTGTTTCCTTGTTTCTTGAACGATTGTAGGCGACGGCGTAATAAACGAGTGTTGAAGGACTTCTATTCTATACCACCGCTGGACGGGACCATCTTTAATAATAATCTTTTCTTATTTTTTTCGCTCTCGAATCTTTTCTGCTCGACAATTGCTCCGGGAGCTTCCACTCAAAAAAGACATCAAAAACTCCATTCAAAATGCTGGCCAAATTCAATCTCGCGGCATCTCTCCTCGCCGCCACCGCCCTCGCCCAAGTCCCTCACGCCGCCTCCGTCCTCCGAACCGACGATGTTCTCTCGACGCCATACGCCTCGCTCCTCGGCTTCGGCGACGACACCATGGCCGTAGCCCGCGGCCTGGACGAGAGAGCCACGGGAAACTCGAGTATCCCGTCTGACGTTAAGCTGCTGCCCGACGGATCGCTGGACTTTACTGCTTGGAATAACCTCACCAACGCGGCTTGTCAGGCGCGCCTTGCCTCGCTTACACGGACTTCGAATCCCTCGGGAGACTGCATCTGCTACAACTTGCCCATGCTGGATGTTACTACCGGCATGTTTGAGGCGGATCTCCGGCTGTATCGCGTTTCTGATCCGAGAGATGACTTTGTTGGTGTGCCGCCAAGTGAGATTCAGGTTGGCGTGGTTTACAAGGGCGCCAGCGTGACTCCTATGAAGCCAGTGACTTCGGGGTCAAGCTCCAGCCCGCCTGTCAATATCACCAAGAGAGACACCAGCTCCAACGCCCCGACTCTGCTGCAGTCGTACATGCTAGTCGGCCAAATCGACAAAGACCAGATGAAGAACAACTTGTCAATGTAAGTTATTTTGACTCCCCTCATATACAATATTTCTTTGCGCCATGTATCTAACAAGATAACCCAGTGCCGACCTCGAAGCTCTCGTGATGCCCACCCTCACCCTCTCCGCAGTAACCTCCACCGGCGCCCGCATCAGCTCCAACGTCTCCCTCAACGAAGCCGTCTTCCTCGTCGGCGTCTTCTCCAAGGACGTCATCCTCTCCGACTTCGCCGCCGCCCAACAGGCCGTATCACTACAGCAAGCCGGTCTCAAAAACGGCACCGTCGCCTTTGTTCTTCCAGGAGTCAACCTCATGATTTTCCCCACCGGCCTCGTTATCACTGGAACCTGGTTGCTCATTGGACTGGCCGTGTACGGATTCGGCACGTATGAGAGGATCCAGCATGTTACGGCCTATAAGCGAAGAGCTATGCATGCTACCAGGGATAACGCTGCCTACCGCACTTTTTAGAAAGATGGATGAATCGTTGGATGTAAGAAAGAGCATGGGCTGGATAAGTTGAGCTTTGAACAAAAGATTGGTTATTATGGGTGAGATGGTTTATGATTCCCCAAGCGTACTTTGCTGCCCCTTTTTATTATTTCACATGCGTATACATATACTGTAGCAAAACATTTCTTTGAAACTCACAATGTTAAACAACCGAATCGAACCAGGCAAAGGCGCACTTCAAAATTTGAGATATATATAAACTATACGTGATATCTAAGATAGCCATGAAATTCTATCTAACGTTACTTAAAATACGAAACAGGATTCGTAAAAGTCAGTCTTGTAGGGGTATATCCGGCAGCAGCTGTTCATTCGCCATGTAACCAAAAACATAAAGAGATAAAGGAGAGAAGAAGAAAAAGGCCATGAACCCGTCAACGTCATAAGATGTGCATCTTGCGCACATCTATCATAATCTCTCTACTCCATAAAACTGCAAATCTATATATAACAAGCAGATAAAGTCATGTCAAAAAAAGAACAAAGGGAGGTAAGAGGGGAAAAGAAGACAAATGAAAGATCATATCCCAATAGTATCACGACATGTAACGCGCCTTAACACCGGCTCCAATCCTATCAGACCCAGATATCTTCAAAAATGGAAAATCCATCAAAAAGTCATCTCATATTCTGCCATGAAAGTAGGAAAGTAAACCACTCATTTAGTCGGCGTGGCCTTGCGGAATCGGCCTTTGGCCCATAAAAGACCTTCGGTAAATACCACATATGCGCCAGTAATGACCCAGAAGCTGAGAATGACTCCCAAGCCACCCACTAGCCGAGCATCGACAACGCTACGAGTGACTGTTTCTCGGACAGCATTATTCATCATGAGCCAGCCGTAAACAGGCACCAGCTGTTGAGCCGTAGTTGTCACCGCGGGGGTTGGCTGAGGCGCCTTTCCTTTCTCCAGCTCGCGCTGAGCAATGGTATCGGCCATGCGCCAGGCGACCTTGTTGTTGATCTTTTCCCATGTGCATTCACATGCAGCAGCGCGAGCGTCCTTGGCCATCGTGAATCTTAGCTGGTGGTCTTCAGCAAGCTTAACAGCCTTGGCAACGAATCCGTCCAAGTCGTCGGGAGGAACTAGGTAGCCCGTCTGCTCGTGGGCGATAATGTCTGATGGGCCACCTTCATCACGAGCCACTACAGGAACACCGCTGGCCATGGACTCTAGTACAACCAGGCCAAAGGTTTCCGTGACGGAGCAGTGCAAGAAAACATCGCCACTGGCATAGTAAGTAGCGAGATCCTCTCCAACCTTGAAGCCGGCGAAAGTGACGGTACCCTTTTCTCTGAGGGGGTCAAATAGTTCTTGAACTTCCTTTTCGACGTCGGGGTTTCGGTTTCCTCCAACAATGACCATTTTGAACGACAGCCCCCTAGCATCCAGTTCCTTAGCAGCCTTGGCGAGGAAATCGAAGCCCTTTTCACCGGCAATTCGAGAAACGGTGACGAAGATGATTTCTCCGTTTGGCGCAATCTCCTTTCGCAGGGCCTCGCTCCTACGGCTTGGGTTGAACATGGTGGTGTTGACTCCTCTGGTCAAGACCTCGAGTTTGCTGGCCTGGACTTTCTGGCCTTCCAAATAACGTCTGACGAATCTGGAGGGGTAAAAGATGGTCTTGATGGACGAGTGCCTGAAAAGGTAGCTTTGCACAGCGTCAAAGGCAAAGACTGCCGCGTGACTGAGGGGCGCCGGGAAGAGGATGGAACAGTAGCCGGCCAAATCCGTCTGGAAGTTGCAAATAATGGGAATTTGCTTCTCCTTGGGCTGCTGCCTCAGCTGCAGCATGACTTGAAAACCCAGACTAGCCGGGGATGCGAGGTAGATGAGATCGGGTGGCGCATCATTGCCAAAGGTGCGAGAGTAGAGCGTTGAGTTGCGAACAGGATATACGATGGAGAGCTCAGGGTTAAAGGGCAAAGGATAACCAGTAACACGGACCTCGGGCTGCTTGTCCGCAGGAGAGAGGCTAGGAGACGGAGGTGGTGAAAAGGTGTTGTGGTTGGTGTGGTTATGAGGAGCGACAACGGCGACCTGGACACCATGATCGCGCAAGTGATTGACCAGCATGAGAGTTGTCCGGCTCACACCGTTGACCGGGCCAAATGATTCTGTGCACAGCAGAATTCGCTTGCCCTTGAGGGGGGCCGGGAACTCGGACAGATCATGATCGGGATACTGCCCCGATCCAACCAGCGATGTTGACGCCATGGCGGCCAAAGAGGGAGGCGTGCTGGCTCTGCGTTGAGGGACAGGCTACAGGATGAAGTGAAGAGATGCTATGAGGGATAATACACAGTCACAGAGCGAGTGTGCTTGCTTTTTGTCTTTTCAGACAGTTCAACAAGATGCCCAACGCTGTCCGAATAAGGCAGTCCCACGTGGATCAGGTTAATATGTTGCGCATGACGGGAGTGGCTTTAAGACAAGGAAAGCTGCAATAGGAATACATGAAAGTGGGCACGAGGAACGTACTCTGGACGCAGTTCGTCGAGAAAGAGTGACTAAATAACGTGAGGAGAAAGAGGCATATTCTCGTGTAATACTTGCCCAGATCTATACATGGTATGGCCGACCATCATGTGGCGAGGTAAGCGCCGGATGGATCGAAGTCAGTCAGGGCATCAGGGCCTTGTACTTTGCGAGCCTTTTGTCAGTTTTTTCTTTGTCTTATGCAAGACAATACTTTCAGCTCTGTAGATAGACAGGTTAAGCATCAACAAATTGGCAATGTTAGTGCTGAATGCTGGTGGTTGCCCACAGACGAATCGAGATCAAGAGTGTTATCAGCTGAAATGGGCTGTGCTGCCCTCTCTGCCCTTCGACCATCTCGCCCAAAAAAGATGCACTTACAGCCACATCTTGATCACTTGCACATCACCTTGTTTTCCCTCCAAGGCTGACCCTGCATCCATCTTCACTGAACCTTGCCCATTCTGTCCTGCGGTCCGGGTCAAGCGAAGACAAGCTTCGAGCGGCATAATTGCAAGATCTACGGAGCCCAGATGGACGAATCAGCAGCCGTAGCGCAACCACATTCCTAGCGCTGACCAATAGCAGCACGGCGCCCGTCCTGTATCTCGACTCTGCGAAAGCTGCGAATCGGGGCCTTGAGGACGACCCTCGTGCTTTATCTGGTTGGACGTGAGCGACTTTAAAGCAGTGGAAGAGCAAGAGCAGAGATTATCGCGGGATTTTTGTTGAGAGCAAAAAGTTATCCAAGCCGGGGTCACGTGTGATGTACTTGCCAAGTGACTGGCGTCTTGTGACAGAGAGGCTAGCCATGGAGTGCAGCATGTACGATTCGCGTGCCGGCGATGGACTAGGGTCCGATTCATTATCGTTTTATTGTTCTTTTGGTATTAGTTGGCGGAGAAAATAACAATTGGTGGTGTGTGTATGTAGTTGATCAAGGACGGCTTTAATATCGGCGGCGAGGGTCTCACCAGTGGCCCAGTATGGGGTAATCCCTCACTTCACTCATGTCTCTTATGGGGTGCATCGTGCTAAGCTTCTAGTCAACTTACAGGTTACTGGTATTAGCGGCACGTTGTCTCTGGTAAATACATGAATGGGTTATTGGTATTTCGGGTTGTGGCCCAACTTCTGTACTAAACATCAAGGTGCTAATATGCTGCTTTACATGATAGTCGGACATAAAGAGGCGAGGTTCCCTCTTCATTGCAAACAACTTTCAAGATTCTGAACAATAGATAGGTGTTTAACAAAATGCCATATTATGATATTTATTACTCCGTCATACGTGATATAAATTATAACCAAGCTGCCTCCAAGTCGCCGCCTTGGAACTCCATGATTGATTCCCAATCTAGCAATTCGGCAAGTGAGAGAATAAAATCCGGCGAGGATCTGTTGATCCGCACATTTGGAGGCTGCTGCTGTGTCTCCATGTCTGGTAATATTGATGCGTTTCCTGAGCGTAGCCTCCCATCTTGGTAAGAATGATTCAACTCTTCTGTAGAAGACTGGTGTTTAAAGATTGTATGGAGAGTTTCTAGCAGACTCTCGAGCTCTGCTTTTCGGTACTGAGCGATAACATAACCTCGCATAACCATCGAGTCGAGAACATCCAATGCAGCATTGATTGAAGGATTGCAATTGTGAGACACTGTCGGTATTGCTTGTATAAGAGCGAGCGAAATTGCAGCGGAAATCGTGCAATCTAGATCAAAAGGTAGAAAAGCCTCTACGTAGTTGTTAGTATCAACATTTAGAAGGCTATAAGGGTATTCAGAAAAAAGGTTACCCAGAAGATTTTGCCTTTGGAGGGCCACCAGAACATCGAGGGAGACTAATGCTGAATTATAGCAGGTATCTAGCAGCGCTTTGACTGGCTCCGCTAGAACTCTTACTTCTCCTCTTCTAGGGTAGAGTCCGGATTGTCCCAAGGTGCTGTGTATAAGTGATAGAAACAGTGGCCTAGTAGTCAGAACAATACACTGGGCGTGTAAGCTTGAATCCTCTAGAGCTTAGCATCATTGGCTATCCATCCAAAAATTCCTCACCTGGTGATAATATAGCATGAGTGTTGCAGATGCTCGAGAAATCGGAGCGGTACCCATTCTGGTAAAATCACAGTCCTGTCTAAATTCTTTACCCACCGCCGCCGTTTTTTTGAGGGCTTTTTGGGCATCTTTGACGTATGTGCTTTTGAGCCGACCTGTGACGGTATATACTGCTAGTTGAGATTTAGATTCAGGAGATGAGTAAAAAGGAGAGCACATGGTCAACTTACTACGAAGTACATCCGCTAACAGTCGGGTGAGACGAACGTGAAGCCCAAACATTTGACAATCCCCTTGATCGTTGTCGGGCTCAGGAAGTAAAACGGTTATTTCGTTGTCTTGAATGCAGTTGGGCGCACCCATCAGGGAAGAAAATCTCTTGTCCAAGATATAAAGCGTCCACCACGCACGCCGATGCCTGTGCAATTCCTTTACAGTGAGCGAAGCGCCGGTCAATTCACGGTGAAATCCTTGAGACAAGGCAATTCGAAGAGCCTGGCCAATCTACCATGATCATTAGACAGACTCAAAACTACAGCAACAATACATCACCTACGTAATTGTACGCTGCGTTTCGATGATCGATTGACTGCAGGTATAGGGAGAGGCAACACAGGATTTCGACTGATAGAATACTGTCGGTGTAATAACCGTGTACGTCAGGAAGGAGTTCTATGGCTCTTAGCACGTAATCGCAGCCCGTTGGTCTTTTCTCTGAAGAACCCGGCAAAATCAGAGCTTTGCCAAGCGCCATGATCAGCAAATACTGTATGAACCACAGCCTGCTGGGCCGAGAAGGTTCAACCCATGGCCCTGTGATATAAAAGTCATTCAATCGCTGCCGAAAAATATCTTCATCATATAAGTGATACATCGGTCCGAGATAAAATTTGACAGTGTCAGTAAGGTACAGTGCATAACTGAGAGACGGGAGTCGATCTATGGTGAGTGGTGTAGTAGGCGTAGTTTCAGAGGTTGACGGCCAATCTAAGACAAAGGCGCCTCCGTCCGAAGTTGCAGGCAGTTGTGGTGATGGTTGATCTTTGATAGAATGCTGTAAAATCGACATGGCTTGTTGAATGTATGCCCAGGTCGATGAAGGCCCAAGAAAACCTAAGGATATATCAGACTACGCGCACTTCACTGACTCGAATTGTTGATCAACTCACGTCTCCTCCCTTCAGTGTCTTCTATCACCTTGGAAGGGGTTGTGGCCAGTGGATTGCAGATTTCGGCTGCATCATCGATCCCGGCGGTTTCAGCGTCTGAGGTGGCACCCCCAGCTTCAGTGTCGTCCTCGCCTGGTAAATGGTCAAAACACACGAGTTTCACTGTCTGAATTACGTTTGTATACTAACCCTGTATTCCATCGTCTCCGCGAGGATCACTGCGAACGCGCTGACGTTTACTTGTGTGGCTAGGACTAGTATGGGGAAGATGGTTCGAAGAACGTTTGAGTTCATTAAGGAACCTATGCAAGGTTTATTATACATTGTAAGAATCTGAACCAGCATCATGCTCCTAGATCTCAAATATCCATAAGAAGTTACTTGCCTTTCCGATACAACTACTTTCTTATCTTCGGGATCAAAGGCACATTCGACAGAACGGCTTGAGCAGTTTTGACAAGGGAGAGAGCCGGAGCACTTGACTTTCCGTTCGCGACAGCGTATACATCTGCATAATATCCCAATCAGCCGCCTTGCATTTATTAGTCCCCTGTTTGATGCGAGCCTGCTAACGCTGTAATGGATCTTTTGCCTCGGGTCAGCGTGACCAGGGATTGATCACCCGAATCATCACGATGTGCTCTGTGTGGATTCATGACTTTGGCCTGTCGGATAATGAACCGTTCAGAATATTACTCCTCGCATCATACGAATACGCGGGGGAGGATGGGGGGGGGAAAGCTTTCCAAGATGTAGTGCAGCGTGAGAAGGCTGTGCCGCCATTCGGATAGCCGGCCCGAGGGTCCGATCTAGTACTCGGATGCCGAAGCCGAAGACCCTCTCCATACTGTGTAAGTCCTGACAAGCTGATGTATAGGAGCAGCACAAAAGCCTGAATTTAGATTTATCTGACGCCGTATTCAGCTACTGTACAACGGAATTGGATCAATCGTCCTTGCATCTCAACATGGCTGCGGTGATGGCAAATACATTCTTGAAGCAAACTGCTGCTGGCCGGCTGTGCAAGGTATGTACGATCAGTGGCGCCATACTCTGACATGTTCCAACATTTGGTTATTGACCATAATCCAAGGCATTCGGCATTCGGCTGGTAACCAACCCGCAAATTGTCCAACTTGCGCGAAATGCTGGCTTTGACTGTCTCTTTATCGACCTAGAGCACTCTACCCTCTCCATTGATGATTCGAGCAGGCTTTGCATCGCCGGGCTGAACACCGGCATTACTCCATTTGTGAGAGTGCCCCATCAGTGCGGTAATGGCTTTGTACAGCGTGTACAAGATGGGGGAGCAATGGGCATAATCTTTCCTCATATCCATGATAAAGGTAAAATTTCCAACCTAGGCATTCTACTAAAGAACCAGAGGTTCCGGCGTTTCACATGGAAGAATGCTATTAAAATTTCTTTATACCATGAACTGACTATTCCAATAGGAGATGCTCAAGCCGCAGTTTCAATAACCAAATATCCTCCCCAGGGTAAGAGGTCCATGACGGGACAGCTACCATTATTTTCCCTACAGCCGACACCGATCCCCGTTGTGGTTGATAAAACCAATTCGGAGGGTTCCACTGTCATTCTCATGATAGAAACTGTTGAGAGTATCAAAAATATTGATGAAATCGCGGGAACTGAGGGGGTCGATTTGTTACTGATAGGAGCCAATGACCTGTCGATTGAGTTGGGTGTCCCAGGTCAATTTGATAGCCAAGCTTTTAGAGGGGCGTTGGAGACAGTGAGCGGTGCATGTAAAAGACACAACAGAGTCATGGGTTTAGCCGGTATTTACGACAACTCTGCTTTTCAGCAGTGGGCAGTGGATGTGCTGGGAGTGCGATTCATTCTGGGACAGCAAGACTCAGGAATTCTTGCTAGGCATGCCAAAGGATGCTTGGAATCTCTGCAAGCTCTAGACCCAAAATAGGCATTTGTATCTACTTTAGTTATAACAAGTAGCATAAGTGCCGATTCTATTAAACAAAAGAAGTCGGGGAAAGTGCTGTACTGCTGATAAGTCAAAGATTCTGCTTTAGTACTCTTATTGGGATGATGCGGTGGCTAGCTCCATGTCATGTTCTTACTATCGCCAACCTACTATACTAGGGCCAAAGATTGCTAGTCTTATCATGATCGGATAGTTTGGGCTCGGGACGGCATCCCGAGCTGGATACTAATAGATAAACTACGAATTAAACAAGAGACCTCGCGCAATACAAGAACGCTTTCTATCCCCGTTGGCGATTCCATGCCCAATTGTTCAAAGATATCCTAGACATCATGGATCTCGAAAGAAACATGACTGATAAACAATCTATCGAACTCACCCATGTGCAGAGCACCCATGGGGGAGAGGTCAGAGAAGTTGAAGCAGGCGGAGGATTGAAGAAAAATCTGGAAAGCCGTCACATAACTATGATCGCTCTAGGCGGTGCTCTTGGAACAGGACTCCTTATTGGAACGTGAGTACTAGATGTGTCTGATTCATTACTACAAAAGTCTCATCATATTTGACTAACAATATGCAGTGGATCTGCACTTGTCGAAGCTGGCCCTGCAGGCGTGCTCATCGACTACTCCATCGTCGGATGTGTGGTATTCCTAGTCATGTCTGCTTTGGGAGAGATGGTGTCATACATGCCGCTACCTCGTGAGCTCTTCCATGTTTCTATCGTTCAAGTTATAATGTTCTGACGAGAAAAGACGGTTTCGGAGGCTTTGCTACCCGTTTTATTGATCCTGCATTAGGATTTGCGACGGGATATGTGTACTTTTTCAAATATCTTCTTGCTGCTCCCAATCAGCTTTCGGCATTTGCCCTTATTTTCCAGGTACGTGACTACTCATCATGCAATACTAAGAAGACGTTTTACTGATGTTGACAGTTTTGGGTTGGAGATCGTGTCAGCCCAGCGGTGTTTATCACGGTTGGCCTAGTCTTGATCTTGGTGATCAACAGCGTCAATGTTCGTGTCTTTGGAGAATTTGAATTCTGGCTCTCCTCTCTGAAGATAATCATCCTTTGTGGAGTCATTCTCTTAATGTTAATACTGGCCCTAGGAGGCGGTCCGACGTAAGATCTGAGCCATTCGTCGTCTTTTTGTTTCATTCTAACCGGACATGCTCTAGACACGACCGCACCGGCTTCCGATATTGGCACGACCCTGGTGCCTTTGTCGAATACAAGTTACATGGGAGCGCCGGTAAATTTGTTGGTGTCTGGAGTGCTTTGGTGCAGGCGTAAGTTGTCGAGTTTGGCGCTCGTTTACAAATGCTGACATGGCTCTCCAGAGTGTACGCGTTCACGGGCACCGAGCTGGTCGGAATGACCGTTGGAGAAGCGAAGCATCCCAGGCTAGCAATGCCACGGGCAGTCAAGATGACGTTCTTTCGGATTGTCTTCTTTTATGTGCTTTCGGTCTTTTTCCTGGGCATGGTGGTCCCGTCCAACAGCACGGAGCTCATATTTGCTACCAAGTCCTCTGCGAGCGCTGCGGCCTCACCGTTTGTCGTGGCAATTCGACTGGCAAAGATTCATGGTCTTGATCATGTTATAAACGGCTGCTTGATTGTGTTTGTATTTTCAGCTTCAACCTCAGGTACGATGTGAACACATGCCAGCCTTCCGTTGTACTTTACTAAGACAATGTGCAACAGATCTCTACATTGCCACTAGAACCTTGCACGCCATTGCGGTTGATAACAAAGCTCCTCAAATCTTTAAAAGAACGTCAAACCAAGGTGTACCATTCTATGCACTTGACTTTTGCGCCTTATTCTGCAGCTTGGGGTATTTGAGCGTCGGTGATGGGTCGAAAGTCGTGTTTGGCTATCTCACCAACGTGGTGACAGTCTTTGGTAAGTTGACTCTAGACCAACGATTATTTCCTTCCACTGATATTTTAATTCCATAGCACTTTTGACGTGGATTTCGATCCTGGTTACGCACATATTCTTCCGAAGAGCTTGTAAAGTCCAACAAATACCGCGCGACAGGATACCCTACACGGCGCCGTTGGGCATATATGGATCTTTCGCAGCTCTGATCTTTTTGGTGATTCTCACATTGACCAAGGGCTTCCAAGTGTTTATTGGGGGATTTGACTATAGAAGCTTCATCGTGCAGTATATTGGCATCCCAGTATAATTAATTTGCATATTCGGCTACAAATTGGTATACAAGACAAAGCGAGTCAGAAGCTCTCAGGCAGATTTGTTCACTGGAGTACCAACGGAGAGTCTTGCCGAAGAGAGAAGCCGGGTTGAAGCGGAGAAAGCACAGTTACAAGCGGGAGGGAAGGGATCAAAGGTTTCAATCCTGTACACCAAGGTACTATCATGGCTCTTCTAGGACATCTAATGTCAAACATAGTAAGAGATGTACGAGACTAGTTTGGAAATGCCAACATTCATTACAACTGTCAAATTAAGGCCAAACACAATCTGATACTAGTTTTCTGATTAATGTATTGAGTTATTCGCCACAAGTGACCCTATTTTTCGATGGGACAAGTTAGGTGATCTCCCATTCATATGGTATACATGTAGGTAGACAAGACAGACTCAATTCTACTTTTAGAATTTATTATATAGTAATAAGCGAAGGGAAGTACAATGGCGGGTTCAATCTCCTTGCTAAATTCGTATTTTGACTATTTGCCTCTCTCCACAACTGCAGCGCATCGCCCGACATTTTGTTCCGATAATATAGCCCCTTCTCTATTCCTTCATTCCTCTGGTTACTTATGCATCCGGGAGGCGAACGACATAATCAATTGCTCTCGCAACCCTTTCTATATTCGACTTGTTAAGGCCGGAAATATTGATACGGCCATTGGGTGGAAGGTAAATATGGAACTGCTGGATTAGGACCGAGCACTGTCGCGGCGATAGCTTGAGGAATCTATTGTCTGTTAATACATATAAAACCAAATCTCCCCTGCTGGGTAACCCACGAGAACAAGCCACATTCTTCGATAATGTGTCCCCAATGCCCAGGCGTCTTTCAATGTCAAATTAGCGGATATGCCTAGTTGATCTGACGGCTGTTTTCTGCTGCCTACCTTGAGAACTTTACTCAGCAAATTGTACAACTGTTGCCGCAGTTCGTACAGACGATGTCTCATTGCAGACAACTCCGTAACCCTTGAGAAGACTTTTAGCCTTTACGTGAAGATCAGGTTCGCTGCGAAGAGAGTAGTTGCTCACCACATCTGTTTTAAATACGCCGAGCTTTGGATAATGTTTACCAGACGGGAGCCGTAGGCTGGAGAAGAAGAAAATTCCCACCTTATTAAGCATCGCAGACGATCCTGCGTTGCGCTTGCTGCCTCTGCAGTGCCGCATAAGACGTGAAGAGCACCACATCGCTCACCATACAGACCAAAGTTTTTCGAAAAGGACTGACAAACAATCATGCTGAAGCCCAACTTGGCAAACAGTCGTACAGCGAATGAGTCCTCATCAAGTCCTCTTCCAAGTCCCTGGTAGGCCGAGTCGAAAAGCGGAATATGGTCACCAGCCCGAAGCGCCATTGCCAACTCGTGCCACTGCTCCTGCGATGGGTCTGCGCCAGTGGGATTGTGACAACAGCTCTGGAAGATGAATACACTATTGCGAGGGGCCGACGTAATGGTCCCAAGGATGGATGGAAAGTTGAGGGCGCGATTAGTTTCATCGTAATGCGAGTACTCGACCGTTAACAATCCTACCAAGTCGAGCATCGGTTTGTAATTGCCCCAGGATGGTGTGCCAATGAATACCTTTGGCTGCGGCACGATGCACTTGGCCAAAAGAAGTACAGCAAGATGGTTTGCCCCAGTACCGGAGATGGTTTGTACTGAAGCAACCTGGCATCGTTGTCAGCTCTTTGACCCCGTACAAGTCACAACATTGAACTGACGTGATTAGCCGCAAGGCGCAAGCAGTTTTCGCCAAAAATGAGCCGAGCTGCATGCTGCAGAAATTCCGGGTTTCCTGTGGTAACCTCGTACTATTCATGCATCATCATTAGAGCTGAAGATCATAATAGAAGATGGAGTTATCCTACATCATGGCCTAGATTCTGCTTTGAGAGCTCAACTTTGGCCTGAATGAATCCCATTAGAATTCAAACTTTGTGCGTTTATGATGATGGGCCTGCCTGTTTAATGCAATCCATTTCTTGATAAATGCCTGCCTCATTCCGATAAATACCAACACCGAGATCGGCTTTTTGATCGCACGTATCGCCGTCGGCCTGTTTTTTCAGCGTATACATTTCATCCAGAGGGCCAGCTTCAATGCCGTCCAGCATTGTATTGGTCCGTGATTTGGCCATCGCAACGCCACAATAAAAGAACAAAATAAATAAATGGAAAAGGGGTAAATTCAGAAAAGGGCTTTCAGGAATTGAGTCTTAACATTTTCGTTGGCTATAAAATAAATGCTTCCTTTGCCTCTGTTGGATGTTATTATGCGTTTCGGGATACGGGGCCGAGCCGGGTCATATTTCAACGCTAGTCAGGGCGACTCGGAACTCTAGTCCGAACCCAGCTTGAACTATTGCACACCCTGTCCTTACAAATCGTTCATCATGCTTGGCATCAGTATTTCTAAAAAAGTTTTGTTGACAGCTAGAAAACGCACCTCTGAAATGGCTTGACCAACGCCATTACTACATCCGGAACTTAGCCTGTCTAGTCGCTACAAGATTCACGGAGCGAGAATAGGGCAAGGAACCATTTGACCTGGCTGCCCTCATCTCGACTGGAAATCACTTCGTCACATAATAACTTATCTTGGTTCTTTTATCTGGCATGAAAAAGGCTTCCTATCTGTTATTAGGAAACTGAGCTGGTCTGAGATTAAATCCTAGTTGTAATGGATTATCAGATACCCTATGCTCCTACATATCAAATCACTCCAACTTCGGTCGTATGAAATACTATGTATGCAAGTTTGACATTACTCCACCTTTATTTTATATTTATTTATTTAACTGTTTTACAATTCGTCTTTGCTTCTTTGCTTAATACGTAATACATCTACGTTGGCATAAATGACATGGCTGTATCGGTAAGGTCGCCTCGGACATATAAGAACTTCTTTCGAAGAAGAATAATCAGTTACGACAGTCAAGCTACATATTACACACAGATATAAACAGAGCGATGCCAAGCAGTAATGCTGTTTATTCATTTACACCATTTAGCTATATACTTGTTTTGCCAATGTACAAGAGTACTGTCACCCATGTCATTTTCTCCCTCTTGATGGATGAGTTCACTGGTTGGCACAAAGAGCCTGGGTGGCAGGCAGAACTTGGTCTATAAATATACATAAGCATTTGAGACATAAATATCCTGGAGAGGGGAGCACATACTAATGGCGACATCAACGCCACAAGCAGCAATGACACAGCTAGTAGAGCCATTCTGAACAGCACTGAAATTTGCGCAAGCGCATGCGACGTCAGTTCCAGACGAGCAACCAGCGGCTAAAACAGCGTTTTCGATGCAAGTACGAGCACATTCGGGAATGTCATCGATGGTTTGACCGTAGACGACGGCGGCAAAGGTAGCAAGGACGAGAGTGAACTTCATCTTGAAGAGTCGGTAGTGAGAGATTGTTTAAGCAGGAAGGTCGTTGTAGTAGAATTGATGAAGAAGGCTGTTTGTTCCTTGAGATCTGGTTTGGAACGAAACGAAGAAAACGTACAGGCCGGAAACCCTCGACTTTATAGTCTGTGATGAAGCAGACAGCCGAGGAAGCGAGCCCTCTGGCCATAAGCATGTGCTCTTTCTTTGGCAGAAAGGATTCTCACTGGGACTGTATTTGCCCCCTCACATGTTTTGAATTGCAACTCTCCCCGCATTCTTAATTAGCATTAGGTACACACATGCACCCCAGACGGACATGATCACTGAAGTGGTAAGACTCACGGAGGATCAATCTATTTTGATCCTTGGAGTCGTATTGTGCCTTCCAAAGTGGCGAGGCCTGCCTCTTGTAAGCAAGGTATTCACGTAGGTTGTTTGCCATCAAATCACACGACGAACCGTATACAGGCTAGATGGTCAATTTGCCCGTCGGCTCGTCGGGGCTGAGCCGATGTCCCCGGACGAGAGGAATGAGAGCATTGAGACTTAATGAGAACCAAACATGCGTCGTTGATACATATATTCTGATAAAAACACAATTCGTACTCTTTTAGTGTTATTGAGTTGTTATGGAAACGCTGCAATGAGTTCAGGAGAAGCGAAGAGAACATTCAGCCAAGGCGGTTTGAGGCTACGGGTTAATTGCTGTCAAAATCTGCGATGGATTGCGGAGAAGCGCCAAGTAAGCTAAATTCGGCAGTTAAAGCAAGGGATGGAGATTTCAGGCACGTGAAAATACCAAGAGATTATACATGAATATTACTACAACATGTAAATTCAAGCATCCCATTTGTCGACCCCGCTCCCGTGATGATTACGACCTTCCCGATCAATGTCAATAATGTATGCATCAGGGAGATGACATCACACTCCAAGCATGAAGTCTGACCATGCTGCTACATGGATGAAACGTGGATGGTGAAGATGCGGGGTGATGAATACTTTCAGAGCTGAAATCGGGAAGAATTCAGCTTTGTTTCTGTAAGTGAATTTGTCCAATTGGTTGCTATTTCTAAACAACCTAATGTCATAAGCACTATATCTATGGGAAGGCGTATCGAAAAGTTGTCTAAATGAAGAAAATAACTCTACGACGGGGACATTAATTATTTGGGTTGAGCTTCTTCTGGTTCAAGGCATCGTAACGGAGGCAGATAATAATTTGAGTCGGAGTGAGAAAGACGTGTGGCAACACGTGATACCCTGCAGCATATCGAACTGCCCCCCTACCTCTGCCTTTCCTTTCTTTCTAGCCGGAAAGCCTCAATTGATTGCATGAGACTTCTAGCCATCACGAAATCTGTTGATCGATGATACGAAGAAGAATAACCTGGAACATATACCCCATGCATATACTTGGAACCACAAGCATCCTTGTGTGCCACTTGCCAAAACGCAAGTATTCGTGGCCTCTCTACCCGACTCGTGAGTATTTGCATCTATTGCATGGCATACCTATACAAAGTAGAGATTAGAATTCTCTATCGTACTAGAGAACTCCAACCGGCGACCGGAGTTTAAAACCCTGCTGGTGGTTTGTTGATCATAGCGCACCAATAGCCGTGTTTCTCGAGATCAAGCGAGACGCCATCCTCGCTTTTTACCGAGCCGTGTCATCAATGCTTGATCGACCTTTCTAGCCTCCGTGGGACACCGTAAATTCTTGCGGTGGACCCCTTTATTGCTTCTCGCCAGAGTCATAAAATACCATTCTACAGCTTCGCAGAGAAGCATCAACATGAGTGTACAATACGATTGAGTGCCGTCCAAGCAGCATCTCGAATCTGATACGGGACATTGGCGGCCAACGACGTAATCTCTGGCCCCTGACCAGCGCCAAGCCAAAGTTCAATGGCAAGGTTGAAATCTCCTCGAGTGCCGCTCTCATGCAACTCCTTTTACATGCGTGCGGAGGATTAGTATTTTCTCGCCTACCTCTATGCCGTCAGCTCTGCCCTTGTCAACGCAAGATCATCCAGCCCGAGAATCGTCTCATCCCAGTCCGGAAAAATCTCGTGTCGCGTGAGCGCCGTAGCGGCAATGCTAGCGGTAATAAGGCGCGTTCGTCTTCCCGTATACCTGCAGTCTTCAAGGCGCGCACGGTCGTTCCACTGGATGGCGTAACGGGATGGGGATTCAGCAGGGGCCGTCACGATGGTGTGGATAATATCGGACGGAGCGGGTATGTACTCCATAGTGCTTGGGATTAGTCGTTCGGAGTGCAGTAGAAACCGAAGAAGGTGTCCGGATTTTTGTCCTTGCATGGGCGTGTGGCTGATACAGTAGGAAACTGAGTATCGTAACAAGTGAATTTCGACTTCGTGCTTGATCCCCATCGTCAGCAGGTAACCATACTGTTTGGGCCATGTTCTCTTTTATTGAATGATTGATATGACGATTCGGATACTCAATTCATGGCTTGTTAACAAGTCAGAGTTTCGACGCCTCTTGAGAAGCTGTAGGCAGTTGGTCGACGACGACACTGTACTAGCCACATTACGCCACAAAACTCAGTCCGTTGCTCAGGTACCTGACCTATTTTAGTTCTTTTTGGAGTTTCATTGTGTTTCTGAAGCCTTCGTGTCGGGATGGTGCAAAACTTGGTTCCCCGTCGTCAATCATCAATTGTGGCATGTGTTCTCGTCATGCCCCTTTGCCTTAGCTAGATGCGCATGCTGGCATCCGTCACACATCTCGTCACACCTCATTTTGCAGGCCTGTCATGTTAGCGTCCGTGAAATAACGACCCCTCTATGGACCGAAAACGCGCAACAACCCTGAAAGCGGCGACGCAGGAACCACGTGTGTATTTACAGTGCTTGGCCGGGATTCGTATTGGTTGGCGGGAAATCGTCGAGGACCCTTCGGTCGCGAAACAAAATGACACGGCACTGTGTAAGAGGGAGAGTTAAAAAAAAAATATGTTGAGAGGACCCGAAATAGCCGTTCCGAGACGGGTTTGTAATGTGCAAGCAGAATGATGCATCTGATAAGGCACTTAGGCATGGACAAGGAAATGAATGGGATGGGGTCGGATATCGAAGTTGCATGTTGCAGGTCTTGGCAGTAACTCACCGCTTTGTTGTATTTTGGAGGCTCTGGTGTGTCTCTTCCTGTCTGCTGCGTGTCTTGCGTGGCGCAAGGCACCGGGTTGGGTACGTACAAGTTCTTGCTTTTACCAGTGATCCGTACCAGCTTCCATTGAATGCTAAGTATTCGTAAGTATCGATTTCTTCTCCTGATCAGACACGACGGCTTCAATCTATTGCTTGGCTTGGTTTATTGCCCCTCCATCCACCCCCTAGCGCGTGCCTGAAAGATCCGGACACGGCGGGGCAGAATTTGCACCTACTGGACGCTCTCGGCCAAGTACGGAGTACGCATCAGCGCCTTGTAATCTGCAGCGGACAAGAGTAGCAGCGACCACCGATGTTAGAGGCTGCGTAAGGCGCTACAAGTATACGCTAGAGCCCACCACTAAGCAGCGGGAGGATTTGGATAGGATAGGGGTCAATACTGCTTGCACTACAATTTGTAGGGTCTGGTGTCAACATTGAAGCCTCAACAGCATCAGGAGTGACAGTCACTTGATGCATCAACGACCTGGATAATCGCTCTCTGACTCAACTTTATCTCAACGTGCCAAAGTCAATTGCCTTGCCAAGCTACATCATTCGTCACATCATCCCTCCAACCCAGCATAGAAAAACCGGCGCTAGCAGCCCCAGGACCCTCCAAGGCTGCTTCCAGATAGCAGAATGGGCTGTTGACCAAAACAGGCCTAGACATGCGTGCATTTCCCGCGCTGCTGATTAAACGCAAATAGCCCTTTTCGCTCTCTTGCCAACTAACTCGACCTATCCCCAACTCCTTTCTTTTTGCCTGTGCCAGCTTTATATCTTCGTTTATATCTCGCAACCGGGCTCGATCCATATACCCTCATTCCAGGATCCCCATCCCCTCGTTGAAGCCACTACCTGCATTTGCTTGGATACACCGGTCACTCCTCTCTCTGGCCCGATCCACCTCGTAACCATGGCCTCACTTCTCGACTCGGTCAAGACCCTCAGCCTCAATGGCTCCGTAAAGGAGGTCAACGGCGACAAGATTGCCATTCGCAACATCTGCTGCGTTGGCGCTGGCTATGTCGGTATGTCACCCCTGCCTCTCGTTTATTTGTCTGTGTCTGTCGACCGACTCCGCTGTCGACTCTTAACCGGGACTCGAACCGAACTGACGGCTGGACAGGTGGCCCTACCGCCGCGGTCATTGCTTTCCAGAACCCTCACATCAAGGTCACCGTTGTCGACCGAGACGTGACCCGTATCCGCCGATGGAACTCGCGCCATCCTCCCATCTACGAGCCCGGCCTGCACGACATTGTCCGCATTGCCCGTGATGGCGGCCGCGAGACCGACATCTCTGGCCAGTCCTCCGAGGGAATCGCCTCCGAGAAGGGCGAGACCAAGGTTGCTCGCCGAGAGGGCAACCTCTTCTTCAGCACCGACGTCGCCGGCCACATTGCCGAGGCCGACATTGTCCTGGTGGCCGTCAACACCCCCACCAAGGAGCGCGGTGTTGGTGCCGGCAGCGCCACAGACATGACTGCTTTCGAGGCCGTCACTGGCTTCGTGGCCCAGTATGCGCGTGAGGGCGCCATCATTGTCGAGAAGAGCACTGTTCCCTGCCGAACTGCTCAGCTCGTGGCAGACACTGTAAGTAGCCTGTATCCACGTCATCCGGAAATGCCCAAGATTCAATTCTGACCTCCATTCTCTCATAGCTCGCCATGCACCGCCCCGGTGTCCACTTCGAGATCCTGTCCAACCCCGAGTTTTTGGCCGCCGGTACCGCCGTCAACGATTTGCTGTACCCCGACCGAATCCTCATCGGCTCCGCTCCCACTCCCTCCGGCAAGCGGGCCGCCGAGGCTCTGCTCGAGGTCTACGCCGCTTGGGTTCCTCGTGAGCGTATCCTGACTACCAACGTGTGGTCATCTGAGCTTGCCAAGCTGGTCGCCAACTCCATGCTGGCCCAGCGAATTTCCAGCATCAACTCCATCTCTGCCGTCTGCGAGCAGACTGGCGCTGATGTCGACGAGGTCGCCCGTGCCATCGGTGTCGATCCCCGTATCGGTAACAAGTTCTTGATGGCCGGTATTGGTTTCGGCGGCAGCTGCTTCAAGAAGGACGTTCTCAACCTCGTCTACCTGGCCGACACTATGGGCCTCCCTGAAGTTGGTGAATACTGGAGACAGGTTGTCAAGATGAACGAGTACGCTCGTGATCGATTCACCAACCGCGTGATCAAATGCCTCAACAACACCCTTGTTGGCAAAAAGGTCACCATCCTCGGCTACGCCTTCAAGAAGAACACCTCAGATACTCGTGAGGCTCCTGCTCTGGAGATGATCAAGACGCTCCTGGAGGAGCGACCCCGCGAGATCGCTGTCTTCGACCCTTGCTGCAACCCGTTTGTCGTCAAGAACGAGATCAAGGCCCTTCTCGGACCCGAAATCACAGCCAGCGTCCACGTCTACGGCAATGCCTACGACGCCTGCAAGGACAGCACAGCGGTCGTCATCGCTACCGAGTTCGACGAGTTCCGCAACCAGCCCATCCCCGTGGCTGCTCCCAAGCCCGTAGATCAGCCCGAGCCCAAGATGCTTGGCCGCAAGCCCAACCCCAAGGCAGACCCCAGACCGTTCAAGGAGTCGGCCCCCACAGAGAACGATCTCTTGGCGCTGCACAAGCACCTGGTGCAGCGCGACGGCCAGACTTCCGATGACCCTCTGGACCGATTCAACGTCGAGCCCGACTGCGACGAGAGCTGCCCCGACTGCATCCAGGCCAAGGAGAGCAAAGAGACGGGCTTTGCCACTGGCATGGGCAGCGCCGAAGAGTACAAGCCCAAGGAGCGACTGGACTGGGTGCGCATTGCCGAGACCATGGCCAAGCCCCGATGGGTGTTTGACGGCCGCGGTGTCATTGACTCTCGCGAGATGGTCAAGCTGGGAGTTCGCGTCGAGAGTGTCGGTCGCCAGCACCGCTTCTAGGTGCGTGATATAATGTCGGTGGTTTTTCTTCTTTGTTAAAGGGCGGCTGCGATACGACCTTTTACTCCTTTTTTGAGGCTGTGCATCGGTAATGCAGGTGGGCCTAGAACAAAACTACCTTATTGTTTTAATTAACCTTTGGATCCTTTGGATGACATTGTGCGGCGGCAGATGTGAGACATTCTGCATCACTTGGGAAAGAATTTGTTTGGTGGCTTGGGAAGAGGAAAAGAAAAGAGCGGTCACCATGCGAGACTTGGACGGGGGTGGTTTTGACCAGCCTCTAGATTAAATTGGATTAAGCAATCTAGAAACGAATACCTGATACAATATTTTAATTCTGAGTCATGAAGTGAAGACATGCGAATCCCGTGTTAGAAAATGAACAAATGTATATACCAACAATCTATATGCTTGCTAAGGGGTATCTGAAACAGTTTTCTATAAGACTTTCACATCTTGGTGTTGTCTTTTGCATTATTTACTGACATGCAGTTACACTCTACCAATTCATCTCCCACATCCTGCGCTACGTGGTCTATCGAGAAGGATCCAGGGCTAAGCCCCTTAGACGTTGCTTTTATCGGCGAGCTGTGTAACTCTCTCTGTCTCCACAGACGGGACGCCTCGGTCAGGTGGAATCGAGAAGCCGGTATAAATGTAAGTGAGCACGACAATGTACTCTGGGAGCAGAGCCATCAATCCAAAGGCCACGGCATTTCCCTCGATGGGATTAAAGGGCGAAGTGGCGCTGTCTTGAAGAGCGACTTCCAGGAGACCAAAGATTGTACGAATGATGAGGAATGGGGATGCGAGGAGACCGCCGCGCAAGACCTGAGGTGTTCACATTATCAGCATTCTCTCTTTCATACGTGTAAGTTTGCGAGAGGTGGGTTTTGACATACGATTTGGCTGCTGGGGAGGAGAGTGTGCTTCTTTCGCCAGAAAAAGGCCATCATGGAGATGAGCACGGCGAGCATGACGGCAAAAACAATGTAGCCGACGAGAGTAAGTGTGCGGCTGGTGTTCATCGCGGACGGGGTGCCGATGGAGCTGACGCCGCCGCCGGCGGAGAGGAGGCCGATGGCGACGAAGATGCAGAGACGCATGATGACGCCGATTTTGTTGGCTCGGGGGTTGGAGCTGTAGTTGTCGAGAAGGCTGTCGAATATTTCATCAATCTTTTATTCTTCTGGTGGTGGAAGGGGTTGATGGGGGAATGTAGAGACTTACACGATGCGGACGTAGCCGAGTGTAGCGATGATGAGAGGAACAACACCGACGTTGAGGAGGATGATGGCTGCGACGTAGAGTCCGATGCTGGGCTTTTGTTCGAGGGCGATGATGACTGGGCCGCCAGCGAGACGCACTATTCAAGCAAGATCAAGTCAGATTTTGTTGATGGATGATTTTTGATAGGGGATTGTAGAGATGTACTTAGACTAAAGGGAATCATGGGCCACCAGGCGAGGCGTGGGCGGATTCTGCCGTTGCGCTTCATGAGCCAGATGGCGGTTGGGACGATGGGCACGTAGAAGATGATTTGGGCGATGCCCAGGGACTCGTGGGAGTTGAGCATATTTGGAGGTTGCTTGTATCTATCCTGGGGAGGTTGTCACTTGTTGAATGGCGGACAGATGTCAAAGTTGTTGTCTGCACCAAGAGGCCGAATGTTCACAACTCACTGAAGAAGGCGGAAGCATCGAGACTTTTTAAATACATCCACCAAAGATCCCATCGCAACACAGCCGCCAACATGCATATAAACGCGCCCAATCCAAGCCCTTCCCATCTAAAAAGGCAGCCCCCAGGGCCAACAATGCCCCGAGATTATCCTCCTAGAGCTTGCCGGCTTCCGGGGCCGACGAATCACATCGAAGCGGCTCTGTTCAGCTGAGGGCGAATACACGTAAAACTCGGCGATCAGCTCGTGGCATGATGCTTCAAAGGGGATAAACCCGCCCCTCCTCCTCCAACCTTATTATCTCTAGGCGAAATGGGATGGGCTTTTTGGCTTGTGTTTAGCGGTTTGATGATCTTCACATAGTTATTTCGGCTTGATGCTTATTGGTGTTCCTTGATGGCTTGCTTTTTTCGTGGTATAAAGCCGTTTTGGGGTTAAGGCTGGACTGGTTTCTTTCTAGTGTGAGAGGCTGATTGGTTGGAGGCGAGATTGTGTTAGTTGTGAATAGCAAGAATCGAAGCTTGAAATACGCGAGAGATACGATACAATGCGACACGGCAACTGGAAGAGAATGCTACTAGTAAGACTTTTTGTACATGAGCCCCCTTGCGTCCTGCACGAGGTGCTTCGAGACAATCTTCGCTTCCCCCGAAAGTCTCAATTCATGAGCAAGTTGACGCAGGTGGCCCTAGTTACCTGACTTTCATTTCGTGCCATCATGCCGCTTTGGGGTTGGTTAAGTGCCTGAGCCACATTGGACGACGTGGGACGAATCCGACATGGCTGGTGCCACATGGCTTGGATCGTGTTAGGCTGCCGTGAGTTATAGCCTCTTTTTCTGTTCTGTTCTTCTTCTCTTCTCTTTCTGCTTTGGGGGCTTGCCGGTAGCTGGAGAGGCCGCCAAGATGCGATCAAGATGGAGGTGTCGGCAGTGCTCAATGAGGCTATGGATGCAGTTTTACGTCATGGTTGAGAGAGTTATGCTACCATACGCGTTGGAAGGGAGGCTGAATCTTGTAAGTGGAACTAAGTGCATACAGACACGCAATCAGAGAGGCTGTAAAGGCTACAGTCTACTAGAACTACATAAGAGCCATGCAAGAGTCGTATCTCGGAAATGGACGATATTGGCAAAGCAGATGACGACAGGATTATAACAAATGTATAGAGGATCAAGATATATGCTCTTCCCAGATTTAATAAGAGACCTGATCTTTATTGTTCACTAGTGTCTCACTTATATATTCACATCTTGATCAGTCGGCACACTCTCTGCTCTCAGTTGTCAACATTCACCACCAGAGCAGGAGACAAGGCAAACGCAAAATCCAACTCATCAATGTAAGCAGTAGCCGGGTCCTTGGGCGACGCATTTTGCCGCATGAAGCTCCTCATTGACCGCGAGGATACAACGTAATCCCTAACTTGGACTTCACGCTCCGGCCAAGAGGCAGCGATTTGCTCCTGGCAGCGCTCGATGTCTTCACGGACCTCACTGAGAAATATCTGCCTTGCTTCCTCCAAGTTGTTGCACTCTTTATCATACTCGTAGTTTCTTATATAGCTGTCGGATTTAGTTCGGACGGCTAGGCATTTTTGATTGGAAAGGATGCACATTTTGAGCAAGCGGATGTCGGCCTGGCGGATGTTAGCTATCAGAAGAGCACACAAGTAACGTTAGGAGGATAACGTACTTGGGTCAACGTGGTATCGTGGACAAGGACAACAGTATCAAAAGCATACAGCATTTGATCGTGGTAGTATTGGAATGCCGGCACATCCTGGGTTCCCGCGCCGGGAACGTCGTAGAGCAACATCTCTGGGTGGTTGGGAATCTCATGGCGAGTTATACCCATCGTAACTTGATTAGAGCCCACGCGGGCAGCACCATCATCGTTTCCGCCTTTATCGCAAAGAGAATTGATGAGTGATGATTTGCCAACATTGACGTTGCCGGCGAAGACAATATTTTGTTTGCCTGTGGCATAACCCACCGTCTCCTGAGCGCTGACTATAAGGTCTTCTGTGATCGTTGGCTGATCTGTATCATAGCCACTAGCATGAGGATTAATTAAATGTGCATCATTAACCTATTAATAAGATAAACATGACTTACAGCTCATTCAGAAGTGCTAGCCGTCTTTGCTCGCTTTCCCGTTCTTTTTCCTCCGACTCCCTGAGCTTCCGCTGGGCTTCGCGAGCTCTCCTTTGAGGACGTGCGACTATCTCCTCATAGCCCTTCCAGAGACCAGCCACTGCCCCTGGGATAAGAGGAATCCATGCCATATTTTCTTGATGACACAAAGCGGATGGTTGTTGTTAAGAAGACTGCGTTCCTTCTTGATGAACGAGGAGTAGACGGCACAACGAGGGGCATTTATAACCCGCGAACAAAGTGTATGAGAAGAATCCGATTCAAACGTCTTGACTTTCTCTCGAGTGCGGGGTAAGAAATGATACATTATTGCTTGTTGCGTTTTCCCTTGCATGAAGCCACATTCAGCCTCGCCAGGCAACAACAGACAAGTTCACCGAAAGCGGTGTTGATTCGTCAGTTACAGCAAGATGATCGTAGCATATCAAGGAAATGTATAAACAAACGTCTGCCAAGATTTATCTTCCTTTTCGTAATTGTACTTGACATCATAAGATTCAGTTATGTGTCCGGTTGCTTTGGCTAGTCATTTGAGCGTTCAGCAGTCTTCCTTGCCTGCGAAAGTGGTGCTCTCAAGATCTATGCAAACACAGCCAATCATCACGATCTATGATTCATCACCACGCCAATTCATGTTAAATAGCTGGTATAATTGATTCATCTCGTCTTTTCTGCATGCTTTTACAAACTATACACCGAAAGCCGCCATCTCGTACGGAATGACAGGCGGCTGCCGAAAGCGGATAAAAGGTCTCCACGATCTTGTTTCGCATTGCGTTTCGCGCTGTCACGGCTCTGCCCGCCTCGCAGAAGCACCGCAGCTAGATTGTTTCAGAGCCCGGTCAGGGAGTCACGGGTTGAACCTTGATGAATGTTGGAGTTGACAGCTGCCAAGCGGCATCGCGCATCTTTTCTGGGTGAATCAATGTCTGTGCATTGCTGTGCCGACAGCCAGATCGGCCGTGCTTCATCAAGGATCAATAATACATCCAAGAGTTTTATCCGCGAAAAAGATTCTTCATTCTTCAATCGCGCTTTATTGCCAAGTATATAATCCGTATGCTAGCTGACTTACTGATTCAACACTTTACAGGAGTAGATGGTCGTGTCAAGTTGATTCTCCTCGGTCGAGGGTGGCCACAGAACCCCTTTGCCACGTTTCAGCAAGAACTGCCTCCTGCCAAACTGACTAGCCGTGAGATTCTACGTAGTATATACATCCCCTACTTATCTTCTACTCATTAGTATGCAGTGTCCTGTAGATCTGATACTGTGGCACGAACCAAGCAAAATCGTAAACTTACATGATTGCACCATCTCTTACTCTTCCTCTCTGTTCCATTTAAGAAAAGATACCCGACTACAATCAACATCTCTGTGTAGCGTTCGATCTTTTCACATACTACAGCCGGCCTTTCGGAGTCGGGTAGGCAGTGAGTGGCTCCTCGACATGAAGGCCTGTCATCCCATCCTATTCGTCTTATTCGCCATCGCAGCCGGAGAAGCGCTCCCCCCTAATGCAGTTCCTGTCATGTGTGCCGCCATCTGCGGACCAATCGTGGAGCTGAGTTCCATGTGCAGCCCAAAGAGATCATTGGAAGGATCAGAAAGCGATCATTTGGACCTGAGGGCGCGCCTCAGACAGGTCAAGAGGCAAAACGAGAACCAATTTGACGAAAGGGCTCGAATTGAGAAGCGCTTCTCGGTCATTGTTCCAGCGCCGACAACATTTCCTCCTGATTTGCTAGCTGGACAATATCCAGCAGCCTCGTCCCCTATACCAGAGATAACAACACCATTGTCACAATCCCCGGCGCCTGTTCCTCCACAATATTACTCTCCTCCTGCTCAGTCTCCGCCAGCCGCCGCTCCAGCTCCAGCTCTTCCAACTACACCTAATTATCTACCTCCATCAACTCTTCAACCAGTACCTCAGTCTCCTACATCATCTGCAACATGGAGTGGTCAGCCCACCTCCATTTCCGCCCCGACTAGGACAGCAAAGAGTGCATCTACAACTTCCAAGCATCAAACATCTATGCATCCGACCATAATAGGCGCAAGTGGAGACGATGGCGATTTGACTGGTGGATGGGGAGAGACGGAAAATGCAGAAGAGAAATGCGTATGTTTAAACAATAGCTTTAATGTGGCAGAGATTGCTGGGTTATGCGCGAGTTGCATAAGTATGAAGGCGGATACGCAAAATAGTGAGCGTCATCGTCCGTCCCTCCATCGTTTCTCTTGCCATGACTAATAACGGGTTGTAGATATGGATGTAATCATGTCTGTATGTCAATTCTCTCCACAACAATATAGTCCAGACAAGGACAGCTTGGTGAGCAATATCTGGGTTAAGGCCGCCAGACCAACAGCTACAAGCAGGTCAAATGGAGCTTCTCGATCGACTGGATTTATACGTTTGGGATCGGTATTCAGTGCGATGAGTTTCGCCATCGCGGCATTAATGATGTTATGACACGACTTTATAACTCGGTGGAATGGCTTTGCGTACGGTTTCTGTAATGTGCTTCCTCGGTGGCGGATGGAAGTATGAGTGCAAGGAATGACAATGAAGGTCCTCAGAAGTGGCGAAGTCTAGATGGAAGTAGGCATAATAGAAGAAACTAGATAGATGTAGCGATAGTATCCGATATATGAAGGGCCGCATAATGCCCAATACTTATTGACTCCTGATACCCGTTGTACATGAATGCGCAAGGTAACCGCCGAGATTCCTAGTAGCTGGCCTGGACTCCCGCCGCCGCCGCTGCTGCTTCCGACGGTAACCCCCCTTATAAATGTTTCCCGCCGTAATTCACCGGCCTGGAGGCTCTCCGTAAAAGGGCAGTCCCTTTGATGTGGCCGAACTCGCCACAGTTGTGGCACCGTCCTCTGCAGGTCGTTGGCCAGGCAGCCGGTGAAGGGGGAATCACCATTGAGGAGGAGGCGGCGGCGACGTCGGAGGTGGTGATGTTGATGGTGGTGTCGGCGGCGGTCGTGGCAGCAGCTTGTGCCGCTGCCTGCTGCTCCAGAGTAGCAATATGATGCCGGAGCTCGGCGTTATGAGAGATTGTAACTACGGGCAGAGCCACCGATCCTACAGAATAAGTGCCATTAATTTACGAAATGAAACAAAACTTTTCTTCTTCGCCTCCTCAGCAAGCCGAGAAAGCAATGAAAAAAAAAAAAAAAAAAATCCTGACATAAGGTCAATCAGGGTCCAGACATAAGCTCAATCTGGGACTGGTCTTTCTCCAACTGTCCTGGCATAAGGTCAATCAGGACCCAGGCATTATCCAGCCTGCAATTGTCCTGACATATGGTCAATCAGGACAAACAACCATCATCAGCCACCTCAATCCAACTATCCTCGCTACAACCAATAAGGGACAACAAAACCTCTCTAAAGGTAGTGCCATCTACAACATGCCTAGCAAACATACACCTTAGCATCGCTAAGGTATATGTCAACATCAAAGAGAAAGGAAGACGGGGAAGACGAAGACGGGGAAGACGAAGACGGGGAAGACGAAGACGGGGAAGACGAAGACGGGGAAGACGAAGACGGGGTGGGGGGAAGGGAAATGGTGATGGGGATGGTGAGAGGAAGCTGAGAGAGGAAAAGTAGAAAAAGAGAAAGGAGGGGAGATGGAGGAGATGAAGCAGACTAACGAGCCCGCTTGGGAGGAGGAGGAGAAGAGGTGGAGAGGGGGTGGAAGAAGTGAAGGGGAAAGAGGAACAAGGAACAAGGACAGGAAGAGGATGGAAAGGAGTGAGGCACGGTGACGAGTGTTAGATCTCGACACTCTAGTTGTTCATGACAGAGGGGGCAGACATTGTGTGCGTGCGTGCTTGTGTGAAGAAGAAAAAAGAAAAAGAAAGCAGAACGAGAAACTCGACAGAAAATGTCCCACGCGTCGATTTCTCGCGTCTTAAAATAGAAGGAACGAGCTACCTGACGTAGGTAGGTTCCTTAGCTGTATCGATAGATAGCTAGATTAGCCGAATCGGGTCGAGGCATCGAAGTGATTGTGGTCTAACAGCTCATGAGTTAACACGCGGATGTGAGCCATGGTACCACTCCTTCTCCGAATATCACCAATAGCAGCAGGGCGAACAAGAAGCATTACAAGAGGCCGTTATTTGGGCACACTGCTGTTTCTCATATATCCGTGCATATTCGAAGAGACTTTCCAGCGACCAAGATGAACGTCTGGCCCCTCTCACTAGCCAATAAATGAAGCCTGAAGCCAGAGACAGCTTTACGTTGCAACTACGTGCTGGGAAGCTCTCTCTGCGTATGCAATTCTTGGGGGACTTTCATTCATATCCGAATTTTGATTGACATTGCTTATTGGAGCTGCTTGTAACACTACATACATGTATTCCGTAAGGCTTCACAATAGAGGTGGGGTGTAGAAGAAAAGACGTATATAGAAAAAACTACCCAAAACTAACTGCACATCCTACACAGGACATGATGCTGAGTACATGTACGACGTACGCCTCAGTTAATATCCCTGATCCGAAAATTTCAACCAGTGTTCCCTTCGTCCTATGGTTCCCTTTTTATTTCATCTCTTCCGCCTCCTCCCAATGCCCAATAATCCAAAGTCCTCTCTGAGAGAACTACACTAGATAAGCCTTTATTTTCTAATCAATCAGCCCAAGAGGCCCATCAAAGGCTCGGTGATAGTCGTGTTTATGTTTGTCGCCGTACCAGTGGTTATGGTGGTAGTATTTTTGACCGTTCCAATAGTCTTGGTTAAGCCAGTGTGTCTTAGCCCAACAAACCACCCAACAAACCACCCAAGAGACCTGTGCCAGTGGTTGTTGAATTCGTCCCTAGCAAACCGCCTAAAAGGCCAGATAAAAGTCCAGTTGAGTTCGTCGACCCTTCTGGAGTTGTGGAAGTCCCTAGCAAACCGCCTAAAAGGCCAGATAAAAGTCCGGTTGAGTTCGTCGACCCTGCTGGGGTTGTGGAAGTCCCTAGCAAACCGCCTAAAAGGCCAGATAAAAGCCCAGTACCATTTGACCCTGTCCCTAGCAAGCCGCCTAAAAGGCCAGAACCAGTTGATCCTGTGTCCATCGATCCAGTGCCTGTCGATCCAGTTCCGGTTGATGTGGTATTGGTTCCTCCAGTGCCTCCTCCACCCAAGAGACCACCCAAGAGGCCACCCAAGAGGCCACCTAAAAGCCCCGTGGAGTTGGTACCAGTAGTTGTGGCATTAGTCAAGCCAGTATTTGTTGTAGAACCACTACCTAATAAGCCGCCAAGGAGTCCCCCTGTTGAGTTTGTCGTCCTGATATTTGTCACTCCGGTACCCGTTGATCCTGTTCCACCAAAGAGTAGATTTCCTAAAGCGCCGCCAATCGTGTTCAAGAGGGAATCTGTCGAATTTATAAGAGCACCAAGAAAACCAATGCCGCCAGTCGTTGCGGTTGAATTAGTGCCACCAGCGCTGTCAGTGCTGCCATTCGTTATAGAGCCGTTTCCACCGCCGACGAGGTCGTTACTTCCAGTGCCGCCACTTTCAGTACCGCCAGTTGAGCCACTGCCTAATGTGCCATTTACCCCTGCTGATCTTGGGGTATTATCGATAGAACCTCCAATAGTAGCGGTTAGATTGAGGCCTCCTCCACCTGTCGTCGTGTTTTCAGGAGCCCCCAATAATTCTCCCAGGAGATCGCCACCAGTTGTTGTGTTCAAGGCCCCCCCCGGGCTCAACAAACCACCGGTCGCAGTGGAGTTGTCAGGAGTTCCCAACCCTTCTAATAATCCTGTTGTTGTATTGAGGAGGTTGTCGGTGCTATTTGTCAGGCTTCCAATGACTCCTCCTAGGGTGTCATTTCCAAGTAGGCCAGTGCTGTTTGTTTCGGGCGCTGAAGTTCCCAACAAGCCGCCCAAAAGATCTGTTCCGTTTGCTCCGCCGAGTAATCCTGTGCTGTTTGTGAGATCTCCAATGACTCCTCCTAGCGAACCCGTTAAATTGTCGGGAGATCCGCCGAGTAGACCGCCCGGAATACCCGTGCCATTGGCCACTCTAAGAGTATTATTGAGAAGACCTCTAAGATCTGTGCTGTTCAGGAGCCCTGTATCTAGATCGGTCCCGCCAAGTCCCGTTCCATTGAGAAGTCCGTCAACAGTACTTCCTAGATCGGTTCCGTTAAGAAGGCCTCCTAAAAGGCTGGGGTCAATGGTAGTGCCGTTACCAAGAAGACCGAGCAGCGTACCCAGCAAACTGGTATTATTGGCAGTTCCATTGCCGAACAACAAAGTTCCGAGGCCCGTGTTGTTTGTAGCAAGGCCGAGAGTATCGTTGAGAGCTTGCGAGACAAGGCCAGTGAGCGCGTCACCGAGCGCTGTGTTGTTGCCAGTTACGTTGAGTAGTGGAAGAAGTTGGCCAAGAATGCTGCCTGCAAGAAGTTGACCAATCAGACTGGGGTTGGCTGCAGTTCCGTTACCTCCAAGAAGCGAGCCGAGGCTAGCGTCGATAGTTCCATTGAGTCCGAGGAGAGATGATAGGAGGCCGGTACTGTTGGCTGTTTCATTGCTAAAGAGAACGGATCCGAGGCCAGTTGTATTGAGCACGAGTCCAAGGGTTTCACCGATAGCTTGTGCGAGAACCCCAGTAAGAATATCACCAGAAATGTTTGTGGCATTGCTAGTTCCGTTACCAAGGAGAGCATTGGCGAGACTGCCAAGGATACCGCCAGGTAGATTACCTCCAGGTAAAATAGCTCCCAGGCCCGTGGTATTCGTGCCATTGAGTCCGATGGCCTCATTCAGAGCCTGTGAAAGAATGGCATTAACGGCGTCACCAATGGCAGTATCATTCACAGCTCCATTAATTCCAAGCAATTCTCCAATGAGTCCTGTATTGTTCACAGTTCCATTGCCCAAGAGTAGTTGCCCGAGACCTGTGTCGTTACTAGCAAGTCCAAGGACTTCACTGAGAGCCTTTGAGAACACGGCGCCAATAGAGTCACCGAGAAAGTTGGTGAAGTTGTCAGTTCCATTAGGTCTGAGACTCGTGCCAATGAGCGCGCCGAGTCCCGTGTTGTTCCAGCTTTCTGTGCTATTGCCTAAGCCACCCGTCGTACCACTTCCAAGATTTGTTCCGTTGGTCAATCCTCCTAAGAGGCCAGGATCGATGGCCTTACTGTTTGTGAGACCTCCGAGCGTATAGTTCAAGAGAGAAGATTCAATAGACCAATCAGGGTCAGCCAGTCGATGAGGCTGACTATCTCTGTCTGTGTCGGCCCCGATGAGATGGTCATGAGGCAGATCGTCCAATTTACCTTCATTGCCGATAATCACAATTGGCACCGCGCTGGGCCGAGGCTTTCCGCGGTGGTCAGTAGGGAGAACCGTACGAGTTTCAGCTTTTGCCCCGTTATCATATCCATGAGCGGTAACCGTCCAGAGACGGTCGGTAAAGCCGTGAGTGCCGATAACAACTGTGTGGGGATCTTCCGGGCGCCTGGCCGGAATAGTGAATCTAGGGTCGTTGGGGCCAGCCCCTTCCCATGTATAAGTTGTAGGAAGTGGTTTCTGAGGACTCTTGGACTTGATGGGTTCATATATGATAGCAGTACCCTTGCAGCCATGGCAATTAGGATGAATAGTGGAGACATAAGGCTTGTCGTAATCGTATGCAGTTGACGTGATTGTAACATAGGGATCTTCGGTAGGTTCATAATGAAAGACAGTTCCGGTGCAGACCGGGCACTCGGGGTGTTTGGTTGAGGTAGCGTGCTCCGACTGGCAAGTCGGCAGAGTAAGCGTTACATACGGCGGCTTATTTTCAGCTGTCTTGAATGCATTCTTTGGATCGCAGGCATTGACACACGAACCAAGGTCGAGATAGGTTGTGACGACAACTTCAACGGTAACAACATCGTCGTTGTAGGCCCTCGCAGGGGCGGAAAGGAGTGAACCTAGGACGGCCAAAGCAGCCGTCCTAGATAAGGAATCGCTTGCACGACCGCCGGCCATCCTTGAAAGCCAGTCGCAGCGCAATAACGGTGTTTAGAAGCGCAGCCAAATTCTAAAGAAAGGCAAAAAAGAGTGAAAGTGGTTACCATTTCACAAGCAGACTAGAGGTCGGCCATCCCATGGTATAATATATCAGTTTGGGGCATAGAAAGGGTTGAAGAATTGCTCATCACATTTCAGCATCAGATTGAAAAGTTCCGAGGAATGTTCTTGTTGTTGGCTCTTGAAGTGGGAGAATAGCAAAGGATGGCTACCAGGAAACATTCGTGAATATGAGGCCATATCGCTCAACAATTAACTGAGTCAGACAGTCGTGCTGCATTCCAGAGTTTGTAACTTCAGCAAATATTCTCGACCCTCCCCCAAAAGCTCGGTCCTGTTGTCACGAGAATGATTGGGCATGATCCTGTGTGCTTTACGCGGTGGCAGAGCCATTCCATGGCCTGTGAACCGTGTTCGCGTCTCGAGGTGACTATCACCCTCCCGCAGTGTACTTTGGAGTGATACATGGCAATAAACTGCTGGCGTAATGCTCTACTCACAATGAGCAATCTGAATTTGAGCTTTAGCATCCCGGCCAAGAACAATATGTCTGAGATGAATGGAATCGATAAACAGCACATTGGTACCCCTTTGCTCGTGAGAACTGGTGGAGGGATTCTCCTTCATAGTCCATTAATTGCATCATCCCGTGCTCATATTAGCACAAGCCAAGCTAGAATAAATTTGTCCTGGCTCCGGCCGGTAGCCCAGCAGCAGCATATCGACAGATCGGACCATGGATGCCAGCCCTCAGGGCAGTGGCCGGGCAACAGGACATTGTGCTCGAGATGCCCCTCAGTCCCCATGGTAATAAATTGAACTCGACTCCGTTGAGGACACTGTTGTCGGGTGCGTTGGTCAGGGACGGCGCTTGAGACACGTTTGTGGATGGTGTCCTGCATGTACCCAACGGTTCCAGGGAGGAAAGAGGACAAGGATCGACAGGCAGTATTTTGAAGCAGCGGTATTCATAGGGGGGAAACCGTAGGGCATCTGGTTCATTTAATGCCAAGTGTGTGTGGCTAAAAGTTACATGTATGATCGCTGCTTCGAAGGGGTGAGTGAAGCAATGTGAAGTTCACGGGGGACGCACGTGTTCGCGGCTCTCCGCCCATATTTATTGTTTTCTGCCACAACATCAATCTATTATGTTCCATATAGCTTCGACTTTGTCCTTTTAGTGCGTGTTTCTGCTTCTATTTTAATGCTCATTAGCTTCTTCCTCTAAGCCTAGATGCAATACTAGCTGCTGTCGCAGACTAAGGACCAACGTGTTGTTTCTCTTCGCGACACAAACATACCAAATACTGTGACGAAACGCAGCTTGTATCTTCAAAATCACCCTTAGCGCTTGTACCGGCTCGGAATCCGCCCGGCCGAAAAGGGACCCTATGCTCAGTTGTGAGACAATTGCCTGCGTTATATTACAATGGGTCGCCGAAGCTGCTCCATGTCTCTGAGCGGCTTGCTAAAGTGATTCGCGTCTCGAATGCAGGTTTCGCGCATAGACGCGACTAAGACGGCATCTTTTGCCTCACTGAGTATTGCTCGAGGGAAAAAGTCAAAGTTTTTTGGGATAATTCTTACGTCAAGACATGGTTGAGACTCGGTCAATTGTGCAATCACGTCTTCCAATGAATCGATTGTGTTGTGTAGAGAATGTCAAAGTGGAAACGATATGCATGGTGGTGATTGTATAGACTAAATAAATAAGCTTAAATCTAGATCCTGTTCCGACAAAGTGAATAGCTAAAAATACAAAGGCCACTGCCCTCCATAGGTATATATCCTCAAAGCGTATGAGGTGCCAGCGACATCCAACGTTCTCCGATCGTGCGCCTTCTCCAGTCTTCAAATTCTTACCCCGACAACCCCATGATCCTCCTGAAACCGACATTTTCAACCACCCACGAGCCGCCCAGTTTAAATGCTCCTGGTCCCTCCAGCTGCGAATCCACTTTCCCCATGGCCATCCTGGTTAGGAAGTCTCCCAGGTGCTCTGTTGGCGAATGCATCCCCTTCATCAAGCCGATGAAGGGCGACAGCGCCGCAACGCTAACCTTGTATAGCGCTCCTGGGTCTGGAATATATGGCAGAATAGCCTTGTGCTCCCTTGGATCCACGAAAGCTGGTCGCACAGAATCCGCCTGGATGCTCGTCGGATTCGAAGCTGTCAAATTGCCCAACTCCGTCTCCGTTTCTCCTTTGACCCGAGCAAAGATGGCAGAAAAGCGGCCCGGCTTCTGCGTAGCGCCCTCGCCCGATACATAGATGAAGCGGAACGACTCTGATGGTGACGTTGTGAGCGTAGAAAAAGACTTTGCAGCGGCGAGGGTGTAATCCTTGGTGATTTTGACGTATTCTTGTGCATTGACCTTGGTCTGGCTAATACCGAGAGCCCAGACGCAAGCTTTTGCGCCTTGCAGCTGTTCTAGCACCTTTGAGTCGTACTTCTCAAAGTCTTGGTGGAGGATGACGTTGATTCGGGGATCTTTGGCGTCTTCAACCATGCGTATGGGCTTGCGGCTGAGAATGGAGATTTTGGTAATGTCTTTGGCCTTGATCATGGCGTCCAGGACGGAGCTGCCCACCAAGCCAGTGGCGCCTGTCAGGATGATGTGCATTTTGATAGAGATTGTGGGTTGTGTGTATATGTAGTTGGGTGGTTGTCGTCAAACGTAGTCAGTGCCACGTATAAGTCGAAATACTCTGTAAGAAGAAACCCCTTGAGTCTTATCGGACACAATAGTACTTGATGAAAAACAAGCAGAAGGATGAATTAAGATTAAGTTGGACAATGCTCTAAGAAAGAATCTACAAGACAGACAAACAGCTGTTGTTATATAAGGCAACACAAGTGCCGGGAGTGTCACCAGGCGGAATTATTAACTCCAGCCCAAAAGGTTCAGTTCCCGGACATAAGTGCCGCTACGCGTATGCTGACAAGCTATTTCCCTGATTGGGAGAAGCCTGGCTCGTCGGGAATCCACCAGGATGACGGAAAACTGGATCTCCGCATCTCCGCCTCAAGAAGCTCGGCTCGTGTACCGCGAGATCTCTTGCAATCTCCGTGTTGGTATCCTTAACGCGAAAAATTGATGATCTTGGCCATGTTATCATGACATTATAATTCTTCTAGACATAATCGTTCAATGATGTAAGCATATATGTAGAATGGCATTCATCACCATACCCATCTGACGTGATGTTTTTGGACTTTGTGTCTCGTCGGCTGATGCATCAACCCCGCGAATCCTACAAATCCCATCCTAATGCAAAGATATCATCTCATCCAAATGGCATTGGATATCTCAATCGGATAACTGATGAGCTCATCACAGTCACAGCTTCCGGCTGATGCGTCGCTCATCCGAAGGAGCTGACGTTACCCTGCAGGAGGAGCAAACTCAATAAGATGGACCCCATTTAACCCTTTACACTACGTATATTTGTAGGATTGCTTGCACTTGTTTTAGGAAACGCATTGAATTAATTGTAAAATCTCAAAGATGAAGGTTGTACAAAAGAAAGGATGCACGGGTGCTGGTTATCTTGGATTAATATTCACTGCTCCGGATATATGCATCGGATAACAGTACCCGCTCAGTTATCTCCCATCTTAAACTCGCTAGCGGACCTCAATTGAGCTCAATAAATAAGACACACTCTTTTTCGTATTTCGCATTCGATATACGTGTTGACTCTAACCCCTTGGAATATCCGCTGTTGCATCGCTTCCAGCCATGGCCCCAAATTTTGATATTCTGACCGCCACTGCTGATGACCTCCAACCGGAGCTAAGCTCTGGCGGCATAAACAGCAAGCAGCTAGTGAAGATATATCTCTCGCAGATTGAGCGCCACAACGACTACCTCAAAGCCGTAATCAGTACAGCTCCCGAGGCACTTCTATTAGAGAGAGCCGCAATTTTAGATGATGAAAGACAGAGCGGAAAGCTTCGAAGCCCCCTCCATGGAATCCCAATCCTCGTCAAGGATAATGTCGCAACGCATCCATCGACGGGTCTAGACACAACAGCTGGTAGTCTGGCGTTGGTTGATTCGAAGCCGAGGAGCAATGCGCCTATTATAGACCGAGTAGGTACTTGCGTAAAACTTGATTTTGTTGAGATGAGCTAAATCGGAGGCCATTAAGCTCCTGGAAGCTGGACTCATCATCATAGGCAAAGCCAGCTTGTCGGTAAGTGACTACCCAACAGTCAGAATTAATGTACACAATAAACTAATTCCCTATTCAGGAACTCTCATGGTGGAAGTCAGTAATGATTACAGATTTAACTGGCATTGTTCTTCAATACACTGACACAACTAATGGCGCAGGGGCACAAATCTTCTCTGTGGCTGGAACAGCATAAGCGGCCAAGCTCAATCCCCCTACGTCAAAGGAGGCCTTCTCATCGGTGATTCATTCGCAGGACACAGCGTAAGTGAAACAAAAGCAGTGCCCTGTATTATCCCTTCCCGAAACACTGATTCATCTGGCAACATTCCTTAGAACCCTGGTGGATCTTCATCTGGCTCTGCGATCGCCGTGGCAGCCGGATTCGCCCCCATCAGCATTGGAACCGAGACATTTGGCTCACTCATGCTGCCTGCGGGCCGAGCCGCCCTTTACTCACTCAAACCTGGCCGTGCGCTGATCTCCACTAGGGGCATTGTCCCCATTTCGAACTTCTCGGACCAACCCGGCCCTATGACAAAGACTACGAAGGATTTGGCGGTGTTGATGGACATTATTACAGATCCTGACAATGTTCCGTCTGGTGGCTACGCTTCGCGTGTAACGGGCTCATGGGAGGGCATCAAGATTGGCACATTGGACCCGGAAAAGTGGACGTATCCTCCTGAGATTCGAAAGGTCTTGGATGAAGGAATGGAAAAACAACTGGTGAGATTTGTACCTTTGCTTCGCTTTGTCAGTTTCATTCTTGGTTATACTAAGTTGACTAGAACGATCAAATTCGGGATGCATATGCAACTATTAAGCAACATGTGTCAGTTTTCAAGGACAATGTTCCATTGAGAACTGCAGACACTTTGACGATCAACGGCGAAGATGTATTGCTCAAGATCTTTGGTAAGTCTGCTGTGCGTCAATCTGAACATAAGACACACATGGCTGAGGTATCAGGGAGTAGAAAAGGACTTTAAAGAACAGTTTGAGGAGTATCTCCAACTTCTAGAAACGCCACAAATCAAGACCTTAGGCGAACTAATCGCTTTCAACAAGAAGAATGCCGATAGAGAGCTACCCCCAGGTAACTTAATGCCGCCTCTCGCAGAAATGCTTGAGAAGACTCCCAGATCTAACAACTCCTAGGCTATGATAACCAAGAGATCCTTGAACGTAGCGAAAACACGGACATAACGCCCGAAGACCGTGCAAACTATGTCGCCCACCTGAAGAAACTCGGTCGCGACGAAGGCATCGATAAGATATTTGACGAATATGGCATCAACGTCGTGATGGGACCGCTGGAGTCTCCATTGTACTATTTCGCTGCGGCCTGCGGTACAATCTCCCTTCTTCCCGCTTCACCTGGTTTAAAAACTTGTATGGCTAATACTTTTTCCTTTAGGATACCCCGTTGCCGCCATGCCGCTTGGCTACCTTGAGTACAACGGACGTCCGCACGGGCTAGGGGCTGTTGCGAAAGAGGAGGGCCTTCTTATCCAACTCCAGAGCGCATATGAAGCAGTTTTCCCGCCACGGAAGCCGCCAACTCTTTTCCGTTGAAACTGGATTTACAAGATTATCAAGATATAATGTCTGCCCGAGCCATGAGCTGATTGCGCAATAGCATGCAATCATTAACGACTTGTGTACTTAGCGATAAAAGACATAGGAAGCGGGTAGTGATAGTAGAACACACTGGATGAATGTGGCAGCCTACATCAATCTCAATCATGTTGAATAGTTGGAAGAAAAAAGATACTTGTCCCTCAGCCATGTGAAGCTGTCCTCATTGGCAATTACGAGGTCCAACTGATAAACAGGTATAAGCCTGTACAACAAGTTACTATCGACAGAAGGGAAAGATAAGGCCAAGCTAAGTGAAGCTTCTATTTCTACTCTCTCGTTACCCTTTTCTAACATTTTTGCTGTTTCTAATGTACTTACTTACTCGCAAGTAGGTAACAACTCATCTGCAAATCCCCTATTTGGAGCGTTTAAACAATAATGGTTTCAACTGGTTAATACAGGTTTCGCTTCCATCCACCTTCTGCTTCGAAAAGCTTACCCACTTCCTTCGCTACCTTGAGAAGATGGCGGTCGCGATATCTCGGAGCCACAAGCGAAACACCTATCGGCATGCCAGAGTGTCCCTGAAAGCCCGGGATGTTTACCACCGGTGTATGCAACGCGGACCAGCCAACGCAAAACGCCGAGTCGCCCGTGAACTCGAGCCCTACTGGAGCTTCGTCGACAACACTAGGAGTCAAAATAGCAGTATATTTGCCAGCAATCTCATCAATCTTGGGCCGCAACGCAGCGATACCATCAAAGGCCTTCAGCTGCTCACGGCGGTCGTACCCAGCTTTTCGCTCTACATAGCCGGCCAGCTGCGGTGAAAGCTGGTCCTTGGCAGTGCGATGTTCGGGAAGGAAAAAGGTCTCCCCTTCGGTCTGGAGGACAACGTTGTGCCAACGAGGCAGATTGTCAAACTCAGTCGGCAGATCGACTTCCTCTACTTCGGCACCATGAGCACGAAGGATTTCGACAGCGCGGGCAATCGCATTGCGAGTGCCTTCCCCTGCGATTGGCCAGACAACCGTCTTGCATAGAGCAAAGCGCGCGCCTTTGATGCCGTCAAAGTCACTAGGCTCGTCGTCACGCAGTGCGAACGCATCAGCGACGAGGTCCAGGTCATCAACGCCACGGGCGAAAATGCCAATGGTGTCCAACATTAGCGAGGAAATCTTCAGACCTTCGCGGGAAACGGCGTTCCAGGTGGGCTTGATTGAATAAACGCCGTTGAAAGAGCCGGGGCGGATGGTGGACCCGCCGGTCTGGGTGCCGAGCGCGACCGGGGCTTGCAAGTCTCCAACGGCGGCTCCAGAGCCGGAGGAGGAGCCGCCCGGGGTGCGGGACGGGTTGTGCGGGTTGCGTGTCGAGGCCGGTCCGGTATACGAGGCAGCGAACTCAGCCGTTGTAGTTTTGCCTGAGTTTGGACATGTCAACGAGGTTGTGGCTAAAGGAAAGGGAGGAGGGAGGAGTTTGAAAACTAACCAAGAAACAAAACGCCAGCGTGGCGGAGGAGGATAATAGATGCTGCGTCGAGCTTCGGAAAGTCGCCCTTGTAAATCGGCGAATTGTGAGCTGTCGGCATATCTAGACACACCCTACCCTTAGCTCTGCCAACACACACCTCCACAGGCCAGATGCAACACGGTACTACATACCCTTTGTATAAATGACATCCTTGACGGCAACGGGCATTCCATGAAGGGGACCTCTGTCTTGCATCGGCACTTTATCCAGAGCCCTCGCCTGCTGGAGGACGTAATCCCTATCGAGGTACGCCCAAGCTCCGACGTCGGCATCACGCACGTCTATGCGCCGCAGCAATGAGCGTGCATAACCCTCAATCGTCAGCTCACCAGCACGAATTCTGGCGAGAGCTTGGGTTGCCGTAAGCAAGTATGCGTCGTCGCTGCCCATATTGCCTCGCAAAGCCTTCCTGATCCTCCTGGGAAGAAATGAAAGTAAACAATCCAGCTTGACTGTTGGTAAGCGCACGAGGGCGTCTTCTCTAATAAAGATGTCTAGACGTCTTGGTCAGCTAATTACAGCCTACCAATCGGCCAATCAAGTATGCCTGTCAACTGTACCTTGACAGGCGGCTGCCGAGGCCTGGTTTTGTCTTGACAGCGGCTATTATTGGCTGACCTCGAACAGGTTTCGCCTGATGAGGCAATATGAAAAAGAAGAGCCAGAAAAGACAAGCCGAAGTTTTGTCTGAGATGAAGCAAGATTCCAAAGAATCTAAACAGAATAAAGAGCACACGAGTCCTCGTCCTTTGTAAGCAGCCAAAGAGACTCGCCTTGGGATGATCCACACAACCTGGAGCATGGGGTGAGCAAACGACTGTGCAGGGCTAAAAAAGAGGGTTTTGGATTCAGAATGGATCAAGGTGTAGTTTTTGCGAGCAGTGGACTGAGCCGACCTACCAGAATGCAGAATAAAATCTTGGCACTGTTTCTCTTTCAAAGAACGGCGTCACCAGAAAGATGCAGAACAAGAAAGCAGCGGCTATCATGGGGCATCTTCTATATATAGGGGCCAGAGGTCAAGGATATTGGCGTGTAGGGCCATTAGGCAAATTTAGGACGCCATTGAAAAGCTGGACTAGAAAGCAAACTGTGTAACTCGACATGGGCGCCTCGGATGTGACCCGCCACGCAACAGCCGGGAGAAGAAAAAAAGAAAAGGTAATTCTCAAGGCCCCTTGGGGTTGCGCGCGTTGATACTCTGGTCTCAGTTGCTCCGTCTGTCTGTGTGACAGGCCGAACCCGGCCCCTCTTTATTTCACCTTGCGATTCCATCTGCCCATGCCATCTCATCATTACCCACCCACTCGGCGAGGGCCTGCAGTATCTGCCAGCCCTGCAGCTCGTGATGCAGCTCTTTGAGGCTTCGTCCACGACCAAACAGGTAATCTGAGGCGAGGCGAGGCAAGGCAAGGGGCTGTACCCAGCACACCGGAGCCGGTGAACAGCTGAGAGTCACAGGTCGAAGCTGTGGCGGTCGGGCTGAACAGCAGCCGCCTCGAGACACGGTACAGGATGGTGTCGCAATAAGCAGATGTCTGCCATCGCATGCCTGTAAGCATAGTATCGGGCTGCATGGCGTGCTAGCGTGCAGCCGGTCAAGCAAGCAAGCAAGCAAGCAAGCAAGCAGGGGAGTGGAAAAGCACATCGTGCTATGCGTACATGTGCCCAGTCGGCTATCATTGGGCTGAAATCCTCGCAAGCCTGGCCTCAGATAGTGGCAGAGCTACAGCACAAACCAAATTGGTGGGGGAATGGCGTCGGGCCGTGCCCAGGGGCTGCCTGGCTGGCCTGAGACACGTGGACCGGCCTCGCAACAAGACCTCGAATGTGCATGTGCGGCCATTGTATTCGTAGGTGAGTGTATCTGTATCCTTGTCTTTGATGTCCCGAGGGCAGCCGGTCCAGGCTTATACTCCCTCTCTGTCTGGGTTTGCCTCGACTCGGTCATGGCGAGCTCTCAGAGAGTGGAGATGAGGAACCCCGCTACCGCCGTCAGCAATCACAGCCGGCTGTTGACAGTCGGAAGAGTTCTGTTCTGAAATACATGCAGTTGGTAAGCATGTCGGGTGTGGCTTGCAGCTGGGCGGGCAGAATAGAACAGCCCGTCTAAGAGGGACAACAGATGAAGTTTGGTGAGGGCAAACAACACTGTGCAAGCAATCCATGGATGGAGTTAGGTTGAGTTGAAAATCATTACGGGGAAGTGGCAGCTAGTGTAGGGCACTTAGCTTAGGGAAGGCGGGGGAGCTAGAGCAATAGCGGCAGAACTACTCCGTACTTCCTTCCTCTCTATCAGGTATCTCTCCCTCCTTAGTAGCCTCGATGGGTCTCGACAAAGCACCAGAGAGTATTAAAGCGCCTCTCTACTGCGGCAATCTGCCCTGAGTAAGGCCTGTTGTCATTTGTGACATCTCAATTTTACGCCTCCACTCACTGACCGATCTTCCCGATGTCGTCTATGCAAAATGCGGTTGCTTCCACACCTCACGGGCCTCCATGCAAGATGCAAGCCATGAAGTTCATGGTGTCCCTTGATGTAATGCCCCGACCGTTCAAAACGCAAAGAATCTTTGGTGCCAACGTATTCCGATGTTGCATTAGGTAACAGTATTAAGCGTCATAGAGCATGCAGAGGAAGCAATTATGGTCTCCATGTACTATCCATCAGCATCAAAGTGCAAGGGTTGACAAGTAACGCTCATACAGTACATGCACCTTGCAAGAACTCCTCATAGGTACGGCATGTATTGAAGAGCGTACTGTAATTTGAGACACGGGATGCTAGCCAACTACTACTTTATTCGGCTGTCTCTTCCACGGTGCGGCTGATCCATATCCCTGGGCCATCGTATTCACTAGCTGAGACAAGCAAAAAGCAAATCGGGACAGGCTTCCCTGTCCCATGGTGCCGGGTCATTTCCCTTGCCTCGCAGGATCGCAAAATACGCCTGAAATCTCCCTATTGTACTTCTTTTCTTTTCTTTTTCTTCTTATTTACTAGGCTGCGGCTGATTCATGGGCCTCTTAGAGAAACACTAGTTTTGTTTCCTCCTTGCTTGGAAACGAATCCAATTGGATCTCCTTTCTCAAGATGAGGAGCAGGCTTGTAAGTGAGAAAAAGCAAAACAAGGGCAGTTCGACTCTCGTTCGTAGAAGTCTTCCTACTCTTTCCGAAGTGGCTGGCCAATAGCCCTGTGTGCTTGTTTTCTCCCAGTGAAGCTACACTCCCTGCATAGCGCCACGATGGACGGCGATATAGTGATTGGATCTAAAGTTTCCTCGTAGTACGATAGCCGCAGGGCCTTGTATCCTTGTATAAATGAAGCTCGCCTGACCCCCTTAATACCGAACAGGGTATATGGGACGAATCACAATAAGCAACCTTAGAGAGGGCGCAAAGCCTAGAAGTGCCTCCTACATGATTGCATCATGGATATGTCTCCGGTTTGATCTGTCTCACATTATAGCATCATACATGTAGTCTTGTGGCCAATAGATGTTTGACTTGGAAAAAAGGAAGCGCTTGAATTGACTTCAAAATACCAAATTTCGTCTTAGCTGCCACATACGAGCAGGCAAATGTTCAGCTCTCGGTCAGTATCACACTAGCAAAGCCTCGTAGGATCATTGTGGAACATGGGATACATGGGTCATCAGACAAGCTTCAAAGGACGATGGAAGAGACTGTGTGAACATCATAACCATTTGACCGTGTTGTTGTCATACTGGACATAAGACGCTCGTCGGCAACGGCGGCAGTTGGAAACCAACACCGTCGATACCTTGATGGATCTGCACAGTTTTGAGCCGTCCATCTCTTTATCCCTAGACGGATCTGCCGTGTAAATTGAGTTTTCCGATTCCCGTTAGCAGCGGCATTGTACCCCCGCTCAAAGGAGGTCCCATGATGGACTGCATGCAGCGCATAAAGCCAAGTCGCCAATAGCCTGATCCCGTCAATCTGAGAGAACAAGCGGTGTCAAGATTGAGGTGATGAAGCAGTCAGTCGTTGGAGGCTTACCAACAGCAAGACGTAGTTTTTAACTCATAACAAAAGAACACATACCATTTAGCCCTTGACGCCTTGGAATGGGGAGTAGTAATGTTCACATCCATGTTTTGCTGATGGTGTTGGCTCTCTGTACAATAGATATACGGAATACATACATGCACATGCACCGATTTGCCAATGCCAAGCCCACTGCAAGGACAACATCACCTCAGCGGATACTTACGGCGTCTCTCATATTTCTCCTAGCCTGAAATACGTTGTGCCGTATCGCCAGTATCCCGTGACATGCCGGTTATGCATCTCAGCCTGCCATTGTCTGGTACTTTTGCGGTGGGCGGTATTACCTGTTTGGTGCACCATGGACGGTAACATTGAAGCTCAGCCAAATTTGATGGCCCTGCATATATGAGAACCTCCCAACCTGGTTGCAGACACCACAGTTTGATGACTCTAACACAACAGAAAAACGGAACAATTGCAACTCATGATAACATATATAGAAACAGCCGCCATGAATAATACTCCGCACCTGCATCGGACTTTAGCAAGAACCACTTCGGACCATCATCTATCGACCCCCACAAGCGCCAGATTCAGGCCCGTAAAAACCCTCAACTCGTGCATCTAGCCTTCGCTAGCACCAACGCTACGGGCATCACCCAAGCCCTGAACCACCCCCAAAAAAGGCGAGCTTCTCTACCAAGGACCCAAATTCGACCGAATGCTTACGCCCACGTGATGACGCGTTCTGTCGGCGATTGTGCTGTTCAATAGATCAAAGCGTGTGCTTGCGCGTTGCTCGTAGTTATCCGAAGGGCGTTAAAGTGCGTGGAAGGGCGCTGTGGGATCCTTGGTGCCTAGCAGCTCGTAGCAAGTAATCACTTATTGAATCAAAACCCCGCTCCGGGCTTTCAACATCCAATCCATATAATAATGCTCGAGTTCACAATGCTCTCCTTCATGAAAACAATCTTGTTGAATACATAGACAAACGAGTGTCAATTCACGGTTCATCATGGTTCAAAAGATAACGCAGGAATACGCCAATCACGGCCTCTCACTGAAATGCGACATCTACACTCAAGACGACTATCCAAAGACCAACCCCGTGTTTCTGTACTTTCACCCTGGAGGACTTGTCGACGGGAACCGTGATGTCATTGCGCCTTGGCTCGTACAGGTGAGAAGAAGCAAAAGGGCTGAAAAAAGGACACTTTATAGAGCATTTCCATTGACATGTAAAATTGTAGGTGTGCATTCGGCGGAAATGGCCTCTCATCTCCCCGAGTTATCGTCTTCTCCCTCAGGCGGGCGGACAGGGCCTCTTGGAAGACGCCACCGCAGCATATGAATTTGCGCAGAATTGGGACACTCCAGCTTCTTCCAAACGATTAGTTATTGTTGGAGGCGCCAGTGGAGGTTACTTCATGGCTACTCTCATCGCTCACCACTGCCAACCCAAACCTTTCGCCCTCTTCTCCATTCAGGGCATCAACACCTTCCACCATCCCTTCTTCAACTCATCCATCCAAACCGCCGGCGAGGAAATCCCCCATGCGTCAATGGAAAAGTACATCGCCGGTCCAATCCAAGTCGGCGAAATGCCCACTGACGAATCCACATTTGTCCTGGACAAACTAACTCCCGACGGCGCAAAGAATCCATCATTCACGCCTCCCGTACCCGCCGCGAGAACATCACCAGAGGATAGTAGCTTCCGGGGCATGCTCTACGACTACTACACCTTCAACAACTCCTTCCTCGGCATAGTCGACTTTGTCGACCTCGGATACCAATGGGCGAAACTTCCCGAGTCCAAGGACCGAGTCACACAGTGGCCTAAGACGGTCATCTTCCACGGCAACAAGGACCCTGATGTGGAGCTCAATGTGAGCGAGGACATGCGTGACTGCTTGGGGGAAGACAAGGTCACGTTGGTTGTCGCTGATGGCCAGCCTCATTTGTATGAGCTGGAGAAGTTTATCGAGGATGATGCTCCTGGAATGGATGCCGTGAGGGAGGCCGTAGCTCGGTTGGATGAGATTGTGGCCTCTGCGTAATGGAACGTAATGTGTTATCAGATATGATTACGACTTTATTTCAAAATTGCTTTCATTGGAGATAGCGTCTAGTGAGATAGATGCCACCTACGAAAAGTCTCACGATTGGGTGATTCTGAACCAAAGACTGATTCCAAGTCAGCACTCACGCAGGGAGATTCTTGAGGGATTGCTGGGATCAGAGTAAGCTGAGAGGATGTTGGAGTGAATGTTATTCGTAAATTCTAGTCAGCTATAAGAATGGCCTCTCCAACGAGACCTGTCCCTACCCGCTTCCAATTTTCTTCCCGCATTATGTATGCTCTGAAGATGGATGATTAACTACAATGACAAAATACATGTGAATAAGAAGAAAAAGGCAAAAAAAGAAAGACCGTTTACATCACGATCCCTTCCCACAATTTAAAACACGACTATGGCATGCTTTTTCACCAACCCACATCCATTATTCTTTCCTCCTTTTATTCAACACCCGTCACACCCCTTCTCCCCGGATGATCGATCCACGCAATCTTCATTCATTCTGCCGTCCCATGTTGGTCCACTAGTGAGATGAAATAATAGCAACGAGGGTTGCCTGGTCATTACGAAAGGTGTAGCTGGAGAGGTTTAGGGTTACATGAGAAAATGATTCCTGATCAAGTGTTTCATTATGAAGAAGTGGCTTTCTCGAGGCAGGCTTGAAGCTGTTTGTGGAGAAATCTCTGGTTAGTTGACATGACGAGCCGTCTCAGGTATATATAAAGGTGAAAGACGAACCTGTTCGGGCATAATGCCCTGGTTGCTCAGATATCGACACATGCTCTTGACTAGCTCGACTTGCTCCTCGGGGTTGAGGCTAGTAATGGCCGTCTCCAGGACGCTGCCAAGGGTGACTTTGTGGACCTCGATGAAGGTGTGGAAGTACATGTAGGCGAAGAAGCCCATAATGAACTGGCAGTCCATACGGTCCGTCATGCCGCCGTGTCCTGGGATAGAGTCGCCAAAGTCCTTAATCTTGAAGGTGCGCTTGAGACCGGAAGCGAAGAAACCGCCGAAAGGAGCGATGAGAGACGCAAAGGTGGCCAGTGCCAGGGCGTGCAGCTGCATCGGCGCAAACGTAAGAGAGAAGTTGGTGCCCGGGGGGAGGAAGAAGAATTGCGGGAGCTCGTAGGTGCGTGGGAGGAAAACGGGGTTTACGTCGCATTTGAGTCCAGTAAAGACATTGGCGCCAAGGTCCTGCAGGTTGGATTGATGTGAGTATTAGACAATCGAATTGGTAGGGGAAGGGGGGCCACTTGATTGACTTACGTTGACAGGGCAAATGAAATACTTAGAGCGCATCAAAATGTTGACGAGCAAAAAGGAGAAGAGAATGGTCATGATCCATGCGCCGACAAATCCTTCAACAGTCTTCTTCGGCGAAAGCTTGATGAGCTGTGTGCGGCCAAAGGCAATACCACAAATGTAAGCAAAGATGTCGTTGGTGATGACCAGAGCCGCTGGCAGGAAAAACCAAATCATTCCCTCAAAGATGTTGTTCATGACAAAGTGGGCCTGAACGACGATGAGATATAAAGCCATGTGAGTCCAAGCAAAGTTGGTAAACTGGAACTTGTAGTGTCCGGCCTGAAGCGAAGCGACAAAGTAGACGAATCCTGGGCCGGCGTTAGAAGAACCCGTCTAGAAGTCTCATTGCAACTAATGAGGATTTACTTACCAAAGACGTAGAGCACAAAGCTGATGAAGCGGTGATGGGTAGCCAAAGGCAGAAGAACCTTGTCTACGAGCACAATATGCTTGAAGTAATAGATGACGCTCTCGCCATACAGGAAGTACATGGTAGAGGCTAAGAAGTACCAATTCAAGCTCTTGGTGGAGCGCAGCGATCTGGCACGGCTAGGAACATTGGCGATGGCAATGACTTCCTTGAAAGAAATGATTTGGACAGCTGTAACAATGGCGATCATGTAGATGTGCCCCATGAACAGCGCGCCAAAGAAGCCACCGATCATGACCAGCGTCCAGAAGGTCCGTGTCCAGAAGTTGGCCTTTTTCTTTTCATACTCGGCCTGCTTCTCGGCGGCAGTCGCGGGTCTCTGTTTGTCGCATCATGTTAATTCCCGGTTTCTCTTCATCCTCGAGGCGAGAGACAATAAGTGCGAAAGAGAATGGCAGCTAGAGCTCACCTCTTGTACAGCCGCCAGCTTGGCTTGAGTCTGGGCCCTGGTTCTTGTTGGGGACCCCTCTTCGCTCTTGTCGCTGAAGCTAGACCGGCGGCCCTCGGAGCCGCTGAGCTGGCCATTTGCATTCTTCATTGGGGACTTGCCCCCTCTCTTTGATCTAGCCATGGCGTGTCTGGATAGGTGAAACGGTGGGACAGGACAGGAGTCGCGATTCAACGGAGTGCTCGGAGGAGGATCGTCGATGGTAGGAGCTTCGGCAGGCTGCGATGCGGTGCCTGAGTTAGTCCAGCGCACAGTCGCCGTCTTGAGTAGTTGGTTCTTCTCACCTTATGTACTCGACATTCCCAGCAGCGGTGGAGGGCGATTTAAATGTCGAGGTGGCCTTGCCCGATGGTGATGTGGGAAATCAGAAGCTACGTGGAGCTGACGAGTTTTGGTATCCCCATTATTACCGTGCTGCTGCGTGCGCCTGTAAATGCCTGGGGCTTGGCGCTAGCGAGCTGCTGGGATTGCTGAGGCTTTGGGCTAGGCGGGAGTTTCACTGAAACCAGCACTGGACCTCAAGAACTCTCCATGGGCGGAGCTTTTTCCAAGAAGTGTGTAATACATCCAAATAGTATAGCAGAATGCGCGGGCACTTTTCAAACGTTTGTCAGGTACAGTGCTATCTTCTATCTAGTAGCTGCTACTTCTTCTACATGCTACCAGAATCTTGAAGCCATCTCGTCCCTGTACTTGGAGGTCGCCAATGTTATGTAATTTAAATAATAAGGATGCCGCATGCTCAAATTAATGTCGGGGTCCTGCGACTCCCCGTGCGCCATGACCGCATTCGCTTGGGCTCCCCGCAAACGCATGTGACGGCCATTTTGTATGTTGAGCAGTACCTCTTCCTACCTGGCCTCAACAAACTTATGAAGCTGTTTGCTATGCATAACACAGTTAGGGGAATAGAAAATGGAAACTGAAAATATAATTTTTTCGCAAACAACATAAGATGTGTCTGAAAATATCGAATTACTTCAATCAGAGTCTTTAGAGGCAGCCTGCAATGCACAATCTCAGTCATGGCGCAACCAAAAGTCGTCTCTAAGCAGGGACGACGTCATGCGACATGATGCGTAGATCAGGGCTGAGGAGTTGCACCGCCTCTTCCGCTCATATTTGCTAAGCCTTGAATCCAGGGCATGGCGCTGCATGCCGTGCTGCGATGTATGCTCGCAATTGGCTATTCTTTTCGGTATTTAATGACGTATGCTCCGTATCAATGGAGTAAATCTCGTTTCTGGTCACAGCAAATATTGCGCCCGAGCTACGCTTGGCGGAGAACGTATGTAATCTGCGTAGCGTGTTGAACTACTACAATCTCAACCAAATAAGTCTTCAGCCACACTTTAAAGATTCAGCCACACAAAGGACGGACTTCGAGAAAAAAACGTGACTTCGTGTCGCGTCGATTCGCCCAGCATGTTAATAATCGTGGGGAAGCTGGACCGCGCACCAGCTTCTGGTTCTTTTTTGTCCCACCATGGCTGCATAATTAGCAAAGCAAGCAATAGCCGTGCCAAGTACGCCGCTCATAGCCGCCTGGAGCCATGAAGCAGATGGATTGACGATCCACGAATGATGGATCTCGACGAGTTTTCCGACGATGGCTTTGACGATCTCACCGACAATGTGCTCCAAGAGCTCGAGAATCACGCTCTCCAGTCCACCCAGGCCCGGCCTCAACATGCCTTGACGCAGCAATTCGACTATGCCTGGGAGCAGGAGGATGACGACCTGGACACCACCGAGGTGACCAACGATGTCGGGCTTCCTGTTGGCCGGCCCATTGTCGACAAGACATTGCGACAGCAGCCGCAGCAGAAACCACAGCAGAGACCTCCCGTGCCCAATCCTCGATGGAACCCCACGATCGACTCGGCCGCTGCCAGGCCTGGGGCTCCTCTTGCGGAGCGGACTCGAATGGCCAATGTCCGGCCATTGAACCAGCCTTTCATGAGCTCTCAGCGATTCCCGGATTCCTCGCAAAGTACTAGTCGACCTCAGACAGCACAACTTGCTGCTCTGCCAGTGGCTTCTCAAGGGCAATCGGGGACCATGGTGACGGCACTCCAGAAAAGAATTCGCGTTTTGGAAGCAGAGCTCAATGCCGCTCGTGGCGAAGCCTCTATTCTCCGTTCAAATTCGACAAAAGCGCAGCACAGCTACGACGAGCAGATCGCACGCCTACGGAAGCTGAATGCCGAGCAATTAAGCAAGCAGGAGAAAGCTATGGAGGCAGCCCTGGCGGCTGAGAAACATGCCAATGTGGAACTTCAGTTCATGCAACGCGATATGAAAGAAGCCAATGACCGAGCTCGGAAAAAAGAGCCCAATGCCAACAACACGGCGACTCCAAAGAAAGCCGCTAAAAGTTGGGGCTTTGCTGATGGCTTCGATGAGATGGACATCGCTCCAAGTCCAAGCAAAGGCCAGGGGAGAAGTAAGACGGCCGGATCCGTTGCTACCAATATTGGAGAGCGGACACCGAGCAAGGGGAAGCGAAAGCGCCAGATATCCGAGTCACCGATGAAGGCGCTTGATATACACATGGGCGACGCCGAGATGAGCGAGGCAAAGCCCATCTTTCAGCCAACATTGCAGCAGCCTGTCATCATTGCCGCGCCCACAGTCCCTTTTGATGTACGCAATTACTCACCAATTCAACTTCCGCTTGTTGATATACTGATCTGAATCTGTTAGTTTTTGCAAGTTGTACTTGACCACGGCTTTGCACAAGGCCAGCCCCCCACCTTTGACATACTCTCTCGCATCTCATTCCCTTCTGATCCAACAATCTCATTCTCAACCCTCATTTTCGAAAGACTCCCTCTGATGGGAAATCCCTATCAGCCAATGCAACTCTTGGTCGATTTCGCTGAACAAATCATCATCCTATGGACTCGGTGCTTTGAGGAGCAATTTTGGGAACCCATCAAATACCTTGTGTCGCTCATTTCCTTCACTTTTCAGCTCCACACCTCCTCTGTTGCACCCCTCATCATTTCCAGGCTTGTGCCCGTAGCACAAACAACAATATTCACCGTTGCAGAAGGACCCTCGCGTCTTTCAGACGGTACGGCGGCCAGCAATGACGAGCATGCCATTTTGGAACAGCAGATTGACACAACTCACATTCTCTCGCTGCTATACACGGCATCTTTGGCCTGTGCAACGATACCCACCGAGACTGAGGATGGCGCCAGATACACTTCCGCTGCATTTTGGAAACTCATTTCTCTTGACTTTACTCTTCTTCTTTTGATGCCAAAACAGAAAACTGTTGATATCATTGGAATGCTTGACTTGCTAGCCACCTCTTCGTTGCCCGATTCCATCGGCCCAATATCCGATGAAAAAGATGCGGTATCCGTAGCGCGAGCCGTCATCGAGCGAGTATCTGCTAAGCTGATGGAACATCCCCGCGCCACGACTACCCCGGCGCAAAAACGAAGTGTGCGGCTTGCTGCTCTTCGAACGCTGGTTACTTTTGCAAGACATGAATTTGGTGCCAAGCAGCTGGCATCTCACGACAACGCCCTTCCACGTCTGGTAGCTTGCTTAAGTACCTCCATCGACGAACTCTACGACCAACCAATTCCACCCAGCATTCTTCCTCCCCTTCCCGATGTCATGACATCTTCATCGCTAAAATTCGCCGAATCTACCACCTCGGCCGAACTCTACCGCATAATCTCCCAGTGTGTGACTCTCATCCACACCTTGGCCACGGACCCGTGGACGTCCAACCTAGCTGACATTACTCGAAAACTATCGCTTTCACATGGCGGAAGTCAACGCTACCTAATTGCACTTGGGAGGTTGACTTTTGCAGAAGAGGACCTTGTCATGGAGGCGGGAATTGAGGGAGAGATTGTTGAAGCGGCCCACGAGCTTTTGGAAATGGCTGTGACGCCGGATGAAGGAGAGATTGTGAGTGAAGCTTTTGGGGCTTAACTTATGATGAATGTGGCTTTGTGTGCGTTGACTTGATATCTTTTTTTTTCTTTGGAGCTATGAATTGTGTACTGTAGATAAATTTCCTATACATGTCCTGGATGGGTATTTGTGGCTTAGAAGCACCTTGGTGTGCTTGGTGTTCTGGGTAAAGGGGGGATACTTTATGGATAGCTCTGAATAGTATTCGTCAAAATGGCATCATCTTCATAGATAGCTCTGAATTACATTTGTCAAGATGATATTATCTTCACAGTCGACGCTTTGGGCCTGTTATCATGGTTGACATGGCTGCACGGATCATAATAGGGATGAATAAATAAACACATATCTTCTCGTTTGCTATAGGAGTGTTATCTAGCCATCTACCACGCAATATCAACGACTTTCAGTTGTCAGGCATCGTTAATTCTTCATCTTTCTCGCTTCAGTCTCCTGAACGCATTCGCGTACAGGTACTGCAGTACTTCAGGTACCTTCGCAGTGGTACACGCGAGGTCTCGTGACCAGCCTCGAGGTGCTACTGCCATTGTGCTCCTGCCAGCTGCTGAAATCTCTCCCTCTAGGCAACCATCGTCCTTCTGCCTAGCCTGAATTCACTTCATTTTTTTCCCTCACACAGCCATTTGGCTGTTGAGGCTACCATTTCCTTGATTCCTCTTCTCCCCGGATTTCATTTCTCCTTTTCCTTTCCGCTTCTTCTTGTCATCATCTTGTGTTCATGGCTAAGCTGACAGAGATATGCTGACAGAGATAGATTCACAGGCGTAAATTTTTTTTTTCTACTGGCATCATCATTGTCAAGTCACGATGATGATGGCCTAATGGCGCCCTTCTTCGAGATGGAGCGGCAGATTATATGCAATGAGGCAGGGAAAGTTACCGCAGTTCCGATAACGCCGCCGGCGTGACAGCAAGAGCAGATATTGTTGTTGATGCAGCACCAGCATCAGCGGCAATATGACGACATCAAGAACATTGACAACACCACGATTGCTTCAGAGCTGGCAATACGCAATCTCTGTGTTTTCATCTGTGCCTGCTAGTCATTTTACCGGTACGTTTCTCAGGTATTTGCTCTTATCACTGTCTTCTTCCATCTTCTGTTATGGCGGGAGAGTTGCTTGTAACTATGTCTAAAAATCGACTTTTAGGAGGACTCAGCTCACAGATGGAGTCATGACCCAATGACGGGAAAATCCTGTTTCCAGCCTGGGTGATAAGCTTGTCAATCTTCCTACTCTTCATTCATTGCAGTTGAGCATATGAGGATGGGGATAGAAGTTAGTTCTAACATGCCATATGAAGTCAGTCAATTGGTCCCTTGGTCCCTTGTTAGAGATGAGAACACTTCGGCCTTGAAAACAATCCTGAGTTACAGAAGGCCACAGTGCTTTTCAGTTGTGATCAGGTGATTGGAGGTGGGTGCCATGAGACAGAACGGTCACAAGAACAGACAAGAACGCGGCCGGACAGCGAAACCTTGGGGTTTTGAAGGTGGGCCATGAAGCTACGGGGATGCCGGTATGGAAGGCAACCGAAGCTGGACAACGCAAGCACGAGGAGTGTAACAGAAGACAGGTGCGTCGGGGCATCCAAGGGTAGGTGCCAAAGGGGTCTTGGGACACAACTCAGAGAACTTGAAGCTAACTTGAACACATCTTGCAGCTATTCTGAGAGTCGGCCACTCTAAGAGGAACGCAAACTGAGACGGGAATCTTTCAGCCGGTTCCAACCAAAGCCGCAGTGCCTACGAAAATCTTGCCCGCATAGATGAAGGGCTAGGAGTTGAAGCCGATGGTCTAGATGACGATGGCGATGACACGGACTCCGATGAGTCAAGGAGCGTAAGCAGCCAACTTAGCCTACGATCTTGAAGCTCCCGCCTTCGAAGCCGCTTTCTTGTATCTGCGTCAAAAACACCAAGAACGAAGAACGATCTTGTCGAGAAGCGTCGGTCGTGACTGTCGGTGCAGTGGCGATGTTCGTGTACCATCACGCAAAGTAAGACAAAGAATACGACCTTACAACAAGTATATCCAGAAAGAAGAACCGACATACGTCCTGTGGGATGTGTAACGCATTACTGCAGCCGGTGCAGAAAGTCGATGGGGCTTTGGCGCGCGTGGCGATTGAATGAAAGCATGTTGATGTTTGTCAATGACAATCCCATTCAGTCTTGAATGGGCTCCGTGTATAGGAGAGGAAATTCATTCGGTCTTGAATGGGCTCTGTGTATAGGAGGGAAAATCCCGATTCATCTTCCATGGGCTCCCTTTGCGGGAGATAGCCAGGTTGATGATGGCTTGGGCGGGCCTGGTCTTCCATGGGCTCCTGTTATAGGAGATAGCCAGGTTGGGGTTCGCTGGCAAGAAAATCCCGTTCGATCTTCCATGGGCTCCGTGTATAGGAGATAGCCAGGGTTTCGGCGGGTCCCGATGGTTTTCGGGACTCTAGTCTCATCTTCCATGGGCTCCTCTTGTAGGAGATAGCCAGGTTGGGGTTCGCTGGCAAGGGTTGTCGATCTTCCATGGGCTCCGTGTATAGGAGATTGCCAGGTGGTCGACGGATTCCCGATGGATTTCGGGATGTTTTTTTTTTTTTCATTGCTTTCTCGGTTTGCTGAGGAGGCGAAGAAGATGTCTTTCTATTTCACCGTCAGGGAAGCTTGTTATTCAATAGTCAGTACGCAAAGGCTGTTGCCATTCGGTTCGTCACGATATCGCTGCTTCCCGTACAGTCGAATAGCGGAGACCACATCCGCACTAACATAGACAACAGCATGGCCAACAATATAGGCATTGAATAGCAATTGACGGAGAATTCACGATTATAATATGTACGGTCATCACATACGCCGGGGAATAGTCTAAGGGATTACTACAAAATAAGATTCGGAGAATGATGGAGATATGTACGGAGTAGATATGGGGTACAGTAAGCAAACGTTGAACGAACAGGAAGCATGTGCCGCCACAGAGATGATGACATGAGCGCTCATATATCAAAGATATCTACCGGGCATCTCACATTTTCGTCAAGGTTCTCGCCTCTCTGGCGGCAAATATTAAAATATTATGCAGGTGTTCCGAGGCATCCCTGAGAGTTAATAAGCTTCCCCGCAAAGCTCGATCCCGTGAAGCAATCCCGAGTCAATGCTTCCAGGGCCTGGAATTGCCAGGGCTCGGTCCAACTTATGTAAGCTGCCGGTTGCCTCGGCTCAACCCCACAAACCCCGGCCGGCGACCATCCATAAAGCTCGTGGATCCCCAGATTGTCTGCAAGGGGCGACTTGATTGCTGCAAAGTGATACCGTCTTTACGTCGAATTGTTTCTTACGTCTTGCGGATACAGTACATCACATCACACCATGGCTGTCGAACGAATTGGCTCCATCATCAAGCACCTGGCCCCCGGGTCATCGCTGAACAACATGTAAGGAACCGGCTCTGGCGCGCTTGGGGATTATTTCACATGCTGACACACTATTCGTCTTGTAGCCAGTCCAAGAACCCCGACGACATCGTCATCACCTATGCCGCTCGAACACCGCTCACCAAGGCTGGCAAGGGTGGCCTCAAGGACACCAGTCTAGAGTACATGGTTTATGCTCTGCTGGAGAAGGTTCGCGAGAGGAGCGGTGTTGACCCTGCTCTCGTTGAGGACATCTGCCTCGGCAACGTATGTCATGTCCTGGATTGGTGAGATCTAGCCATATATCGAATTATAGTCCGCTAACAATTGTCTCTCGCAGGTGACCGATGCCCAAGCCGCCTACAAGGTCCGAACTGCTGCCCTCGCTGCCGGCTACCCCAACACCGCCGGTGCCAGCTCCGTCAACCGCTTCTGCTCCTCCGGTCTCAAGGCCATTGCCGACATTGCCCACTCCATCTCCAATGATTCCATCGCTGTGGGCATTGCCATGGGCGCCGAGAGCATGTCTCACGGCCGCCCTACCGAGGAATTTGACGAGGCCGTGTTGAAGAAGAGCCAGGAGGCCGACGACGCCGTTCAGCCCATGGGCTGGACGAGCGAGAACGTCAGCAAGGACTTTGGCATTGACCGAGTTACCATGGACAAGTACGCTGCGGAGAGCTTCCAGCGAGCCGAGAAGGCCCAGAAGGCCGGCCATTTCGACGACGAGATTGTCCCCATCACCACACAGGTCAAGGACAAGAACGGCGAGCTGAAGCAGGTGACGCTGACCCAGGACGACGGCATCCGCGCCGGCACCACCGCTGAGGGCCTGGCCAAGATTCGGGCTGCTTTCCCTCAGTGGGGACCTACCACTACCGGTGGTAACGCCTCCCAGGTTACCGACGGTGCTGCCGCCGTTGTCCTGATGAAGCGATCAACCGCCATCAAGCTGGGTCTGCCCATCATGGCCAAGTACGTTGGCTCCACTGTCGCCGGTGTTGCTCCCCGCATCATGGGCATCGGCCCCAGCGTCGCCATCCCCAAGCTTCTCTCCATCTACAACATCAACCTCAACGACATTGACGTCGTCGAGGTCAACGAGGCCTTTGCCTCCATGGCCGTCTACTGCCGCGACAAGCTCAGCCTGGACTGGTCCAAGATGAACCCCAAGGGAGGCGCCATCGCCCTGGGCCACCCTCTGGGAGCCACGGGTGCCCGACAGGTCGTGACTGGCCTGAGCGAGCTGCGGAGGACCAAGAAGAAGCTGTTGCTGACGAGCATGTGCATTGGTACCGGCCAGGGCATGGCTGGTCTGTTTGTCAACGAACAGGTGTAAAAAAATACCATTGGGATGGATGAGATATGGATCATTGATAATAGGGTCATGTATAGCTAGCTGCCTACTAGATGTCTCTTTTTTTTGTGTGTACTATGAAATACTAGCGGATCTTTTTTTTTTTCTTCAATGTCTGAGCAGCTCGAAGATTTCTCGTCTTTTGTTTTCCAATTGATTTTTCGAGAATCGCGATGTGTGACTTGAGCGCGGATCTCGGCAATGCAGTGTCTCGGCTGTTATGCTGATGGAATGTGGCTGGAATTGGACCTGGTGCTACCCTACAAAAGATGTACAACAATGCGCTGAATGCGTGAGGTATGTAAGCAGGATGAAATTGACGCGCTGTTCTGATATCGCTCCTTTTCCTTTTGGTTCTTCTCTTTGTATCCGTAATCTTTAATAATTACTGGGTGTCGCCTTATATGTGGGCAATGGTGTAAACATCTCTTTCCAATAATGAACTACATACAGATTTACCTATCTCTTATCTTATCAATCATCTCTGAACTGCCCAGTGGCGCTCTGACACCTCGGCATTTTGACCCTTTGGCAGTTTGATAGGTACCTTACTTTGACACTTGACACATTTGACAATGGGCCTCATATCCATAAAGCGATCAGCACATTGAAACCCTGTCCAAAAACAACATCACGCTCACCGAGACCGGCAGCAAACAATGCAGCCCGTCCCGCGACCACCTGCTCGCAGTGTCAGGTGCGCATCCTGTTAGTCAATCGCCGGCCTCTCATTGGTGTCTACCGGCCCTGGGCGGTCTGGCCCTGCACGTTCAGGCGCTGCCTCACCGCATTCGCCCCCCCAAACTTCCAGTGGAGCGGTGCTCTGTGGAGAAGGGTCTTCAGCGCTGTGTCGCACTGTTGTGCCCGCCCTATCCCCGCTGATGTCACCCGCGGCTTCGGCTTGGGAAACCGTCCATTCTGCCTGTATTGCATTGCAATTTTTTCGGTCGCCAAGACTCCATTCCATTGTACACAACTGCAATCCTCCTCCTCTTCTCTCCCCCAGACACTCTTTGGAAGCAACCGGCTGTCGGCGGCTGGGAAAAAGAAACGGGAGAGCTGCACCGCCTTGCTTGGCTTCAGCTTTTATGGAATCCTTGGGCGACGACTCGATCTTCCGCTAGTTAACTGTTTCGAAGCGGTGGATTTGGAGCGTTGGCCCTCGACTTGGACAGGTCGCCTCAAACATCACAACAAGCTCTCCAAAGCCCACAGCATTAACAGAGAACCATCTATAAACCGAGATCCCGAATGCACGATACGATCCCGAGCTCTACGACCCCGATTGTGTAAAAATGTCGGGACCTCCGCCGCCGCTGAACCGCGCGGACTCGTCGAAAGACCACCGCCCTTTGCAACCAAGCACTCTTCGACAAAGCCATACTCCTCCTAGCCGTCCAGGGAGCGGCGATAGCCAGAGCAGCGATGTGTATCCGTCTATCACGGCTATTGGCGACTCGTTTGCCAGCGAATCGACGCCCTTGATACTGGACGACCAGTCAGGGCCCCGCAGCCACGGCACCTTCGACCCTCAATCTTCTTCGCCCCCCAATGGCCTCTTTGGCGGAAGTACCGACGACGAGAGCGAATCGCAGGATCATGGGTCAAACGGTGGCTTCTTTTCGTCGCTCTCGGGGAATGATGACTGGAAAAGGTGGCTCTCAAGGAGGATGCGAACGACTAAGATGGGTCACAGCAGTGAGCTTGCTGAGCAAGCTGGTTTTCGGGATACCCCCTTCATGTGAGCTTGTTTCTTACCGGCGTGTTGCTATTATTGTCGAGACATAGTGACAGCCTAGACTGACTCGGCGGACAGGTATCTGGCATACTACATCCCGTGTCTGAATTGGATCCAACAGTACAAGTGGTCATACCTCCAGGGTGACTTCATTGCAGCCGTCACCATGGCCTCGTTTTACCTCCCGATGGCACTCTCGCTTGCGTCTAATCTGGCACACGTTCCGCCCATCTTCGGTCTCTATGGCTTCATCTTCAATCCCTTCGTATATGCGTTACTCGGATCCTCTCCGCAAATGGTTATCGGCCCTGAGGCAGCTGGATCTCTTCTCGTGGGCACCGTGGTGAAATCGAGGGTCGATTCTGGAGGTGGAGATTCAGAGGACAACGACATTCTGCATGCCCAAATTTGCGGCGTGGTTGGCGGTATGGCTGGCGCCATGGTCCTGATTGCGGGGCTGGCAAGATTGGGTTTCTTGGACAGCGTTTTGAGCAGACCCTTCTTGAGAGGCTTTATTTCAGCCATCGGATTTGTTATTGCAGTGGACCAGCTGATCCCCGAACTCGGCCTTGCTGCCCTTGCGGAAGAGGAGGGCGTAAATCACGGAAGCAGTGTCGACAAAATCGGATTCATTGTCAAAAACGTTGGCGAGACCCACAAGCTGACCTTTGCTGTTGCGGGTGTCAGCTTTGTGATTATTATGATATTCCGGTAAGTTGGAGAGAAGCAATTTTGGCGGACTGACAGGGCCAATTAATAGCTAACGCTTTCATTCTTTGTAGCGAACTAAAGCGTCGTTTGGAGAAGAGGTTTCCTGGAGTTGCCTTTTTCCCTGATCGATTCCTCGTTGTCGTCGTTTCGGCTGTCTTGTGCTGGCACCTTGACTGGGAAGATAAAGGAGTTGAGGTTCTGGGATCTGTTAAGGCTGCCTCTGGAGGCATCTTTGAATTCCGATGGCCTTTCCAGCTCGCCCATATGCAGCACATTCGCTCGGCCATGTCAACGTCTTTCCTCATTGCACTCCTCGGCTTTTTTGAGTCGTCGGTTGCGGCCAAGAGTCTGGGTGGTAGCTCGATCCCTGGCATCGAACTCAGTGCGAACCGAGAAATGATTGCCCTAGGAACCGCCAATCTCGTCGGCTCCATGTTCATGGCACTGCCTGCATTTGGCGGCTATGGACGAAGCAAGGTGAACAAGACGACTGGTGCAAAGACTCCGATGAGCTCCGTGTTTCTCAGTCTGATATCAGTGCTGTCCGTCTTGTTTCTGTTGCCGTATTTCTATTTCTTGCCGGTAAGCAAACAGTATCATGACCCCGATATACCTTTCATTACAGTAGGCTGACCAAACGCGCCTCGCAGAAACCCGTTCTTTCGTCAATGATTTCCGTCGTTGCATGGTCGCTGATAGAAGAGGCTCCTCACGATATTTCATTTTTCCTTAAGATTCGTGGCTGGACTGAGCTGGGTCTCATGGCGGCCATCTTCCTCTCCACCATCTTTTACTCCCTGACCCTTGGTATGGCTCTGGGCGTAGGAATCTCCCTGCTCCTGGTTATCAAGCACAGCACTCGTCCCCGCATCCAGATCCTGGGTCGTGTTCCCGGCACCAACCGATACGAGAACCCGGAATCCCTCGACTCTAGAATCGAGTTTATCGAGGGGTGTCTCATAGTCAAGATTCCAGAGCCTCTGACTTTTGCCAACACCGGCGAGCTCAAAGCACGTCTTCGGCGGTTGGAGTTTTATGGCACATCGCGAGCGCACCCCGCCCTACCGCGCATTCGCAGCCACGATTCAAACCGCAACATCATCTTCGACATCCATGGCGTGACATCCATGGATGGATCTGGCACGCAAGTGCTTGAGGAGATCGTGCGGGAGTACCGCGAGAGGGGCGTACGGGTCTTTTTCGCCCGCGCACCGCATCACCGGGATCACCCTGTGTGGCAACTCATGGACAAGAGCGGTATCGTCGACTTGTGCGGCGAGAGGCACTTTGTTAATGACGTCGACGCTGCACTGCGACTGACTGAATATGAAGACAGCGTGATGACGCAGTGAAGACGAAGACGAAGGCCATCGCAGGGTGGTTTGAATGAAGATTTTGGATGAAGCTACGAGGCTATGCATATCAGCGAATTCTCTGTTTCTTCCCCTTTTTTTTTTCTTTTCTTTTTTTTTTCTATTCTTTCTTTCGTTTTCTACTTTTTGCTTTTACACAGCGGTCATGCATGTATAAACCTAGACCTTGCAGCGTGAGAGGGATTATGTATTTGATACGGTAGCAGCTATTTTTAGAGATATCCAGGTGTTTGCTTATTACTTTTTCAGTCTAGGTATCTGTCGTAGCGGAATATTTCTACTTTTTTTATAGTGTCTACTTTCTTCATGTGTTTGTAATGTCTGGTTAGCCTTCACGAGGGTCTATTACTAAATTCTACCTGATCGATCTGGTAAACTACTTCTGTCAGAGGAACATACCCTGTATGTGAAATGGACTTGGCTGGCCACAGCCGTGAATAGCATACCTTTACTTTCCTTGTGACAAACCAGCTGCGTCAAATACCAAACTTCCCTTGTTTATATAGTATTATATTAAGACATATTTCTTGGCTTTGTTTTTATAGTATTATGTGAAGAAGTATTTCTCGGCTCTCGTCTTTCATATCAACGCGCAAAACAAGTACTTGTTATGTTCAATAATAGGATTCGTTGTTCCATGAATCTATCATTAGACAAGAGCTAAGCTTGTCTTTCCTTTTACCAGTATGTACAGGATTTTATAAGTGGTATCAAGTGTGTTACTCTTCTGATGCTGACACTCTTTATTTACACTTACCAGATTACTTTACGATTTCGCTCTAGGTTGCTTGAACCATAGTATACTGATATAAATCCGTAAGTAGGCGACCGCAAGAGAGTTGTTGTTGACATGGCCGAAGTCGATTTGCTAATATGGCGTCGTATTGTACACTATCATCGAAGGTTTGACTACGATTATACTCTTTCTGAGTTTCGGAAGACAGAAATAATTCAATTCGTTGCTCAAGATGAGCAAAGCCGTGTTTTTTTGACAAGATACTCAGAGGAGGCTGCGATGTTAACGCACTTGAATGGATTGCTCTCCACGATATTTGATTCTACATGGAGATATCGTGTCAAAAATGCCAACAGGCTTGAAGTACCAATATCACAGGATACTCCAATACTCCAATCTAGATAATTTCGGAAATCCGTAGAAACGCGGAGGATGCGATTTTTTTCGGGTTTTGCCCCGCATGGCGCCCGACACATGGAGAACACCTGGAGGTTTGCCGAAAGCTCGTATCATCGATCTGTTGGGGGTCACAGGCAAGGGAATTTCGATTAAGTCGTGGCAAACGTGGTTATGAGTGATCACGATCTCAATGAGTTGCGTCTCGTCAACACCCCATCTCAAAGGGTTATCGAATAGGCGACATTGGATGGATAAAAAAGTTAGAGTCACGCATGTTGCAAAGTAGTAACTGCTTTTGCCATGACAGAACGACGTGAGCCAGGTACGGGCCCCGTTGGGCCGGCTCACACGGGCATTTGACAAAGTCCGCGGCACCGCACCGTTGCAGTGATGCGAGAAAATTGGGTTGGATTCGGCGTGAATGGCAAGGACCTTTGTCCTCACAAGTCGGAATCGGACGGAGTATGTGTCATAATATCGGCGGAAGAGGAAATTTGGTTAGTGGACGTTGGTTGGTCCTCGATCATGGTTTTCTTTTGGAATGTAGGATCGAAGAGCAGCGGTTCAGTGAGCGCTTATACTCTCTTCGTCGTAGTATCAGCTCTGTTGGTCAATATTTGAGCGTCTGAAATAACAGCTCAATAGCATTTATTGTCACAATCGATAATAGATGTAGGTTTGCAGATAATGTCAGAAATTAGAAAGATGTAAATAAACTAAATGAACGTAGAGATGAGAAGAAGGGAAGTTGCTGAAAGGCAATACATCAACTAGATGATAACTGCCACAGTACCACATTGGTTACAAGTACCTAATGTATTAAAGTAAGTTCTTGCTCTCCATCAGACAAGCACGTAATTGTTACTGAAGTCATTAGCACATCTTATTTGTGTTGATATCTTCTTTGATTGCTGGAGATGATTACCCTTGCAGCAATCATGCAGATAAAAGGAGTCCCCATCAAGAGGGCCCCTTAAGTGGCAACCCTAAGCTTATTGTTTTCTAGTCTAAGACATTAGACTAGAGATGCTCTGTTGGGGAACATTTGAACAAGAGGACCTTTGTACCCACACCCCTAGTTTACGAGTACAGTAGTAGGCAGAAGAGTAGCAGCGGTGACGGGGCAGGACGGAGTCTACGGAATACGCCAGTTTAAAAATACGCAGTGAAAAAGTAGCCTTACTTTGTTTGAATAAGTTAAGGTTAGTTGATGTTGCTTTTCTTGTTGCTTTGGGATAGCTGGGTGGCCGGGGGGAATGAAGGGTGTGCGTCTCTGCATGAGGCATGTGAGAGCCAAGTGTGTGTTTTGACGGGGAGGCTGATGCCAAGTCGGAAGCTGCCAAGTCGAAAGCTGCCAAGTCGGAGGTTTTTTGAAAACTTCATCAGGCTATTGAACGGTGAGTTCTGTTCAAGTCTACGTAGTTGGCTCACTTGAGATATGAATTCGTTCTGTGATAGGCCCCTTGTGCAGAGAAGGAACTGTACATGGTCTGTTGAATGATATGTGGAATCACAAGTCTTGAAAATCAGGCTCTCGGCTCGAACCAGATGAGAAAAAATCTCATCACATCATTTCCTCAGACCGGGGTAGAAGGCAAGGGCGTGTTGGACAGATCCCGGAGGATAGCCATGTGTCCTGCGGAGGATTATCGATGTGGTAATGAGGTAGCATTAAGCCTCGGCAGGATAGCCGTATGGATTTTGCGGCTGATCCAGAGCAAGCATGAAGCCGACGGTTGGTTGTCTGATGCTGATCCAACGTGTAAGCTGCTGTAATGGTCAGATGAATATTGGACATGGAGACGGGCATTCCTCTCTAGTTGGAGCATTTCCACGAAAAGAAGCATGGATCAAGACCCTACGCCAACTTTGCCTACCCTCTTCGGTGGTATCTCTCCCGGCCTAGTATCCACAAACGCTGCTACAGGCCACATGGCATGCAAGCGCTATCTTACCTATGCACGCCCGATAACAAGGATTACCCTAAATTGGGGGTCATGCTTGTCCCCTTCGAGGATTCCAAGGCATTGGCCCTGTCAAAGATGCCAATGAAGTGAGCGCTTTTATTGGTGATAACAGCCCATCCAAGTAAGCCGACGTACTCCAAGTAAGAGAGGGTGTCTCATTGCCGCTAGTTGCTGCGAATTTCATATCCAGGGAATTCCAAATTGAGCTGCACTTCCGGGTGTTGATTACGGATCGTGACATGCTGAGGATGATTCTTGGCAAGACATTGCGACATCCCGTCGTAATCCTTCAGAGGCTACTTCGTACATGACAAGAGAGGGCTTGCAGTGAGGCAAAAGATAGCGTCGCGTTCTGTCCCGCTCTTCTCCACGAAATCTTGGGGTAACTGGAATTGAGTTTCAAGAGGCGAAGCGAAGCGAGTTGAACAAGTCTCGTTGGCCTTGACTCGAGGCGAAAAAGCCCACAGCCTCAGATGGGTAGGAGTTCTTGCTACGACTTAACAATGAGTTTGTGTCGCTGCGAAGTGGCACCCAAACGGAGCATCGGCATTAAGCGGGGAAATGAAGGTCACCAATGCCATCGCTCCATGAACTAGCGGCTTGCGGTAGTCGGTCGGGCTTTGCCAAGAACTGATACGATGGGCCGCGGACGTGGGTGTAGAGGTAGAGGAATGTACCCTTCATCGTCTCCGGCCGTAACCTGTCCTGCTCATTCGGATCCGGAACCTGTTTCCCTTGCCCGTAGAGGCTGTCGGCGGTGGCGAGTTGAGGCGGTGTTAGGCCATGGAACTGTTTTGGAATTTCTTCACTCGGTGGCGGAAGACGGATGAGACCGCAGACAAGCTAAAAAATTACGTGTATGGCTTTCCCGCCCGCGTACGAGTATTCGGGAGTCAGAAGTCTGTCTTCAAGGTTGATGTGGGCAAAAGTTTTCTTTACAGGATTCGTTTCAAGTCTCAGACAGCACGTCGCTTGCATTCCAGGACGCTGCGCAGTTTTGTTGGCTTTCATTTGAGAGCGCCTGATCCCGCCATTACGGAACATCTGCTCTTGGTAGGTGGTACTCAGATATACGAGATGTACGGAGTCGGTACGATCCATACGACCCCGTTATTTGCCCATGAGGCTGATCGTGAATGGCTGCGCTAAATAAGTAGCGGCCACCCCTGACCTAGGCCCCTGCCGGTCAGCAAGCAAATGTCCCCGGTCGCCGTCCGCGTTCTCAGCTAGGTATGTTAGATAAGACGGCCAAATGAAGAGTCTCATTGGACAGCTGCCATATTTTGGAGCGATTACCATAATATCCGGGGAAGTTGTGGGACAGTATGACAGGGGAGGCGTGCGACTAATCGGCTAAGGCGGGAATTTTTCTCCTGCTATTTGTCCGTAGGTCATTTTCCCCAAAGCCACAGAAAAAAGTACCGTAGGAAACGAAGGTAGCGCGTTTGGTCTCGCTGCTGGAGTTCCGCTGCTGGTATTCAGAGGGTTGCAGATTGTATGAATGGACAATCTCTACTGCTTTATCGGACTGGGAGCGCTGTGAGCGGCCAGGATTTGAGATGGGTGTCACCTCTTCAGTCCGAAGGAATGGTTGTAGTAGTAGTCGATTTTTTCTCTTGACGTTTCATCCGATCACGGCAGATGGCAGTTGAAGGCATCGACAAGTCTCTTGGCAACGCCATCATCGCAGATTCCCGAGAAAGCAGACACAAGCAAGTTCATGGGTCTCATTTGCCCCCGCCACAGTCTACCAATGATAACCCTGTGTTCCTGGATTGGGTATCAGCGCCGCCTTTGCCTCCAGTCTAGTTCTGTTAGTTCCTCATGCGCCTAGCTGTTGGCAGAGAAGACTATCGCTAGTACGCTCAAGTCGGGGACCGAAAGCAGCGCTCTAACAATGCACGCTCGCGGAGGATTTTACGAGTGGCGGCAGCACCTATTAACGCAAATGGAAATATAAGCCCGGAGCCAAGACGGGACGGGCGCCAAGCCGGCTCATAGACGATCGAGAGGCGCGATACGGTGCTTGCAGGAACTTCTGTTTCTATATTGGATGGGGTGCTTGCGCGGCAATATCGGTAGAAGTGGTGGTGACATCACTGGCTGCCTCCGTGCAGGTTTGAATCTGGTCGCTTGGCCACGGCTTTGTGATAGAGTTTTGTTGTTTGCAACCATATCACCAATAGTTTTGTTGATGGCTTTCGATCATCACCGAGTGTGGTTGTCGAGTTAATCTATCTCCATACCGCACCTGAGTTGAAATCTGTCACTGGAGGGCTTGCCACCAGAGCTCGTACGGGTCCGGGGAGATAAGTTTGTATGGAGAAGTATCGGCCTTTTGCCACGAGAATGGATACAGTAGCCGCCTGACAGGGTCCCTTTGCAATTGACTCGTTTCCGGAGAGATAGGACCCGGGGGGTGTTGCTTGAGACAAGGGAGCCGCCATTATGGGACGAAGAACAGGCCGCTGTCGCAGTCTTGTTATGCAGCGCAGCTGCACATGCACACTTTGGCGAGGCATAAGGTTGGGCCTATGCATCTTTCACAAGGGGCCTCTCTCGCCCAGCTCCTCGGTATGCTGCGCTTAGAATTGTCTCGCGCGCTTGTCTGCATGTGGTACTTGATTTGCATGGGCTGCCCTCATCTTTTGCACCTGGACAATGCACATTGTTAGCTTACAGCACCTGTATAGCATCAAGGCATCAGTGGGATGAGAGCACCTCGTCCTCGTCCTCATCTCCGATGCGGCTGCTGTCGTGTGTCAAATCTGGCGCTGCCAAGCTGTCAAGAAGGCGGTTCTCCACCAAGTCTCCGGTGCGAGTCAGGCCATTTGTCCGGCTCCTCCACTCCTGAGCCTGACGCGGATGAACTGAGATGGTGATGGTACAGCAATAATACTCGTAAATAAAGAGCAGCATTGAGTTCCCAACTCTCCGCAAAGAGGCCGGGAATAGCAGCGCCCGTCATCACGTGACAAGTATCGTGCCGCATTCAGCCAATCAGGTGGGCCTTTTGCTCTGGGCTTTCTCTAATCTACACTCCCCCCTCTCTTGTCTCTTGCATGTGCAATTTTGAGAGATGAGATGATGCACAGTAATCTGTGTGCCTGGTTCTTCAAGGCAAGTATCGGCTACTGTCGCTATTTCATTCGCGGAATACTGTATGTACAGCATTAACTGCTCCTGGTATTAATGTTAGTATCATCACCGCTAATACTGTCTGCAGCATCTGCCCTGATCATCAATGCTCGTACGGTATCACCACAGCAGGCTGGGGTGGCTATATTCAGCGAACCCTCTCCACCTTAAGCCCAAACCGTCTTGAAGCAATGGCTTGCCCCCCGTCGGTGCCACCAACCATCTCAAAGCAGAAACACACACCCCCTGCACCGTCGAGCCCATTGCAGATAATGGGCCCGGTTACCCGCCCAAGTCCACCGTACAGAGTTGTTCAGACGCCTCTACTGGTGTTATCAGGCTGGAAAAGTGCAAAAGAACCCGACTTATCCGTCCTCGAGCCTTCACAAATGCCCTGGACTAAGCCTGCGACACTGCGCTATTTGGGCTTCTGGGATCGGCACGGACTTCCAGAACAAACACTCCACACACGCCAGCCAAACTGGGATGGTATCAATTATTGTACTGGAGGGTGAAGAACTTTTGGTTTTCGCCTCCACGCACTCGTGCTTTGTCGTACCGGTCCCGTCTCTGGTGATAGCCTCTCTCCCCTATCGGCAGGGCCCTTTTGTTGGTCGCGGGGGCGGAGCCTCTAGCTAGCACCGCTGGGAGGCAATCACCGGATTGCCTCCTCTGTCGCATGGCATCGCCAGATAGCAAAGGCTTCCCCGGAATAAGCGGCCCGACTAACTTCATTCTCCGAATGGCTGAAGGATGGACAGAAGTTCTCAAACCACTGAGCTGAGCTAGCATTATCTTTTGATTTCAGCCAGGGCATTGCAAATCGTCGTATTTGGCTCGTGGTGGTGGAGTACCCCAGCCCTTGCTTAGATAGAGACGCACTCGTCGTACGAAAGTAGGAGGGTTGCATTGAGACACCAGCACCCCAGTCTTGTTGATAAAGACCTGTTCCTCCCACGTGTAACAATCCATTTTCTTCATTCCTCTGAACTCATCCCCTTCACCTTTTATACCCTTCCCTCCTCCCACCGCACCTCAACCTGTGTTGTCGTTGTGTGTGTTGTCTGGCCTACTCCTCTTTTCTCTATTGCCAGAACTAGGACACAAGTCCTTGACATCCGCCATGGCCAACATCATGCCCACTGCGGGCCTCCAGCCCATTGGCATGGACAACGACATTATCAACACCGCTGTTGACAAGGAGGCTGAGGAGCTCGAGAAGCCCCCTCAGATTCGCGAACGAGTCTGGGGTTTCGCTGCCCGTATCGATCCCACCGTCACCTTTGAGGAGTACCAATACTGGGCCAAGATTGAGCGAGAGGAAGAGTACCAAGCCAACCTCGAGTTCAAGGCTGAGCACGGCCCCAGAACCGTCAAGAGCGTCCTCCTGGGCCGTTTCTCAAAGGGTATCCACCACGAGAACAAGAAGAAGGCTGAGGCTGCTGCTGCTGAGAACAGCGGCACTGCCTCCCCCGATGAGAAGACTGGCGTTACTGCTACCAATGCCGGCCTCCCCACCGAGGCGGAGTGGAAGCAGGCTTCTCGTGCCATGAGAACTGCCAGTTGGGGTACCATGTTCTACCTCATCACCACCGATATTCTGGGTTGGTCGTCTACTCCTTTCGTCTTTGCCAGTGTCGGATTCGGCCCTGGTGTCGCTCTGTACATCATCTTCGGTGCTGCTGCCGCTTTCTCTGGTTACATTCTGTGGAAGGTCTTCCTTGGTCTCGACTCGTCTCGCTTCCCCATGGTCTCTTTCGGTGACACCTACTTCCGCGTTTACGGCCCATTTGCTCGTCACTTTATCAACGTTGCTCAAGCCATCCAGCAGTTCATGACAGTCGCTGTGTTGATCCTGGGAAGCGGTACAACCATCGCCCAGTTGTCCAGCGAGAAGATTTGCTACGTCGCCTGTCTCATCATCTTCATGGTGGTCGGCATGGTTTTCGGTAGCATCCGATCTCTGCAGCGCATTGGTTGGCTCGCTAACTTGTCCGTCTGGATCAACATCGTCTCTTTCATCATCATCATGGTTGCTTGCGCCAACTACCCCATCGACTACTCTGCCGTTACCAACTCCACACTCATCAAGTCTATTGAGCCCATCAAGCTGTTCGCTGGCCCCCCTCCTGACCAGTACCAGCAGCAGGCCACTGGCTTCGCTGGTCAGTTCAACGGTATTAACCAGATGGTGTACTCCTACGGCGGTGCTCTTCTGTTCATCGCTTTCCTCGCTGAGATGCGTCACCCTTGGGATTTCTGGAAGGGCATGCTTTGCGCCCAGACCTTCATCTGCGTCGTCTACATCTTCTTCGGTGCCTTCGTCTATGGCCACTACGGACAGTACTCTGCTTCCAACATCAACACCGTCATTCAGCCCTTCAGACTCCAGACCGCCAACAACGTCTTGGGTTTGATCACCGGAGCTATTGCTTGTCGTAAGTACTATCCTTGCGTACACAATTTTTGAATAAATATCTAACTCGATTTTCTTAGTCATGTACATGAACGTCGGCATGAAGACTGTCTACGTCGAAGTCTTCCAGGAGATTCTTGGTCTCCCCCCGATCACCACCCGCAAGGGCCGTTGGTTGTGGTACGCCCTGGGACCCCTTTACTGGGCCCTTGCTTTCGTCGTCGGTGCCGCCGTCCCTAACTTGAACGGTATCTCTGGTATTGTCGGCGCTCTTCTCATCCTCAACTTCACCTACACCTTCCCCGCCTTCCTGTACATCGGATACCGCGTCAAGACCGACGCTGCTCTGCCTGGTGAGGGCTTCGACCCCGTCACTGGTGTGACCACTCGCCACGACGCTGGCCTCAAGCGCTGGACCCGTGGATTCATGGTCAACTGGCACATCAACAGCATGAACATCATCTACTTCCTCGGTGGTCTTGTCTGCTCCGGTATGGGTTCCTGGGCTGCCATTGAGGGTCTCATCCAGGTCTTCGGACCCGGAGGCACTGTCGCCACATCATTTGGATGTGCGGCACCTGTGTAAATACTTTTTTAATCTTTTGCTCGTAAATAACTCTTGAGCCTATATACCACTACATTTTCTATTCTTGAATAAAAATCAAATCAAGTTAATAACGAAATCTTTTCTCGCTGTGCTTGCTATGTGTGCCTTGTGCCCAGGAACAAAGACAGGTGTATATTATCGTACTTCTAGTTCACCTGTCATCAATACTACCAGTTTGACAATTTAGTTATCCCAGAAACATATTTCACCTATTTGTCTCTTTTTGTAACTGCAATTGGGAGTCTCACAGGAGCGTTGGCGGCAGTCGTGAGTTTTGCACTCGATTTAGAGTCGGTTTGCAGATACGAAAAATACGAAGAGTTTATTCAGACGTTCTTGGCTGCTTTGTAAGGGTAAGCGCTTGCGTGTTTTGAGACAAGGGCCAGCCTGACATAATGGTTCTTTGGTGGGGTAGAGCTTTTTTGATTGATTGCAGGCTTATTTTGCAAGGAATTGGAACAGGGGTGAATATGGGTTGTTTTGTTTGTTGGATGCTTCATGCTTTCCTACCGGTGGTTGTGGCTTGTTGATGCCTGTGAGTTGTGGGTTCTCACAATTAGGTACAGAATGGATGCAGTGGGATGTAAGTGAGATTAGCCAAGTGCCGAGTGGGCACTGAAGGCTGTAATTTGCATTCATTTCCCTATGTGCGGATTAAACACAGAAATATTACGATTCATAAAGAAGATGAAACTCATAAAACGACACTTGAAGCAAAAATGAAGAGGATAAACCAAAACCACCTCAACTCCATTGCACGTTGTTAAAACTCCCATTTTGCCAACCAACTCCGCGTCCATAATTCGCCTATGCTCCTTCTACCAGAATCCTATGGTATTGGTGATTCGCCTATGCTCCCTTCTACTGGAATCCGATGTTATTGGTACTGAACATTTGGTTCCAGTCATAGACGCCCGTGTCAACAATGGTGCACCAGTCCTGGCTGAGGTCCATCTGAAAGTCAAAGTCGCTAAACGTGGTATTGAGGAACTCGTTGGAGCTGAACTCGATTGTGTTTGCCTGCTGGGGCATGTAGTACGGATCTCCGGGGACGGTTTTTTGCGGCGGCAGCGAGGATAATGAGACGGTGGACAGTTCGCTGGAGTCTATTAGTGAGGGTACATCTTGGATGCTGTTGGTATTGACGAGGCTGGTGTCTGGTTTGTTGTTGTTGTTGTTGTTGTTGCCTTGAGTGATGCGTAGACGTCCAAAGTATGGTACGACGAGCACAAAGTCTTCTTGGACGTTGTAGTTCCCGCAGCTGGCGGCTACGAGAGTCTCGAGCACTTCTGCGCTTTGTCTGGCGACGGTGCATTCTAGCAGGGCGTTTGTCTTTCGCAGTTCGCCAATGAGCCGGTTGATGAGTTGCCAATCCTCCGAGTAGCCCGTGAGCGCTGCCGGCGATGAATCTCCGGACCCAGATAGGATGCCGAGAATGAGGGCGATGGTGGAGCTGAAGATGATAAAGTCCATGATTTCACATTGTACAACTTCGGTCTTGGGCGAGCCACGCATGCGCAGGTAGGTCCTGAGGAGGCCGCGGCAGGCGTCCATGGCAGACAGGCGGCTGTGCTCGTAGCGGCGGTCAGTCTTGGCCTTGAGCATGTAGGGCAGGTGGATGTGCTTGAGAGTCGAGTAGAAGAAGATCTTGGCGCCCTCCTCGGAGTAGACGGAGTCAGTCGTGGCTCCGGGGGAAAGAAGTTCGGCACCATCGGGTGGGAGGCTGTTCTTGAGTTCTTCCATGTCTTGGTCCAGCTGCACGGTTGCGGCATACGAGGCCTTTGCTGGGTTCTGGTTGCGCTCGACGATGCGGCCCATGATGATGCATAGACGACGATGGATTAGCATATTGTTGTCTAGGACTTCTGTGGGATCTTCCTTGGTTCCTCGGTCGGTGACTGCGGAAGGGAAGCCCAGCATGATACACAGCTGTCGCTCCACCATCCACGTATTCGCCCACAGCGTCTTGCGCTGGAAGTTTGCGCTGGGCTCGAGTCTGTCGAGGCCGACGAGGGTGGCGGCGCTGATGGCCTGGCGGATAGCAACCCAGGCTCTCTGCGGACGACCCATGTTAACGAGGACCTTGTGCAGCATCACGTAGCACTGCACGACCAGGACGCTCTCTTCGCCCTCGACGGCCAGCAGCACCGCCACGAAGCGGATGTAGGCGTCAATGAGGACCTGGCGCGAGATGCTGGGGGAGACGATAATGTGCTTCCAGTTGCGCGGCAGCTGCTGGATGCAGAGGGTGAGGAAGAGCATGGCAGAGCAGAACTCGACGCCGCGGCCAAAGTTGAGGACCTGGTTGAAGTAGGCTTCGGCGTCGTCGATGCTGGTGTTTTGCATGGTGGCCGACTGGTCCGGCGCGAAGAAGAAGGGCGGCCAGATGGCCCAGAACTTGTGTGATTCCTCGAGAATCAGGCGCAGCGTTCCTGGGTCGGGGATGGGCGGTCTGAAGGAGCTGAGGGACTCCTTCATTAGGTACACCATGGATGGATCCTCGGGATCGTCGTACAGCTCGCCGTCGCCGTCGCGGATCAGGAGAGCATCCCGGAAGAGATGGATCAAAGGAGCGTCTACGGCTGAGACAGACTTGTCGATGAGATCGGGGGGGCTGCTGCCAAGATCTTGGTCGATGGATCCCGGCGAGAAGAAGGATGATGACGGCGGGCCGGAGGGGAGCAGCGTGCCGGGGTTGCTGAGGGCGGTGCCGAAGTTGTAGGGCTGGCCGTTGGGAGAAGCCTCCGCCTGTAAGAGGCCGTGATTACGCAGATTCTTGATGACCTGGATAGCCCGGGCGTTGACGTCGGTGGAAGTAGAAGCTGCGGAGGTCGAAGCAGCCCCCGAGGCGGGCGAGTCGCCGGTGGGCTCGAGGGCATCGCAGATGCTGCCGACGAGGCCCTCGAGCTCAACCACGCGCCGGCGCAGGGCCGCGTTGTCCTCGGCCAGCTGAGCATGTGATTGCGACTGCGGGATCGTCTGCAGGCTCGTCTCCCGGTCTCGCGGACGCGGCTGCTGGGCCCGACACGGCGTCTGATGGAGCTCGCAGCCGTGGCAGACGGAGCTGTTGGTCGGGAAGACGCACCGGACCTTCCGGCGACGGCATTCGGCGCACGACTTGGTCCCCAGCCGCATCCGCCTGGCGGGCCGGTCGTCCATATTGTGTGTGTCTGTTTCTGTATCTGGGAGTTTGCAGGCCAAACAAGGCAGCGTATCTCTCTCTTTCGTCCGGGTCTCGTCCACCGCTTGATTATTATTGGGCTGTATGTATGGGAGGGCAGCTATGTCCGGTTGCGCTGGCGTTCGTTTAGCCGGGGGGGAAGCAAGCAATCTAGGCCTACTCCATAAGCTCGACTGAGATTTGGCGTCGTTTCTTAGTAATATGCTCGAAGCTGGGGGAAGGTCTGACGTGATTGGTAGATGCTTGTCTTGCTCGTCGATCCTGGGGCGGACCAGTTCGGACGAAGACGCACGAGCTGGAATCTTTTGGCCATGGAGGTTTTGCCTTTTCCATCTACATAGTGTTTCGAACAGGCAATAGGTAACAGCGAATTCGCTCTGATTCGGCTTTCTATTCGGCTATGGGATTGGAAATCCTTACCGTGGAACTGACTCAGCTAGGATATGCCTATAGCTGTAGAGTGGGAGTAACCGAGCGAAGCGAGACAAGATCCTGAAGGAACCTGGAAACATTACAAAGCTCATTACCAAGTGGTTTACCAATGCGACATTGTTGGTAATGAATTGGAGGACTTGATTCATGAGGAATCATTGCTTTTCGTGTTATAAAATGTGGTGTAGTTGCCGGTCGAGAAATCTAGCATTCTCTAGACAGAGTCCTTCAATAGAATCATCATTCAGAACAGCAGCCTCTAGCCTTTGTGGTTAATCATTTCAATCAGAGAAACTCATAAATTTTTCTTTTTTTTAATAATCGAAAACAGCCAAAAACACCTACAAGATGGCTACTACTCTCGCTGCTGGGCTCCAAGAGACTGCACAAGCTGTTGGCGGACAAATGCCCGAAGCTGTCAAGGCCGTTATCTTTGAGGCCAAAACCAACGTCGAAAAGACATTTGACGCCAAATCCACAATTCAGCCTGGCGAAAAGCTGCCCGATTTCATCCTCTCCGACGCTCGCGGCGTGCCAGTCAGCAGCATTGACCTCTTGGCTAAGGGTCCTCTTCTCATCATGTTCTACCGCGGCGGCTGGTGTCCCTTTTGCAACCTCACCCTGAGGGCTTACCAGCAGCGCCTGAAGGATTTCGAGGCCCGCGGTGTAACATTCGTTGCGATTACGCCGGAGCAGCCTGACGCCTCGCTCACCACTGCGGAGAAGAATGAGCTTGCGTTTCCGGTTCTGACTGATGACGGGCTCGAGCTTGCGCGAAAGCTACACATTGTCTGGAAACAATCGGACGACCTTGTTGAGACTTTGAACAAGGTGGGTGCGGACCTGGAGAAGCGTCATGGCAACGACTCGCACGACATGGTGATTCCCACGACAATTCTGGTTGACGGGAAGGGCGTGGTGAGGAACATTTTCGCAGAGGCGGATTGGATGCAGAGACTCGAGCCGCAAGAGGCTGTCAACTGGGTGAATGCGCTGTAAAGATGGACCTGTGTTTGTTGAGCATGTTAGACAGCGTCTGGTCAGGGGTCGTGTTTCGCATCGATATAGACGATGCAGAATATGGAAATAGAACGACACAACAGAGAAATAGTATAAACCTTATTCTTTATTTGCTGATTAAGTGAGTGGGTTAGTAAGATAATAGGTAGGAAAATGAGTGAGTCTGTCAACATGTGATCGTGATTGAGTGAGTGGATTCACAACTCTTTTGCGTCACCGTAACGGTCGCAACGGGCGCCCTTCCGCCGGCTCTATTGGCAGAAGCCAAACCGTATCTCGTTCGGAATGGAGAATATTGGTTTGCCGTGCATCATTGTGCAGCATACGAAGCTTGGCGCGGCGAACATGGAATCCCGCCAAAGCACTAACACCAACAACACAACAAACACCAACGATTCCCATCATGATGCGCCATTTCCACGCAATCCAATCCCCTCATCCTTTGTACCGCCTGTTAGCGGCGATACGCTGGCCTCATCTGCACGCCAAGCAGGCTTAGATTAACCACCGTTGCATTATTGGACAATGCCTTGCGCTGACCCCTGACTATGGGCCGCGGATTGGTTGTGGTTGGGCGTGCCATGTCATCTTTTTTTATCCTTCCCGCGTCCACGGATCGGGCGATCCGGCGGCAAAGTTGGAATAGCTTTGGATAGCGTTCAGCTGCGCCCTGAAAAGCTGAGAGACGTGTGGTTACGTTTTGTTTTCTCAGCTCAATCCTGTTTTTCGTTTCTTTTTCTATTTCTTCTCCCCTACATTGTTCCTCTTTTTCTCTCTCGTTTGCGGTTCATTTATTTTTCTCTCGTTGTCTGCGTGCCAATTCGTGCTGCGTCCGCCGTCTTGTTCTTGGATTTTTCTCAATTAGATCGGCTAGAGATTCTCGCTTTTTGTTCAGCTTTGATGTCCACAATTGCGCAAGAATGATATTTCCTTGATCGCTTTGCTCCAATTACCCACAACGAAGATAGAGCCGCCGACGATCTTTACGACTTGGATTCAACACCGCTTCATCGCGAATCTCAAATTCCCAGGCGATCCGGCCCCACGTCAGCACCAATCTCACAAATCCCTGCTCTTTTGCCGATAAGAGAAGAAACGAAATCGTCATGACCAGACTTGCTCTTGCTCCCGTTCTGCTGCTCGCCGGCCTCGCCAGCGCTCAATCCTCTGATAAACGGGGCCTCGTATTCACGCCCAATGCCGATTGGCCCAGCGACAACCAGATTTGGGTGCAGAGTGGCAGTGATTTAACATGGTATTACAATTACCAGTCGCAGCCATCGCCGGATTACACCTCAATTTCGCAGGACCAGTTTGAGTTCGTGCCCATGATGTGGGGAGTTTCAGCCAACCTCAGTGACACGACATTCCTTTCACAGGTTCAGACTCTCATCAACCAGGGCACCAACATCACGCATGTGCTGGGTTTTAACGAGCCAGACGGCTCAACTAGCAACGGCGGGAGCGACATTCAGCCCAGAGATGCTGCTCAGGCCTGGGTGGCCAATTTTGAGCCTCTGGGCAAGATGGGCATCAAGCTGGGCTTGCCGGCGACTACTGGCGGACCCGACGGCATTCCATGGCTGAAGCAGTTTTTGGCGAATTGTTCTGATATTGTAAGCACTGGGAATCAGAAGAAGAATTGCACATTCGACTTTTTGCCTGTGCATTGGTATGACAACTTTGCCGGGCTGGCGTCACTTATTGGAGAGAGGAGGGCAACGTGAGTCTTTTGCCGTACATCAATGTAGATGCATATACTGACGTTTGTGATGAACAGATGGCCTAATACCAGCATTTGGGTGACGGAATACGCATTTGCGAACCAAGATCTACAGACGACGCAAGAGTTCTTCAACCAGACTCTCGATTACTTTGGCAAGTTGGATTACATTGCCCGGTACACTTACTTTGGTGCCTTCCGCTCCAAGGTGTCCAACGTTGGACCCAATGCGTCGTTTTTGAACAATGGTGGCCGGCTGACTGACATTGGATCTTGGTACCTTGGCTTCGGCGCGACGAATGTTAAGCCTACAAGTACCAATGCGGCCTCGTCGACAAGCATCGTGTCAATTTGGACTGTTTCTGCGATTGGATTGATGGTGGTATATATGAATGGACTGATTTAGACTTTAGACGGTTTGGCTTAGTACTGAACGATCAAGATATGATTGTAATGACATGGAAACGAAACTGGTATGGTATATTGGTATATTGCGGAGTTTATGCGGGCATCTAATGGTAATGTATGACACTGTTGAATGGCATTTGTTGAATGGCATTTGGAAAGCAAGCATTATCGCAAATCTATATATGAAGGAGGGCTGTATTTTTACTTAGACATGAGAAAATTGTTACTGTATTGAACTTTGAGACACTGGTCACGGCAGTTCACGTTGACTTGGGAAAAGAAGCAGGGCATACAGCTCACATTGACGTTAAAGAGCCAAAAAGATTTAGGTGAAAAATCACAACAAAAGTAAAAAAAAATATGGGATTTCCCCTTCGCTCTTCCTAGACGCGTATATGCACATACATTTTCCCCAGCTGCACAGCTCCTTCTCCTTCCACACACAACCATCACAAACCGTTTCCCAGACACGCCAGACCTAGGAACTTCCAAACAATCAATATTTATATGCCAATCAATATTCCTACACCAATCAACTGCTTCGCAATGCCGTCAATAACGTACAAGAATAGAGACGGCTACCTCAGGTATATTGAGGGAGACGGCCACTACGACAGAAATAATGAGGCAATGCCCACTATCTAGTTGAACCATGTTAGTTCTAGAGCCCAGCCCTAGCTGCTGTCTCGCAACATCTCTGCTAAGTTTCGTTTCCAGAAGGGCGAAGCCATCATCATGCCAGGAGAGCTTTTTTGCCGCTGGCGAGACGCGAACGGTGTTCTCTGTGACAGAGTATGGCATAACTTCTGCATCGTGGAAAAAACAACTACTAATCTAATCCGAGTATGAACCTTACTTTTGGCGAGACTCACTTCGATACCATTACCGATATATTCACGGACTCGATGTACCGATAAACGGAATAAAAGGCTTCACTACTGGATACCATAATCAACTTGATCGTAAGGTCGGCGTGGCTCTTGAGATTTTGGACATGGCTCTTGAGAATTTGGACATGGCTAAATGACTTCCTAGGTTGGTACACTGAAGTTGCGAATGGCGAAGATCCCAACTGGGTCCCCATAAATCCTGCTGATTTGACCTATGATGCTGCGATCGTAAGCGATTTGAAGTTATTTTCCGGGGTGTTTGCCTTCTAAATGTTAATTCTTGATAGAAAAACGCAGACGGTACTATGACGCTCACCCCCAAAAAGAAAATCTCCAAACAGAAGACCTCTAAACGGAAAACCGCCAAACGGAGAAGCCCCAAACGGAAAACCCGTAAACAGAAATAATTGTGAGCGAAGGCGTGGAATGTATACAGATGCGTGACGGATCCTCTAAAACGCCAGTCATGTAGAGGCTACCGTCAATCGCCCGTTTCCTCTTCATCTCGCACGTGGGGTACTCCAGCAGCAGCTCTCTCGATTATCCTTTGCGTTCTATCTCCAATATTAAGATATGCCATAATGTCAATGTGTAAAGAGGCTGAGAACACCTAGTTCGGCATATTTAACTGTTGGTATTACCACCTTTACGCCGGAGGGCTGTGGATGAGCGAGTAGGAGAGAAGCTGTTTGTGGAAGATTGACGAGACAGGTAGCAATATATCGAGAAGAATGAAGCGATGGGTTGGGGCCTAGCATAAGCATTCTTAATCTATATGAACTTTTAGTCAACGACCTTTCACCTGACTGCAGTGATTGTATTGCCAGTGACATGTATCTTGGACGGCGACGAGCTATTGGCATTCACCCGAAGACGGTAAAAATCTTGTACAGATATAACTTATATCTCTCTAACCCAGTGCGTAAAATTCATTCAAATGAGCTTCATAGTCTGGTGAACCGCTGACACCTCCTTGGTTTCTGGGCCTGGAATAACAAATCCCATACCCACTCGCTGGAAATAGCCATCTCTATCATCACTCGGTATCAGCAGCAAAACTGCATATGGCATCTTGACTGTTCGTTAGCTATTTCTCAACTGCCGTTCAACAATCAGTTTGTTCTCACCACATCTTTGCCGATCAATTTTTTTTGGTAAAGATCCTAAAGGTACTACAGAGATGCACAAATGAACCAAGTTAGTTTTCTCCTATCAATAGATAATGTTGTGCAAGGCTTACTCTTTATAGTCTCTCCATTGTTTTAGAAAAAGAATATGCACTTTTGTATAATGGTCTCTGTCAAAGGCTGCTATGCCGATAATTCGAGTATGTCTGGAAACGATTTGGATCCAGTGCAACGAATCTTCCCTAAAAAACCCGAACAGAGATAGTAGATCCTGAAATATTCGCTTGCGAGTACGAGTAACTTTTCTCGACTTGATGATAGAAGTTCTCGATTGTGCCATGAAACCATCGACTTTTATAACTCCAGAGGACTCGAAAACGGCTCGTGTGTGGTGTATTGGCTGCCATTTGTTGCCAATTGCGACCAAGAAAAATTTCGTCCCTCCTCTAGAAGCCCAGGACCAGTGAGGCACATCCGTCAAGTCTTCCGAAGCCTTTGCCATGCTCTCCATCATCCAGAGAAGCTGTTCTGAAATTCTTGATTCGAAGATACCGAGGCTATACTTGTCGTTGGTCCTCTTAAGATGCGCCTGAGCCAGTCCTTTCAAGGCCGCTAGGCGGTCTTTTTTGTAGGTGAAATTACGTAGGGAGTATTGCTCTAGTATTTCCTCCCACACATCACCGCACTGTCCCATACCATAGTCGTCTCTTTCACCAGACTCGAACATTTTGCATTTCCATGTCATGCCAACGGGCATGTAATGCAAAACTCTCCGTGCCAGAATCCACTCCTGGAAAGCCCATCCTCTTTTAAACAGTGGCCCCCAATCTGGCGATTCTCTGCCATAGATACGCATCGAAAGCTTTATAGAGCCAGCCGCCTGCCCTTCCGCTGAATAATATGGAACTTCTACAGCAGTTGGGCATCTGGATTCGGTCGAAAAGCAGCCTTCTTTTGGGCTTGCAGCTCCTGAAGCCGCTATCACCAGGAATGCGTTCTGGTAAATTTCTGCCATTGTGTCAGACTCTCTCTTCCAGTCGCTCTCGTCTCCTTGTATGATGCAAAGGCTGTCGATCCAGAGATAACGAATATCAAGCTCACGTGTAATAATGACGGCATCTTGGAAGGTCTTTGGCAGACTGCTGAATTGAATGCCTTTCCGATGATCTTTGATGGTATCCCTCGTCGTCATAAGAGTTTGTGTACCTTCTGGGCCCCAACAGTAGCTGAGCGCGCAGAATTCTCCTCGCTGGCCGTTGGTTTCAAAGAGAGAAACAGACTCATGATTTAGGAGCCCAACGTCCAATATTCGGGTAGGAAGTTTGGGACCCGCAACCTCATCTAGCCAGGACTTAGAGAATGTGCCTTTACATAAATCATGCTCTTGAGAGCATTTCTGAACCCAAGATCTGATGAAAGCGAACGCCTCCGGACAGCTGTCGCTTGGTAGAGGCGGCTCTGTGCAAAACTTTCCAGAGAGGGCAGCTGCTGAGCCTAACTGAAGTGTTAATACTGATGTAGACCTCTATCACTCAGGTAAGAAAGCATTTTGGCCGGAAGTTAGTTACCTTTATCGCTCCAAACGTCTATCATGGTTTGACACTGTTTACCGTTGGAAAGTCCCACGTAAGTAAGGGGGATGCTAAATGGCTTTTTATGGAACGGAACGGCCTGTAGAAGAGATTTGAATAGTGATATGGCACTGCTTTCTGGGCATCGGCGAATGTGTAATCATATATCATTTTACACAGGCAGCAGTTCTGCGATTCCGCCCGCAGCCTGTCGACATCCCAGAAAGCATCCAGGCCAGGCCATGAATTAAGTCTCTCAGAAATGGCCCGGGCAAAACCATGACAGTCACGACACAGATCCATTTTAGACGTAAATAGGATTCCCTTCCAATCAATCTTGGTAATGGTGGTAAGAGTGAATCAAACTTCTAATGAGCTACGCAAGATTAAATGGTGGTATTTTATAACCTGAGAAGGCATATTCCATATCCCAAGGCATAATGTCGTTAGGCACCGTTGCTGCCTGATAATTCACCGCTGAACCGCATCTTGGAGTGTGGCAATGCCTATTTGGTCGAAGGGCAGCATATTTAGTAGAGCCAATCCAACAACAACGGCACAAGGCTCGCCTTGTAAGCGAACTTCTCGCACTGTACTGCTCGCTGCCTCGCCATCCTGCCCAGTGGTAGAAAACGCAAGCGGGTAATGTACGTACATATAATGATAATTAAGGTGCCTAGTAAATAGATGATTTCTAGTAAAAATACTAACAAATTTAACCCGTAACTGTCGCTGGGAGCAAGTCAGGGAGTCTTCAAGTTCATCAGTCCGGACGATACTGCTACAGGGTATAAATCACCAAGTGCATCGAAAGGCATACTACAAGGCACACACATGGTCAAATTGGGGCAGATCTTGAGATGTCCCAGTAATGACGAGGCCAATAACCAAGTCAACGAAAAAGAACGACAAGTGTTGCCTATGTACTCAGCGCGTGGGACGTGGTTGCTCACTTTAATAGCTACTGGAGTTCGAAAAAGACAATGCGGCCCAAATAACTACATGTAGACGAGATACAAGGTTTACCGACCTAAATATCATCGATGTTTACAAGCTTGGAGGAGATATCATGCAGATGACAGTCATAAATAGATGTAGGTAAGTCTAGTAGATATAAGTAGGTAGAGTGAATGAATGAACAAAGAGTCCACTCTTTCCTTCATCCTCCGCTTACCTACGCCCAGAAAAGCATAAACTCTGCCTGCTGTATTCAATCCGTTATCACATTTATAAACAACCCGACGCCTTGGCGGATTCAAACTCGACCAACCACAGCCTCAAAAACTCAACGCCAGCCCCCCTCTTCCACAACGTCTTCCAGAAAGTCCAACCAAAATCAGACCGTTTCCCTTTTCGCCACTTCTGTCCGAATCGCCCCCCCAGCACGCCAAGATCCGCCCCAAAGTCAATACGGAATAGCAAAACCGACTTGGCGGCATGCCCCTCTCCCCTCATTGGCTAGAGGACGAATAGACTCGGACTAAACAACTTTAAATAACCACCCGGTGCTTGATAACCAGATCTTGGCTCTCATCCGCCAAGATTCGATGGCGAGGTGTCGTTATTTCTGCTTGTCGTTTTGCCTGGGAGAGTGGGTTTCTGGGGGTGTTTACGGGCTTGAAGACTGGGGAGTTACGCGGCGCCAAGGGTGGGGATGGGGGAATGAGGCTCTTGGCTTGTCTTGGAATCGGGATGATGTGATTTTTATCTCGTGCTGAAGTGAAACCACCTAGTCTAGTTCATGGTAAGGTAGTTGACGTCTTGAATGTCTGAGACAGCCTCGTGCTGAAGATGTATCACAGCAGCCTTCAGACATGACGCTGCGTAACAACCACTGCATTCATGATACACGATATATCGCCTATGCTGATGAATAGAGTCGTACATGAAAGGAACAACCCCTCAACACCATGCAAACCATCCTCCTCAAGCCTCCGCGCTCATCGACCCGACGCCAAGGACACTAGTTACCGGTCAGACCCGCCCTGATCAAAAGCCATGACACCAAAGTTCACTCATGATGGCAAGACTTTACGCTCGTGGCAAGCCTCTTGTCAAAAGCCAAGATCTTGTCCCCTCGCTCAAAGTACTTATACCCATTGATTCCCCGCATATTCGACACGTAGCCTTTCAAAAAGTCAGATTCTCTATTCATAAAGTTTACATACTTTGTCAGCTTGACTTTGTTCATAGTCAGCAACGCTCTCATCTATGTACAGCCATAGTATCATCATCTTCCACTTTATTGATAAGAGCCCCAGGCCCTGATCTGATGGCGGAGTTCCCCAAGCACCCATTCCTGCTCACCGTTGAAGAGACTGAACGGGCCCTCGGAACCAATGTCGATCGAGGATTGTTGTCGGAGCAGGTTTCTGACCTGCAGTCGAGATATGGCAAGAATGAACTCGACGTCGGCGGAACTATACCGTGGTATAGTATCCTCGCAAAACAAATACTCAATGCCATGATCATTGTAAGATGACGCCCCCGCCCCCCTCTTATTTCATCGTACTGGCTACTAACATGGCCTTGTATCTAGGTTCTCGTCTTTGCCATGGCCCTCAGCTTTGGTATCCAAGATTACATTGAAGGAGGTGTCCTCGCCTGCGTCATCCTCCTCAATGTCACCATAGGCTTCTGGCAGGAGTACCGCGCGGAAAAGCGCATGGACGCTCTCCGCGCTTTGTCTTCTCCCAGCGCCATGGTCCTTCGCGATGGCCACACTCAGGTCATTCCCAAGTAAGTTTTCTCAATCAATCATGATGGTTCAATTGGATACTAACCGGATGAAACAGCTCCGAAGTCGTCCCCGGAGACATTGTCCTCCTCAAAATGGGCGACACCGTCCCCGCAGACCTCCGCCTCTTCGAAGCCATGAACCTCGCCTGCGAAGAAGGCCAGCTCACCGGCGAATCCATCCCGGTCGAGAAAATCACTTCAAACCACATCACCGCCCACGGCTCCGAAACGGCCGCTACCTCTGAAGGTGAGGTCGGCATCGGTGACCGCATCAACATGGCCTACGCCACCACCGTCGTGCAAAAGGGTCGCGGCAGGGGCATCGTCGTCGCCACCGGTATGGCTACTGAAGTAGGCAAGATCGCTGCCTCGACGTCCAAGAAGAGCCGCAAGGCTGGGCGTTCGATGAATTGGCGCAAGTATGGTAAGAAGCAGCCTGTCGTTGGCTTGTCGAAGCGCATCTACGACTTTGTAGGCAAGTTCTTGGGCCTCACGGTGGGAACGCCGTTGCAGCGCAAGTTGTCGGCCCTGGCCTATCTTCTCTTTGGCTGTGCCGTGATTCTCGCCATGATTGTCTTTGGTGTTAATCACTTTAACATGCGACACGAAGTCATCATCTATGCAACCTCGTTAGGCATCGCTATCATCCCCGAGTCTCTTGTTGCGTGAGTCTCTCCCTCCCATCATCAAACATCATCATTCAACTAATTCTTTTCTCCAGTGTCCTGACAATCACAATGGTCGTCGCCGTCACAGTCATGCGCAAGGCCAACGTCGTCGTCCGCGATCTCTCGGCCCTCGAAGCCCTCGGCGGCGTCACCAACATCTGCTCCGATAAGACCGGAACATTAACCGAAGGCGCCATGATTGTGCGCCAGGCATGGATCCCTTCTTCTCACGTCTACACTGTACATGACTCTCAGAACCCTAGCGATCCTACAAAGGGGCGCGTCGTGTACACGCAGAGCAAAGACGAGACTCCGCAGGAGCCTGTGGAAGAGAAGACGCGCGACTTTGATAAGGAGCGCAGTGCTGCTGTGCTCAAGTTCGATGTCCCAGATGAGAAACTAAATATTTCGTCGTCGAAGCAGCCGCAAAGTCCGGAGCCGGAGACTAAGATGACAGACGAGCTGCGCGCGTTCCTACTCTCCTCTGCGCTTTGCAATCTTGCTACCGTGAGATTCGACCAGGAAGAGGAAAAGTGGCAGACTACTGGCGAACCAACTGAGATTGCGCTACAAGTCTTTGCCCATCGCTTCAACCACGGCAAGAAGACTCTTGAAGGAGAAGGATGGAGGCAAGTCGCCGAATTCCCCTTTGACAGCTCTATTAAGCGCATGTCGGTTATCTACAACGCCCCTGAAGCTGAAGGCAGTTTCATTGCTGGCTCGGAGAATAGCATCGTCTTTACGAAAGGTGCTGTGGAACGTATCCTTGACATGTGTGCCTTTGCCGGCATTGGCGAATCTCAGCAGCCCATGACAGACGAGCTCAAGGAATCTGTGCTCGGGCAGATGAACGCTCTCGCATCGCAGGGCCAACGCGTTCTTGCTGTGGCGTATCGCCCATGGGAGGGAAGATTTACATCGAAGCAATCTAGCTCGAGCTCTGCCGAGGAAGACGATAAACTACGCTCAACAGTCGAGCAAAACCTCGTCCTTCTCGGTCTTGCCGGCATCTACGATCCTCCTCGTAGGGAGACTAAGCCTTCTATTGCCGAGTGCTCTCAAGCTGGCATCAAAGTCCACATGCTTACTGGTGACCACCCGGAGACGGCCAAAGCCATTGCCAAAGAAGTCGGCATTATCCCTCGAAACCTCAATATCCTGCCCGAAAGCGTCGCGGCATCTGTCGTGGTCAAGGCTACGGAGTTTGATAAGATGACAGATGCCGAGATTGATGCGTTGGAGGAGCTTCCGCTAGTCATTGCGCGCTGTGCTCCGGATACCAAGACCCGCATGATTGAGGCCCTTCGTCGGCGTGGAGCCTTCATGGCCATGACGGGAGACGGCGTCAACGATGCGCCGTCCCTTTCTCGGGCAGATGTCGGCATCGCCATGGGCTCAGGCTCCGATGTAGCCAAGTCCGCGGCCAAGATTGTCCTCACCGACGACAAGTTCAACTCCATCGTGGCCGCTATCCGAGAGGGCCGCCGCATGTTTGACAACATCCAGAAGTTTGTGCTGCACCTGCTCACGTCAAACGTAGGCGAAGTGATTCTCCTCGTCGCGGGCCTCGGCTTCGTCGACGACATGGGCTTCTCCGTGTTCCCCGTGTCCCCCTTGCAAATCATCTGGATCAACATGGCCACGTCGTCGTTCCCGGCGTTTGGGCTGGGTCGCGAGGCCGCGGCCCAGGAGGTGATGCGCAAGCTGCCGCAGGACAAGAAGCGAGGCGTCTTCACCAACCAGATCATCGTCGACATGATTGTCTACGGCATCCTGATGGGGGCGTGCACGCTCTGCACGTTCTGCATCATCATCTACGGGGCCAACGGCGGGAACCTCGGTTACGACTGCAATACAAAGTTTTCCGACGCCTGCATCCCCGTGTTCCGCGCTCGAGCGGCGACGTTTGCGCTCCTGACGTGGCTCATCCTCATTTCCGCGTGGGAGTTCAAGAGCCTCCGCCGGTCCATGTTCCGCCTCAACCCCAACGACGACAGCTTCTTCCCCTTTTTCAGAGACATTTACAGCAACCGGTTTCTGTTTTGGTCCGTCATCATCGGCAGCTTGTCCGTGTTCCCCGTCGTCTACATCCCCTTCCTCAACACCCGCTTCTTCAAGCACACGGGCATCTCCTGGGAGTGGGCGCTCTCCGTGGGATTCACGCTGGTATTCGTGACGGGCATCGAGCTGTGGAAGCTCGCCAAGCGGCGCTTCCGGCTTCTGGAAGACGGTGCCGTGCAGAGGGGCCACTGGGGCCAAGGGGGTCCGGAAGACGACGGACCAAGATTCAAGAGGACGTTTTCCATGTCGAGCTTCAAGACATGGGTGTCGTTCTCGAGGAGGGAGACAGGGGATAGTGTCATGATGCGAGCGACTACTCAGCCTCGCGTAGCACATGTACCGGTACAGGTATGAGGGATATGCAGACCGCTGTCATCTCCTATCAAAGTCTTGTGTGTTTATTAATGAATCGATTGTCATGTGTCATGTGGCATGTTTGCCTTGTTATATAGATTTCGGTATTACCAAAGTAGTAACAGTCGTAGATAGAAGAAGAAGGTAGTGAGAATAACAGAATGTTAGCCAAAGGCAACGACAGTACGGTGGTCCGATTTGTCTGTTCACTTATCTATGGCTAATTTATTTAGCAGCATTAAAAACCCGAGTCATTCGGATAAAGCATCCGAGCATCAGAGCATATGAGACATGAAAGGATGCGCCCGGGCATCCGAAATCCGAAGAGGGATTTATTGTTATCGCATAGTTTTAAGGGGTTGAAGATGCAAAATGTACCCAGCAACGGCAAGGCAGCACGCACGAAGCGATCGTTTCCCTTTGCAGACAGATCCATGACAATTGTCAAAGCTTACCGTAGACGTATGCGCTGTAATAGACGTGTAATCGTATATGCCGTATCTACCTAGAAGAGAACAGTCAGCTGAGTGACATGCAACGCACCGTCATGTACCCCAAGAGTGTCATCTTTTGGCCATTTGCCAGTCATCCTGAGCAACAGGGCACGTGTGGTCCAGATCCGGCAGCCTTGCGAGATAAAAAAGGCGGTAATTTATTTCAGTGGGATGATCCCTGTTCAGTGTGGGCAGAGACGCGGGGGTGATGCAACAGTTGGGAATAATCACTCGCAGCGATTGGCTGGCCAGGACCGGAATGGACGGGTGATCTCTCTTTGGTGCTGGTTGTGGGCAAGACGGGGCAAAAAAGTCTCCATTTCCATCACCACCACCCCTGAGGCTATCATGGCCGTAATCTGCAAAATGCTATGCCAAAAAGTAACAAACAAAAAGTGTCCAACCATCGACTCCTGTCACCCACCCACCACAACGTCCACGCACGTCCAAATCCAAAACCTCAAGCTGCATCCTTATCCAAATCCAGAATAATACCAAAAAAAGAACCCATGTATAACAAGGAAATCCATGCAGTAGAGTCGCATTTACTCGGTCAAGTTGTAAATCTTCTGAATGTCTCCAAGAATCTTCTTCATGTCGACGCTCAAGTCGGTGATGCGGCCATCCTCAAAGTTAAAGACCCAGCCGTGAACAATGGGATATCGGTTCTCCTCGAACGAGTGCTGGACATCAGCCGTCTTGATGACGTTGCGGCACTGCTCGATGACGTTGAGCTCGACCAGGCGGTCGTATCGCTTCTTCTCATCCTTGATGGCATCAAGCTCCTTCTCGTAGAGCCTGTAGACGTCGCGAATGTTTCGCAGCCAGGGGTTGAGCAAGCCCATGTCCTTGGGAGTCATGGCGGCCTTGACACCTCCGCAGCTGTAGTGGCCGCAGACGACAATGTGCTTGACCTTGAGATGGCGCACAGCATAGTTGATGACGCTCATGACGTTGAGGTCGGTGCTGATGACCAAGTTGGCAATGTTGCGGTGGACAAAGGCCTCGCCAGCCTGGAGACCGGTGATGGCCTCGGCGGGGATTCGAGAATCACTGCATCCGATCCAGAGATACTCGGGCGACTGGCCAGCAGCCAGGTTGGTGAAGAACTCGGGGTCCTCCTTGAGCCGTTGGTCGGCCCACTGCTTGTTGTTCTCAAAGAGACGCTGGTGGTTTTCACGCAGGTAGCGCTCAACGTCGTGGTCGTTTTCAGCCATGCCGGGCAGACGAGCAGGAATCTTTGCGTTTGGAGCAGAACCAGAACCAGAGCCAGAAGCACCGGTAGAAGATGAAGATGAGACGTTTCGACTGCCTCCAGAAGCAGGGCGGCGAGCCGGCTTAAAGCTCGCGGCGGAGGGCCGGTAACCAGGATTAGGACGGGACGCGGCCAAGCGCAAATGCTGGCCTCCGACTCGAGAGGGAATCATGTCGTGTCGTTCGAAAGGGGCCTGGGGGCTGAGAAAGATGGCGAGACGAGGGCAGGGGGATTCGAATTGGGGGCCTGCTCGGAAGGGGTCGGACGAGTCCGCGGGCTTGGGAAGACGCCTTGATTTGGACGATGGAGTGTTTGTACCGGTACCAGCGCTTGCCGGAAGTGTACGAGCGAGTAGCTGCGCGAGGAGCTTGGAGGAGCGATAGAGCGATAGGGAAGACAAGGTACTTTGTAGCAGTAGTTGCAGGGGGGGTCCTTGGTAGAGCCAGTGAGGTGTTTGTTGTGACGGGGAACGGATGGTCAGGCTGCAGGTAATCTGTCAGATTTGCTGCAGGTGCATCTAGCAGAGGTTAAGATGGATGACAAACTGACAAGACAGAGCCAGAGTAGGCAGAGTCAGACCCAGAGCACGAGCACGAGACGATGGCCTTGGCTAGGTGCGAAAAAAAGAAGATGGAGGGGAACGCTTTGGGGTTTTGGGCTGCCCTCGGTGCTTTATCTGATAGCCGATCCGCTGGAGATTGGGGGCCACAGCGGGCTCCCGACGCCGTGGGAGGGGATCCAGCGGGTGGTTTTTAGGCTCTGCCTTGGTTCAATGCTTGGCCGCTTGCTTGGGCCGTTTGGGTCGTTGGGGCCGTTGGGGGAGGCCCTTATCGCAGATTCGGCTATCACAATCACAGATCCGCGAATAAGCGGCATTGAGATCTGGGCCGGTTTCGGTCAGCAGCGCAGATCGTATGGGGACTGCAAGCCCGATTCCAGGCTAGAGACTCGATCTTTTCGTCTCTAGGTAATTCTAGTGCTCGAAGCTGCTTGGACAGAGGAGAGGGCCGGTGTCATTACGATTGCTAATTAATGCTAATTAAGGGCCAGTTCGGCATCCATTGGGAATTTTGTTGAATGCGCTAGACTCAACTGCGCTGTCAAGCTCAACCTTAATCTGCATCCCGCGCACAAAACAAGATATAGCCAAACCCACAATGCACGAGACGTCATCGCTAGTGCTGAGTACAACCCTCCGTTTGACGTTACACGCGCCAAACGTCAAATATTTGACACAATTGAGTTTGGGTGAGGTTTAAATTGACATGTTTGACTGCTTACCGAGATAGAGCCGCGGCACAATAACATCTGGGCATGGATTTATCTCGGCAATATCGTGCATTCGAAGAGGCAAAGCAGAGAAGATTCATTAAGCTGCACTGCACTGCATCCCCTGTCTCAACCCCAAAATGTTGAGGCTGACCAAGCACGTACGCAGGCGAGCTTTGTAATGGCAGAAGCACAAAAGAAAGTCCATTTCTGTAGGATAAAGATATTAATGTGACAAATAAAGTCAGCCAGACCAGACACAACAATAGGCGCAAATGCAACCCGACCCCAAGTGAAGCCGTTCGGAAGAAAGTACATAAAAGAAATATTCCGTGTGCCAATTTCCTTAGCATATAACAAAGGAGCCTGCCTTATTAACCCCGCTTCCCTAAAGAGTTTGCCTTCATAACGCAGTTGGTGTCTCTCTAGGTTAGATGAATGCCTGTACATGCTCTGAGTGAATAAATGCTTCGTAGATGTCCAGCTTTCTGAATGGCTGAGTTGCGTCTTGAGAACCCATAGAAGGTAGCAGACATTGATAGAAACCCGCGGTTGAGTTCTTAAAGCTCCATGGTAACACCGTCAGATGTTACGTATCGGAGACTCCCCCAAAAATCCATGCCCTGGATGCGGTAGTGGCGCTCATGGCGACCACGGCGATGTCCTCGGCCCCGTCCTCGTCCTGGACCTCGACCCCATTCTTGTTCATGTGTAATGGTTAATAGTGGTGCTGCTTGCGTTGCTGCCGCTGATGCTGCCGCTTGTGCCACTGCTGGTGGCGGGGGAGGAGGCTGTTGCGGTTGGTTTGACGTCGGGGCAGGGCGAGGTGGCAAGAGCACTTCCCGGATAGACGATGGTAGTGTTGCCTGTCGTTGTTCGTCTTGCAGTATTTCCTGGAGAAACAGTGGTAGTGTTGTCTGCTCTTGCAACAGTTCTTGGAGCTGTTTCTCCAGCGCCTCGATACGCCGCTCCTGATTATGCCGCTCAATGTCCATTTGCATCTCATAAACCTGGTGTTGCCACTTCAGCACCTTGATGTGCTCCTGGTGTTCCTTTATTTGGGCTTCGAGGGCCGCCACCCTCTCCACGTATTGATGGGGCATCTCCATGACTTCATCCGATTCTATAGACAGTAATATTAGTCATTCGCACTGAAAGCATTGGCGTGATTGGAGTATGGTGTAACTTACCTTTGGAAGACATTTTACAATGATCCTAACTATTGAGTATATCAGCCAAGTGAATAAGCCAATAAATGGTAAGAAGAACAGAGAGTGGTTGAGAGGAATGGCTAATCACAAGATGTGAGGGATGGCAAAAGAGTAAGAGAGCAAGAAAATGAAGGATCAAAACACGTGTAGAGAGTGTGAGAAGGCAAGGAGAAGCAAGATGATAGAAGAGAATGAACATCGCGAGAAAAGAGCCCAGAGAGTGAGTTCATGCTTACCAACTCGATGTCTTTGCTCTGGATGATGATACGCTTTACGTAGATCGCGGACAGGCTGGTATCCTTGGGGAGAGAGAGACAAAAGAAATTTTGACAGGCTCCTAGAGAATGCTAATGGCAGATGATTAGGAATGGAGATCGCTCCTGAACCTCTGGGTTGTCTCGCGGATCTATTGCAACGCGTCAGTATTACGATGGGCGTTGTGTGGCGATGGCTTCACTTGCTTACCAGATGCTTGAAAAGAAGTTTGTGGATCAGAGGTGCGAAGAATCTCTTGGAGAGCTGCTGGAGAGAGAAAGAGAGAAGAAATGGGAGGGGGCCAAAAGAGAAATTTATGTTGCGCCGAATGCACGCAGCTGGTCGAGCAGAAGAGAGAGGAAATTATTGATTGCCTAGGAGTACCTCGAATTCAGTGTAATAATTGCCTGAGCTGCATGTACCTCGAAGCTATCTGGCCTGGGTTGAGGCGATTGTGCGCCCACTGCAGACCACAGCTGCCAGGTGACTGCCAGGTGACTGCCAGGTGGCCGTGAGCCGTAACCATTGCTGTACCAAGGGAGGATGGATGCAAGTGAGAAACGAGTGAAAACAAAGTGAAAAGAGAAGAAATTCCTCGATATCTGAGTAGTTGGGCATCTTTCTCTCCTGGGAACCAAAATAAAACTCTAGGTGAATGCTGCACTCAAGAGAAACAAGAACGCCATGCTAGAGTATATCCACATCACCTGCTCTAGACTTTCCAAGCAGTCTCTATTTCTCAGAGGTTTCCATTGCAATGGCAGCTATCAGAAGATCACATTGAGAAGATCAAATCCTTTGGGCCATGGACTTTGCGGGTTTATCGTCGGCCATGGCGGTATCGGCCTCAAAGTCGGGATCAGCGTCCTCGCCCTCGTCGATCCTTTGTTTTCTTCACTCTAGGCAAATTTAGAAAAGCAACAGCAAAACTTCATCCGATTCAAGACACCATCTGTCATAATTGGATTCAATTGCTGATTACTTCCCAGCTACATGTACCTAGGCAGTTGCTGTGCCGGCTTCAAGGTACACCTCGGCAATCAAGATGCGCTTTCTCCTCAATATTGATGCTACTGACAGGCAGGTGCCTTCAATGATACCATCAATCACTCGTCTCCCAAACAGGTTTTCTTTATTCTTGACAGCTTCTGCTATGTTCAACAATATAGATTCTACGAAGTTACCGATCCACAAGCTTCTCCTCCAACATCCAGTCATTACAGAAGCCACCAGCATCTTATCTTGCCTCTCATTTCTATTGCCAATGCGTTTCAGTGTTTCAGCAGATCTAGGACATTTCCGAGAGCGTCAAAAGATAACCTTCACTTCCGTCTTCTGCCACCAGCGCTTCACACGTCGTATCATCGCTGTCCAAACCAAAGGCACATAGCTCTCGTCGTCTGTCACCACCTCCGTGCCCCTGACAACAATGAGCTGTGAGTTTCAGTATCTATTTCGCCACGCCCCCGCGTCAACAACTGACCCTGTGAACTATAGCCGAGGAGATCAGACGACTCAAGCACCAAGTGGCCGTCTTGCAGGCGCAGGTCGGGGAACAACAGAGGATGATCTAGCAAATGCATCATGAGCTCCAACAACTCAAGCAAGTCCACAAATCCCAATTCGAGCTCCAGCAAGTCCAACATCAGCTCCAACAGACCCAGGTCCAACAAGTCCAACAACTCCAGCTCCAGCTCCAACAGACCCAGGTATAGCAGACATGGAGTCAGCAGAGCCAGCAACCACTCCAATATCAAGTCGACCTCGAATCTCAGCAAAGACAGCTGCAGCAGAGATGGGATCAGCAGAGCCAGACATGGGGTCAGCAGCAGCAGACGTGGGATCAACCGCGGCAGACGTGGGGCCAGTAGAGCTAGCAACCACTCCAACCTCAAGTCGACTTCGAATCTCAAAAAGAACAGCTGCAGCAGACATGGGGCCAGCAGAGCCATCTGAGCCAGCAACCACCCCAATCTCAAGTCGACCTCGAATCTCAACAAGGACAGCAGACATGGGGCCAGCACAGCCAGCACAGCCAGCACAGCCAACAGAGTCAGCACAGCCAGCAGAGTCGGCAGAGTCAGCAGAGTCAGCAGAGCCAGACGAGTCAACAGAGCCAGCGGAGTCGGCAACCATCCCAACCTCAAGTCGAACAAGAACAGCAGCAGCAGGAGGGAGATTCCGACTCTATTACCTCCATCAGGTGCTACAGATGTGGTGATGTCGGGCATGTCCGCAGAAACTGTCCTAGATGGAATGCAATGTTGCGGCGGCGCTCTCACTAGAGTCCGAAGCGCCAGTTTCTTCTTACAACTTCTATATCATAATGAAGTAGCTGTAGTTGCTCCCATATTTTAAAGCGGGTATGTATGGTAGATGTAACTCAGGATAGTTATCAATACCAATAGCGCGATTGGCATCAAGAAATACTAAGGTACAACAACCCTGTCGAACCAAATATAATCATCCAGTTCTTCTTCAAACATAATCCCAATCTTAACAGCAACGTCATTCTCAAACCGAAACTCGGCCCTCATCGCCGTCCCAACGCCTCCCACCACTTCCCTCATGACGGCAACATATTTCGTCTGCTCGCACACGTGCTGCAACTTCACCGTAAATACATACGACCGATCCGAGCAATCGATGAACAGCTCCCCATCCTTGACCTGAACCACGACGCCTCGCCATCCAGGGTTCCAGTACTCGCCCGTGTACGCAGTCAGCGGCATCTTTTGCGGTTCTGACTCTTTGATGCCGGGGCACAGCTTCTGGCGCTCTGCTTCTAGCTCTTCGGCCTCGGTTTCGGCGTCTTCGTTGGCGTTGGTGTCGTACTCGTCGTACTTTTTGCCCGTGTTCTTTTCGTAAAGGACTTTGTCCCAGGTAAGTCGTTGGTCTTGGGGTAAACCCAGAAGCTCGTCGATGAGTTCCTGCATTAGGACCTCGGCGACGAAGCTTGCGTCGTCAGAGTTTCCAAACATTGCGCCGCCGAAATTGAGATTGGGTACGAAGAAGTGGATTGTGGAGGATCCGGCGATGCCTCCATGGTGAGCGACGACCAAGTAGCCTCGGTAATGATGGACTTCCCAGCCAGCGGCATACAGTAACGGAGATGTAAAGGGGAGCAGCTTGTCGTAGTTTTGACTTATGATGGACCGCGGTCTGATGATTCCCTTGTACACATCCTCTGTAAATGGGCCCTCTTTGTTCATTATGGCCCGGACATACTTGACGTAGTCGTCCACACTGGTGATGATTGAACCTGCACCTTGAGCCTCCGGTGCGTCGGGGATGACAAAGGTGGAATACTGCTTGGCCTTTCTATCCCACCAGTATCCAGGGCTAATACGATCTCCCAGGCCCTTGGCACGAGCCCGCTCCGGCTGCAAGTTACTCGAAGTCATGCCCAGAGGCTGAAAGAAATGTTGGTCAAGAAAATCGGCGAAGCTGATGCCAGTCTTTTGCTCCACGAGATAGGTTGCCACGGTATACATCATGTTGCAGTACATGAACTTGGCCCTTATGGGAGCTGCAGTCCCTAGATTCCGTAAATTTCGCGTGATAGACTGCGCACTATCTGTATTCTTCGCTCTAGGGCCGAGATACGAGTTATCATTGCTATAAGAACCGCGTTAGTACCACATCAGCAAAAAGGCGGGCAATCATCCTCACGGCGCCAATCCGCTCCTATGACTCAGTATATCATCGACAGTAACGCCTTCATACCCCTCCCCAGGCATGACAAACTCGCCCGGTAGCAGTTTAGCCATCTCAGCATCATACTTGACGTCGGGAAACTTGTCGTCGGCAACCAGTAGTGCAACGGACGCCGCGGTGAGAGACTTGGACGCCGAAGCAATGTCAAACAAGGTATCAGTGGTCATTGGTCTCGGTGGCTCGAGGGAAGCCATGCCGAATGTTTTGGAGGCGGTGACATCTTTGTGGACGAGGGCGATGGCGAGGCCGGGGACGTGGAATTTCTTGATGAGGGCCTCTGCGCGGGCGGAAAAGGCGGGCGAGTTGAAGAGATCCATGGTTGATTGCTATTGAGGTCTTATTTACGGACTATGTTGAGACCATGTAAGAATACGACTGATAAAATGATTTATATACAAGACAAGGGCTGATTTGCGAATATTTCATGAGAATAAGTCTAGCATACAGCTAATATACAACTCAGAAGTCTCCAAGTGAGGAGTCGCTTTTGAAGCAGATCATCGCTCGGCATCGTACCACTTAGCCAACGAATCGGAGCAACCCCCAATTCGGAAATATGCCGCCCATCGTAAACATCTAATCGATCCTATAAAATGGGGTTGCTCAACTATAACTCACGGCGAATTGACTCATCATATGTGTCAACATGGGCGAAGGAATTAGAGGTGGGATTTTGGGGGCTTACGCCAAACCAAGAGGGGCAAACTGCGCCTCCAAGGTGGACAAGTTCTTACAGGTACGCGTCTCTGATGGGTATGTAAATCCATCAAGATTTAATTGAATCACCATCATGAAGAGGAAGATTAAGTCAAATAATTGTCATTATCAGCGCGCTATGAGACCATATGAGCCACGATAGCTCCATTAAACCATCATCCCTATACCCGATATACATACCTTAGGTAGGGTATATATATACACACACATTGATGCCATACATACTCCAAGACAAATGAAAAGCAAAACAAAAACCAACAAAGCAAAAGCAGGTGGTGTAGCCGTCCATTTCCATCCCGTTTCCCAAACCTATGTCCCCAGCCCTTCCTTTTAGGCCGTGACGTTCGTTCCGAGCCGAGATCCCATCCGGCTTTCCAACCATAAGCGTCCATTACCATATACTACCATGCCGACGGATTCCTACCATTGCATCGCCCAATAAATCCAGACACCTCTGCTCACAAAAGGGTATATAATGCCTACTTAAACAAAAGAAATAACAAAAGGCGACAGGGACGCGATAGAAAGTGCAAGTAGCGTTTTTCTATGCTCCCTGACGTTGACTGTGGTGACAAAGGGACTCCATCAGAAGAAGCCTTTAGCTATAATCTCATCGCCATGAGATTGCCAAACATTCCACAAAGATGGATAGAGCCTGGCCACGATCAGTGAGCCAGAGCATTGCATGTCGCAGTGGCACATCAGACAGGGCAGTCTGCACACGCAAACAAAGCCGACTGCAAATAGCAAAAACGAATCGGCACTTGCTAAAAGGGAACCTTAAGCTTTGTTCCCGGTAATGGCAGTTCGGACGCATCCAAAGCGCCACGACTCCATATTTGCGCTCTCGGGTAGCCGATTCCCGATTGGGCGGGAGATGGTGTAGCGGGACGGGCTGCTGATTGGAGTTGATGCAGCCACATGACTTAGACCCACGACGTCAAAACATGTTCATGGGATTCGATGACTCCAAGAATAAAAAAAGGCGACTTGCGACGATGATGACTTCTGATCACGAGAAATAAGGCTTGTGCTAAAGTCGTCATGCTTGGGACGAAAATCTGCTACAGCCATGACGAAGAGAGACGGGTTGCCCTCATCCTCTTACCCTCTCTGTGGGTTGTCACCATATGCAGAAGTGCCATACACTGATGATGCTCCAGGCGGTTGCTGGGAAGTAAGGCTTGCATAACCACTGTCGGTATAGGCAGCGGACGTAGTATCCCATCGAGGAGGCGTTGCGGCCGCAGGGTGGTGGCTGATCGGCGTGTGTAAGCCAGTGCTGCCATAAGGGCTGGCTGCTACTCCTCGACTGTCATAAGCCGATACAGCGGGCAGCTGTGCTGTGCTGGTGTTGATACGCATGGAAGGCGGCTGCTGAGGGCTGTGGTGGTTGCGAAGCGTAGGGCTGAGACCTCGAGCCGTGCTTGTGGAGTATACGGAAGATGGCGCCCAAGAGGACAACTGTGACCGAGGCGACGGAATCGCTTCGTGGGCAGCCGAGCCATAGGCAGAGTGCAGTGGGTACTGGCTATGAGGATCTGCATGCGCTGAAGAGAGGCCGTGTTGTGACCCAAGGCCGTGGTGACTGGGCGGCGTGGGCAATGTGGCGTATGACGAGGCGCTCGTGGTAGCAGGCGGGAGGATGCTGCTGGGGCTGGCACTGTATTTGCCGATGATCTTCTTGAGTGCTGGCTCGAGGGCCGTCCAAGGAAACACCTTGACATCCTTCTCGATGTTTCGAGGCTTGGGGTGAGGAAAAGCCATAATGATCTTAAAGAACTCTTCGCTATCTGCCTTGGCCTTGGAGACGGTAGATGGGTGGAATCCCTCCAGGTTGCGGCGGATGCGATTCTTTTCCTCAACACTGAACCGGTTTGGTGCAGCCACAAGCTGCTCAAGCAGATGAATGGTGTCCACCGAGGTCACGTAGCATTCAGACTTTTCTGCCCACCAGATGCACGAGATGCAGATGCTGTTGGTGGGTCTTTCGTTGACAGCGACGGGTTTGAAGCTCACGTTCAAGACTGCTCCGTTTTGAGTCTTTTTGAACATGACGATCCGGCGACGGTTCTCCCATTCATCTTGGTTCCAGTCTCTCGCCATCTCACTGAGCTTGCCGCGAATGTTCAAAACCGCCTTGGGAGTGTATAGAGACATGGAATGGTAGGGGCCATTTCCACCGCCGTTGGTGATGGTGCTAGTGCGCACTAGCTGAGGCGTTCCGCTACTCCCAGAAGACGGGATGGGAAGGTGGTGGTGTCCGGCAGATCTCCCGGATATCGCAATGGGATCATACGTAGACGAACTCCTCCCCACGGCCGCCAGCGTACTCCCATACGAACTCCCACTCAATCCATGGTGAGTACGCCGGGAGTGGTGATGGTAGTGCGGAGGGTCGGTAAAACTGGACGTTCGGTATGTGGTGATCATATCGGCATTTCCTTGGGCAAATGTGTTGCCATATTGGCCTTGCGCCGGCGGGTATTCATACGTATTTGTAGCCGCTGCAGACGGTACCTCATTCTTCGGTGAGGGACTCGCCTGATCCACCTCGGCAGCAGGTGTCGTTGTGTCATCTTTGGGCAACTTGTCTGCCCGCGTGATGTCATCCCCAGACCCTTCCATGTAATGGAAGGTCCCTATGCGCGAGATCTCTCCTCCTCCCGCAGGGGAGTCGAAACCAAGTGACAGAGACACGCTGCTATTACCACCTGACGGCGGCGCATCGACACTGCAAGAATAAACAAAGCCAGTGTTATCCTGGTTATCGCGTATAAGATTCACAGCGTACTTTGTGTCTCCAAACGTGATCAGTGGCTGTGTAGAGGGTAGGCTAAAGAGGTCATCTTGCGACGAGATCTTTATGCTGACAGCAGTTCCGCCAACTCCAGACGTAGGATGGAAAGAGACCACGGTGGGTCCTGCCGCCATGTAATGGGCAACGGTGTTGTTACTGGCAAAAGATTGCTGGTTCATCTGTGCATATTTGTCTGTCTGTGAGGTTGAGAATGGCTGAGTGGGATACGGTTCGAAAGCAGCCGCATCTTGGTATCGGGTGGCATCGTAGCCTATGGCCATCTTAGTATATTCCCCCCTTTCTACCTTGCCAACGTTGAAGACTTACCATTCATGGAAGGCAGCTGAGCTTTGCTGTAGGCCATGTTGAAATCGCTCGGTGGGGAGTCCCGGTTTGGATCCCCCCTTTGTGCTGCCTGAACAGCTTCCTCGTATCTAAGAGTCAGGGTTTCTGGCGAACCAAACTCGTCGTCGACGTCGACAATGATGGGTTTGTTTGGTAGAAAGCCCGGCTTCAAAGTATATCTTGTCAGCTTCTTCGTCAAGCAACTAAGGTTTCAATTTGTCCGCCTCTTGCCGTGTACAAAACAAGAGTAGCGTAAAAAGAATTGAATCAAAAGACTCTGAATCTTTTGCTCGTAGTGTATCTCCAACAAGACTGATATTGGAACAAAGTCTAGGATGCGACTCACCTCAAAGAGTCTGTAGGATGGAGACTGGAACTTGGCAGTAGACATGAAGATGTTGGAAGATGGAACAAAAGCGGAAGAGGGGGGACTGATCAAAGGAAAAGTAAAGTATGCAGGCCCTCTCTGTCTTAGCTAAGAGGCCCTGGATGACAGTAATGTTTTAAACTAGGTCTTTGACGAGATTTTATCCCGCGAGGATCATGGAGCCAGGATGGGGGCTCCCTTCCTTCGCGTAGCGTGGACTCGGAGATTTGATATGCGACAACCCCAGAGGCTAAGTTGAAGAAGGCCTATGCTTTTGGACTCTCAGTGACCCGTGAAAACTGATGCTGCCTTGTGAGTGACTTGTTGTTTTTTTCCCTGCCAAGGGGGTAGGGTGTAAGTGAGACACTCACTAGGTCCGAAGGAATCTTACTGGGGAGGCAGGAGGTGCTAGCAATGGCGGAGAAGTGTTCCGATCCTACACAGAATCACTTGCATTCCAAAGAGATAGCAATCGGGTATGCTGCGAGGGGGACGTTGCTTTCCCTCTTCCGCCGTATGCCTGTCAATCCAAACAGAGTCCGACGAGTGAGCGGCTGGTTATCGGCGATTAGGGAGAAGCCAAGAGTGGAGGAAAGAGCATCAAGTTTCCAAAATCGACAAGAAAAGAACTCTGCTGAGCACGGATAGCTGATGTCAACCCCAGAGCCTTGCAAAACGTGATTACTGGCGTGGAAGCTTCTGAACTAGTAGTGTACGACGAAGAATATCTCGTCATGAGGTTTCACTACAGACCGAATCAAGCAAGTTAGCATTCTTCGTATCCCAGTGCTAAGTCAATATCAGGTATTGACGATCAACATAAGCTGGGACATGCATAGCGATGCGCCAATGCAAGGGAGAATGACGCCGAAATTGGCCATCGGAACGATCAAAACATACAGGCAGTAACGTGTGAGTTGATAGAACCTGAGTACCGCTGCGTGTATCTAACAGCAGTGGAGTTATTGTGGCGAGATTCGCTGATGCGCACGGGGGCTGTTTGCCGTCAAGAAGATGAATATCAGTAGTGTTCTATAGCAGAACTCTGAGCGGTAGTCTAATCAATGCGGTGATAGTACCAGTCCGAAAGAGAACGAGAGGGAGGCGTGGGCATAAACACAGCAGAGCCAGCAAAACCAAGCAGATAGAAGAAGGGCGAGCCACATATGCAGGTGAGATTGGGGAGAGTCAAGGTCTCAGGCTTCCACTTAGATACTGCTGTCAAAGTGGGAAACGAGGGAGATGTAAGATGCGAGAGGCGTTTCTTTTTGAAGGCCAGATGGTACCTGCGAGCCGTCTTTTCGACGGCAGTTGATCGGCGCCAAACAGAGCCGGGTACCAAAAGGCAGGATGATTAGGGCGATGTGAGCGTGAACGGGGGGGCAAGGGAAGGGGAGTTGGGGGTTTTTGCGAGGTAGATGGGCCAATCAATGAGACCTTGGAGGGTCTGATTGCTCCCACAAGGGCAGTCTCCCTTGGGCGGGCACGTCAGAGAGAGGTGCCACCTCAGGGAGAGGATAGAAAGACTGACGGGGCTATAATTTCTTCCTCTTGTTCCCTTGTGGACGCTGGTTATCGCCAAGCCCATGTTCATAGGGGCCTGCGAACCGCAGCGGCAAGGGCAGGTCGCATTGAGCGGAGATGGCTCTGACGCCAACAGATAGATCAAGCCTGTCTGAAGATACACAGAACAGCTCGGATCGGATCTAACAGCATCGCATCTGGGCAGGGCACCTTGAACAGCGGCCGACCATGGGTGACTGTGGGTCTGAAAAAAGAAAAGAAGAAGCACGCGCATCTGGGGATAGCAGGGATAGAGGAGGGCCATGACCAAAAGCGACAGTAGCCTGTTCTCTTCGTCCTCTGTCCTTTGGTATGCCAGATTTGCACATCCAAAAGGGTGGAACCGGCAAGGATGAAAGAGCAATGGGCCAGAGCGGGCAATGGGAGGGGGTGTAGTGCACAAGGTGCCAGATGCGCGAAGCGGAGCTCGGCGATGATCTAGGAGAGGAGGGGACTCATACAAGCACGGTAGCCCTATGCCGACAGACACCACGAAGGTGTCGGACGGGAGAGGATGGCCAGCTATGGGCGGGTGCTCCATATGGGAACTGATCGCTGGGTCCCCTTCCGTAGGCGCGGTTGCATTAGAGGCTGTCATTATGCATTCACCTTTTTGCAACCCGCAATTTCATTTCCTCAAGCCTCTCCGACAGGCCTTGTAATGTCCGCTCGTATGCCAAGGTCGTGATAGGAGGTCGGGGCAGTGACAAGCAAAGACTCGGACAACCCCGGCAATGGCCGTGGCATTGCTATCCCTTGCTGCAAATACCAATACGCAGAACGCAATAACATTGTAATAAAGTTAAAAGTCACCAGCTCACCTCGGGCGTGCGGGCGCCAAGAGCTCTCTGGGCTCTGAATGTGGCCCTGTATCGGCCGTAGAATGCTGAATTTGCGTGTAAGTCGTGACGGCCGCTACTGCAATTAAGCTACTACCGGTCCAGGTATACACTGCGGGCTCTCTCGCTCTCGTGTCGTCTCGACTTGCCGGGTGTGGCTGTATCCGTCTATCCTAGCTCTCTCCTAGCCCTGTTGTGGTCAGCAAAGGCCAATGATTGGTGTTGGGTCGTGACACTCCAACAAGAGCACAACCAGAGCCAGAGCCACTTGGTCGGGCTTTGGCGGCGGGTCACCGGTAGCGGTGGGCCTCGGCAGCACCGCATTGCAGCATTGTAGCATTGCAGCACTGGCTGGGAAAGGGATCAACAGCCAGGAGATGCACTGAGATCAGAGCTGGGTAGTGCCCTCGCCAGGCCAAGCTTAGCGCCCATCTGCCACCTGAAGACCGGCTCAGCGGGCTACGAGAGCAGGGATCCGAAGATGTTCAAGCGCCTCAGCTGGACAAGGATGACCCTGGGCGCTCATCTGCTTGCTCAGGTCGCGGTAGGGCAGTACCTGTACGAGTAGTACGAAGTACCTGTACGAGCACCAGTACTGCTTTGGCACTGGATCCTCCGGAAGCTGAAGTGGATTATTCTCATCGAGAACTTGGTGTTTATGCGCATCGAGGCAAAAGAAGGGATTTAGGAAATGGCTCCAAGCCTCAATACCAAGGGAGAAAAGAAAGGCACTCAGCCTGGCGACTTACCCGTACTCTGTGCTCCAGACTCCCTTGCCAGAGCCACCGTTTATCCCTTGGAAATCTACCTGACAGGCAATCTGGAAATCGGCCTGAGCTAAGCGGAGCGGCCGGCAGCGTGCCCGGAGAGCGTTCTGACGAGGGGTAGTGTGATTCGATGTGGTGTGCAATTCCTGCGATCGGAAACTGTCTAGGGAAGATCAAACCCAGCCAAGGGTCAAAGAGGATTTTCCTATGCCAAGATCGGCGTCAACAGAATTTCACCCCTCTCCTGTTTGGTATCGCCGTCGTCGGCTAATGATTGTCGCTTTTTCCCTAATCACATCCATCGGTCAGCGGCTTATCACCTTGGAGTGCGGGCGAGATCTGTCATTGTGATATCTGCATCGCTTCAACTGCAGCAGCAGGGGGGCAATGAACATTCAATTAGAAGCAAGCGTCCACGCCCCGCCGTCAAAATGACATGCCGTCCAAAACCTGCTGCCTGTTTTCACTTCTGTTTCTGCAGCTTGTTTCAACTGCACGGACCAAAAGGCAAAGGCAAACCCCTTGACGGTACCAACATAGGCATCGGCTTGAACGTTCATTCGCCCAATGGTAGATTGGTCAATCTTTTCTGACTAGTTTGTCTCTCCGATGCCCTCGGCACATCAATGGGATGGTGCAGTGGGAATAATGGAAAGGAAACGCGTCGAGGACAAATGAGCTTTGAAACGATACAGATTGCAATGGGCATGTAATAGGCATCCTAGGCGAGAGAGAAGAGAGAGAAGCAGACATACTTTAGCGGCTTAGAGTCCTATGGCGGATATGCCACTGCAACAATCTCGCTCGTCCAGCAATTGTCAGCCTATTTCGCGCTTTCTTGTTGTCTATCTAGGTAATAGTAAGAATATTAGCATAAGGTGAGGCATCTACTCATGTTGGTTGACGCTCATGTCTCACCGGTTCTCTTTCTTTTTTTTTTTTTTTTTTAATTCTCCCTGCCGTCGCGCTTGGTGGAGTAGTCGCCGGTATATTCGACGCTAGACAGAGCTGTATTGAGTGATAATCGTCCGTAGAATGATAGGAATGATTCTAGTCACAATGTTGAGATTGCCTGGCAGCGAACATTTTATACCCGTAGCCCTCTTGGCCTTGCGAAACCTCATTCATCGCCAATCCAGCAAATGGGCGTGTAATGAGAGTCTACTGCTCTCCCATAGATGGATTCAGGTACCTCTGAAGCATATCGACGATGCATGTGTGGAGCATTTGGGTGTACATCATATCTAACCTCAACGGTCACCAAGCATGGCGAGCGAGGTGATGGGTGTAACTGGGCGGTAAATAGACCCAACATGTACTTGCCATTTGCACAACGAGGAGACGACACTGGCCATGGAAGTCTTCACTTGAGCTCCCGCTCTGGTGAGAAGACTACAAGCGGACCCTAATCTGATGTTGTGAGAGGTGTGAAGAGCATAGTCGAATTTGACTACTGGTGCCGTTACCACGGTGGAAGGGTGGCACGCGGATTCGCATCCGAGGATGTGAATCCATGGCAGGGATATGATAAGGTTCGGTCCTGCGAGCAGTCGGTGACTAGTCCCACGAGAGCGAGGCAGGCATCCAGAACATCGTATACGAGCACTCGTAGTCAAGGTGAAGGAGAGTCGACCAGGCACGGCACACGCATCGCTGAGCACGAATGCGCCACTTCGGCTCTTGAAAACGGGCTGACAAGTCCAAGTGGCATTTTGCAGTCACGGGTCAGCCATGCCAGGGACCAATTCGCAGATCCCAGCACGAGAAAAGAGGGCTAAAAGAGAGCTGGCTCCTACTAATCTGGGTTCGCTCTCTTTCTCGGGGATTGAGGGACTGCTAGCATCATAATCGGTGTTCGTAGCGTGAGCCCTGAGCGTGGAGAATCGCCATGTCAGGGCGGCAGTTGGAGCTCGCGCCGTCTCTCGTCCTGACCCGCGAGAGGGGAGTGTGGTGACAATGGGCGTCCAAAGTGAGAGTGAGAGCTGGAGGGGGCGTATGTGCAGCACGGCGATCGACACAGGGGACGGGGACTCGGGCACCTGAATTTGCAGGGGGCTCGTTAGCCCAATGACGGCGCGAAGCTTGCGCGCTTGTAGCGACGCCGTGCTCAGTCCAAGATGGAGAGAAGAGAAGAGAAGGGCGTCAGACAGACAGACAGACAAACGGTGATTGCAGGTGAAGGAGAGGACAAGAGTATCGCAGAGTTTTGCCGTTTCGGAAGATGGTAGGCGAGCAGCGTGGGCGGTGGGCAGGCACTTACCCGGCACAAATGAACTCCAGTGAGCTCTAGGTTAGCACTGCAGCGCTGGGGAATGGACGACAGGTGCTGCACTTGAACACTACTGCGATACCTGAAGCTCCGGATTCTTGTTCTAGATTTATTGAAGCTAGAGAGATGTTCTATGAATATGAAGCTCCAGGCTACGGGCTTCAATATGACAAGCTACTGTACTCTGTAGAGTGGTGGCAGCTCTGCTGGTAGGCTAGTGGGCTCGGTAGCATAGAGGCTGCTCAGCTCATCCCAGGTTCGGAGATGCATGGAAGCGCTGCACCCATTGGGAGGAAGATATATATCAAAGCAAATGCAACCATTCACTACTTCAAGATAACACGCAAGATCTGGCGAAAGTGTTCTCACCAGGACCAAGACCGGGGATGATGTCTTGCAGAATACATGGATACCTACACACGAGTCCCTCTCCTCATAGGGAAGACACCGAGCAGTAACATGTGCTCCTTGGACGCTTCATCCCTCCATCCCTCTATCCCAGCTTCTCAAGGATCCTCACCTACCCTGTACGTGTACGCGAGCACATGCAAGTGTTGAATCACAAGCAGTGGCGGCTTTTGCATCCACCTCCACCATGGAACCTTGAAAGACAGACATCTCCACGATCCCGAGCACAAACACCCCCCTCTCACGCAGACGGCCGCGGCGATGAAGCAGATACCCGAAAAGGGGGGTAAGTCGTCGGTCTCTGGCGTCAATCCGTGTCTTTCCCCCATTGTCTGGCTCTCAACCATGCCTCAATCTGGTAAAACCGTCGCCGTCTGACATTCTCTGTCTCTTGTCGCGCCTTGTGTATCCCCATGGGTACGCCAACCCCCTCCCCCCAGCTCTGTGCTTGATGCCACTATGCCACTGCTCTTCTGCCGTTATACTAGTACTTTGTATGCTCCGGCCAAGGCAGTAAGCGTCAATGAAACCGCACCAAGCTTCCATCTCTCACTGCCAGCAGTTTAGTACATGTATGTGGCACCTGGATGCTCCCGAAGGCCCATCCACACGGCTTCTCCACTCCTCCCGAAAAACCTCCCGCGACAAAAGTCACCTCTTTTTACCAATCATGCCGTCCTGTTGCCATTCCACAACGTTTATTTGTCTAACCCTCCACGAGGCAGTGCGAGCAGGACAGTTCTCTCCTTGCCACGGGCTCTGAGTCCGGGTGGGCGGCCTCAGCTGGAAACTGCTCACTCGCCATGAGGAAACAGGAACGCCATGTTCGGGATTGTAACACACTGCTGCGTGGCCATGCGGGCCGTGTTTCTTACCAACCTTGGAGCATCCGTGGATGATGGGGCCAAGGTTTTGGCGTACCCGGGCTCTCAACTAAGAGGAGGAGACTGGATGTACTAGGCCTATCGGATGGGCGAAAGGATCGAAACCTTACTTGAACCGTCATGGCTGGCCAAGTGCATGCAGTAGGATGCAGATAAAATGCTATAGGAACTCGTTTCTACCAGAATACTGCGTGTTTGTCGTTGGTTGGATGGCTGGTGGTGCTAACGAGGCCGGGGTTGCTCAGCTGGGAGGGCGCTTTAGCATTTGCTCTATTGACCAGTAGCTCTGCAGACATCGTTTACGACGCATCACGCTCGAATTACAGACATGACGACTGATTTGTTATCCTCAGGATCGTTATGCCACATTTGTTCGTCTAGACTTGCATGTTACCGATGGGTCCACGCAGCAACTGCATGCTCTATATCGCGACACTAGTGAAATAGATACGTAGAAATCTCCTATTCGCAAGACCGTTTTAACGCCCTGTGTTATACTTGAGTATATATACGCTTTATTTTAGTTCGTAAGAGAGCATTATCGCTCGATATTGTAGTGCCCATGGTAATGCATGTGGAGGTGGTGCTCACACCTTACACTCACTTCTAGTGGGGGTTCACTGTCTCCTGCGAATACAGCGAGTGACTTTGTAGATTACATTTTCCATTCATTTCAAAACTGAACAGATTGTACATGTCAGCTTCTTTTTTGCATTTCTCCTTCTTTCTCATTTTAACAAAGCAAGGCCGTTGATAGGCCCCTCTTAACACATGGGGAATTGACAGAACAAAATCCAAATTTCTTGTATAACCACCCCTCCAACGCTTCTCCACGCGCGAGTACCAAAACCGCTTCTATTCATATCACGGCAACAACCCGAAATCCTCGAGGCGAGGGCATGGATGAGGAAATACCAACATGGATGAGGCTCTTTGCCCTCTACAGATCATGCACATTGAAGTCGTACGCACATCTTTGTACGCAGATCTCGCGCGCTCCCTGGCGCCCACTGTCTGATTGGCACGCTGGCCCTCCTGCCGTGGCACCTTGCATGTCCTCCCAATGGGGTGGATTGGCTGGTGTTGTACCGGTGCGCCGGGTCGGACAGTGCCTGTGTCATTGGGGGCATTGGGAAGATCGCTAGGAGCTGAAAAAAAAAAAATTAAAACAGAACGATGGGTGGTACCGAATCGCGAAAAGGCGGGCGAGTTCTGAGCCAGTGCGAGTGAACCGTCACACCCGAAAGAGAAGAGGATGAGCAAGGTCGGCCCTCTAACCGGCCGGTCTGGCTGTCCCCCTGTGCCAACCCATGCTGGAAGTGTCGTCATGATGCCTGGGAATGGACGGTTAAACTAGCCCGGTTGTGGGCATAATTCATCGGCATCATTTCTCCCTGGGCCAGTCGTGTTTTGTTGTTTCCAACCTAATCTAAACCTGAAGGCTGCGGCTTTTGGTAGGGGCAAGGAGCTCCCTCGCACTAGCAAATGCTACTATCCAGGCCTAAGACGAATCGAGATTTGTGGTAGGAATCGTAGATCCCTGTCGACCCAATTCCATTTTCGAGAACCCTTGCGTCGATGGGGTTTTGGTGCTTGTAGTGGGTGGGTGGGCTAGCAGATTGCTTTCAGGGGGTGGATATCCCGCCCAAGCTGAAGTTGACGGCTCCAGCTGAAGGCTTGGGAGAGCGTCAACATTCACTTGTTGGTCATACCCTGATTGCCTGACTCGATTCCCCCGGCTCTAGCTGAAGATGAGAAGGGTCCCGAAAAGCGCGATGCCGAGGCACTGTTTCGCGGCACACGACCGAGGCGACGAGATGCTCAAAGAATTCCATGTACAAGAGGTAGGTATATGGACAAGGACATGTATTACTCCACTTTGCATGCCGATGACAAATTCTGGTAGGATAGCGCTGGTCGCTTTTTCTCTGAGGATTACAAGGTACATGGTGTAACGAATTCTTCTGCTTCTGCTTCCTCTCCTTGAGCTCTTAGTAGCTGGCCTTGCTTGGTTCGTGCCAAAGCCCCCAGACGACATGAGTTTCCCCATTGGGAATGCCTCTACGGGTGTACGAGTACTCGTAGCATCAAAATCCTCCGTGTTTTGAAACCACAGACGAGAAGGACCTGCTAGCTGATTCAAACTGTCGCAGCCCCAACCGAACAGCCGGGAAAATGGTCTTGACGATGCACAGCTTACATGTACCTATGCAACCATCATCTAAAAAAAGGGAGCTGGGGGGGCAAGAGAGAGAGAGAGAGTCAACATAACCGCCACCGTTGTACGGCATGAAGCTCCAGTCGTCTTAATTAACAGCTGAGGGTGGGGAACCGTCGAGGTTGACTCGCTCTTTTAACCGGACCCGTTCGGCGACCAAGATGCAGATATACGAAGCACATCCCCTTTGTCACTCTTGCATCTTTCGCCTGTTAGCAGGCCTGTCCGTGATTTTGACCTACCACGTGCCGGCGCGAAAAAGAGGCGCTTAGATCAAAGGGCTAGTCAACATCCCGGCCACGCCAGCCCTGAAGCCAAGCTTGTCCTCGTCGCCTATCTTGGGTCCCCGGAACGTCTGTTTACGACAAAGTACGTTTCCTCATCTCTCTGCCCCCCTAGGGTCCTGTGCCCATGCGGGTGCAGTTCCTGCGGCCGGGACGCTTGCCTGACCACTCGCAATTATACATCATCTCCTGCATCGTGGTCTTGTCTCGATCCTGCAGCATCGCGGCCGGAGCCAAAAAGAGCTGAAGTGTTGCCTTACATTGCATGCTGGCCCCTCACTCTTCGCCGAGATTCTGTCGGTCCAGAGACAAGATAGCCTCACAAGTATGTACGTACGCATCTGTAACATCTCATCAAGGTTTGAGCGTGCGTGCGTTGTGGCTGGAGGACTATGTGACGCCAATCCTGCAGTCACCGATTTATTGGTTGGGCAGCAGGCCCACCCCTCCCGTTAGTTTGCATCAGCCGCATCTTACAGCAACTGCTGTGGGTGGCGTTGGTTGGGAAGCAACAGCGAGTATGAGAAAGCAATGGGTATAATCCACAGAAGGCATCGTAGCGGTTTGTTATGCAAAGAGCTGGCTCCAAGTTATGTACATGTATACTACACGTTAAGGTATTACTCTGTCCATCATAAAGAACTTACATTGAAGGCGTATATCTATGACAGAGAGATGTGGGGGGATTTACATACACATCAACAGATGAGGAGGAGAGGAGGGAGGGGTGCAGCAGCAAGAGGGGATATCGACTATTCCCGCGACACATTAGTTACGTACGCCTAGTAGTGACATGAGATGAGAGATTGTGATGCTGCGTCCCGGTTGGGCATATCATAGACGGGACGGTTTGATTTCTCGCTCCATGCAACGTTCCTATTGGCAACGACCCGGCTGGCTAACGCAGCTAGCCCGGCCCTCTGCGGCCCTTGGGATGAAGAATCCGTGCGCAACCATACGCTCGGGAGGGCTTATATCCGGCATGGATGATGCAGTCTGGATGCAATGGACAGGTGCAATCTCCATCGCGGCAGCTTGAGGCCTACATACGCGTAGGGACCAACCATACTCGTAATGTGGAAGAGTTCCACACTTTTGGTATGTGGAGAAGCAGCTGACTATTACCATGCAATCGGACAAATTCCGACATCTATCAAGTTGAGCCTTACCAATACGAGTCCATCGCGATGGTGCTCGTGAGTACGGGAATGCTGACGCGGCTCTGCTTTCTCTGGGTGGATCAGAGGAACCGAGTTGGTGGCGAGTGCATGTATGAGTGCCCCCAAAGTGCCCCCAATCTTTATACGTGTTAAGGTTGTAGTTTGGCATCAATTCAAGACATGTACTTATTCTAATCGATGATCTCATGGTTCCATTCCAGGTTGAGACAATCCCAATAGAGCTTCTAGTAGGCTTGAGGTATCGTGTTCAAGACGGGCAACGCAGATGACAAAACTTAGTATAGATGTAAAGCTTCTAATTGATGCGCAATTGCCCCAATTGTACAGGGTAGCTCAAGATATGCACTCGGCATTTGGATTTACTCGTCATCGCCATATCAATGTCCATGCCTGGACCTCTGCGCTCGGCACTCGCGTCAAGTGGAGGCCGAGATACCACATCTTAGAGCCAGTTCAAGGTTCACTCTTAAGCATGCCAAGAAAGCGGATCACAATTCCTTATCCCGGTACTAGCATCTTCCCAGTAGGTTTACTTGGCATCAAATTCTCCGTTTCCTGGATAAGCAATAGGGCTGATATAAGCCAGCATCGTCCTGGATCTAAGCTGTAGAAAGGCTGCTCTACGGCTGTGAGAGGAATACGTCAGTCGAGGGGACCTGGTGGGCTGGCCCATGGACAGTATTCGAGCCTTCATTCTTCTCTCGGAACTCTCATGAAATGGTAGTGACTACCATGTGGCAAACCGCGTCCTTCAATATTGATGCCGTTGACTGGGCAGAGCATACATGCACTCATGATAGGGGGGAAGCTATCCCAAAGAACCTGGACAACTACTGCAGCCCCGTGCCCCCATAGCGGGTCAACCTTGAGAAAAAGGATCCCGATGCACGAAATGTGGCTGCTAACATTCAGTTAGACCGTGGGCAGTACACATACATGGGAAGGTGGGAGCCCACCGGCTATACCCGAAGAGACGAGGACGGTGCTGTACAGTTGCAGTGAAGGCTATCGAATCAACAGCCGCTAAAGACGCTCGTCATATATCATATCAAAGAGGAAATGTGATATATTGGCTACATGTCACGCGTGTGCTGGGTACATCCTTTGGTCTAGCATCGGCCTCATTACATACCTACATCTCGAGGCAATCTCACTGGTCGACTGGACTTCTGCCGCAACTATGACGGTGATGGGCCCGGTATTCTCATCCGTGCCGCCTTTTGACTACATCTCGGGTCAGATAGGGATCAATACTTGATTGACAGATGATGAGCAAGGAAATGTGACTCTATGCTGCGGGTATTGTACATGGGGGTAACTTCCCAACTCATATCAGTTCATCAATGAGACGACTTTGCTATCCCAATCTATGGGATAGGCTACCCCCTTGATAATACACTCTAGGACAAAACCATGGTTGGCTCTGCTGTGTAGTATCGGTATGTACAAGCCGACGGGCGTCTGTTGGTCTAGTACCTAGCAGGGAGACCGCGGCTGTGCACGTCTCTTCTGCAGGGAGAGAACGGAGCTGGGACGTGTTCAACGCACGGATCTGCTGTAGGGTTTGTCACACACATGCAGATACAAAGATGCCCGCGGAGTCCATTCTGCGACAGCCGAGCACTAACACTCAACATCTAGAGTAGGACGGAGCCGATATATGCGTCTCACGTAAGGGGCAAACAATAGAGACGGGAACTCATGAAGAAAATGGGGATTAGTATCAAGATGAAGACGGTCCTCATCGAGTCTCACTTAGAGCAGAGTACACGGATCGACAGAGACAATACCCCGTACAAGTAGACAGCAGTTCACATGCCGTCTGATATTGTCGTTTGAGAGATAAGCTGTAACTCACATGGCTCTTACGACAAAGTGTCATGTCTCCCACGAGTACTGTCCGCTTCAGATGTACAAGCGTCCTCGTGACGCCCTTAGACACATCATGGGATCTCTTCTTTTTTTACACCAACCAAGAACCTCGGGCTCCATTCCGGGGGAGAGTGATTGGACACCGTCAATGGGGGCGGGGAGGCATTGGGTCAGAATTTGTCACCCTCTTGGTCTCCCATCTGCTTGGCACCATCCCGGGTACAACGATAAGAGTGCGTGTATGAGATGGGGGCTCTACGGGGAGAGATGGTAGGATTCTCTGCGTCATTAGTACAGCCTCTATTACTCCGTAGACACAAAGTACATGTACGTGGTTGTACTCTATACGGCAGGTCAAGGTCACCGCAAAGCCGTAGCCAAGTTGCCCAAGGCAAGGCAGAGCGCATATCGCCCCCATCGGCGGTAGGCAAGGAAGGGGGCAAGAATGTCGGCCGCCGCTCGTCGGCCGTAGGAGAAGCAAGAAGCAATACGTGAAGGATCGAGCCGGGCGGCGCCTTTGGCGGGCTTAGAGAAGGATAACGCCGACGACCAAAGCTCCTCTTTCAAGCTTCAATTCTTCCCCCCATGTTAAGACTTGGCATTTTCGGCCTTTGAATTAAAAGCGCGAACCAATACTCGTGCAATACGGACATGTACCAGGATATGAGGAGGGGTCTGGTGCGGACTGGAGCGGCTCGAGCCTGCGCAAGAGCACGTAATGCCACGACTACCTGCGCAAGCAAGTACCTGCTACCTGGTCCAGAGTACCTCCATCTGGCGTCCGTAGGCTGGGGGCCTTTCCGGTGAGGCGTGGAGCGCGCGCGATCTTTTCGTCGTGATCGTGGGCTCGTGGGCGGTAGACAAGCCTGTGCGATCCTTGCCGCGCTGCGGATGACGACAAGGGACCCCTAATTGCTCTAGCGCAGGTCGCTGGTCGATGTTGGGACCAGGCCATTGGTATCCGGCTGTGTATGATGACTTCCGCATCGTGCTGGCAGGGGTGGGATTGAAGGCAGATGATCGCAGGGGGTGTGTCAACTTAGTGAACAGGGGGGCTGGGGTGTGTGTTGTTGATGAGGGCCGGCAGTCATTGAAGTCTCTACGTCCATCTCGCTGCCTGTGGATACTAATGCCCTCCCTTCAGTTGAAGGGAGAAAGAGAGTAAGTGAGTGTGGGAAGCCCCAATGAGTAAAGGGCAATACTACAACTCTCACTATACTAGTCATGTCTTGCCCTACAGCGGCCTCTGCCGCGTCCGACTGAGACACGGAACTGTCAAACAAGGCCAGCGCTTGTCTCAGAGAGCCCACTGGCACTTCTGGTCCGCAATACAGTCCGGACGGCGGCCATAAGAAGACACTTGGAGGGAGAGGCACGCCGTAAATGGCGATACAAGTTGACTCAGGGCATCCCAATTGGGCTCGTGAGCATCCATCTCTGGAAATCCAGCTAGCCACTAGACCCGAGGCAGGCCCTTTTGGTCTCTTTGGATCTGTGGTGTCTCGCCCTTTTGTCACGGCTTGATGAGAGACAGAATGGGGTAATCTTGCATGCTGTGAAGAACATCTGGCGGTGAACACGATCCGGAGACCTCCGTGCGGCCCCGGAGGATTCTTGACGGTAGGCAGGCAACAATCACATACATACATGGTGTAATATCGACAAACCATTTCGCATGTAATGTACCCATGCCTACAAAGGGACCAGACGGATCGACTACCAACAGGAATGCTTGTACTACCTCGGCCGCCGCCAAGGGAGCGGAGTGGTGACCATGAAATTACATCGACTAATAGCCCTAGTTTAGTGATTGCCAGTCCTAGTCTACGGGGCTTTTCGCGTCAAGCTTTTTTTTTCGCCTTGCTGCTCTGATGTTCTCGCAATGTGAGGGATGGGGGAATAAGCGAAAAGCGGCTCGCGAAGTTATTTCCTCCGCAATAAGCAATCGGCGACGCTAAACTTGCTAGTTGGATCTCTCCGACGCCATCCATCTCTTGCTGGGAAGGGGAGAAGGGTATCCTAGAGATGAATTATGGAGAACCCCGTATCTCCTTGTAAGCTGGCAAGGATGCCTGAGATGATTAGAAGGAGAAAAGGAAGGGCAAAAACTCTCCGTGCTTGTATGGTGACGTCTTATTCGGTGAAGCTGGAAATGAGCCTCGTTATTTCAGCTGGGGAGCTCTTCCGAGTTCTTAGACCCCCGTTCCGCCTCAAGCGCGCTTGAGTAAAGTCCGATATAGAATTGGATGCTTGCTGATATGGGAGAGTACACGTGAACAAGGTTCCGAAAGGCACTCACAATAAGCATCGCCCAGAGCTACGCCACGTCAGGTAGAGGCAGGGCGAGGGCATGTAGGGCGTTTTGGCCTAGGGGCAACGGCAACTCCATAGGTGTTTTCGTTTACCGCTGACCACCGAGGATTCATGTTACATGCTGACAAGGCCAATGGGCCTCGGCCATGGCGAAAGCGATGGGGGTGCTTGACTGTATCACTCCTTTCGGGTGATGAGAGGTGCGGATCGAGTCAAGATTCGACCGTGAATCTTGGTGGCGTTCTTTGTGCTATTCGTTGTGCTACGTGGCTTGACTTGGTTCATTCAATAGCCACGGAGCCAAGGTTTGGAACTTGCAAAGTTGCATGTAAGCGGCAGCCGGTGAAGCTGAAGAGCAATTGTTGACGAGACCAATCAAATGTTGCGACTTCAACTCCATTGGCGTTGAAGTAAACTTGTAGGTCTTGTTGAACAATGCGTCTGCTCGGCAAATATGAGAAAACTTGCTAATGACCAAGACCAGCTAAGTTTTCTCGACGACGACAGAGTGTGAATCTGGTGGTAATTTACAAAACCTTCTGCTGTAGTTACAGATAGTGAACTAGATGTAGCTGAAAGTTTTCATATCGGCCCAAAAGGGGTAGTCACATATAGTCCACAGAGGAGCTGCGTGTAACGATAAATACTGGTCATAGAAGTATATCAATATATATTACTGAGAATATTTGGGTTATAACATTCTCCAACGTCTTCACTATTGTTCGGTAACATTTGGTAATTGTAAAATGTATCTATTAATTTGATTCATCGCTTTTTGTACAACAGTCTTAACATCCAAACACCCGTGTCACACTCGCTTCAACCTAAGTTGCTACAACCAGTCCTTCCTGCAAACCGCGAATGGCCACCATAGCTCCCCAGGCACCCGGATCAGGTGGCAGCTCCTTACTCTCGCTCGGCACGCCAACATAAGTTGCTCTGCCCAATCTAGGCTTCATCATCTTGGTTGCGTCTGCCCCATCCTCAGCCGCCTTGACACCGCTGTTAAAGCCAGACTCTCCCATGACCGCAGCAAAGGGGATCAGAGTATCCATGACGGTACGATCGCCAACCTTGGCTGGGGTGTATCGCCGGAGGTTTTCGAGGGCAGTTCCAAGAGCAGCGCCCCAGAGAGCGACTGGGTTCTGGGCCAGGCCAATATTCTTCTCGACAGCTGCGCGCAAGGAGACGAAGAAGATGCCTAGGATGCCGCCCAAAGTACCGCCCATCTTGCTCTCCACAATGTCTTCGAGCTCTAGGAGAACCTTGACGACTGATCCGGCCTTGGCAAGTCCAGAGTCAAGTGCCGTGAGAAGGGCTGTGGCACCGGTCTTGAGCGTCTCACCACAGTCTCCGTCTCCCATTACAGTATCCCACTTAGTGAGGTCAGGCTCGGCCTTGATAAGAGCTTCACAAGCGTTTCGAAGCATACTTTCCAGAAGAACAGGATCGATGGCCAAATCCCTTCGCTCATTAACCATCTTGATCTCCTCCTTTGGCGGCTGAACAAGTTGTTGCTGCCGAGTGCGTCGTTGAGCCTGGGATCCAGCCATGGATTCCCAGAACGTAGTTGTTCTGACGTCAAAGAAGGACTTAATTTCTTCGACAGAGTAGCTGCAGTTCTTTGCTGCCGCTGTGACGTTGATAACGGATACAGAAAATGCAGGAGCGTTGAGAGATGTTTCGAGAAATCCGGCACATATCCGAACAGGCTCAATCTTCCATTCCCTTGAAAGCTGCTCCAAGAGTTCGTCCACCAGTGCGCCCATCTCCAAATGTGACATGCCGCCAAAGTTGCTGACGAGCAGCATGACTTCATCTCCAGTGGCAAAGTTCACATAGCCGCGCTCAGGGTCCTTTTCATCTAGACAGTGCTGTAGAATTTGTCCGACAAGTTCAGACGCTGATGGTGCAGGTGACAGCTTCTTATAACCGGGTTCATTGTGAGGGCCTGTGCCGAGTTCAACCTCGTTCTCTTGCAGCATGCCATGCTCTGCGCGACCAGGAACGTGACAGTGGTCCAAAGTTGCTGCAATAGACACAATCTGCTGTGAGAATGCCACTCCAAGATTATAAACTTCATCAAGAGAACCTCCAGCCCCAGCAGCGCCACCCATGACCTTGAGGACACCAATCTGACCAGCCAATCCTCTGCGACCAACCATGCTCCCGTTTTTGCCAACGGAAACATCGTCACCGCAAATGATAGTCCGGCAGTTGTGGCCCTTGGCATTGGCCTTTTCGTTGGCCAGTCCAAAATGTAAGCAGTCACCAGTGTAGTTTGTGATGACTAGAATGGTGCCCTTGTCACTGGGGACAGCGTCAACTGCTGCAACGATTTGTTTCGTGCTGGGACTAGCAAATATGTCTCCTTGGACAGAAGCTGTGAGCATATTCTTGCCTACATAGCCTGTCCATGCTGGTTCGTGTCCGGAACCACCTCCGCTGATAAGGGCTACTTTGGATTTGTCGTAGGTGGTATCGTACACCACTCTGTTAGTTTCATCTAAGCTCAGAGACGGGTTATAAGTGATGATGCCTCTTAGAGCCTTGTTGACGAGGCCATCAGCTGAATTGAAGAGATGCCTATTTGACATTGTGTCGACGTTGTGCTAGAATTCTAGGTGGGATTGAGCGTGCCGTCCGATTGGAACACAACAAGGACATGGGCAAAAGCAGAGGATATAAGCAGAATGCAGGCTACGAAGACCACCACACTCCCACCACCACACTCCTACATCGGAGCTCCTCGGCTACGGAAGGACGAAAAAAGACTTCCATATCATCGTGATCTCACCCAAGCACCTGTACCACCCACATCCAGCGTCTTTGTGGCCAAGGAGGTCGAGAACCATGATTTGACGTTACCCCGTAACTGCTCCGCCTCCACACCAACAAGCTCGACTGTAAAACAGCAGTATAAAAATACACCTTCTCCGCATTTTTACGTTTTTCTCCACTGCTGTAGACCCTGAAATCCAGAGCTATCGAGTTGGCCCTGCGTGTTCAAGCTTCCCCGTTTGCCTCCCCGTCTGACCCCAATCGGATTTCCTAATCGGGAAATACCGAACATATTAGCCACGGAGAGCGATGCTGCTGTTCAACTTGAGAGGCAGCAACCCCGCAAATACAGCAGTCTGGATGAATCCGAGATGTAATTCATGGAATAGGAAACTCGGATGTGATGCGGATTAGTTGGTGTGGGGTTGTTGGGTGAAGGAAGGCGATGTCAGTTGACCGACTCTCGGATCCCGCTTGAAGCCATAAAGACATGGATGAAGCTCGTTTCTTTGGTCACTACTGAGATGGCTGGAATTTGCGAGTCTTGGGAAAAATTCGAATTTCTGTCTCTCTGATTACTTTCATTTTTGTCTTCCAAAGTTTAACGCCGATTTACAATGGCACCAAAATGGAGAATCGCCATGGGCTGCGATGTAAGTGCACCCGTTTTACACGATTGCTCCTTGAACCAAGATCAGATGAATTTGATTCGTGAGAGAACACTATCATCATCTATATCATGGATATGACTTTTCTTTAATTATATGAAGGATCAGCGCCCCAGACTAATACCCATAACCATCATATAGGATGCTGGCGTTGGCTACAAAAACACAATCAAAAAGGACTTTGAAGGCGACGCCCGCGTAGGCGAAGTCATCGACGTAGGATCCGACGAAACTTCAGACAAGACACCTTATCCTCTCCGGGCCGCCGCCGCCGCTCGCCTCGTCGCCGAGGGCAAAGCTGATCGCGCTCTGCTCATTTGCGGCACTGGCCTAGGCGTCGCTATCTCGGCCAACAAGGTCAAAGGCATCCGGGCAGTTACGGCACACGACAGCTTCAGTGTCGAGCGCAGCGTCAAGAGCAATAACGCACAAGTATTATGTATGGGAGAGCGGGTCGTTGGATTGGAAGTCGCGAGGAGGCTGGCTACGGAGTGGCTAGACTACGAGTTTGATCCGTTAAGCGCGAGTGCTAAGAAGGTGGAGGAGATTGGACAGCTGGAAGTGTAATAATAGAAATGATTAATTGTGTAATTCTGTTTCATTCAATTGGTGCCTAAAAGGGGACAGATGTGTGTAAGAGACTGGAGGTTCGGTAGAAAGTAAACTGGGATACTGGATGTGGCAACGCATGCACATGCAGGGACAATCCGAGCCTGGAAAACATTAAACTTGTTTCAGCAAAGGCAGAGAGCACTAACTGATTTTGTGGCGTTGGCAAATACCGAGTATAACTACGGGTAGGTACTGGTGGATAAGAATGAGAAATGAGCAAGTCTCGTGGGCATGGCTGCTTTGGTGTTTCCGACGAAATGTTCATGGGACCGACCTATTTGGGCGAATCGGGATCTTGTAAGTGGGAGTGAAAAGTACGAATCGTATCCTCGTATACTGTACATTTCTTGCTGGTGTAAGCAACACCCGCAACCGGAGATGATGCCAAATAGCCGCCGCCTTACCGGCATCCCAGAAGTGGAATGGGCGGGACGGAAGCCGGTTGCGCGGGGGAAGTTTTGCTTGACCCGCTCGGTGAGGCGGCGTGGATGGAATAGCTTGGATCTCAGGAGCTTAGCTCTGGATTTGCTTGCTTCTGCTGCAGCTGTTGTTGCTTCTGTTGTTGTTGTTGTTTCTGTTTCTAGATATTGTATCTGGCCATCACCACTTTGACAATTGAGACTCGTGCTTCGGCAACTCCGTTACAATGTCCAATCCCACGCCCAGGCGCCGCCTCGTCGGCCTCTCCACCAAAATGTATTTTTCTCTCCAGCGAACAAAGGACTTTATGGATAGCTTCATTTCCAAGCTAGCAGCTGTGCCGCAAGAGCTCTTATCCAACATCGACATCTTCATTATCCCCGACTTCATCTCCCTCACCAACACAATCGCGCAATTAGAATCAAGCCCCGTCCCCATATGGACCGGCGCTCAAGATTGCCATTGGGAAGACCAGGGTGCTTTTACCGGCGAAGTCAGCCCCTCGGTATTGAGCAGCGCAGGCGTCAAGCTCGTGGAAGTCGGACATGCGGAGCGAAGGAGGATTTTCGGTGAAGATGATGCCATGGTTGCGAAAAAGACTGCTGCGGTGAGTCGCAATGGCATGATACCGCTGGTGTGTATTGGAGAGAGAACTTCTGGCGATGTGCATGCTGCCGTTGATGAGTGTCGCTTGCAAGTTGACGCCATCATGAGCTCTGTGGCCGATGAAGCAGAGGTTGTCCTGGCCTATGAACCTGTTTGGGCAATTGGAGCCAGCCAACCTGCTGGGGAGAAGCACATTCTCGATGTCGTTTCTGGAATTCGAAGCTTAGATTCCGTCAAGACGAGGACGGGGATAACGAGAGTGCTGTATGGAGGCAGTGCAGGGCCAGGTCTCTACGAGAAGTTGAAGTCCGGGCTGGACGGGTTGTTTCTGGGAAGATTTGGACACGATCCGCAGCAGTTTATCAAGACGATACAGGAAGTGGCTGAAGCATGAAAGTGAGAGAATGCCTTGTGCTTCTTTATGGATGGCCGCTGGCCTAATTACGAGCTGGACATCCTACAATCTATTCTTCGATGCTGGGTCATGGGCGAGGATAAGCTTGGCCTGTGAGAGCTAAACAAAAATGACATCAACCATCTTGTAGAGTGAGCTCAATAACTCGACAGGAACTTCAGTTACGAGATTTTCTCATCTGGCGCCCGTCTCTTGAATCCTTCAACCACCCCATACATTCAATTCAGGTTTAGGGCATTCTCTAGAATACACAATTCGAACCCTCAATCCACATATTCCCACATCAAAATCTCACTTCTCGCATCTATCCTCAATACAAGCAACATCCCACGATAACAAAATTCTCTCAAATCGCTAAACCGGGTCGTGACGGGCCAAGCCCGGATACCCCCGGCCCATTTCCGCCCGGTTGACGTTGTGACAAGGAGCCGACATCGCCGTCACTATGATATTATCGAGAGCCGATCGACTGTCATTTACCCCTCCTTTGAGACAAGCTTTAAAAAACTCGAGTATAAATTGAGGGTTGAAAATGGCGCAGAACTCGAGCATTTTTCTTCCTCTTCTTACTACACAACAAATCGTTCTCGATAAATAATCGAATAACAGATCCAATTGAAAACCAAAAGTATTCAGTGATTTAATTCACAGTTTGTCATTGACACAAACCCAACTGAATCAATTCAATGCATCTAACCATGGCCAGGTACCAACTTACATCATTCGGTACACCTCGTCCAGTCGCCATGGCGTCTTTCGGTGGTAGTCCGTCCAGACGGGATCATGTCTCTTCAGGTAATGTGTATCGCATGAGCCGGTGCCCGCTCTCTCCTTGAATTCACCAACAAGGTCTCTCATGTTACTCTCTCTGTCTACCTCTGATTATAAGAAAGTTCTTTTCTTATAGCAGTCGGCAGATGAAGAGAGACGTTTGAGGCTGGTGAGTGCAAGGAGGGAGCGCGGCTGAGAATATACGGCCCTGAACTTGATCTGGATAATACCAGCGAAAGGATCATGCTTGTCCCCCTTACCATCCTGTCCAGGTTCCTAACCCTCGTAGGTCCATCATGAGTCCTCCCGCCGCCGTCTCGCCCACCCAGCACACTGCTGAGCTTGTGAAGCCTGTCTCCAAGCTGGCTGTTGCTCAGAACCAAGGCCCCCTGGCCAAGACCGTCTCCGAGATGCACGGTCAATGGGACTCGTTCACCTTTGCCCCCATCCGCGAGTCTCAGGTCTCGCGCGCCATGACTCGTCGCTACTTCGAAGACCTCGACAACTATGCCGAGTCCGACATTGTCATCATCGGCGCCGGATCCTGCGGTCTTAGCACCGCGTACGTCCTCGGCACTCAGCGCCCGGACCTCAAGATCGCCATCATCGAGGCCTCTGTCTCGCCTGGTGGAGGTGCTTGGCTGGGAGGCCAGCTCTTCTCCGCCATGGTGATGCGCAAGCCGGCCGATGCTTTCCTCCGCGAGATTGGCGTCCCGTACGAGGACGAGGGCAACTATGTCGTCGTCAAGCACGCGGCGCTCTTCACCTCGACCATCATGGCCAAGGTGCTGCAGCTGCCCAACGTCAAGCTCTTCAACGCCACTTGCGTCGAGGATCTCATCACTCGTCCTTCTTCTGAGGGAGTGCGCATTGCTGGTGTTGTGACCAACTGGACTCTTGTCTCGATGCATCACGATGACCAATCTTGCATGGACCCCAACACTATCAATGCTCCCCTTGTCATCTCCACCACCGGCCACGATGGCCCCATGGGTGCCTTTTGCGTCAAGCGTCTTGTCAGCATGGGCCGTATCGAGAAGCTGGGCGGCATGCGCGGACTCGATATGAACAGGGCTGAAGATGCTATTGTCAAGAACACTCGTGAGGTTGTTCCCGGCCTCATTGTCGGAGGCATGGAGCTCTCTGAGATTGATGGAGCCAACCGTATGGGTATGTTGAAATATCATAAAGCACATACAATCTGTTGAAGAGCTTGACTAACATGGTGATGTATAGGTCCTACCTTTGGTGCTATGGCTCTCAGCGGTGTCAAGGCCGCTGAAGAGGCTCTCAAGGTCTTCGAGACCCGTCGCAAGGAAAATGCTATCTAATGTCATTTATGGGATACGCATCACCAACCTCGTCATTCATTTGCTACTAGTTCTTTGTATGACTGGTCGCTCATTCGATGGAAAGAAGTAAAATCTGAAAAGTAAAAAAAAAAAAATAGTTATTCCGCTGCCAACCAGATTGAATACAAAACTGCAGCTATACTTGCCTACCAATTCCAGTCTTATACGTGACCATGTCTTTCCATAAATAAAACATTAATGGTATCCATGCGTGCTAATTCGAACGTAAAGCTCTATCGTAATGACCAGTAAACGCCAGAGGCCCATCGTGTATATGCCTGTAAGCCTACTCCGTAAACTCCATATTTATGTCGAAAATTCATCAATAACGCTCCTTGCCTGAGTAAACTCCCTGTCTACCTCGACAACCGGCATCTTGAACCCAAATCCTTCTGGTCCGCCCACCTTGATGCCCTTTTCGCTCTTCCAAAGAGGATGCGCGGGCAGAGCAATGACATTGACGTGCAGTCCATATCGCAGATCTTGCGATCCGATTGCTTCGCCGTCCTGTCCCAAAATCGAAATGAGGTCTGGAACTGTGCATACAACCTCTTGCGTCGCCTCGGATCCCTCGGAATCAGTAAGAGCAGCGTAAAGATACTCGTTCTGAAACGGAATATACATGTGCCGGCTGTTTGATGCCGTTTGTTGTTTACTAGCGGCCATTGCATCGCGCTCCTCGTCGTCGAGAGGCGCAATGATGACGGCTCCCATGGTGTAGCCTCCACCGAGATGGCGACGCACATCGACAATTTTACCACTAAAGAGCAGCTTTCCAGCACTCTCAGCGAACTGTTGTATTCTAATGTCAGTATAACTGGAAAATAGACATGGGAAAAGAGTGTGCGAAAGGGGTGCATTTCAACTCACAATGGCGTCAATGTAACTCGTCTTCCGCCTTCTTGCCTGGTGAATAGCACGGCCCAAATACCACGTCTGAGACAAAGTGTTCGGGATTCCGTACTGCTTGACAATCGACCCAGAGAGTGGAGTAGAGCAGGCTGCGCAGCTCAATCCAAGTTCAATGGCTGTTGTTCGCAGTATTGTCTCCAGCCTCTCAGGTGTATCAGTGCTCTATCAAGTGGTTGAAAGTTAGCCACAACGAATTCTCACGCATGTAGAAATCTCCGAAAAGAGTGCTAGACAACGTACCATAACGACGCTAACATTGTTACGAGCATCTGTGAGGACACAGGGGACCAACGAGACGCCGTATACACTAAAGGTGACTGCAATCGATTTCGTTAGTCATTCGTGAACCATGATCTGGGGAGTTTTCGTCTGCTTACCATGATACATTGTAGGATATGCTCGGCCCATTGCATCGCCGTCCACGATGGGGACGTCGAAGTGGGCGCTTGTGGGAAACGACGATAATCCGTTACCACCACCGCTATTCACACGTCAGTCACATATTTGAAAGTTGTAGACATGCCTTTCTTCAACTTACATCTCATCCGGGAGCAGTGCATCAATGGACTTTCCTACGATCCTAGCGGCTGCCTCAATGCCGCTGGGGATCTCGTTGCCACCGGACAATCGCTCGTTGATTACGCTCGGGCTGCCGTACCAAGATCCAAAGCAAACAGAATCGGTATCTTTCAACGCCGCAGGGGAAATAATCCTCATCTTACCCTGGCCCCCGTTCCGTAGTGCATGCAAGCCCTTGAGAAATTCATAATGAGTAGGTCCGCCGCCACCAGTACCGAGAACACCGCATCCCGTAGACATGAGTTCCAGATCGACTTCAGAGACATACCAGACACCATCTCGCACGTCTGGGCGGTATGTTTCCAAGTCCACGTATAGAGATGGCTTCGTAGTGGGCTCCAGGGCATTCGGTACGCTGACCTTCTCCCCTTCGGCCTCTTCTTCCTTGTAGTCTGAATCTCCGCCAAGTGGGGGAGTAGGGGGCGGAGTTGGTTCGTCAGGGACAGCAAGCTTACCCACTGCGCGGACCTGGATTCTGATGGTGGTTTGGGACATGTACTGCAGAGGCATCTTGTTGACCTCAACAATGCGTACGTCATCGGGAGACGCCCCTTTCTCGACTGCCAGGCTGATAGCTCTCGCGCATGCAGCATCGAGCACGTCCTTTTCTTTCTTGTCTCCGAGAATTTCCACAGTGTCGACCTCGCCGGAAACTTTAGCGATGGCAGCTCCGACGGCATTGGCAGCCCCGTGATGAATTGGATGGATACACTTATCAACTCCTGCCAGCTCTTCCGTCACTAGAAGAGCACCACCACCGACAAGTAGTACATGAACCGGCGCGGATGACACCTTCATCTGGTCAATTACTCTTTCTAGCTTCCTCTTGATCTCCATGCGGGCAAGATTGATGGTTTGCTCCGGAACATCCTTAATAAGAGATGCATCTCCAAGATCAGCCTTGCCGAGACCAACCACGACATCTGTCGCCGTCAGTGTGGAACCGCCGAAGACTTTGGCTTGCTTCTTGAGAAAGTGTCCAACAGAGCCGGGACCAACACGGACTGTGCCGTCCTCTTCAACCTCGACTTTGCTCCCGCCTCCCAAGCCGATAGACACAACCTCCGGCATGGAAAAGGCTGTCCGGACAGCCCCGATTTCGACGAACCCGGGGGCTTGCCGTGGAAAGCCGGAGGGCAAGAGGGCACAGACGTCGGTCGTAGTGCCACCAATATCCACCACGAGGACCTGAGGCTCGACTGCAGCGTTAGGAGTGTCGTTCGAGGTCGGTGCAGATTTGTTATCGAGACCGGCGAGAAACGCAGCACCAGTCATGCTGTTCGTGGGGCCGCTGGCAAACGTCTTGATGGGATACTTGGCGGCCGTTTCGACATCGATCAGGGTGCCGTCGTTTTGGGAAAGGAACAGGGGGCATGTCAGCCGCAAGCTGGCCATAGCACGCTTAAAACCATGCTTAACCTTCTCGCCGGTCCTTAGAATGGCGGCATTGAGGATTGTGGCATTTTCTCTTTCGAGGAGACCGGTAGGTCCAATGTCGTGGGAGCAAACTACGCGTAGTTCAGGGGCAGCATCGAGGATGATGCGCCTGCACTGCTCTTCGTGTATGCCATGATGATCAAGCGGTGAGAAAATGCCAACGAGAGCAATGGCACCGATGCCAGCGGCAACGACTGATTTTACGGCCTCACGGATTTGCTCGGGATTCAAAGGGGCAATCTCTCGTCCATCCATCTCCAGCCCTCCATCTAAGTAGTGGACGCCTCCATCCAGAATTCCACGTAGACCGAGGGGGAAATCCGAAAAGGGGGGGATCTGCTTTGTGAAGGGGCCGCACAACCGGAAAACGGCGACTCGGTCCAACCTCCTTGCATCTGCCTCGATGAGAGAGTTGATAAAATGTGTCGTTCCGATTGTAACACTGAGGATGCGGCTCTTCTCAGCCTTTGAGCGGGTTAGCACCTCCCTGATGGCGGCTTCTATGCCACTTGTGATGTCAGGAGTTGTCGTGGCCTTGTACGACGCCAGGACACCGCGTCCCGGTTGGTCGAGGGTCTTGATATCCAGAATAGCGGCGTCGGTGTTGGTTCCACCAACATCGACGCCGATGCGATATAGAGACATGACGCCCGAAGGAAAATCAAATTGCAAAGAGAGTGAAGGTGAAGAAACCAAAGGGCGAAAGGGGGGAGGAGGACAAAGATTTGAATTTTCTCCTTCTTTTCTCCGTAGAAATTCGGTTACACAAAAGAACGCTTTCAACTAGGGGAATGGGAAAATAAATCTGAAGATTCTTTGCAAGCTAAAGGCCAGAAGTGAACAGGACGGCGTGAGGGGCTCATGCTGGAAGCAATTTTGGGGGCGCCGGTTGCAAGTTAGTGCGGTTACGACTTTTTTTTTCTCGAGATGACAAGTTCAGAATGGAGCAAGAAGCGCAACGGCGAAGTTTCGCCCAACGTCTAGTGATGGAGTCGCCGGCGGACAAACCCAGTAGAATTGTCGCCTATGTGGTGGAGATGATCGGCTTGTGGGGGATAAAATGGCCGTTACGAGAGAGGAACAACAGGAGCATATGATTGATTGCACCTCACAATGATCCATAACAAGGCCACGATTCGAAACACGGCCAACTCTGAATCTGGCCCCCAGGCCGGGGCAAAGCTAAAACATTCCGGCTGCCGCTGGCCCTGCAACCGCCGGACGGGTATATGGACGTACTGCGGTCTCACGACACATGGCCATTTAATCATGGCCACCGTGCGCCCTATGAGCGCGTCACACTACCTACAGCAGAAGGCCGAGAGTGTAGCATCGGGGAAAATCACGTCGGCCAAATAAGTTGGCCGATGGCGCCGCTAGAGAGTTCGCCGATCACTGTGTTGTCAGAAACAACAAGCCAGCAGACTCGAGAGATGCTGTCTGAGACGAGCAGAAGCCCAGGCGGCAGCTGCACAGAAGAAATAGAACACAGAGTCGAATCCAGAAGAGACCTTCCAAACGAAGCACCACCCTTCCAGGTAAAACTCATCCGAGGCAACTTGAGCGAAAGGAGGGGGGTGTCAAAATTGAGCCGAAATAAGCAATGCAACCACATGCACGCCCAACTGCATGCATTTATTGATCTCACACCCCTTCAAAACACCAGATATTCACCATCTCGAATGTCTTTTGGGGACCGATCCCCGGATCAATGGGCTGTCAATCAAATGTTGCGCATAAATAGCTCGACCAGGGCTCATCAGGCCAAATTGTGGGGTGAATTTGTCGGTCGGCCTTGATCTTGAATCTGGGAGACCGCGAGGACAGTTTTCCATTGTTTGCGACGCCCGTAGCAGTGAGCCCGCGCTGACTAAGGACGGGAAGCAATTGAATTGCTTCTCGATAACACAAGGAACTAGCATCCAACTTGGTTAAGGGTGGGCGATTGCATTCTGCTGTGAGCTAGCAAGGCGGCGCTATTGCTACTCCGTTCATGTACGTTGGCTGGAGTCGTTTTCCCAAAGGGAGTTTGGCTTACCGTACCAGCGGCGTCCCTGGACCAACAACTCTTGACCCCGGCATGGGCTGACTTGACTCAAGGTCGAAAAGCTAAAAACTTGCTGGGCTGCTCCAAGTCCCCTTTTCTCCATTTCAACCTCCACAAGGGCTGTTTTGTTTCTCGCGGCTGGCACCAGTCAATCACTAGCCAGGCAAGTTCGAGGTTTGAGAAGCTTGCACGGCTCTTCCCGGTCGAGCCGCTTCCGCTGCCGGGCAGATCTTGCAAAAGTGAGGCCTCGCTTGAGATCCTTTTCCCTGGTTTCTCGCCCCACCTCGTGTCACGGTCCAGGTGTTGCTTCTCATCACCGACATAAGGGGCTTCGCTTGCCTGTCTTGTCTGTTGAAGACTTTGCTCGAGGTCCAACAGAAGGCGGCGGATTGTTGCTGTTATTACAGCGTCGCGTACTGAAGTTGTGAGCTGCGACATCGGTCCCCTGTCCGAGAGTCTAATCCGCCATCGAGTCGAGGGTACGCCGTAGCATTTGTCTGGCACGCGTCTACCCGAACGCGACAATGGGGTTGGCTCAGCTCATTGAGCGCGCAAAGCTCCCTTATGTCTCACAATGGATTGTAAGTCGTTTTTGCCAAGGCTGCAATTATTATGTCCATCCAACACACTTGATCTTAACGGTGTGATGAGCGATGCAATTGGCTAATCAAAGACTTCTTCCGCCTGTGTCACAGAATGAGGATATTCGACCTGTAGAGTCCGCCAGACGAACATGGGGCTTCTGGACATTTCACAATTACTGTGAGTCGCGCGCCCGATTAGGCGAAATAATGAGAGCTGTTACTGACGAGACGCTATGACTCTTTTGTTGGTTCCCAGGGTTGCTGATCAATTGTAACATTGCAACCTTCCTGACAGGGAGTGCGCTCATCCCGTTGGGTCTGAACTGGTGGCAGGCCATTATTGGTACGATCATTTTTCCCGATATGACAGATGCAGTTGCATCGATTGGCTGACAGGTTGTCGCAGCTATTGTTGTTGGAAACATTCTTGCCACCACCGCGATTGTCATCAGCTCGCTTGCGGGTGCCTATTATCATAGTGAGTTTGCATTCTTGGTGGTACCTCTCAGAGTAAATCATACTGAACATCGCCTCTTACAGTTGGCTTCTCCGTCTACAGTCGTGCAGTCTGGGGCATGTGGGGAGCCCAATTCGCCATTTGGAATCGCATATTCTTGTGTCTTGGTATGGTCCATCTCTTTCCATATAACAGGCGGTGTATTTGTGCTAATCATTGGCTGTGCAGTTTGGTTCGTTGGATGAATATTCCGGATGATGCTTTCACCCAACAGTCATTGCTAATAATAGTGTTTCAACAGGTACGGATTCCAGTCATGGGTTGGCGGCCAGTGCTTTGAGCTCATTCTGCTCTCGTGGGATCCCAAATACGAGGATCGCATCCCCAACCACATGCCCGCTTCGACGGGCATGACAACGGCCCAGTTTGTGTCTTACATCATCTTCTTCGTCATCAGTCTTCCGTTTGTGTGGATCAAGCCGCATCGCCTGCAGAAATTCTTCTATGTCGCTTGCGTCGTGACCATGATCTTCTTCATCGTCCTCCTGATCTGGGCCCTGGCAACCATGGGCAGTGCGGGCTTTGGCGACACCCTGGACTCGGGAACCACCCTTCCCAACACGGGCGGGCCAGGTAGTGTCGCCTGGCTGATGGTGTATGGCATCATGTCCACGATTGGCTCAATTGCTGCCGGTATCTTGAACCAGAACGACTTTGCGCGTCTATCCAGGAAGCCGATGGACGCCGTCTGGGGCCAGCTTCTCCCATATGGTCTCTACAGCATCTTCACCTCCGTCATCGGCATCCTTGTTGTCGCGGCCACGCAGAAGCGATTCGACGGCGAGGCCGTCTGGAACCCGCCAACCATCTTTGTTCGCCTATTGGAGAAGGATAACAGCCCTGGCACGCGCGCCGCGCTCTTCTTCGCCGGCGTTGCCCTGTGCATCTCCCAAATTGGCAGCAATGTCCCCGGAAATGCCCTGGCCGGCGGAATCGATCTGTCGTCCGTGTTCCCCCGGTACATTAACATTCGCAGGGGTGCCTACATCACTGTTCTCCTCAGCCCGGTAGTCAACCCCTGGCAGCTGGTCAACACGGCGACGACGTTTCTGTCGGTGCTGTCCAGTTACGGCGTCTTCCTTGCGCCAATGACGGGCATGATGTTTGCCAATTATGTGATTGTGAATAAGCGAAAGGTCAAGGTGGACGACTTGTTCCATGGCCACAGCGGCAGCATCTATTGGTACAAGTACGGCGTTAATTTCCGCGCCCCCATTGCGGTAAGTGGGATGAAGTTTTGAAGATTTTATTTCTTGGTGTAGCTGTGAGAGGGGAATATTTTTGCTGACTTTGCCGGTTCCAGTGGGCGGTGGGAGTTGCTCCAACCTTGCCTGGCTTTATCGCGGCCGTTAATTTATCCGTGTCGCTGCCTGCTGGCATGACGGAGCTCTACTACATCAACTACCTGTATGGCTTCGTGTCCAGCGCCGTCGTCTACTCGCTTCTGCACTGGATCTTCCCTGCCAAGGCTGTCGACGACTTCGTCAGGACGGCTCCGACGGCGAGGGAAGTCCAGCAGTACTACACAGACCGCTGGGAGGTGGATCTGGCCCAGGCGAGCCATGTGCTGTCGGACGACGATGGCTCCGGCGTTATGCATCAATATGTAGACGTGAGCCCAAAGTTTGAGCCTGCGGCGGCATTTTGAATTGCCCGTCTCGTGCTGTTTTCCTTTGCTCATTTGCTAAGGGCAACTTGTTATGGCGGTGTGATATCGGCCAAGTTGTCCGGCATATTGTAAGAGATGAGATGCTAGAGATGGATATGTTGGATCGGCACTGTCATTTCGCAAAAGCGTTTGATTGGAGGGGTTTTTGAAAGCGACAAGTCACATATGAGAGCCGTGGTTTATCTGATTTAGAATTTGATGCTTATGCTACTTAATAGACGGGGTTATGTTATCACTGCTATGTTATCAACATCCCGCACCTTGCCTATCCCAGGCAGCTGATCGTGCATGCAGCATCAAGCTTTGAGTTGTCCGAAGCTAGTGCTACCCTAGTTGACTTGCAGTACTGTAATACTACCATGATTGCGGGTTTAATGAGATCAACATCATGGATACTCCGTGAAGCGATGCGAGTCCCATGTCTCGCCGTGTCTCGCCGTGTCTTGAAAATTGGCCGACAACAAGACACGGAACGACACCGGATTGGACGAGGGTGGCCTGCTGTCGATGTCTTACACACCCATCTTGATCGCCGAACAATCATCAGCAAGCAGCTCCATCTTTGGCTTGGGTCCGGCTCTTTGGGGTGAGGGATTCTTATGCAGCGATCCGACGGAGAACGGAGTAAGCCTGCAATTTCGAAACGTTGGAAACCTTGATATCCCCAGGTGCAAATTAGAGCACGGAGCTTAGGTGCTAGTCGAGCCCGTTATAGGGCTTGTCGTCCACTAAACGGCCACTAACGGTAGTCCCCGAGCACCTAGCAGTGCTAACAGTGCCGGCTCTTGGGGGCATTGGAGGCCAGCTTCAGGCCAATAGGCGAAGTGGTCACGTTACTCGACACTAGCACCCATTGCGCCATCTCCCAACTGCCATCGTGTTCCCCGCCTGTCGGCCAACTTGGGGCCATCCGCCATGAATCGACAGCAAGGAGCTTCGCCGCCGCGTTCGCCGAGCAACTCGAACGTGTCTCTCTTCTGGATCGCACAAACTCCACCACCCACGCCGCGGCAAACCAAACAACCAGCCAGCAAGCCAGCAGCAAGCCAGCCCGCCTAGACACGGACCAGCGCGAGAGGCGCCTCGTCAGATTGGATTGGCCTTGCTTCCAGCGTGAATCATCCCCAGGACAATCCATCCAATGCTCAGCGGCGCCGACTCGGCCCAGGGCCGTCCCCGCAAGTTCACCATCCAGAGCCAGTTCGGCCGGGCTCGACTGCCGCGGAGCCGCAAGAACCGGCCCTGCGACGCCTGCCGGAGGCGAAAGACGGCGTGTGTGATCCCTTCGGAGCCTCCTTGTAAGTCTGGCCTAAGCTCTCTGACCGTCGTCGCCTTGCCTGGCCCCTTGCATCCATCTGGGGTGCGGTGCCTCCCTCTGCTAGAGCTCGAGCCGAGCCGCCGAGCCTCACCGCGCGTCGACAAAGTATGTTGTGCGTGTCGGCTGCGCGTCATGGTGTGCGGGATGTGGATTGTCGACGATGGACACTCCTCACACCTCACACCTCACTCGATGCCACGCTGCAACATTTCTTCACCATGACGCGCACGTGTCCGCCTTCTGCTCGTCTGCAGCTATGGAGCTGCGTGAGTGGCTCGTGGAGGCGTGTGCTGCCCTCCCAAGTGGGAGCGTCCCCTTTTGCCTGTTGGCCGATGCTACATGCATGATGCTGCTGCATCCGGCCCTCCACAGCTTCGTTTCGTCCCAGCCCGCTGCAGATATACCCAATCTCCCTTACTTACGGAGTCTCCGAATGCTAAAACCGTCGTCGCAGGTCTCTTCTGCAAGAGCAGGGGACTGACGTGCAAATCTTCGCCTACTCCTGATGAGATATCATCTCAACAAGAGAGCGCCGCCGACAGTACCACTGAGAATGGAGCCTCTGATGCTGAGCTCGTCACACCTCCAGCCATAGACTCTTCGCCGAGTCTAGCACGCCGTAGCGTCTCGCACTCCAGTCCGGCAGACACGATCCAGTCGTCTGCAGGCTTGAGCGCCGCTGGAGATTTGAGTCTGGAACAGCAGTCCTCTGGTTCCGCCGCCGTGGTACATCAAGGCCTGGTTGGCCAGAATTCAGATGGCTTGGACCAACCCTCATATGGTGTCTCTCCTCCGGTCCCTATTCTATCAAACGGTCCTCTTCACACTCTCGAGGACAACTTCAATAGGACCGCTCACTCCATGGGACCTTCGGCTGAGCAAGATACCTACCTCTTGGATGCCTTTAGGTGTCTCATTATAAGTGAGAACGATGAGATTGATGCCAATATCATCCAGGTTTATCCAGGAGGTCCTTCGGCAGACGATCGTCCCGTCCACTTTTTGCTGTTGGAGAATGAAAATCCTGACTTCACCAATGAGGCAAAGCAAAGTGCATCGGATGGGACTGAGAGGCTGGTGTGGCCTTATGGCGAACGCTTAATACGCTTATACTTCAAGCACGTTCATCCCATATACCCTGTTGTCACCAAGGGCCGCTTCCTTGCCCAGTATAAAAGCAATCGGATGAAGATTCCCGCGTCATTGCGCGGTGCAATATACGGCCTGGCATGCGTCTTCTGGGACCGCGACCCTACCATCAAGGAGGCCTGTCCTTTCCAGCAGCATCAATGCATAGATCACGCTCATGAGGCGCTCAGGCGTGAGCACGAGAATCCTACTCTCTTCAGCTTACAAGCAGGCCTTTTGCTCCATCACATCACGCCTCCCGACGTCGACAGTGTTGAGACGCCGAGCATGTGGACCATGACGGCACAAACCACTGCGTGTGCCCAAACGATAGGCCTTCATCAAGACCCTACTCGATGGAGCATTGAGGATTGGGAGAAGAGAGTGAGAAAGAAGCTCTGGTGGGCGGTATACGCTGCCGACTGTTGGTCTGCAATCTGCCACGGGAATCCTCCACACATAAGCCCAACCACATTCAGCACACTTCCACCTGACATGGACGATATTCGAGCCGATGAGACTGTCCCTGAGGATTTGCGATACTTGGTTGAGCCCGAGGACGCCGTCTTCCAAGCTTCAGTTGGAGCTCGATTTTTGCAGTTTATAAATCTGACCATTGTTCTGAGGGACGTGTTGGATTGTGCCTTGTAAGTCAAAATCAAACCTTGGTCGGCCATTGCTCACGCGAAATGATTCTTGCAGCCAAGTTCGACCCAATCCATCAACCCTCGCCGATAGAACAATGCAACTCGTCATGATGAGAGATAAATTCAATGATTGGCATAGCCTGCTGCCGCAATGCCTCGCTCTTGGTCCCGAAAGAGGCCCAGACACAATCAGCAACTGTAAGCTTCGCCACAGCGAGAGTATATGATACTTTGTTGAAGCAGATGCTGACCTATTGACCAAGGCCCCCTGCATCTCACATACTACGCCACTCAGGCCCTCTTATACCGAGGCCTAATGTATCCTGCTACCAGAGTGGCCAAAGCCAATCCTGAATCAAACCTTCGCAAGTGGTTCGTCTCTGCTCTGACCGAGTTTCGAGGCTTTGTGGACTTTTTCAACTCTATTACTGAGGAAGATTTGCGTGGTTTTTGGTGTCGTCGTGAGTATTTGTCAACCATTTCGGAGCAATACAGCCTCGGGAGGCGAAAAAACGTGCTAACGGAAGAAAATAGATGCTCGGTCTCAATTTATCTTGTGTGGAAACTTTCTCATCTACCTCTTCCTACTGGCATCTGATCAGACACACATTGCGGCCGCGTACCAGCTCCTGCAAGAGTTCCACCAATCTCTAAAGCGTCTCGGGGAAACTTCCCACAAGCCCGGCAGACTTTTGATCCGGCCTGCCAGGCTCAGGCTGGATTCCTTCTTCCGCCAGGCCGCCACAATTCTCCGCGGGAGTGAGGCACCCGTCATTTAGCCTATTATCGCTACAGGTTAGATGAAACTTGGACATTTTTGAGACGAAGAAATTTGCAGATATTTCCCACATGTCCAGTAAATAGTCACCAGGGTCAAGGATATTTTTGTAGTTATGTGTCTAGTTTAGCATTGCGCGAGCATTTGACATGGCGCGTTGGATATTCCTCGTTCATATCGGCAAACAAAAGATCGCAGTTTCAGTCAGCTCGACGTACGCACAGTATGACTTACACTCTAGGGTTAGGCAAGCCGTGCATCTCCGGCCATCTCTCTACTAGGAATCATTTCCGAGCTTCGCCACTATGCACTGCTGTACCTTGGCATGCATACCAATGCAACTAAAGGACACAGTACTTTTGCGTTCTCATGTACTGCTAATATACGGGTACGCTTCGTATTTACGAATTCGGATCACGCCGCTTATTCATCTATCTGTGCCTAGATCGTACAAGTGTTGTTGACCACATAAGCCCGCACATCAGTAATCAATCTCGAATGACTAGGGTGTTATATGTCGGCAGCACGGAAGTAGCAGGTCGAGTTACTCGTTGTGTAAGTGATTTTACCTTTGTTGATATGTACAGTATTTACAAGAGCACATAGATTCCATCTCTTTTCTTTCCTTACCCATTATATACATTTGCTGATCAAGGTAGACCATCTCCTTTGAGATGGTCCTCAGGGTATCCCTACTAATTGATTTAAACAGACCGTTGAAGTCCAAGTTGTGACCACAGCTTCTGTGCAAACACATTTCCTATCTCCCACTTCTTTGCCCCGTGGGATAGAATCGCCGCAAAAGGTGAAAGCCAAACGTCCACGTTGCACTTGCACAGATGGACTCCATGCAGCCAGATGGTGCCTCCGTTCCGTATCCAATGGTCCACCTCGGGGCTCTTCCCAGCCCCCAACGGCACAAATCCAAAGTCTAGCTCGCCACCTACGGGCAGATTCATGCAAGTACATGCAGACGTGTTGTTCTGGATCCACGTCCACAGGATGGCAGCCCCCGCCGCGATGGTCATGTGTGCGATGGGATCGACCACCTCTGCTTTGAGGTCAGAGGGAGACGTGGTGGAGCCGTAGACGCGATACGCAAAGATGGCGTGCGAGACGGCGATCCGGGCGTCCTGGGATGTGGCCCAATCGTGGATCTCGGCGTTGTTGATGGGGGGCGTGGTGGAGAGGTTGGCCGGGGTGACGCCTGGGGAAGAAACGACGGGGAGGCTTTGCATGTAGCTGTGGACGTCGGCGTAGATGTGCATGTTGAGGAGATGGTACAGCATGGTGGCGCTGAAGACGAAGGAGAAGAAGCGGTCCCGAACGGGTTTCTGCCAGTCCTCGTGGAAGGGTTCCTCCCTGGCCGAGTAGGCCCTCAGAAGGAAGTCGATGTGCATCTTGTGCTGTTCCGGCTCTTTCCATATGGAGGTCATGCCGTCGAGCTGCAGCTTGCAACGCTTAAGACGGCCTGATATCAGTTCCCTTTGTTCGCTGGATACGCATAGGTTTGGGTTTGGGCTTCCTCGCATCTTGTTGAGAATCCAGACATAGTTGGTCACGCCCATCATGCGAATCTGCAGGTCCTCGACGAGGATGACGGGCGAGATTGGTTGCTGCGATCCCAGCGCGAGGTCGCATATCCTATACTGGGCGCGTTCCATGGGCTCCGAGGGCCATCTCCTGAAGAAGACGTCGAGGCCGTAGGCGTTCCATTGGCCGAATGTGGATGTAAGGCTGAGACTCAACTCTTCGCGCTGCAGAGACGGGGGTTGCTGGGTGAGCAGAGATATGTATGTGTCGAGTTTGAACATGTTTGCGACGAGTCTATGACACACGCAAAAGTTAGCACGACGAGCTGTTTTGCCACTCCTGCACGCACGATTTGACTACTAGCTTTACTCACCTTTTCCATTTCTCCTTCATCGCAAACACCCAGGGGGGGAAGTCGCCGCTGAAGTGAATCCTTATTTGATGATCGATGGCATCGGCGGTGAAGATTCTGAGTTGTCGACATACAGTGATGAGGAGACTCAAGAGAAGACGGGCCCTTTTCATGTTTTTCTCGCGCTACGAAGATGGGTTAGCATTGTCGTGTTTGTGTGTCTCGCAAAGGGTATATGAGGGTTTGGCTATCTGGGCAAGACGTACTCCGCTTTCGAATGCGAAAATGATGTTCAACAGGGATGATTGGAGTGACCGGAGAGGCCAGACGGCATTTGGATCTGCGGTGGATTCTGTCTGTTGAGAGTACGTGTAAGTATCCCGACTACACAATAACATTACCAGCAACTACTTACCAACTCGTCGAGCAGGCGTTTGACGAGAATGCTATGTATGTCGAATACAAGACTATTGTCCTCAATCTCATTCTGCAGCCAAAAGCCTATTATAATGGCAGTGCTTCGTAGTGTAACGGAATCTACCTCGTGCTCGAAAGTGGGAGCATGCAGTACCGGCCACCGGTCATGGAAACGACCCATGTACGACTTGATACACGACGCGGACCACTTTTTCACTTCTGGGGTTGGTGGCCGCTGAAGCCTTGACGATCCTGACGACCTTGGCCTGGAAACAGCTTCGAGTACTAGCTGTAGTCCTTCAATGGCAATGGAGGGCGCGTCTTGTTGCTGGGTCCCCTGGCTCACCGGTGCCGTGCCGTTCATGGTATAAGACATGGGTACAGCATGATTTGTATCAGGCTGAGAGCCACCGGTAGAGGCTGAGGCGTCTGTGGGGGCCGATCTGGGAGGATCTGGGGAGCGGGATCCATGACCCGAGTGCAAGGACGAGGCGCTACCTTGAGGCGGATTGGCCGCAATATTACCATTAGGGGCAGGGCCTCTCGTGAAGGCACAATCTATGCCTCGCTTGGTGCACAGAGAGCACCGAACGCCTCCATCGCATCGGATCTTGCTGGCATGGCATGCATCACATGCGCGGACTCGTTTAGAATCCGAGGGGGCGGAGCCATCGTGTAGCGTCAGATGGCGGCGAAGGAGATCACTGTGACGCCGGATGGTTTTAACCTTTAGTATGCGTCTTGTTGATTTTCTCATTGGGGAAGTTTTCTTTTCTTTTTCTTCTTCTTTGTTTTTTCTCTTTTTTCTTATCTACAGCAGCACCCAGACAAAACATTGATCATGGGGCAGAAGAGAGAGGGGGGTGTAAGAGGACTCCTATTGTACTCACCTGCGGCTGAACGATCGAGAACACACATGGCACGTGAAGGAAGGACTGCCATGGGTAGCCTGATGCCGACGGAGATGCTCTTTTCTAAGAAAGCCTCTCCCGCAGTGGCACAGATGTCGCTCTCCCGTGGGTGGCCCCATCTCTCGAGGCTAGAGATGTCGTCTCCCACTTCCCATCCGAGGTGGACTCTTCTTTGTTCGTCCTTGTTACCTGAGGATGGAAGAAAATTGCCAGGGATCCGGTTGGCCAGAACTTGCAGTTGATTGATAGATCCAGCGGAAAGACACTCCGTATTAGGCAAAGGCCTGGTACGATCTCTGCTTTGAGAGATGCCGATATGCTGTTCAGCCCACTTTGCAGCCTTTTCTCCCACTGAAGCCGAGATCCAATGTCAAAGATGGACACGCCCGCAGGGCCGGAAAGCGGAATTACGCGGGAATACAAGAGGGTGCGAGGGACTCGGCGAGTATTCTCGCGGCGACTTGAACGGAATTACCAAGCAATGCAGCCCAAAGCAGCGCGTTGGTGTTGTACACAACCGTTGTGGGCTGGTGAGAATGCAATGTGCGTTGAGGCGGGATCGGAGCCTCGGTGGGATGTGGAAACGGGAGAGGCGAAACTAAGATTAGGCCAAAGGAAATACGGCAAAAGGGAACAACTAAACCAATGGCCAAATGCGATATGTTGAATATACCAGATGACTCAGAACAGGAGGAATTTTTGAAAAAAAGAAAAGCGACAAAAAATTGGGAACAGTGGGATGAGAGCAAGAGTCCTCGGGGCAGATGGGGATGATAAATCTCCGTATTATTGATGGCTTACAAGATGCGAGTTTCACGTCTCGAAGTCGGCATCCCACTTGGCGCTCGGTGAGTGTGCAGCCTCGGCATCTCCCACTCCGCAACGAGTCTAGTCGGGAGGCTAGGATATGTCATCTCCAGGCTTGTGCTTCTTTCAGCTCTAGTTCGCGCTGCTAACGCTCGGAGCGGGATTCCGAAACGGTCCACAACACCATGATGAGTTGTGGGATGGGTGGGAGGATGGAGGAGGAGCTCTGCATACAGTATGGCCCCCTCAAAAGTGCGCGGTTCTGTTCTGGGACAGTAGAGGAGTAATCAGGGTGGTTTTGGTGTTGGTGTTAGTAAGCCGGGGATAGGATGGTGTTATTGATGCAAGATAGTCGAGGGGTTTGTGCAATAGTGTTGAGGATTGCATAATCGAGAGGGGAGATATACACCATCGACTCTCGGCGAGTGCTTGGAAATCATTGTGTGGGATTCAACATGATGAGTATTTCGATAATGTATATAGTGTAGATGCCTTTCCTGGGCTTTGAAATAGAAACTCTAGAAGCAGAAAACATAGTATATAAACAACACAACATCGCCTCAATTCTAATCTGCACTCAAGCATACAACAACTATTTCCATACAACAACTACCTCGTCTTATACACAAAACACATCTAGTAAAAAACAACCGAAGCAATGGCTGTTACTTCTCTCAAGAACATTGCCCTCACCGGTGCCGCTGGCGCTGTTGGCTCAGTCGTCCTCAAGGCCCTTATTGCCGCTGGCAACTTCAACATTACCGTCCTCCGCCGCAACAAGTCCACTTCAACATTCCCCGACAATGTCAAGGTCGTCGACGTCGACTTTGAGTCTGTCGACTCTCTAACTCAAGCTCTCGCCGGCCAGGACGCTCTCGTGTCTACTGTTGGCACAGAAGGCCTTGGTGAACAGCAGAAGAAGCTCGTCGATGCCGCCGTCGCTGCTGGTGTCAAGCGATTTATCCCGTCCGAGTTCGGCTGCGACCTGGCCAACGAGCTGGCTGCCAAGCTGCCCGTCTTCCAGCCCAAGATCGGCGTAGCAAGATATCTCGAGGAAAAGGCCAAGACAACTTCCCTTACATATACATTCGCCTACAGCGGTCCCTTTTTCGATTGGGGTCTGGAGCACAACTTCATCTTCAAGAGCGCGGGCTCCAAGCCCATCCTATACGATGGCGGTGACACCGTTTTCAGCACTTCGACGCTGGATGCCGTCGCTCAGGCCGTCGTTTCCATCTTGAACAAGCCCGAGGAGACCAAGAACCGCGCGGTCCGATTCCAGAGCGCGGCGCTTTCACAGAACCAGCTTCTCAAGGTGGCGAAGGAGGTTGCGCCTGAGCGCGACTGGCAGCCCGAGGTGGTGAAGATTGATGATGTTACTGCCGCTGCAGATGAGAGATTGGCCAAGGGAATACTTGGACCAGAGACGTTCATTCCTTATCTCGTTCGCGCTATCAACGATCCTCGGTATGGTCCGCAATTTACGACGTTGGATAACGAGCTGTTGGGAGTGAAGCAGTTGACTGAGGCGGAGATTAAGGAGATTGTCAAGAGCAAGCTCCACAACTAGATTATAAATTACATAGCTTTTACGCAATAGACTGAATATATAAAACTCTCAACATTTTTCTGCTGCAGATACAAAGACAGTTGTTTTACAATCGATGCACGCTCGTATAAGTTATGCATGTCATATTAGCCACACCGTAAGCCTAACTAATGACAAATAAATTACTCCGTGAGAACGTTAGGATGGTTTCGTCTATATAGCGCCAAAGGAGTGTTTTCCCTGCTAGGTCCAGCCATGCAGGTGTAGTAGGCAGTCTAATTCATTTTGGCGAAGAGTTTGATGCAAGGATGGTTGGCCATGGCAACACGCGAGCGCGGAAGACGGCTAAAGATATCTAATTGATAGGCGTATGTGTAGCTCTATTTTAATGGCAGTTGAAGCTACAATGCTTTATACCTTATGTTACTAAGTTGATACAAGCCGAGCCTTAAATTCTATAACGAAACATAAAGACTTTTTGCCCCTATGGTCTAACCACAGTCATCTGAGCCGTGGCAAGAGATATCTCCTCTCTGTATAGTTTCAAATTCAGGCCTCCGACTTCTATTCTAGTCTCTGATCAACACTGCATTGACCATGCCTAAGCAGAGCCTAGATAATGAGAAGAGTTCCTAAAATATGAGATATGATATGCATGGGCTCGACTTCACATGTTGACGTTGACACCTCCAGCCAAACCTTGAAATCGAGACATCAGTTGTATAAGCCCACACTGTGAATAGGAGACGGCATGATAGACCAAACGGCTATGAGAGAGGTTCTCAATTCTGGATCGGATATATCAGACAGATGCTGCGATAACTTGAATAGATACATGAAGGCTTTGCCTGCTGCTCCCTCTCTCTAAACTCAACTCTTCCAGGATATCAACATGTCGCTTCGTATACGTGGCAATGACAGTGCAAAACGACGAAAACAAATACTCGACAACCCCAACTCGTCCTTCTTATCCACACTACTCCTCGTCCGAATCATCAACAGCCTTAACCGGCTCCTGCTTAGGCGGAAACTTCATCTTCCTTGTGCCCTCTGCTCCCCAACCGCCAAGTCCCCCTGCCGCTGCAGCTCCAGCGAATCCAGATGACGCTCCCACGGTGAGTTTGCCAGCAGCCTGATTCTTTCCAACGCCGGGCTGGTTTTCTGCCCAGGCGTTGAGCTCGTCGCGCGTCTTGCCCGTGTACTTTAGAATGTCTTCGTCGGTCGGGCCGGCGCCGCGCTTCTTGTCTTCGTAGCGCCGGTAGAGGCTCTTTTTGCCGCCGTCGACGTCGGTTGAGTCGGGGGCCGAGTTGGAGTTACCCATTATTGTTGTTGTTTTGGGAAGACTTTGACGTTGTTTGCAAGTGGTAACTTTTACTCGTGTGTAAGTTAGGTAGTTACCTCAGATGGGTATTATCCCATATACACGTATAACTAGACGCACGCGATGAGGCAGATAGAATCGAGTCTATACATATAGACGGATGGATTCAGCCTCACGCGCTAGGCCACGTCACGATCGACTAGCCCAGGCCCCCAAATAAACCTGCCGGATTCCGCTTCCCAAAGAAGCCCAATCTGGTCCGATCCAACATGATTCGCCTCACCCAACTAACATCAGGGCTGAGCAAAAACGCGGGGTCAGGAGGCAACGGGCCGAGGGAAAAGGCGTCTGTGACACGTTCAGCCTCACGAGTAGTCGTGATAACGCATATCTCAGGACGCCACTGCAGTGTTGGGCCAGATCCATGTTGGAAAGCGACTCAACTCGAACCTTGAGATCTCGAGATCAAAAAGTGCTTGCCCACGTCAGCATCTCAGATCACGAGTCCGTCCCTGTTCGGATCGAGCCGAGGTCAGCCCCGTCGACGCGGACAGGGTTCTTTTCCGACGCAGCTGATGCATCATCTGCAGATTCTGCAGACATATCGGATGCCTTGTGTTGCGTCTTGACAGCTCCGACTTTCCTACGGCCGCCGGCAGTGCGTTTCTTATAACCCAGTTTCCGCAAGGTGTGGCGGATGCAGTACTCGCCCACGTCCCAGCCCAGAGCCTGCGCAATCTTGCCGTAGGGCATGTGCTCATTGTCCTTGGACGCCATAAAGACCTTGAGCTCCTGGATCTGCGCTTCCGTCAGCTTGCTAGGCCTGCCGGGCCGAGTGATTGGCGTCTCTGTATGCGAGAGGGCATATTGGACCTGGCCCAGTGACAGGCCCAGCTCGGCACTGATTGCGGACTGAGTGTAACCCAGGCGGCGCATTAGCTGGGCATCGCGTCTCTGGTCGCGCGTAGTGTCGGGACGTCTGGACTGTTCCTGTTCTTGCATGGCGAAATAACTAATCACTCGAAGTGAAGCAGCTCGATGAGGCTAACATTGAACAGAGATAGCGCACATGGTTTGTCTTATAAACCGAAGAGATTGGCATGTGGGGAAACAAATGTGTAATCTTCGTCAAACCCTGCCGTTTGCTTAGCACATCAACCTATCCATTTGCCGTTCTGTCTTATGCGCCCTCTCAGCAAAGACTATCGAGTTGCTTATATGTGTGTCTTGCTTTTTCAGGGGGGGAGTAAGGCGAAATAGCGCCGGAACGTAACACGAAATAGTAAGGGTACAATTGGTTCTGAAATTACCCGTCGGCTTTAGGAGTTGCACACGGACAAAGACGAGAAAAGTCCGAATCTTATGGGAGAAATATAGGCCCAGAGATGAGGAGCACGACGAGATGAAAAACAACGCATCATTCGAGATTAAATCGTACAAGCTGCTTAGGGGGAAAATCGAGAACATATAATTGCTAGAAACCGTGGTTCTTTAACGGATCGAAACCCGAGGCATCCGCAAAAAAAAAGGCGACGGAGATACTGGAGAGAGTCATGGATCAGGCCAGTAACTTGAAGGTAAGGTGTCAATAGTTGCAGGACGACGGAGCTTCTTTCGCTCCATTTGCCGCCAATCACGGAGCATCAGCACGGAGAAAATCAGAGGACACGGACTATTTTTTTGGGCAAAGTTCTTTTTCATATTTCCTTTTCTATGCTTATTCAAGTACCCTCCCTCTCTCTTTTTCTATTATCTCGCCTATCTCGGCCATTTCGCCTAAGCATGGGGGGCCAGTCCCAAAGTGTTGTTGCCAATGTTAAAGGCCACAAACTGCGACTTGAAGAAGATGTCGCCATAGACACCCAGGCCGCCCTGGGTAGTAGCCTGAAGACCGCCAAAGCAAGCTGTGCACAATCACATGTCAGTCATTGAAGTCTCATGAAAGAAAAAGGGAAAGACGGAGAGGTAAGGTAATGGGAACTTACTGTTTCCTGAAACGGGCGAGAAGTTGAGGTCGGAACCGCTGATACGGGCAACGTACTTGCCACCAACATCGAGGTCCAGATCGGGCAGCTGAGCATCGCAAGGGATGGTGAAACCACCAGCTTGCTGATCGTTCACAGCACCCTGGACCTGGGAGTAGTAGCCGTTGACAATGATGGGGTCGGCAAGGAGGAGAGTGGTGCCGGTATCAGCAATGGCCTGACCACCAGCAGTAGCCTGCTGGGTAGCACCACCATCGACGGCAAAGGACTCGCTGCTGAACTGCCAGAAGCCCTGAGAGTTGTCGACATCGACGAAAGTCAGGTCGCCCTGGAAGGCAGTGGAATCAATGGCACCGAAAGTGTAGGTTCCGGGAGCGCCCTTCTTGAGATCGGCAGTGAAGACGGGCTCGGCGAGAGACGGCGCGACGTTATCGAGGAAAGTCTTTTGCTGCTGGGGCTGGACGGTGTTGAGGGTTGAGAAGGCAAGGCCCATGAGGCCGTCGTTCTGCTGATCGTCGACAAACTGCTGGGTGACCTCGGTAGCGATCTCGACAGCCTGGGCGTTGAAGACGGCGCCGCCAACGTTGACGACATCAGTGCCGACAGTGCCCTCGGCGCCGGAGCCATCACCGTACTGGACAAGGAACTGGGCGCCCTGGATCTCCTGGAAGGTCTTGCTCTTGGTAGGATCGAAGAGAGTGTGGCCGGCGGTGAGAGAAGGGTCCATCTGAGTGTTGAACACCCAGAGATCAGAAGAGCCGGTGTCGAAGTCGAGGTTGAGAGTCTGGCCACCAATGTTGACGGGGGACAGGAACTCGACATCGTTGCCTTCAGGTGTGTTGGTGACGCTTCCGGTCTGGCCAGAGGCTGGCTGCTGAGCTGTGGGATCTGCCTGAGTTTGGTTTCCGCCGGCTTGGCCTTGACCGTTACCAGCTTGACCTTGACCTTGACCCTGACCGTTGCCTTGACCGTGGTGGTGATGTCTGCCGCTACCAGCGCCAGCGTTGCCGTTGCCGTTGGCATTGGCATCGTCTCCGTTAGCGTCAGCGTTACCGTTGTTGCCGAAAACACCAAGCTCGCCCAAAATGTCCAACAGTGATCGACGGCTCTTCTTCTGAGCAGCGGCCTCCCTGGCAGCAATAGCAGCAGCTCGGCGAGCAGTATCAGCAGCCTTGCGGACTTCGAGAGCATCCTTCAAGTTCTGGGGCATGTCCCAGCCGAACTTGCGGTAAGCCTTGCCGAGAGCCTTGAGACCATCGTTTCCAGTGAAGTTGGGGTTAGCCCTACGCTCAACCTTGAAGGAACGCTTCTGGACGGGGATGGCGGACGCTGAGACCAGGGCAATGAAGCCCAGGAACAGGGCGGCTAGGAGAAGCCGTGAGTGCATATTGAAAAATTGTGACTGGTTGAAAAAGATGAAAATATGCTGAGAAAGAGAATGGATGAGATAGAAAAAGAAGGTTGATTGTCGTTTGTATTTACAAGAAGAAAAAGAGAGGAATTAAAGCCACACCAGGTGGTTAACGAAGAGAACTTCAAAAAAAGAAGAAAAGAAAAGAAGAAAAAGTAACTTTGCTTTTTTGGTCCCTCACAGAGGTGTTGGCCAAGAAAAGAGAAGAGAAACAGAAACGAAAAGAGAGGCCGGATATATATATACATACACTCTTGCTTGGCGATGGGAGATCGGATCCAGGGACCAGGGGGAAGACGACAGGAGACGTGGATAGTCTCAGCATCTGCCAGCATCACAGTCCCCTGCCTAACCAATAACACGGCGAATTCCCCATACTGGCCGGTCCCGGTAGATTCGGGGGCCCTCGTCTCTGTTCATTTCCCACCGCATTGATGAGGCTATAATCCCGTATATTGCCCTCTTATTCACGGTTTGTGGGGACCAGGCTGGGGAGCCAAGCTTCAGACACAGGACGCCTCACAATGGGTGGGGCCGCGATGGCAACTGGCTGGCATTCGAGAGACCCTGGTCGGGTTTGTCTCCGTACTAGTTTGGCATCTTGCTTGGATCAATCGAATGGTGTTGTGCCGTAGATCCGGGAAGGGCTTGGCTGCGGTTGTTTTGAATCTGGGGGGATCAAACCGAAGACGTGTTCGATTATACCACGCCGATGATGGCCTCGTACGACCCGTTGCTGTTGTTCATCAAAAGTGCGTATTAAGGTTGCATCTGCACTAACTAAGACGAAGATCTCGTGTCGTGGCTTAATGAACAAGGTGCAAATTTCCGGCGGTTCATGCTCAATTTCGGGCCAATCCCATGTAAAGAAAGTGAGCAGCAGCATTACTCCTTGAATTATACGATTTGGCTAATCCCACGCTGATGATTCGCATTGAGCTCCTCATTTCACGCATTGAAAGCCTCGCCCTCTTTTACGTATTTTCGGCATCACAGCCTGCCGCTCTACCAGGCAACGCCGGATGAATTCGCAGCCAAGAGGTCGAATTATTTGACGAGACACCATTACTATTCAGTTTCTTTTTTCCCCTTCAAACAGGCCGTTTCAAAAGGCCAAGAAAAGCCCCGAGATTCCATAGCCAACCAACCCGCTTAGGCAGATTGTTTCACATACGGAGGCGCTGAAACAGCGACAATCCCGGCGCTTGGCTGATGTGCCCCCATTTTCTGAAACGGGCAGCGTAGCGCCCACTTGGGCAAGTGAATACAATGGAATCCAATCAAGGTGCAATTTCGACGCTCTTTCATGTGTTTGGTGGCTTTCTAATAGCTTGTGATTTAAAAGCGGCAGGCTTCTTTTTTATGGTTGTTTTAAGACAGATACAACCTTCTTAGAAGGGCCTGTGAGGCCGGTGATCTTTCATGCTTTGTGACTTGGGCTGCCGCTTCGGGGATCGGATGATGCGAGTAAGCTTCATTATGCGACAGTGGGCCAACATCTGGATTGAATTGCCATGGCACTTTTTGAGTTTCTTCTGATACTGTGTGTCATAATTTGGATTGATGGGCGGATGAACTGATGACGCCGGTGGAGGAAGTAATGATGAAACCCGTGGTGTAAGTGATGTTGCCTATGAAGCTGCGCAAAGGCATCAGGATGCATGTATTAACTGTCCAGCTGATTCATATTTGGCCATCATATTCCAGATGGACATTTATTATCTCATACATACTCAATATTCATATTACACCTACTAACAGCAATTTAGTGAGCTAGATGCACCCTCTCTCCTAATTGCTACCGATGCTCTTCGTGTAAGTGTAGGGTAGTTGCGCAATTATCATGAGCATTACCGTATATAAAGAACCTATAGATAAGTGTCCATGCATGTAGACAAGTAAAACAAGACATTGTTGATAATGTTAACTACAAATTCCCCTGGGAATCCAGTATAACTTTTCCAAAGCAGAGAGTAACATGATACCATTTATTCAAGGAGCACATCATTCAATGCTGACGAATCTTCCCATGTGTCATATGTAACCCTAACAACCAACAACCGAATTCACCACACCAAACAACATCCAATCAACACTTTTAATTTAAGCATAACTACCACATCTAGTTCACACAATCCGTCGATAGCCAAAACCACCACATCAAGCCTTGTACTCCCCCTTGCCAACCCTCTCCACCAGCTTCTTCAGCGTCTCCGCCCCAAACTCATAATCCTCGAGATCCAAGTAAATCTGCGCACTAATCCTCACAAAGAATCTGTTACCCAGCCAATACATGGGCACAATAGTCTTGTAATCCGACGCCATCGTGCTCATCATCCACACCACGATGCGGTCCCCATCTTCGGCCGGCACAACGACATCCCCCTCCTTCGCCTCGCTCTTGTCGCCTCGCCAGAGAGGAATCGAAATGTTGGCCATCGAGCAGTTTGTCAACGTGCCCTTGCTGTTCTCCAGCACCTCGGTGCCTAGCTTCTCGGCAACGAGCTTGCTGCCCTTCTTGTTCAGGTCCCAGAGGTAGGAGAGGATCCTCTCCTCGCCGCCCAGCACCTCCTTGCGGTATTTGACGGCGTCCTTGACGCACAAAATAGGCGAATAGTCCTTTGTGCCAGTCCACTCAAAGTTGTTGACAAAGAAGCTCTTGTCCTTGGGCTTATACGGGGGTTCAGGGCGGATGCTGTGCTCGCCGCTCTGAGATAAATACCCATGGCTCGTAGCCAGCGTCGTCGGCAACAAATGCTGGTTCCGCACGGGAACATAAAACACTGCGCATCCACGCGGCGTAAAGAGCCACTTGTGGCAGTTGGACACGAAGAAGTCGGGATCGGCCTCGGACAAGTTCAAACGCACCATGCCGATGCCCTGCGCGCCGTCGACGAGACTCAGCACGCCCAGCTCGCGACACGCCTTGACCATTCGCTCCCACGGAAACAAGACGCCCGGCCTCGACGAGACGACATCAAAGATGCACACTTTCGCGCGCTTCCCCTCGTCCTGGACACTTTTCACAGTGTCGCGGAAGCGCTGCAGAATCTCATCGTCCTCAATGGGATACTGAATCGGAATGTCGCGGCTCGTGAAGCGCCCCTCGCCGTGATAGTCGTACAAAAAGTCAATCACCTTCCCGCACGCATCGTACACCGTCGAAAAGCACAGCGCGACGTCCTTCCCGTCGGGATTCCACTTGAGGTTGCGGAACACGGTGTTGACGCCCTCGGTCGCATTGTTGACGAAGACGACCGTCTCGACCGGGGCGTTGACGACACCCGCGACGGCCTCGCGCGATTCGTCGGTGAGTCTTGCGAGGGTGAAGCGGATGAAGGGGTCGGGGCGGGCTTCGATGTCGTCTTGGTAGCCTCGCAGCTTGTCTTGTATGGCTCTGGGGATGCTGCCGTACGAGCCTTAAGAGATGAGAGATGTTAGTATAAGTGATGATGACGTTGAGTGTTGAGATTGAAGTTTGTTACTCAGGTACTCACCGTGGTTGAGGTTCGTCCAGTCGGGAGCAAACAAAAAGTCCTTTCTCATCTCGCGGCCAAACACCTTGAATCCATCCTCGCCAACCTTGGCCTCCTCCCCATCACGTTCTCGAATCGTCAAAGACACCATATTCGACCTTGAAGCTATGAATATCTCAACTCGAACGATCTTCACAAAAGCTCAGCCAGCGCCCTTGGTATGGTATTTATCTCAAATCCCTCCCTCTCAATCCTTTCAATCTATTCGGCAAAAAGACTCACTTCACTCTTCCGAGAACCGGTCTATGCACCAATCACCTCTTCATCAATTCAAACAGAAATTGAAAAATGACGACAATGACAAAACCTCCACGTCGATTCTCACTTTCTGACTCTTCCTCCTCACAATCCTCTGCCCCGCTGTTGCGGCTTCGGCCTTACCCCCACCGGAGATTATCTGCGTCAATGACCGAATTCACACCACCAGGCACTGTTTGGCTCACTGCTAGGTGAATCCGAGCACCGAGTCCGCGTTTCGATAGGCGATGGATCAGTTTACTGCCCTGTTAGTAGTTAAGCCTAAAGCTAAAAAGCCCATCAACGGCGCCCTTTAGTGAGGGGGAGAATCTTGGCCCATAAGCCCGTGAGTAACCGCTGAATCAGCGCGATAAAGAACATGTGAAACTCGTTGCATTGAGAGAGACAAGATTATAGATTTTGCCAAGTCTATATAATCCGTTAAGAGAAATAATAGAGGTGTAATGCATGCACCACGCTAAAACCAGTCATCTAATCCATCCTCCCCCCCTTTGGTTCATGACTTCTGCTTGTGTGCCCGATGAACAGAAAAGAAGAAAGAAAAAGAGGCACAAAGTCCTGAATCCCTAGCCCAGCCCTTATTAAACATCATGATAACCGCTAACACCTGTGTAAATGCTCATCATATATGCCGGCTTCCTATGATACCGCTGCCCGGTGTCTATAAAAAAATCACCATCCCTAGCAAATGAAGAGAATTAATAACGAAAAAAAGAAAGAAGCAGAAGAAAAAGATGACTCAAGACCATCAGGAGTTGGCATAACCACACCGCTTGCATTCCTATTCCTATTTCTTGCAGCTCCAAGTGGCCGCCCAGTTGGCCAGCTCTGTATAGCCATTGCCGGGTACTGCATGAGCAACCTGTGGCACCATGTGACTATTCGTCCTGAGGCCGGCCAGCGCAAGCGCGGCATTAGCTTCGGCCTGGGCCTTGGTCTCCATTTGCACCTGGACCGGAAGAAACCTCTTGGAAATGCGGCGCTTGTTGCGTCGAAGCTCGCCGTGATTCACCTCCATCGCCTTCCACTGTGGCGCCTTTTCCAGCAGTGTCACCAGCGGGTCCTGGATGTAAAATGCCTCTGGACGCGTAAATGTCGTTGCGGCTCGTACATTGACCGAAATTGAAGCAAGAGGTTCCTCCGTCGCATCTTCGGCTTCGGCTTCGGCTGGTAGCAATGCCGCTGCGGCTGCTTGATCGGGGACGGGACGTAGAGGGGGCAGTTGCTTCTTGTCGTCCTCAGCACCCTTGTACAGGCTATCCACCGCGCCACGCTTCTTTCCAATCGTGGGGAATACAAACTCCTCTCCGTCAATCATCTTTCTCTTGCGAATGCGGGGATTAGACTTGACTGAGTGCAGGATGGAGCTGAACTCTTCCACCGTGCTGACTGGCGGCTGGCTAGGCGTCGAGGGAACCTCTTGCTCTTGCTCTTTGACCTCCTCCACTGGTTTCTTGGAGCGCCCGTGGTTCGGATTCAATGTCGACGGCGTTCTCTTGGGCCTTTCCAGGGCTCCCGGGGCTGACTTGCGTGGCCGCTTAGCCTTGCCTCGTGGCGTGCTGATCCGCGTAGGAGAATCCATGACGGCGGCGGCACGGGGGGTCACTTCAGCGGGAGTCGGGGGGTCGGGGTTGGGGCTGGCCTCCGTGACGACAGCAGCCGAGACGCGTTCCAACGGAGGCGGAGCAGCTGATAGAGAAGGCGGAAGAGAAAGGACGATAGGGAAGGGAGGAGACGACGGCGGGGGAGGCGAAGTGGCCGTGATCCTTCGTAACTCTTTGAGGATTTTCAATGTGCAGTAGGCACCATTCACCTTGGTGTCTCGCAACGCAACAGGATTCTGCGCAGGAGGCTTCTTCTTCTCTTCCCGGCCCTCTTCAGCGGCCCCTCCTCCTGAGTCGCGCTTCTTCTTGGGCTTTGGCGGCTCCGGCTCTTGCCAGAGCTTTGGTATGCGCACCTGGAGATCGGCCACCCAAGCGTCGCAGTCCCACTGGATCCAGTAGTCGATAATGTCCCCCCAGGAGCTCTCTGGTGGCTTGGTGAAGTTGACAAAGACAACCTTGCCGCCCTTGCTGTGCACCGTCTTTGCAAACTCCCTGACCATGACCTTGAGGCCGTGGACCCGGAGGCTAGTCCCCAGGATCAAGAGCATGTCCGGGTATAAGGCGAGATCGTGCGTCACGATGGGGCTGATAAGGTGGGCGTTTGGGTGCTCTTCGCCGTACAGCACAATGTCGGGACGCAGCTTGCCCACGCCCAGGGCTCGTTTGCCCCTTTCCTGGCGCGCTTCCGTCGCGCCAACGCAGTGAGGACATTCAGGCTGTTGGCCAGAGAGCGTCTCCACCTCGCGGTCGTCATCGTCCCAAGAGCAAACCTGCCCGCAGAGGAAGCATCGTAGAAGCTGCAGAGAGCCATGCAAGAAGACGCACTCCACACCCGACCGCAGCGGCGGCACCTCCTTTCTCGGGGCCGGCTTGGGCTGTTGATTTGGCGGTGTAGTAGTACTGCTAGTAGTAGTTTCATCCTCTTCCGTCTTACCATTGGGCTGGGATGATGTCTGCCGCTGGTCTGCAGGCGTTTGCTCACTCGACCCGTTTGGTGGTGATTGGCTAGACGCGCCAACATCGCCAGCGTTTCCGCCTTCACCGCTGGATGATACTTCTTCCACCATCTTGTTGAGCTGTGCCGCGTTTGCTGTTGACTTGCGCGAGAAGCGACCTCGACTGCCCGGCCCGGCTAGCAGAGACGTCGACAGGCCAACCTTTTCTTCAATCTGGTCAATGTTTTGCGTATAGCACCGCACCAGCTTGCCCCGATCCCTGAGGTGGCCGATGAACTTGTGTGAGCTGGTAGGTTCGGCCTCGCGGACCTTTTGTCGTAGGGACGTTGCAAACTGGTAAAAGACGGAAGTTCTCGTAGGATCCGACCATATCGAGGCGTCAAAGAGGTCCTTGCCCTTCATGTTGGGAAGGGTCGTCTTTCCGGGATTTGATGCCTGTGAGGCCGGCATGGCGTTTGGTAAGTCTCGCATCTCGTCGACTTCCGACGGCGTGGTGCTGCTGCGGCGGCTCATGTTTTCGTCTGAAGGAGAGGATGGGTGGAATGGATCAAAGAGCACCGGTGGCGGTGAAGATAGAGGAGACGAGACTATGTTCTGAGAGACACCCGCAATGCGTTCGCGATCTTCGGCTCGCAATGACGATGATGCCAATGGCAGAGGAAGCATAAACTCTTCTCTTGGGGGAGAAGACAGAGGAGATGTCGTCGTCGGCTTGGGCGTGGAGGGGAGCGCGGGCTTGGGACGCGGAGTGCTCGAGCATCCATTCTCCGACGCGTTTAGATCTGATGCGGCCATGGCTTGCTGCGTGTCGGCGGCTTGACTCGACGCAGGCGGCATCTCAGCCTCGGCGCGCGCCTTGATGTCCTCATTTAGCTGCCGATCAACCTCGTCCAGGTCTGGAGAGGGCTCCCGCGACACCTTCCTACGTTTCGTCGGGCGAGGCTCCTCTCCGCCGTCTCCGTTGCCGTTGCCGTCGCCGTCGGTCTTGAATCGGTCGGTCGATCGCGTAGGCTGGTTGGCAGCGTCGAATTGAGCCTGGATGAGTGAGTAGAGCCCATTCTCGGAGCGAAAGTCCTGAATTTTCAGCAGTCAGCATGCGCCCAATCTCAAGCTACCTGTGCCTTGTGCAAGGACGAACCGGAATGCCTGAGTTGGTGCTGATGCCGGCGCCGGTGACAACCACCACCTTTCGCGCCTTGAGCAGCGAGTTGGCAACCTCTTGCAGCAGGCCGTGAGTCTCGGGTTCTACGTGCTGCGTAGGCATCTTGAAAACAAATAAAAACCTAGTAAAACCAGTCGCCAGTTGTGAAAAATGAGGAATTTATAAGGAGAAAAAAGATGAGAAGGCGGCTGGTAAAGAAAACAAAACAATGAACGGCAACGGGCCAAATAGATGCAGGAAAATAAGGTTAGAAAGTATCAGACGCCAACGTTCCAAGGCAGTCCGAGCAGCAGAGCCCGGGCGCCGCGCCTGGAAAAAGGTTGGTTCTCTCTCAGAAATTTAAATCTCTTTCAAATTGATCCAGCGCACAACCTGAATCGGCATTGTGATGATTGTTGCGAGAATGCGGAGAGAGGAGGCGGAAGTGCGAAGGACCCTTGCAGCTGCGCCGGCTAGATTGTTCCCGCTAAAGGCGTGATTCGGAATCTGAGAGTATCTTGCAGCTTCTGCTTTTGGGCGTTATTGATGATCTGATGAGTAGGCGAGCGGCATTGGCCGAGGATAAAGTTCGTTTTTGGCGCGCGCGAACCAAGAAGGGCGTCAAAGATGCAGAAGAAGCCGTAGATCTTGATGCGAGGCTCCCCCGAGGAATAGACAAGACAAGATGAGAAAGACGATGCAGAAAAAACAAAGCTGGAAGTGAAATTGGCCCGCAGTTGAGCAGAAAGGCGAGACCAAGCACCGGGATTGACGTCCTTGGGGAAAGACAAACGCGCGAATGTGAGGTCAATCCGAGGGGGCCCTGGTTCGTTGTCGGTGAGAAGCATCAAATCTGACGCGCAAGTGATTTGGATGTGAGAGGTTCGAGGTCGCGGATGTTGTTCCATTGCCAAGGGGGGCTTAGCGGCGCGGCTTGAGGCGTGAGGGGGGATCCGCAGGCTCCGTTAGTGGCTGCTGGAGCCCTGAAGCTCGTGGCTAGCGGACTCGGTCGGTGGCTTCTAGAGCCCTGAAGCGGCTGACCCAGCGGACTCGGCCAGCGACCCTCAGCGGGTCGGGGGTTCCCAGCGTTAGTGCTGTGGGCGGGCACGAACTGGCGCATCGGCAAGTGCTGAGTGCATTTGATGCCCTGTAGCGGTTCGAGCCCGCTAGAACAGTTGAGGCATGGGCTGGGCTGGGCTGGAGAGATGGTGTGCGGCACGTCAGTTGAGCTGCCTCGGCACATGCCCTCTAGATGGACCTCATCTTTATTGACAGTTGCTTCTTCTTCTTCATGTAGACACATTGAGGTTTTGTGTAGAGTGGTATAAAAGTTCAACATGAGTGGTGGAGATGGAAACATGTAATGATCTGGAATGGTGATTCCACATGCAGATATGTATCCCATTGGATCAAGCGACTACTAGCCCAGATGGATGGTGTGTGGCACGTCAGTTGAGGAGCCTCGACACATGTTCTCTAGATGGACCTCAATAATATGTAAATATGCTGTTGGCTATTGTTTTTTCTTCATGTAGACCCGATAGAATTTTGCGTAGAGTGGTATGAAGATTAAACATGAGTACTTGTACTTGTGGGGATGGGCACAGCTAATGAATGACCTGGAATGGTGATACTGGACAGACATGTACCCCATTGAATCAAGCGACTAGATACTGTATGGAGGTTATCAATGGATCAAAGCTATTGACTTATTGTCAAGCGGGTTAGTAAAGCTGCAATAGCTAGTTCAGAGAAAGTGACTACTGTATAACATCATATTGATCCTACATTTCGTAGGCAAGGAAACTACAGCATCAACATAGTTTGAATAAGAATAAACCACTAATACTTGTACAATTACTCCCTCTATGCCCGATCCACAACCCATCATACATCATAAAGCACCTTCAAAAACTTGTCAAACTCCTTGGGCACGCCCAGCCCAGTAATGGCATCCCATCCCGGCGCCGCCGGCCATCCTCCTGGCACCTCCGTATCGTTAAACACGCAGGAAAGGCTCTTCCCTACAGTAATGTCCTGCAAAACATTCTTGACCTTGTCAGAGTACAGATGCTGGTTCAGCCACCCGAGCGATCTCTTGCCGGCGCGCAGTCGGGCATCGTTGATGAGCGCAACCATCGAGGCGAACACGGGAGCACTCGCGCTGGTGCCCTGCAAGAAGTGCGGGATTCCGCTCGCAATGATCATGAAGGAAGTACCAACCGCGGAGATGTCGGGGATGGCGCGCATGGATGGGTCATACAGGCCGTCCAGTCGGCCGTTGAGCGCCTGGACGTAGTTCTTGACAGAGCTGTCCTGCCAATGCGGCCGGGCAAAGTATTGGGAGAAACCACCGGTGCTGAAGCTGGCTCCGGATGGCGGCTCTGCGCCATTGGTGACGGCACCGACAGAAGTCACCCACGGACAGGTAGGAGGGAAAGTTGCCATTGCGACGGGCCGCTTGGTGCCGTCGTTGGTGAGGCACGATGAGTCGCGGCCGCCTCGAGCACCGCCATCGCCAGACGAGAAGATGATGGACGTTCCACGGGCCGTGAGCAGGCCAAACAGGCTGCAGACGTGCTTGGCATATTCTCGAGGCACGGACAACTCGTCGTCAGAGTACGACAACGACAGGACGTGGGGCACCTGGTGGTCAGGCTTGGCCAGCAGGTATCTGAAGAATTCCAGGTAGGGCTCGTTGTCGTCGTCTTCGCCCGAGATGGGCTGTCCGTTGTCGTCCAGCTTGACGCCTCGTCCACCTGTAGCGTAGTATGTGACGTTTGTAGGGAAGCCCACAGACACGGCGTAGTCTACGTCCAGCGCCGCTTCATGGCCAGACTCGGCCAGGTCTTGCGAGTTGACGCCGCCATTCACCAGCTCAACGGTGATGGATTTCCCCGCCTGGGCGACATTGGGCGCAGCCGTGTTGAGGAACTGCTGTAAATCCAGGAGGTTGGCGTTTTCCTCAAGGAACCCAGCCACGCCAAAGATGACGGGTGACTTGTTGTCGGCAGGCTTATACGATGAAATGTTGTAGAGCTGGGAAAGGCACGAGGGCGTGACGCTGCCAGGGCAATATATAATGTTGTCTTCGTCGGCAGCAGCGGCTTTGGACGCAGGCTTTGGCGGTGCAGACAGGAGCTCTGGCTTGTGGCGAGCAGTCATGAAGTTGGCCAGGGGGTGGATGAAGCTGATGGAGCCGGCGACAGAGTCGGGCACCGTGTACTTTGTGGTTCGCAGCACCGGCTTCTTGTCCTTGTACGCGAAGCGGCTCACCTTCATCCCCAGCAAGGGCTCTGCCTGGGCCACGGTCGTCGTGACGTGGATGAAGTTGTTGTCGACCTCGCCCTTGAGGTTGTTCTGAGACAGCCACTGTAGCACGGCGTCAACATCCTTCTGATCAGGGGCCTGCAGCTGCTGGATTTCCTCCAACGACAGCCGATTGTCGTTTTCTGTCATCTTGGCCTCCAATTGATCAATGTTGGGCTGCCGCAGGGCAATCGACAGCCGCATGTGGCGCGCAGGGTTGACGACATCCTGGAACTTTGTCCATCCTGTAGGGATGCTCAAGACCTGCTCCACGTTTCTGCGAGAGGCACCGAGGCCTGCCAGCAGCGAGAGCTGCACCGCCCAGAGCAATGCCGACTTCATCTTGTGTTGTCGAAAACGCGAGGCTGAGGGAATGAGGCAGAGATGTGGTGGGAGGGAAAGAGAGACATCTAGAAGGCCCAGAAGGATGGATGGATGGCGTTGCTCAGCTTTTTATGCTGGAGCCTTTTAGATCGACTGGCACCTCCCTCCTCCTTCTTGCCTTTTCCAGGGAGATGCCGAGCGAGAAGATTGTGCTCCATGCAAATGCAATACTCGCTAGTATTGCTTGCGGTAGCCCTTCCCGTGCCCGCGTTATGTGAGACATCCACAAGGGCAGGTCGCGATCAAGGACCATGTCCGCCAAGAACGATAGGAGAGTTTGGTTCTCCCGACTTCGGCAGTAAACAAAAGGCCTGGGCTAGTAAATCTCTTGGCCAGCATCTACCTAGGTAGAGTATAGTTGATGCTGAGAAAGTATTGCCAGATACGTAAACAGACCAATAGAGCTGGGAGCAATACCCTGTCAACCTGTGCTCCGATATGCACACGCGGGACAATCAATCAAGCGTCCCAGCCTCGGCTGCTACCCTAGCCTGCGCCATGTCAATGTCACCCTCGTTTCGATACGCTTTCTTGCGAGGAATTGAGACATTGCATAACTCCATCCTGTCTCGCCATTGGCCAATTCCGAGCTGCCAAGCTGGGTTACGCCGAGCTAGCAAAAGGTCGCCTTGTGATGTGTGATAAGATAAAACAGTTCATTGATGCTGCGAAAAAGCACGGACGGCGAACATGGAAGAGGGGGAAGAGATCGGCAGGTCCCGATATTGGATGGAACTGGTATTAATCTTGCCACTGGGTTTCCATAAATAGCGCCGGTGATGCGACAGCCGAGATGAGACGCGGGTTTGGCATAAACAAAGAGAGAAGGCGAAGAGGAAGAAGAAGAACAGGAGGGACTTGTTCTCAGTCTGACCACAATTTTAGAAGTATTCAATAGTTGTACAAAAGAGCCTTTATCCCAGCTCATTGTCTTACCCTTCATTCCGAGCAAAACGAAAGCCCCAGACATGACACAGTCACTTTCGGAGCCGCCCGTGTGGGTTGTCCATGCAAGACAAATTGGCCCCGTCTCCGCTTCATCCCGGATAATGTCTCTGAGCCACGACTTCTCAGACAGGCAGGCCGCAAGACGTGTCAAGCGGAGATGTTGTCCCGGAATAGGAGGTCGCCCTGGGGGTCCGGCACTTTTGGCTTTAAGCTTCTATTTTTCGAGCCGCGCCAGATCGACAGGGGATGTATGGCGAAATAGTAGGTTGATGCTAGTGATGCTGACTGATGGAGCGAGTGGTTGATGGTATTTTGCAAGAGTCAATTTAGGAAACTGTGCCTATTCTAAGTCGTCTACTTTCCCTCAAATACATCCGAAACGCCCTTTTTGTGTTGGATGTGATGAATATTATCGCATGTATAGGTGTGACGGTTGAGATGGACAAAGGTATAAAACATCCTTGGGGTATGGTGCATCCCAACCATCAAGTGTATCAAAGCTCATCAACCACACAATATTAAATCAGTGTCTCTCCATAATAATCCCAGTAAGTGCATCACAAAAATCTTCGCTCAAAAGCACATCATCTTTTGTTCCATCCTCACCGACGAACTGACGGCACAGCATCATCTCGCGGAGGCTTAATGTACTCTGCAAGTCGCTTGCCAAACGTCCTGGATGACTGCGTCTTCAATCTCGCCGCTCCGGCTGCCGACGCCGACGAAGGCAGAGACGGCGAATACGGGTCATGGTCGTGTCGGCCGCCGTTGGACGACGAATAGTAACCGCTGTCCCGATAGTGGCTTCGTGCTCCCTGCCTCTGGGACGCTGCATGGCGGAGGCGCTCCTCCGTCTGCGCCGCGGCGATAAAGGTGGCGAAGTCGGTGGTATCGGGCTCGGACTCAGTATGGACATACAGGTGGCCCGCGGCCAGGTCACCGAGAGGCGACCGGGCGTGGACGTTGACGGCGGATTCTTTGCTTGACGGTCGCTCGTCTGTTCGGCTTCTTCGCTTGAACTGCTCGCGAGGCGTGGACGCTGTTCTCGAAAAGCCAGAGGCTGCATTCATGGGGACATAGGGGCTCTTTTTGATGGGATTGGCCTGATCCTCATGGATGATATCATCCTCTCCGTCGTAGTTTGCACTGGTCCTCTTCCAGAAACGATCTCGAAAGGACGGTCGATGGCGGAGCTGTGACGGCGGCGACGATGAAGCGGCAGTTTGTGGTACGGAGAGATTCTGCCGACTGTTTGGTCGATTATGTTCCATGATGGCGGAATATGGTGTCTAGTATCTGGTATAGTACGACCCAATGTTCGGTTTGATGCTGATGATAGCAAGTGTAGACAGGATTGCGAGTCGGCGTTGGAAGGCGTTGGAGATGAAATGAGGAAAGCAGAAACTGAATGAGAACAAGGAGATGATGGATAGATATAAGAAAGAGGAAGATCAGAGATGCTGTACAAGTTGGCGGCCCCGATTCACGTCACCGACAGCCCGCCCAACCAATAAAGATATGCGACGTCCTGTTCAGCTACGTAACAACACAGAGGCCAGACTGGTTGCGGTCGCAGCCTCTTGTAGTTTATTATCAGACAGCCTTTCTCCTGCTGTGGATGTCTTCTTCATCCTCCTTATTAGTCGATCGCCAGAGCTACAGCCCACTCATGTGGCTAGTAAACAAGGGAAAAAACCTGTAGAGCTCACCCCCGTTGCCGTGATAGGTGGCGAGAAGCGTGCGATAGTTGGGTGTCTAAAAGGCAATAATCGGAGGCTAAGAGCTTCAGCCACGCTAATAACACGCCATACAGCATGTCTCTGGGTGCGAGAGACAGGAGAGATTGCCATATACAAGTGTCAGATGTCTTAGGACAAGGCTCAGTGTCTGTCTAAGCATGCAGTCCCGTCCACTATCGGGCGTTGGCGCAATTTCAACACGTCTTGGACTCGAGTCAAGCCACTGCCTCGCGGCATCCGGACTGCATGCGAGGATATGAACCAAAGGTCTGGAACTGGGCACCAACGGAGCTTATAATTACCGCTGTCTCGGATGGGAGGTGCGGAAAGTCAAAGTCACGGGCCCCAGCTTCTGATGAGTGGCTGCATTTGCATTCGAGCCAAAATGAAGAGCCGCTAATAAGAATGACTTGTCAACATTTCATGATGGGCACATGCGTGTCATCCCAGGACGTTCATAGGCCTTGATGCCCGCCTGCGGCGATATTAACAAAGTGATAGATGACAACGTGGGGTCTTAATCTCCAAGGGCTGCTCACGCGCATTCGCCGCTTCTTCTCGGCCGGTCTGCAAAACATGAGCTGTGTTGAGGAGACGAGGCTGCTCGCAATATGAGTGGACTTATAATTTCAACGTCTTTCAGTAGTCTGCGAGAAGCTCGCGTCTTAGTGCGGCCCTAGGTCGAGGAAGCGCCGTAAGATGCGAAACTATGGCTTCACGATCGCCAATAACCTCCATCACTGGCGCCCGCCTAGCCTCTTCCAAGGCTGACAATCTCAGCCCGGCTAAGCCATTGCCGGATTTGCCAGGGTCGTGTTGGCCGGGAGGAAAAGTAAGCCGTTTTCTCTATTTTAGAATACGGCATGGAGACTTGATATCGTGGCTGCGAGCATCGCCAATACGCGAAAGGAATTTACAGGGTTCAATCCAACGGCCACCAGGTTTCTTGCTGCATGTAGTTCCTGGCCATTGCAGCTGTGCGTGCAGGTATACATGAAGCCATGCCCGATTTTAGACGGTCATTCGCCAGATTTCGGCCCAGTCGTGCCGTTTGTGGAGGGGAGCAGCCAAGCAAGCACGATTTGATTCGTCTTTGCGGTCAAGGTCTGCAAGTAATCAGCACAATGAAAATTTACTAGATTGATGCGTTGAATTGAGAATACACGAGAAATTCTAGCTTTCCTGCTGCGGGTATGATATGGTCGGGTAGCTTGTTCTTGGTGATGTTGAGGAGCATTCAGGCACCGTTGCTGGCACTAAGCTGAATATTTTAGGCATCGCTGTGACGAGATTCTGCAAGTTCAGGCATCAAGATTGAACGCTATGCATCTATCATAGGTACATGTATGTAGAATGACAGGGGAAAACTGGCAGAGGAATGTCGAGGTGATGTTGAAAAGATGGGACGACATGTATTATCCAAGCACGTGTGCTGCTCGCTCAAAACAGCATGAGCCTCGGTGCATCCTTTGGCCGGGATTCCGATATCGAGTTCAAGAGAACGTCCATAACCGAGTGCACATATATCAGTAGCAGATGTTTAGCAGCCAGCAGCTCATAATTGCATGCTAATGCGGCCTCTTAATAGCCATACGAGAAGCAACTGGTTCTTAGTAGTATTCCTGATGGCCGATTGCAATGTCTGCATTAATACGCAGCTGGGAATAGCTGCTGTGGGGGCTGATCTAGACCCTACTTTCATCTTCTCTTCACAGGTTCATCATATTGGCGACGATCAAGAGGCTGAGCTTTGCTGAGCGACAACCCCAGGCACTTTATGCGGCCGTCATCATTAGAAAGGCCCTTGAATATACCCGCCTAAACGCTCTACTTCAACTGAGCCTCTTCTCAACACACCTCTCTACATCTTCAACTCAAAGCATTGGTGTCTTTGTTGACAAGCTACATAGGTAGCCTCGTCTACTAGAGACGGCTATTTCACACAAATCCATTTCATTCCACCATCAAACATCATATACATCATTATAAACAATGGCGAGTGATGCATGCCATTGAAAGTTGACCACCGGTATCCAAGAACCAATAACCAAAACCAGCTAACTGGTAATTATCTCACCAGGTGCGCATATACGGCAAGCATCTTCCAATCAGTAGTGCAAAGCTCAGACATGTGGTAATATGGAGAGCCAAGGGCATTCGGGCTGACGAGCTTGCCGTATTCACCGGGAAAGGCAGCAGAGCATTGAGTAATGCGGCACTCCCAGGTTCTCTTGTTCGCAACATGGACCAGGGAGTCATTTTACCAGCTCCATTCACTGCCCGACGTCGTAGCGGGGCCAACAGAGGGTCGACAGAGGGCGTGTGGACATCTGAGTAGCGATGCTATGATTGGCTGGCAGACTCATCACACGGCTGCTGCTGCTGCTGTAGCGGCTCCAACCCTGTGATGAAGAGTTTAATCGATCTGCCAGCCTGAGCCGGCAATTCGAGCATAACCCTATCATGCAGGGGCCGGTAGTCGCTTTCAGAGCCAGGGCGTCTCTTTTCTCTGCCATCACATGTCTGGAAAACGTGGACGAGAGAGAATTGGCGAGGAGAATTCGCAGGAAACCCAAATTGCGGTTTCATCCCCGGACACCCATCATGCCAACATCATTTCGGAGGCGGGGAATTTGAATTTCTTCATCATCTGATGAGTCCGCCGCTTCGGCACTGGCTCGGTCGAGCATTCTCTCAATATCTTCGTCTCGTAACACCCTTCTAGCACTATTATGCCCGGCACCAAGCCCAGTGGGAAGCGAGAGAGCTCCTCTCAAATGGCTATTGGGCCCTTTGAGGCGTCGTTTCGGTGTAGCTCCATTCGGGCTATAATACGGGTGCTGTGAAGAATCTACCTCCATTGGCGACCCAGGAGGGTGCATCATTCCAGGAGACTTGTTGAATCCAGGCCTCTGATGGGCATTGGTTGTTGGCCGATGGCCCGGGAGACCCTTCCTAGGCCCGCTAGGCAATGCGTGCCTTGCAGCGACGTTTCTGAAAGCACTAGACTGAGGATTAGGCGACGCAGAGGGAGAGAATGTATGCTTCAGGTTGGCCGAGTTGTTAGGGCTGCTCATGAAGAGCAATGCCTCCATGGCGTCCTGCTCCCTGACGTTCTGGTGGGACGGGAATAAGATGGGATCGGCCATGCGCGCGGGCTGAGACAAAGATTGATGAGTCTCGACTAGCATTGGCTGGCCGGGGGTGTGAGGAGACGCCGAATGGGAATGAGAGAGCATAGTGGGAGTATATCGTGGGCTAGAATTGCGGCGCGGGTTGGAGCGTGCAGCAGAGATGGAAGGCTGAATGGTGGCCGGAGGAGCAAGAGAGGGCTTGTTAGAGAGCAAATTGGGAGAATCGGACTTGCGCCGAATACCAGCTTGCTGGGCAAGATGGACTTGGGTGGATGTAGCTGTGATATCTAAACGCGGACTCGCCGAGGAACTGTGTCGTCTGATGGTGGAGGAGCCCGAAGCAGGAGAGACGGCCTGGGAGGCGGCCATTGATTCCACCTCTTCAATGGAGTGACCTTGCCAGCCAAAGTTTACCTTGACCATGGCATAAGAGAGACGAGTCTTGAGCTCGGCAGACAGCTGGGAGGAAACAAGTCAGTTCATGTGATATATCGTCTACAGAAGTAGAGAGCATGCCAACGTACCTCTCCAATAGTGCTGCCGGTGGATGTGATGCTAACGGTGCTGAGGGTTCTGCCATGGCCATGGCCACGTCCCTTGACAGGGCTCATGCCAGCCTTGACCTCGCCATCCGCCATGCGTTTCCTAGATGCGCCAGCGGTCGATATTCTGTCCTGGGCAGCAGCAATGGTGGACAGTTGCAGAAGATGGTCGTTCTTGTCGGCAGAGGCATCGTGTGCCAGATATGCCGCGGCACCGTCCGTCACGCTGCTGATGTCGCTGGCGGGGGGCGTCATGGCATGGACCGAGGAGCTGGTGACGTGGGATTCCTGCGAGTTGGTCACGGTCAAAGGAATGCTGAGGGCGGAGCCGGGGCCACTGGCATCGTGGGCGTCGGATTGCTGCGATTGCTTCGGTGACGGGTCACGGGGCGTCTCTCCCACCTCGCTCTGCGAAGAAGCAATATCAATATCGCCGTCCAAGTTGCCCACGGCCATGTCGGTGGCGGACGAGGAAGACGCCGCGGCGACGGCGGCAGCAGCAGCAACCGGCGAGGCGGGCACAGCTGGCATCTCTGGCGCGCGTGCTTCGACGCCCACAGCCGGAGCAGGAGGCGCTGGGTGCGACATGTCGCGCGGATTGTCGAGAGCGCGACAAACCCCACTGCGAGCGTGTGTGCGTTACGTGGGACGTCTAGGGATTCAAGACCAACAACGGCGCGTTGGCGCGTGTCGAGAGGGAGGCTGGAGCAGAGATGGCCAGACAGCCAGCAATGGGTCTGGAGTATACAGTACAGACCGGTATGTGAAGTGATTGAAGCAAAAAAAGCAAATACTCGGCAGCAAGCGATAGTGGTTGCAAAGGTGGGTGTCAGTGTCAGTGTCAGTGAGGCAGCAGAAAAGATGTCGGTCCTGGTTTGTGTGTGTGGGTTACGCGCGGTCCAGTCGCGACGGATGCGGGAGGGACGGGCAAGGACGGGATCCCCAAAAGGTCCCCCCAAAGACCGCCAAAAGCGCAGCGCTGAGCGTTCAATTCAAGGCCAGCGCGGTGACAGCACAGTTGAGATAGGCGCTGCGGTCGCTAGAGCAGTCGGCCAGCGCCCCATAAGTTCTGCACTCTACTCGCTGAGCGTCCAGTGGCATTCGCCATCACTCAGTGGACCTACCTCACTGAGGCTAGGCGCGAAGCCATCGACAGAGTTGCCAGAGTGCCAGAGGCATCACGCGCACTAGAGCACCAGCGCTAAGCCGGTGGATTGGGTGGACCCGGCGTCTTTGTAGGTTCAAAGTGACATTGGATTGATTGATTGATTGAACCGAGAGAAAAGAGAAGAGGTCAAAGGTAACCCGAAGCCTCAAACTATCAAGTGTCGCACGAGGGGGACAAAGAATGGAGGGAGAGAGTGGGTGAGTGTATAACAGGTAGAAAGTCTCAGGCTGGCTGGCTGGGTTAGTTTCTCTTCTCTGTGTAACCACCGCGATAGTCTCTCAGCCATGGATTTCTTCTCCTCTGCAGAATAAAAGAACAAAATCTTCAGCGGCCGGGCTCGCTAACACCAAAACAGGGCCACCTGCAGCTCTCTCACATCATCCTACCTGACCTTGCATGGACAAACGAAGAAAACGGCGCTACTGTCAATTTTTTCTCGTCTCGTTTGCCCGCAAAATGCAACCCTCGGGGCGCGACTTTGTGGGTTGCGCAGTTTTGGCACAGACTTGGACAAAAGCCTCACTCAAAGGACATGCATATCGCTCCCTCGTCAGTGACTCCGTTATACAGGGTTTCGTCGTTAGTTTGAGAACCTTTGGTGGGACATTGCTGCACGATTTTTTCTTGGCTTGTGCTCTCCATCTCAAAATCGCTCCCCGCCACCCCAAGAAAAACCCCGCGAGTAATGGGCTCCATCCAGCTGGGAGATTTTTTTTTCTGCGCCGGCCGGAGTCAATTGCAGATTTCCTATCCAGAATTCAGCTGAGAGGCCGAAAATGGCTCTAGGCGAAGGCCAGTTTCCGCCCTGGCCGGTTTTTTTTTTTTAAGTTTGCTGCTGGCGTGGCAAATCAATCAGCAACCATGGGAGTTTCCCGTGTTCGACAGCCTCCAGCACACTCCACCAGTTTACTTTTTTCTTTGTCTTTGTGGTGTGGGCTGTGCAACCCTGCAGAGGCTTTTTCGCAGTTGAGTGTGAGCCTTGATGGTTCGCGAAATTCGTCATGACACGAAGTCACGTGGATGACGCGACACGTCTTTGTGTCTTAGTCAGCCGCCCAAAAGTCTGAATTCAGCCACAGCCTCGAGCTATTCTTAGCACCAGCTGGGTAAGGGTTTTCATGCCGCATTGGCAGCACGTGATCCATATTTCTTGGGATATCTCCACGAGGTGTTTAAGATACAAACAGAGTAGATGCTGCGAGAATCAGTACATGTTGTCTGATTCTAGGTATTCTATTTCATGGCGTCCATTGCATCGTGTGTTTCTACGAGATTCATTTACAACGGGCATCTATTGCCGGAAGTATTGTAACCGCTGCCCCTCCCCATCTTCATGAGACCTCGAACGGTGTGCGTAATATACACGCGCTACCCGCGCTCCGGCTCGTCTCCGCCAACCGCTTGTAGCCCATACGCTCCTCCGTCTAGAATGACTCCTTCGTTATTGTCCAAGTCGTCTTGAACCCTTCTCCATCCCTTGCTGCGACTGCTTCGGCCCTCTGCCTCGGCCCCTTTGCCTTTGGCATCATAGATAGGCCTCATCACGGCCCCCAGGAGCGGATTTGTACTGAATGCCCCGCCGGCGTTCCTGTTTCCAGACGTCTCTTGTAGGATACCAGAGTCGACATACTGAGCTTCATCTTCTTCTGGTGTGACTGGGCGTTCAACAGGTGCAACGGTCTTTATAACTCGACGACCAGCAAGATCGATGCTAATAACTTGCTGCCGCTTCTCGTATTCTGGCCGTGCGTTCCATTCCATCTCTCGCATGATTTTCTGCTGTCTCTTCAACTCTTTTGCTCGTTCTTCGGGCGTCGCCCACATGCTGCCCATTCCACCCATGGCACCCGATACGTCAAAATCTGCCGCTTCATCTCTCACCGTCGTTCGCTTGGCGTTTTGTGCTTGAAAGTTGAGCAGCTTATCTCGATGGTCTCGTGCTTTGGCAGCCGCTTCAGACAGTGATGGAGCATCGCTGTCCAACCCTCGCGGCGGCGTAAACGGTGCGGGTGTCTTGGCCACATCTGCCCTGCGATGAGCTGCTGCATTCGCCGCCATCTTTTCCCTGCCACGCTCGTCCTTGAGTTCTCTGACCATGGCTTGGATTTCGTCGGAACTTAGCAGTGGTGTTCCACAGAATGTACATGGCCCCAAGCCTTCCTTCAAGCAGATTACCTTTCCGCAAGAAAGACAGTTGGGGGCCGCAGCTTGAAGAGGATGCCTGGCTGCCACGCAATTGCATTTCCTTGACTTGGCGTCCTTCTCTAGCGTTGGGTTTGTCGTAATCTCTAGAGATCGGATGGCAGCATCCAGGTCGGCCAATGCCGTAGATTGGCCTGCCATTGGCACTCCTCCTGAGATTGAAATCTTGGTGACATTTCCGCTGTTGGCCGGCTTTGGCGTCGACGTACGAGAAACTGGCGTAGACTTAGGCTTTGACTTTTTTGGATCGTCCGATATGAGATAGCCAGCCGCTGTAGAATTTGATTGCTTTGGTGCAGGCGCCTCAACCTTGGTGGGTTGTGCCGCCTTTTTAACAGTTGGTTCCTTGATGAGAGGTCTTGCTGGCGAGGCTGTCCTTGACGGGCGATTGCTGTTCGGCGCACTGGATCGCTGAGATATGTACTCTAGATCAGAATCCTTTTTATTGTATGCCTTTCCAGCTGGACCAGCATAGTCTTCAACTTTTCGAGCCTCTGGGGTGTGTATCGGCGCCTTCTTCTTCTTGGGCCCTCTGGTCGATTTCGGAACGGCGTCTATTGTTTCAGAAGCGACAGGTTTGGAAGCTTTGAACGAAGCTTTTGATGTCGAAGCGGCTGGAGGGGCTGGAGCAGCTGCGGGAGCCGCGGGATCTTTTCGACGACCGTTGAAGGTGGATATAAAATCGATTACGGCAGGCGAATCGCCGAGGAGGTTGCTGAAGTGTGTGACGGCTTCGGGTTTTGAGAGTGTCGAGGCATAGTCGAGAACTTGCTGTAGTTCCTCATCTGGCAGCGGGAGCAGCTGGGCGAGCTGGTAGATGGACATTGAGGCAACGATTTCAACAGTTTTACGTTGTGTTGGTTATGTGTATAGAAGCTGGATGTTGAATTGGGCGCAGGTATTGAATTGTGTGTCACTGTTACCGAGCTCGATATGGAGGGGCGCAAGTCAAACAAAGCTCCAAGCTGTTGGTCTTTATCGGTGGATGCATGGACTTATCTGTAGCGGCAAATGAGTCATGCCGAAAAGAGACATTGCATCAATTTACATGGACTAAAATCTGGGGAAGCAGGCCACTCAGGGTGAGTACCGGCTGATTGCATTTCATGTTATTGCATTATTAAAGATTGTCAGTCAAATCAATGTTTTGGTTACGTAGAGACGGTAGAGTGCCACTGGTTAGCATCATAATGGTGGGGTTGGAAGTGGGAAGCGATCCCAGCCCAGCTTCAGCCTCTGTTCCCGGCGCATTCGCTCCATGCTTCACCGATACCCGCGTCGATATGTATGTAGGCCGCTCGCTAATTTGAATTTATAGCCTGCTCAGTGCTAGGTGATGTATAATTACAGCCACAAACGTGGCTCCTTGGCATTAAGTTGATGTGTTGTAAGCATATCGACACACTATTCAACATATAGTAGTTGTTTAAGAGACACTCACACACACACACCAACTTAAACCAACAACACAACACCACACAATCCCCATCCTCTCCAACCCGCTTACGTCTTCCGTCAGCCGGCCAAAATGACGAGATCTGTAGCATCCCGGACATCTCGCTCCAGCGGCTCCTCTGGAACAAAACAAAGCCCGCAATTCCCTCCCATTGCCTCCCTCCGGCCGGTCCGTTGAGCTTGTGCCTGTCCGAGAGCCGCCCTTCACCCAATGCGGGAACTTGGCCCCATCCAGCAAGTTCAGCCGGGAAATCCCGGATTATAGCCGGCCTTGAGCCACAGCCGTTGCGCATTTTGTCCTCACCAGCTACAAGAACCCTCACCATCCTCAGCGCCGAAACCTTTTCCTGCTCTCCACCAACCGCCCCAATCCCTTCTGTCCTTGGATCAATTCCTCGCATCTCTCTTTAGATCATCATGTTGGCTTCCAGAATCCAGCGCAGGGCTTTCTCTGCCTCTGCCCGCAACGTATGAGCCCTTTGCCCCCCTCCCCCGCCTGTTCTTCCTGTCTCAACGCCCAAAACTCTGTCTTGTATACCTGATCGTGTGTGTGCTGACCAGCTGCTCTTTGGTGTATTAGCTGTCCAAGGTCGCTGTCCTCGGTGCTGCCGGTGGCATTGGCCAGCCTCTCTCTCTTCTCCTCAAGCTCAACACCCGCGTCACTGAGCTTGCTCTGTACGATATCCGTGGCGGACCTGGTAAGTCCACGTTGCTCCCCCTTGCGCCAATTTTCCTCGGGCATTCTCTTCCGGGCCTCCCAAAAGTGTCAATGGGCTAACCGTCTCTTTTCTCTTGCTTGCTTGCAGGTGTCGCCGCTGACATCTCCCACGTCAACACCAAGTCCACCGTCAAGGGCTATGAGGCCACCCCCAGCGGCCTTGCTGCCGCCCTCAAGGGCTCCGACATCGTCCTGATTCCCGCTGGTGTCCCCCGTAAGCCCGGCATGACCCGTGACGATCTCTTCAACACCAACGCCTCCATCGTCCGCGACCTGGCCAAGGCTGTTGCCGAGTCCGCCCCCGAGGCCAAGCTCCTCATCATCTCCAACCCCGTCAACTCCACCGTCCCCATCTGCGCCGAGGTCTTCAAGGCCCGCGGTGTCTACAACCCCAAGAAGCTCTTCGGTGTCACCACCCTCGACGTTGTCCGAGCTAGCCGCTTCGTCTCCGAGATCAAGGGCACTGACCCCAAGGACGAGAAGATCACCGTCATCGGTGGTCACTCTGGTGTCACCATCGTTCCTCTCTTCAGCCAGAGCAACCACCCCGACCTCTCCTCCAACGCCGAGCTCGTCAACCGTGTCCAGTTCGGTGGTGACGAGGTCGTCAAGGCCAAGGACGGTGCCGGCTCTGCCACCCTCTCCATGGCTTTCGCTGGTGCCCGCATGGCCGATGCTCTCCTCCGCGCCGCCGACGGCGAGAAGGGCGTCATTGAGCCCACCTTTGTCGAGTCTCCCCTGTACAAGGATCAGGGCATCGAGTTCTTCAGCACCAACGTCGAGCTCGGCCCCGACGGTGTTGAGAAGATCCACCCCATTGGCAAGATCGACGCCAACGAGCAGAAGCTCGTCGAGGCCTGCCTGGGCGATCTCAAGAAGAACATTGCCAAGGGTGTTGCCTTTGTCCAGGAGAACCCCGGCAACTAAAGCGAACTTGAAATGCCTTTCAGCATGACTTGAGCGTTTTCTTTTTTTTAATGAGACAAACGTCCGGAGGGGGGAGATCAAAGGAGGGTTCACGGGGACTGGCTCGCTGCTTGCAGGCGGCTTGGTTGGGCTGGGGCTTTGTGAGGATGGTACACGGAAAATATAGGGGAGGTTTGGATGAAAGAGAAAAAAAAAAACGTACGCACGAGAAAATCATGGCTTTTATGAGGCTCCCTATTTCCCCGCTGTTCTGCAGCTGCCATAGACTTCAATCGAGTCTCTGTAACATTAGCAAACAAAATAAATACAAGAAAATCCTAATTTTCGAAGCTTCCCCCTTTTCATCATTGTGTGTCTCATCATTGTGTGTCTTTAGTAAATAGGTGTGAGGAAGTGTAAGTATCATTAAAAAGAGGAGAATTCTATTAGATTCAGGCTTTATCGGTGTCTACATTACTCGGCATCCCTTCCTAAGCATCTAACAGCATTATACAGCCTCCAACTCTATCAGTATAGATACCTCTTTCTTTTCTTTCTCTTCCTAAATGTTTTTCGCCGTCCGCCGGAAACCCAACCAAAAAGAGAAAATCATGATGATCCAGACGCCACCGCCGGCGGCTGCTGACGGCCAGTAGCCCACGCCTCAATCTTCCTCTTGCGCTCCTCAACCCTCCTCTCAAACTCGGCCACCTTCTCCAGCCTCTCCTTGTCGTCCTGCTCAGCCTTCTTCCGCTCCACCTCCTTCTTGCGCTCCATCTCGCGCTTGAGCTGCTCAGGGCGGCGCTCGGCGATGTCACGCGGGCGGTAGTCGCTGAAGAACCTCTTCAAAACGACTTCAATGAGCCAGCAGAGCACGTAGTCCAGAACCATGACGGTAGACATCTTGGTCTTGAACTCGTCGGAGAAAGGCACCAGCTTCATTTGTTCGTTGATTTCGGGCATCAGCTCGAGAGCGCAGACGAAGGCGAGACCGGAGACACCGACGATACCATAGAACATGGCCCTGTTCTCAGTAATGGACTCGCGGAAGGGTCGACCCTGGTAGTTGATGGCGAAGGTAGAAATTTGCTGAATCAGCTGCAGCAAGTAGATTGCAGAGTTGAGCAGCGACGGCGTAAACTCAGCCTCCAGATCAATATCTCCAGAGCGTCTATAACAGCGTTAGTCAGAGACAAAGTGGTACTTGGGGATATTCAAACACTTACGGTTCAAGTCTGTCGCACAAACGAGCAATGTAGATGAGAGTCACAATATGAACAGCGAATTGTCCCAGAATAGATCCGATGATGTAGACGTTGAAAATGTTGGGTTGAGGTCGCTCTTTGCTGAGTCCCTCCACAACGCGAGCTCGGGAGATGCTCAAGAAGCAAACAGACATGAGCATACCGCTGATGGTGTACTGAGTATCGCCGAATTTGATACCCTCAAGGTACAAAACAGACAGGGAGTAGGCACTGATCAGACAATTCAGAGCAAGAATCTTGTACATCTGGATTGTGGCGACGAGGGTGCATCGGCCTTGACGAATAATGTTGGGAATAGCCATGACATCGCGAAGCTTGGAGGTGAACGGAGCAGCGACGGAGGCGTCTCCCAGTTTCAAAGTCGGGGGCTCATCATCACCCATCTCAGCCTCCATCATGCTGCTGGTCAGTTGGTCAGCCAAACTAGCCGCCTTCTTGTTGACTTGTTGCTGACGATCGTTGATGAGATTCTGAGCGCCGGGAGTAGTAATGGTTTCCACAGAGTGGCCATGCTGCTTGATGTATTCCTCAGGCGTAATCTTCTTCCTGGTAGCTTCGCGCTCAATGGCCTTTTGGTAGTGGGGGTTGGTAGGTCCAGGTGCGTAGAGGTGGGCAATCATGACGGGGACAGGGGGTGCAGGTTGGTTGAAGCGCTTCATGAGCTCGCATTGCTTCTGGTACATTTCCTTGAGTTTGGTGTTGCGGGCGTGCTCTGCGATGCGAGTCAAGTCATCCTTGGTACCGTTGAGGAGAGCAATACCAATGTGAGCCTGTTTCAAAGCACCGACATCGTTGGTGCCGTCACCAGCCATCAAGGTATAGTAACCCATATCCTTCAGACCGAGCAGAATATCTTCCTTTTGTTTTGGTGACACACGAGCATAGACCCAGGTATAGCGGAGAATGTCCTTCCATCCAGGCTGGCCCTTGTACTTGGCAAGAGCATATCCGGTCACGCAAATATCCTTGTTCTTGAGAATCTCCGGGTCGATGGGCTTTGAAGGATCCACATGAATGGTAACCTTGTCGTCAACGCTCTTCCAAATAAGCTGCTCGCCACCATGGTTATCCTCGGGGGCGTCCAGAATAAGAACATCGCGGTCAACAATTTCGACTTCACGGGCAACGTGCACAGCTGTAAGAGGATTGTCACCGGTAATCATGACAACACGGTGGCTACTCTCGTTGAGCATCTGAACAGCCTCCTTGGCGTCTTCCTTGAGGGGGCAGTGAAGTACCAAAAAGCCAGCGAATGTGAGATCAGCCTCAACCTTCTCTCGCTTGAGGTCGTTAATTTTGCCAGAGCCCAATTCGGAATCAACAGTCAGTTGCTTGTATGCCAGTGCGAGAACTCGGGATCCCTTGCGTGTGAAGTACTTGTACGTCTCCTCGTAATCAGCGGGCACCTCAACGAGCATCTTCTGGATAGTCTCGGGAGCACCCTTGACACCAGCAAAGGTACCCTTGATCTTTTGACCGGTGGCGGTGTGAATTCCATTGACAAAAGCAACGGAGCTCTGGCGCTTAAGTGCGGAGGAGAACTGGAAACGGCGCTTGATGTGAACGTTGCCTTGGGTAGTACCAGCCTTGGGAGTGCTTGAGAGAACGTCATTGCGGCCAACGCCCCAGCCAAGAGAAGTAAGAGTAGCCTTCTCCATTGGGTCTCCCACAATGTCACCTTCATCCAGTCGCACCAAAGCGTGAGCGGTAGCGAGTACCAGTTGGGTCTCCAAGCTAGCTTCCTTGACCGCAATGATGGTAGAGTGGGCGCCATCGCCTTCTCGCTTGTCCTCAACGTCGGAATGGTTCAGGCCGAGTCCAGCAATGCCTTCCACAACCAAGTCTTCACCGGTGAGCGTTCCAGTCTTGTCGAAACAAGCGATATCGACACGTCCAGCAAAGGGAATTCGGAATGGCTCTGTGCAGAAGATGGCCAGTTTGGCAAGGGCTGCCAAACTAGTGTTGACTGCGAGACTAAGCTCCATTGGCAGCTCGGGAGGCACGACACTGGTGATGATCAAAACGCAATCAAGTAGGAGCTTGGAGCGCTTGCGATCCCTTCGCACACCCTCGTCCCAGACGTACCAGGAGGCAGCGATCGCGAAAACAAGAAGAAACAGGATGAACAGGAGGGCCTCAAAGTTGTTGGCAGACACACGCTCAGTGGAGTAGATCATGGTTCGGACAAGGCTGCCTTGAGAAGTCTCGAAGCCAGTCTTAATAACAATAGCCAAAGCTCCATTGTCGGGGGCAGCAGGGACGCCTGAAGCCAACTTGGGCTTCTCCTGGTCAGGGTTTCCATGGGTGATTTGGAGAACTTTGGTGCCACCCCACAAGAAGGCGTTCTTGTCGAGTCCCTCCGTCTCAAGGAGAGCATCGGCCGGGCGCAGCTGAATCGAGTCCTTGAGCAGCGGGGTACTTTCTCCGGAAAGCATGGCCTCGTTGACAATCGCAGTACCTTCGACCAAGAGCATATCGCATGCGACGCCGCTGTCTTCCTTGGTTCGGCCAACGGACACAAGGTCACCGGGCAAGAGCGCATCGCTCTGAACCTCGGTCCATTTGCCGAGACGGTAGACCCAAACATCGTAGGGCTTAATGCTCATTCCACGGAACTCGTTCAAGGTGCGCTGGCGTTGCCAGACGACAGTGCTCTCAAATGCGACAAGCATGAACAGAGTGAACAGCGAGTAGTACCAGTACTCATCGAGCATCCACAAGCCAACGCAGAAGATCTGGAAGACGAAGAAGGGCGCGACGGCATGCTCTTTGAAGAGTTCTGTAAATGTCGGGACGGGGATATCGAAGGTGTTTGTGCCATAATGTTGCTCGATACGAGTCAACTCGGACTGCTTGTCGATACCCTTGGAAGCCTGGAACTGTCCAATGGTAGGCTTCGGCTCGCCATCGATGGGATAGGTGAGGGTCTTAAAGGTCTTGGTATCCGGATCATAGAGGAAACGGCGTTTCTGGAACAGGAATGAGAGATTGGTCTTGCCCCCAACCTAGCGAGTAAGTTGTTAGTCAATGGCGGCACGATGGTGGGATGAGCACCGAAGGGAAAAGACGTACCTTGTCCCGCAACAGCTTGCAGATTTCGCTGGAGCCGGCGTTCGCAATGGGAATAACCTTGACTAACTGAGCATCCTGGATATCCTTGTCCTGGACCTTGGTCGCAGTGAATCGCGCATCCAGACCGACGCTCCAGTGGGTGCTCAGCCAAACGAGAGACTGGAGGGTGATGATGGTCCCGCACCAGACGAAGGTCCATTCGGAGGCGCCAATGTGCTTTTCGTAGAGATCCGGGGTCAGATAGTACCTCAGGAAGATGGGCCACAGAATGGCAAAGGGCCAGACGTAGGCGTGGAAGTGGAAGGGCAGCGGACGAAGCAACTCCGCATGCTTGATCTGCGGGTTGTCCACGAGGGCTGCCATGGCAGGCAGATGATGTGAGGCACCCCAACGGCCTCCGGACAGCAAATAGAACGGCGCGAGGAATCAGCAGTAAAGGGCCGACGCAAGTCCGGTCATTGAAGATGTGAAGAAAGAAAAAGGCCAGACGGAAGCCTCGTCGGCGGAGTTGGAGAATTCCACAAGTTTCGGCCGGCCGCTTCCAAGCCGCGATCTGTACTTTTCATACGGACCGGACTAGCGAGCATTTGGTGGCGAGTACATTGGGCCCTTAGTCAGCTATCGGAGGCAATAGTAGGCCGCTGATAAGGACGGAGAATCCGCACGTCATTTATCCCCCGCCAAGCGGAATATATGGGCGAGCAAAAGTGCCAGTCTAGTAGCTTAGTACTTCTTTATAAATTGGTACTATATTTTGATGGTTTACAATGTCTTATTTAGCAAAAGTGATAAACTCCGGTGCACTGTATTCGTATAAGTACGTTAGATATGTAGAGGTGCCCAGGAAGTGAAAGTACATGGACCTGAGCTTTGAAGGGTGCAGTGGTAACCACGCCACCAATGGCGCTAACGGGACTCCAGACGTGAGTACAGGTACCCGCATCTGTAGCTACCTAGGTAGGTACACCACTCTGATACCAAATGCATCAAACAAACACAACATACGGAATACATCCAGTGTTATTTACCACCTATTCGAGGCAGAGATACAAGGAACGCTTCGTGCTACTGGAAACTAAAACAAGACGGAAATTTTAGATGCGCAATCACAGACTACAGGTGCCTATACAGATAACCCAACGACCATGAGAGCAGTAGTGGACCAACCCCCTAAAAAGTAGACGTCTTGCAGATACCCATTATGGCCCTAGTAAGGCTGTCTGAGAACTGCAACCAGCAACCAAAAAGGAAGATATTGTTACTCTGATTGTATGGATCTCAACTTGCTTCTGCATTGTAGGGAACGAGACCCCCAACACGGACATAGAAGGGATGCTCAATAGAGTGAAAGCTACTGCATAAGGCCTACCCGTGAGGATAAGCAGGCAGATATTAAACCAGTGAAGAGCGATTGATCAGCTGTGCAATCTAACTCATGGCGTGGGCTAAAATATGGTACATATAAAGAGACAGTCATGCAATGAAGATGGGCTATTTTTGGGATCTGTGTCGTAAATATGGCTCTATTCCTTGGTTATGCCCATAGCATCTAATGTTTTATACCATTAACTTGTACTTTATCTGGTATCCTACCATTAACTCAAGCTTCAATTATATAGTTTCCAACTCACTTGCCGCTTCGTACCGCGTCCCTTCTAAGGTAATCCTCGATCAATCCAATGCAAAACATAAGAATTTCGTATTTTCAGTTTCCATATTTACCATGACAAAATACCAAGCTTACATCGAAACGAGCAGGCGTGCAGCTATTGCGATGCGCCGTAGTAATTTATTGCTGTGGTAAATGCACCTGACATCTGCGCCTTCAAAGCCAGAGCACCGGGCTTCAGAAAAAGAGGCTCAGCTGCTATAACCGCATCCATAAAATTCGAAGTAGCAATGTTCATTGACTCAAGTTGAGTTAGGATCCAAGATGCACCCTGCATGGCCTGCCAATCTGATTCTTGGGCCCCTATGGTTACTAGCGAAGCCAGCATTGTAGGGACTTGTTCCTGAATGTCGGCAAGGATGGTTGTGCCAGCCACTGTACCGAATGAGCCAGTAGTCTTGATATCAGAAAGCGTATCCTCCAAAATAGTGACTAGATCGGCAATATCGTCTCGGATGGTAATTGCTCCAGCAAAGCCGCTGCTTGGGAAATTATTCAAGTCCTGGTTTAGGGTAAACCAACCCGGGCCCATCTTCTGCGTAATGTCATTCTGAACGGTAATGACATCGCGCCGAAGGATAGGAGTAGCAGTGGTAACAGTGGCAGTTAAAGCCAGCCAAAGGACTTTCGCGATGACTACCATTTCGTTCTTTTAGTAAAAACCGGCCAGTATGATCAAAGGGACAGTAGAAATAGGCAACACAGTTGGTGGTGAGGGTGCTTGAGAAGGCATGAGAACCTTGAAGCTTATATGTTTATATCCAGTTCCCTAGATGGGACGTGTGTAGGTACGAGTACAGCCATTGTGTGATAAGATGCGTGTCTTGGTAATAAACACCTATGTCTCAGTTGTCCATACGCGTGACTCAGGAGAGTGACAAAACTGCAAACTTGCTAGAGAGGAAGTATTGAAATATACGTCTGCTATCCTTTGAGCGCATATCATTGCCATGTGTAGGTTTTGATGCCGGTTGCCGTAAGACAATAAGCGGGCGAAGTGGACCGACACGAAATGTCTCAGTCTGGAAGAGGCGGTCAGTGTAAACTGAAGTAAAATCGTTCTTAAATTAGAGAAATTCAGCAAGCTAGCTGATAAAATGTCTTAGTTGACAATATTACCAACCGTGGGCGTTACATCAGGTTATGTTGTCTCAAACGGTTTGGAGCGTATAATAGAGCCAGAGCGAGGATTCACATCACATCGTTGGGCGAGATGAACCAATCATTCTACCCTAGTAAGACATTTGCCGTCTATTAGGGATAGTTTCCCCCTAATTCACACGAGAGCTCTCCATCAAGATATGACATGTCACACTTTTTAGCCTGGTCAAGATCGCGGCTGGAGGTTAAAGCCTATATATCCCATATTCACTGTCGTGTAAATAATTTTAAACATAAGACATATCTCATCACTTTTACATTTATTTTCTCAATCATACTCTCCCGCAGCCCAACCACTTCAACGAGCAATCCTGTCATAAAAATGGTGTACCTTACCAAGATCCTCTTACTTGCTTCAACTGCTGCTGCCATCATCCTCCCCCGCGATGCGACCACAGTTGAGAACGACATAAACCAAAGAATCGGCCCTCAATGGACTACCCTCAGAAACAACATAGATAGCTATCCTGCGAGTGGCTTACAAGGTGCATTTAATATTCATGACTATGTACAGAGTCTCGTTGTTATCACAAATGAGGCGACTTCCAACGTCAACGCCGCCGGCTCGTTTTCAGAAGCAGACGGCACCACTATCCTCACAGACTTAGAGTCTCTCGCCCCCACGTTTCTTGGCGCACTCTCGGCTATAGGAGATCAGGCGCCGGCTTGGGGTGATTTGCGAGGTGGACAAGCTGTGATTCTTAGTGATTTGCACAGTCTGAATTCATCTTTTATTGACTTTGTCAACGCGCTAACAGCAGCCTCGCCTGCTGACCTTGTTCCTGCAGCTATGAGTGTTGGAGCACAAGTGGCAGATGGTTTCAATAGCGCTATTGCCGCCTATTCCGATTAGACATTGGTCATATATATTGGTATGTATATCTATATGCTGTTGAAGATTAATGGCTTCTGATAATTTGTCATATGCTGGACGGGGTGTAAATTCTGGGCTATAATTCAAGGAGAGAGGGACAAAATGAATGGGATGATAGGACAGGTGAAGGGGTGACGTTCTACAGCAATCCAATATCTAATAAGATAAATACCCCAAAACCTTCATCATGTCACGCAATAAGGAATACTAAATGTAGAATGGCATTAACTAGTAGCCCATCAAAGCTTCAGATATTCATATCCACACATGTATCACCAAGTAAGGTATCTTCACATACCTTCAAAACATAGTTTCAAGACACTCCCAGCCGAAGACACACTGAGCAAGATAGTTACAAAATGTTCTACATGGTATCGCTGCTGAACGGAATCTTGACTTGACCCAACTCATCAACATCCAGGCTCAAGTCCAAGCCGTCGAGGCCAGTATTCATGTTCCAAGAATCTGCCTCAGTCGCTAACCCGAGAATTTGCTCCAAAATTCTACCATTCTCATGTTCCTGCTCTTTCTCGGCCGCAGGTGATCCCTCGCCAACGCCTCTCGGGATTATCCTACTCGGTGACCGCAACAACGCATCTGCTGCTTTGAGTCGTATCATATCGTTCAGCCGTTTGTCGTAGGTTAGGAACGGGGAAATTGTCTGATACATTGCGTGTAGAAAATCTGCTGGTCCGTACTTCCAACATTCTCGTTGTGCACCAAAATACGATTTGCGGCGAGAGTTGTAGGAGTCTTGTACGAGAGGAGTATTGTAGGTATTGGTAGTGCATAATATCACATCTGCTAGCGTATTTGTGATTTCAAAAGATTTAATAAGCTATCCCATTGTTAGACTTGAGCCGAGAGGTTTGTATATATCTATGCAATAATACGTACCTGATCTCTTCCCAATGAAATTAAGTGTTCTTTAGAGTTGACTGTAATGGAGGAAAGAAAATCTTGTGCAATTTGAGACGGAAAGAGAAAGGTCATTGAATCGTCATCTGCAGAGGACGACAGCAGACTTTGAGACATGGCTTGTTGCCAAATCAGAATTCGCATCCAATGTCTGGTAATATTATAATCCGCCCGTTGTACCAAGTCATATTCAGAAGATTTTGGGGCGATGCTTTCCAGGGATCGCTGGACAGCTATTAGACGATGTTGGTCAGAATTGCCTTGAAAGGTTTCGTATATGTACCGGGCTGTACGATAAAAGAAGGCGTCAAACGCCGCGAACAGCGTGGCAAGTTCGATTAGTCCCTTTCCATACTTGTCAAAATCATCTATGTTGTCCGTCGGAATCCGAACTGTATCAAGTATGGAGATGGGGAGATCATGTTGAATGGCGTAGCCCCTGAATTCGAAAAACAGAGTATTAGCTCTCGTGCTTCTTTGAATTGGAGAGATGGTTTCAAATGTAGGCTACCTTTCGCTAACCCACAAAAGGATATAAACCAGGCGTTTGTGAGCAGTGACTGGATTTTGACCATCATCGAGGTCATTTGAGAGTCGGCAAGACTCGAACTCTATCCGGTCTAGACGGAGGAGTCGAGCAATTGAGATACCTTCTTGTAGATAGACCATGGATGCATTTCTGTTGTCAGCCTTGGCATGGTAGACATGAAGAAAGAAGGACGTGAGGGCGCCCTCAACGGAAGGATGCTCTCGATAATTTGTTAGGCTGCGATGTCGGTTACACTCCTTCTCCATATACTCGCTAGTAACATGAGGTGGAATATCTTTCATTGCACTCAAGTTTAATTGCGCCATTGTCGCTGAACATAGTGCCAGGGTCATGGGATAAACATCAGCGTATGACGGATCACTCGTTTCCAGCTTCTCAAGCCTGTCGATAAGATCTGGCACATGGAGCACTGGCCAGACGGGATACATGCGGGAACTGTAGGCCTCAATCACTGGTCTGAGTATAGACAGAGGCAGCCTTTCTGCCTTGTCGTAGGCCGGAGCATTGGCGGCGAATCCCTTCGAGTTTGGATCGACATGTCTGGGAGAGGCTGGAGATGTAATCTGAGGGTCAATTCTCCATTTCCAATTGCACCGCTGGGTGAGTTTGGAAGTCTTTGGGCCGCGTTTAAGCACCGGCTTCAAATAGGTGCATTCGAGTGGAGGCTGTGCGTCAAGGCACTTGCGGCATGGCCGGCCATTGTCGCACCGAGTTTTGCGTTGAACACAGAAATCGCAGGATCTCTTGGCCATGGGCGGTTGAGCGCAGATGATGGAACAGAGCCCCAAAAAAGATGAGTCCGGAGTAATTTAAGGAAATACTGAAGACTCTGGCCGGACAATTACTGAGCCCAGGCCTGATACCGGTCACCGTGGAGCGGAGGACGAATGACAACCATGGCGTTGGGCTTTCGTGCAAGTTTGTCCGTCGAGCGAGTCACGCATAACTCTGGGTACAGGCTTTATGTATGGAATACGAGTGCAAGTGCATGTACTATGCGTTGACGCTCAACTGGCCCCCACGAACGAGGGGGTTAAGCGGGGGTTGGAGGTTGAGGGGATGCGTTTACGATGAGCTAAAGAAAAGCTCCGACTGCGGTGCCATGCCGGGTATCGGGTTCGCTAACCTAATAGGCAAATCCGGAGTGTGCGGATAGATGCTGATTTCTAATTCATTTGCATCATATGTCACTTACACGGGGAAGCACTTCTTCAGGGTCAAAGAGGTTGAGCAATGAAATACAATACTGGAAGAGTATGAATACCTGTATTCAAGCTACACATACCTAATGCAAGGCTCTGGGTGTGTCATTCCTTGCTTCTTCGACTTATAGGAGTACATCTGTTTTGGGATGTGCATTCGAATCAAGGCAAACAAACAACGTCACACGAAAGAAAGTGCTGACGCAGGCAACCCAGCTACCAAAATTGCCAATCATATGCACTGAATAAATACATCACCGTAGCCAAACTCGATTAAGGCTGCCGATCTGGTTTGGCCACCCGGACAAATGCTGGACAATTTGGCAAATTGGCGGGGAAGTTGGAGAAATTGCGTCGAGGCTGTACGAACAACCAGCGCGTGACTACACTATCTCAACCGGGCGAATCAAATCATTTGGTGGTAAAGATGGAATTGATGTTTTTTGTTATGATTGTTATAAAAGATCAAATTTCATCCATCCCAGGGACGTGGTATATGTAGTCGTTCAACCACGCCACGAATAGACATCTATCCGCCATCTATCCGCGACAACTGCGTCTATCCGCAAGCACTCTTATACACACTGTCGTTACGTCTATCCGCGACTGAACTCTCCTGTGACAATGGTCAACATTCCCCAGACTCAGACAGCGGCTATTGTCCCAAAGCTTGGTGGCGGAGTTGTCTTTGTGCATGACTATCCGGTGCCACAGCCGGGTCACAATGAAGTCTTAGCAAAAGTTCTCTATTCGGGAGTCTGCCAGAGCGGTAAGAATGAAGCCACTTACACCAAACTGTATTTCCGAGACAGCCAAACTCTTGATCACAATTCTAAGCCTTACTCCGTGCAGATCTCCACACTCAAGCTGGCATCGCAGCCTCAGCTCAGGGAACACCAATTACGAATGTCAAGCTACCTCATGTTGGAGGGCATGAAGGTATCGGGCGCATCATTGCATTGGGCCCTGGAGTAGATGAGGACATCAAAGTTGGCACATATGTTGGTATCAGATTCGCAAGTCGAATCTGCCGGCGATGCAATTTTTGTTTGGCTGGAAAGGAGCAGCATTGCATCAAGAGCACAAACCACTTGCATCATGAAGATGGAAGTTTCCAGGAGTACATCGCTCTGGATGCTGACTATCTTACCCTGCTGCCTAATGATATCGATCCTGTTACCACCGGACCTGTTCTTTGTGCTGGATTGACCACTTACAAGGTAAGCCGTGAAGTATTCTAATATGCAGCTGCCAATGCACTAGTAACTAACAACAACTATTCAGGCAGTCAAAAATTGCAACGTTAGCGCAGGAAATTCCGTTGTAGTTGTCGGTGCTGGTGGTGGATTGGGCCATCTCGCAGGTATTTATCACACCAATATCCCCATATGATCGGGCTTATACTGATGGCAAATATTTAGTTCAATATGCATTGGCACAAGGAGCCATTGTATACGGCGTTGACGGCGGTGCCGAGAAAGGAGAGTTCCTGAAGTCACTTGGTGTAACCGGCTACGTCGACTTTACGACCACTCCCAATCTCATTGACAAGATTCACGAGATTACCAACGGGGGAGCAGATGCCGTCATTGTAACTGCAGCGAACCCAAAGGCGTTTGCCCAGGCCGCCGAAATGCTCGCCGTTGGGGGAACGCTCAGCTGTGTTGGAATTCCTGCAGAGAGAGGCTATCTCGAAACGCCCATCAGCACCATTGTAATCAAGGGTCTTCATATAACTGGTAACCTAGTTGGATCGCTCAAAGAATGTTTGGAGGCGGTGGATCTTGTACGAAGAGGCATTGTGAAGCCTAAGGTTACGGTTCGTCCGTTTGAGGACTTGCCCAAGATTTATCAGGAGTTGGAGAGGGGTGATGTTTTGGGCCGTATTGTGCTGAAAATTGCAAAGGACGAGTAAGTGGATTCCAAGATGGAATACCGCACTCGAAACTGTCACACAGTAGGTAGGACAGAATCCATAACTTAGGTAAAAATTACTGTTCAAAACCACAATAATTTGTCTTCTGATGTTGCTCCTCTTTCGACTTACACAACTATCATGATCTATATATTGTAGATCAGTGAGCAACTCCTCATTAATGCCGCTGAAGTATGCCGCAGAGCCATGCCGCAGAGCCATGCCGCTGCACAAGTCGCTATGTCTTGCTTCATGCAATCGCATTGTCTTGCTTCACGTAGTCGCAATGTCTTGCTTGCTCGGCATTGCTGTTCTAACCCAACTAAGTACCCCACGGCACTAATCATGTTCCCCAAACCAGAGTTCTAGGTTGCATACCAGCGGATCGGGTTCGATCGGGCTCGGAATTACGGGCCACTATTGGACAGGCCATGAGCCGTAGGGCGCGCCAAAAAGAGACATTCGGCCTGGACTTCTCTAGTCGCCAGTAACTTCTGTAAGCAATTGCGACATCGAATTGACGTTTCGATGGGCTCCAGAGAATCAAATCGTCGAGTCGATTGGGCTATATAAACCAAGACTGTCCCCCATCAGTTTCCGTCTCTTCTCTTCTTGCCTCTGACTATCATCTCAAAGAACATTCTAGTGACCCTCGAAATCTCACCAGTGAAGGATATCGTATCACAGACTACAACCTCAATCATGTGCTTAACAACTGGCAATTCATCATCCACTGAGCGGGCTACTTTGAGCGCCGCTGCCAGAGCTGTGGTGCCGAACCATCCCGCTGCCCAAGAGGCCCTCGAAGTTGCTCTCAAATCACTTTCACCATCTCTCTTCAACCACAGCCTCCGCCTATACATCTATGCACAAGCGCTGCTCAACTCGTCGTCAGCTGGGCTGCCCGGTTCCTTTGAAGCCTTCAAGGGGGTTTCAGTTGAGCCTCATGTGCTCTTCGTTGCTTGTATCTACCATGATCTAAGCACAGTGGAGAAGTATGACGGCAATCCCAAGCGCTTTGAGATCGTTGCCGGCGATGAAGCCGTGCAACTGCTACTCAAGCACGGTGAGAGTGAATCGGCCGCCAGGGAAGCCTGGCTCGCCATGTCACTACATACCACACCCCATATTCCGGAGAACCTTGGAGGAGCCGTACAGGCACTCCGGCTGGGAATAAGGACCGAGTTCCGCGGATACCAGCTGGCGAAAGAGGCGCTCACAGAGGAGCAGTGGAGAGTTGTCAAGGAAGACTTGCCTCGTCTTGATATTGAGAAAGATCTGTCTGATGCAGTTGTTCGACAGGCGTTGGCGACTGAGGAAAAAGCACCAAGAATGACATGGGCAGGAGAGCTATTGAAGTGGAAGAAGGCGAACCCAGATTACCAGGGCACTAACCAAGCATTTTGAGTTGAGGACGGCTATAGATGATTTGTGAATAGTCGAGAGCAATTACGGCGTACATAGTATAATTCAAGAAAACTTCGGGTACCTGCATCGATGAAATATTGATGTCGTTGCAAATAGATCTGATTTGCCAAGGAGCTATTATGTGTTGCTACCAACACTTGAGCTTTCAATCCTTGTCAATGCCGTTTCAATCATACATGCAGCGGTGCTATCTATTTAGGCGCATGCATGTAAGACTGAAATCGTCTTGCTCGTTTTGACTAATAAACACATCCCGCATTACGTCAACTTTCGATTACAATGATTAGAATACCTTTTGACGCAATCCGTCTAGCATCGGAGGACTATCATGGAGAATTCAATGCCTCTAGAAGCGAGTGAATTCATTATGCCGGGACACGACCCACTGGAAACGGCTAAAATAACAGAGGATGGCGGCAAGACAGAGAGATACCGAGAATAGCCGATTCCTAAATTACAGGTAACTAAGCCGTGCGAGTATTCTCTCACCTTGATATAACACTTCCGGAGCCTCACTTTGTGTATTTACACGGAGTAATAACAGAACATAGCAAAGATGAAAAGCACGGTTTCAAAAATCAGAGGCAATGTTGCCTTTCATGCAATGCGACCGTCATCGGTTCGCAGTCTGACAACCACGGCTAGATTACGTGCAGCAACGCCGCCACCAGCATCGGAAAATGGAGCAATTAACTCAAGGTGGCTATCAGACTTGCAGAAGAGATTGAAACAATCCTTGTCGCTCAAAATTGCGCCGAAAAAGGCAGACGAAGTGAGGGAACGACTGGCATATCTGGATAAGAATTGGCTGGAGCTCTCAGCTGGACGAGAAGGATACTTGGTTGACCCGGAAAGGCGAGGGTTGGATAGACATATGGTGCAATGGGGAGACATGGTGAGGATGCGATACCCTTTAATGCCGTGTTGAAATAGGAACAGTGTTGACCTTTTCTCTTCTTTTTGGTTTCTAAAGGACATGATGGTAAGTCACCTAAATTTGAGATGCGCTCACTTTAAAACTTCATTCTAATGACGTATTTACATCGCAGGGTAACTAGCTACGATATTCCGCAATCATTTCCATTTACTAACTTTGCCAAGGACATGTCAATAATGTCATATACAATCGGCTCGCTGAGTCTGGCCGTGTGAACTGGACAAGAAACCTTGCACAGTTTTCAGACCCCAAGTACCAGCAGGAATGGTTTGATCTCATGTCGCCAAAGAGTATCGGCCTCATCTTGGCGAGTATCAGAACCGACTTCAAATTTGTAAGCCCTCTTCGGTTCTTTTTTATAAACTAGTGCTGATTTCGACAAAGCCCATGACTTTCCCAGACCGTGTCACAGTTTTGCATAAGCTGGTCACGAAGCCGGATTACAGCTCTGACCGCTTCTACTTGGAAGCCGTCATGTACTCCGAGCAGCAAAGACGACCGGCGGCGAAATGCTTTGAAGATATCGTGGTCTACGATTACAGAGCGGCCAAGAAGGCACCGTTGAAGCCTTTCATGGTTGATGAGTTGCAGGCAACCTATGATCTACAAGAACAGAGGAAGAAGGAAGCTGAGAAAAAGGTAGCCGAGCTACAAGCATTTGTTCAACAGGTAGAGGACAGCGCTGGTGCTGCATAGAAAGGTTTAGACGGGTTACAGTTTTGGGGTAGATGGTTTTAGAATATTGTACATATACATTCACGTAACAACCCAAGTGGCAGCATCCCAACTCTGGCCTTGTGAATTATATACGGACCAGCTCCATACATACGATTTATCTCACTCATACGCGATAGGAACAACATTTATAAATATGAACATAAGCATCATCAATTCGTACTTATCCACTCATCTTCGCAAAGCAAAGAGCAATATATACATGAAGAAAAAGGATATATACATCATAAAAGGGCATGTATGTGCATAGTGACAAAAGGAAGTGAAAATGCTCATCCTCCCAATTTGCCACTGAGCCCGAGAGGACCTCAGGCTTATGTACTGTGGTATCGCATGTCACAAACAGCTACCTCAAGAGCGCAAGTTTCTTAGGTAGAGTACTGAGCGACGTAGCCAACCTCCATCATGCTTCCGTAGCCATCGAGGGTGGCGCTGTTGGGGTTGCCAGGCTGTTTCATATGTTAGCTGTGTCTGATCAAACTAAAAGCAGATATTATGGAGGAACGTACCCAGTTGCCACCGACAGCAACGTTAAGAATGAAGAAGAGGGGGCTGTGAGCAATGTTGTTCCAGACGTTCTGGTTGCCAATGCGGGAACCAGTGATCTGGAAGTAGTTGGTGCCGTCGAGAGACCAGGTGAGGGTCTCAGACTGCCAGCTGCTGGGAGTGCGGTCGATCTCAACACGCCAAGCGTGCCAGTCGTTGACGTTGGCGATGTTGACAGGGCCTCCAATACCGTTACCCTCGTTGCAGATACCGCCGGGGTAGACGTCGCAGTGAAGGGTACCGTGACCGGTAGCCTGGCCGTCGACAGTCTCCATGATGTCGATCTCACCACAGTTGGGCCAGCTGCCGCCCGGTTGACGGAGGGAGTCACCCAGCATCCAGAAAGCAGGCCAGATACCTTGCTTGTTGGCCTGGGCGTTGCTGCCGAAGCGGATGGCGGCTTCAAGACGGGTGACCCTGCCGGCCTGAGGGGTGAATGTGTACTTAGACTCAAGACGACCGGAGGTCCAGCCACCAAAGGTGCTGGTTCCCTTGCTGCTATCCCTCCAGGGGACCAGCTGGAGGGTGCTTCCACCACTGAGCTGAACATTGGCGGTGCTGGAGGAGTAGGTCTCCTGCTCGGCGTTGACGTTCAAGTTTCCGGTGATGATGTTCCAGTTGCCCTGGTTAGGAGAAGTGCCACCGTTGCCAGCGAAGGTGTCAGTCCAGACCAAGTTCCAGCCGCTGTAAGTCGGTGGCTGCCAGGCGTTGGTAGCACCAACAAAGGCGAGGACGGCGGCAGCAACCTTGGGAGACCACATTTTGTATATGTTTCAAAAAGGGGTTAAAAGGAGGGTATATAGTATGTACTGATGTTGTATATACAACTTGAGGAAGGGTATATGTACAAGGATAGGGGCTTTCGTAGGAAAGGAGAGACTATGCAGGGCTCCTGAGCCAAAAGAAGCTTCTATATCGTCAAGATATTGATGGTGATACAAAAAGAAAAAAGGGGATCGACGAGAAGAAGCCTGCTCCTTTATGTAGAGCAGCTTCGAGATCGAAATCGACAGAGAATCCTGATTCTGTCCCGGGCTTGCCTAGTGACCCCAAGTCATACCCAATGCCGTTTCGGAAGGTGAAAACTCTCCAAGAGACTATACACAGGCATGCCACCAATGAAAGCAAGGACACGCCATTGTCATCCGTGATAACAGCGAGAGAAGGCCGGAGCCGTGATTGGGCCGCAGTGGGGAGCGAATAGACAGATGCCCTCGAGCCAGGGCCATATGAACCCACGGCGTGCCTGGCCAAGAGACAAAGAAGCTCCCCAATGACCTTGGCCCACCAGTCCAGAAGGGGGACCATGTTCCGGGAGACGGACTAATTGGTGGAGAAGCGCTTCAAGACTCGATTGGGGTTATCAAGGGTTGTAGAGTCGAAATGCTACCTCGAACAGGAATCTGTGCGCGTCTTCTGACGGACGGGCCGATAGGCTGGATGCAACACGTGGGACGATGGTCTTTAGGACAGAGAGCCATTATTAAAGTCGCTGGATCTTTCATGCGACCAGGATACATGATGATGATGGGGTTCCCGGATGAGAGATTGAGGGCATGATCGGGTCAATCTGCCGCCCGGTATCGAGCTTGCAATAGCGAGCAACGATCTACGTCGTCATGATCCATGTGTTGTCTCAGTCCAAGACAACACATGGGATAAGGACGGGAGTGATAAGCCTAAGGAGAAATAGAGGAGAATTTCCTGCTCACTTGTCTCCGGGGCCTTGTCGCTCCTTCGGCGTCAAGATCCGCAGGTCCGTCCTATTAAGGAGAGGCGGTAGCCATGAGAGATAGACGAATAGCATAAGATCCCACGGCGCCAAGAGAAGCTTGGCCCGGATGGCGCCGCGTACCATTGCAGATGGGGGCTTTCCGCTTCTTCTCTTCCACCTTACTATTCGAAGGGAGACATATCGAAAGGGCCTTGTGCCTGACTGTTGGCCATGGCCCCCTGTCGCGCATGGGGTCGTCTGGGGTGCAGAAGCCACCACGCGCGAACGACTACTAGGGGCGAAGGCAGACCGGCGTTTGAGGCGGCATTAACATGATTCGATGGCGCATTGAGCTTGTGATGAAGGTAATCTATCACAACGCGCCAGCACTTGGTCACTAGCAGCTACAAATGCCCGAGCCAGATGATGGCCGATCATGGCAGTCATGTTCACTCACCACCCTCATGAGTCCCTTGTAAGCCCATCGTGAAAATGTCACGCTGCCATTTCGAGCGAACTCAAAACCTGGGGTTGCTATCAGCGTGACTGATGGAACGCAAGTAGGGCCGCTGGCCTCCACACCATCTTCCCATCACACGCGGGTACTATCAACTTGGGAATTGCCGCCCCCCGGAGCCACGAGTTTTTGGCGCCTCCCGGATCAAGGTTAGCGGGCGAATATTGTGAGCGAGTGGGAATATGACTGCTGGGATCAGGTCTGCTCCTGATCCCTCCCCCGGGAATAGGACGAGTGAGATGTGAGCTTCCATGGAAGACACAGGGCTAGTTTCTGGGCCAGCTTCCCGCGAGTCATATTATTGTATATTTCAGACTGCGTGTATAATTTCAGTGATGCATTAGTATATCTGCTAGCCATTCAGGCAACTTCCATGAGCGGCAACGGCTGCCATATAGCCGCAGATAATATGTGGCGCCAATAGCCGGCACTTTGGCTGTGTGCCCGACATATGGCCGTCAAGGCTAGGCAAGATTGGACGTTTGATGTTTCTGGCCCTGACGGAAGGATTGCGATGCTTGAATCGATTGCTAGGGTAATGCCTACTCCACCGCCGATCATGTTGTATATTGTATGGTCAAAGATAGAATACGCTTCGAAGCGTACATGATAACTCGTGGTACAGTACAAGTTCTGTCCATGTGAAGACCTTGTCTTCTCCAGACATCCTCGGTACTTGAATTGAGCCTCGCTGCCGGCTAAAATCTCCCTGCAGGCATCTCCCTGAAGGGACAGCAGCATGTCAGCATACATACGTACATAGAAAGACCTGCAATCACCAGCCTCTCATCAGCTGCGGCTGTACGTGTATGTATGTATGTAAGCCGCCGGGGACCTGCAGATTGCATTTCAGCGCTAAGCTGGAAGTTCAGAAGAATCAATCCCCAATAGAGCAGAGCGTTGCAACCGACGTAATCAGCGTCCCATTGAAGAAGCTTGAGAATAAGCCTCACCCGCATGTCGAGGCTCTCAGCCAGCCATGCTGTGCGACATTGCCGCTCTTCTGTGCATCCACAGATCTTTCCTGCTGCCTCATCTGGACTGTCGTACTCGTACATACCACACATACTAGTAGAGAGACAACACGTGCTGGGGATGCTGGGGCTGAGCGTATTCGATTAGCTCATGTTCTAGGGCCAGCTTTTGACAAGAACGGTAATCTTTGAGAGATGCCTTTTCAGGACAGAGTCTGAGCGCGCGTGGAGTCGCAGACTCTCGGGAAGCCTCTCGGGACGCTCTCGCTCATAAGAGGAGGTTCCCGGCGCATTGGCGGCTTATTACATGTATGCTACCGAACCTTGTAATTCCCCTTTCAAGTCAATTCTTCGCATATGAAGGATCGGAGCTCAGATCCTGGTCCTAGAAGCAGCGTAATCGTTGGCCCCTCATGATGAACCTGGTCATGAAAGCTTGTCTACATGTATAGGCGATTACCACCACTCCGAGAGTGCAGATCTTCCGGCTGTGGCCTCGATCTCTATCAGGTCTGAATAGCGTCAGGGACATCATCAGGTTATAACACACGATTTTCCTTCTCATAGCATCTCCCTTTGATGTACGACTGCGCCCGCATTTAGGGTTTCTAAGACATCTTATCGCCGAAATAGCCATCGGACTTTTACCCGGAATCCTCACGGATGCTGTGAACCCCGCGTTTTTTTGTCTTTGACGCCCCCATAAGCGTGGCCGTTGTTACGGGGAATGAAATCATAATGTAGTTTCTCTCCAAATTGGAGACAACTGGATAGTATGGGAATAAAAGTCTCACGGACGGTCCCCCGGGTTTAACCCCGATTCCGTTCTGATATAATATGTTCGTCTACTAGAGGGATTTCACTGTTGTGTTCCTTGCACTATCAGACCTATCATTGCTGGCTAGTTCATCTTGCTTTTGAGCTTCCTAGTCCGACAACTGTGGTCTCTTTGTTTTGTCTTCTGTTCTCATCCCACCCGATCCATCAGCGCGCCAAAAATGTCCGCCGCAGCCGCAGTTTTTGCTCCGGGAGCAACCGCCCTCATCACCGGCGGCGCTTCCGGCGTTGGCCTGGCCATTGCTAAGCTGTGCCGCAGCAAGGGTATGAAGCTGCTGCTTGTAGATCGCAACGCCGAGGCCCTGGAGAAGGCCAAGGCTGAAGTCGGCTCATCATCGTCAGATGTAGCCACTTCGGTGCTTGATGTCAGCAAGCCCGATGAATGGGCTTCGCTTAGGGAGCAGGCCGCAAAGACTTTTGGGTCGATTGAGCTTCTCGTTTTGAATGCTGGCATTGGTGCTAGGGGGACCTGGGGAGATGCTGACTACTTTAGAAATGTACGTGCCAAATCATCTGGAAGGGGGAAACTAGAGCTCGATGAAGAAGATGGTGATGGAGCAGAGGGATGGTATTTCCACCACTGACGGTAATGCGTACTACATAGATCCTCGAGACGAACCTCTTTGGGGTGATCCATGGAATCAACACTTTCCTCCCGGTAGTTCAAGAGGCCGCAAAAAGCCGGCCCACCTCCATTGTCATCACCGGCAGCAAGCAAGGCATCACAAACCCCCCAGGAAATCCTGCCTACAATGCCTCAAAATCTGCCGTCAAGACCCTTGCCGAGCATCTTAGCTGGGACCTTCGAGACACCAAGACTAGTGTCCACCTTCTCGTCCCGGGCTGGACGTTTACTGGCATGGTAAGTGGCCGTTGTCGAATCTTGTGTCCTATTCCTCTTATCCTCATGCTTCATCTTATTTGACCCTTCATATTATTTTGATGTTGCATGAATCTCACGTGTTACACTTTTCTCTAGACTGGGGGAGGTCAGACCAAGGAAAAGCCGGCGGGCGCGTGGGCACCAGAACAGGTAGCCGATTACTTATACAAGAAGATGGAGCAAGACAAATTTTATGTCATCTGCCCTGACAATGAGACCGCCGAGGAGACGGACAAGAAGAGGATGCTGTGGAGCGTGGGAGACATCATTAAAGAACGGCCGCCGCTTACGCGCTGGCGACCAGAGTGGAAGGAGGAAGCAACAGAGACCATTGCGAAGACTCAGATCTGAATGGCGTTTTGTCCGCCATGGCTCTTGGCGAAGTGGAAGTGATAAGGTCGGTTAACCAAAATAGACGGATGACTCAACCGCCTGCTTATTTGGGTCTCTTGTCATATTGCTGTTATTGACGTCGGGTTCATGTCGGGTTGATACCGAGGCTGGCTATGTAAGCGGAGTTGCACTTGATAGAATAGCTTCGTCAATTCAGGCCAGACTATTCATCGTCGCATCTAACCACCATGGAAGTGTAACGTATTACCAGCCTGATTTAAATTAATCGGCGATGCCATCATATGTATGATGGAGTGCTGTCAGTTCCGGCGTCAATTCGGCGAAAGGACTGTATCCCACATGTAGGCTAACCCTAGTCAGTAGCTAGAGAAGCATTTCTGGTGTGGTAGCCCATCAACTAGATGAACACACACCTCTTCTGTCAAATTTGAGTGCTGAATGCGCCTCATGCCCTCTTAGAGATGAACGACAAGGGTTACGGCAAGGCACAAAACGTTCCCCGCAACGTAATTGGTATAAAGATGGGAGAACTATAGAAGAAGCAGAAACTATCCGATCCTCAAGCCGGGCCTTCGAAATACGCCCGAGTCTCTCGGCTTTCAATCGGGAGCATCACCACGCCCCGCTTGAAGATAGAGTCACATCCATGAACTGGTAAAATATGGGGAAATTCTAATCAATAGTTGCTTATTGAAGAAGAACTAGGCGGCATCCCATTCAAAATTGTGTGCGCATGATATTACTTTGTATTCTCTGGGGTAACACAATAGGGCTCACCATTAGCAATATATTTGATCATTCGCACCCTATTTCTTGGCTTTTGCAACTAGTACACCACTTGATTCTGGTTGTTGTCAAGGTTAGGTAGTAGAGCGAGAATTATTCTCAACGACTTATTTGAAGTCTCAAATGCGAGAGTCAAGGCGTTCATATGCAGCGCGTCTCGTGCCACCCGACGCACACAGGCTATCACGGATTTCCCCATTCGGTATTATCCTAACTAAGCAACTGAACGGTTATCCATTTGCAAACGGCATGCAATTTTGGGAAGTGGATAGAATGGCGATTATGTCGCCATTTGTCCCCGTCGGGTCTCTTGAAAGTGACTTACACCGTGAAGTAACTCGAGGTAAAGATGGAAAAGATGACGTCGTGTTATTTTGCATACCAAGAATGTGAGTCTTGCAGATTTTAGTAGAAGTTAGATTCCAATGCTTTGACGGTGGAAATGAGACGAAGCATGAATGTTGAGGCGGATTTGATCGTTGTTGCTGATATGTGTACTTTCGATGCTGAGATTGAGCAACAGTATTAGCGGGGAAGCCCATACCTATGGTATGGAAATGATCGATGAAATTGATGGCTAGCACCTATTGGTAATAGAAAACAGCTCTGGGGCATCTCTTAGTGTTGCTCTAGTAGCTGGTTACGCCCTTGAATCCCATTGTTGCCAGACCAAACTCATATCGAACCTGCATCGCATTAGCAGCAAATCTGCGGCCGACATGCATCGACTTCAACTCGACCTTGAAAACTCTTGCCACGATCGATATCAATATGGCACAGCTTTGTCGGTACTAGTAGCACGACGCCACTGCCTTTCTCTTTAACCGGCTGTCCGGAGAGGATGTGTCACACGAAAGGGATGATCATTATGTACAAGTTGAAACTAGCATCTCGAGAGGTACTTACTGTTGAAAAAAATAGGAACGAAGTTGTCAAGGCTACAGGGTTCAGTATCTGAGGACCATCGGCAACATATAGGTAAAATCACGCTGCGTCCACATCCCCATGGAAGAACCGATGGCTAGTCCCCCAGTCTTCGAACGCAGTGAAGCCACTCCCACTCCGAATTCCAGCAAAACCCGACTTATCTCGATAAAATCTAGCTGGAGTTGTTGGTATTGAGGCCGTATGAAACCTACGCTGAGCGAATCGCCAGAAAATTGTTCATCACTTCGACAATTACTGTTATTCGTAAAAGTGCTATCTGTCGAGTGTAGGGAATTAACGGTCGGATGATCTTGGTTGCCCTGCGCTATATGAGATTTTATCCCTGTTGATTCGAAAAAAAAAAAAAGTTCTTGCAGATTGGAAAACTTCGACTTATCAAAGGGTCATTTAGAATAGCAAGCTTGCCAACGTATGTGAGAATAGATATCGGTCAGACATATGAGGCGCCTAGAGAACTTAATATAGCTTGAGAAAGAAGTAAAAGGATTATGGTGAGTATTAATGTATTAATTTGTGTGCCGTTATCACACAGTATAAATGCTTCACGCTCACAATTGCCTTCTACTTATATCCACTGTTCGACTATTCATAGAGGCTACTCGATTATTCTTCGACATGCCTGTAGGCGGGATATCGTGTTATGATGCGCGTGTAGTTGCAACATGGCATAGTGCGTGTCATCAATTGCATGTTGGCGAATTCCTATTTGCGCGTCCCTGTAATTGAGGTTCTCACCGATTCATCAGGTTCCCCAAGAGTATTGAAGTTGCTCCAGCCCCACAGCCCTGTGGTTGTGCTTTCAGGATCCTGCTTAGATGAATGTTCGCCTAATTGTTGCTTAGTTTCTCCAGCAGCAATATCTCCAACTGGCAATTGGAGTTCAGGATCTGGTACAATGGGGCCGTGCAAATTTGCTACAGAGCTGTTGCCATGCAGTTCTTGTATCGCACTTCCTGCAGATAATTCCGCTACTGTCCCAGTTGCACCAAGTTCCGGTTTCTCAAATGTGGCACCTTTTGGTCCATGAGTGACAATACCAGTACTGCCCTGCAGCTCTGCCTTCAGCGCCGTATCTGAACCATCTCCTCCAGCTGAAACTTCCTGATCTGGTGTCGACTGTAGTTTCTTTCGCCGCAAAAGGTAGACGAGCGCTACGCCTATCAAGAAAACCACTATAGGAACGACTACTCCGACTGCGATTTTCCCTCCTTTGCTAAATCTTTCACTAGGAAGCTGAGTCTCTCGAGTGGGAGAAGTTGATGTTGGAGTGTTGGACTGTATCAAGAGTATTTTCATCGCTTGGGCGGTTAAGGCGGTTGAGGGGATCGATCTTGTCGTTTCTGCTCCACCACCACAGGATATGCCGTCTGTTATCGCAATAATATCGCCTGCGTGAGGTTGTGAAGTACAAATGTGGGGAGAATTGGAATCACAGGCGTAGTTCCTGATAACAGTATGAGTCAATAACTGCGCCTAAATACATATATGTCTGAGAGAAATGACAGCAACTATGATAAGATCGGGTTGGACACCTGCTTGACCAAAGAATGGTCGGCGCCGACTTGAGGAACGAATTGGATTGTACTTACGATGGACAACAGCCTATAGCAATTTCACCGTCATTTAGCATGCTCCATATCGCATTGTCCGCAGGCGCCATTGTATTTGTCGTAAATGGATTAGAGAGACCTTCACCGCGCTCTACGGTACACTGAGGCAGATATCCAGAAGGGCAAGCCAACCCAGGAGAGTAGACCAAAGGCTGAGAAGTCCATTTGCCAATGTTATCATCCGTTCGGCCAAAGGAGGAAGCGAATCCTGAAGGATAGCATGACTGAATCAAAGAGAAATCATGGCGGGCAGTAGGGTCTAGGTAAACAGTGCAGTCATGATTTTTATCAGAAGTCGTCCGTACAGAACACGGGAACCATGATATAGCACCACCAATTCTAGTACCGCAGCCATACCCGTGATCTAATGAAACTTCCGAGCATGGCACCCTTTGCGTCCGAACGTCATAGCACCCATAGCCTAAGGATGCACCCATAAATACTTCATTTTCAGTAATGAATCGCAGTGATGCACAGTCGCTTGGCGGGCTAAAGGTTGTTGTTAGAGGCCCGAGATTGACACGGGTGGGTGTTGCGGAAGTGTGTGCAGTCTGCATGGCTAGCAGTCGGCTATCGATCGAATTGCATCGGTGAACTTTGAGATTGATGCTCGTCTAGAGAACTAGAAAGCTCAGACCTTGAGATTTAGAGATACCGTAGAAAAAATTTGAAAGGGCTCGATCGCAAGTGCAAAATTACCCGTGTCTCAACTTGTAGAACACATGTATGGCGGCCATCACTTTTCTTTGGAAGAAGCCCCTTTATGCATCTAGCCATTTAATTTTAACATTATATACAAAAGATCTTCAGTATTCGTTTTAACTGTGGCCAAAATACACGAATGAGAGCCTTGCAAAACATCCCTGGTTATGTAGTATCGGCATGTTGTTGGTCGACGATTGTGCATTTTGCTGTTGGCCGAAGAACAAAAAGAGGCCCCCTAGCCTGTAATGGGAAGGCTAGAATGCATCCGTCGCATGATTTTCCTGCAACGAACTTATTAATGACCTAATTCTGGTGCTTGATGTCGCGCCTTTGGAGTTGGCCGATCGCTTCTAGAAGGATAGGGAACAAGGCTGACCAGGCATACAGCTGAAAGGACTCCTTTTAAGCGATGTAGAATACAGCCATGTACATGAAAACAAACCAAGCGGAAAGCCGTAAGACACATTAGCTATCCTCTGAGCCGATAAGGCGAAAAGTTGGCCCAATGTTCGACAGCATCGATGCCCGCGTCTCTATCCGACGGATTTCGCCGTCAAGGGCTTCGACATTACTCTGCCTCCGTTGCCTTCTACTTGCTTCATTGTCACCCTCAAAGGTACCCGTATTGGTGGTCGCACGGGAAGGCTCCCCAGTAGCCGGATGTTGTGAGTCTTTTTCGCTGCTTTCTTCTGCCTCAAAGGTGTCCTGCTCTCGCTCTTGTTCGAGCGCCGCCTCCACTCGCAATCTCATTGCCTCCTTGGTAGTTTCCTCCAATATGGAGGCATTGTGGCATCTTTTGTATACACCGATAGCCGTTAAGATAAGCCCGATGACTTCGTAGGCGAATAAGACTGGTAGAGCATAAGACAAGTGTGGATTACAACCACTGGACCAATTGTCTGTGAGCAGTTCGTAGGCAGCGTGCGCTGGTAAAGCATATCCCCAACGATAGAATGGAGACGACACGCTGAATGGTAGTATGATTGAACTGATGTTCATCACAATCCAACTGACGAGGGCCATGGAGACGTATTGCGGTGGTATCCAGATAGTAAAAACGTCGAATACAAGAAAATTTGTATGAGCGAGTAGCCATATAATCAGCCAATTCAGAGCGAATTGACCGCCCGATACGTCCCAATTAGCTTTAAATGCCCATATCGCCGCAGAGTTTACTAATGAACCCAACATGGTGAATGTGATGGAGATAGCATCGCGGACTAGAATTATGCGCACCGGTGCAATTCGCGAGTAGACCCTGAACTGAGCGTAGAGTCCGTTGATAGTGGCGAGATAGAAGAAGTCCTCAATTAGAATCAACACAATGGCGACTGTGTTATAAACTGTACGAGTTCCCTGCACAGTGGGTTTGATGTTTATCGATGTTAACGTCCACGGATTGGTGAAGGTCGATATGGCAGCGGAGTTATTAGGTGGGATTGTAAGGAAAGCCGAAGTGCCGTTGAGAGCTATGTAAGAAACTCGGGCAGCGTCGGATAGTGTGTGCAGATTATTCGAGATGGCGCTGTCCATAACGGTAGGGTATTTGGCTTCATTCCAAATATATGTCAGTACATTTGACGTGTTGTATTGTGACGTATTTGACCCTGCAATGGCAAGACCTAAAGCCACGGATGCTCCAGGAGACGTGTACAGGGCGGCCCAAAAATGAGTATTGCAGACAGCTTCTCTTAGGTCATTCGGTGTCGGATATTGGGATGCTGATCGCTCAATCAACGTCGGAAACTCATGTGACCGTAGAGAGTTGTACGCATTGCGTACTGCATCACCAATGATGCCGCCATCATAGTCTACCCACAGGATGTGGAGGTTATGGGTTCGGGGAACTTGTTGAAAGAGAGTTCCATATAGATAGCAGAAAAGACAGAAGAACAGCAGAATATAGATGACAAAGTTCAGCAAAGCTGCTCTAAAAAACTTGGCTCTGAACGCCTTGACCTCTGGATGGCTAATATCGAGTCTATTTTCGCATGCGCGAGGATAGAATTTGTTGATAATCGCCCACGGCATGATGGATGTTGATATGGAATTCGGAGGAGGTGAGGCTGACCGCACTAGTAGTGGTTTCGCCGTCATTCTTGTACGCAAGCTTTCGGAAGCCCCGGCTTACAAACCGGCCCGTCTTAGTATTAGTTTGAGAGACTTTAATTCATTTTGTGTGTATTTGAGTGCTTATCGCGTTCAATTGTTTCCATTGGATTGGTACGACAAGATTCTGGTTGCGATTGAGTTGTCGCTTCAATAGCCAGGCATTTGCCATAAGAACTAGTAGTTTAAAACATCGAGGTGTGAGTCAAGGACAACCGTTTGAACAATTCGATGGAAACAGAGCTCTTTTGTGTGAGTCAACTTCTGTTGCATAAATGATATTTGCTAGATGAGTTGATTCTGTTACATGAGTTAATGTCTGTTCATTAGTTATAACTGGACTTGAATAGCGTCTAGTTGCGTGATGACTCTGTCTTTAGTCAGCTTGTTACAGAAATAGCGGCAAGAGAAGAGCTATCTTTTCGACATGTCTCACACCGACAAGAAAGCCATTCTCATCTTGAAATTCTGATTCGTGTTAGAAAAGTTTCATTATTACCATTTAGGCATGTGAGGCGCGTTGTCGCTGCTCTCGCCTACCGCCTCGGGGTCCGCCTCGGGGTCCGCGTGGGGAGGGATCTGCGAGCTAAAGTTAGCAACTATTACTTTTAAATAATGGAAAGCTCTCCACTTGCCTTTTGCTATGATAAAGTGAGACGAATGCAATGCTGCTGGTTGGTTATCGTCTTCAATTGAACTTACACAGCCCAACCTCCAGTGGGCATTTGCATAACCATGAATGCTCATGCTGCACGGTGCGGGCGTCTATGGGGTTGACACCGTATCTCTTTGGATGAGAATACTCGTTCGGCTTACAACCATTACTTTCCAAGAGAGTCGTAAATCCACTGTTCTTCTTGAACCCTTCTGCAACGAAGGAGCCAATAAACTTGGAGATCGCGTCTGATAGAAAAAAAAGATCCTACCGGAAGAATATTTTTGGCGAAGGTGATGAACCGATTTGGCTAATTCTAATCCAAGGCAGATCGTCAGAGAGAGAGCAAAAGGTCCCTCACGGGGCACACAATAGCGCCAAATGGAGGCTTTGTGGGTTACTAAACCTTCAAAGAGTCGACCACTACTCTCTCAGGCTCTCTGCATATTCTGATGAAGCTATTTTTAAAGCACATTTTTATATCAAATAAGCCTGAAAGATAGATTTTTGTAACCTCGCAGCCTTTGAATAAGACATTCTGCGTATTTTACCACTATGAATGCACTACCTTTGATGGGGCCACGCTTGCAACAGCGTCCGTGATTAGTGTGCCGGTGCCTCTAGCTGGACTTATGGTTTGCTTTAAAATCGCACGCTCTCGTTGTAGTTAGGCATAAATGGCCATATATAAAAATATCATCTTCATTCAAAAACCACAATTTAAAGCTATAGCTGGTCTCTAAATGGCTCTTCAAGTTTTTATAGGGCTACCGCATCTATGGCATGGGGGGTGGCGTCGCGGACAGTCCCTTAGCTATGGTGGTCTTGGGCATGTCCGGTTAGTATATCCGACGCCATGCACATAGCTCTCTAGTATCTAGAACAACTATTATCATAGGGAAAGGGGTCTTCTCTGGTGGAAACAAATACGACATTGCTTAAGTCACCTTTAAACCAGAGGATGTTCGCAATGAAGGATCACATGCAAATTGAATGTCTATTATCCCCGCTTTTCAGCCTCCTCGTCAGTTACATCGTCAAAACGTGGATGGTGGATAATACAACTGCTAGTGATATAGGTGAGCCTCGTGTCTTCAATTTTACAACGAAGAAAGCCTTGGTACTTCCAATATCAATGTCGTTCACCTAACTCAGCTGGATCCACTCTGTTTCAAAAGACTGAGCCAACAGCAATAGATTAGAGGTACAGTAAGGTTGTATATGCTGCAGCCGTCGGACATTTGATCGACAGATATGGTAAAAAAACTGAGCAAAGGAATACAACTTAGTGTGTAAGCAAAAAGACTTGGTTTCAGCATCACATGCGCGATTCGGCCAACCCAGTGAGGGGGCTGCTTCAGCCTTCAGATTCTGGACATCTCAAAATAGCCCCCAAACTTCGCCATTCATTGGGAATGGGCCGTGCCGGTCGGGCGGAACGCTAATATATTGTCAAGGCTTTATTGGCCAACTGAAGAAACCCTGTCAATGTGTGCCTCGTCTAGCGCAAGTCTTATCCTATTTGGTCGTTGCTGAACATTAGAACCAACAACATCTTTACAAATTTCAGAAGGGATCATTGGCTCGATACGAGCCTTCTATTTCTGGGGACGGATTTCAGCCGATGGTGTGCTTCAAAGACGCAAAAGGGTTTCCCGAATGTACATATACCTGCCAAACATGGACCTTTCAAGGTCGTAACTGACTGGCAATCTGCACGGTACGAGTGCAAGTTTGACAGCATAAGTTGGAGGTTGCCAGATTATGATAAACATGGCATTATTTCGATTTAAACCATGTAGAGACTTGAATTCGAAGAAGATTCCCTGTTGGGTGATTAAGTTCCCGAAATATCACATTTGGAGATGGCATCTCAGCATACATATATGCTGCACAGCTGGTACTGGCGTATAACGGAGGCCTTGCATAATGCGATAGGTAGAATCGCCATATTGACTACCTATATGTAGAATAAAAATTAAAGGTAGTTATCTGACTCTGTAGACTATTTGTCCTGTCTTCCGAGTCAAGCACATGTACCTGTACCTCTGTCTCTAGCCCGTATCTTTTCTTTCCCCTCCATCACACGGCCAAGCCGAACAACCTTACCTCAAGGCGATCGAACAGGATTGTTATTGCATAAACGAGCTTCCTATTCGGATTAGTCGCATACTATCAATAAATAAAAGACGTATCATCTTCAAGCAGATGACTGTTCCGTAAGGCTCATTAAGATGGCGGTGCAATCAGCATGCAATCTATCGGTTAAATAGTCCATGGAACTAAATTTATTGTCGCTATAGGTGCCTTATATTAATACAGATATCTCTATTGAGATCCCCTTGGCGTAAATCATAGCCCAAGTCCACCGCAGAGAGATTCCATATTGCAATATGACAACTACCAATCCGATTCAGTATCCCGTTTTTGAAGAACTTGCTTTTATACAAGCAAGTCTCGATGAGTTTCGAAAACGCAACCCTAAATCTAAGCCTCTGAGATGTCGCGCTTCGCTAAGTAAAGGCTCGCGCCGCTGTCAACATAACGGTTGGTCAAAAGACCAAGATGCAGAAGCCAAGGAGCTGTTTTTTGAGTTCAATCATATGACGGAATGCCCTGAAACTGATATTCTACACGAAAAGATGGAGCTTATCATTACCTACACGTACTGTCCTAGTCACCTTGGAACCGCTCTCCAGGCTTTTCGCAAGTGGGAAAAACAACGGTCGACGGTCGCTTCCAGTCTACCGCTGCCACCCTCGTCTCCATCTCCATCTGCATCCGCGTCTCTGTCTCCATTATCATCATTTGATGACACTTTTTCAACAACCCTGTCTGAGATCAGCTATGCAACCTCTCAAAGTTCTCTTCCTGTTGACGCCATTCACCCTCAGCCGGTTTCAGATTGTGAATCGGATAATGTCCTTGAAGATGACGCGAAAACCGCCCTCAGAAAAACCACTTCCGACTCAATACATACCATAGATATCAATACTGAGACAGATGATACCAACGGCGATGTTCAGAAGCGAAGCAAGAAGACTCCTGATTTTGGAGATGCTATTCCTATACGCAGACGGTCAATGAGAAATCACTCGACAGTGTTCCAAGTAATCATGGAACACCCAAAAGGGCAAATGATGCAAGAAGGTATCATTTATGTCCTTGAACACAAGAAAGTCCCCGATACGTTCAATATTGGCTTCGCAACCGGGGACGCAAAAGAAGAATTAAGCCGGACCTATAACTGTCACGGAGTTGATACGGAGAGTATCTATGAAAGTAATGAGATATTTCATGGAGCACGACAGGCTGAGAAAATTATACATACTTGGTTATTCAGTCAAAATATTTTTATCCAGGAATGTGGAGAATGCGGTAAGTCCCACGGAGCATGGTTCAGAGGCTCCAGAAAACCGATACTTGAAACGGTTTCCTACATAGAAACCTTTGTCCAGATGCCCGCATATGTGGAAGAAAACGGAGAATGGAAGCTCTCTGCTGAGGCATATGAAGTAGTGAAGCCAATGTGCCACTTTGATCCGTCGCTATTGTCAAAGTATGGGAACACAGTCCAAAAAGTGGCGAAAGCATCTTTGGGGGCCATCGAAGAAGCTATGCCACCGAAGACTCCTCAAGAGGCAGGTGAACGTGTGACTCAGGCAGTTGATATAAATGTTTCGATAAATGTGCAAGCGACCTCAAAGGTCATACTATCGGAGATTCCTCAAGAGTCAAACAAAGGTAAAGAGCCGAAAGCGTCGCTCAAACAGCGCGTGAGCGAAGGTGCATCGGGGGTGATGGAAGACTTGAAGAGATTTTTTCGGAAAAAAACCTAACAACCAATCGATCTTGTGAAGTAGCATCCGAGGGGGATGATATAATTTAGGCAGACGATAGTATATGAGTTTCTGTGTATTTTGTATTATTTATTAAGCTACGTACTGCGAATATGCTAGTCATTCTGTTTACATCCAGACTGTTTTTTTTAAAAAGAATAGTTGAATGATGAAGTTGCTAAGATCGTGTAGTGTGACTAGCTGGTAAAATACTATTTCGAGTAGTTGTGTAGGAAGATTACCAGGTGGCAGGTGGATTCTTCGAACATAGTCGAAGCAGTGTTGCATACCTATATACAATACCTCCCTGGCCTCTATTTTGCTAGGATAAGTATTTGTGTTTGATATAGTTGCAACAGTATATAATCGTATAGTAGCAATACAATTCTTGGTGGTAGAGCGGACCTGTGAATAGAGACGTAAATAATTATAAAATTTATGGACCTGTATTTTCAGCTGTGTTTTTCTACTTCGTCTTTTTCTTTTGGGAGAAGGAAAAAGAAAAATGAAGAAAAATATGAAAGAAGAGAAAGAAATCTTCTGTATATGTGAGCTCTTGACTGCCATATGTATACTAAATAGAAACTTGAAGCCATCATCAAATCGTACTCTAGGTATGCGGCGCTACTAGCCTCTGCCATCCGCCTTTTAGCTACCTGTCTGTCAAAGGGATCTCACGTCAGAATCGCAGTAATTTCTTTTTGTTATGACAGATAATGTATAGAGTAAAAATTGTGGTTGATACAGAGCGCGACTTTGTCCAAGAGTACAGGCAAGGCGCCAGTACTATTCCCTCGAAACGACATACATGTAGGAGACAGTCGTCTCTACATAAGATTGTGAAGTTAGAATCTATTAAATATAGTGCTTTTGGCTGGTTCCTACCGATTGGAGTTATTTTAAAATATAATTTTTCTTCGCCCCTGGAACATGGCAAAACTACAGTTTAGTAAAGTGAATCTCATATAGAGTTTCTGGTCTCAATTCTCAATGGTTGTAATGTCTTGAAGCATGCATATATGTATCAGAGTGTGCTTTCAGGCCAATGTGAATCAAATCATCTTTAAAATTGATTCATCGCCTTTTAAACCTTTGCTATTATTTAAATAGCCAAACATCTGCAGAATGATGAAGAGCAGGAAACAAGAATTCCTTTTCCGTTTCCACTTGGCTGTAGATAAAAGGCTGCGCACGTGATTGTTATAATTAGTCATCTGTATATACATGTATGTAATTTGTGGCTTTAGTGAGAGCGAAAACTTCAAGTCACAGCCCGACGACAAGCAAGCAAGTATTGGTCACAGGGGGCATCCAGCCTTCCAAAAATTCTGATAGAGAACTCGCGGCTGTTCTGATCTATCTACGTGTTTTTTAAGCATTCCTCAGTCTTCCCGTGTAGTATTGCACTTGTAAGCTTTTCCTCAAGTGTAGTTGTTGGGCAGCTAACCATTCAACCGGCCAACAGCAGCCTCCAAATGTCAAATCCAGACGATTCAACACCTGCCGACAGCTTTATTAGCAAGGAAGATGGCCTAAAGTACTGGGAGGGCGTCAGCGCTGATGTCAATGGCATGCTAGGCGGCATTCCTGCAGTACAGGGATTCCATGGCATTTTGAGGACGGACCTCCAGGGCTCGCGCACCTTTTTAGCTAAGCTGGGCATCGGCAGCAAAAATGGTCGGCACAAGGTGATCAATGCGCTGGAGGGTGGAGCAGGGTCAGTGTCTCGTCCATGTACTCGTATATAAGTGGACGCTAGAACTGATGGCTAACATGATGTGAGCCTTGTAGCATCGGGAGAGTAACAGAAGGCCTCCTGCTCCCCATAGCCGAGCAGGTTGACGTCGTTGAGCCCGTGGCCAAGTTCACAGCGGCGCTTCAGACCAAGCCTGGGGTGCGAAACGTCTTCAATGTTGGTCTACAAGACTGGCGGCCGACCGAAGACGTGCGGTATGACCTGATTTGGGTGCAGTGGTGTGTAGGCCACTTGACTGACATACAGCTGGTGGAATTTCTTGTCCGGTGTCAGGAGGTCCTGAGCCCAGATGGAATTATCTGTTTGAAAGAAAACCAGAGCACAAAGGGATATGATGATTTCGACGAAGAGGACAGCAGTGTCACCAGGTGAGGTCTCCGAGGGGAAGGGCAAACGTGTTGGACCAAGTGGCTAATATGCTGGTAGGGAGGATACCAAATTTCGGAGCATCTTTGAACAAGCCAACTTGAAGCTCGTTGCAACGGAGCCGCAGAGAGGGCTTCCCGAGACCGGGAGTATGAGGCTTCTCCCAGTGCGGATGTATGCTTTGAAGCCAATGGCTTGATGTGCATTGAATAGACGTTGATAAGCGCTTGGACCGTTTGAACCGCGAGAATACTTGCGAGGAGAGGTATCGAAACCATTATAGACTACATTACGAATCACGACGTTGATAAAAACCTTGAACTTACTATTAAATGGCTAGCATAATTTTATACATGAAAATTCATCTCCACCCTGCAAACTTGTCTTCTACTCCCTTTGCCACACTCCGCAGCTCAGTGTAACATCAGCTCAGCTTCCAATGACCCCTGTAACACAAGCTTCATCTGTTGTGTTTAAAAAATCATCAGATTAAATTGTAATCACATACACGTCTTTTTCTTGCTTTAAGAGAACGCATCGGCGTGGACCGCATGGGTTCGGCTTAGTTAACATTGACTTGAGGTTGCATATTAGTTAGAGTGCTTTGGAAACAATCGAAGCAGCTAAAGAAACGCTAAAAATACATATTTGAACAAGTTCATTTCATAGATGTTAACTTGAATCCTTCTCCGTATCGTTCATGGAACTCGGTGTGTCGACTAACTGGTTCCCTGTCAGCTGGTCCCGTTGGAGTGCCCTTGCGTGCAGACGGTTGTTCATCATACACATTCCTGATGGTGACCGTCACCATGTCTCGCGATATCTGTCGCACTGTTTCATCATTCATGCGCCCGCCGATCTGCCTCGACCTCCATCCCAGCCCTCGATTTGTTCCATGAAGAGTCTTTTCGTCGGTGGCGACCATGACCTGGTGAGCGTCGCCGGTCGCATGGTTCTCTATCACGCTGGTTTCTTTCTCAAAATAAGATCCTGCCTTGGATAGGATGTTCATGGACTCAAAGGTTGACTCCCACTCTTCTCTTAACCTGGCAATATCGGCCGCTTCCTCTGGGCTCGAACTCGAGGCCTTCATCTTTTCCGTCAGCCGATTGAATAGAAGCCTCTCGTGTTCCTTCAGTTTCGCTGCCATGCGTGTAAGGCTGTGTTGGCACTCTTGCAAACCCTCGTGGGTGATTCTCTCGGATATGGAGGCGTTATTAGAACTACCAGCCGTGCCCGCGGCAGGATCTCTCGCATACTTGACTTGAAGTTCTGCGATGTGACTGGACAGCTGGGCGACAATTGCCAGACTCTTTTCCGTGCTCAATTTTTCCTCCTTGATCTGCATCAGCTCAGACGTATCTAGAGTAGAATCTGACACGCTCTTCCCAAGCAGGTCGTCAAGCTTTTCATTTATCTCCTCGAGACGATCTTCAAACTGCTCTCTGGCGGTACATATAAGATCATTATAGCCCTCAATGTTTTCAGCCGTGGCGGCGGATCTGCGACTGCTCAAGATAATAGAGTTAGATATGTTATAGACAAAGGCGCAAGAAATGCGGGTAAACTTACAGATTTGCGTCTGTGAGGGCAATTGTGATGGTCATCTTGTAGCCGGCGAGCAGTCGCCTGAAGCCATCCATATCTTCTCCCATGTATCGCAGCTTTGCCCAATCTCTAAGACTGGTCCGAGTGGCGGTAGATCTTGACGAGACCTTCTTTATTTGCTGCTCAAAGGCTTGGCAGGCCTTGCCGCACTGTCGCAGAGGCAACTCAAGCGAAGAAAGATCAATGTCGGTGGTCGCCTTGACTGTCTCAACCAGCGAGCCCAGCACCTCACTCAGGGCGCCCGCTTCCTCCGCGAGTTCGCGCACACGCTGTTGGTGAGATTGATAGCTGTTGATTGTCTCATAGAGGGCGACACTAGACTGGAAGGCGAATTGGCCCAAGGCCAGCAGTCCGGATGCTATCCCGATAGCTTCCGCCATGATTCCAGTTATCTCAGTGCTAGCTAATGAGGATGTGGAATTGAGGATATGTCGAGAGCTCCCTCTCTCTTCAGCTCGTAGAATGGGGACAGAGGATAGATAATGGTCCAAGAGGCTCTTAGGCAACAGTTCGTCTCTGGTTAGGCGCCGGCCATGAGGGCCGTTTCCGTCTCTCTTCTTACTGGCAGTGGAAGCGCCAGGCTTAGGCGCCAACAGAGCTGTCGAAATCCACTCTTGTTCCGTGGAGGGATTGGAACTGGGAGATCGTGGCAAAGATTGGCCCATTTGACTTTTAGTAATAGCCTCCAGATCTTGGTCTGGCGGCTGGGCGCTTAGTCACATCCCCACCCCCAAATCGTCTGTCTGTAAATAGATGTAGATGGACATGCAGATGGAATGCGATGCGTCGTCACTTTGAGGTGGTTAGCATGTCTATATGATCTGGAAACATTGTCTTTTCTTTACAGGTCCATAGGCCACTCAGATTCCATATTCTCACCATCTACGGCAAAAGTAGAGACCATTGCAACCTGGGCTTAAGTTGCTCTGATGAGAATGGCCGAAATTGAGTTTGGTCGCAAGAAACCGTCGTGCGAAGGTAAGCAGAACACAGAATGCTAATGATAGAGTCAGTATGCACATATATAATTGTATATATCAAAAGCCTGCCAAATAGCAGGAACAACATATATCAATATTATAGCCGCGGATCTTGACCACGTGCCAAATTGCGGGTGGTACACCAGCTGCGCCGTGCTTTAGACGAACACAACGTCTTTGCCCACTCGTTCACTTTTATTATAAATAATGGTGAATTGGAGATATCTAAGTTGCTATGTCGTTAATAGATCTACATGCCATTTCATAACATTATCGTCTTTAGTTACAGATCATGTACTAGAATTCCCACATTTTCGATGGAGGTGCTATTTGTAGACTCTCTGCCCTCCCTCATCTCACTTCCATCGCCTATTCACGTATCCATCAGCATCTCATAGGTGCCAAGCTATCTTCTGTATTTCGTCTTCTCATCACAAATCTCTCGTCGGACCCATCAAGCCCTTTAAAATTTTCGTTATTGCTGCGCCGCCAGCCAGGTACATTCCGGACTTTGCTCCTTATCAGAGTCTTAAAGTCTTGTCTATCCGTTCTATCTTGCTTCACCACGGTCGCTGGATTCAATTCCTTCCATCGTGTCCCGAGCGATGTCCGACCATTCGTATGGTGAAATGTTGATGGCGAATATTGATGACTTTGATCTTGCATTCTGTGAATCATCCAGTCGCGGATTTCTTCACCTTTGTACCCATAAGCCCATGCCAGAGACAAGACTACTACCGTCATCGGTACTCCGGTAATCCAAAAGATCTGCTGGTTCCAATTTGAATCCCTCACGTCTACCGTATTCATGCCGAGGAAGCTGGACACAAATGACAGCGGCAGGAAAAATAGAGTAACGACAGTAAAAACTCGGATCGCTTTTCCATGGTCTTCTTCCATGATCTCAATCGTTTGTTTCACCTGGTCCTTCAAAATCCACAGTCTTGTCGCCAAATTGTCAATTTCTCGCCGTCTGTCTATCAGTTGGTGTAATTGAACATTGCCGTATTGAACCTCTGCTCGAAATTCTCGGAGTCGCGTCTCCGTAGTATATCGAGAAGTGAGAGGATCGATAACAGTCAAAACATTGTACAGACAGCTTTCTTGACTGTCGACCAATTTATCCAACGCTTGAAGCTCTTCCTCGAGGCCATGAATATCCAAGAACACCCGTTTCCGAGGCCGGTTATTAGCTTGGAAATGAAGCCGAGAAGTGTACTCTTTATACAGCTGCAAAAGAATATCCTTCACATAAGAGCGACCCATAAAAGATGGCTGCAGCAGAGGCCGTTGGATGCCTGACATGAATGCCAAGGCGAGAAATTGGACTCGGACACTCTCAGCCTCGAGCATCTCCGAATGAGATCCAATGCCAGATAGGAATATGTCTTTCTTGGCGCTCTCTAAAAGGTCTATGATGCGTTCGTTTGCATCCATTTCCAGGGACAAAAGCTCTTCAATCTTCCGATCAATTCGTTGAATCAACGGAAAGTTCTCTAGTGAACTTCCACTGATCAAGTCTCGCCGTCGATTGACAAGAGACAATTGTTTGGAGCGAAAGACGAACATTTTGACAATTTGTTGGAATGCATGTGTAATATTCCCTGACAGAGGAGGTGTGGATACTGCATCGCTCGTTGAAGAATCTCTCGCCGTCATATTATGCAATTCTCTCACGTAGTCACTGATATAAGAAAGCTCCTCGATGAAGTCTTCCATGATCCCCAGGAGCCCATCTCGTGAACTTCGCATAGGGTATCCATCGTGCCAAATGCGATGCAACCATACATAGCAAGGGTCGTCATATGGCCGATCGGAACCACCATGCTGGCAGTCAATGTGTTTTTCGTGCAAATGATCCAGGGCATCCCTAGCTGATTGGTAAGGCGTCGCGTCCTTGCAATCTCCACAAACCAAATAGTGTATCTTGCCTGAGATTGGTTTTCGTTTTTTGTTATCCATTTTCTTGACCTGGCTCGAGAAATTACGTATGATGTATGTGCACTCAGAATCGTGTCCTCTCTGGCTCTCTTCCCAGAGAAGTTGCTGCCGTCGATCAAATGACATCAGTATTGGTGAATTGGGATAGAGACAGAAGATGGAGATTGCTCACCAGGCACATTATATCCACACAACCCCAAAGTCGTTTCATCAAGGTATGTATTCTCGACCCGCCGGTGTTTGGTATGAACGACCATACAATCTGCTGGCTCATGCCAACTAGTTGTTTAACAAGTGTTTTGTCGTGGCTTATGAGACCAAGAGCCTGCGTTTGGTAAAAATTTGTTTCTACATTTGAACGTCGGCTTGTTGAGCTGTTTGTCGAATTGTATGCATCGTCAGATGTGGGCTTAGTGTCGCTTCTCTGAACTTCAGAGTTTGTCGGATCGTTGTCCACGCTTGTGCCGAGCGCTTCCAAAGGTTCAGCATTGTTCTCTTCGCTCTCTCTATTTAGCTTTTCAGCTTGATTTGCAGGGGAATGGAGCCTTAATATGTTGGCCGCCCTCAAATCCACAGTTTCTTGAGCACTCAGCCTGTTCGGCGGGATGGATTCACCCTGACTGATGTCCAGGTCCTGTCCCAAAACTGGCTCGTGGAGCGACTCCTGTCTCGATAATACATCATCCATAGTCAATTCTGGAACTTTTGAATAGTACCTGCTAATAGGATCATCGGACATCCGCTCATCGATTTGATCAAGAAGCTTAATCAGGGTCTGCTCTGGATTATCGTTCGATGAGAATGTACCTATCGCGCTGCCTTGCTTCCAGAAAAAGAATGGCACAGCTGTTTGTACGGGCAATGTTTCCACTTTGGTAGCATTTGAACTACCGTAAGGAGACATCTCTGCATTTTCGTGGTAGTCAGAGTATTCTATTTGGGGGTGAAACCGGACTCCTGGTCTCGAAGAAGAATCGTGGGCCAAATTTGGACTGTCCCGCTTCCAAGCTCGTCTTTTCCGCGTACGAGTTCTTCCACGCGAATAGAAGGAATCTTCTGTGGAGCTTGAGAGAGAACGAGATCGTGAGCGAAACTCTTTATATGAATCGCTCCGTGAAAAGCTGGCACTATTTCTTAGAGAATGTCTTTTCTCTGATGCGTTTTCCTGATTGCCGAATTTAGGGGAGATAAACGGATAGAAATGGTTTCTTTGGCTCTTTAGCATCAAATCATCGTCTAAGTTGAGCTCGGAAGTCGTATCTTGTAAAGTGGCCTGAGCTGGGTCATCGTATGCGTGTTTATCGATGTTGTCCTCATCAGAAGACTCAGATCCATCCTCTATATGAACCTTTTGATATGCTGTTGCTGGTCTATTTAATTGGCTTGCAGGTGTCTCTTCGTGTTCACGTAACTCATCATCTCCCTTTTGAATGTTGGGATCCTTAGTGGAGCTGAGTGTATCTTTCAGCAATAATACATCTGAAGCCTCTTCTTCGGATGTCTTGACTTTGCCGTCGTCACCAAGGTAGGAAAACTGATCATCGAGATGCGTGAGAATTTCTTTAGTATGATTGCTCACATCTTGAGAGTCGCGCATCGATGTGGTACCTTGCTCAGGCTTTGACCAATTTTCGTCGCTGCTGTCAAGCGTGATGATTGTAGGGAGACTCTTATTTTCGGGGTTTAAGTAAATTTTGGCTTCTGCTCCGGATCTTTGATCTTTGGTCTCGGCGGGCTCGCTGTACGATCGAGTGCTGATGGGAGGCCTTGCATGTCTAGGCGGTCTTGGCGTTGAAGTTCTTTTCGCTACCGCTCTTCTTTCGTCAGAAGAGGAATTCCCATCATACCTATCCTCAGAATGGCGTGATGTGCTGGCTTTTGAGCTGTGGCGACGGTCGCGATGTGCGTAATCAAGTAATAAAAGTCTTCTAATGCCCGAACGATTGCTGATCCGACTAGAAACACTCGATGAGCGCGATGCTGGGGTCTTTCGCTCGATAAGATAAAATTTAAGTACCGATGGCTTCGTTGCTTTTGCGATTTCGACCCATCTTTCAGCCGTTATTACTTCGTCTGCCTCGTCTACTAGCTCATAGTCCATAATACTCATGAGATTGCCGTGAACAGTAAATATCACATGTCGAAAGAGATCTACCCATGGCGTCTTTGACGATATACTCATGCTATGCTGTGAACCATTTGTGTCGATAACCTCAATTCTTAAGGGTTGCTTGAAATAGTCGGTACGCTTCTCAATTGAGCCACCAAGCAAATCGTCCGTTGGTCGGTCTGAAAGGGTTATCAGGATATCTGACCCTATCACAAGACACCACAATTGATTGACATATAAGGTATCATTTGACTGACTGCCCGCCGACATCTTGTGTATAACTTGATGCTTGCCCCTGCTTGTTACGACATCAAATCCGTAAAGATTCTGAAGGAGAGTTCGAGGATAGTATTCATCTCTTTCACGAGACCCGTGGGTATTTCTCGACGACGCCAACTCCGCAAATGGGAACGCAATAAAAATGACAGGTTCTGTGACTACAAAATTGCGCGAGTCGTGAGGCATGTGACGGGTGCCAGTAAAACGCACAACCGAGCCCGGCTCGATGTATGCTCCATTCTCTGCTTCTCGGAGAAAAGACCTTTCGACAGTTTCAAGTAGTAAGATGGCGACTCTTCGAATATCTCCATTAATTATTGGGCAGTCCATGACGAGTTTCTGCATCATCATTAGTCAGTGCAATCAGGAATAATAAGCCATGGTATCCTACTTCCAGAACCTTTACGCTCATCGAAGAACGTTGAACATGGCTAGCTAAGGAGTCAATTTTCTAAGGAGATTTTGAAGGACGATGTGATTACTTACAGCCATTTGGCTTGCACCAATGCAGAATCCTCATCGTCTTTGCTAGGGCCTTGTGGGCAAAAAAGCGTGATTTTTTCTTGTCCCATCTCACCTATAGAATACTTTATTGAATAGATTGATTGGAGGTGCGTTGTACCAATCTTTTTATCGTAGCTCTTTTCAACTTTCCACGCTGAGTTTGAGTCTGCAAGATTTGTATAAAGAGGCAAGCTTTGTTCGTTATTACTTGGGAGAGTCACTGTGCACGACAGGCCGGCATCCTCAACTTCTTCGGCTTTTTTCCCGTCATTTTCAATCCCTTCAACAAAGTTGGGTCTACTGCTGACATTCTCCCCAGCAATTTTATCACCGCTGGGTAGGGGTGGTGTGCCTGATGAAGCGTTTCGAATGTTATAAGATTCTGTGCTGTAATGGTGCTCCCAGGATGCTGAATCCTCTGGTATGGGTATTTCTTCATAAAGAGAATCAATATTGTGTTTATTTTTATAGGTATTTTCGTAAAAAGGACGGAATTCCGGTTTAGGTGAGCTCAGCCGTTTACTGTTGGAGGTCCTAGCAGAGATACCTCTGTATCTCCGAAGCGGCTCATCGCCGCTGTGCCGACGGCGTGGAGAAGGCGAACTGTCCATTTTCTAGTTCGAATTGTTTTGTAAGCCATTTTTCTAGAAACAGGAATTGCGGAGGGTTGCGGCTCGTTAGTTCCGCATAGAGAGTCCTAGGATCCGAACCTGTATGCATATCCCGGGCTCGTGTTTGAACCGTGGGATTCAAAGTCGCGGTGTACGGCAGCTGGACTTCCAAGGGACAGGGATCGGAAGATGGGAGTGTGTACTCATTGGTCAATCCCTAACTCGATAGGCAGATTTTGACATATTAATTCCAGCTAGCATTAGTCTGGTAGCTGTGACTGCAGTGCCAGTTTGATGTCAGACAAGTGAGCGGGGATGACAGCCTTCCATCGCAATCCTTGGAGGGGTTTATCACTAGGCTGCCGTCAGCAGTATTGTGGGACATGTGAGAACATGCACCTTTATATAGCTAGGTATAGGTAGAGGGACGCAGAAGCGCATGAGTTGTACGGAGTAGACCTCATAATGGAAGAATTAGACTTGAGAAATTTCGACTTAGTGGTGCTTTTTTTTATTTTTTATTTTTTGTTTACTTCTAGGGAGCCGGACGTCAATTTCGATGACCAATGTCCCCATTTGCTGCTTGGCCCTCATCGATCCGCAGTCAGGGCCTTTGGGAAGATTGAAGTCAATGTGAGATTGAAAATTCTTGTTGAAGAGGCTGCGCGGTGCGTCGAATGCAGTCTACTACTCCAAGCTGTGTACAATTTCAAGCCTAGTTGGATCAGTGCCGACAAAAACGGCAAATGGATGCGCGTCGAGAAATGGAGCACTTACACTGTCAGGCTCTTTTCAAGGAGGATCTCAGTTGGCTCATTTCAGATGCTTCACCGATCAAAGGGTAGGCTACACAGGATGTCTTCTTCAGCTCATAAACTTGCTTATGCGTTTACTTCTCTATTATTATATACTGACCACACCTATATAGATGAACCTTTTTATGAGTCAGGGGATCCAAACGCTGAGTCTACCGATATCCTGCGAAGACCTCGGGCTCAAGCATTGGAAGTCATCCCAGATTCATCTTCCAAGGCTGCTATAGATCGCGCCTCTCGATGGCTCTCCCATTGTCTTGAGCACGATGAGGCATGTGAATTACCAAACACAGAGTTTATGCCCAAACTACTTATAGATGTCGGTTCTGAGGATGACGCTATAAAACCATTCCTCTATAAACCCACTGAAGTGACACCATACACATGCCTAAGCTACTGCGGGGGATCCGATACCGAAGATGTTTTGTGGACAACCGCAGAGAATTTGGAAGCGCACTATGAGTCGATTCCATGGTCCAAGGTACCTCTTGGTATAAGAGACGCCATTATAGTCTGCCGCGGTCTCAAGATTCGCAGCTTGTGGGTAGACTCTTTGTGTATCATCCACGACGATTCCGTGGCTTGGCGCAGTGATGCGGCAGAAATAAACCGCATTTATCTATATTCTCGGCTTTCAATCGCAGCTCTTGAACCGGCGACATGCAAGTCACGATTTTTGGGACCCCAGAAGTTTGCGCACCCTGCCTGGCAGAGTTGCTTTACGGCTGACACTCCACTTAACCCGAAGGAGCCACCTCTTGAGGTTTTTGTGAGACCATGCCTTGCGGAAAATGCTGAGTACAAGGAGGACTTGTCAAGAAGCTCTCTCGATAAACGAGGATGGTCTCTTCAGGAAAGTCTAATACCGACCCGTCGGTTGTGCTTCAATGGCAACGAGATGATTTGGCAGTGTCTGTGTCGAACAATATGTGAGTGCGGTCACATATTGTGGAAGCCTCAATCCTCTGGGTTTGGGCGTTTAGGGACGCATCTCAAGTCGAAGCGCTTGAAAGCAGACGTAGTGCTCTCCGACCCACAGCCAGCATGGCAGAGCTGGCATCAGTCGGACAGATATGACTATCGTCGAAGCGGCCCCGGGTATCCCAAAAATCCATATAAAAGATGGAGAGACATTGTAGTGGAATACACAAAGCGCGGTCTTATCCTCCGAAAAGATAAGTTGAATGCTGTCTCAGGGCTGGCTATGCTAGCTCGTGAAAGTCTTCCAGAGAACCCGCAAGATCAAGGATATGGACACCCTGAAGAGTATCTGGCGGGCCTTTGGAGAGGAGAATTCCATTTCGACCTTGCATGGATGGTAAAATCACCCGTTGCGGAGCAGGGCATAGCGGAGAGATCGAGCATCCCAAGTTGGTCATGGGCGTCCGTTAACGCGCCTGTGACGTACAAATTCGACGACCCGGTAGAAACATGGAAGCATACCCCTTATCTTATAGAACGCGTCAAGGTGGAAAGTGTTACATGCATGAGGGAAGTTACAAACGAGGAAACAAGTAATGTTATAAGTGGCGAGGCCATCTTGACAGGTCTTATATCTCATGTGAAGCTGGCTGTGATGCTTGACTCAGGCGGAATGGCGAAAGCATATGTGAGATCTGCAAATTTACGCTCCTATAAGGTGAAACTGGACCGACCGAGAAGCTTGACAATCCTCTCTGGAGAGCGGCAGAGTGACTGCTGGATGAAAGGTACCTGCCAGCACGGAGATGACTGCTGTAAATGGACGATGGAAGAACATGATGAGAAGCTTATTTGCATTGTGCTGTTTACATGGACTGCCCCCGTCAACAAGAACGATTACTATGGTAACCCGAGGCCAAATATGGGACCGGAACCCTGGTTTTTGGTGCTGAAGCCGTCTACTTCGGTTGACGGCGCATTTGAGAGGATAGGTATTGGACATCATGCCCACTGGGACATCGAGAAATGTAAGCTCTTTGAGGATGAAGAGCTTGCTACAGTGAAAATAGTTTAGACTATTTGGGCAATGCAATTTGACCAATCTGTATACATGTATGCGACCCCGTGTAAGTAGACAAAATGCATAGCCAAGATCGCGCTTGAGTAACAGTCAAATACATACAAACGCGACATACATATTCCATGATCTTTGGAAGATCTCCATTTTAATGTCACCCTTTTCATATTTACTCAAGCATATAACGGTCATTTCCCCCATTTATCCACTACCGCAAGAATCACTCGCTAAATCGCTGTAGCATGCGAGCAGAGCCATCTCTGGGAAAATTCACCTGGATCTAATAACCCGACTTATAATTATCTTCAAGCATAATACATTCATTTTCCTCCAAGGTAACATTCTTCTTTGCAGTTTCTACTCGCATCTCTTTCATGGTACCCCCACATGAATTTTGGCAGCTGCTTACTGTCCTTGGTTGGCGAAGTTGAACTAAGAGCAATATCTCGTTTTCCATCAACATTTGCGTCCGTGTTTCAGAAATTACAGCACCACGGATCATAGAAGAGCATATGCTTTTAGAATAATAACAAAAAATGAACCAAAAATCACATTCAAGTCATGAGCCCGCTAGAGACACAAGCTGTTCTTGCTTGCTCAGCGCAAATTCACTAGGACCAATCATAGGACTGGAAAAATACAACGGAAATGCACGAACGGTTACGACGGAATGTAAGACGAAGATTGTAGATGTTTTATCTCGTCATTTGCCCCATCGGGATTAGCACACGAATATTAATTAATATCGCAGTGCGTGACTATAGACGAGGCTCAGTCGATGTGCGGGCAACTGAAGTCCCTACTCTTCCGATATCCAGAGCCTGGCTTCAAAGGCGCCCTTCTCTGATGGTTACATCGCCCTTCATCGTCGCATTAAACTCTCAATAATGCTTCTCTCCCTTGGCTAGGCGAGAAGATAGCCATGGCGACGAGCTTCGCGACGACAGGCCGCCTTCAGGTGTTGCGAGAACCAGGTGATCAGTTTCAAGATGGTGTCGAGTAGGACAAATGAGCAACCAGATCCAGCGCAATTCCTTTTCTAACGTAAAAATTCTAGCATTGTCCTTATTCCTGGTATAGGAACCACCTCGCCAGAAAATTGGCCGTTTGCCGACCGGGATTGGCTCACGAGCCTACCTGGTTCTGGTGCTGGGGCTCGCATTCTCGCATACGAATATGCTTCCCCATTTGCGGTCACCAAGCCATCATGGGAGTCGATTTTAATGTTAGGCTATGATCTTCTCCAACATTTACTTGATGTGCGATCACAGGCAACCTATAATTCTGTAAGTGAAACCCGCGGACTTCGACCACTGAGTTTTTGAATCTGCCGCGGTGATTTTCTGATGCACATGCTCTAGGTCGACACAAAACCGATTGTGGTAGTCTGCCACAGTTTAGGTGGTATTGTAGTCAAGCAAGCTTTGTGTGTCGCTAACAAGCAATTTCCTCGTTACGGATCGATTGTCAATGCCATAGCTGGTGTCATCTTCCTAAGCACTCCGCATCGCTATGGAGACAAGGCCACGAGCTTGTCGCGTTTTCGAGATGTCCTTGAGGCGACGACGGGAAAAAGCCTAAAGATTCCGAGCGCAAATATTGAGCAAGAAGGTGCCATTCTGCTTGATTTGGCAGATCGGTTCGAAGGAATCTCATTTCGTACCCCGATACTGTCAGTATACGAGCTACGTGAATCAAAGAATACTTCAACACCATTGCGCCCAAAATATCAACAGGTAATATGAAAGTTTAAGCTTTTTTTGGTTTATTCATGCTAATCGAAGATTCTAGCTGGTCAACCGCGAAGCTTGCTCGACTCATGCTCCAATGGAAACAGTGATTGGGCTCAATCTCAATCATAACGATACATGCCTTTTTACCAAGAGCGTTGGAGGCGAAGGCCTATCTGAACTCAACAAATTCATGTATGAGACTTTGCGTGATGCTGTTCAGCTCGTTGCAATCCGACTCGAGGACCGTATGTAAACCATCTTTAAACCCCAGAGACCAGAATGCTAACAACGTCAAGAGGAGTATCAGTACGCAACAATGAGCTCTTATTCGCCCACAATAAGCGAAATGCCCCTCAAACGTGAGTTTAAGTTTCATGGTTTACCAAGTCGTTATACTGACACGAATTAGTTGAGCAAATGGAACTCACCGAATGGCCTTCGAACAACGCAACGGAATGGCCGTCCAATAGAGCAACCGAAGGAACGTCTCTATCAGGCTTTGAACTTGTACATCCTTCAACACCAAATCCAGAGACACGAAAAACCCTTCATTTACCGTGTTTCCTTCTCAACACACATACTTCGAATGCCGACTTTTGTGGCCGCGAAGATATCTTGGAGCGACTTGCCACCGAGCTATTGCCTTCTAAAAACGCTGTGACAGCATCAGGAACTGCTCTGCGGCAATTCGCTCTTTGCGGATTTGGAGGAATCGGAAAGACTGAGATAGCTCGCGAGTTTGCCAGACGACACAGAGAATCGTTTGATGCCGTGTTCTGGGTCATAGCGGATGAGATTGCAAAACTTGATCAACATTTCCAGCAAATCTCGTTGGCACTGGGGCTTGAAACTTCGGCTGAGTGTAAAAGTCAAGTGGTAAGCCGAGAGATTGTGAAAGGATGGCTCTCCAACCCTCGAAAAAATTTGTCGGGACTGGACGAGTTTGCTCAGCCCGGTCAAGTGAAATCAGAAGCGAACTGGCTGCTCATCTTCGACAACGCAGATGATCCCATGATCCTAGCTGACTACTGGCCGCAAGGGAGCGGATCAATTCTCATCACTAGCCGTGATCCATTGGCAAAAAGCATGTTTACAAGACGGCCTCAGGGTATAGATCTCGGTCCACTATCAGAGCAAGACAGCATGTCCCTATTCAATCACCTTACTACGGCTGCTGGTGACTCAGAAGGCGACACCGCACGAAAAATCGCCGATGCACTTGGCGGAGTGCCATTGGCCATTTCTCAGATGGCAGGCATCATCCGTCGCCAGGACCTTACCTTGGATGAATTTCTGGAGCTCTATGCAGATCACGAAGAGCATGCTAGCCTTTACGAGACAAAATTTGACACCAATTTGATCACTTATCGCTACTCTCTGTCTACCGTTTGGGCATTTGAGAAATTGAAGCCTCATGCTCGGCAATTGTTAGAGCTAATCTCATTTCTTGATCCCGATGCTATAGGAGAAGATTTGCTGATGGCAGCGTCTATGGAACTGTTTTCCGACGGCGCACAGTTCAAGAAGAGTAATTACATGGAAGCTCGATCTGATCTATTACAGTCGTCTCTCGTCTTTAGGGATAAGCAAAAGCAGCAGATATCAGTTCATCGCCTAGTACAAGATGCAGTTTTAACAACAATGGATGTCGAAAAGAAGCAATTCATGTTTGGTCAAGTTGCTCGAATCCTTTGGGCTGACTGGCCATCAGCAATGCCTAAGCCGTCAAGAGAGCCAGTACTACCCAAGCCCAAATCAAGCGGCGGCAGATTACACGTCTCTAGATGGCCCGTATGTGCATCGATTTACCCTCATGTCCTCAAGATGCACCAACTTTGGTCGACAATATCAGATCTTTCTGAAGCAACTAGCCTGCTTTTCGCAAAACTCCTTGTTGAAGCTGCTTGGTACGTATATTTAATACATCCCCAGAAGTCTAATCGTTCGAAATAGCCTAACGTTACCAGGTATCAAAAGGAGCGGGGACGGACACAACATTTCGACGGCTTCTTCTCTACAGCTATCCGCATATGCGACCCGTCAACACATCCAGATCGAGATGCTCTACTGGCAGATGTTCATTTTTGCTTAGGGGCTGTTGCCATGGATGCAAGCGATTTTAATGCAAGTCGCATTCAGAAAGAACTCTCCCTCGAATATGTATCCAAAATTTGCAAGGAATTGGGAACTCAAGATGAGAGATTATACCTCGCTCTCGCAGAGCTAGGCATCTCGCGCATCCAGGATAAACGATACGAAGAAGGTGAAGCTGCTCTTAAGGAGGCTCTGCGCATGCGCAAAGCTCTCGGCAACTACATTCCTAGGTCGGGCGAGGCCAATCTAAGCTGGGCTCTTCTCGCGCAGGGTAAACTAGAAGAATGCGACACGCTTCTTCTGGATAGTTTGGCCGGTAGAGAAAAGGCTTTAGGGAAAGATGACAGGGAATCCGTTCGAACTGGACTGATACTCTATGCGCTTGGCAACCTTCGCGCCGCTCAAGATAGGTGGGAGGAAAGTTTCGAATACCACCAGAGAGCATGGCGCCATATGCTTGCGACAGTAGGGGAACGAGATTTCTACACAGCAAATGTCTTCCACAAGTTGGCTGAGCACTACATTCGCTTAGGTCAGAACGAAGAAGCTATGTAAGTGCCGCAATATTTAATTTTAACAGCAAGTGTTTACCTTCTAACGTGTATTAGTGCAATGATCAACTGGGCGCTGGATATCTGGTCTGTAGATCCGACAGCGCATAAGAATGAGATTGCCCGCACGACTTTTCTCAAAGGAAAGTTGTTTGAAGCAACAGGAAAGGCACAGAAGGCTTCTATTGCTCTTAGGGTTTCCTGTCGCTTGAGAAAAGAGATTACGAAGGATGATCGCGATGCGAAAAGTTTGACGACTAAAGATTTTGACGAAATTGTTGCCTTTTGGGCTCGTTAATGATACTCCCTTTTTTTGGTTGACGGTAAAAGAATGTAACAAATTTAATGATTATTATCACACTTCATCAAATCGGATTGTAAGCTATGTAGCTAGATAACATTCTAGCTGAAAAAATGCTACATATATATACAGTAGTCCAACAGTCCTTGCGAATATCTACCTCATAATATACCTAGAGTGTTCAGTAGCGTCTATCGTGGAGGAATTAAGCACCAATCTACTTCATTAGACAAGATTATACCGTATGGCTTGGATCTTTATCACTTCCCCCAGCGATACTTCTTCTCCTAGCATACAAAACGCCCTTCCAGAGTCTCATCCAGTGCCGTTTCAGGTACTGGTAGTCCCAGAGATAAAACACATAGGCGAACAGTGTAATCGGGACACACAAGACAAAAAACCACCAAAATCTTACCGCATTCTGCCCTAGCAGATCGACATTCATGCCAAACAGGCTGGAACTAAAATTGAGAGGAATAAAGAGCGTCGCAAGAATAGTAAGCTTCTTGACGCGTTCTGACTGTTCAATGGCCTTCCGAGATTCCTCAATCGTGGCTTTGTTCATTGCTAGAGTGATGCCGCTGGTACAAAGATTTGACAACTCAATGCAACGAATACGAAGCTCTTCATAGTCATCCATAACGCCTCTCGTTGTAAAGGTGCCGTCAGAGCTACTGGATCCGAAATTTCTGACTGTGTCAGAATCGGATGGCTGCCGCCGCGTGCCAACTCCTAGACTTGGAGGCAATGGACTTTCCGCTCTAGCTCTGCCGAAGATCTGGTAGCTTCTTTCAGCTAATTTGTTTAGTACAAGAGAAGTATCTTTCAGCTGCTGTGCATGACGAGTGAGAATATTGGAAAAGTACTGAAGGGTTCCTAGCGCATCAGTCGAAACTCCTTCAACGATGGTGTTTATCTGGATTTGTATTCTAGACTCGATCAAGTTCAGAAACTGAACTTCGGAAAAGGCTGCGTGTGCAAATAATGGGATGCACATAGAAAGCGGATCTTGTGGTGCTCGACGGGTCAAATCGACAAGCGCAACCAGTGAGTCATATTGTAAAGGTAGAATAGCTGTACTTTGTTGTATTTGCGATGAGACATTTGCATCCGGATCAAAACGATTTGTGGTTGTTCGAAATGCCATTTTAGGATGGTGTTGAAGAACGGGAAGTGACGTGGCTTTCGACTCAATATGACTCGTCCATGGTCCCGGAGGAGATTTCTCTAAGGGTCTACCTTGGTCCATCCAAGCAATAACTGTAGCCACGTTTAGTACACATTGTCCCTTCTCTTACAAGACCCAGCATCATGTCTTACCAGCCCAGCCACTCTCCGTCTTGGTAATACAGAGTGAAATCCATTGTTCAATCACAGAGAATGAAGAGCACACTGTAGAATACTCGCGCACCAACGAGTCTCCGCAACATACTCGAGTAGAGCCAAGTTGTTGGATTTTGTACGTCGCAAGTTCAGCAGCTTGTTCCGAGCGCTGCAGCTGGAGATCCTGTCCGCCGAAATCATCGCGATGAAGGAGCGTGTTTACGCAAAGTCGAAACAAGTTCTTTGAAGAACTAGGAAGTGATGGAGTACTATACGCATGTCTGTCAATGCTCGCAGAAAGAAAGTCCATGTGTCGCCTGAAGAACTCCGGATCAATGCCATATTTGCTGCCAATTGCTGACACCCACGACGGCGAGATGAAGCCCCGAATGAAGACTATTTGCCCCGCGCCTCCCGGCGGAATAGATGTCACCGCGGAAAAGGCTTCATGCTCGTGCTGACCATACTGCTGCATATCCCACTTTCTTTCCCCACTGTTGTACACGATAACTAAGTCATGGGGCTCTTCAGACTTGGAAACAAATAGAGGCGCTTCTTCTCTCGGACTTGCTGGGTGAATTAAGCTGCGGTCTTGTAGCATCCATTCTCCAAGGTCGACGAAATTGTTTCCTGGGAAGACTGAGGTGCTTGAATATCTCCTCGAGAGCGAGATGATTGCTCGGGTATAGTTTTCCGGTGAAGCTATTATAGAGTCAATAAGTAAACCGTGTATTGCTGTCACTTCGATAAAGCGTCAATCCTTACAAGCGACCTTTCTGCGTTCCATGTCCTATTGAGTAACATTATTTGCAAACTGGTTGTCATATTACACGCGGCCTTGGTACCGCACAATGTAGCGCAATGGTCAACGCGGCGGACAGTCGAACAAGGGCCGAATAGAATAGTCGGGGTACATGATCGAGACAAAAGCTGACACAGCGCCCAGCCTTTATATATGAAGAGCACAGCTGAACGAGGCTGTATCCCTCGGTAACCCGGTACTATGGTCACCAGTCCACGGACAAGTGTTTGCGCCGATGCATGAGGCCATTACAGGGCTCAGCATAATAAGCTGTAATACTGCTTAGGGCTAACCACACAAGACATAAGTAGGGATCACAATCCATGCAAGTGTGCGACTGAAGAGAGTGATAAATAGTTCTATACTGTTGAACAAACGGAAAAGGCCGCGGATAAGCTGAAGTTGGTGGCGGGGCAGAAGCAAACATACCAGACGCTATACCTGTCCCGACCGGCGCTTGCTGTTGGCGACCCTCCAAAACACGCAATATTCAATCTATTTCCCCTATAATTAGTTCTGAGACGATTCCTAGTGACATCGGCTGTGGCGCGACGGCGCCGGGCGCTAGAGTTGTGTTGGGAACCTGAGCTATCAGTCTCTCTACGCCCACGTGAGAGCGGCTCCTCCTAGCTTTGTAGAGTGTAACATAGACTTTTGCTGTTGCTTACATTGAGTGTCATAGTTGGTTGGCCGACACCGGAATCTTTCAATAGTTTGATCTCCAAGTCCTATCGCAAAGAACATAGCCTACACTCAAGTCGAACTTGACAACCCGTTCGAGTTTCCTTCTTCGTCTAACTCCTGGCCCTGTCAATTTGGGTCAGTTCCCATGTCAGAAATCATGGCTCCGCGTAAGACAGAGTGCGTGATCTCCCACATGTCATCCGAAGGTGGTCCCTAACAAGGTCATTATTGGTCATCTACATCAAAGTCCACATAACATTACCATTACCACTATAGACAGGAGCTAAACAATAGATATGTTGTCAGCAGATTTCCGTCAATCCGGGCTTGTATTTTCGACATGGACGGGCTGCTCATCAACTCGGAGGACATAATCACTCAGTCCATCAACCTACTGCTGGAAAAATACTCAAGACCGGCGATTACTCGGACAATCCGTGCTCAGCTCATGGGTATCCCAGACTCTACAAATGGCGATGTCTTTCACAACTGGGCAAAGTTGCCCATTCCTCGCGAGCAATTCGCTCGTGAATCAAGTGAACAGATGCACGCGCTGTTTCCGAACTGTGAGCCGCTGCCTGGTGCGGTGAAGCTTTTGTCAAATCTGAACCGTGCACGGAGTGCTTCTTTGGGAGACCCAATTGAGTTGGCTTTAGCGTCCACTACAAAGAGCAACAGCTATGAGTTGAAAGTTACACGGCCAGAAACAAAGCGACTACTTGACACTTTCCAGCCTGATAGACGGATTTTGGGGGATGACCCACGAGTTCCAAAGGGTCGAGGGAAGCCAGCGCCAGATATGTATCTAATAGCCCTCCAGGCGCTAAACACGGCCGCTGGTCCTGACGCGAAGCCCATCTTACCCAGCGAATGCTTAGTCTTTGAAGATAGCATCATTGGGGTAGAAGCTGGGAGGCGGGCTGGAATGAGAGTTATTTGGGTGCCGCATTCAGATTTGGCGATCGAATATCAAGACAGGGAGGATGTTGTGCTCGCTGGAAGGACGGGATTGGTGGAGATTGGAGACACTTGGCAACTAGGGGAAATTGGTGATGATTGGGCCGAACGCATATCGAGTCTGGAGCACTTCGATTATGAAAAATACGGCATTAATATACCACTCTAGACATTTTAAAGCAACTACGGCTCGTATATAACAATTTCACCAATATTTTAGCCCTTAGCGCCAAATATCAGCAAGTCAAAAATAGCGTTGCATATGACATCTCATGGCGGACAGTCAACTATGGAGCCACATAGTTTATGGGCTGCTTGCCACTACACGCGCCTATATCTTCAGGATATCTGATATGAGAATCCCATCAAGTTCTTATACGTAGGGGTTTTTTCTTTTACCTTTCTTTTTTTTTTTTTTTTTTTTTCTTTTTGATCTCTCTCTTGTAGAGCTTGGGGCTTATGCCACGAGCTCGCTCTTATGATCGTAGCATTTAGCTTGCAGGCTAGGCGTTATCAAATAATAGCGATCCGCTATGTAGATCGATTATGGAGAGTACTTTCTCGGAGAAAGTGAGTCTAGGACAGAACACTACATGATTCGAAAGTCAGCTCAATCATAGAAAACAAGATTGAGTAACCACCGAATATATGCCTAGGTAGGTAAGTTCATACATCCATATAGGCAATTGGCATAGCAAATTTTTGAAATCGCCATTAGCAATGGCTTCATATGCGAACGAAGTTGAAGCTATTGGGTAGCGCTAGAGGAGGATGAAAGTGACCAGTATCGTACTTTATCGAATGTGTGTCTACAGATTTCAATATTTTTCGAGCAATGTCATCACCATAAGACTGGATCAGAAATTGAGTTAGGCAGCAAATATCGTTCATTTTCGAAAAAAAAAAAAAAAAAAAAGTTTCACTGACATCGATTATCAGCAGTCCAAATCGACCAAAAGCAAGAGGGTGGAAACGAGTTTCGAGGAAGGTAATCCAGACAGTCTGAAATATCCAGAGGGCTATTTGGTTACTCAATAATGATATCTTGAGTCTCGTATATAAAAATCGAATCTTCGATGCTCGGCGATATGATCAAGAAGCATCCTCCGGTATGAGCAGTATGAGGAGGTAATGACTCTGAGGTTTCGAAGCCAACAGTGCTGCCACAAAAGAGGGTACAAGACCAGATTATGGATGAAACTTGCACAAAAAAGAAGATGTCTTCAGCTCTCACATTCAACACGTCTTGGAAAAGGCGTCTAGGCGTACGTGGCATGATGCTACATGTGAGAGGCTTGTTGTGGGGTACAGCCCTCTTCATCTACCGTCAATGACACGACAAGAATATTGCCTAAAATTCTCAAATGTCGGTTCAAGGGCATTACCAAAACAAGTTAACCATTACGCTTCGTGCCGAATCATCCCCAATGCCGTGAGCGAGACTGCCAGCAACGGCCTAATGCCGGCTCATTCGAATCCAAGTAAGGTATCGGGTGGTCGCGACTGACCTTTGCAGATCTAACATGTGTCCGGCTGAGTAGGTGTAGATTAGCCTGCCAATAGTGAATATTTATGGCAAATGTAATACTCTAGGCGTCAAGAGTCCAATCGGGATATATGGCTACCATGAAAATGTGATTTAGCCTAATTCTACACGTGGGAGTGTGAGGATGAATGTCTGGGGGAACGGAATACAACAGTAACTAGAACAAATTGGGGCTTTTGTATAAAACAAGGCGATGATGAAGAGTAAATGTTGGATAATGTGAATAAAATCAGTAATTAATGCCTATATAGGTCCCTGTTGAAATTCTCGATGCTATATAACCTCCTACCTGCCCCCAACGTCATTCAACCTTCAAACAATAAGCATCTTATACCATAAGCTTCTGAGTTCGACATCTCTATTATAAAGCCAAACATGCCTTCGGTTAAGAGCACCCTCGCCTTTTTGCTGGGCCAAGCTCTTCTTACTACTGCTAGCCCAGTAGAGGGTGAGATTGTTCAGAAACGACAATGCCCGGGAATTCATGTCTTCGGTGCCCGTGAGACCACAGTAGGCCCAGGATATGGTTCCTCCGCTACTGTTGTGAACCTGGTCATCGCCGCCCATCCGGGAACTACATCTGAGGCAATTGTTTATCCAGCTTGCGGTGGTCAGGCCTCTTGTGGCGGCATTCAGTATAATGCCTCTGTTGTGGCCGGTATCAACGCCGTAGCCACGGCAGTGAATAACTTCCACAACTCTTGCCCAGACACTCAGTTGGTGTTGGTCGGATACTCGCAGGTTTGCCTCTCTTCTCTCGCTCTATCTCTTTTTACATTAAACCAGATGCTTATGAGTTATATGAAAGGGCGGCCAAATTTTTGATGATGCGCTTTGTGGAGGAGGTGACACCGGCGAAGGATATCCTAACACTGCTGTTCCGATATCTGCAGGAGCAGTCGCTGCTATTAAGGCCGCCATCTTTATGGGAGATCCTCGAAATATTCACGGATTGTCATACAATGTCGGAACCTGCACTGCTCAGGGTGTAAGTATTCGCCGTGTTACGAAGTTAGTCATCCTCTACAGAGTATTGTTTTCTAATTTTCTACTTTTTACCAGTTTGACCCCCGCCCAGCTGGGTTCGTTTGCCCCAGCGCATCTAAGATCCAGTCATACTGCGATGCCCCAGACCCATACTGCTGCAACGGAAACGACGCGAACACTCACCAAGGTTACGGTCAGGAGTACGGCCAGCAAGCTCTCGCTTTTATCAACAGCAAGCTCTCCTCGGGTGGCACTACTCCCCCTCCGTCCTCAACGGCAGGCACCTCTTCCACTAAAACTGGCAGCTCCCCCGGCCCAACCCAGACTCAGTATGGACAGTGTGGTGGTATCGGCTGGACTGGTCCCACACAATGTGCTACTGGCTTTACTTGTAAAGTCCTGAACTCGTACTACTCTCAGTGCTTGTAAAGAGCGCGAGAATGAGTTGCGGTGGAAGGTTCAAAGGCATCATATCTTGAGATATGCTTAGGACCAGGTACATAGTGCCTACTCTTACTGCTAATAATATACGCTCGTTTGTTGCCATGGAATTTTACAATTAGCGATGGAATAAAAAATATATTAATGCATTAACCATAAAGCATTATGTGTTCAAGAGCTCACATATAAGCCAAAAAGAAACGTTTTCAACGTTGACATAACTCCGTATTACTAAATATTACATCTATCCTATTATTCTCCGTGGAAGGCTATGGTCTCGAACGTGCAAAAATGTCTCGATCTTATTTGTGACGCCCATCGTTAATGCGACAGAAATGAATAACGCAAGAATACCACAATATAATGATGGACTTTGGCGAGCGTGTGTACACTCTGGATTGCTGCATTCGTCTGTTCTCTCCATAAGTATTTTGTCATCAGTTCATGTAGGAAATATGCTCACTGTTGATACAGTATTGATACTCCAGTAAAATCCTTGAAAATATCAGAGATATCGTTGCCTACACTCTGTTCGTACCCTATAATGTTACATATTGACATCATCAACTATTCACCTGTTTACAGATTGAAGAGAATAGTTAAAGAGAACTTGTTCAGTTGGGCCAGTGGAAACCCATAGTATAACTGTACAGCGTCGATTATAGTGGGTGAGTACATGCTTAATCAGGGGAGAGAGACAATGCTATAAGTCATGATGAACATCACCAGCGAGTTCACCTCTGTACGTGCCAGAAAATTGTAAACTTCCATTGGCTCCAGGACTAAGTGAGCATTGTGCCAAGGTCCATCTAGACAACTATTGACCAACGAATATAATAAGTCAGATAATATAGATTGCGAATACCCTGAGTTGATTTCTGTTATTATGAACGAATATGTAGGCAAAACGTAATGAGTTGTTATTGTAAGGAATAGACTAACACACGTTGTAGGATGTTGTTTTAAGTATGTTCGCTAATAAGGTTTGTCTGTAAAGTATACCTATATATGTTCTTTCTAACAATTTCAACACTTTGAATCATCCGGATTTAAGATTATTTGATCCCACATGTCCTTCATTTTAAGCTGAGCTTCATATGGACACCCCTTTGCATATATTAGTGGTGTCCCACCGATTTTATCTTCCGCATTAACATCCGCCCCCCTTTTAAGCAACAACTGGACCGTATCTTGGTTATGATATGCTGATACCGCGTATGATAATGGTGTCTTGCCAAGATTATCTTTAACGTTAACATCCGCACCCCCTTTGAGCAACAGCTGGACCGTATCTCCGTTATAATATGTTGATACTGCGTATGATAATGGCGTCTTGCCATAATTATCTCTAACGTTAACGTCCGCGCCCCAGTTAAGCAGCAGCTGGACCGTATCTTGGGGATTATAAGCTGATACAACGTATGATAATGGTGTCTTGCCATGATTATCTTTAGCATTCACATCTGCACCTTTTGCAAGAAGCAGTTGGATTATATCTTCATCATAGCCTTTTAATACTGCATGTGATAAGGGCGTTCTGCCATCATTATCTTTGGCGTTAACATCTGCCCCTCTTTTAAGAAGTAGCTGGATCGCAGCTTTTTGATGAGGACCTGTAAAACGCCACATGGTCGCTATTGCATGTGATAATGGCGTGGCGCCATTATTATCTTTAGCATTGACATCTGCACCTCTCTCAAGCAGCAGCTTAACCAGAGGTTCGTTGTCTTCGAGACATACTACATATGAGAGTGGCGTCCTGCCGACCGAGTCTTGAACGTTAATTTTTGCGCCTTTGTCAAGTAATATTTCAACCACAGCCCTACTAGCATTATATGCGGCTGGTAATGGCGCCTTGCCATGGCTGTCTTTCATCTCGAGGTCTGCACCTCTATGAAGCAAAACCTCAACTGTAGTTTTCTTGCCGTTCTCTATCCCGTAAAATAATGGCGTTTTCTTTTCCTTGTCTTGAGCGTCAATTTCCGCACCTCTGTCAAGCAGCAGTTGAACCATATATGGGCTGCCAGATTGTGCTGCATATGATAGGGGCGTTCTGCTCATTTGGTCTTTAGCATCAATTCCCACGCCCCTGCTAAGCAATAGTTTGACCATAGCTTCGCTGCCACGCTGTACTGCATAAGATAATAACGCTCCGCTTATTTGATCTTCAGTATCAATTCCTGGGCCCGTGTCAAGCAATAGTTTGACCATAGCTTCACTGTCAGACTGTATTGCATAAGATAATGGCGTCTTGTTGTCAAAATCTTGAACATTGATCCTCGCGCCTCTACTAACCAATAGTCGGACTGTATCTTCACTGCCGGACTCTACCGCATATGATAATGGAGAGCGGCCTTCATATCCATTGTTAATGTCAACACCACTATTGAGCGATTGCTCAACGAGGGAATAAAGACCTTTGTTAGCTGCCATCACGAGAAACATGCGGCCATTGCCATCTGTGTCGACAATCTTTGCACCATTCCCAAGCAGGAAATCAGCATTAGCTTGTTGACCGTTCGAGACAGCAGCTAAAAGTGCTGCCAAATAATCGAGATCGGCGCCTCTATCGAGAAATAATTTTAGGATAGACTGATGGCCATTCCTAGCAGCGATGTTTAGATTTCCTTGAGTGTAGGGGCGTAGGTCCAAATTCCTGGGGCGAGCCATTTTAAGGTAAACGGCAGCAGACAAAGTGGCGCCCTTCATGATGAAATCACTAAAACTGCGTGCTTGAGAAAATTTGAAACTCCTCCCAAGGCTATTTTTTTCAATACCATCAGAATAATAGTCGTCAACAATATCGTGAAATGAAGGCTCAATCTCCAAATAAGCATCTAAAAACACTCGGGTTGATTCAAAGCTATTCATCGCCAAGGCTGCAAATACTGGTGCCCCATAGCGTTCCGGTTCTATTTTTAGGAAAGATAATATGCACGGGTGGCGCCTGATCAGATGGCTCATGTTAAATTCGGCCAGGATATACAGAAAGCTCACGTTCCGTTTATGTCGCCTTATCTCATGCCTTTCGAGGAAATTATCGAGTTGAATCCAATCATCCAGCGGAAATTCTTTGAGAATCTCAGGCTGGTTGGCACCATGAGCCTCCGCCTCGTTTGCGTGATGTAGAACGTTTTTCACAGCGTATTCTAAGAACGGAAAGGAAGCGTTGGCTAATTTGCGAGGCTGGCTTTTTGCTTCTTCAGGTGCTACCCTTGCCGCCATTTCGAGATAAGCAGGTTTGCCGATAGCAATGTAATTCAAACAACACTGCTTCAATCGCTCGTGGCCGTCCCCGTGCACATCTGCCTGAAGATCAGGCCAAATATCTCTTAGTCCATTTTCTTTGAGGAGATAATCTTTAACCGATTCATGTATAAACTGAACAGTCGGAGTCTTAGACTTTGTTACTTCCGTAAGGCCTTTAGATGAATTCAATATGAACCTTTCGATATCAGAAGCTGTAATCTCATTTGGTTGCCACTCATATAGAACATTGGATAACATTGCAAAATATAATTGCTCCGGTCGCAGAGGTTGTTTCGTGAAAAGCACCCACTGAATACAGAGGAGCAACTCATCAGCATCCTGTCGATCGCGAGTTAAAATGTCGCGGAATAATTCATGGAGATCTGCTGGGATCTCTTGTAGTCTTTTCCTCAGGACATGAATGCGGCCTTTATCATGTTCCTTGTTCAGAATACTAACAACCAGAACAACCCACATAAAGACACCCGAGGCTTTTTCTTGAAGTTCGGCGCGGATTTGGTTCGCAAGAGCGCTACTCCCAATCTTCAGTTCGCTATTGATATAACTAATCATGTCCTGAGTGTGTCCTTCCTGGCCTTCGAGGGTCAGATTTAGGCCTTTCGAAATTGAGACATGAGGATAATGGCGACTTGAAAAGCAGACACGGAAACTTCCAGCTGTAGGCGATTCACCAACGCGTTCAAAAAACTTGATCATATTGCGAATTTGGTTCTCATCGCATTCATCCAAAGCATCAATAAAACAGATGATACTCGATTCTTTGAGGTTTTGGATAGCTTGATCCAATAAGTTTGTCAATATTTCCGCGGTCCAGCGGTACTCTTCTCCAGGCCATGCTGTTATTTTAGGTAACTCAAGGTTATTTCGCAGCTCTGGTAGTTTTTCAAGGAGTTGTAATAAAAGTGACCGATACATTCCAACCGTAGATTTCTCCAACTCCTCTCCCCGTGCATTGAAGAAAAAGTAAATGATAGTTTTGTCTCTCATTGTCTTTTTAGCGCTGTTAAGAGCGAATTTCATAAGTGTTGACTTTCCAGTTCCAGGTTTGCCCTTGATCCACAGAAATCCACGGTGCTCACTAATTTTGGCTGTGTCTAACCAGTTGATGTATTCAGATTTGTGCAGCAGCCACCGACATGTCTTGGCATGAGCGTTTTTAATGGTCATTTGACGGGCCTCAATTTGATCAAACCGTAAAGAATCTAGCAGTGCATTCATCTGCTCGACACTGATTGTATATGGCATTTTCTCTTGTAGTGGAAGTTGACTTGAGGCTGAGTTGATTGTGCTTTGTGGAGCGGCAGATTCTAATGGAGGGAGACGGTTAATAAGGTCTTTTGCATATGCAGCGGCCGCCATTGCGGCATAACCCTGCCAAATCTCATTCGTATGTGAGTCTGAATAGTCACATATACCTCGAATGACCAAGCATGGAAAGGTGTTCATAAGACCGCCCGCTTCCTTTTCAAAGCAGAGCACATGATATTCCGAGGACATCTTATCTCGAATTATGGCGTTCTTCATTAACTGATTCGCAGAAGCAATCATTCCGTAGTGAATAACCAAGCTGCTATTCTCTTGAGTTCTTCTCGGTCGTATAATTAATGAGTCATCGCCACAAGATTTGGCACAATCAGAACCGTCGTTTGAGGGGTGAACAAATGTGTTACAGTAGAGCCTGTCACTGCTTTCATGAGGCCGGCTGTATTTCCCTAATAACTTTGGACTTCTTTCAAGGGTGATTTTGATAGTCTCTTCAAGTTGATGGCCTTCGCATTCGTATTGTGCCATCAAACCAGTCATGGCAGTTCTGAGGATCATGGGCGACTGGTCGAGGAATCGCGTTGGCTGAAAAGGTTGACCTTGAATCGTTCTTCCATAATCATACTGAAAAACACCACTCTTGCCATTACTAGGAGCGCTGACCACAATGTCGCCTAAGCGGATGTCATTTCTTTCGCTAGGTGCCCCGCCTCCGATGCCAACCATCAGACGGATCCTGATGTTGGGAAAATTATGCGACATGTCTGCTGCAACAGTCGCTGCCGATGCTGTTCCATATTCTCCGGTGGGTAAGGTAGCAATAACAACGTTGTGCTTTCCGATGCGACCAAGCGTGAAATCGCTTTGGTTGGCCTGAGATACTTTTTCTGGTCCTGCGTGCTTTTCATCGAGAATGGCTCGTGCAGCCACATACTCTGTGGTCGCAGCGCAGATCCATCCAACGGTGTATTCGGCGTTCGGTTTCTGCTGAAGATAGTTTCCTCGCAAATTCTGGTCGCTGATAGGCGTCTTCAGTCTCTTTTCCCTGCCGATTGCGGGGTCTTGGTGGTGGTGGTTAATGCTTAGAACTCGCTTCATCTTTCGTCGATTGCTTTATATGGACTTAGTTGTAGCGCTTAACAGGAGCTATAGGCGATTAATCACATACCGTGTACATATGTGCTAATAATGTTATTTCGCACAAGGGATGCATCGGTTTGACTCTTCAAATATATGCAATGTGTGTTAAAAGATCGTTGCAGAGGCGAATAGCCTAGCTATGCTTGCTTCAACAGTTGGGCATCAAGCAAAAATAAAGCGGCATGAGAATCCGCTGCAGGATTCAGCCTTGCGGCTTATATTTGCAGGATCTCGTGCCCGATACAGAACAAAACATCACATGATCAATGACCAATGATACGATGGGAAAATTGGCGGGGAGGCCAGTTAATATCATCAAACCAGGCAGCTATGAAAGTTCCGATTGAGGCGAGGATAGGAAAAGAACATTTGTATATAATACTAGACTGAAAAACAAATTTTATGTTACAGATCTAGAAGTAGCAGTAGCCTCTGAAATCACTACAAATCAGATTTTTTTATCTGATTTAAAAGCGAAATATCCAGCTGAAGCAAGTAGTAGAAAAAGGAACATGAGGAGCGGATAAATGTCGAGCAGGTTCAGAACGCCCCGGACTGATACAAGTACTAAAGGCTCAAGACTAGATTTATGTACATGTAATTGGCCGTTGAACACTCTATGCAGTTACTAATTGCAACTGATCTAAAAAGACATAAAATTAGAATCAGGTTTTCACGACCCATTAATGATCCTTAGATAAAAGAAGCATAATCATCATTCCATAATATTACAAACGATATACTTGATCGTAATTCCAACGTATAGCACGGGCATAGGTAACTGCGTACCTAGCCAGCACCTCAAATTGAATCTTAAGGACACCGGTATTATCAACTGCCAAAGGTGCGGAGTGATACACGGAAACGGAATCTTTACATGCTTCATGCTGGAGCCGCAATAGTTGCTGAGATTACCTGTTGGTATATGTTGATCCTTTGCGCTACCCCTATCCTCCTACACCCAAACATGTGACTGCCAGTTATACGACGGCAGCTGTAGACATCGCCAGCGATGTTAAAGAAGTTTCATCAATTGGGTTACTGGTCACCACCTTTCACCATCTTACCTGTCAACTAGCTAGACGGCTAACCTCGTAACCTTTCGCCAGTTTCCCAGCAAGTTCTCCTTGGCAATTATCAACTCAACCAAAGTTTGGTATTCGTATTGTAAGAGTAGCGATATAAAAAAATATACGATTATTATATATGCGGCTTATGTATTCGCCTCCTAAAAAAGGCTCTCCATAGATGACTCCTGATCCAGATGCAAAGTAGCTTTTTCGGAGATTTTCCTAAACAAGACTTGCCATCCTTTTTCTCATTCATCTGATATGTGATGGCTCAGTGATATAATCTCAGCTTTTATCACGATTAGTGCAATTGAACTCAGTTTTTCCCAACTTGCTGCCCAATTAGCAGGGGTATCCGTCGCGTATCCCAACCCTTTCCGACCTAGGGTACCTCTAGCTGATTAAATGAATCAACGTTCCTCCCTCCATTCAAGACCTTGAGGGCTGATGTAATTCGACAGAATCCGTATGCAGTCCTCTCATAAGCTCTTTGTAATATTTTAAAATCTGACTTAATTTAACATGCTTCCTTAGCTGGTGAAGGCCTTCTGTTATCAGTCTTCTTCTGCTTTATACTCGTCGGCATTTCTTTGCCGTCCATTCCAGAACAGCTGGATTAATGGTAGCGGTAAGCACGAAGGGTGGAGCTAATGGGTACCTTTATAGTACTGCCTAACTTAGCTGGATAATAGTTCCTCAACTGTTAAACAGGGGTCCTATTGCTTCTAATGCCGCTTGATCCGTAAACAACAGCCAATGATCAAAGAATCAAGGACTAGAACCGATAATGCCTCTGAAACAGGTGTAATAAGTAGTGTGGGATCTATTTACGGGATGATAACGGAAGATTTTTCTCGAGAAACTGCTTTTATTCTTACACCAATAGCAAAAGAAAGTATTGACCAAGTTCCTAATAGGGAAAGAAATCCTATAGAACAATTACCTACTTTACGTCACTGCCCTATTTGAAGAAGTGTAAGATTTGTCATGACAATAGGAATATAGGCCAAGAACTTAGAGTTTTACAAGGCCGAAGTACTTGATCTCACCCACCGATAGGCTACTGCAATTGGGGTGGGGTGATATTTTGCTGATATTGGTTTGCTTTCTTGATCTGGTGATTTTTATGGAATCAAGAGATGCTTGATATTCTTGATCTGGTGATGTGTATGGAACCAAGAGATATTTCTTCTCAATGGAACGGATGAATCACCCATTAGTAAGAAGAGAGGGCAATGTGATGAATGGACTGCAAGTGAGCTCAAAAATCAATATAAAGTCACATTGCGAAGCATCATGGGAAAAGTCTCTGAAGAGGAGCATCAGCACTTACAAAGGTGTAAACTGACTCTCAGTACGCTGAGTAAATGGTATACTCCCATTATTTGAATATATACCATTGGACATAATGGGTTTCGTTTCCAAAATAGTGCCACTTGTAGTGACACTGCTACTTGCACCACGCACCGCTACCTCTACGCCTACAGCCGAGCCTGCAACTTCACTCGTCAATGACACTCTAGCAGTGAACACTACTGCCATTGGGCTTAACGCAACGGCGTTCGCCAATCTCCTAAATATTACGACGTTGTACAACATTACGACTCCGGAAGATGCATTTGCGCAATACCCCGAAGGAGCTTCTCTGTTTGATGCACTGGCTGCTTTTGAAAAAGAGACAAACCTCGTAGGCAGTGCAACATCAGAGCATGTTTCAGCATATTATGTGCATAAAGCCGCCATGGCTGACATCGAATGCCATAATGAAACATACCAAATGTTGAGTCATGGACGCTTCCTCAGAGCCAATTACACGCAGGCTTTGAAGTATGGCCATGTTTACGGAAATATCACTGCAAAGAGTGGCTCTTGTGTAACTAAAGGCATGACAAGATTGAATACCAGTAACCAAAAGCGATTTTTTGGTGCTCTTTTCGCCAATGCGGCTCTTTGGTTTTCAGGAATCTCATTCGCTGGCCAACTCTTCAATGCGGCATGCCAAATCACCAATCAGTTTAACCAACACTCTGTCGGACGGCCTGTGTGTATTGGAGCCAGCATCTTAACAGCAATGGGCGGTGGATCGAATCTTTGGCAGGCTTGGAACACTGCCCAAACGGCTGTTACGCGAACACCTTCGTTTAATGACTATGGAGTATGGCAAACAGGCAGTGGATATCAAGTAGAGTTACAAGGACTTTCTGATCGCAGTACATCTGACTTTGACTGGGAGTCAGAAATGCCGGGCATGCTCCATGGCTATGAGAATAGGAATTTGACATGGGCGGAATTTTACGGAGCTAACATCACCCACCCGGGCTCCTACTATTACGACGGATCGCGTGGTGGCATAGCCATGCCGATACAATTTTTCCATCAACCACACCCAACAAACGCTAGTCGTATGACGACTCATCTTGGAGTCGATCTCACTGGAAAGTCTATCCGCAAGCGGGAGATGGTGTTAAGAAAGCGTCAGAATCCCAACGACCAAAACACTTGGTGCAATGGAGGACCATCAGTTGCAACATTTGGACCTCCAGAAAACGATGTACCTGCTTGGGAGGTGGGGTACTGCGATGAAGATGACAACTCAGGAGAGTCAGCAGATGGTGGCGCCGGAGCATTATACTACGGCTTTGACTCATACGCACCGAACGAGAATTCAGCCTTGGGATGGGACATGGGTCTCGATGATTCGGGAGACCAACAAGGGTTTCAGGAAGCATATGATGCAGTCTATGAGCAAGTTTCTGGGGATCAGATTTGGGAATCTTGTGTCTGTATGCAGGAAAATGGACAGTGGACTAACACCGGATCCCTTCAATATTCCTGGGATGATACCTACAATGGGTATTCGGAGTGCTGGAATGCTAACTGTGATGGTGGAGGAGATTAAAGCAGAGCTGACAATTGTTGGTCTGGCTGCCAATGTTGCGGCTTGCCTCTTATGGTCGCAAAGATGATCGAGATGATCCATGATAGATCAACTGGATATATAAGTTCACTTCTTACGCTCATTTAGATAGCTGGAATAGCCAGCTGTTAATCACAGGCTCATGATTGGACTGCATTTCTAACTCTTACTTTCTGTCAACGCTTATATTGTTTACGTGGTGTGACTGTGAATCTCGATGCTGAGGCTGGTTACCTGATTCATAGATTGCGAAGTCCTGACTAGCAGTTGACCGTCCTACAAGCCAGGGCTAACATCTACTGTTCCGCCAGTAGGAGATAAAATGAACTCCCTTTTCTCATCGTATCTTTTCACATGATAAAGTATAGTCTGTATTAGCACTTGTTTAATGTGTTAAATACCCAGTATTCGAGACTGGTATCCAGAACTTCGGTGACTATTAACTGCATTGGGAAAGTATACCCAGATGATATCTTCACCATTAACGGCAGAATCTTCAACAATTCCTAACAATATGTCTTAATTTGAATCAATGTATAATTGCCACTACTACGCCCGCTTTATCATGGCGTTTGGATACATGGCAGATATAATTAGCAATGAAGTCTTTGATTGGTCTTTGACATCTCTGTAGACTAAAGCAGGATACTACGTATGCTGGATGTTGGCTCGTCACTCTCTCATCATAGCTGTCGGGCTATTTATTACCAGTTCAACTATATAATGTCTTGATATTAATCACCATCGGCGCAATCGCACTCAGTTATTTTTGATCCTGGAGATCCCCCTATTCGCAAATGACTCCTCCGTGTTTTGCCCACAAACTCTTCGGGCACACCACTATGTCCTGGAAAACATTCCCATGCACCACTCTTGGATTTCTTAATTTCATATGCCGCTAGGTGTTGAATAAACCCATTGGTTGGAATAATGAAATCCTCGGCCCCTATGAGCATGACGTGAGTTGAGTCGGCATTTGATAGATTCCAGTGATATGCTTCCCCATAGCCATTGACAACTAAGGGCTCATTGGCTCGGTTGTTTTGAATCTCAAAGATTTCTGTACACACCAGATCGCTATTGTCCGAAGAAGCAGCTGCGGGAATCAGAATCTTAATATTGAATATCTTCATGTACGTCTGAGTCAAGATATACTTTTCAACAGGAACGGGCTGCTTTTCGACTATGAATATTGGGGTTTGCTGAACGTCAAAGGTCGGAATGGTAGGAAACAGCCTCTGTCGAAGTTCACGGGGCGCGCCATGTTCCATAATATCCAGCCACGACGGAAATGACATTGATGTCTTCCTCACAACCTCAGCAATAAGATCTTCTCTACTGCGGTTGTAATCGACCTCGATTTCAACGCCCAGCAAATGCATCATGCTATACACTGTATCCTGGGGATATTTCGATTTGCGCAACCACAAACTCCGCCAAACACCAACTTGCCTCATGGCGGGTGTTGTGGCCAACAAAAGAGCTGCGAAAGCCCAAACAACTGCGCCATCGCCGAGACATTTCAACAACCACCTCCCTTTTCGGACAACTTCGCCTGTTTTTCTGTTGGTGACTTCGATATGTATTACACCCTGGAGATGATTCAGGATACCCCGTATATCTGCTAATGCAAGGCTATCCTCAAGGTAGGTAAAATCCTGATAGCCTGGCCAAGCAGATCTTTCTGTAAAAAGATAGTCATCAATCTTTTGTTTGAGTAACCACACGTAATCCATGCCTAGCACATATGTGTTTGGACATAGAGCTGCCTCCTGAACTGTCCACGCTCGACTAGCCCATTCAGTCTCAATTTCGAAATCTTGAGCTGCAGAAACGCCACCGGGCATGACTATAACTGCCGTCGCATTCTTGTATATGTTGCCCATGTTGGGAATTTGGAGTTTCTTGTCGTCTAGAGAGTTTTGATGAACACAGATGAAATCAAGCCATAGTAATTCGCATCCCAAATGTCGAGCTGCAAGTGCTGCTTGGCGCAGACCATGCCAACTGATTGTAGATGGGGAACTATCGCCCATGTCAATGTGTAGAGGCCGATTCGCAATCGTGCTAAGCCTCATGACCTCGGGAGAAGAGTTCCAAGTGTGTGATATGGCGACATATTTGGGAAGTTGACCGTCGACATTATTCCAGTCCAAGTCCCTCCATTCCAAAAGAGAGAACTCAGCATTGGTCAGTGCTAAAAGGCCGCTCACAGTAATGAATCTTGAAGCGCCATCCACATGGTTTGACTGGTAGCTCCAAGTTGTTTGATCTGCCTCGTAGAATGTTTTAATTGGAATGCCGGTCATATTTCGAACTTTTCTCAGGCTCCTCGAGTAAACCAGATTTGCCAGTTCTAGACGGATGGTGGGAGAGAATGCCAGCTTAAATGGAAGATTATGAATAGCTCTTGTATTGGGCACCAATGTTGGGCATCAAGTCCTTCAGGTGCTTAAGATGAGGTTTCTCACTGCATACATTTACAAAGCTAAGCATTTACACCGACTCTATTAGCGTGGTGTGTCTTTACTTTATTATTGGAATTATCAAGATCTCATATATCTTGATAGTGGTCAATGCCATCTGTCGACGAGCGACTAGTATGGACCTTGCGGCTGTTGTTATATACTACAATCTGCGGTAGCTTAGTACCTTCAATATCTAAACTCGGTGATTAGATGACGTTGCCACGAGTCTGCTTAACATCACGAAGCTTGATATCTCGCCACATCCAAGTACAACCCCAGCCAACCACTATGAAGCATACACTAGTGATGAGCATGAGACGTTGTGACTCTCCATATGCAAGAGAAATCCCATGTCGGATCTCTGTGCCTTCAGGGTATCCAAGCTGGGTGTAGATGCTGCTGAAGATTGCGTCGACCGGAGCATCGGCTGGAAGATTCTTGATCAGGTTCTTCTTGAACGTGCCCGTCCAAATGGCAGCAGCAATGGTTGACCCAATGGCGCTGCCAATACTGGAGAATAGGTCGAGAATAGCCATGATAACAGCGACATGTTGGTGGTCTGAAGGAGCCATCATGGCCATTTCTCCAGCAACGACCATGGGGCCACCAGCGAAGGCAACGAAGATCTGTGTCATGATGACATAGCCAATGCTCTGGTCAGGCTGTCGGAATTTGATCATAAGACCAACGCCAAGAAGCATGAGAGGGAGCGCATACAAAGTCGCGGACCACTTGAACCTGCCAGACAAGCGGATGAAGTAAGCAAGGAGGAGAGCCGCGAAACAAGAGCCGACACGGTAAATGTTGCCAATGTAAGTGGCTTTGGTAATACCAGTATTCCAGACAACCAGCAGCATGGAGCTGAAATAGCTGCCCCAGATGGCCGAATTAGCAAACACAAAGAGGAACATGAGCCCAGCGAAGAATACTGTCCGGTCCATGAGAAGGTTCACCGGCACAAATTTGACAGGAGCCAGGTACGCCTCGTAGAAGACAAAAGCGATGATGAGAAGACCGCCAACGATGATGAAAGCGATGATGATTGGTGCTCGCCACTGCTCAGCCTGGTATGAGTAGATCGAGAAGGAAAGCAGAAACAAGGCCATTCCAGTAGCAAGAATGAGGATGCCGATGAGATCAACATCGATGCAGTATTTCTTTATCGAAGCAAGAGTAAGTCGTCCAGATTTCGATTCCAGCAGCCCTTGCTTACGAGCCTTGACGTGGTTCCAGATGAAGAGGAATCCAAGGGGTCCGACGACTACTGGGGTCACAATGGCCCATATTCCAAAGCCCCATCGCCAGCCAATACCAGCGATGACGCTGTCCGAGATTGGTCCACCAGCGAAAGTTGTTGCGATATAAGGAGACGTTGCAAAGGCAAGCATCAGGGGTCGGTTAAGGAGGGAGGTTGTGTCGGCAATGAAGATGGTGATACAGTAGCTGACGCCTTGGGCGCTAGAAGATGCGAATATGGTTAGTCAAGTATGAAAAGCGAAAGGATAATCATAGGACTTACCCAATGGATGAAAAGACTTGAGCGGCAGCATAAGTCTTGACGTTGTTACAACCAGCCATCATGATAAATCCAATAACCCAAATGAACAGAGTGAGAAGCAAGCCCTGAGGTCTACCCCAAGTGTCGAGGATCTTGGCCAGGGGAAGCTTCGTCAGTCCACCGAATAAGCTAGCCATGATGCCGGTAGCCGCAGTCAAAGAGTGTTGCTGGAAAGAACTGGTGACGAATGGGTTGAGAGCACCGGTGACGACCTCTTCGATCGATGTAATAAAGTAAATAAGCCAGATACTGTTGCAATGATGTCAACGTTAGCAAGCTGTGATGTTCCCATCATGTGAAATCATCATCGTACATCACATAGGCAGCAACCATGTGCCACTTAGTCCACACTTGGGCCGCAGCCTCGATCTTCTGAACACCCCCTTGCGCATCTTTCTCCAAGTCATCGTTGAAATCAGACTTTTCGACGGGATTGTTCTGTCCAGTGCCTTTTTCATCGGCAATCTCTGGAGCAACAGTAGTTACGTCCCCCTCAGGGGTAGTCTTGGAGAACAAGCCCATTATGAGGGATATGTCCCGCTCAGGAGATACTTAAATGGCAAAGAAAAGCCAGAGCTGAGAAAAGAAAGTGGCTAAGCTAGACACTTTTCGGGCGAGAGCCCGGCTTTTGCAGCCTTTTATATCTATACAACCCAGCTATCCCATGTGACACCCAGTCTTGGCAGTACCAACAACTACATGACTCAGACTAAATGAAAACCAAGAGAAATCGGGTCCGCGGGAACGTTGGCATAACGCGATCGAAACCAACAGGGTCACATCGCAAGAAAACATTCGAAAATCCCTCTCGGAGAGCGATCGGTGTGCGAAGAAAACAGCGATTAAAACTCTCTCAAAAAGACGGGAGCAAGGGTATATGTAGGCATGGCAAGGATTAAAAGCGCGGCCCCCCTCTTTTGCGCAATCCTCGGCATGCAGGTTCGGGGATGGCATCCAATGATTTGATCTTATCTGATGATCTGATAAAATTTTTTATCTGATCATCTCCACCGCCTTCACACCATTACACCACTTCTAGCAAAGCCGCCGAGATTCAGCTCTCGTATAGCGCCAAATAGTTGTTAGCTTGGGAGCCGGTGCTGGCACGGCACGGCTTGGCGAGGAAGCTGCCAAACTGCATGTGAAACTAGAGTAGGATCTTAGAGCGATTTCGGCTTGGGAATCCTTGCACTAGAAGCACGAGACTTGCTGGTTGTTGGCACTTCTATTGAATAAGGTTAATCAGGAAAGGTTCAGTCCGAAGGTCCAGAAAAGCTCGGATGTTGACAGCAAAGGTTCCGTCGATTTGGGCTGAGCTTCTGCACGCGGGATTTAGACAGTTCTCGATTTAGACAGCTCTCCGAGTTGCATATATGTAGCCGACCCTCGGTGTGTCGAAGTAATCCAGGTTTTTTTAATTCCTTTGCTTCTTCTTCTTTTTACCAGATCAAGTCCTAATTTTGAGCCCTTAATTCTTCATCAAAAACTACTCTTTTTAGAGTTATTAATCAATCGTTATAATGAAGACTACCTCATTCCTCCTTGCCGCCTCAATGGCTGGCGCTGTGGTTGCGCAGAAACTGTCGGATTACTTTCCGGAATGCTCCCTGAACTGTCTTGAGCAAGGAACTACTTCCGCTACTGACTGCACTCTCGGTGATGCAGTGTGCTTCTGTGTGCAGAGCAACTACGAGGCCATCTACAACGCAGAGCTTTCCTGCGTCCTCAAGGATTGCGGTGCCGACGTCTCCGTCGGTAAGTCTACCATTAGAATCGATGAAGGAGGAGAGACTTTGAGACGGACAAACTAACACACATGATACAGACAAGGTCCTCCCTGCTGCGATTCAGTTTTGCTCTGCCGCTACTGCTTCTGCTTCTGCCACTGCCGCTGCCCCGGCTGAGTCTACATCTGCCACCTCCGCCGCCACGACTGAGACGACTGAGACGACATCACATGCGGCTCCTTCTTCTTCTTCTTCTTCTTCTTCTTCTTCTTCTTCTTCTTCTTCTTCTTCTTCTTCGTCTTCTTCCGAAGCATCTGAGACTTCCGCTCCGCAAACGACATCTTCTGCTGCTCGCTCAACTTCCGCTCCTCAAACCACTGCTACAAGCTCGACTCCGGTCGGATCTGGTCGTCCTGTGACGACCGCCAGCACCACGGCTGCGTTTAGCACTGCTGCAGCTGCAGCTGCTGGGCCAATGGTGACTGCTGCCATGCTCATTGCCGGCGCCGTTGCCATGTTGTAATGGCATTACAAATGTGAACCAGATTCCATACTGTTGTTTCTGGCGTGACAATATAGGTTTGAATGGATGGAGATGTTAATATCGATGCTCACAATGTGGATGGAGACGAAACGTTACATAAGCCTGCTTGATGACACGAAATGACAGAGATGGACGGAGATAATGCTAGCAAGAGGTAGAAATAGTAATATGTAGATATAAGATACAAGATCAGGCGCACCCATGTCCACGTTATGACGTGTAGCTGCAAGCACGGCAGTACATAAGCAACGACCGCGTCTCGTCTTTGATCCATCCAGGCCTGAAGTTCCGTCATCAACAAATTAACAAATCGAAAACATCAATGTCAGTCAAAAGGCAGATCATCGGCGCGGACAGCGATTGATTGATTGGTACCCGGTACCTGCGGCCTGTGCCAGCCCGGCAGACTGGCGGTGTCCGCGGCGGCAAATCACGCCGTCGCGGGCCATGATGTCAGCGTATCAGCGCCTGCCAGAGCCCGCAACAGCGCACATGCAGGCGGCGCAGGCCCTTATAGGTGCCAGGTACTGGGTACATGTACACGCACATGCACGGGAGCAGCAGCAGCCAGCGTCCCCCAAACACGCCCAAGGGCCCCAAGGGCTCAAGGGTCCAATCCAGTCCAATCCAGTCCAGCGCAGCGCATCACACGATGACGGGCATCCGTCAATCTGCGGTTTCAGAGCCTCCATCTCCTGTGCAACTTTCTGTGCCCAGTCCAGTGTTTACGTGGCGCGCGATGGAGACTGAGGGAGAACCGGGCGAAAAAGGGACCTCCACGTGACCCTTTTTTTCGCATGTCCCGTTTTCCCATTTCCAGCCCACGACGTGCCGCCCACGCCAAGGGACCCGACCCGACTCCCCCCACCGACCCGTATGCGGCAGGTCACGATTCTCGCCTGGCGCTGACCCAGACTCTCTCGCTGCTTCGAGGGCAGAAAAAAAAAGGATCCTGAGAAGCTCCCCAAAGGCTGCCTGAGAGTCGCTGCTGCTGCCGTTGCCGCCGCTGCTGCTTTCACGGGCTGCCGCTGGGGGTCGTGTCCAGCCTGACTGGGCACCTGAATCCGATTCCGAGCCTCGGCCTTCTCCCGTCTCAGTCTCAGCCTCATCCGATCCGCCGCCATGTCTGAAGACGACATCGACCTCGCCGGCCACGACGGACAAGGGCCCGGCCGAGTCGACCGCGACCGCCGGGCGCCCAGGTTCAGCTGGACGCCCGCCTACGAGGCCACCTTCTTCCGCAGCCTGTGCGAGAGCGTCCAGCTGGGCATGCGAGAAAACAGCAGCTTCAAGGCCGAGGCCTGGGAGCGCGCCGCCCAGGCCCTGCAGGAACACCACGGCGCTTACCCGGCTAAAAGCCATCTCATCAACAAGAGCGACAATGCTCGGAAACGCTTTCGACTGTGGCGAGGCCTTCGAGAGGACCCGGACTTTATTTACAACCCCGTGTCGAGGACGGTGACGGCGACCGAGGAGGCATGGAGAGCGCATATCGAGGTGAGTTGGGGGCCAGCCATGGCTCGCCCACACGCCGAAAACTCGGGTTACTGATCGGGACGTAGCGAGAGCCTTTGTCGCGAGCCCTCAGGGGGAGGCCCTTTGACCACGAGGAATACATGGAGGTGCTGTATCCGGACGTGGTTGGGTCGGGGGGAGCTCCCAAGAGAATCATGAAGCCTCGACGAAAGACTGACGGCCAACCTTGCGACGACTCGGAGATGCCAGGGACTGGCGTGTTGAATCTTCAAACCGACCCGACACCGCTCATAACAGAAACCACCGACGTGCCGAGCCAACAGCCGCCGCCGCACAAGAGTCCGCAGAATCAAGCATCGGCAGCTTCTTCATCCGCTTCTGGAACTCAGCAACGACCGACTACAGCACCTTCGATACCTCGCAATCTCACCGCCGCACAAGGCGCAGCTCTGACGCCCCCTGAAGAGTCGGTTCCCCAGAGCCGGAAGCGTCCTTCACCTATGGGTCCCCTACAGTCTGCCGGCGATCTTGCTCAGTCAACCTCTGGGTCAGCTATCCCACCATCAGCACTTCCAACCTCGCCGGAAAAGCGCCGCCGACTGTCGTCCCGGGACGACGTTACTTCCAATACAAGCGCAGCTACTCCATTGCTTGGATCGTCTGCTCTCCCGGTCCCAGGCACCAGATCCACAGTCGAGCCTCGATCGCGCCCAGAAACTCAGGTTGCCGGACTTCAGTCCATCTTGGAGGAGCTTGTCTCTCTGTCAAAGGCGAGCAGGGCGCGTATGTGGAGGGAGGAAGCTGTTGACCTACTATTCAAAGAATTCGCAACCGAAGACGCAGACGTGCAGATTAAAATTTCCGAGAAAGTGTTAAACGACGAGCACAAGGCCATGGTGTTTTGCAAGATGCCGTTGCATCTGAGGCAGCACTGGGTCAAAAGACTTGGGGGCCTCGGATAATGAAAGAGCGACTTGAAAGATACCCCAATTGATTCCTGGCACATCAGGGACCATGAAACTGATTTTTTCTTTTTGTACGAAAGACCAGAGACGGAGCAGTTTTTGATGTTGGAATTTTTAAACGTTTTAGCGGCGTGATGGTGTCGAGGACTCATGTGGAAGAGGCGTGTTGAGAGATACCATGATACCCAGATTCGCGGCGTTGGAATCACTTTTGCATTTCAGCGAAGATTGTTGTTGTCGTTATACATAATACGGACGGCCGAATGGCGTTGTGTGTTATTGCATTCATGTTGACTCGCTGTCATGAACCAACTTCTTGTTTGTACCATTTTTTTTCCATCTTCATCTTCATCTTCATCATCTTCTTTTTTGTTTTTCACCATATACCTTTCGGGCTCACAAGCCAATTTTTTTGTTCACGACGATGAGTTGAGGGAAGTTTATCGGTCATTTGAGATGAATAGCTCTTTTGTATTAAGCCAATCAAATTTTAAACCTGCGAAACTAGGTAGCAAATTGCCTCTTTTGAACTGGGACTTAATTGTGTTTGGACAGGGGAGCATTGAACACAGTGCGATGGCTGCGCGATATGATGTGATTCTCTGTCTTCTTAACCATTCATCTAGTCAGAAGGCTCTCTCTCTCGATTGGCTCTGCGAAGCATGAATTGCGAAGAATTAGCTCACGATGCTGCGAATGGAGGGGCGGAGCTGGCGAGTAATGCGCCGCCAGATGCAGAGATGCAGGAAACAAAGTGGGTTGCCAGGAGAGCAGAATCTTGGCTTAAACCAGTGGTGTGTATCGCAATTAGACAACGCTCTGGTTTCCCTCCAATGGGTCTTTTTATTTTCGCTAAAACCACAAACACGGTGTTTGCAGCCGTTTTTATTTCTAAAACATGCATAAAACCCCTGCCCGGCTTGATGTAATGGCGTAATGGAAGCCATTTTGTCATGCCAAGGCACGAGAACGATCTGCGATGCCGAGGTCGAGCCGCATACGTCATCATCACGGCTTGAGACATGATTTAGTCTGGCTTTAGGCGTGACTTTGTGTTTGCGTCACATGAAGGAGCTCAATTGGCTTTTCGGCTTAGTACTTAAGGCATTGAATCCCCTTTTTCTAGATTCTCTCTGATCGACAAAGCTAAATAAACAAATCTTCACCAACTTCCTCGCCAGAGATTCAACGCAATTGCTATTTCTAGCCTTTTTTCAATTGACAAACATTGACCAGTAAGTGATGACGCTTCTTACTGAAGCTGGCTAGTCCAACAGACACTGTAAGATGATCACGGCACTAACAATGAGCTGCGAATAGTGTCTTACGCCGACGTTGCTGCACAGGGTGCCAAACAGACCCCTGAAGAGGTAAGCTCTCACACGAGCCTAGCAAGCTGCTTCCTCCCAAGCAGATACAGCTCTCGAAACAAAGAAAAACACAAACAATGAAAAGAGAGGCGAATCCCTTCAAATGCTCGCAAATCGCTCTAACCGCTGATGTCATAGGCCGCCGCCCCTCAGCCCCCCGAAATCATCCCCAGTGAAACCGCCTCCACAGCATCTCTCATCGACGTCGACATGCCCAGCGTCCACACCGTCCGATCAGACTTCCTCGAGCAGGACGTCCAAACCGAGACCCAAGCCGAGCGCATCAAGCGCGAGCAAGAGGCCGCCCGCGCCGCCCAGGCGGCATCCAAGAAGAAGGCCGCCAGCAAGGCCAGAAAGGCCGACTCCTGGATCACGCGCCAGTTTTCCCAGCTCTCCGACGGCAGCGTCACGGCCATTGCCATTGCCAACGTCTTTGGCGTCGTGGGCGTGAGCGGCTTCCTGGGGTATCGCGCGTGGGGCCTCTACGAGAGGAGCCGGCTGGACTGGAAGCATGTGGGCGTTGGCTTTGGAGTTTTGGCTGCTGTTGGCGCTGTGGAGGCGGTGCTTGGGCGGTACCTGTACAGGAGCAAGGAGGAGGATTCTTCATGAAGAGCCGATTTTAAAACGGCCAAAGATTGAATTTCCGTGATGACTGCTTCATTTCTTTTGTTGTTGTTTTCGGTTTGGGCGTTTGGGATCAAGGGAGAGCTTAGCTGTTGAACGCGTATCTCATCTCTGGTTTATGGCCATCATCACATGTTGCTACTGGCCGCTACATACTCAAATAACGAACATAAAATCAATATTTTAATCAAAACCAATTTCATCTCTACTTTAGTTGTTTCTCACCTCATCAGCCATGTACAGTGAAATTCACCCATTTCGTGGGACAGTGCATCCCCCAAGCCGCACAGCTCGTTCACATGCTCACCAAGCCCGCCAGAATATGTGACGTCATCGTCATCATCTCACGAAGCCCATCAGCGTTTCCCTTCGCCCATCTCTACACCAAGTGTCAACTCACGATACCCCATAGAAATAACCCTCAGACAAGCAAAAAATAATTCAGCAAATAATTTTAATCACAAAGAGAAAAAGAAAAGAAAGAAATCTGCAAAGATTCGACCAGACAATCCGTAACCAAGCCGAACATCCGAACAGCCCCCTTGATATAAAGCTAGACCAAAAAGCCCGCCTACTTCCTTCAACTCAACACACACACCTACACATATCTCGCCTCTTTATCTCCCTCATATATTCTCCCCGCCTATGCTCCCGTTAAAATACAAATCCAAAACCCGCCTCAACTCCATCATGCACTCCCTCCGCCTCCGCCCCGCGCGCGACGAAGACGTCCCCGCCATGGCCGCCCTCGAAGTCGCCGCCTTCCTCGACAGCCCCATGCACAAGGCCATGTTCCCCAAACGCCTGCGCACCAAGCCCGGAACCCAGGACCAGCTCGAGTGGAACATTTCGCGCATGCGCAAGGGCCTGGCGGACCCGAACCTGCACTACCTCGTCGTCCTCACGGAGGCACCTGAGGAGGGCGAGATCATCGTGGGTTGCGCAGAGTGGTCGGCGCCGGCGGCGGACGAGTACGAGTCTGGGGATAATGAGGAGGAGGGGAAGAGCGAGGAGGAAAAGGCAAAGGATATGGAGCTGAGGTTGGCTAGGTTGCCGCCGTTTCTGGATAAGGGCGCGTTGTTGGATGCTAATGACGAGGTTATGGAGTTGATTGAAAAGTCCAAGGATGCGTTTCAGGGAGAGAACCGGCATAAGATGTGGAGTGAGTTTTTGCATGAATGTGTTGGTGTTTACGATATGAGGAACAGTATGCTAATCATACATCTGCTTTTCTAGCTCTCAACTCCATCTCAGTGGACGGCGATTATCGAGGCATTGGCATCGGCAAGATGATGACGCGGTGGGGAATGGACCGAGCAGATCAAGACAAGACGGGCATATGGATCATATCGTCTCCCCTAGGCCAGCAGCTATACAAGTCATTGGGATTCAGACAAGTCGCCGAGGGATCGAGATTGGGCGAGCCTCAGTATCTCATGCTCAAGTTTTACGATCCTGGAAGTCAGCAAAACGGCGTGAACACGGTGGCATAAGGGGGACGGCATGATGGGCATGGCAAAATTGAGAGCGAAGCGGAATTTGGCATCTAGCTTGAGGGATAGAAGGCGTTGGGACTTTGGTCATTGCGGCTTTTCGCATGAGTGTATTCGTATAAGTGCTTTAGAGTGATTTCAGCATAGGGAGTAGCCTTACGTGCATGATATTTAGCATGATTTTGGCGTTATCTCTTGATTCTTTGGCCTCATACCACGATTCACTGCCCAGTCCTAAGCTGCATCACGCTCGGCTGCTAAGGGCACCTCGCCCAGATTGCAAAGTTGAATGTCGTAAATTAACCCCCTAGTTTATACAATGTCTACCGTCCTATGACCTTTTTTCCGCACCCATTCATACAGCGTTGGATACATCAGACCCTCTTTACCAAAGGTGCCTGCTTAGAATACACTGAAGACAATCTCGTAGGATCGATTGCCTTCTTTTTGCTCCGTCCATCTTCTTCCCTGCCTTTTATTTATTCTATTTTTGTTTCATCGTCCGTCCTTAGTTCTCCTTCTTCTGTTCCTTGACCTCCTCAGTCAAGGGTGAGCCCTTGACCAGCTTGACTCCGGGGAGGTTGTCCGTCTCCGCAGCATCCGAGTTACGACCCCCAACACGGCCGTTCTCTCGAAGCTGTTGTCGGTCTTCGGCGAGGATCTCGGCGGCCTCGGTGGCTTCGGGGGCTGCCACCGCTGCAGCAGGAGCAGCAGACGCTACCTCCTCGCCGCCTTCGGCCTCAGCAGCATCAGCCTCTTCAAGCTCGGAGCCGTAGATCTCTGGGTACTTTCGGAAACATTCTTGCATGCCCCTACAATGTTGTCAGTCAAAGTCTCTCACTGTGGTATACATCACCCAGGCGGTTCATACTGGAACTTTTCAATGCAGTCCATGCCCTTGGGCTCCTCGGTAGAGTAGACGAAGCAGCTAAAGGCAGTCTTGAACTCCTCTCCACAGGGGCCATGCGCCATGCCACCCAGGCAGGGGCAGTCCCAGTTAATCTCTCCAGTCTCTGGGTTGAAAGCTCCCTCCTGGCTGGCCTCCTCCTCGAGTGCCTCGGGTCCGCCAAAGCCGGCTGCGCTCTGAGCGGGTGCTTCTGACTTGTCGTCCATCTTGACAGCCTCCGTCTTGGGAGCCTCTGTCTTCTTAGTAGCCGGCTCAACAGACTTAGGGCTGACTTCCTTTCGCTTCTGCTCGATCAGGGCGTCGACGGTGGGCAGTTCGTTTTCGGTATAGGGCGCAGGGATGGGCAAGGCGTGAGCTGCTCCAGGAATTAGCAAAACCACCATGACGCTTACATGCGGGATGTATATCATGACATACCCTCGGCCTCGTCCGCAAAGACGGAGCTTGTGTTATAGTAGTAAACACCAGCAACAGCCAAACCCCACCGAGCCGCAGAGCTCTTCCATGACCGAGACTTGTCTGCGGGAGCCGTTGAGGCAAATCGCCGGGGAGCCGTCCGGACCAGAGAAGTGCGCAAACCGCCAACAGCAGGCCGTGAGGCCGTTCTCAGAGCTGCACGATACATTATGGCGAAGTGATTATGCGGATGGACAAGCTGAAATATCAATGAGGGGAAGAGGAAGAAGATTACAAAGGAAAGCAGCAGCAATGCCTACGCAGGCTGGATATGTAATCGCGGAAAAAAAAAGAGCTGGATCGGCTCCATGACAAAATCGCCAGATTGGTCAGCGAACCGAGCGCATCTCCAACTTCCGGGCCAAGAAAGTGCATGCGCTTGCGCCTGTGAGAAAAAATGTTTGGCCGAGGATTATCCAGATATGTTGCCGCAGTGCAGTGGGCCATTTGCCAGCTCCATGCTAATTGAATCAATGCGCTGAATGTATTACTACCGCAATGACCAAAATGGATGGCCTGAGCTGAGCGCATTGCAGGCCGCAAACAGCAAGGCGATCAATTGCCCGACCTGGGCTGATACCTGGAGGCTGCAGGTACTTTGTTTGCGCTCATGTGATATCCGAGGATCTGCAAGCCCAGGTATCTTATGCAGGGCCTCGATAATGCAACGAATTAAGATTAGTACCAACTATAGCATCCAAAGTAAAACAAGAAAAAAGAACCTTAAAAAGAGAAAAGAATCATGATGCCAGCTGTTCCTTAAACGCACCATCCAAACAGCTCTTGATTTTTTTACTTCTTTGTCTCAACATTCCAGTTGCATCAACTCCTGACTAAGCACTCGCTTGAAACAAGCCTTCTTGGTACCTGCAGGATTCCGTGCTGAGCAGCGGCCAGGGCCTGTCGCAGGTGGTGAGCTTTGACTGAGGCCATTGCTCACATCACAGCTGGAGCTCCTTTACGAGCTGAAATCCCAGGTCGTACGGGCGAGCTCAAGCGCTCCCTTTTCTTTTTTGCCAACAGAACCTGGAGGGGAGCGAGATTAGTGGCTGGTGTTTTTTTTTTTAAACTCTTGATAAATAGCGCCCCTCTTCGTCATCATATGCGCATGAGTTTGATTCTCAGCTTTCGACGCCCTTCACGTTCCTTTTCTCTCTGATCCTCACTCAAACCCCGCCACCAAGCAAACAAACAAAAAACAACCCGGCATCTTCTTCTTCGCGATGGCTTCGGTCTTCGAGTGGCAGCCTAATAGGTTTCTGCAGGACCAGCCGAGTCCTCAGCCTTTTGCCCTCCTGGTGCTCAACCAGCCGCTCAAGAACAGCAGCAACCTGCGCAAGCTTTGGAGACACTGTATGTCGAAATGTTGCCCCTCCATGTGCAAGAAAAAATGCTTACCCTCGACACACAGCATCTCTCCGCGTAGCTGCTGACGGAGGCGCCAATCGTCTCCATGAGCTTTCTTCGTTTCAGGGCAAATTTGTGAGTTGTCCTTATTTTTCATCACGCCTAGTTTCATCATTGGTCTCTTTGAACTATCGTGATGTGATTACGAACTGTGCCTAATGTATTTGCAGTCGAACCTTCAAGTCATCATTGGCGATCTCGATTCATTGAGGCCGTCAGTCCACAACTTCTACACCTCCCAGCACACCCCCGCCCAGATCATCCATGATACCGACCAAGAAACCACCGACTTTGGCAAGGCCATCACCTGGATCCGCAAAACGCAGCCCGCTGGAACCGACATCATCGCCCTAGGTGGTATTGGCGGCCGTATTGACCAGGGACTCAGTCAGCTCCACCACCTCTACCTCTTCCAGCCCGATCCCGCGTATGAAAATGGCCGCATCTACCTTCTCTCCGGATCCAGCTTGACCTTTCTCCTAAAGGCGGGCACTCATCGCATCCAGGTCAAAGAGGACGGTGAGGAGGAGGTGTTTGGCAAGCACGTGGGAATCATTCCACTCCAGGAGCCAAGCCGCATCACAACCAAGGGTCTGGAGTGGGACGTCACCGACTGGGAAACGCGAATGGGCGGCAGAGTTAGCACCAGCAACCATGTTCTCCCAGAAACCAAGGTCGTCGAGGTGCAAACGACCAAGGATGTCCTCTTCACGATAGCGCTGAGCAATACCGAGGGCGAGGAGGACGGGTAGTGTATGTGCTTGGGAATGACATTGCACCATCTTTTTGATAGCTTCCAAAGAAATTATGAACGGCCTTTTTGCTTCCTTGATATCCATACCTAACGCCATTGCGCCTCTCCGCATGCAAACTCCCATCATCGTAAAAAGTGAATAACAAGCCAACAAAACAAGAAGAAGATAATGACTCCCGCGACAAATATCCACTTGTCCTCGCGGGCACGGCGCTCGACCATGCGGATAGTGTCGCCGCTCACACCCAATGTATTGGCAACGCCGTACAGGCGCTTCTGCGTGTTTTTCAGCGTTTCGCGCTGCTGGCCCAAATCTCCCAGCACGGCTTGTCCACGCGCGATGAAGTCGTCCAAGGCATGGTTCGTATTGCTAAAGAAGTTTTGTTCTCGGAAAGCATGAGCTTCGCGCACCTCGTCGCCAGCGCCGGTCGTCAGCGAAGTACTATTCGAGCTTGTATGCCGGGGCTGGAATGATGAATGCGTCGTCGTTCCGGCGGCATTGGCGTAAGGATTCTCCGGCGTAGCATTATATGGTCTTCTTCCGAGCAGCTCCGACCGGTTATGATTGTGTTGCGCCTCCTCCCTAGTTCGCTTCACCACATCGAGGCTGCCACGGAACTCTGACAGCTCATCGCGAAACCTCTTGACACGCTCATATGCTTCTTCCTGCTTCTTGGGCACAATCTCCTGGCGCGCAAGGCTGTGATATTCGTCGAGCGACTTTGAAAAGGACGTCAAGGACACGGACACGCTTCCAATCTCGGCGGGCGTTGGTAGGCTCTTGGACTCGAGGTTGGAGAGGTCACTGCGGATGGCCTTGCTCTGCCGCAGAACTGTGTTGTATGCGACATTCTGGATGATTCGTCAGTATAATTAAAAAAGGCATATTTATATATATCATCGTGAGGCTAGTCTCCCACTTACCATCTTGACGAAACTGAAGACTTACGAATGCAAGTCTTACACTTTGATGCCCCCTTGGAGGAGCTATTCATCCACCAAGGTTCATAATAGGCGCCTGCTTAGTGGACACATCGCTGTAAATCCACGGAACCAGTGGTTTTTCCATGCCGCTGCGCTAGAAGGTACCATGGCCTTGTATCTTTTTTCTGTAGCTCTTCCTTTGGTGGATCGAGATCGCGGCTAGTGGAGTCAAACATCTCCATCAACACGGAAAAAAAGGCCGACTTGGCAACATTAATTCAGACGAAGAATGTATTCGATAATACAATACAAAGCCCTGATATGATTTATAAGAATACTCCATTTACATGATGTGAAACAAATAACGGAACTGTGAAGCCGGTCAGCGCAGTGCCCGCTGTTAGAATCACGGTATAGCTTCAAAATCACGAAGTGCATATAGCCGTTTAAAACACGGCTTGCATCCTCCTCGATCGGCATCACGATTATCTGTTCTCGGCAATGGCAAAGGCGCCGTCCGATACGCGGAACCTCCTGTCGTGCTTTGGACCACAAAATGACCTGTAGAAAAGCGTTTCATCGTGATATACTGCCTATTCAGGCCAACAACTGGATTTTGCCGATCTCGGCACCGAGCGCGGCGACATCTTCACGGCTCGTAGTTGCCGAATACTGACCGATAGAATGGAGAAGCATTCACGTTTTTTTCTTCCTTTGCTCTTATCCCCGACTTTGGATTTCTTTACCAAGTATAAGTTGCCAGCTCCCAACTGTCAACTCTTAGGGCTTCGCAGGAGATGAGATCAACATCGTCACTATAAGCGCCATGGGATCACCAGAAGATACGACAAGCATTTCAGAGTCGGATAAGAACCGACTCTCAGTTGAGATCGCCGACCCAGAAAAACAACCCGTGCCAGTGGAGGAAACAATTCCCCCTCCATACTCGGTCTTCACGACATGGCAGAAACGAATGTTGGCTCTTGGAGCCGCCTCGACGGCCTTCTTCTCTCCTATATCAGCTCAGATCTACTTGCCAGCGTTGACACAGCTCTCAGATGAGCTTGATGTTTCAAGCACCCAAATAAACCTTACCATTACGACTTATATGATCTTTCAGGGCATCACCCCCATGTTTCTCGGTTCTCTGGCAGACAGTGGTGGAAGGCGACCGGCATACATCGTCTGCTTCGTGATATACATTGGCGCCAACATTGGTCTTGCTCTAGCTCCCAGCTATGGTGCCATTCTCGGTCTCAGGTGTCTTCAGTCGGCAGGTTCAAGCACCACCGTAGCACTGTGTATGGCTGTCGTGGCCGATGTCATTACATCTGCTGAGCGAGGCCAATATGTCGGCTTCACTGTTGTGCCTGTAGTTCTCGCCCCAGCTCTTGGTCCCATTATCGGAGGTGCTCTGGCTCAGACGCTTGGCTGGAGGTCCATATTTTGGTTCTTGACCATAATGGCTGGAGTGACGGTTGTCCTCATTTTCATGTTTTTGCCAGAGACATGCCGTCACATTGTCGGCGACGGTTCAATCTACCCACCACCTCTGTACAGATCAGGGTGGCAGATTTTGACATCACATCGAAACAAGGGCCGTAAAGCTCCTCCTGCAGAAAACTCGTTCAAATTCAAGCCTCCCAATGTTTTGGGTTCTCTGCTCATGCTGCTGGAGAAGGAGACTGGATTACTCCTTGGTACCAGTAGTCTCATCTTTGCCGGGTTTTACTGTATTGCCTCCGCAATGCCCACTCTGTTTAAAAACTCCTATGGATATGACGAGATCACAGTGGGACTGATGTACTTGCCGTTGGCCTTTGGCTCGATTCTGGCTGCTCTGATAGTTGGTCCTGGAATCAACTGGAACTATAAACGACACTGCCAAAAGCTCGGCATCCCTCTAGACCGCAGCCGCCAGCAGGATCTTTCTGGCTTTCCCATTGAGCGTGTGCGTCTAGAGATTGGACTACCGTTGCTTGGTGTTAGTGGTCTCTCTCTGATCGGTTGGGGGTGGGCTATGAATTATGTCGTTCATGTTTCTGTCCCTTGCATCCTGAGCTGCTTGATGGGCATGGGCATGATTGGCTTCAACAACACGTCCAACACTTTGCTAGTCGACATTCATCCTGGAAAGGCGGGCACTGCAACCGCTGCAAACAACTTTACTCGATGTCTCGTTGGGGCTGGGGCCAGTGCGGCTATAGTTCCCTTGATAAACGCCATTGGTGTAGGCTGGACGTTTACTATGCTTGGTCTCATTTACGGTGCTTGCGCCTTGCCATTGATGCTCATCATGGTAAAGGGCATTGCTTGGAGGGCTGAGAAGAAGGCAAAGGAAGAACGCAAACAGAAGAAGAAGGAAGAAGCTTCTCGGTGATGGAGTGATGAAATAACATGACGGAAGACGCTGGAGGCATTTGAACGAGGCGCTTTTCGTCAAGATACCCATTTCTCTTAGATTAAAAGCATGCGAAAAATGCACATACTACTTAGCATTGTAGCGATTTACATAGATACTGTTTAATATAATCATACAGATTGATCATCAATTCTTTGCAACTCCGGTGATCGTGGTGAAGTAGTTATTTACCTATGTTGTAATGGGCGACGATTGCTCTAAAGTCGATTTGCGATAGGAATTATTCTCTGCTCCTGGAGTTGTTTGCTAATTGCAACATTCATGTAAGTCTGGATTCAATGCTACTCGTCATGTTTTACCTGAAAAGCTTTAATTCTCTTTAATGCCCACATTCCATGTTAAGCCTCGAGGATTCAGGCCACAAAGTATAACTGATGAAGGTTCAAGACCAAACTCAAAATATATATGCAAAAAAGCCCGATTAACAAGGTTCAAGCACAACACAGCTGGCTTCAAGCCAGCGCAAAGTAAACATTGCAAGCAACTACACCTCAGATTAATATACCCTTTCTCTTTTTCGATTCTCCATTCCAGTGAATTGTTGTGATGAATGGCGCCAACACCTACCCTGCAGCGATCACTAAAAATTCAATTAGCGAATTAGCCCACAATGATTACTCAGCAGAAAATCGGGCCTAAAGATGAAGCTTTCCACAGCTTTGGCTCTAAAAATAAGTTCTGCAAAAGAAACAAAACAGACATACGAGTTATGGGACATCTCGATTGACTATTGTCTCGCTCTTTAACCAGCTGAATGTGCTATGGGTGAGAAATGGGGCCCGAGCTGATATGGACTTCCATTTGGGCTCTGTGTTACGGCATTGGTTTACTGCTCTTGAGCATCTCAACCATTGTGTTTTATAGGCTGTTTCTTCACCCGCTTTCACGAGTCCCTGGCCCGAGACTTGCCGCCGTTTCCAACATATGGCATGCGTATCACGCTCGAAATGGACGAATGTTTGAACTGGGCCGGACTTTGCACCAGAAATATGGCGAAGTTGTGCGGATTGGCCCTAATGAACTGTGGTTTAACAGCCCAGAAGCTTTTGACAAGATTTACAGTACGTTGAGGATGTATGGATGGTACCTATGATTTGATATAGAGAGGCTAATGATTCTCAAAGGTAGCACAAAGGGATTCGAAAAGACGGATTTTTATTGTACGTTGGGCCGGAGCGTGATGATAATCGTGTGCTAATGGGCAGCTATAGTGGCAACCAGCTTGAGTACGCCCAAGATCGATTGCTTCTTGCGGCCTCACTTTGCCGATAGTTTGGATCTACTTTCGGAGCGAGACATGAAGCGCTACCGTCTTCAAAGACGATTGATAGGGCGGGTCTACCAAACGGCCAGTGTGATCAAGTTCGAAGCAGCAGTCGACGAGGTTATCAAGCAGGCGATTGCCCGATTGGAAGCCCTCGATGGTGCTGAGATAGACTTGAAGGAGTGGATGCACATCATTGCCGTGGAATGTCTTGGAGCTTCAGTCATCTCGTGGTCCCCAGGGTTGCTTAAAGCGGGAACAGACTGGGGATCCAGCGCTCATAGTTACCTTGGCTGGAGAAGGAAGAGCGTCATGGGACTTTTCCCAACTCTGACCAAAATGACAATGCGGTCGAACCTCTTTGAGTGGATATTCAGGGATGTCTGGGACCTGAAGTACGTTGCTACGCCCAACTTCAGGTCCTTCTTTCCTGTGAGTCGTGACCACTGAGCCTCAACTCTCAATAGACTCTTACTTACTTGCCGACTAGGATGTGGGGAAGCGAATCTCTCGAAGAATCAAATCTACCTTGAAACCAAATGCCCCTAAAGATAACCGAGCAGATCTGCTGGCGGATCTCATCCAGCTTCATAAAGACAAACCAGATTTCACCGAGAACTATCTCAGGAAAATGGCCGTGACCAATTTTGGAGCGGGACATGAGACAATGGCATCGACTTTGACATCAATTTTCACCATGATTGGAACACACGACGACGTGCAGAAAAGAGTAAAGCAAGAGATCCGGGATGCCATGGATGCCTCGTCGTATGCAGGTACAACCCAGCTGCAATATACTCGCGCAGCAATAAGAGAGGCTATGCGCCTCCACCCGGTCCTGAGCATGTCTCTTCCTCGCCGCGTTCCTGATATGGGCTCCCATATTCATGGCTACTTCATTCCGGGAGGCACGACAGTCGGGTGCAACCCCGTGGCGTTGCATCGAAATGCAAATGTCGTGATAGGACCAGATCCAGATGCCTACAACCCTGATCGCTGGCTCGGTGGCGAGACTTTGGACATTCGCCTCATGGACCGATATAGTCTCAACTGGGGCGGCGGACCGAGGACTTGTCCGGGAAAGAACTTGGCCGAAATGGTTGTATATAAAGTCGTATCAGCCCTATTCGAGCGATTCGATGTGGAGGTGGCAACACCGCCGGAAATTGGGCAGCCGTCATACTTCTTGTCAATGATTACGGGAGTCAAGGCCCGGTTCTCGTCTGTCGCTCCACAGATGGCGGGGAAAGACTGTCTCTAGGGACTGGATTATGTGGTCAACATGGAATATTTTATGAAGTCCGAAGTACTACTCCGTACTGGTATTGGGCTTCTGCAAAGGCTGCCGGATCAAGTCCGACAATGACCGGACTTGTGGTTTCTCTCGGGATTAAACACCACCCAGAGAACGGTGTCGGCTTTTCGTACTAAAGTCCGCCGAAGATGCAGCTGAAAAGGAGTGCAGAATGTCACCCATGCTGCCTCATTTGGTGGGTGATTCAGAAAAGGCAACTCGGCAGTGGTTTCTGCATTGCTTGGGAGAGTCAACGTCACTTGGTGTCGGATTCTGGCAATTTGCCAGACGCATCGCCTGCAATGTCAATCCTTTGGCAACTGTTGGTTGTTTCAAGGTCGCATTGCGCATATCAAATGACATCTCCGAGCCAAATTTAATGCTCTTTCTCGCGTTATTCTAATGTGGTATTCCAAGACGCTAAGTTGTGAAGAATTGGTGCCGTGCATTCATCATATTTGACCAAGACCTCACCTCCAAATGCCAAGGAATGGACTGTGGAGCCAACCGTATTGCTAACGGAGATGGGTATCGAACAAGGGAAAGCGTAGTTGTTTTGAGGTTTTATCAAGCTCATGAAGTGGTTTCAAAGACTTGTCGCGGGCGTTGGTTGACTGAGACAACAATTAACAAGGTGGCTCCAGCCATGAGCAGAATTTTCTCTCACAACCGCCGTTAAACTTTTGGCTGAGTTAAAGGTATGCTCGCGCCTCCCTCGGCCCTCTCACTGGTCAGATCGGAAAGGGTGACGATGGGGCAAAGTTCGAATGTTTGGCGAACCGCCACCTTTCGTTGGCTTCGTCCTCGGGGACGCCTCAGAGAAGAAGACGGCGTTGCCTTTCCGCTATCCAAAATTGTACGAGTGTTCTAACCAAGCCAAACATGCGCCATCCCCGCTTCTTCGTGCACCCCGGACATGCCTAGAAATGTTATCGAAGCTTTCCATTCGTGGCGTTCTTAGAGGACAACAAATGGCCGAGCGACTTGGCCAGAAGCAGCTGAGGTCTGGTCAGCCTCCCCCCACTTAGACGCCTGAGGCCCTTGGCGCGCCTTTCTGTACTGGCCAGGTTCGGAAAGGTGGTGGTCAACGGGCTGATATTAACTGTTACATGCGAAGTGCTTGGAACGGGTAACCCGTACTCGTACTGAATCAAGATGGCTAATGACTTCCTTCGTATGAGAGTCAAGGCGGGCTCTGCCAAGTGATAAAGCATCCGGCTAGCACCAATGAGCAACTGGCTGGCCTTGATAAGGCAGGACGATGATGCGCCCACCAGGCTGTAACAGCTGACAATGTCAGGTAACAACGAAAGGACATGGACTCTTTTCAGGTAGAGGGTGCGGCTGAATGTGTCCAAAAAAAGGCCCTTGTCTCGATCTCAACCTGCAGAATCCTTTCAGACCCCAAAACCAACGACATGCCATGGTTAGCCGTCTCTGGCCGCCGTGCGCTAGCCAAATAGCCTTTTTTCTCGTCCTGTAGGTCAGAAGGAGTTTGCGACAAGAATGCGGTTACTTGTATCCGTAACATCATCACAATGACTGATGCTGACAGCTACTGGCTGAACAAAAACACGAACTTTACCCCATATGGGGTAATCTAGATTTCTTGGCTCAACTCGACGTCAAAATCCAAAGGACTGGGTGAAGCTCGGTCTCTCCCCAGATATTCCCCAATATCTTGACTAACAGATTGCTTTTCATCCCCATCACAAGATTGACACAAAGCGTGCCATTACGAGAAGTTTTGAATACAGTGGCAAACGCCCCACAAAACCCCGTATGATTCTTGAGATAAACATGTGCAACGAGAAACTTGTCATGACTAGGTGCTGGTGCTGTGGGCCTCGGGGCAGTCGGTAGGGTTGCATCCATCGGATTGGAGAGGACCAACAAGGGACGGTCTACGCTTCTCCTCACTGCCATGAGTGGTGATGGTGATGCTGCAAAGAGTCGATCGCGATGAGCACAGTAGCGCTCCTAGACCAAACCACATGTATCGTCAAATGCCCTTGGCAGCGGACTTTTGCGTGAGCCACATGGACATGGCTTCCCATCGTGCATCCTTAGACTGGCCGCCACGAGCTGGGAGCGGCTATTTCGACCACTCTGTTGCCCTGGCCCCTTGAAAACTCGAAAAGCGATTGGATGAAATTGCCAGCATTGGTTCCCCTACCGGGCTGCACTCCGTCACGCCACCCGCTCTTGGGCTTAGACCAACGGCAAATTCCTGCTGAGGCGTCCAGGAACAAAGAGCGCAGCCAGCACTAGCAAAGCATCAGCATTGTTGGTTGATTCAAAGTCTTTTTTCTTTCTCCTTTCCCGGCCGAATGACTCTTGGCCGCCTTTTTCGACTCTGCCGCTGATTGCGTGCTTCGGAGCCCTCCCGGAGTCCAGACCAATCGGGGGCTGGAATGCTGATACATCGACTAATACGCATTACGAGTAATTCCGTCGAGGCTCGGTGTGCCATTAGTCGTTGGGATGTTCTTATGGAGCAACGCACCGTTCTTAAAAGTAACCTTGGTATTTGAGCTTTACGCTTGAAATTAGAAAGCGACGGGGGACCCTCCGGTATCTGTGGAGCGTCGCATGTCGACCCTGTCAGCCAGCAAGCTTAAAGAGAATACCGGCGATGCCATTGGCCGCGGCATCCTGAGGATGGGGACAAGGGACTTTTGCAGAGTGGCGCCTGTGCATGATTGAGTCCAAAGCCGTTCGCTCACCATGCCCGGAGAAGCCTAGGGGCCCATCCTGGCCATGCTTACGGCGAATTTCCCGTGGTGTTTTTGCCATTGCCGGGCCCGGCCGAAAAGAAAGAAGAAAAAAAGCATAACAAGCTTAAGGTTTTGGTTACACGGAAAAAAAAAAGGTCTGCAGCATGCAACCATACGAGTACGGGTTGGCTCAGCAAACGATGGCGATCGCATGCGTCCGAATCCATCCTGGGGGCCACAACGCTTGCGGATGCTTGTTTTCTCGTAGAAGATTCGCATCAGGACGCAGGTAATCGATCTCGGCGACATCAGCCAAGAAATAAGATAGCGATTATTCGCCAGGCTCAATATCTGTGTCATCGCTTAGATGCCAAGCAGGCTATCTGTCGCTGCCCCGCCGCCATCACATGGCTTGTCGTGTGCTTCCCCCAAGGAGATCCATTGTTTGCTCTGCGTCGACGAACCTGGAACTGGTGCTAGGCAGCTAGTCTGGCGCGCCAACTCGCTGGGTCGTTTTGGAAGCATGAGCGAGAGCCTTGCGGGCATTGATGCATCGATTTGCCTTTGCCTGTTCCTGCGTGTAGCAGAGATCTAGGCTGGGGCCTCGGACAGGACGAGGCCACACAGCCTCGATCAGCATCAGCCGTGGAACCAACAACGGCATGTGAGTCTAAAATAACCGAGGAGACAGCGTTGGGTTGCAGGCGTCGTTACATTGTGGGGGATACAGACAAGCCGTACGAGTATGGGTGCAAGCATCCTTGGCGAGAGGGACTGGAAGCATGGCGATGCTGGCGGTCAGTGGCCCCAATCGACAAGTATCAATCCGGGCAATTCGCCATGCCATGCGCTCCGCATTAGCTCGTGTAAATTCCACACCTCTTCACTATCAATCTGGCGTCTCGCCACCTCCACTTGGACCCTTTCTTGCCTGGTGGCCCCGGCATTGGTCCGGGATCTTTTGTTTAGTTGCCACAGGCTTCGCCTGAAGTGGTATCGCCCTCCGGCGGCTGCTAGTCTTGGCCCGAGAGCATATCGACCGGCGTTGATGTGGTGTGCTTGGCGTGTTGCCTCTTGTAGTACAGGAGCAACTAACACTAGTAACAAGGTTTAACCTCGTTTCGCCTCCATACCAGGAGAGCAAGATACGATACGGGGACGAACAAGGCCAGGTCAGCACATGGCATGGTTTGGGGTATCTGTTCCGCAGCCAACTAATTGTCTCAACCCCCATTGACTCGGGTTTTCTATATAAGTGAACCCTTTGGCCTCACACTCAATGGCTTCTTTTTCCTTCTCCTTGTGCTGCGAAGCCCGTCCGTCTCTTGCCCACTTCATTTGCTGGGTCGTCAATTCGAGCCACTTAGAAGCTCGCCAGGTTCCCTTCAACCTACCTTCACCATGAGCAACGCCGCCAACCTCGACGTTGATGTCATTGCTGAGGCCGACCACCGCGCGGCTGGCTTTGACGACAAGACCCCTCACGCTATCGACGTCCGAGGCGACGAGGACTACGATGACTTCCCTACCGAGGAAGAGCTGCGCACTCTGCGCCGTGTCTCCGGAAAGATCAAGTGGAGCATGTACACCATTGCCTTCGTTGAGCTTTGCGAGCGTTTCTCCTACTACGGATCTTCCGTCCTGTACACAAACTTTGTGAACCGCCCTCTTCCTCCGGGATCAACCACTGGTTCTGCTCCTGATGGCCGCCCCGGTGCCCTGGGAATGGGTCCCAAGGCTGCTCAGGGTATCAGCTTGTTCAACCAGTTCTTTGCCTACATCATGCCTCTCGTTGGGTAAGCTTCTGACTTGTCTACTCTGTCGTGCAAATGTTTGGTTACTTACACGTCACAAACAGTGCCTGGATTGCTGATGCTCGCATGGGTCGTTTCTGGACTCTTCACCTTGCCATTGGTATCTCCACCATTGCCCACGTCATTCTCGTCGCCTCTGCCGCTCCTGGTGTTATCGTGAAGAAGGACAGTGCCTTTGCCGCCTTCATCATTGGTCTCATCTGCCTTTGCGTTGGTACTGGTTTCTTCAAGGCCAACGTCTCTCCCCTGCTTGCCGATCAGAACGAAGATAGACGCATGCGCGTCGAGACCCTTGCCTCTGGCGAGAAGGTCATCATCGACCCTGCCGTCACCAACACTCGTATCTTCCTCTACTTCTACTTTGCCATCAACATCGGATCTCTTGCCGGTCAGATTGCCATGGTCTACGTTGAGAAGTACGTCGGTTTCTGGGTTGCTTTCCTCATCCCTACCGGCATGTTCCTCCTCGCCCCCGTCGTCCTGTGGAGCCAGAAGAAGAACTACCGCCTGCAGCCTCCCACCGGCTCTCTGCTCCAGAAGTTCATGCAGATGTTCTTCTATGCCCGCAGAAGGTCAAAGGGCTTCTTCAAGATCGACTGGGATGTTGTTCGCCCCTCTCGCATCGCCATTGCTGAGCGACCCAAGTGGATGACCTATGACGATGCCTGGGTTGACGAGGTCCGCCGTGGTCTCATGGCCTGCAAGGTCTTCCTCTTCCTGCCCGTCTTCTTCCTGGCCTACAACCAGATGACTGGTAACCTGACCATCCAGGCTGGTACCATGGAGCTGCATGGTGTCCCCAACGACATTATCCAGAACCTCAACCCCATCTCCATTGTCATCATGATTCCCCTCATCGACCACCTCCTGTACCCTGGTCTCCGCAAGATTGGCGTTGCTTTCACCCCCATCAAGCGTATGACCACTGGTTTCTTCATTGCCTCTCTCTCCATGGTTGCCTCTGCCGTCATGCAGCACTACATCTACAAGATGAGCCCTTGCGGTGATCACGCCAACGGCACCATCATCGTCGACGGCGAGGAGGAGCTCTGCCCTCCTGCTCCTATCAATGTCTGGGCCCAGTGCTTGCCCTACATCCTAATTGGTTTCGCCGAAATCTTCGCCAACGTCACATCCTACGAGTATGCCTACTCCAAGGCCCCCGAGAACATGAAGTCTCTCGTCATGTCTGTCAACCTGTTCATGAGCGCCATCTCTGCCGCTATTGGCGAGGCCTTCACTCCTCTGTCCGATGACCCTCTGCTGGTCTGGAACTACACCGCTGTTGCCTGCATTGCCTTCGTTGGTGGTGCTGCCTTCTGGCTCTGCTTCCGTCACCTCGACTCTGACGAGGACAAGTGGAACATGCTCAAGAAGTCCGAGTTCATTGGCCAGAACCAACCTGGTCTGGGCAAGGAGGCCGACGAGGAGCCTTAAATTTCCCTTTTTCTTTTGACGTACAGATGTGTGTGATGCTTTCTAGCAGGGTCTGGGATATGATACCAAAAATAAGTGTAGCAATATATGATACCTAATATATATATAATGAATCATTTCAAAAATTTCTCTTCTCTCTCCATACTATATCTCATCGATGACTTATATGCTTCGTCTTTGGAGAAGCTGGTATTTATTTACGTAAACGGCGATTTGGATTTGCGGCAAGTGGAAAAGAAGAGCATAACGGCTAATTTGACTGGTTTAGGCAGAGTTTAATGTCAGACTCCCGGGATAATTTTCTGGGGCGCCGAAGCCGGGTGCGGAGATTTGACGATTTTTCGCCGGGAATTCGGTACTTGATCCGATGAATTATCGGCGTGGTAAGAACTCTGTTTATGTATTCTGGTTGCTAAAAGGATGCAGATCCCTCCCGTTTTCTCTATCTATTTATAAGAACCTTTTCTTTTTTCCAAACCATCGCTGTATTACTCTTCGACATCGAGTGCATGTGTGTTGGACTGTTGAGTGGTTTCGTATGGTATGCGCTCAAAGAAAGAACATATCACAGGACAAGTCAGAGGGGAGAAATCATAGGCTGGATGGGATATGAGTTTCAAAGTGTCATTACGAAACCGATGAGAAATTTTAAAGCGGTTGCTCCGGATTGATAGGAGACGGCTCAAGGCAATCGACCTACAATATGGAAGACGTGATTAATCGCTCACCACCGTCCCATGATCCACGAGATGAGACGATATCGCAAATACCCAACGATAAAACGCCAAATTCAGCGAATGATTTTCGACAAGATGAGAAACAGGGCCAGCGTCAGGAGCGGGATCTGTATGAAGAGCCCAACATTATCCTCCCGCCTACTATCAACGCTGCCTACGACTGGACCGGACCCGACGACCCAGACAACCCTCGCAACTTCTCTGCCGCTTTGCGCATCTTCAGCACCATTGCCATCACTATGCTAGCCATGATTGGAACTGTAGCTGGATCAATGTATGCGCCCGCACAAGACGCCGTCGCCTCAGCCCTCCACTGCAGCCGCATTGTCGCTGTCCTGCCCCTTTCGCTGTACAATCTAGGGCTTGCCTTTGGGCCCATGGTCGGCGCACCACTTTCAGAGACTTACGGCCGCAAATCCGTCTTCATGCTCTCAACCCCAGTCTTTGTGCTGTTCATGCTCGGATCCGGTTTCAGTCGCTCAATAGCTGGGTTGACGGCCTGTCGCTTCTTTGCCGGTGTGTTCGCCTCGCCCCTGATCAACAATGCGCCGGCCACGCTGCTCGATTTTACGCCTCCGCGGTATCGGGGTGTCAGTCTGGGCGGTTACTATGCTGTGCCGTCGTTTGGTGCTGCTTTTGGACCGTTAATTGGAGGATTTGTCTTGCTTGTCAAGCCGTGGCAATGGACGCAGTGGATCTCCATCTTCATTACGGTTGCGTTTTACATCCCTGTGTGCTTCACTCGCGAGACGTACAAGAAGGTGATTCTCAAACGACGAGCTACGCGCCTGGGGCTGCGTGACTCGGCGTCCCAGAGAACATCACCGGGGCGAGCGTTCAGATACTTCTTCACGACTCTGATCCAGCGGCCTCTGCACATGTTATTTACGGAGCCAATTGTCACACTAGTAAGCGTGTATAACGGCTTCCTGTTTGGTCTTTTGTATACGTTTGTCGTGTCTGTGCCGTGGATATTCAGGCACTACTATGGATGGTCGGCGGAGAGTGAGCCGTTGTCGTATTTGGGGTTGATGTGCGGCACAGCTCTTGCAGCAGCGCCCCTGATTCTGATCGATCTTTTCTCTTACCAAAAGCGTTTGACAGAGTGGCAGCTTCATCATGATGACGATGAGCCACTCCCCTCAGAGAATCGTCTCATGTCGGCTCTGATTGGGAGCATTATGCTGCCAATCTGTCTCTTCATTGTTGGCTGGACGGTGCATTACCACGTACACTGGATTGTGCCAATTATCTTCCAAGGCCTTGTTATGCTGTCATCTCTTCTTGTCTATGCGGGCGCTAATCTCTTCATGCTGGATGCGTATGGTCCGCTTTATGGAGCATCCGCATCAGGATCCATGATGTTCAGTCGCTACTTACTGTCTGCTGTGTTTCCCCTCTTTGCGTTACAGATGTACGAGAATCTTGGGGCGGGATGGGCTACGAGCATTCTGGGCTTTGTGACATTGGTGATGGCGCCGATTCCTTGGTTCTTTAGGGCATATGGGGAGAAGCTGAGGGCGAGAAGCAAGTACGAGATGAGCACTTAGGAAGTTGAAGTATAATGATGATAAGACGATTATGATTGGCGTTCCGATTAATGTAGACGATACAATATTGATGTAGAAGACGTATCAGATATGTCGAGATCCTTATATAAGATAGGAAAACTTTTCACGCAGCTCATCGAAAATAGAAATCTCTCTATCTCATCAGAGGCGCCTTCTATATATAGCAAGTGTATGCAAGAGGTATTGACAGAGAGGAGATAAAAAAACGGAATCGAAACTAAAGTCAAACTCTTGAATGTTTTACCTAATTTCCCACGTTCGTTATCAAGATTTGCTCCACTGCACACATGGGCAAGGGCAATGATACAGATGCTCGTCACATATCAACCACCCCCTTTCCGTTGTTACGGTGATGCGTAATTCCGTAGAGGCTGAGCAGAGTCGCTTGGCGATAAGAGTTTTATACGGCAGCGCCAAGTCGAGATAGCCTATGCAGATCCGTACATCGAAATTAGAGTTGCCAAGCCCAAGCCGCGTCAGATCTCTATAGACGTCCGTCGTCTATTTTTGGGTGAAACAATGGCAGAATCGCCGGACTGTAAGGCGTTCTGCGTTTCAACTACGCCATTGGTTAACTTTATCCGGCAGTAAATAGATACAAGATCGATTCGTTAGGATATACAGCAGGGTGGTTGACTGCCGAGCTAAAAATGCCGTATACACAAAATGACTGGACAGAAGCGCATCCGTTGCTGGTCTCACATTCATCATATCTTGTCGAATTGAGTGGGCAATGCAAAGAGGCAGTGTTTGGTCGATTGTCTCATTCTCTCTCGCGCTAACTGGGAGCAAAAGCTGCTACCAAGAATATGCTTGACTCAAGACCCTTGACTGCACTTACAATGCCAGCTCGGATCTTCTCGTTTTTACGAGCAATCTGTCTCAGCTGCACCCTTACAGCCTCATGTCCTGAGCGCAACCAAGACATTGGATCTATAGTCCGCACGAAGATAGTAAATGTAATCATGAAAATGTATATACTTGTTTTGTTTGTATTTTCCCGGATTATCCGTGGACTCGGACTCGAGTTTTATTACAGCTCCGCAGTTCAATTCAAGTTCTCGGGATCCCGGCTAGCCAAGTGCCAAGAGACGGCTGCCAAGTACATACACACAAGTAGAGCAGGCGGAATCTTTCTCTCTAAGTGGCCATTCTTACGAGCTGCAAACAGTTCATTGTTTGGCATTGCCGATGCTTGTGTCCTCGGCCGACCGAGAATCTGCAGGCATCCGCTTATAATACCAGGGCTCACCATTTCCCCCCCCACTACCCCGGTGCCACGCTTCGGGAGCTTCTCTCAAGCATAATCATTCTAAAATGCGTCGCAAAATTTTTAACTGCCAAGTTTATAATGTGGATATTTCACGTATGACTAGATTGCTCCATGGATCGACGAGTCTGCGTTACAAGACCCTGGGTGGCTATACACTTTGCGCTTTAACTTGCGTCGTTCATGGATATTGGGTAAAATGTCATGTCTTGGCGCAGATGCCCAATAATGGGACCACATTGAATCAAACCATACCTGTCAAAGCAAATAGCCTCACCGCAGATGGAATTTACTGGAGTAGACCCCGGCTCCAGCACGCTGAAGAACCATGATAGGGTACGGATACGTGCAGTTTTACCATTTTGTTGGTCCATTATCAACGTTAGAAATCCCTGCCCGGTCCGTGACAGGGCGGCAAAGGGGTTTGCGGATATCCAACTTGTTGTCGATTCAGAGTACGGATACCAGTTCTGCCTTGCAGATCACACAACCCCTGAAAGTCTCCTAGCAGGCCGTCTCGCTAATGGAATTGATACCCAACATACCATCTCCTACTCTACTGCCGATTAGTGGGATCGGCTTTTAAGGGCGGCGCAAGTGCCGGCGCCAGGCCCGGGTCTGCGAAGCCCCGACTTACATGGGTCGCGATACTTGATACATGGCAGAGCTCCAGCGGAATAGCCGATGTAGCTTGTTGCCGCCAGCAAACTTATCGAAATGAGACATTCTTGGTAGAGGATAAACTTGATTGCGACCTCTTGGCCACACGCTTGTTGCGTCAGCTTTTTGTGCGCAGCCATATGGTCTATGGGGCACTATCAGGGAGTCGCCGGGGGCTTGGATTTCGTCCCTGGGCCAAAGCAAACGGAGCCGGGCTGGGGTGATTCGAGTACTTAGATATGAAGGTCCTCGACATATTCGAGGCCTGGCAAACAGAATCTTCTATTATTCTAGACATCTTTCTAGCGAGTCCTATCCTTTCGGCCTTTGTCTAACCTCATATTTGCACTACGCTGCTAGGCATGGCTCATCTATCGCCCTCTCAGGCCTGGGATAGCTTGCCCACTCCTGAGATATATGAACCAAATGGACGGGAACTCTCAAGACAATTCGTTCCTTCTGACAACGACGATGTTGAGGGTGGGCGACTTGAATCCAGCTTCAGTAATCACACACGATCCTTCTCTGGCGATGTCACACGAACGAACACTCCCGTCCCCGACGACGAGGAACATACAATCAGCGAGAAAAAACATTCATCTCAAGCCATTGACATCTATGACCCGAACCGGCCGAAACTACCTATTCGACAGAGACTTCAACACTTCACATGGGCCTGGTATACTTTCCCCATGAGCACTGGCGGTCTCTCCTTGCTCATATTCGCACAACCCAATCAGTTCACTGGTCTGAAGACTGTGGGCTTAGTTGTTTACATCATCAACCTTATTATATTTTCACTCATCACAATGACCATGACTGCTCGCTTCTTACTACACACGGGTGAGCTGGTTCGGTCACTTACCCACCCAAGGGAAGGCTTCTTCTTTCCGACATTCTTTCTCTCCATCGCTACAATCATTACAAGTACCCAACGATACGCCATACCAGACGATCACGTCGTACTAGAATGGGTCATACAAGCTGCTTTTTGGGTGTATGTCGCTTTGACATCAGTGCTGGCCATCGGCCAATACAGTTATGTCTTTGCGGCTCATCACCTCAGCTTGCAGAACTTTATGCCGACCTTGATCTTGCCAATCTTCCCCATCATGCTCTCGGGAACAATTGCGTCTGTTATTGCGGCAACACAACCTGAAATCGCAGCCATGCCGATTCTAGTAGCTGGACTTACGTGCCAAGGCCTCGGAATGTCAGTGGCCATATTGATGTACGCCCATATGATTGGAAGGTTGATCCAATCTGGTCTTCCTAACCGAGAGCACCGACCTGGCCTTTTCATGTGTGTTGGTCCACCATCTTTCACTGCCTTGGCCTTAATCGGCATGGCCAATGGTGTCCCCGACAGTGTTGAGGAGCTGGCCATTGACAAGAGCGTCATCAAGGTAGTGGCTGTTCTAGTAGCGATCTCTCTCTGGGCGCTTAGCTTTTGGTGGTTTGGTATTGCCGTCGTTGCTGTTATTTCGTCGCCCCCCAAATACTTTCACCTTGGCTGGTGGGCTATGGTGTTTCCCAACACAGGCTTTACGCTGGCAACAATTTCTATCGCAAAGGAGCTGATAAGTTCCAGCTTTCAGTGGGTCACCACAGGAATGAGTATTTGCATGCTCGTCATGTTCTTCTTTGTCTTGTACAACCACGCCCGAGCAGTTGTTGTTCAAGATATCATGTACCCGGGGAGAGATGAGAATGTAGAGGACCATTGAGAAACGTCTACTGGACATGGATCTATGAGTCAAGGACGGCAATCAAAATAGACAAGGAAATATTTCTTTCGATGTATACTTCTTCTTTTGGTGATGTTTGGATATATTTTTACTTGTAATTTTAGAATCTGCCGGTGTTGATGGTGTATGTATTGTATGTAACATGTGCGTCTGAAGCTGAATGTAGAATAGAAACATAATGAACTTTTTTTTACATCACCACAAAGCCCTTCATCAGTGAGCCTCCTTATGCCATGAAACTAAAGATGTTTAACAAAGCTAGAGCTGCATCCTCCATTACTACATGTAACCATCAATAACGGATTGGGCAATCGGCGACGGTTTTGTCTCTGGCCTCTTTTTTGTATCAACCGCAGAACTGAACCAAAGCACAAGATTGCCACCTCTGACAAAGTGCAGATTAACTGTCAGAGCGACAAATCGATTACCTCCATCATAGCATCTCAGCTGCTTCTGTATCGCATGGTGGCTGCATGATCATTCATTGTTGCAACACTCTATAGACTTTAATTCCGTTCGACCAATACATGTTCAGTTGGCCGCGTGGCCTAATGGCTAAGGCGCTAGATTTCGGTTGCAATCACCTTCTCTAGAGATTCCAGGTTCGACTCCTGGCGTGGTCGCATTAATTTTTTTGTCGCCTCTACTGACTCGCTAGTTTCTCGCAGAACTCTGCTAAGCAAGATCTGTTCAAGTACGCACGTTCAATTAATATTATCCAATAGAAGAAATTACAACATTACTCCTCCATTGAAAGTTGTTCACCATCAAGTATCTCTTTTATAACTCAGCAGGATGAGATAGATCCTAGACTTCCGATTGTCCACTTGCCAGCGCTATTCTGCGCGAATCCAAAATAGCGGCGAACATTCTCAATATCTCCCTCCCATACTGGATCTTTATTATTATCCAAATATTGATAGATAGACTCGCACATGACCTTTGTGCGAGACTTGGCCCACCAAACGTCCTCGGACAGAAGCCGCCAAGCAGTGGCATAAAAGCAGAGCATGATGACCAGAGCCTCAGTCTTGTTGTCCGCCACGTCCTCTTCAAAATCTTTGGATGCTTTGGCGGGCCAGAAGAGAGTATACACCTGAATCTGCGGTATCAAATGGTGAATGACTCGGCCCTTGGATACGGCATCCATGGTTCTGAGCAGCGGCGTCAGTCGATCACAGGCGTTGAAGTCTTGACCTTCTATACAGCATCCATCATAGTTGGTCAAAGTCATAGTTCGTGCGCTGAAAAAGATATCGTCGAAGACAAAGGTCTCTGCCAGCGATTCTTCAAATTGTCGAAACTGGTCGATGCTGTTATAGGACATGGGGGCCTTGAAGATGCCGTTTGTGTACCTCTTGTCTTCCTTCATGGTCTTCATGACCGTTTTGAGACCAGCTGCAAATTTGAGCAGTCTATCGGGTTCACTGGTCATGTCGATCTTGTCATCTTCATATGCAAAGAACGGCATGGACCAAGCATAGTGCACGAGAAGCATAGCACAAGCGATAATAATATCGTGATTGAAACCATCCGTGCCTTGCGATAGAAGGTCCCTGAACCCAGAGAGAGTTAGATCCAGATGGTATGACATTGACTTGTTATGTTCAGCGTTGTGGGGCGAAAGACTTCGCTGGTGAGCTGCCGAGATCATTAAGACGGCGTGCATGACAACTTCATTCTGGACAGCGTCAGTACTGCTGGGTCGTAAGAAGCGATAGTGCGGTTCAATAACTAACATTCAATGCCACAGGAAGCACTCCATCTCTCCATACTAAACTGCCGAAAGCTAGGGTTGGCGATGTGTAGTGGTCAAAGTGATGCATGAGCCGTAGACTGGGTAAATCGAGACCGAGACCGAGGGACTTGGGAACGGAGCCCGCCCCGAATCTCTGATGATGGAGTTGTTGCCGTGAGAACTTTGGCAACATGGACATGATGCTAAACTCATATTGGCAAGGTATATTCCTGGCAGCGCATCTCGCGCAGGCAGGTCGAATCTCATCACACTGCAGACTCATCAGCGGCATGTCCATCTTCTTCCCAATCCGTCATTGTAGAAATATTAGTTGAGATAGGCATATTTTTAGTCGTACCTTGACTCTAGAAGATTTGCATGACAAGCATCCAGCGCGAGACTTTGCGTGTCGCTTCCGTTGCCGTGGTTCTCGGCCAAGGTCATCCACTCGTGGAGCTGCAAGTATTTGGCTCTCGCCCGTCTTGGAGATTGCGAAAACGCCGAAATTTCCGTCCGGAGGCATTGCTATGAGTAATTGTATGGAATTGATTTTGATAGTAGATGTTACGCAAAAGAAAAGGAACTTCCAAGAGTTTGTCTTCAAGATCTCTCTAAATATGCTTCCCGCGGCTCTCGCTCGCTCGCTCCTCGCTGACGCCAAATACCCCAATACGGCAAAAAGTGGTCAGCAGAAGTAACTAACACAGTGTATTAGCGCTTTAGTACTATTCGTTTAGTTGCATACAATTACAGGCTTGTATGGCAAAGATGGCGTTGTGATGCTGCAATTCATCAAGTTATGAAACAACTTTAGATTAGTGGGATGAACTCAGCAAGATGAAGAGACTCGGCGACTAATAACCTGTTGGTGAATTCAATTGTAAGTTTGGCCTATATCTAGTTGTGTTTTGCTGTGTACAGTTCGCCTGTAAGTGCAGAGGTCTACTGTTGATTGGCTAAAGCGAAGTCCTCTCAGTACATGTTATCCAGACCCTTAAAGAGGATGAGGCTTTGGTGCCTATAAATGCTGTTAGTATTCATCGTCTAAAGTCTTCCTCAGTTTTTATCGACATACCTGTGGCGGCGATACCCAGTCAAAGTTACCCAATCTCTTCGTGGTCCATAAGTCTGACGGATACATAGCACCCTTGGGACCACCCAATATTTCCTGAGGGTATCCGGGATGGAAGGGCACAGCACTTTCAATTGCTTCCTTCTCTTCATCCGTAAGATCAATTGCCAGCGCCTCAATGTTGGACTTGAGGTGTTCAACCTTACGACCTCCCACAATGGGGAAGACGTATGGTGCCTTTAATCGAGCCCAGGCTAAAGCGATGCTGGTGATAGTTGTACCACGAGCCACAGCAATCTTCTCTAGCGCATCAGCCATGGCAGTCTTCTGAGGCTTGTCGACGAAAGGGACCTTGCGTCCATCTCTCTCCTCTTCCTTCTCAGCCGCACGCTGGGCTGAAGTGCGGAAGTAGCCCATACCCAAGACGCCATAGGGAGCGAGGGCAATGCCTTCATCAACACACATGGGGACAACATCACGCTCGATATCTCGCTCGGCCGCACTCCAATGGCCCTGGTAGACGGAGAATTGAGTTAATCCCTTCTGGCGGGCGTACTCGTTGGCTTTGGCGACGACCCACGCAGGGGTGTTGGAGATGCCGAGATAGAGAACTTTGCCGGCAACAACGAGGTTGTGCAGGGAGTGCATCAGCTCTGGGATGCTTGTGGTAAAGTCCCATGTATGGACATAGTACTGTTGGACATTGAGATTAGCTCTCGTATCTATGAATGAAGAAAAAGCCTGCTGAAAAAAAATGGATACTAACCAGATCAATATACGATGTCTGCAGTCTCTTGAGACTAGTCTCGATGGATACCGCCAAAGACTTTTTGTTATTTCCACCGAAATTTGACTGAATCTTTGTATCTTCTTCAGCCAAGCGCCAAGCGGATGTGTACTTCGTGGCCACGATCATCTCTTCTCGATTGCCTCGGGTTGCCATCCACTCGCCAATGATCTCTTCGGATTCTCCGTTCTGGTAATTGCCCGCACTGAGACGACTCAAGATTAGTACTGTATCTGCTGATATTTCGGTTAATTGGGCAGCAACGCACGTATCGATAAAGGTTCCTCCCTGGCTGTAGAAATAGTCCATCAATTCAAAGGACGTCTTCTTGTCACAACTGCCCATGCTGCCTTCCCAAGCTGTTCCAAATCCCATGCCTCCTAGGCAGAGAGGACTCACTTTGACAGCAGCTGAAGGAGCTAGCTGGCGATGGTAGGCAAGCAAGCTCTTGGGCGCGGGCGCAGCGCCGGGTAGATTGTTTGCCTTTCCCATGGTGACGACTGTTAAAGTTCGAATGTGTTGTGATAGAGAACTTGTATTGAATGCTTCGAGATATTCTGTCTGTTTGTTGCTTGATACTTTACGAGAGGCTTCTGGCATTCACCATGGGCACGCCTTCACTTATATCTATTCTTTAGCTATAGTCTCCTCCCAAACATCGTATGTCTTTTTGGACATACGAGAGCATTCCACATTGCCTAATCTGGTATACTTCAGATCGTATCCCTAATATGCAATACCACAGTAAAGCTAAGTATAAACACAGTACGGTTCTTGCAATTGCTACATACTTTAGCAGCAACCGTCGTGTGCCGAATTGGGAATACGAGACAAAAGCATGTTAGCGTGAGAAATGTCTCCTTAGCCTTGACACCGCCTCGGCAAGATCGAGCCGGCATTGGCTTGCTGCATGGGCCAGGGCCACTGTTTCTATCACATTATGGAGCATCGGGGAGAGCATATATCGTCAGGCTGTTGAGGAGATCTAGCGCCTCTTGTAGAGAGCGGCCAATCATATCAATTGTTAGCCGAGCATCAGAATATATGCATATTACTGCCCCGCCATCGTACAATATAGGAAGCAACCGATGGAAAGTTCACGATGTTTCATGTTCCGGATATAGGGAAAATTGATTCTTGTTGGCCGGATTTACTGCAAAGTCCGCTTGTTGAGCCTATATTCCGTAAGATGAATTCATTGATGACACAAAATTTCCAAATGAGGATGGTCAGTTGACTAACAAATAGTCATCTGTCGGCATTATCGTGATGTGTTCGTGAAGTATACGTGAAAGAGTCACCGCGTGTTGAACTGCTGTGCCGAGTATCTCGACTTGATACCCCAGCAGCAGAGCTAAGGAAATGCACGTATCAGACATATGGCATTATTTGGAAGGTGGGATGAAAATATTGCATCTCAGAGCCCTTGAGCTGTCACACATATTTTGAGATACGAAGTTGAATCTGTGGATTCAGACTCATGTAAAGGGTACCCCTTTGTACATGACCTAGGCAAAGTCCGTACTCCTCGCAATATCTTCTATAGCAGTCAGCTGTTCTCCCATCTTCGTCAGCTTCTGCTTCACGGTATCAAAACAATCTGACCCAAGAAGAATTTTCAAGACTTCTCCCTTTCCTCTCTTTGCCAAGTCTTCTCCGGCTGCGTCAGTTGCTACATCCACAATCTTCTTCCCTCCCTTGACGGGATCTCCTAGTTGCTTCCCATTTGACGTGCGTTGAAACTCTACAAGAACCCTTGCAGGAGTACCGTCATAATCGCTGATTTTGCGTGCAGGGACTATGAGGTTTGTAACCAAATTTGTCCGAAAAGTACCTGGTTCGACAAGCACAACTCTGATGCCGAATACACCGACTTCAGTTGCTAGAGCTTCCGAAAAGCCGCTCAAAGCAAATTTGGAAGCTGAATAGGCAGTTGTTGCGGGAGCACCATAAAACCCAGCTAAACTGCTGACATTTACAATGGTACCTGTTGCCTTCTTCCTGAAGAGAGGCAGGGCTCCTTTGATGCAACGCACGGCGCCAATAGTGTTTGTTTGGATTTGAGCTTCAAACTCTTCGACACTGCCAAAACACGGTAAGTCCAGCCCGGCATTAAAGCTTGTACAAAGCTCCTTACCTCATCTCTTCAAGAGAACCCAACATAGCATATCCCGCATTGCAGACCAAGATATCGACGTTATTCTCCTCGACGAGCCTCTCTACAACAATCTCCGTCTCTCGTTTATCGACATCTATCTCAACCCATTTGCCACCCTGCTGTTCAACAGCTGGGTATTTGACAGCAGCTGATTGAGGATTGCGAGTAGCGGCCAATACTCTATGGCCAGCTTCAAGAGCGGCATAGACAATCTGTAAGCCGATGCCAGAAGAGGCACCTGTAATGAGGAACGTGTGTGGTGCCATTGTCAACGAAATGATGTGAATGTCTTTGGCCTTTTCGAAAATCCGAAGAAGATTCTGAGCTTTAAATACATATTTCGAGCTATATGAGACTCAAAATTTGGAACCCAAATGACTACAACTTGACAGAGGGAGTCACCAAGTAGGCACACCCTGCAATCTACTTACTCCCTCATCGTGATTGGCTTGACATACATCTAAACCACTCCATTTCGAAGGCCCGAAGTGTGGATACAGCAGCGGAGGACCGCCGCACCAATAGCAATCGAGATGTAAGCAAACGGCATCACTAGCGTAGATGTATTGGGAGGCTCAGCACGAGAGATTCATGGCTACTCGTCTCATGACACTCGCGACTTTTCAATCTCTTGAATAAGCACCTATACGATAACTGAGATGCATCTTGCACATGATTTGCCGCCTATCATGCGTAACGATGATGATGAATGGAGAGGCACAACTGATCCCAGTGTGCGACGCAGAGTGCAGAACCGACTGAATCAGAGAGCATATCGACAGCGCCGACAGATGCTCGGGATTCTGGATAAACCACCAAAGAAGGCTACCAGGAAACCGGTATCTCAACACTTGAACCACGCCGATAAGAGACGTCCCGGATCAGTCCCTACCGGAGCCGAAAGCCTAAGCTGCCGAAGACAGGCGGAGGATAAGAGCCACGTTACTGGCAGGCTCGAGGCCCGTCATCGGAAATTTGATGACAAACAATACGCTTCTTCCAGTGCAAGTGTCGATCCGTCACTCTGGTACACCAATCCCGCTGCAGTGGTTGTGATGTTCCAGGAACTGAAGCTTGGGCGCCACGCAGAGCGTTCACCATCCAATGATCACCTCTTAGGTATAATGCAGTTCAACGTGATGAGAGCTTTTGGAACCCTAAGCTCTATCATTGGATTGTCTTCAGACAATTTAATAGATGATGGTGCATTGTCTCCGTTTTCTTCATATACATATTCAGCTCATAATATACCACACTTCCGACTACCAAAAAGCCTCGCGCCAACAGCTCTACAGAGATCCATTCCACATCACCCATGGATTGACATATTGCCGTATCCCCAGATGAGAGATAACCTTTTATTACTTGAGTCTGGTGTAAGTACAACGATGGAGAAGCGCCAGTACGATGCAGATAGCCTATGCCACTGGATGGTTGGGCTCGACACCTGCCAGAAAGAGTCTGGCCTCATCCTGTGGGGAGACCCATGGGATCTAGCCTCATGGGAAGTAACAGCAGAGTTTTTGAATGAATGGGGTTGGACTCTGGAAGGCTGTGTTGACTTATTTAGGTCGACGGATTACTGGAGGGCAAGGAGAGGGGAGAGGCCTCTCTTTAGAATGGGACACTAAAGTGTTGGATATCATTAATAAGCGCTACTTGGAATAAATGAATCTATATTTAATTAATCAGGCTGCGGTTTTATATATACTCACTCTTGCATCACTGGAATACTGAATAGACACTGATTCATTGTATTATAAATAATGGTTCGCCGTCCTGCAACAAGCTACTATTATACCTCTACCCCCAATGCCTTATACACGGCTCTCAAATAGTCTCCTTCTCTTCCGTCTGCCATAATCTGATGAGACATCTGGTTCATGGCATACGTAAAAGTTAACTTTCTGTCCGCGTCAAAGACAAATAATGACCCTCCCCAGCCTCCCCATACTCCAACTCGCCCGCTTGGCATAAAATTCACCAAGCCTGACCCTCCAAGAGCGTATCCAATACCCCATCTCATATCCATGCCCGCTGCCAGATCTGGGCCGTTTGACTGTTCCCGAAAGATGAGCTCAATTGTCTTTTGGGATAACAGCCGCACACCATTGACCTCGCCGCCCAGCGCCAAAACGGAGAAGATGCGATTCATGGCGCGAGCATTCGTGAATCCGTTAAAGGAGCTAAGATCAGCCTTTCGTATCGTCTCCGATTTGAGCATATTTGCGTCGAGTGCAGGATTGGTAAACGTCTTGAACGCAACAGATCCTACTTCGGGCGCTGCCCGGGGTGGTGGCGTACCCTTGTGAGGAATATTGTTGCTGACTCGAGGAATATCCTTGTCCAGCAAGCCAATCTGGAAATCTGCCTTCAACGGGCCAGCGATTTCCTCGGCGACAAATTGTTTCAATGGCTTGCCCGTGACGCGCTTCACAACTTCGGCAATCAAAACCCCGAAAGTGACGATGTGATACGCGGATGCCGTGCCTGGCTCCCACAGAGGGGCCTGTGCCGCGAGTTTTGCCGCAGCACCGTCTTGATCACAAACATCATCCATGGTCACATTTTCTTCCCACGCCGAAAGACCAGATGTGTGAGACAGGATGTGGCGAATCTCAATGTCTTGCTTCCCGTTGGCGGCAAATTCGGGCCAGTATTTTGCAACTTTTGCATCCGCATCGACCAGGCCGCGATCTATGAGCATCAGGAGCGCGAGACTGGCGAGTCCCTTGGTGGACGACCAGACTCCCACGATGGTGTCCGATTCCCATGGTTGGGTGCGTTCCTCGTCGGCAAATCCTCCCCAAATGTCTACCACGTCCTTGCCACCGATGTTGAGACTGATGGAAGCTCCGACCTCGACTTTCGAGTCGAGATTCTTTTGGAAGAGAGTCCGAAGCTCCTCAAATTTGGGGTCAAGGTGGCCGTGGATTTGCGCCATGGTTGTAATAGCTAATTGTGGTCGCTGCAGATGAGAATATAGAAATGTAAAGGAGCTTAAGATGAGAACTGAGTAGAATTGAGTTGATAGCAGATTTCGTCCACTCACGTAGTAGCTAGCGACAACGATCACTATTAATATCTATATTTCTTCATAACTCCACGACAACACTCGATTCTAATCAATGGAAAATGACAAATCGGATTTACGGACGAAAGGACAAAATAACATTGGATTTGTAACTGAGGAGCAAGGATCTGCTCCGCGGGTTTCCGGGAGCAGGGCTGACCATGCGAAATTGCACACAGTTGACGATTGTAATACCCAAAGCTGCACGGTGTATTATGTTATGGGCAATCCATGCGTGAAGGTTATAATATCAGCCGAAACATCGAAGAAGCGAATACCCGACCGGGTTCAACTGCCACATCTCCGAACCAGGATCGGCCGGTGTTATTAATGTTGATGACGAATCTAGAAATAAGTTGGCAGCAATCCTGCCGACTTGACACTCTGGGCTTCAGAGCGTCCAGTGTTGGTTGGAATATAGTAACAAATGTTTCATTAGCAGCGCTGCAATTACTAATATATCGGAATTATAAGGGGAATCCTGAATCCTTCATCTACGGCGAGGTTAGATGATACATTAAACTGTACCCCAGCGCACCGCTGCGTGATGGACTATGTAGATAGACGAATACGGCATTGGATTTATGAAATTTCTACCAGTGAAGCTGCGATGAATGAAAAATATTCACTGCGAAGGTTTCGTTATCTCTATCTCATATCGGGATGAGAGCCTCGACTGTCACTCACAAAGACTAAATACGCGTATAATGCAAATGACGATCGGATCTCGCATCTTGCTTGGTCCTTGGCGCGGCGCAACTTCTAGCACTGTAATTCGTTCCAATTAGGCGATAGCTTCAGGCAGCTAAAAGACGGATCTTTCCGATCATATGCAATGACCCACTCAATCGTTTTTGAGTCCGAGTTGACTACCAGAATCTCAATTGCCAAGTTATATAGTACGTAACACATGGTGAGCTACCGGGCATCCGAAACACATGGTGGCAGTAGCAGATATTTGAAGGCAAGGGTGATTGATGCCTCTGTATCTAAACAGACGCTGGACGGGTTCCCATCCAACATATCATTCACACTGAGTAAGGCTTTATAAACTTGGGATATTATTTCTATTTTGGTAGAGCAAAAGATAAACGGCTCGTAAATTAACCTTATCCAAAGACCCGGGTATAAGAACAAAAAGGCGTTAGAAATAGACAAGTATTCCCGCATCCCAAAGCTATTTCGCAATGCATATGCATATCTGCCCAACAGTAAAAGGAAGCCAGATAAAGAAATCTAGGAATCAGCCCTTATTTTTTGAGATCCCATCCTCCATGACTCATCTTCTATATATATATACACAACTTCACACAGGACGCTTTATTTCCTCGTCGCATTGACGACGGAGGGGCGGCGGCTAGCAGCGGGAGTGCCTCTGGGAGTACCGCGAGGAGTAACTCTGCTCTCGCCGAAGAAGCGATTCTGCTGGCTGTATCGTCTGTGCGGCTCAGGTCGGCCACCAGAAGCTGATGTAACGGAAGCTGTGATTAAATGATTAGCATCAATACTTGAACAAAGAAATGGGAATTGACTTACATCGGCGGTTGGGATCATATGAGATACTGCCGCGGCGGCCTTCATTCGCTTGCTCTTGACGAGCGTCAGCAAGCCGCTGGGCAAAGGGCGATCGCTTGCGCAGAGTTGGGCCCTTCCAGTAAATAACGTAGACCGCAACGACGAGGACGAAGGAGATACAGAAGAGAATAGTGCTGGCGTATTCCAGGTTCTTTCCACTTGACTTTCCGATGTTCTGGAAGAAGGGGAGAGCAGGAATGGTGAGAACACCAGCCAAGAAGTCTCGAGACCAACCGTTACCACCAGTGGCGGAAGCGGAGTAAGGGCCATAAGCACAGATCATGTAATCGATCGTAGCCATGTAGATGGCGTAGTTCGCGATACCGACAATGGCGACGAAGATCATGGAGCCAATCCAGTGGATAGGAGGGCCTTGAATGGTCCAAGCGAAACCAATAAGGCCGATTGGCAAGCAAGGAGCTGTGTATAGAAGGAACCAAAGACGAGACTCATACTGCGCACGCTCATCATTGGGCTTGGCCCTGCGTTCCTTGATGTTGCGCTTGATAGCAGGGATGAAGAGAAGCCATGCAATGACATAGCCGATACCGATAGGGATGAAGCTCAACCCGATTTCAACAGTACCGAATCCCCACTGCTTATACACCAAGGCGAACGACTGGATGAACATGAAGATGAGGGCGTCGGAGAAACCAGAGAGGAGAGAAAGAACCAGGACAATCGGCTCGGTAAGGAACATCTTGAAGGGGCGGACCCAGGTGATGAGGACTTCCTTGGCAGAGAAGCGATCTCTGAATGGGACAAGCTCGTCCGGTCCCCAAATGTTCTGGCCCGTTTGCTGGCGGCGCTTCTTGGCAATGCGGTTCATCAGGATGGTGGTTCGAGTCTCGGGAACGGTGAAGCAGTGGACAAGCTGGACGAATCCACCCAAAATGAGCTGGACCCAGATAGACCACCTATAATGAAGTGTAAGTAGACATTGAGAAACACAGACATTGTACGATTAACTACTCACCTCCAGGCAAGATACTTCTCGGTAAAGCCACCAACAATGGGGCCCAAAACAGATCCACCAACAGAAGAGAAGACGACGTATGCGACCGCGTATTGCTGCTTATCGGCTTCCCACATATCGGCAATCATACCCAAGGTGACGGAGCCACCAGCTGAGGAGAGACCACCGAGGGCGCGGCCGACCATGATGGAGGCAAAGTTAGGAGCCAGTGCAACGGGGAGCTGCCAGACGTTGACCAAGAACAGAGAGAGCTGTAGGACCGGCCAGCGGCCAAACTCTTCCGACCAAGGCGCCCAAAGCTCACAGCCAAAGGCATAGAGAACCAAGAAGATCATGGCACCACATCGCGCAGCTTGCTCGCTGACGTGGAATTCCTCTGCGATGCCAGGAATGGCGTTTGAGTATAGAGAGGTGTTGAAGTTCATTGATACTTGGACCCAGAAGATGACAGTCAGGATGTACCATTTCTTCCACTTGGGGAAGCAGTAGCCGAGCTCCTCGTAGCAGTCATCTTCTGTGATTTCGTACTTGTCGTAAGTTCCAAGCTTCTCCAGCTTGTTATTGTTATCAGAAGGCAGATTATCATCTTCTGACTTTTCAATATTGTCAGTGCTAGAGCCTTGACCCTGTGACCCATTGGTTCTCAGCCTCTCGTTGGCGAGGTCCAGGTCATTCTGGTTGAGGATCTGAGGAGGATCCTCCGAGAAATGTGTGTGTTGACCCGACATGTTTGACGTATAACCAGAGCAAGTCTCCTTCAGCTTACTTAAAAAATTGGAGTAGCTGACATGAGGTATGGGGGAGAAAGTCTGGGGAAGACTGTGAGGAGAAAGAAAAGAGGCGGAAGGGATGGGGAAGAGGAGGGAAACAAAGGATTGGAAGATGGAGGGCAAGCCTATTTAACTTTATTTGCGTTCAGTTTTCATGATTAGACATTCGCCAGCAGGAAAATAGGGTTGGTGGTAGGCGGCGGAGGAAATAATGGGGATTTGAGGTCTCACCATGAAGCTACGAAAATAAGAATATCCACCCACACCGGGCCCCAGCAAATATGACGTCCATGCTGCCCCATCCGCCGGTACCAAAGAACTTGTATGTACACACTAGATCCGGATGTCCAACGTCTTCGGCCAAACCGAAAGAAGCTCGAGATTGTAACATTGTAAATGCGGATTTATAAGAGTTACGGACGCGGATGCTGGCCATGCCCCGAGGGCTAGTGCCAAAGTCTGTCGAAGCCCTCGCCGCCGTTCTCGGAATTCTACGTCCAGAATGCACCGCAAAACATCCCTGTAATGGGCATTGCAGCACGCGAGAAATACTAAACGCTATTTTCCCCTCGTCCTGTGATCTGGGGGAGCGAAGCGAGCTGGGGAATGCTCTCAGCACGCTTGCGGCTGCATGGGGCGGTATCCCAAGCAACAAGGGCGCTGTGAGACATCGCTCAGCCAGCGAGAACGGACGGTCCAGACTTTTGGAGTCTCTGCACGTTCTCGGCCATGCTCAAAACAGAGACATGTAGCAGAAATCCGTACTAAAAAAAGTTCATTTCTTCTTCTTATCGCAGCTGTTCCTCCTGGTGAAGAGGTTCTAGACCGTGGTGCTCAGCCCGGAAGCATTATCGTGGGTTTGTTTTGATGCTTTCCCGTTTTCCTGTAAGAACATCATCACCGTGGCATAACGGCCTCGACCATGCCAAGCTGCCCTGTTTTTCTCATTCTTTCGAATTCTTTCCCACCGTTTCAGTTTCAGAACTTCCCTGTTTCTCTCCCAGCGCACGGCCGTCTGGTGTTAGTCCCAGGTCCCGTCCGTCAGACTAACTGCCAACACTCATCAACACTGCCAAGCAGGGCCTTTCAAGTCCATTCGGCAGCGGCGTCAGAGCCTCGCCGTGAGTGGTGGCGGCAGGGTCGGAAGACGGCACTTGACAAGGAGCTAGCAGGGGCAAGAATCGATCGGCCCGGGGGTTGCGCGCCACCGGTTGGCAGGAAACGAGCAGGAAATACCTGCAATCCCTCGATCGTGTAGATTAAATCTCTAGGCTTGTTTAGTACGGCACATGTCCGAGACGGAGCAGCAGCGTCTCGGGTCTTGTTGTCCGGCCGGCTGCCTGCGTTTTCGAGGTTGAGACAAGTCGCAAATCCTCTTACATACGCTCTCCCCAACTGCATCTTGTTCGCGCCCGCCCTTGCGTTGAGACGAGGCATTTACTTTGCCCCAGATGCACCTTGTCGGGCCTCTTGAGCAAGAATCAGCTCCATTGCGAAAAATTTCTTTTCCCCATGGGTCTTCGAAATGCTTCTGCCTGATGCTGATCCCTCGTCGATGACGTCTTGGTGATGGACGCTGATGGACCCGTCCGAAGCCATTTTGCGCGCCACGGCCAATCGACAGCCGGCGGAAAAGTGGGCGGCGAGTCGTTATGATGGAGCATCGTGGGTCCCTAGTCAATTGTCCTCAAAGTATTGAATCTTTTTTTCCTTCTTATTTGGGGGTTCTCGATTGTGGTGTAAGTTGGAGATTTGGGGCATGTCTCGTACTGTACATACAGAGTGAGTGCCAAGATGCTCCATTATGGCGAATCTCGTATAAGAGTCATGAAGGGGGCGGACAATATAGTACATGCACGTGTAATCCCCACGTACCCTCGCCTCAGCCTCAGGGCAACGTCCGCCTCGCCTCATTCTCCGAGTAGAAACAAGTTCACAACTTCAGTGGCACAAAGCTTCCCTCGCATAATCCTCGGTTCAGTAAATCTGTCTAGATCGCCATCCTCGGATCTCGATATACACCCAAAATCGCCCCCGTGAAGGGCTTCATCATTCTCTCAGAAAAAACTAAATCATTGGCCACCACCCAACCATCGGCTCGGAGTGGGAGTTCGAATGTTGTCTGACTTGCCATTGCCATTGCTGACCCAATCTTTTCCTTCCCTTGCGCACGCCGATCAGTCAAGAGTCTCAGGCATTCACACTTGATTCAGTCTCTTCCACGGTATGGGCATGGGCCCGGAAGAGCTGAATATGCACAGGCCATATCATGTTTCTCTTTCTCTAGGCTGCAACATATTGCTAGGAGGAGAGGAGCCCTTGGAGCCATTTTTAGTCCAACTGCAGAAGAATTCCCCATTACCCCTTTCTCCGCCATGATACGACTCTCCCCAGTGCCCCATCCGTCGAGTTCGTCTCTCCAGTGTTGCTGCATGTTGCCGTGTTTCTATGGAGCTGAGGCTCCATGTACCCGCAAATTTATTCTGGTGCCTAGCTAACCGACTTTTCCGATCCATTCGCTACGAGGAACTATATGAGAATTATCGCGAACTAAGGTCCATGCATACCACTATGATGGTAACAAGTAAGCGGTGTGATGGTGTGAAGAATAAGTTCTCATACACATTCGTCAAAACGCCTGAAAGCGATCGCCCCTCAATATGTCTCCTTTTGGTATACTCGTGCCCAAGCCCATGGCATGACCCTTCTCGTCTAGGCTCAGTTTTCTAGAAGAGTTTGCGCGTGTACATGATCAGATTGTATCTAGGGTCCGACAATCCGCATAATATCTCAGCTCATTCTGTACTAAATGAGAATGATCTACATTCACGCCCAAGTACCGAAAGCGCCGCCTGTGTATATAAATGTAAGCTGACAGGACATCGATATTCCACCTCGTGACCATTGACACTACCCCTACGTAGTCTCCGAAAACACGCCACTAGGGAGAACTGACAGCGCAGATTTTAACTAAAGGGGGAAATCTTATCGAAAATTCTTCTGACATTAACAGGAAGACACCATGGACAAATGACGCCATAATTTGCCCACGCCATCTTTTGGCACAACAGACATACTTTTCACCACACCGAGACTGGTTAAGGCGGCACTGGTCTTCATTCATCCGGTTTCACACTGTTTGAATAGAACCTGTGTTCCTCTTGTTGAACAAAGGTGACCAAGGCTAAGCAGCTGAACATGTCAACCTCTACATCTATCTCGTGATGGCAGAGCTTTTTATCTCTGAAGCTAGGAAGTATAGTATTATTCTCTTCTTCTCTGTAGTGTTCTTTCCATCTACGGTTGCTTACAATGCCGCTCTGTCATCACAAGTCAATGACACATAAACAGTGAGGCTCTTTCGAGGCTACGATATTCTGCTAAAAGGGGAAGGGGGATGGTATTGAGGAGTTGGTAACTTCGGGTTGTCTAGAGTGGTGAGCATTCATTTTCTCAGCATCGACTCAGTGGTATATATGATTTGTATCATTTTGAAGAGAAGCTTGGCAAGCACCGTGGCATACGAGTGCAACATCATGAATAAACTTTCTCAAAATACGTGACGCAGGGTGGTTCTAGAATTTTGACAAAACAGGCTATACAATGGATTCAGACAATATTGCTAACATGGGTACGTTCGGAGATACGTGGCAGTTCGACCAAGACGCAAATGAGTCTGAATGTGCCTTACCCGGGATATCAAGACTCAAGGCCGCGTTATTGCGTCGTGTATCATGTTTATGGCATAGAATAATAATGCAAATAGGTACGAGTCAGATCACTGTAGAACATTAAACAAAAGGGTTGGTAAGGAAGATCCATTAACGTAGACGGTAGTTCAAAATATTTGCTGCTAACTAGACGACGCCAGCTGCAAGGCAATTTGTATCTTCACAAAAGGTCCCCACGGCAGTGATCTTAACGCGCCATGCCACAACCTGGGGAGCAAATAATCACGCAATTAGTGTTAAGCGAATGCGAATCGATGTGGATTCATTCCTGCCGATAAGCAGACTGCCAAGAATATCGATGCCAGCAAATCAGGAAAAGTGGTCCGTAGTATCGGGGTGTCATCCTGCCAAGATTCAACATAGAGATTACTGGCACATCAACTGGAAAACGAATAAGAACATGAGCTGCTAGCTAAATTCGAGCCGGAAAACGGAAGCATAGGGGAAAGGAGACGTATTCAGGCCCAGTTACACTTCCTTCACAGCTCGGAAGAAACCCGATCCTCATGGAGTATGTGAGGATGGATCATGAAGCATCCACCACCGATACCGGCTCACCCCTGAGCTGTTAAACTCGAGACTACATGATGGTAAACTTTTCTCACTAGCCCATACAATTATTCGACCAAACAATATGCAGCCACGTTGCTCTAAATCGTAATCCGTTATGGTAATGAAAGCCATATCTTCTAATGCCACGCAGTCCTTAGTAGAGTGGGCACAGCTCAGTCGATGCCCATTTGTTCAGCTGGATGTCGCGTGGGACGAAAGGCATGTCAACTTCAAAGTGTCAGATCTATCCGTATATAACATACAGACCAGTTGTCAGAGGCCAGTCACAAAGGAAGTGATTCCTCCGTCTTTGAACCCGGAAAGGGGCGTCTGAGTTATCAACTAGTCAGCTAGGTGGCTGAAGAGATTGAACAAAGGATATAAGAAGGGAGCCATCTACCCTTTGTTTCTAGGAAGGTCAGAGATAAATACAGTCCTTTGTGTAATCCTAGCTGCGTGGTCCGTGAGAATGACCGTGCCTCTAGACCCCTGACTCTCTCACTCTTCCTTTGAGCCGCCGTTCCTGACACCAGTACTCAAATGTCGATTTGCAAATTCCTTTTCAACCACGGGGCAGTTTATTAGTTTGCCATATTGAAATGAAGATATTCGCTGCCTGATGTCTTTGGGAACGCCTCTTCTAACTTTCTGTATATGCCAAGGTAAGCGCTTGATTCACATATACAATAAGGTGGTAGTTTTACGGTGTATCGGCCCCGTTTCTCTTTTGAAGATTACGATTCTGTTCATCATTACAGGTTATGGAAAGTTTGTGTGCTTTGTCGGATGCACGTCGACTACCTCCATGGAGGCTTGTTCCCGCACACTGAAGACGGCGGACTGGGACAAAATCATTATCTGTCAGTGAATGATCTTTCATCAAGCGCAGAAACTAACCAGTGGCGAGCAGTCTCAGACATATATAAAGACATTGTCCAGAAGCCAGCGCAGTTTGCTGCGACCGCTGACTTGTTCGGCGAAGACGAGGTAGTGAGTTCTATAATATCCACCACAGCACCGGGAAAGGAGCTGCGGAAAGTTCATTTTTGCAATGAATTAATATTGGCAAACTGCTGAGGAGCAATCTAAATTGCACATTTTATGTTGTTCATCTCTGTTGCTGGAAGTTGATGCATGGCCAACACCAGCCATCTCTGTTACAGCCATTGAAGCTAGCACGGCAAACAAAGCCTCTGATCTCCGTTACAGATCAACATCGCTTCGTACCATTCATAAACCACAAGTAATTTCCAGTTAACACAAATTTGGGCCTCTTCTTATACGCAGTTGTCAATACCTTCGGTTGGAGCTCTAGCAGCTAGTGGCAAGTCAGATTGAGAATACATGTAGTTTCGTAGCATCATCCATGCATACAAACACAATTGATACATCTTCATCCTTGATTGATCGAAAACTACAACCCAGTGTCATTTATGATATGGTAGAAATAGATAAGAGAGCAAAAGACATCACAAAAAATTATGTTACTGATATCCATGCGAGTTCGCGAGATGTCGATTGAAACATGAAAGGATACACAACGCCTGCTTTCCACTTCATTTTGGTGTAAACCCATACTTCCTTGAGGCATCTATCCATTCACGCTTGTAAGACGATATGAATGCTATGATTCTGAAGTTTATACTGGTTTGAGTATCGAATCCAATGCTGTAATTTAATATGCAATTTTTAAATAAAGACATTAGTATAATAATACCTGGCTACAGTCTTTTTGAGCTCATTGATCTAGCAAACATTCCATCCAACAGAAGTTAGAATCTTCTCTGCCTCCTTTGCATATGTATCCATCGCGATGAACTGAATCGCAGGCCCAATGCTTATTCTGGATACGCCAATCTCAGATAGCTGAGATGCATTCAATCCGTCAGACGACAGCTTCATCGAAACGTTTAGTCGCCCATCGAATTCCTTCACCATCGTTGCAACTTCATCGCGGCTAACCCCCCTCTGCGAGCCTCCCCAGACAAACACGCTGGTAGCGCCTGCAGCGAGATATGCCTTTCCTCGAGTGAGAACCTCGCTGAGCGGACCACCGTGAACAAGAACGTCGCATCGGGCGTTGACCACAAAATCCTTGACTCCTAGACTCTCAGCGACCTTCAAGGTTCTTCTAATTCGCTCCACAGCTTCCTGTTGGCTGTAAAACTTCTGAGTGTCTTTGTTGACATCCTCCAAGTTCACCCCATGGACACCACCTTGAATAAGTGCTGTCATGACCTCTTCAAGCTTCTCTCCGTATCCGTCTTGAATATCAACTGTAAATGGCTTGTTGAACTCTGCGGCAACTTTCGCGATCGGTAGGACAGCACGGAGGTTCGTCTGGGCGTCCATGTCATCGTCCTCTGTCCCATTCGCTCTAGCAACAGCATAACTTGCTGTCGCCAGTGCTTTGCAGCTCGAAAGAGCAGCTACAGCGCGAGCCGATAGAATGTCATAAACATTGGTAAAGATGATTGGCTTGCCAGGGCGATGCAATGACTTAAGAGCAGCGGCCAAAACGTTTGATGCAGCCATTGTTTGCAGAGTTATCTTTAGATGTTGATGTAAAATTCCGATAAATTATTGTTGGAGATTGACAGGCGGGTTATTCGTTATGTGTCTTTGTTCAAGTACTTCGTCTATTTCAGACAGAGCTCATGCGATACACTTATATATACCCATGTGCACAGAACAAAATATCTATTATCAATTATTCGGCGACCGGCAGCCAACCTGGTGAGTGCGAGGGCGTCCCATATTAGTAATATGGGCTTTGGCTTAACTAGATCAATTTTATTCCTCAACACATTGAAAGCAACAAACAGCTGACAAACTCAAAGTAAATTCTTCGTATTGCAATACCTTAGATTCGGTGATTGTGAACTGGTTGTACTACACAATCGGGGCACAAGCTCCACCCGTTACATATTGCACGGTAGTTTAAATCACCGTTAACCCACTAAAGGCATCCGGTTTGGTCCGACTCACCATCCTCATTATGGAAATAAGTCAACAAAGCTCAGATTCCTAATCCTTTGCCTCTGTAAGGGAAAATGCGGGGCTATGGCTTGCTGCCAAATATAAACCGCACTACATACTTTTTCCTTCGTTACGAGTTGGATATCTTTTGGTAATATTATTTACATTACCCAATTATCTAAACCAATTGATTTGCTAATATCAACTAGACCTTTAGTTTGTCCCATGGGAATGGTTATTTATACTAGCCTATAAGTCTACAGTCCGTCATACTTGCCTGATAAGTATTTACAAGAAAGCTACAATGCAGCATTCAAATCTGAGCGGTGCTTTATCTCGAAACAGAGATATAGTCAGCCAAAGTTCGTTATGTTGGTAAGGTATAGTACGTATTTATAGGAGGCTGGAACTGAAGATGCTCACCTCGTAAAAAGGCATGTGTAATGTTGCTAAATTGAATCTGGTTAGACCTTTGGACAGGTTTTGGGTATCTGATAATCCTCGCAAAGAATTGGTCGATAATATTGATCTATGATACGAGGCAATAATGCGGCGAAATAAGGAGACTACATATACTAGGTACACATCAATATCTACCGCAATAGGATACCCCGCCAACCTGCTATCTTACAAATCAATAACCGTATGACCGAGGTATTCAATGTTTATCATTTTGGAGCTATTGATCAGTCCGAGGCACGTTAAGATTAGCTGCAGATACTCTTTTTTAACGTTGTATTATTATGGCTTTCCGATTTATTAGATCATAAGAAACCCTGTCACCTGAGCACGAATTAAATCATGCAGAGAGCTATTTGTCATTCAAGGACCAGGAATCGCCAAATTGGTTGATAGTGCTCCCATCCCTGCGGCTACGAAAGAGTAGCTCAAAGTCGAGATCATTCTGGTTTCTGTCAATCCATCTGATTGGAAACACATTAACCGACGAACTGACTTATATCGAAATAAAATGCTTTGTCTCAGTTTATAAAATATAAATAAAAAGCTTAAACCTTTTCTATACCATATATCTATCCGCAATCACTGCAATCCCTGTATTCCACTGCATACTCGTAATCCCAGCTTGCTATATTTGCGCCTCTCCGCTTCTTAGCCGCATTAGCCCCTGATTGCCCACCTGCTACCCTTTCCACTCCGCTGCGGCCGCACTGCCTATTAACCCGCTTCATCCCGCTCACAAATCCGCACTGGTCCTCCACCTCATGTTTCGCACCTCCTGATGAAAGCTCACGAAGTCGCAGAACCCAAATCAGGCGCGTCGACGATGCCAACTCCGAGCCAGGTCCGCTTGTCCCGACGAGTGTGCCACTCATGTCAGTCTCGCAAGAGACGTTGTGGCAAAGAATTGCCTGAATGCTCCCTATGTGTCCGGTAAGGAGGTACCATACCCTCCCTGAAGCTTCATTGATCTGCTTTACTCACTGCTATTAGCATGGAGCGGAAATGCGACTATGGGAATCGTGCATCGGTCTCGAAAACCCAGGACGCCACTTCCCTAGAGCCCGTCACCAACAACTTTCCAGCGTCTTATTTCCTAGACCCGCTCCTGTTCAGCCATTACAACGTGGCACTTCGACTGCCCAATCTCCCAATCCCTCAAGAATTCCTAGATGTGACTGGGAATGCCGCATTGGTCCGCAAATTTGCCGCTCGGTACTTTGTGACCATCCATGAATGGTTTCCCATATTATGCCGCCCAAAGTTCTATGGGAATCTCATGCATCAGTCAACACATCAGGAATCAGATCTCGTGCTGCTTTTAGTATGTATGAGGTTATTGTGCGAGCCACCCGAATCGAAAGGATATGCACGAAGTCCCACATATTGCCGAATCAAACAATACTTTGCCGAGTTGGAGTCTGCTGGGGCTCTGACTGTTATAATCCTTCAGGCGCAGCTTCTTGTTGCCGTATATGAACTGGCTCATGCGATATATCCTGCTGGACATTTGACGGTTGGGGCTTGTGCTAGGTATGGACTTGCTCTCGGCCTCGATAAAGAAGGATCACTGTGGGAGCATAGTCCGAGTAGGTGGATTGATATTGAAGAAAGGCATCGGGCCTGGTGGGCAATCCTGTGGCTTGACCGGTAAGTAGTGACTCCCATCCGTGGCACATATTTCCCTAGATTACTTCTCATACGATTACTTACGTTGGTGAGTTATTCAGTCACTTAAACATCAGTTTTCCTAACCGCGGGCTCTGTACAGAAGAGCCCGCGGAGGATTGGTATTTGCCTGTCCCAGACAAAAATTGGAACGATGGAGTGAGTGCAAAGCGTCTGGTTGCTCAGTCGTGTATACTTATAAATCGCCCAGGAGTTCCCAGCCAACCCTCCACACAGACTGTCTGCTGGACTACAAGTAGAAATGGGAAAGTTTGCTCGCACAGCTCAAACTACACACCTTCTTGGTCGAGTTTTACGTCACGTATCAGACACAGAGATGGATACTCAATTCTCTCGCGAGGAGAGAAGGTCTTTAGAGCGTGCCTTACAGTCTTTATTGTCCCTGATTATTAATGAAGAAGAAATCAGTACATCTCACTATTGCTCCCCAATTGCGTTATCTACGAGGTAATTCAATGCTGTTCCAACCAATGTACGGCTAAAACTAAAAGAGACACCTTAGCGCCTTGTTTGTTCTCCATTCTCATCCTGAAGCTGATGCTCTCGGTGCGGAGAGCAGAGCCCGGTCCCTGGCGGCCATGGAAGCTCTTTCCCGCGTCACGGTGTCGTTTGCTCATAAAATTATTACAAGAGTCAAATTCGAGTCGGATAAAGCTTCACCACTGTTGTTAGATACCATGTATCGCTCGGCGGCCGTTTTCATCACTCTCCAACAGACCCATGTTTGTGATGAGTTCAGAGACTGCGAACAGGTTTTAACAAAAGCCATGGAGAAACTAGGGGTGGATTGGATGGTTTCTGGTATGTAGACACCTCTTGTATGTGATAATATCTGACTTACGGGGGTTCAAGGTGTTTATCTTGAGTTACTGGAGGCCAGGAGATTGGCTACTGTGCAGCTGGAAATTTCAACTTAGAATATGCCTCCAGATGCAACATGGTGTCAACTATCTGTATAGAAACGAATGAGGGAATAAGAAGTAATATCAGTATCAACCTCCATAATTGCACAGGAAATCTTGTGGATATCTCACGTTTCTTCTTGGTGATGCAGTATCCTTTATGCAACAAAGTTACCAATTAGTATATACTCGTTTAGACTATACTTCAGAGAATTATCTTAAAGTTATTTAACTAACTAACACAATACTACCTAGCCAAACATACTTGGCATCTTGTACTTTTCTTTCACCCAGCCATTCCATATTCGCACACACATGACAGGTCGCCCCGCCATTGTGTGCCAAGTCACGGTCACCCTTGGCCGACGGCCGCCGCGAGCGGTCATTCTCGGTCATCAGTGGGATATTAGGTATAACGGGAGATTGCCGGTTCACAATACGAAGATACAATGAGAAACCACTCTTATTGGAGTTACCGAGTAGCGGTTACTAGTTTATAAGCATGCCTAGCATCAACCGTGACTTTGGGGTTGACGCAGCTCCCCTTTCCGCTGGTATATTGCCCCAAGAAACAGGCAGGCGGATGACACTATAGAACGAAAAGAAAGAAGTGGAAAGTGCTATAGATCTCAAGAACTGCTATAGTAGTCCAGATATGTGTACCTGTGCAATCGCGATGCGGATGAGGAAAATGCTGATGCTAAGTCTGAGCGCCATATTCGAGAGCACGTATACAGGTTCCCATGCCCACCACCATTTAAGCCAACGGGATTTCTTTCTGGGGAAGGTTTCATAAGAATCTATGTCTTATTATTGTATTATCCTTGTGGCTGTAACCCGCATACCTCCCCACACCGGAACTTCCCGCATCCCGCAGATACGCTATCTTACCTTGTCCTGCATATTTCTCCAGGATATTGATTTGAATTATATATGGGTCCATTGGTATCCCCTTGGCCAGTGCGGCCGCATACCTCCGCACACCTCCGCACACCACAGTCTCCCGCGATCCCGCGGATCCGCTATCTGACCTTGTCCCGCACATTTCTCGCAGTTGGTTCCTAAGATATTGATTTGAGTTATATAAGGGCCGATTGGTATCCCCTTGACCAGGGGAAATAGAACTACCTATGCAAGATGTGTTTGTATTTATTTAGGCTACTTGATGAAGACTAGTTGTTTGTTTAGAGTACCGAATGTGGAGGTTACATTTAGAATCAGGAGGGTCAGTAAAGCTGCAATTGCCAGTTCAGAGTAAGGGTAAGTCCCAGTCTTTGAAAATAATTGTTATATTACAGAATTAAGCTATACGATGTAAAAAATACTTTCATTAGAAATAATGTATACATGCTGTGTATAGTACTTGTTGCTAAATTAAACGAACTTTGTCCCAATAGTGGGATAATAGGAATTTATATTAACTTTAGTTTTTATATGCACTTCTTTACTATGTACCATTTACTCTATAGTTGGAAAAAATATCTCTAGTTGAGACAAAATCAATCTTTCTATAAGTTCTGGCCTATAACCTAGTTGTCCGATCCAAATTGATCTAACTTTTTCCATCCTTGAAGGATTTGTCATAATGTTGGATTAAATTAGGTCTAGATCGTAATATTCGAAAGTCTAGTCTTACATACTTTGTAATAACTCGGGATGATCCGTTCAGTTCTGCAGGAAGTTCAATTAGTGCTCCGAGTGGCTCGGCTCGCGGGCTAACCCGTGTCACTGGGCGGGTGATTTTTATCCGTAGGGGACAAAATGTTAGAAATTCAGAGAGTGGGCTTTTGATACTTTACATGTATACCTAATAGTGATTATAGAATGTATCACAGAAATGAGAAGAAAATCATCATGATCCTAGTGAAGCATTGATAAGCTACAATGAGATTAGAAAGCAAGTTGCCAGGGTTAGAGTGTGAGATCCGGCCCTCAAGTCTATGACCTCTGTGTGATTCATGAGATACTCGAAATATATAAAGGCAGGATAATCTTCCCCGTTACTGGAACGTAGATGATTTGAACGGCATCATCAAACAGAGAGATCGGAGTTATTGAGAGTTCTCGTTGAGGTTATCCTTTATAACTCAGTTCTGCGGCATTTCTGTCTATAATGGCATCTCCTGGTTTTACCAAAGCTGCCGTGCTTACTTTGTAAGTTGTACTGGCTTTAAGATGATAAACAGTGGAATATAAACGACTAATATATCTCCAGAGCATTGTGTGGTCTTTCAAACGGACTTCCACAAAGTTCCTCCAACAATGAGTTCCATAAACGTGATCCAGACCCTATAGCCCTTCCAACCTACGATTATGTAGTTGTTGGCTCTGGGCCTGGAGGCGGTCCCGTTGCTGCCAGATTGGCTCTCGCTGGATACAAGGTTCTACTGATGGATGCCGGTGACGATGAAGGCAACATGCTCGTTCAAGAAATCCCCTTACTCAGTCTTCAGTCTACGGAGACTCCGTCACAGGAGTGGGATTACTTTGTACAGCATTACGACAATCAGACACTTGAGGAAACAGATTCCAAATTTACCTGGGAACTGCCCGATGGATCCAGATTTGTGGGCGGTGACCCGCCAGCTGGAGCAAAACCCCTCGGAATATTGTACCCACGTGCTGGAACCCTTGGCGGCTGTGCAGGGCATAATGTCATGATAACAACTACACCTCAAGACAGTGATTGGGAGACTGTTGCATCGATAACAGGTGACAACTCATGGAATCCTGATTCGATGAGACAATATTGGGAACGTGTGGAAGATAGCCTCTATCTCCCAAACGGTACTTCTGGACATGGATTTAACGGCTGGCTCGAAACAAGCCTTGCGCAACTGGATCTCTTCCTTGGAGATAGCAGGATTATGAATATTGTCCGAGCAGCTGCTACAGTTGTTGGAAATGAAATAAGCAGCATGTCTACCGCTTACCAACAATGGTTGACTGGCGATATCAATAGCGATTCTTCCACTCGAGACTTCACTGAAGGCCTATTCCGAGTTCCAGAGGCTGTCAAGCAGCCCAGTTGGGATAGAGCTGGACCACGAGACTTTATCCTCCAGGTTGCAAATGCTGTTAACTCGGATGGATCTCGAAAATATCATCTTGATGTTCGCCTAGAGTCTTTGGTTACCAAAATCCGTTTCGACCAGAACGGGCCTGTACCTAAAGCCATAGGAGTCGACTTCCTAGCTGGTCAAAGTCTGTACAGCGCTGATCCACGGTTTTCTGCTGCTAAAGCTCCAACTGGGAAGGGAAGCGTCAATGTCACCCGTGAAGTGATTATCTCTGCCGGCACCTTCAACACACCTCAGCTTCTCAAACTTAGTGGGGTTGGACCTGCTGCAGAGTTGAAATCATTTGATATCCCAGTTGTTGTCGACCTACCAGGCGTGGGAACTGGTATGAGCGACCGTTATGAGGTAACCGTTGTGCAAGAATCGACGCAAAATTTTACAGTGTTTAACGGTTGTACTTTACTCCAAACTCCGGATGACCCATGTCTTCTGCAGTGGGAGAACAACCACACTTCTCCAGGCATTTATTCAAGCAATGGAATTGTTTTCGGAATTCCTATGAAATCATCAGTTGCATCCCCGGATACAGCTGATCTTCTGATGGCTGGACTCCCAGCAAATTTCCGCGGTTATTTCCCTGGGTATTCCAAGATAGCTTTTGCAGACGCACAGCATTTCGCGATCCTTGTTCTCAAAGCTCACAATAGAAACTATGCTGGCACCGTCACGCTGCTTTCCAATAATCCTCAGGATACCCCTAACATCAATTTCCGTTCTTTCCAGAATGGGGGTGATGAGGATGTTCAGGCTGTATATGACGGAGTAAAACTCATACGCGAAATATATGGGAACCTCAGTTTAGTGGATAACACCGGGACCGAGGTCACTCCTGGACCAGATGTACAAACTGAGGAAGAAATCAAGGATTTTATCAGACGGGAGGCGTGGGGCCACCATGCTTGCTGTACCGCGAGAATCGGCGCCGATAATGACTCTACAGCCGTCCTGGATAGCGAGTTTAGGGTTAGAGGAACAACAGGTCTACGTGTTGTAGACGCAAGTGTCTTCCCAGAGATCCCAGGATATTTTATCGTTTCCGCGGTCTATATGATTAGTGAAAAGGCGGCCGATGTTATCATTGCGGATGCGAAGGCTTCGTCGTAATGTCTCATGAAGAGCTGCAGCGAGGAGTCAGAAGCAGCCCGAGGAGAGAACTTGGTGTGGTGAAAGTGAGCTAAATTATCTTCTAGAATAGCAATGGGTTGGACATTATCCAATGCGTGATTTGATATCATGACAAGTATATATATACATACAGTTAGCTAGCTAATCAATTGAATCAAATTACAAATTCTAGTATATATGCATTTCTAGGGCTGTCTATAGTTGTTGTTAATTTGGTATTTCTAAGAATTTGGTATTTCTAAGAACTTATGCTTTGAATTATTATAACCCCTTGATCTCAAACAAAAAGAATCCTCCCAAGTACGCCGACCATCTCCGTCCTACTGAAAACTCCGTATACAAATTGCATGTGGTTTCGCTGACTGCCCATCCGAAGCACTAAAAATTCTTAGCGACCGAACATTGTCGTATTTGCGAGAGAACCATTTCCAAAAAATGACCGGATATCGTCGATGAGGACATCTGGCGTTTCGATTGAAGGAAAATGCCCTCCTTTATCGTGAACTTTTCTTACTACAACATTGCCGCCTCTCTGGGCCCAATCCAGTGGCTAGAAACAATTTCGCTCAGTACCTACTTGTGGAATGAACGTTCAATGGAATTTTACTTACTGTTCTGTACCAAATGTCGGCCGGAAACTCCGAGAGAGCAACTGGTTGGTAAACATAGGGAAATGTTGTGGAATTAATAAGGAGCCCGTTTTCAAGAATATTGTCCTAGAATGAAGTTAGCAGATTATTCTAGCTCATGATGAACTCCGTGTGATACTTTGCCTTACATTGACGCTCTCCTTGTAGAACCTGAAGCCAGCATACGGTCCCTGAATCCAGTACATCAGCGACCAAGTAATAAGCTCCTTCGCACTCCACACGTAGTGCTGTACCGTCAGGAACATGAATTCGTATATATACATGGCAAAGCCAACAGGGCTATCAGTCATTGCGTGTCCAATCTGCAAAGGTTGAGTCTGCTGTTCAAAACGGTACCCGCTGCTCTTATTCTCAAAGTTCCAGAATTCGTTGATAAGGTAATTCTCGTCACTTGTGGTTTTTCCAGCATAATAACGCTCAAAGTCGGTAGAGTTAGGCTGCACGAGCCAAAAGTTGCTGAGGACTGAAAGCACTGTTTCTGGGTGAGACGAGGCCATAAATCTGTTGATAAAGCCTCCCAGGTCTCCTCCCTGAATAACGTAATGCGGATAATGAAGCTGAAGCATTAGGTTATTGAAAGCTTCACCTGCAGCACGAGGTCCGAAGAGTGGTTTCCTCGGGGCGGGTGAGAAACCAAAGCCAGGGATAGATGGAGCCACGACATGAAAGGCAGGTAGTGATTCATCGTGAGGATTTGTTAATGGTTCCAATAGGTTCGCAACTTCAAGAAAGGACCCTGGCCATCCGTGAATAAATAGTAGAGGAATGGCGTCTGAGCGGTTAGAACGATGGTGCACAAAATGCAGAGGAACCAGCTCGTCGTACTTGGAGTGCGGTCTTGCGTCAACTGTGGTGGTAAACATGTTAAATCTTGAAACGCCATGGTCAACAGACAACTTCAATAAAAATGTCATACAAGGGTGGGGTGAATGCTCACTGCGAGTTGATTTCCCTCTGAACCTCGGGCCAATCATACTCATTCACCCAATAATCCCGAACGGATGTAGCATTATGCATCGGAGGTCCATCACTCCAATCAGGCTGCTCAACGTCGATAGGAAAGCGAGTCAAATAGGCCTTCTGATGGGCTAATGCGATGATCTCCGGATTCACTGAGAGCTTAAACGGGGCTGGCTGATGTCCATATGTTGCACTCCATTCCAAAGCTATGACATTGTGGCAAGTGCCCAATAACGCAGCGGCAATTGTCGAATGATGCCTCATCTTGGATATGTTCCTCTTGGTTCTTCTGTGGCTTATTGAGCTGTTTCAAGGCGAAATATGTTGGGCAATTCCGTCTTTCTACTGCTTTCTGTTTCCTGAGCTGGCTTGCCTTTTATATAAGTTTTAATGGCACCGGTATTTTATTGTCTTCTTATGATCTTGGACTAAATATGCTTTGATTGTGTTATTATGTGTACTATTAGCAACATTGATAGAGTCTAAAATTCTTTTCATCTGGGCTCATATTGCTTTGGTGATCTACTCTCTATGTTAGCCAAAGAGCCACTGAAGAGGACCCCTACTAGTCTATAATAAACCCTAGTCGCTATTAAAAATTTATGTCATTTTACCTTCGGTAAGAGACGGAGACGCATCGCTATTACTCATAGCACCGAAGTTTCCAAAACATGATACCATTTTCGGATGTATCCACCCACGTATTATCATATTTTAGATCCATGAAGATGAACGCCAGCGTGTTTCCAATTTCTATCAGTAATCCTTATGTAAACTGATGTGGGTTTGGATTAGAAAACACCTCGATATAAGTTTGTGAATTGATTACACGTTATTTGTCCGGACTTCATACAACAGTGCAATAGAAACGTGAAACAATAGGAGCCAAATTCACGTTCACAATAGCTTATGACCTCGTAAATCTCGGTCGAAATTCTCCACTTACTTGCTAGAATATTTCCAGTAATGATTTACAGTAATGTGAATATTATATATCCCATGATGTACGATTAACGATCACACTGCGAGGCTGAAGACGATTTACATTGACGGTCGATTCCGCCATTTGACATTTCCCAGCATATCTTTACACTCTACACATCTGCTATTTGACGTCACCTAATCACGCTTCAGTCAAGATCAAAAAGAATTCCCAAAAATGTCAGCCAGCGTGGAGGACCGATTTGCAAAGCTATCGCTCAGCAGCGATGGCAAAAGGAGTGAAGACTCAACTCGCATTATTCTGGCAACTGTTTATCCGAAGCCAGGAAAGACAGAGAGAGTAAGCCAAATGTTGATTATGCTAGTTGCTGGCCAATCGCTTTGAGATGCTAACAAAATCTTAGATCATTGAGCTCTATCAACCAATTATTAAAGATGGAGCAGACAAGGAACCTGGATGCTTCCAATTCCAGCTCTTCGTTGATGTCAATCCCGAAACAGGCAATGAGGAGATTTTTACTATCGAAAAGTACGTCTTGTGTTTGGCAAAGAAACGGAGTTGGAGCGATATTGTGCTAACAAAATAACTACAGATTCAAGAACTTAGAATCGCTGAGGCTTCACCAACAAGGAGAAAGTCTAAAGGAGTTCAACAAAATTACTGCCGCGGAGGGCCTTCATGCTAAGCCAGTTTTGGTGCATGTTGTCAAGCCTGTTAGCGGATTCGCTATCTAGGAGAGGAATGGTAGGTTGCAGGAGTTCTCAACGGAAGGGCCTTTCGGGGATTCAAGAAAAAACTGTAGATAATACACAACTATTCACATACAGTCCGGACCAACACTAAGTTAGCTAACTAGCTAGTGTTCAATAAGTAGAGAATCACGTTCGGAGTAAATAGTGTGAGTTTTAGCACGCGCCTCTCGGAATGCGGTTTAATACCATAGCGGGAAATATGCTCCGTAGGAGCTCTGACCCCTCTCTACATCGTCATCAGCAGCCAAGAATGATGTGGGGATAGTGCCACTGCAGTAGAGTCAGGTTGACTTAGAAGGCATTTTAGGCAAGAATTAAACTTGAAGCATTTCCTGGATATTGCCGAACCGTTATCAGCTGCTGTTGACTCTTTGAGCTCCACACTGCTGCATCAATGTGCGGTTTGCTAGTATATATGAGCAGGCAACACTTCTTATCAGTTTCTATTAGGATTATCAGTATCTGCAACTTCTCATCGCAATCATGTCTTCCTCTGATGAACTAACTGTGCAAGAGAGGAACAAGCAAGTAGTTGCCAGGTATTCGGAAGAGTTTTGGGGCAAATGTAATCCGGACATTGTCGATGAACTCTGTTCAGATGACTTTGTGTCCAACTACCCTATGCATGGCCGTCGCCAAGGAAAGACTGAGGCGAAGAAGATGTTACTCGAGTTCAAAGAAGTAAGTGATTCGAATGTTGTGGAAGATCCATCAAGTGTCTAATAACCTGACCCCCAATAACAAGGCTTTCCCCAATGTTACATTTCGCCCATATGGGCCAATCCCTATGATTGCTGATAGGGACTATGTTGTAACGCGTTGGATCGGTGGCGGTAGGCACACGGGCGTTGCATTTGACGACTTGCCAGCTGGTCGGCTGGCCGAACCAAATACTGGAAAGGTGATTCACTTTTCTGGCACAACCATCTTCACGTTGAAAGATGGGAAAATTACTGAGGAGCTCGGAGAAGAGGGCGCTTTGACTGCCCTGCAACAACTGGGAATAGTTGATCCGCCAAACCCCTCCAGTGGGGTGTATAAAGCAAGTGCAGCTAGTAAAGATGCATCTACGGAAAAAAGTAACGAATAAAGTAAATAGAATGGGGAGATTCAAGCAGTCTCATTGTATTTATAGGTTCATATCTTGTACATAGTCTAAACATTATTTGGATTCCACTTCTCTGCGGCCTATTCACTGCTTACCACCTTTACGGCTTACTGAATTTGCACGAGCCCATTTAGCAGCATAGAATGTCAAGATTATCAAGGGAATGATAGAAGTTTTCCCAATGACCAATTCTATTCTTAAACTACTCTACAATTCAAATGCTGATAACGTACAACCTACTTACGCTTGGCAAGTGCCAAAGCTGCCATGAATGAGTTGGCGTAGATGAACGTGTCTCTCAAGAAGTATCGCTTCTTAGGATACCACCCTAGAATTTGCTCGGCCCTGGTTCTGTTGGCATTGTGGTTCCCGCCAATGACATCCAAAAAGCCTGTTTTCTCGGGCTTATACAATTCTGCCTTTCCCTTGCATCCAAAATAATGAGCGTCGCGCTCAAACAGCAAACCAATAGGGAACTGATCTCCCACTAGCTCAAACACCGGATGCACGCTGTTTCCGTTGATTAGCTGCAGTTTGTTCACCGCCAGCTCAATGGCAACAGCCACATCATCAATATTGGTGAAACAGTACATCTGGTCTTCGGGGTCGACGGCGATTCTCATCACGTCAGTAGATCCTGTGCGCGCTCCTTCAACAAGAGGGCCCAGGATACGAGTCCAAGAGGCACCTCCTCGAGCCCAAATGAACGACGGCTGGATGATAGCGACATCAAGAATCGCTCTAGACGCCAGAACCTCTTGTTCATACAGAAGCTTTGACTCGTTAAGGCCCTTTTCGGGTACTGCTGATTGCGCTTCTGCAGTCATCGTCTGAAAGCTCCCGTAAGGATCCTCTGTTGATCCTTGAGTCCATATTCCGCTCACAGTAACAAAGCCTAGCTTTGGTTGAATGGGTTGATTTCCCTTGGAGAGCTGTTCCCTCTTGATCTTCTCAGCATCCACAATGGTGCTTAGTATCTTCGACTTGGTTGTCTTGTCGTTATAGCTGGTGGTATCCACTATAACATCGATTTTGTTGGAACTAATGAGTTCAAATGCCGCCTGAGGAGAATCGAGACTCCCCTTGAGGGGAATAATTTCGTTGGTAGCGAGGCGGAACCCTTCCTCCTCATTCTGAGATGCGGCGTAGACGTAATGATCACCGCTGCGAATGAGCTGCTCGCTAAGAGCCGAGCCGACATAGCCAGTGGGTCCGATAACAAGTACGTTAGGCATTTTGACTTGGTATGATGTTGACTTGCTGTGAGACGCCGATCTAATGTGGTGTACGATGTTGCTGCTGGTTTTGCCGATCACAAATGGTTTTGTTACTGCAATGCTCTTGTCTTCGTCTTGTATCTCTTGATTATGTGATCAATGTATCGCTAGATTGTGTGTTGCTAATGATTCCCTTTCAATTCCTTGAGGGAGTTTTTATATCCAACAATGTGTCACGTCAGAGAAAATCTTATTGCAATTTACTCAATACTTACTATTTGGTCCGAATTGTAATCGAAGGACTCGTAACGCCTCTCGAAACTGGCAAAGAATTCCTAGGCCTAAGAGCTATGTGTAATCTCTAGTAGCTGCTATAACCTTCGTCCGAAATGGCGTCGGGATCTCCGCAGTGACGACAGAGCTCTAGAAGATGATATAGAATCAAATGGCTTATTTAGGATAAGGCTGAAGTCTATAGATCCGCTTTTTTCTTCTGTTCTCTCCTGGCTAATGTTCTAGGTGATCTACAAAGGCGACGAACTTACTCGTTTAAATTAAAATGAGTCAGTACAATGTGAAATGCTGCTTGGTACTCTTGTCTTTCCATACATGTCATCAAAATCCCACACTTTGGTCAAGGCGAAGTAGCTTAAATTATCGATTTTGATTAACGAGAAAATATGGAAATAGATGTACAGCGGAGCTGAGCATCTCTTTCATGTCATCCACATCGCTCAGTGTCTTTACGTAATTGATATTTCTTCTTCTTTCTACTCGTTAAAGAAAGCTAATTATAGGCATTATGAGATATGATTCTCACTGAAAGATTCCGCCTCTGCAAAAACTGAGATGGCCCTACTCAACTGTATGCGAAGAGGGTTTAGATGGTCTTGTCTGTCCTTCATTGTTGGTTGTAATGGTATTATGCACACTCACACCCTGGAGCGGGAGGAGGCTCTCCCTCTATTTTCTTCTTTCTTTTGCCTTTCCTCTTTGATTTCATTTCAAGACTAGTACTGAAGGTGTCTGTTTCAGAGTCTTGGTCCAGTTATCGCCCATCTCTCGGCAGTTCCAAATGTGATGGAGCATGACGAATGCCGTTGTCGTGTTAGTAAATGTTCCCCGTTCAAAAATACCCATCAGCTTTTTGGAGAAAAAAGTGCGTTTCGCAGGGACGGAACTTTCCGCTGCGGCAAAGAAATACACCCAAGCCAGCGCATTTTCACCAGGCGCGTAAGCAGGTATTCCATCGGCAGTAATTTTCAGATTGTCCAATGTTTCCTCGATATTCGCTGGAGGAGCATCGTGTAAGATGTGATAGGAGTAAATATTGCATGCTTGTTTGATAGCTTCTTCTATTGATTTGAAGATGCTAATAATTCTGTCTTTAAATGTGTGGTCGTTGGAAATTGTCTGTGAATCGTGCTGTGCAAGTATTGCATATTGTTCTTTGAGTAGTGGCTCTGCGTAAAGTTGTAGTCTATTCAAATAGGTTAACAGGCGAACAGCGACATAATTTCTAATAGTGGCTCTTACATTTCAAGCTGGTTGAGGAGAAATTGTTCAATTACGGTCTGGGAACTCTCTGTTGGCGAGCCGTCATTTTTCTTGGCTTCTATCCAGGATTTGGCCATGTTTAGGAGAAGGTAAAACTGTTGGCCTCCGTTCATCATGTCTGTGACCAACAGGAGAATTATGGCAGCTAGAACTGCACTTCTAGTGGCACCGCTGGCAGTTTCATCCCTAGAGAAGACAGAAAGCTTCTCAATAGCCGTAGATTGTAGCCTTGAGGCTAAGGGGGATAATTTGGGACGCTGGAATCGAAGATGGTTCGCTGATGCCGCTAATGTTGCAGACCGAACCAGATCATTGGAGCAGGCGAGAGGAAGTATCATCGTCCTATATCCATTGGAGAGCCCGTCCATTGAGACAAGCGTTGGGGCAATGTTTTCTGAGACTGACCTTGGTGTTAATAAGCGCCCCAAATTATTCTTTGAGGTGAAATCACGTACAGTTATAGAAAAGCATTCTGCTTAAAGGATCGAATAGCTCGAGGCTCTGTGGTATTGTGGTTGACCCCAATCCTTTGTTATCCACAAATTTAGTAAACGACTTTTTATACAAATAGCATGGAAAATACTCAGTCATGAGTACTAACACTTACCAAAAGCATCACTTGCTAACAAGTCTTCTACGATGCAGGGGTCTTCAGTGCTCGGATAGCTGCTTGAGAATATCCCAGGTGCAATCTGCCCGTTGAAGCTCTGAATGAGGACATTAATGTTGACATTATTGATAGTTTGCAGAGAGCTTTGTGACGATGATGGGGCGCGTCGTGTATGTCTTGACTCGTTAGACGTTGCAGCAGCTGAGGCTCTTAGTCGGAAGATCTCGGCTTCGAGTTCGTCAATGTAATCCAGTGTTCTCTGGCGATGGGCACTGCATGATGAATCAGCATTGACCCTGGATCACGATCTCCCTCGCGTGAAGAAAGCGGAGAGTATGGACAAAAGGAGAAGTGCTAATCACCGTTGGGCTTTGAGAACTTGGCGTCTCCGTTTATTGGGCTCAGTTTCTGCAGGTGTGACTTGACCAGGGCTCCGGTCAGCCGTAGAGGAAAGGGCACTGTATGATATTCGCAATTGTCGTCTACCTGGATCCGCAGTTGGAGAGAATTTCAACGATGTTGTACCCATAACACGGAGCCGCCTCTCAGGAATCGTCTCTCTGCGACTTCGCGTAGTCTTTTCGGCGCCATCCTTGCTTTTCCCAGATGGCCTGCTGTTTGAACTATTCATAATTACAAAGTGAGACGTCAAATAACTTCACATTACTAAGAGAAAGGAGGAATCTCGCCCTCGCTGGTCATGCGAGAATGGGTTATTTTAAAAACACATTAGAGGTTTCTGACGCCGTTAATTCCATTGTCTATAGCTACTGGTACAGGAACAGGAGATATTATGCACGTGAGCGGCGCCAAGTTCCAAGACGGAAAAGGTCAAAGTTCAGTCTAGACAATTATAGCAAAACCCTCCGACGTGACTCAATCCAAGCGTCGCAAAAAGAGGGGATTGGTCACCACTGCTCAAACACTTATTATCCACCTAGCAACTATTTCGCCCGAACAATCAAGGGTGAGGTAACTTCGTAAGCGGCCAAGTAATATGCAACTCCACTCAAAACCGAGCTGATGCGGCGCTAGGTGACGGCCGCGTTGACACTCTTCGTTTTGTCTTAAAGCGAACTTACACAATAAACATGTGAATGGGAAACTTGTGAGTTCCAAAAATTTTCCCTGGCAGTGTTGTGTGACAAATTTGTATACTCTGATCCCTGAGCCCTCTATAGATACTTGTTCAAAAATTGAATCTGCGCTGTGATGTTCTCCTCGAAACTGGCGTCGAAATAGGTGGCGACGTGGTGGTTGTTTAGCCTGACGAATTCCTTTGGCTCCCCTGCTTGCTCAAATACCTTCTTATGCATTTCAAGAGGTGCGGTTAGTACGTCTTCCACGGCGGCTAGGTACAGCAATGGTCTCGGGCTAATTCTGCGGATAAAGTCTTGAGGCTCGACTTTGCTGATATCGTATAAACTCCGCAATGTAATCTTGTTTTCCCAAGGGGTGCCCGCGGCGTCAGAACGTCGTTGGCCGCCAGAGATAAACTCATATGTAGGGGGAGAATGTAAGATGACCTTGCCACGCTCGCCAGACGCCTGCTCGAGAGAGTTATCCCAAACTTGTACGTATGTTTCCTCCAAGGCCGGGTTTTGTATTCTCGCAAGACGTTCTGCTTTGAACTGCTCCATCAACTCCGGAGGGAAGCTTGCTGCATCTCGTGCCCCGGATGGAAGAGGCATAACTAGTACAACGGCTTTGATATAGTCGTCGTTGCCTGCAGAGATTAATGCTGCACCACCAGAATGCCCTATTCCCCACATGGCAATTCGATCTTTATCTATCCCTGGAATGCTGCGGGCAAAAATTACCGCATCATGATAATCCTCTGCTTGCTGCATTGGATTTACGGCGTTGCGCGGCTCTCCTTCGCTGGAGCCCCATCCGCGGTGGTCGTAAATAAGCACGCCATAGCCTGCAGCTTGAAAGCGTATAGCAAAATCGGGCAAATAGTGTTCTTTTAGCAACGTTAACTAGATTGAAAAAGTCAGATAGCAAGAACATAAGCGTTGGCGGTGATTATGAGGCCTAACTCCTTGTGTCATCACCACAATAGGGACCTTATTGTTTGTGTTATTTGGCATATACAAATCGCCTCTTAGAGTCACCCCATCCACCGTTCGGAATTCAACGCGCTTCGAAACTGCCATTTTCTTCTCACAGGGTCTCGGCAGAGGATATTGGGTAGTATGTCGAGTTTTTTATTTGTTCGTGGAAGCAGCAGGCCACCAGTAACCAGTGGTAATTGTAAGACTCTATATAACACTAGAGGAAGCTCTTGGCTTTATGGCTATAATTCATCTCTGGAATATTTTACTATTACCAACCTGTTAGGGCCGATAAAGCGGTGTTGCCATATCAAGTGGAATGTTTTACCATTTGGATTCCAGACTCATTGTATCGCTTTTGCTTTAGGCAATTTGCTTAAGCATCGATCAAAAAATGTCTTCAAGTTGACCACTCGGGTCGCAGATGAAGGACCATGTAACGATGATTTAGGTTGCGCTAATGACAAGTGCAACGTTGTCAAGTTGTCCTGTATTATCATATCGACGGCGGCATCTTCCGCCCAACAGCTAGGAATTCCAAGCTGTGTCATTCACAGCCGAAATAGTCGGCGATTGCATCACTGACCAATGTGTTGTATGCGCAGACTTGACGCTATAGATAATTGCAGCAGGTTTGAGTTCAATGAGATGCCATAGTGCGAAAGGATAGTGTGGAATCGGGCCCGATTCCCACATTAGTCAATTGTTTCCTCATCAGCTTTTCATTCCGGTTCAGTAGGTACTTCAAGATCGTTATATATGGAACATTATCAATGAGTTTGCCAAGCTCTGCATCTCTGCATCGCCATATCGAACAACTACCCACAATACATTTCAGTCATCTTTTGCTCTCATTCAAATATCTATTCGTAGATCTACTCCAAATAGTATACCAATTGCGAAAATGCCACCCCCACAACTATCAGGAGAGTGGAACGAGGTAAGATAACACCTTTGGGATATCATGATACTTCCTTACTGAGCAATTCCAGTTCGCAGCTACAGATCCAACTTACATCAACCATGATCAAGATTTGGAGACTATCAGAAGAAATATTAATCAGCAAAGCTTGGATAACATGGCTTTGCTAAAGGAGCCAGCAATGGTAGCTCTTGCTAGTGTCAAGGCAGTAGACACAACCGTCACTTTACCACATGCGCCGACTCACAAATTCAGAATTCGTGTGTATTCCCCCGGGCAAAGCAGTGCAAAAGCGCTGCCGGTAATGCTTTACTTCCACAATGGATATTGGGCTACCGGAAATGTAGACGGTGATGACCTTGGCTGCCGGGCTATGATTGGACACGGCAATGAGCTTGTCATTATTTCTTTCGAATACCGACTTGCACCGGAAAATTCATGGGACACTATTCTTTCGGATGCAGAATATGCTCTTCAATGGGTTAACAAGGATGCATCATCTTATGGAGGCGATGTTCGAAAGGGCTTATACATTGGTGGTGCCACCGCTGGTGCGCATTTAGCTGCTGCTACAGCTATTCGTGCGCGCGACAGACACCCTTCAATTCAGCTTGCAGGCCAGTGCTTGATTGTTCCGACAGTTCTGGTATACTCTGGTCCGCAATCTGTCCCATCAGAATGGGCTCAAAAGGTTGTCTCACACCAGGAAAACGCCGAAGCTCCTGTATTCGGAGAAAAGGATTGGCAGAAATACCTGTCCATATTAAATGTTCCCGAATCAGAGCAAAGGAAGGGAGAAAATTTCCCTGTTTGGGCAGACCTCAAGGGACTCCCTCCGACATACCTTGCTATGGATGGACCTGACCCTATACGAGACGAGGGTTATTTGTATGAGGCCATGCTCCGCAAGGCCGGTGTCCAGACTCGAACTGATCACTACGAATTGCCTAATTGGTAAGTCATGGTAACATTTTCTGGTTCAGCTTTAGAGCTAACAAGCACATCAGGTTCGTCCAATTTCCTCAGCTACCAACGACCGCTAAGGCGGGGATGGAGCTTGCAACGGCAGTTCGGTGGTTGATGGAAGCTAATAAGTACACCCTGTAACTTGTACGAACTGTAAAAGGGAGAAAAAAGCAAATAGGTGTTATAGATTCATAGACTTATATACCTCACTTACTCTTTGCCCCGAAATCATTCATCTATATTAATCAGCGGCGTGTGTTATGCGCATAAGAACTGCTAAGAGTCAATTACATCACTTCAATCCCCCTTCAGCTATGCTGTCTGCGGGTAAGACCAACAAAAGAATTCTTCAGATTGAAGGCATATTTTGCAATTTTACACCATACTTTTGTGCAAATACGAAATAGGCGCCTTGGCCAGACATAGACTCAAAATTTGTCACAGCAAAAGCCCGCTCCAAAATACCTCAGCTAATGTGGTCTCTTCGATGACAGTCATGTACAATAGAGATTACTAAATGATGATAACCATCACACAACGTACACAAAAAGTGAGGAATTTTGAAGCCGTTTTGAAGTCCAGTTTTTTCGGTAAAAGTTTATTAATACATGTAGCATATAAATGCTTCCTAGCTTAGACAATTAGACGATTAGCCGCTTAGAGTGGTCCCATCGCGTAACATCTGTGTTAGTCAAACGCTGCCACTTGTGGAAGTGCCCGTTCTCTTCCACGATGGAAACCTGCATTCCCCAAGTATCGGTCCTCTTGACAGTCGCTGAAACAGCTTTGTATGCTTCCACAACTCTGGGCTTTGCAACATCTCGATCGTGTTCTTCACGACTCTTCCATCCGCTAATCATCACTCCTCCTTTGCCCAGTGCAGCATAACCCCTCTTGTCAGAAAGCACGGGTGGCTGGATCTCGCTCCAGATATAGCCAAGGCAGGAGTCTGATTTCTCAATCGCAGTGAAGAATTCATCCTGCTTCGCTCTGAATGCGTCTTCATCGATACCCCAGAAGAAGACTACATTGGTTTGTGGTGCATAGAGGATGCTTCGGTCGGGGGTGTTTGGGATAATAACGTAGAGATCAGTCTTCTCTCTGTCCATGATATGCCACAGCGACTCAGGAACAGCTCCACCAAGATCGTCTCTCTTATGCACATCATGCTGACGGCGTGTTTTGTAATCTGTATTGTTAGACCTACGGAATCGCAGCATATTTACCAAGGGTTCATACCAATGAAATGCATGGCAATGTTAGAGTCTCTGTAGCTTCGGCCCCAGCAAGCTCGCACAACGCCGGGAATCGTTTCAGCTCCTGCTCTAAATGCCTCTAACCAGACTTTTCCATCCTGCGTGGATACGTCGTCAATTGTGTGATCACCGATGTCAGTGACGACAATTTCAATAGCAGGTTGAACCATTTTGTATCGAGTACTGTAGATTGTATGTTGAGTATTGATCTTTGTGCTGTATGTTGTGTCTTGATCAATTGATGTTTGCTTATCTTTCAATTCATTCGAGAGAGAAACCGAGTCTATATAGTGATACGAGCTTCTACAAACATCGTTCTGGCGTGCGAAAAACGTAGACTCAAATCGCAGTTGGTTAAAAGATCATTACCAAAGCCATTCCTAGATTGGAATCAACTTTCCGATTAGGGAACATTCATTCGCTCTTGTAATCCAGAGTGGAGTTGAATGTGTAAGTTAACATTTCATTTTCAATTCTACTGTTGAAGAACTGTGATGGCTTTGTCAATCATTGAGAAGACACAAGTATAGTCGCCTCTGTGCTGTAAGGTGGCTGGTGACTAATTCACCATGCTATAGGAGACATTGAATGCCATCATGAACGCTGGTACATTTCAACGACTTCAGGAAAAGTATCCCACTTGTAAAATTACGTGGCCGGTTTGCTTGGATAAGGGCATGAAGTAACTGCATCAAGAATATAGTTACTAATACCTAAAGATTATAAATGAAACTCATAATTTGAGTACCAAAAAGTTTCAGTCCGCCCAATGACCGATCCTGCTGATTCCTAAACCGATATCCTTATTGGTATCGGCGCTAAATATAACAACAATTAGCGTATCTGATGGGGCACTTACACACTGCAACACCACATGAGTGTCAGACGATACTTGCGTACACATTAATTATTTCTTCACTACTGAACTGACGGTAATTTCTGCTATTGAGTATAAATAAACACCAATATCGTTATTTTGTTAACTCCAGAGGAACGAGAGGTCACATTTGCAAACAGAAAACTTCGCACAGTCTAGTAGAAAAAAAATTAACATGGTCGAGTTCAAGGTTGTGAAAGGATCTCCCGACGGCACACTCGTCGACGCAACTTCAGCACGCGAAGTCAAGTCCGATGAGGTTGTCATTGATGTGACACACAGCGGTGTCTGTTTCACCGACTATGTGAGATATGATCTATTATGTTTATTTCCGCCACGAAGAGACAACTAACGATGAATTGTAGCACTATCGGCAAGCCGACATGGTTCTTGGCCATGAAGGATCTGGAATTGTCAAAGAAATTGGCGCAGGAGTAACAAGATTCAAGGTGTAAGTCACATCCAATCTCTACCATTGGCAATCACTAATTTCTTGCCGCTGAAGAGGTGACCGTGTTGGATGGGGGTACCAACACAACAGTTGCGGGCATTGCAAACAGTGTCTTACAGGCAGGGAGACTTTCTGCGCAGAACGAGAGATGTTTGGTCTCGCCAATTTCGACCAAGGCTCGTTCGCAAGTGCTGCAGTTTGGAAAGAGGATTTTATCTACAAGATACCGGACAATATTTTGTCGAGCCACGCCGGTCCTTTAATGTGTGGAGGTTCCACAGTCTTCAACGCGCTGAAGCTAAATGGCATTCGCCCCACGGATCGAGTAGGCGTTATTGGAGTGGGAGGCCTGGGTCACTTGGCCATTCAGTTTGCCTCCAAGATGGGATGTCAAGTGGTCGTCTTCTCCAGCACTGAGCAAAAGAGAGCTGAAGCGATGAGATTCGGAGCAAGTGAATTTTATACGACAAAAGGCGTCGAGAAACTGGAAATTTCTGCTCCAATTGATCACTTACTGGTTACCAGCAACGCCCAACCAGACTGGAACCTGTTCCTACCCATTATGGCACCAGAAGGGACAATTTACCCGATTACAGTTTCTTTTGACAACATTTCGGTACCAGCCATGGGTCTCATAATGGGTGGCTTGAGAATCCAAGGAAATATGATTGCTACGCGGCAGATTCATCGTGAAATGCTAGAGTTTGCTGCTCGTCATAATATCGCGCCGGTTGTTGAAGAATTTCCACTAACTGCAGCTGGCGCTACAGAAGCATTGCAAAAGCTTCTTGATGGGAAAATGAGATATCGCGGAGTTTTAGTTGCGCAGAAATAGCGATCAGTACCATGCCAACAAGTCAAAGAAAGCGGATCGATAATAAGCCTAGTCTAGCATAAGAGAATATGAGAATATGATGTGACTGATTGACTCAACGTTACAAACAAGCTGCGCTATTCTTCGTGATAAGCCCTCGAAAGTAGCTTAGTAAACTATAGTGTGTCGGTACAGTCATTATACTTGAGAACCTTCAATTCTCGTCCTTTGTAATATTATGGTTCATTGGAGGCTAATCCAATAAGAAAATGATACCATCTTCTCTTCTCTTCTCTTCTCTACTCGCAGAATTGTGAGATAGATTTGGTTAGAAACACGACCCTATCTCTGCCACGTTAGTCAATGCCACAGTCGCGATTGCGATGCTTGATCAAAAGTCTGTATTAAACGAGTATATTATTTATAATTTGCAAAATCTTCTATACTGCAGCATAATTTGACAAGCATCCGTCAATACCATTCAGTGATTAATTCACCCAGATGCTTATTATACCCATTTCTTCAAGAAATCAGCCTGTTCTTCCAAATTCTCTTCGTGTGCCTGGCCAACAACAGACTCCTCTAAGCTACGGAAACCGCGAAACTGCTTCGGCTCAAACGCTTTCTCATAAGCTCGGACCTGGTCTTGGTAATTCGGCAGCAGCGGAGCGTCCGTCGCAACCCAGTAGATCGGGCGAGGAGAAATTCGGTGTATCGATGCAGTCGGCTCAAATTTGCTCTGCCAATACAAGCTCTCAAGCGTCAACTTGTTTTCCCACGGAGTTCCTGCTGCATCCGACAATGGCTTGAATGTTGACCATAAGAAGAATCCCTGAGGACTTCCAATGATGCTATCAAGTGGACTCTTCTCAGCCATTTCCATCGACTCCGCAAAGATCGGCACATATTTATGCTCAATCCCGGGGTTTGCAATCCTCGCGGCACGCTCCTCCCATGCGTCCTGGTACGCCGTTGGCGGAAATCTGAGCATATCAACCTCCCCAGAGAAGAATGGAGATATCACCATGACCGCCTTCGCACGCTTGTCATACGCGCCTGTTTGTATGACAACTCCTCCGCCGTGACCAATTCCCCAAATTGCAATTCTATTGCCGTCTATGTCTGATCTGCCAGCCATGTATGAGATGGCATCTGACAAGTCTTCGGCTTGCTGGAAGAGGTTAACATGTTGTCGGGGCAGTCCGTCGCTCGATCCCCAATGGCGGTGATCATATTGCAGTGTGGCAAAACCAGCGTTTTGGAATGTTTCCGCAGTGTCATCTGCACCATGTTCCTTCAGGAAAGTGAGCTAGAAAAATTGTATATCAGCAATTCATTCACTTTTTTGCCCACATCGATTGATCAAAATATTCGTACCCCCGTAATCATAATAACAGCCGGTGCTTTTGATGCACCCGGCAATGTCAAGTTACCGCGAAGGGTTGTTCCATCCTGAGTTTTGAACTCAACTCGCTGCTTCGTGAATGACATCTTTGTTGTAATGCGTTTGTCTATAAATCCAGAAGTCTATTACTTTATGTTCTCTATTCTTACATCAAGTCTGCTTCTAGTACTGCTTTATATATTGAATGCGTCGTTCACCATGTTCTGCCACACGCATCATTCCTGTTCATACACTTAGTTGTCAGTGCTCACATCTGTGGCTTACAAATTTCCCTGTACGGTGGCTTACAAGAGGCAGAATGACTAAATACGAACCAATTTGATTCCTTAAATATTTCCTCGTTACAGTGGTAAAAGCATAACATCGCCAAGTTAAACCGGCGGACTATTGGTATATCCAAAAAATACCAGTTCAGCATAGCTTTACCTCCATTATTAATCTTTATTACTTTGATTGGAAGTTTATGTTACAGCAGTTTACATCTAATTGACTGCGTGGTAAAAATTCTCACTTAGCAGACCTCGTCACTTTGCTTCTTTTCTTTTCTCAACCCCTACATATCGACGTTGTGCTCCATCTGCTAGTATTCTCTCGGAATACAACTACATATACGCACGGAGTCCCAAATATCACCCAATATGCGGGCACAATTTGATGACTGATCTATTAGCCAATGGGCATTGCTGTTCAGCTGTTGATTCCTCATCTTAATACCCCATGAGTGTTTGACCCACCCTCCAAACTAAAACAAGCCACGGCAAGGCGGGAATAGCCAGACTTAATTCACAAGTCCGCTCCAGTTCGGAGCAGTCACAAGTAGGATTCATGTTCAAAAGGTTTGCTCAATGTCCACCTGGTTCCTTGCGAGCTTTGCGCTAGTGATGCGAGCATTCAGCGTGCAGCAGCTCTTGGCTTGTCCTACTACAGCATTACTAGTAATAAGATGCCATAGAAAAATGTTCTTTTCCAAATCTCCTTTGCGATCTAGACAGCGAGATGTCTCATAGCAAATGATATGCATAGTTATATATAAGTCGCATCTCAATTACCAGGCGCAACTCAAAAAGATGTTGTGAATAAACACTGAAGGCCCACTATTGTAAAGAGTGTTTCTATTTGCTATCGCACTACTAGTTGTCGAAAGATACCGGACGAAAGATGCGTCTTCCCTACATACCTAATCCGCCTACCGGTCTTGATAATGCGGGCAGAGCGGTGCTTGACCAGATACTAGCTCGCCGTGGTAGATCTAGTTTACTGTCTCTCGACCGAACTCTACTTCATTCGCCTATGATAGCCGGAGGTTGGCATTCGTTTTTCGGCGCCATCTATTCAGGATCGGTCTTGCGAGCTGATCTGCTAGAACTTGCCATCTGCCGCGTTGCCCTGCTTAACCGAGCTTGGTATCAATATGACGGACACATAGCGATGCTGCATCGCTGCGAAGGATTCGACTCGGCAAAAATGAAGGTAATCGAAACGCTGCGACCGTCGGATAGAGGACCCCTAAGTCTCGACCAATGGGCTGTTCTCAGATATGCAGACGCCATGACAAAGGACGTTGCAATAGAGGAAGAAATATTCACGGAACTGCAAAACTCGGGTCTCAACAGCAGAGAAATTGTGGAACTTACGGTAGCTGTGGCTGCCTACAACGGTGTGAGCAGATTTCTGGTCGCATTGGATGTAGGGGAGAGAAATTCTGGATCAAGTTGAGTTAGCAATGTGATTCAACGGCTAGAACCCTAAATTCCAGAAACTGAAGGTTTTCTTCTTTCTTGTCATGGATAAGAACTCACCAGTAGTAGCATAAATTTTGTCTCTTACGAAGAGACAGAATTTGTCTTCCATGTTCCATACTGTAGACTTACTTTTGTCTTCTTTTGAAGTTTCTGTATAACTACAGTAAACCACCAATGATCTTCTGTCATAACTCAAAATAGCTTAACGTGGTAAAGTCCACATGTAGATTACGTTAAAAGGAACAATCGACTCATACAATACTTCACTACATCATACTCGTTAACAATTCAATCGTGAAGTAGCAACTAATTCAATAGCCTTTTTCAAAGTTATCGGCCGTCATTAGTAGAATTCTATATAAGTACAAGTCTATTGTTCGTTGAATCATCCCCATCCCATGGCTCTCTAGGTATACGCTTCATAATGTGAGTGATAAGACGAAGTAGAAGGAACTGTCAGGTGATAATGAATAGCCGCCATCTTTCTCATGATAGTGGCAATACGATTTGATGTCGTGGCAGATTACTGAATAGATAGTTGTCGAATTGGAAATTCGTAAAGGAGGCGAATTGATCATTGTAAGTTGGAATGTCACCTTCGGCGGGCGGAGCAGGATCTGTCAAACTATCCAGCTTCTGCCGAAGTTGGTCGCGCTCTTCTTTCACTGCATTATACGCAGCTTCAAGCTTTTCCACCTTTTCTGCAAGAGTATGAAGCAACTTCTCCTTCCTCTCTCTATACGCTCGTTGCCTGATGCTCTATGTCAGCCTCCTGTTCCCTTTTACTATCTTTGTGGGAACTCTAGTTGTATACTTACGCATCTCTATTCCTCTGCCGCTTTGACAGTTTGTGTATCACTGTTAGATCAATTTGTGATGTTGGTGATGATGATGCAGGCGATTGAGATCGACTTGATGGAGGCGAGAATGATGGTAGTGTGTCGACTAAACCGTCTGACATTCCATTAAATGATTGTGGAGTGAATGGTTTGATTGGAGAGCTGCATGTTGATGAAAGAGCGGCGAAATCTGGTTGCTGTATGGGCAAAAAGCACTGCATCACCTCCGTAAATGCTTCCTAATCACTTGTCAGCCCCGCTTCTGAAGGAGTCCTTTGGCCAAGAGAGGTTCACGTACATCATATGTCATGTCCATTGGACCCTGCATATCATAGCTGAATTGACTGTCGTTCCAAGAGGAGATAGAGGGGCTCGTGTCTTTCGGATCCATGTTAAGGTTAGGTATTCGGTAGGTGGAACCCTGATACTGGTGATTATCGATTTTCTGATATTGAAGAGCTCATGCAAAAGAAACATGCAAAAGAAACATGCAATTATCTTCAGTCACATATATGTCCAGCAGTTGCTGATGCTTACTCATGCATGACGTAGATCTCAACCGCCCCGGGCACATCATGGGGGACAAGACTTGATTAGGAAACCGTTCGTTTCCGCTCCGGGGATAGCCAAGTATCGAACGTTAAAACTCTAACTGCCCAGCGGCATAGGCAGCTGTCACTATGGAAGAGAGCTTCGAATAGTGCTTCGCAGGGTTGAATCTAATAGGACAGGAGCATAAACCGTTGTCCGCATATTCCGATCGTTGCGAGACTAACGCATGGAAAGTCGCCCGGCATTGCTGGTGGACATTCTGCAACTCTCTAATTTGCGGACCTTCTACGCCAACTCTCTCGCTGTCCTTCAAGTTTGAGCGCAACATCGAAATTAGCCGACAGAAACTAGACACGGAGAACTCCGCGTTAGACCACGATTGGGGGAAAGCTCCTGGTCAGCTCCACAAGACTTGGGCTCCCGTCCCCCCGTGTACGCCTCTCGCTCGCCTTTACCAGATTGGGGTCTTGCTCCCTACAGTAGTTCAATTCACGCAATGAGCTTGTCGGACGAAGCTGCGGACGAAGCTGCGGTCAAAATCGCAATGTGATATCATTCTCTCAAGACCTCATTCTCACAGGCTTAATAATGCTCTCTAGCTGTGTCATGTCCAACTATGACTTCCCCACTTTACACTCAATTGACATGGAATCCTGAGTTTCTAGAACTGCATCATTGCATGTTACACATGGCTTGTTACTCATGTCCATTTACAGCTGGGTTTAAGAAGAAAAACGATTGCGCCACTACTAAGGTAGGGTTGGAAAAATCCAGCTTTATAACATACTTGCTATTTTAATTGCCGCGCCTTCAACTAGAGGCTTTTGGGTATCAAATCATAATGAGCTATTCTTTGATTGTCAAACTTGATGGTGTCTACGGCCCAATGAAGAAACAACCATCTGTGATGACTGAGCAAAGGCCGAAAATTCTAGCGTATTGCTCCCGAACTGGTGCGAAGGTTTACTAACTAACAAAGATGGAGTGCGAATGCTACGAGTGAATGTAAATGACATAGGGCTTGAAAAAGTATAAGTATCTCAACCCAGAGTATCCCGAAAATTCGTATCATTCAGGACATGGACATTAAAAAGTTTCTCAAAAGACTTGGACTATTACATACAACAACCTCTCACAAGACACAATCCCAGAACGTGGAAACAACAAAGACGAACATGGCAACCAACGCAATTGACTTTTATTCTCACCGTAAGTGTACCACCAAGATTTATGCTTCAACAGTATAAATATTGTGCAATAAGCTGATAGACTTTTAATAAAGGTGATGGCCCCAACCCTTGGAAGAATATTATTCTTTTCGAGGAACTGGGAATTCCTTACAATGCTACATATCTCACCTTTGGAGATGCAAATGGTGGCGTTGAGCACGAAGACTTTTTGAAGAAAAATCCAGCTGGACGTGTCCCATGGATTAAGGACCCTACAACCGGCATTGAGCTGACAGAGTCCAACCTGATCAGCGAATATTTGGTTGATCATTATGATAAGAAGGGTATCTTTAGCGTGGAGGGTGAGCAGAATCGGCTTCTTGTCAAGCAATGGCTCGGGTTTCAAGCAGCCTCACAGGGACCATTCTTTGCTCAGGTAAGTTTTGTCGAGAATGATGCACTTATTGGAGATTGACCAATTCTAATGCTCAAATCGAACAGGGTCTGATTGCGCAACACATCCTGAAAAATGAGGGCTCGACAAAGCACTTTCAAGCCTTGGTCAAGAGGACCATCACCACTGTTGACCGTGCCCTCAAAGGCAAGGAGTACCTGGTAGGAGACAAGATTACTCTGGCTGATCTGGCATACATCCCTTGGGACCTGTCATTGGATACTATTCTATTGGGAGATGAAGAGTCTGCAACTGCCGAAGACCGCAAGAAGTTATGGCCCAACTGGTTTGCGTGGCACAACAGGGTCTTGCAACGACCTTCAGTGCAGAAGATGCTCGCTATTCAGAGGAAGGCCCAAGGTAAAGAGTAACTGGTACATTGAACATGTACTAAGATCATAATTCGCGCTTTGTATCAACTGATAGACCTATATTATTGCTCAATTTTCTCAATTTTTCCGTTCTGTGAACATTGAGGTGACACATACTTCGCTTGTATAAGGAAATTATGAATGCAACCGGCCCGCCCTCACCTATACCGGCCAAAATTCCACCACCAGATGGTAATAGTGCATTCTCAGAGCTCATGCGCAGTGGGACAATGGGTTTCTGCTAAGCGGGATTCGCTATTATAGCAAGATTCGCGGCGTTCTTTTGGACACGATGTCACAGATCCGACGCCTTTTGCGTCTTCTTGGTATTGTGCGATACGAGAAACATCAGGTGTTTGGCATGCTGCTGACATATATGGCTTCTGTGGACATATATCAGTAGTGGATGCAGAAAATTATGTAACTTGTGCCATGAGCTAAAGACGGACAAGCCTACTAGGCGGATGGTGACACATTGTCACTTTAGAGATGGAAGAGTTCATAAAGACTCAATAGAGTGATATGGAAAATTGATTAAAGTGTTCATAATGACAATACTAGCGTGTCAGTTCGTTGAACTGTGTCCTCCTCACAGAACAATGATTCCTACATCTCGTATACTTTGCAAAATCATTTCTAATGTTCTCAAACAAACAGACTCAAACCAACTGGCTTAATCCAATCAAAGCTGGGATACCCCAAAGTGGCACCAATATCACCGGAAAGCCTACTCTCGCATACCACGCCCCGAAAAATACCTGGCTGATCGAATAGACGGCTGCAAAAGCTTTCTCATACGGGCCAGTGATTCCATGCCGAGCCCATTTTACCGCCATTATCGCTATTTACGTTTGTCAGCTTTCAGCCAGCTTCATTTCTCTCTCTCTCTTGGCTCTCCGTTTCATTTCTCAGGTACAAGAATCCCTGCTGATGGTACACCTCGAATACCATTCGCTTGAAGTGGTCGTTTCAATAATTTAAAAAGGGTAAATACCAATGGGAAAAAATCGACATACACATCAAGACAAACCCCTGATTCAACTCCATCCAGCCGATTTTGGCAGCCACCAGGCCTGGATCTGTTGGGTTTGCTTTCCTGATAGAGGGGAGCACGGTATCGAAGCCCATCTGCGTGTGTGCCGCCACCGTGAAGGCGGAAAAGCCAGCGGCGGCATAGAGGAGAAGCGATGAAGTTGATGAAACGGCCATTTTAGGAATTCTTGGATACGCAAAGATGGACTACATTGAGTTGAGCAGCTCGAGATTTAAGTAAATCTTCAGACGTGTTTACATAAGTTCAGAAATTCAGTAATCATTAATCGTACCTATCCAAGAAGAGCGGGGATTCGAGTCTGATCATCGGATTCGGATTCGCTTACTCCCGCCCATCTCCCAAACCCACCCAACTCTCACCAATTGTTATATTCTCGTCACGACCGCGAATCATCTTCTCTGGAGTTAGTTCAGCCGGTGTCATCTTCCTCGGCTTTTTGTGGGAAAGCTCCACAAGTCTTGGCGCGTTCGGTTACCAATTTGGGCCAAACGCCTCCCGCTCGTGATTTGTCAGTGAACATGTCACACACGTAATAAGCAGAAAGTCAGATCGCTTTTCTTTAAATCTCCGAGCACAATCGGATACAGCCTCCGCCAAGACTGTAATTGTTCCGAAGACCGAGCTTGCTTGAGGCATGAGTGAGTTCAGAAAAGCGAAAAGGTGCAGCACTTGCGCCGTCCGGAGAATCGCGGTAAGTCGAGCAATATCCAGCTTCTCAATGAGAGAACAGTCGTGATAATTGGTAAAGTGTGATCAAAAAACGCCGTCGTGTTCTCAGTGCTTGTTGACAGGAAGATCGTGTGGCGGCTATCATCGTCAAACAATTTTTGTAAAGGGAAATATTGGACTCAGGAAGTCTCGAAGAAAGGCGACGGATGTTCCGAGATCTCCAAGCTCCCTGAAAGGGCCCGAAAAGAAACCCAGGGGCAGGCGTCGGCAAACAGCCGGACCCGCAATCAAATTCCAAGTCGCTCAGGCCAATGAGACATTCTCAACGGAGCAAGACTATCTCATCTCGGTCATCATCAACAATTTTACCCCTGCTCAGGAAAGATCATTGGTCCGAGCCGCGGACGGCACAGCTGCTTGTCTCGACTCTCGAGTCTGTGGCTCCTGGGTCACTCTGCTTCCAGAGATTGTAGCACGCTCTTTGGTTCATCCGGGTGTTCTTCAGTTTGCGATCAGATCGCTGGGCTATTCAATCCTGAAGAAGACCCCACAGGCACTTGAAGCCTATGGCGACACTCTTCGTTTATTAAAATCTAGCCTTGCTACGGCCGGAGAGGTGTCATTTGAAGAAATATTGGCCACAATACTGTGCTTGACACTTGCTGAGGTATGATGGCAATTGCCCGGGTGTCAATTCAGAAGTTTAACAATCCTACTCAATAGGTCCTACTAGGCACCGAGCATAATGGATGGTCAGCGCACACTCGAGGTGTTTGCAAATTAGTTCAAGAGAAGGGCCCAGGAGCTTTCAAAACAGGCGTTCTGCATCAGCTTTTTGCAGGATTTCGGATATTCATGGTGAGTCAAGGAACACATATGAGTCAACAATAGCACCACTGACATCGACAGCTGCTCGGGGCAATTCAACAGCGAAAAGAAAGTTTCCTAGACGAGCTCGCCTGGAAAATAGAGCCTTTCTCGTCCGAGCCAAAATCTTTAATGCAGGGTCTGCTAGACGAGATTTCTGGTCTGCCATCTCTTCTGCAGCGGCTTGACATAGTCTCTAGCTCAGGTCGAGAGCATCAGAAAGAGGAGATCGTTGCTTTGTACAAAGATTTCGACACCCAAATGATTCGTCTTGAAGACTGGGAAGCAAATCTCAAAATAAGCACAGCTTCCAGAGTGTTGCGGTGGCCTGTGGCATCATCTCCAGACCACGAAGCTACTTTTCCAATCTCATACGAGTTTGCGAATATCCTAGTTGCCAACACGATATCTCATTATTGGAGCTTTGTCTTAGTTATCCAAATCTCAATATCGACTCTGCTAGCCCTATCTAGGGAGAAGGGAGCTGATGTGGCCTGTCTATTGAAGCAGCGGGCTACGATCTCACCAGAAAACAGGGTAGCGCTCGCCAAAGACATCTGCCAGAGCATGCGATACCATCTCCAGCCAGAGACGGGGCTGTATGGCCCAGCCGCAACACTGTATCCTATAAACATAGCGCTGCAAATATTCAGAGAGGATAATAAGAGGAAGGAGGTCATCTGGTGCGAGAATTTTATCTCCAGGCTAGAAAAGATGGGTATACTACTCGCCTCACATATACCATCGGTTGAAACGGGGACTAGAAAACCTACATAAGAGCTATCTGCTTTTGATGCGTCAGCTACCTAATAGTAATTATATGAATAGTCTCAAGACCAATTTGGGCTTATGTATAAGAAAATTAAGTTTGTTCAGAGATACTCAAGCCAGCTCTTCTGTAAGCTTTGTGGTGAAGAGGAGAAGAGAGAGAGAGCCAAGTAAAAAACAGTGAGATTATAGCTATGCCGATTCAGGTATACTCAGCCCCTATACTCTTTCAGGAAATCCATCGCGCCAAGACTTTTGACAATGATATGCAGTATGTGGTAATAAGAGCTCCCTAAAGGCAGATATAAACCGAGCCAGATGACAGTATAAGAAGAGGTCATTTTCCTCCTTGAAATTCATTCTCTACTCTCAAACTTGATCAAAGCTTCCTACTGCCCTCTCTCGCTCTCTCTCAAAACTCTTGTCTCTACTCTCACAACTACAAAATGGCATCTCAAGAAGAACAAATTCAGGGTATGCTCCAACATGCTGAGTACGACTCTTGCCCAACTTCTACCCTGTAAACGTCATCTAACACAACTTTTGATAGGCAATGTTCGTCGACTCATCAGCCCTTGCCGACTTTGGAAGAACTGAGGGGCTCTCTGCCACCTGGCGCAAGCGTAGTCATGGTCGGTAAGTCATTCAACACCACCCTCCCTCTGCTCCTCCAACATTAACGGTCTTGCTTATACAGTAACATGTTGCGACCCGCGCGTCCTTCCTGATCAGTTCCTGGGTGGATTCGGAATGAGTATGCTTAGAGCCTTTCTTTAACCCTCAAGCAACAGGCTGCTAACTCTTCCTCTTTAGAAGTCAGCGAGGTTAGAAACGCTGGCGGACGTGCAAGCGAAGCTCTAAGATCCATCATCTGCGTCGATCATGTGCTCGGTGTCAGCGCAGTCATTGTCATCCACCACACCGGTGAATCCTCCTGTTCCCAACGCTTAGGTTTAACAAGTACTAATGGAACTATTACTAGACTGCGGACTTACTCACCTCCGGAACGACTTCCTTCACAGTTCCTTGACTCAAAAGGCACCTAACAATGCCGCCGAGATTGCCAAGATGGACTTTTTAGAGATTCTCGAGTAAGTTGGCTAGTTCTGGATTAATTCGGTACGGAGCCTGATGCTGATATATTATCGTTATAGTTTGAAAGCAAGCGTTATTGAAGATATGAAGATTCTTAAGGACAGTCCCTACCTCAGGAAGGACTTGAAGGTGTACGGATACGTATATGATATCAAGACTGGAAAGCTTCAGGACGTCAAGGAGTAAGAATGCTTAATTGCTGGCTCATATATTTTGAAGAGTTGCCTACCCTACATTTTGAAATAGGCCAATGTCGGTTTTCATTCACAAAGTGGGAACGGGGTAGAGATGTTATACGCATGGATTAGACAATAGGCACTTCTATCAGTCAATATATGGTCTATCACCTTGCGATGCATCATGTATCCGTCAAAATTGCGCAATCGTAACTGTGGAATTGTATACTCATAAATATTTTGATCAAATATCTAAACACTCGTTTCCGAAGCACCCGCTTCCACATGTACATCGCTGTTGTTGGTATCGCTGTTCATAATCAATCATTCACGCTAAATCGAAATCTTACACACCGTCCCCGGTTACTGGAATTGCGAATTGTATCCGAGCCAGTCCGACTCTGGATCCGGCATCCTCATGGATTCCCCCGTCAGCCCATTAACGCCCTGAGTTTGCCATGCTTGACCGTTTGTTGATCTTGGCTCCAGCAACTTGGGGTAGTTAAAGAAGTCGAAGATGTCAATATTGTCGAGCTCGCTTAGGGAAGTGACTTGGGTTGAGGTCGGCTCCGAGCCCGATAATCTCGATGAGGATGTCAGAGTTGCTAGATCATGTGCGCTCCTAATGATTATTGTAAGTATGCGGTAGTATAACGAGAGAACGGCACAATTGACTACAACTTACCTGCGCATGGCTGTAAAGTTCATATCTCCTTGCCGCCCTCTCTGGACAGCTCGAGACAAGATTTTGGCATAGTTGTTGGCGACCTCCCAGTACTGTCCAATGTGGCCAAGAATCTCGATGAAGAATTCGATCTTGGGATCGACGGGGCAGCCTATCGAGGCCGCATGGACCAGCAACAGCCTGGCGGCAACCCAGAGGCCAAAGACGAATGGAGGGCCGAGGTTATCTAACCCACTGGCTTCAAAAACGTCTCGTGCAATATCTGCCAAGCTCTGGACCGCAGACAAACACCGTTGCATTGCGTAATACGACGGGACGAAGAGATGCGACCTGACAGTCGGATATGCCGCCGAAGAATGCAACCGTACAACAGACGTGACGTAGGCGCCATGCAACATGAACCAGTTTGCTACCCTGCTGCCAGGATCAGAGTGGCAGAGGGCTGAGATTTTGCTGTAGTCACTCGGCAAACTCCTGAGCCAGCCATCCAGTGCACTGTCTAGAGAGCGGTAGTTGTTTCGCCAACTGGCCACGTCGGCAGAAGATGTAATATCGACGGGCGTCTTGAGGAAGTTGTGCACTTTGCTGAGTATCCTCAAGATCTCACAGTGGTAGGAGAAGCTGCCCAGGTTCTCTGGTTTATTGGTAGCATACCCCGTAGTGCCGTACGGCTGAGATATCGAAATCCAGGATCGCGTCTCGACTGGAACGTCTCTTGAAAAGAGATCGTAAGAGCATGGAAGGACCCTCTGCATTTTTCTGTCTTCCAACATGAAGTCAAACGTCGTTGTCGCTATTGTAGCGTATCGATCAAGCAGATAGACCATCCAACATATTCGCCGGCGGCCTTCATCCTCGATCCACGACTCCGGCCGCCCAGCAGTAACTCTTCGTATCGACCCTGTGTGTGGTAGATTGTCAGACTGAACTGACAGATAGACGCTGCTTTCTTCGCAAAGCCCGAGTTGCTTGACGTTTTGTGCAAGAAGAGAGAGAAGATTCCACCCTTTGGGCCCATTCGAGGTGCCCAGCTCGTCCAAGCTGAGAATGACTAACGCCCTGAGTGCCGCAACGCTCACATTCTCCATTGCATACATCTGGACGATTTGTCTCGATACAGCATGGTGATGGGCCCTCATTTCAGGAGTCAAGCGGGGATCCTTTAAAAACCTCAATGTGGTTGCCACGATGGCGTGCAAAAGCACACGGTCTGGCTCATTTAAAGAAGTCGACCCGAAGAATACGCCGAAGATGGTTTTGCGTTCCAAGATTGGACACCAGGGGTTGCAGTGTTTGAAGTAGAGGTCGACGATGGTATAGACGATGTCGTGAGGGGGAAAGTCATTAACGGCGGCGGATATGGATGAGGGGCCTCTTCGAGGCGCCGTAAAGCTAGAAGATGGATAAGTTTGAGCATAGGAGTTATTTACCGCGGATGAGTCTGAGCCAGTATGAGATGGAATCCGGCCGCCTTGATGAACGTCGCCGTTACTTGCATCCCACGCAGGGGCTACAAGACTCGGCCTTTGCGTGGGCGTGCTCCTGGCAGCTCCCACGTGGCCAAGTCTTGAGCCATCCTGATGATAAGGGTCAGCCGGAGATGGCAAGTGGTTGCTGAGGGCTGGCGATAGCCCCTGAGCCTGCGAACCGGCCAGGTGGTCGTTGGCAATGTGCTCTTCGACGCGCCGTCCCAGGCTCTGCAGCAACGCATCGATGCGGTTGACCTTGGCCTCGAGCTCCAGACTGAATCCTATGCGGCTGCCGGGCTTCTGCCTTTCTAGATAGACGCATGTCCGGTTATGCCGCGCGCACCATGAGCATGCTGGCTCGGCGCGGTCACATTTGACCTTGCGCGCCTTGCAGAGCTCGCAACTGGGAGGGTCAGCGTGGCTGGTCTGATACGGCGGCTCGAGTTGTCACATTCACTCATTCTGGGACATGACTTGGGCGTGACATGAAATGATAAGGACAGCCAGAGGAGATAGGGGACAAAAGAGGAGATGTGATGAGATGAGATGAGATGAGATGAGGCAAAAGCACGACGAAGCAAAGAGGGGGAGAGAGAGTTGCACAACATACGACGTCTTCTGATACTTGGTCCGCTTGCGCTTCTTGCCCGACGCGCCCGTCGATCCATTCTGCGACGACGATGCAACAGCAGGCGTGGTTTCGTCGGCGCTGGAGCCGTCATCGTGGCTCGATACCGAGTTTGCGTCCTCCTCGGGCATTGATAGCGAGACTGGTGGAGGCTCTTCTACGGTGCGTGCTGCATGGCCGGGATCGGGATCGGGGTGATTCCACATCTGATATGGATATGGCTGTGATTTGCTCCAAGTCAAGTCCAAGCTCCTCCTTATCGCGCATGCACAGAGACGACGCCTTTGGGGAGACTCTGCGGGCGATATCTCGTCATTCCTGGCCTGTTGTCTTGGTGGTTTGCTTTGCTTTGCTCCAGTCTGCAAGGCTCGGAGGTGGAGGTGGGGATTCAATATCGTAACGACTTGTCCATTTCCTTTAGTAACCGCTCTGTGCTTACGGGACCCCTAGTGGCTTTGTATCTCCCAGTTACAGGCATAGCGGGCTGTTAGCACGGTCCGTTACAGGCCCTTTACAGGCATGGGCTGGCGTTATCGGCGCTACTATTGGCCTGCTGCGCTGAAGATGCTCCAGGCTGCCAGTAAAAAAAAGCAAGCTACGCATTTCTGCAATCTCCATCTCGTTGGTCGTCCCTTTTAGCCATCAACCCATCATCCCATCCATTACTCGAGCATTACTCGAGCTTGCGCGAGCTTGCGCACAGGGTAGGGCTCCGAAACATGGACGATGCAGATGATTGGGTCTCTTGTTCCTCTTCTCCCTCTTCGGTCTCTTTCGCCTCGATCCTTGGCCTGCCTGTTTTGAGCAAGTAATTTGAGAATCAATATGCCGCGGCTAAGACTAAAGACTCCGCAAAGTCGATGATGAGCGTCGGTCTCTGTCTCTAGGAGGGCCGGTACGCGCCACTCTCCGGTTTTCACTGCCACTGTGCCACCCATCTAATCAATCTGACTTCATCAGTGCTCGGAGCATCGTCAATCTCAATTGCCTCCCGTCGTGCTGATGGGGCCAAATGCCGAGTTCGAGCCCCGAGTAGGCGTCACGAGCCACCGTCCAGAACTCTTGGAAGCACTATTGCACACACCCTCTCGCTCGTTGCCTCCGCACGTTCTCCAACCCTGCTGCGTGCTTCGGGGTCGTTTCCGGGGATGCCCTCAGTTCCCAAGATCTTATTTGCGCCTAGCGCTGGCGGCGTTAAAAGCCCTTGTCGGCGGGACGCGTGTGAGGGCTACCACCATGAGGGCTTCGCTAGCCGTTCTCGTATCACTCCTCCGTTGGAGCACCTCGGAAACTAGGAACATGGGAAAATGCCCTATGAAGAATCGAGGCCTAGTCAATTGAAAATCTTCACCCCCCGCCCGCTTCGGGGAGAATTATCGACGGGCATATTGTACGCTGCCGACGCCGCGTCTATACTCGTTTACACGTACTCCAATGAAGCCATCACCATCATCTAGAAGAATGCGGAGCAACAGAGTTTCTCCCAGCGGCCCCAATCGTTCCATTCGCTAGCGGCCGAGTGTCAAACGGCCTCTAAACACACACTCTACTCCCGTCAAGGAAAATGATCATCCGATATTACTTGGTGGGCAACGAAAAACCCTCCTTCAGCGTGACCAATTGGTACGGAATTAGCGCCCACTGCTTCCGTTATGCAAAGCCCAGCAAAACGGAGCTCCCAAGGCTCCATATCAGTGATCCTTCTTGACGATCCGCTCGCATCTCCACACTCGGTCTTGGAAAACCGAGCCACTGCATGCTGCATGTGCTGATCAACGAGGCCGGTAAATCGACCCCGAAGCCTTATGAAGTGGGATCTCGACCGAGGTGTCAGGGGTCCGAGACACGCCTCGGTGAGCGTCCGGCCGTGCATGCATCCATAGATCTAGCTTCATGGTCTCGGCCAACTCTAACTCTCACACGTGCAAGCCACGCGAGGTTGCGATAATTGGCAATATTCCAAGCCACGGCGCTTGCAGTCAGACGTCAGATTGAAGGCTGTGACATGGGTGACATGGGTGTCATCCCATGTCACTGCAACCAGCCTTCAGCTTTCGGACCTTTCAAGGTGCAATGCAATGTACGATACATGTCATGATCGTGATAGGGGCATGTAGGTACAGATATGCATGCGTGCGTGCTTGCTCACACCACTTGCCCAGTCAGTACCTCTCGGCCGATAAGAGTCCGCACGCTCAATGCATAGAAAATGACAGCAAATCGCTCGTGGTATTAATTATTGCTAGACTAACAAGATTTCATTACATGCTTTCCTTCTCGCAAAGTACTTCATTACTCGTCGTTCAACCAGCCCCTGCTCATCTGAACCGCCTTCTCCCATCGAGCAAACTTCTTGCTCGCCTCCTGCTCTGAGATCTGAGGCTTGAAAAAGGTGCGACCCTCGTTGTTTACGTTCTCAAGGTCCTCGAAGCTGTTCCAAACACCCACTGCCAACCCAGCCGCGATGGCGGCACCCAGCGCCGTGGTTTCTCGCATTCCTGGTCTGTTGACCTTAATGCCAGTGAAATCAGATTGAGTCTATGATTGAAAATTGTCAGTTATATGTACTCGAGTGTTCTCTCTTCTCCTGCTGCATACGTACCTGCATGATCAGATCTGAGTTGCACATGCCACCATCGACGAGGAGTTCAGTGAGCGGCTTTCCGCTGTCCTTCTCCATGGCTCGGAGGATGGCTTGTGTCTGAAAGCATGTGGCCTCGAGCGTGGCGCGAGCAATGTGGCCACGCTGGGTGTAGGCAGTGATGCCGAAGATGGTTCCTCGGGCATCGTCGATCCAGTAAGGGGCAAAGAGACCGCTGAAAGCAGTGACAAAGGTGCAGCCTCCATTGTCCTCGACCTCTTCGGCAAGAGCACTAAGCTTGGATGACGACTCGATGAAGCCGAAGTTGTCAACCAAAAATTTGACACTGGATCCAGCGACGGCAATACTACCCTCAAGGGCATACATTCTCTTACCCTCGCCAAAATCAAAGGCAACAGTGGTCAGGAGACCATGGGTCGAAATGACGGGCTTGGGGCCTACGTTGTACAGCAAGAAACAACCGGTGCCATAAGTGTTCTTGGCAAGGCCGGCGGTAAAACCCTTCTGGCCAACCAATGCGGCAGACTGGTCGCCCAAGCATCCGGTGATTTTGGTGCCCTTGAGCGAAGTGGTTGCCAGAGAGCCGTACGCCTCAGTGTCTGAGGAGGGCACAATGTTTGGAAGGTTGATCTTGCTTCGGTCAAGGCGGAACCAATCAATGAGATCAGCGTCGTATTTAAGCGACTCGAGGTTCATGAACATGGTCCGTGAGGCATTGGAAGGATCTGTGACGTGGATGTTGCGGGCTGTTCCACCGTTCAGCTTGTACGTCAACCAAGAGTCGACTGTACCAAACGCAAGAGTTCCACGCTCATAGGCCTCCTTGACCTCAGTTACATTCTCAAGGAGCCACAACAGCTTGCTAACGGAGGGATACGTTGATAGAGGGAGACCACATCGGCTGATGAGCTCGCTAGCTCCAATACGATGCTTCAGCTTGCGAACCAGCTCCTGGGATCGAGCATCGGTCCAGACAATGGCATTGTGCAGCGCCTTGCCCGTCGTCTTGTCCCAGACGACAGTGGTCTCACGCTGATTGGTGATACCAACGGCAACAATCTGCTCGCGGTTGTGACCCTGCTTCTCAAACTCAACAACAGCACCATCAACGCAAGTCTCTACAGACGAAACAAGCTCTTCAGGATCATGTTCATGCCATCTGCGCAATTGATAAGTTTCTCTTCATCTTTTGTTGACTCACATTACGTGTACATGCAGATTTACTTACCCAGGATGAGGATAATGCTGCGCAAACTCTAATTGATGCGTGGCAACCACCTCGCCTCTCTGGTTGAAGATGAGAAACCGAGAGCTTGTGGTGCCCTGGTCTATGGCTCCGACGAAGGTGGGTCGGATCATGGCTTTGGACTTTCTGAATCTCTTGCTCTTGAGTCTTTTGGAAAAGGATGAGAGCATTCACAAGATGTTGGTCCTGTTGTACGAACAAGGCCAAGGAGGGGTAAGTATTGGGGTGGCGAGAAAGAGAAGAAGAGTGAGGATAAGGGGGAAGAGAGGGCAGGAACGACGTCTTAATATACAGACACAACAGAGCAGAGCTGGCAATGCGATCACGACCGATGAGATGAGACAAAAAGGACAAGAGGAGACGGGAAATTAGGTGGTATAATAATGGAAGAGAAAGGCCAGATGAGATGAGTGGTGTGGTACGAAGGTGTGGCTTGGTAGGGGGGCCTTTATGTCTGGTGCTGTCCCCCAGCAGATGGACTAGCAAGCCGATAGTGGCTTCAGTGTTAGTCTCGCCTCCCGGAACAATTCTTTCCAGGAGGGAATCGAGGCTCCCAGGCCAGGGGACAGTTTGCTTTAGGCAGTCTTTAGCACTGGCTTCAGCACTAATCAGCCGCGTGGGATCTACCCCTCAGTTCCCCGCCATCCACAGAGTCTAATCCAAATCCCCAGATTGTGGAGGCGCAAAACGGTCACGAGGGAAGAGAAACGGCTGGAGAATACGGAGCCGAGACCGAGCGCCAAAATTAGCTGGGAGGGCAGACCGAACTCGCTCGAACTGGTGGAGGCGCGGAACGTCAAGTTGACGCACAGCATTTGGCGCAAAAATGCTACATGACTAGCTGCTAACGGCACGGCCTGCACTGTCTGGGTCGCATTGCGTCTACGACTTTTCCCAAGGACCAACTGCTCCTACGACTACTGTACGCCTAACAAGCTTCCCCATGGGCAGATGCTTGCTTAAGCTTGTGCTTGTGCCTGTGCTTGGGCTTGCCTCGGCTCAGCTAATGTGGCTAGCTAGTCAGTCGTGAAGCTGACTTACTTACTGCACCTTGCCTTGCTCTCTTCCCGCTCAAGCAACAACCACAACCACATCGCGGCAAGGATCCCCGCGTGATTCCCGCATGGACCCTCCGTTTCGGGCATCAGCATCCCGAGCTCGAATCCGGGGGCCCGAATAAAGACGCTGCAAGCCCACATCGCCGAGAGGCCAACTCGGGCTCTGCCGCCCGACCACATAGGCTGTCCGGCTGTCCTCGCCAGCGCCAGAAGAGCCCTATGGCTAGCCTCAGTCCTGCTCGCCTAAGCTCTGGAACGCAGCTAGAAGCCGCTACGCTCGGGAAACCCCAACCATCGTCGCGATCTTGATCGGAAAGAATAGCGAGGGTGGGGGCTGCAGCTTGGGATTGCAATACCGAATGTGGCTGAGGCCAGTCCTGCAAGGTCTCACACCTAGAACACCTAGACACACCATCCCAGCCAGGATTCGGATAAGCGCCCGTGTCTGAAGCAGCACACCTTTTTTTGACTAATGGAATAGTAAACGGTACTGCGTCGGGGAAAAAAAATTGAACCAGACAGACGGCGGCTCCCCCGGTGAAGCGACGATGGAGGCCAAGTCCCATGCCCTAAGACTAATCCTCGCACTTGTGCACACACAAGGCATGCCGTCTTGTCTAATCGGGATATGCACGCCGCTCCATCCATGCATCAAGCATGGCTAGGGCCGGCTTCATGTATGTACAGGTATGTACAGGGCCCCAGAAGCTTAATGTTGGTTGTGCTGATCTGTCCGTTGTTTGTGAGGGTTCCATCATTGTGCGTCGTCGTGCTTTGTCCAACGGGAGCTCCTCAAGTATGAACTCGTGTCCGTTTTCTTTCTTCGTCTTTTTTCTTCTTCTCCTTTTCTTCTCTTCTCCCACCGCCGGATTCTCCTTTCTTGACAGCAGATGCGCTGCTGCTGTCTCACTCCGCTCTTTGCGCGCTAAGAAGAATTTTGCATCCGGCCTGGTCCGGCGCGTGGATAGCCAGGTAGTCAGGACACGCCGGCGGTCCCCAAAATCCCACGAGAGTCTCACAAAGCCCTAGCCCGTCAATATGGCATGTCCCATCTGGACAGGGAGGGGGGGTATGAAATGCGATGCCATCCCCTCCCCTCCTCCGCAGGCAAAGACACTCCATCCCAGATTACTCGTAGAACCTCGGTCACACCCGTCTTGCCCGCCAGTCTTCCGTCCTTTTTTACTACTGCTCGTGCTAGTAGTAATGGAGTGCAGCAGTAGTAGCAATGGCGACAATGAGGGTGACCTGATTCGGTGTAAGCCTCCGAGTGTGCGCGTGTGTTGAAGCATGATAAACCCCGGCTTTGCGCATCAAAAAACCCGAGCCCCAGGTCGTTGTTCGGTAAACCCATCATTCGATTTCATCTTCCCCTCACCCGTCCGGCCAACGTTATTCGCAACCTTGGCATCACCTGAGCCCGAGTTATTGGATTCCTAGCGCTTTGATTCATTTCCCGTCTGTTCCTAGTCCTTGAAGCTTCCCATCTCATCCCCGTATTTGAGGCGGGGAAGAACGTGTTCTCGATTTCTCCAGATCCACACACTGGGAAAAGCCCTTGCTTGACCAGATCTGTTTCCAATCTCTTACCGTCCGTCAGCTTGTGGGAATCTTGTCATCTTCGGCCACCCCCTCATCTCGTTTGCGTCTGCACCACCGACTTACCCGATCTTTTTTCTGCTGTTCCCATCCCCAGCCAGCCTCAATTGTTATAGGGCGTGTGGTAAGGCCCCACGAGGAGAGACGTAATAGCTCTTCGGATTCCTAACCGCGGGTGTGAAGTTGATAGTAGTATCGCGAGCCTGGCAAGCCTGTAACCCAAGGGGGTTAAAAAACTATAATTTGACAACACCTCCCACCCTCCTTCTTTTGAAACACTACCCCAATTCTTTCTGCCAATTCTCAACACACACATACATTCGAAGTATAGCTTCCAAATGTCACATTCTGAAGAAACATCTGAATTCTCCATTGACAAAGCCGCTCCTCTTCCTCTACGCAACCCCAACATGGGCCAATCCAGCCTCGACGATGCCCCAAGAATGGAGTTGCTGTCGCCTCCTCTAGAGGAAGAGCAGTTGGCCTGGAGCAAGATTCGCAGCTACTGCCAGGATTTCTTTTCAGAATTCTTGGGAACAATGACCTTGATCCTCTTTGGTGACGGCGTCGTTGCACAGGTCGTCTTGAGCGGTGGTACCAAGGGTGACTATCAGAGCATCTCCTGGGGCTGGGGGTAAGTCGTACTGCGTATTGCGGTAAACCTTGGTGAGAGCTTGATCACTAACAAGCAAACAGAATCGCTGTCATGCTTGGCGTCTATGTCGGCGGCAAATCCGGCGGTCACCTCAACCCAGCGGTGACCTTTGCTAACTGTCTGTACCGCGGCCACCCTTGGCGAAAGCTCCCCGTCTATGCCCTTGCTCAGCTCCTGGGAGCCATGACGGGCGCCGCCATTGTGTACGCCAACTACAAGTCAGCCTTCGATGCCTTTGAGGGCGGTGCTGGCATCCGAACCGTGACCGGCCCTACCGCCACCGCGGGCGTCTTTTGCACGTATCCGGCTGCATTCATGACTCGGACGGGCATGTTTTTCTCCGAGTTCATCGCCAGCAGCATCCTCATGTTCTGCATCTTCGCCCTGGCCGATCCCAACAACATTGGAGCCGGAAACCTGATGCCGCTTTGCCTCTTCTTCCTCATCTTTGGCATTGGTGCTTGCTTCGGCTGGGAGACTGGTTATGCCATCAACCTGGCTCGTGACTTTGGCCCCCGATTGGTGTCGTTCATGATTGGATATGGCCATGAAGTGTGGTCCGCAGGCGGTTACTATTTCTGGGTATGCCGCATCCCTCTTTTTTTCTTCTTTTGTTTCCCCTGGGCCCCCTTTTTTGACGGTGATGATGCATGATTCGTTGTTGCTAACCATGCACTGCAGATTCCCATGGTTGCCCCATTCTGCGGCTGCGCCTTTGGCGGATTCTTGTACGACGTCTTCATCTTTACCGGAAACAGCCCCATCAACACTCCGATGCTGGGCCTTCAACGCCTGATGCGACCCCGCAAGAGCGTGTGGTCCAACACCCACCCGGCAGCCATTGAAAACAAGGTCTAAGGACTGCTGCTTATCAATGCCGGACACGTAATGAAAAACAGAACGAGATGGTCTCGGAAAAGATTACAGAAAAAGGGTATGTGGTAAAACTCGGGGGTAATGAAAGCGATGTGGGCCAATTGTACCAAACAAAAAGAAAGGGAGAAAAAAGCATGATGTGTGTGCTTGATGAACAGGTTCATGGGTTCGGATGTATGTGTTATGAAAACACGGAGTATGGTTGGTTGTACAAGTATAGTTGATAATTTAGCGAGCGATAATAGTATAATGATTCACCCTGAAAAGGAGCACCACTGGACATTGGGCATCAACACGCCTTTGTGAAAGACTATTTGCCGAATGTCCTGAGATGGGGGAAACAGCGGTGCAAGGATACGTGTATGATGGGACCCTGAAAACGGGGGTTCATCGTACAGCTGGACCGGCCTGTTGGAAAACGACAACGCGAGGCGGTAGAGATGGCGAGATGAGATGTGATGAAATGTGATAAAGGGTCGTCGTCGGAGATTTTCGTGATAGACCCGATGAATCTGAGGTGCTGGATGGAGATGGGCAGACTGGAACGCTACAGTACTTTGACTGTTACCCTACAAGTTCAAGAGGCAGAACTACTGCAGCTCATGACATATGAGAGATTGAATGAGAACAGCGTAGCTCCAATATCTGCAGGAACTCTCCTTCAATCTCTGCGTATCACCACTTCAACCAACCGGCAGCAACCCGAACACTCCAGCACTACTAGAGCGCAGATTGTCTTCATCACCGCCGCCTTACAGCATGCCCGCACACCGATGAGGCTCATTGCCACCATCGCGAGATTCTGACAGGACTGTCCCCCGGCAGCTACCGGTCCAAGCGTCTCTAAGCGATATCTTCCAGCCATTTTGCCAAGCCCTTTTTTATCTTTTGTTGTCTCCTTGAACCCTTGCGGTGTGAGATCCACCGCCCGCCCATAAGATCATAAGAGAAAAAAAGGGCTGCACGGGCTTCCCCGAGCATGGCATGGGGGACCCGGGGAGCAAGGGGATGATACAACAAAGACAAGAGAGGCTGCAGACATGGTCACCTGGCCTCGTGCTTCTCTGTGTGGAGCTGGTGCGGGAAGGCAGGTAGGATTCCTGTCTCTTTTTTTTTTCGCCTCTGCGTGATACGCGGCATCGAAGTATGCACACGCCCCGAGTCCGTGCCCGGATGGAAGGGGACTGGGGGGGCATCCAGACTGAGAAAACGTGAGGTTGAACGAAACGGTTTGCCACTCCCGTGTAAAACCCGGCGTGAGGTTGACGGGATTAGGCGGAACGGTTTTAGTAATTGGTGACTGGCGAGGCCGATGTTGAAGAGATTTGATCCTTTCGTCTTCAAGATGATGTGCGATGATGGTGCGGCGGCTTGAGAGCCGAGAATGAGAGATTTTGCATGCTCGTGATTGGCATCCTGGAGAGCTGAATAGTAATTGATTTCGTCAAAGTCATCAGATAAGTGCAGCTGGATTCGTATCGTATAAAGCAGAGCTGAAAGAGTGTCCGTTTTGGCTTGGCTTGGTTTGGATGTTTGGCGGATAAAAAGGCCCTGGCTAATGTCGAGGGAAACTTATCCGGCGTGCATATTGTGGCTGGCTGACAAACTGTGGCTGGAGAAGTACCCCTGTCGCTGTGGCTGGCTGTGGCTGCGGGGGCCGAGAGACCCAAATGGCATGTGATCAGAGCACTGACTGAGGCAACGTAACCCAATTTTTTTCGACGAGATTGTCTCTGCCTTTTAGCTTATCGCAAAGCAATTGCTTCAATCGCCAAGAATGCGTCTCAGCAGTTGGTGGGTTAAAAGCGACTATCAGGATCATGAGACGGAATGTTTGCATTCCGCCAATGGCGAGTCCAATCGAATGAGAGTATTATCGCGACTTTTCTGCATTCGTGATCGTGACAGCTTCAAGAGTGTCCAGCTCGGGGATTCTCTACCGAAAGTTTCCCGAACCCCTCAGACATCGAGGCCCTTGTCGCCAGCCACAGCCGAGCCGCTCCTCATCTCCATCCATTCACATGCCTAGCTTCGACGCGTGGCTTGTCATCTTCGGTTCGCTCGAACCCCGAGTTGCCCCCAAATCTAGACTTCAGGCCCACTCCGAGCATTTGTTTGGAGAAGAGGACCCGCGCAAGTCCGTATCCCGGAGGACGGCCTGCGGCGTGATTGGTCTGGAGGAGGCAATTCGAACCTTTCAGGGAATCCGGCCCAGACCCCATCCGAACCGGCTGTACCGGGATCGCAGAGCCAAAGTGAGGGTTCAGGCTCTGCTTCGGGAGTCCTTTCCCAGCGTGACATCACTGGATATGGCGGCTGAGGTTACCATGACGGCAAAGGCTCCAGAAGAAGAGGTTTGAAAAGGGAAATCATAAGAGCTTCGACGACAAGCCCCTGGTTCGCAGCGTTCAAAACACACAAGCCACCACGTGGAGAATTGCGAGGCCGGTTGTGCAGAAAAACTAGACAAGCCACAAGGTTCAATAAACATTGATCTTTGGTCAACAGCCTTGCCTTTTCCCTCTTCCCACCCTTTTGCTCTTTGCTCCTCACTCGCCCCTTTGGTTCCACGAATCAGTGCCGCCAAGGCCCCCCAACCTGATCGTCATATCGAGCGGAATCTCGTTTGACCCACGTCGGTCGGACATCGTCCACCGAGCTCAGTCTCAGTTGACTATTGAAGTCACCTCATCTGACGCAAAACCTATCTTCTGATTAAATTTTTGGGCTGTCTTTCGCCTTTTTATTCCACTTGTGGCTTCCCGTGCAAATCTTCCTTTTTCCCGTGCTCCTCTGTCTTGCAGATCCTACCTGGACCCCTCGCTCTTCTCCTGTCCTTTAAGAGGCGCTCGCCCCCACGACAAATCTCCTACCTAAAGCCTCATCAATCACTTTACTTCACACAAGCCCTGCCATTGGAGGAATCCCTGCCCATCAGCATTCTCTTGTGCCCCTCCTCCTAACAACCGCTTACGAACTTCACCATGGCTCGAGGCTTCTCAAGCCTTCGACGGCCTCTGCTGGGCCTCGGCGTCGTCGCCACGGCTGGAAGCGCTGTTGTCTACTCTCGCACCAGGATATCTCACGCTACACACAAGCCGATCGCGGAAGTCAAGCGAGACAGCAATGGCCGCATCATTCCGCCAGCTTTCCCCGCCATTTCTTCCCGGATGGAGCAGCTGGCTGAGCTGAAGCGACACAGCAAAGCAAACGAGAATCTTGAAGAGTACGATCTCCTCATTATCGGAGCTGGCGCGACCGGTGCCGGCATTGCGCTCGACGCCGTCACTCGAGGCCTCAAAGTGGCCATCGTGGATCGCGATGACTTCTCCGCGGGCACCAGCTCCAAAAGCACAAAGCTGGTCCACGGCGGCGTGCGCTATCTCGAAAAGGCCGTCATGAACCTGGACTACTCCCAGCTGCAGCTGGTGATGGAGGCGCTGCACGAGCGCAAGACGTTCCTCAAAATCTCGCCTCACCTTTCCAACTCTCTTCCCATTCTGCTGCCCCTCAAGAACTGGTTCCAGGCCCCCTACATGTGGATTGGCACAAAGGCCTACGACTTGCTGGCCGGCTCACAGGGCATCGAGGGCTCTTACTTTATGAGCAAAAGCAAGGCTCTCGCCAACTTCCCTCTGCTGCGCTCAGACGACATGGTTGGCGCGCTGATTTACTATGATGGCCAGCACAACGACTCCCGAATGAACGTTTCTCTTGCGCTTACTGCTCAGCTTTACGGCGCCACCGTCCTGAACCACGTCGAGGTCACCGGCTTGGACAAGGACCAGAACGGAAGAATCCGCGGCGCGACCCTCCGAGATGTTTTGGGCAACGGCGACAAAGAGTTTACCGTGCGCGCCAAGGGTGTCATTAACGCCACCGGACCTTTTACCGACGCTGTCGAGCGCATGGACGACCCATCGCGCATGACTCTTGTAGCTCCCGCTTCCGGTGCCCACGTTATGCTTCCCGGCAGTGTGTGCCCGAACGGCATGGGCATGCTCGAGGCGGCAACTTCCGACGGACGAGTCGTGTTTGTGCTGCCCTGGCAGGGATACACTGTCGCCGGAACCACAGACAATGCTTGCGAAATCGAAAAGGAGCCGGTAGCGCAGAAGGAAGACGTGGACTTCATCCTTACGGAAGTTAACAAGCTTCTGCGGCCCGAAGCGAAGCTTGGCCAATCTGATATTCTGGCAACTTGGTCTGGTAAGCATCACACCCCTCCCCCTGCTGTGGTCGTATAAAGACCTTGACTAATAAGTATATATAGGCATCCGACCTCTTGTTCGAGACCCCAAAGCCAAGAACACCGAATCCCTCGTACGAAGCCATCTCGTCACCGTTTCGCCGTCCGGTCTTCTGACCTGCGCTGGTGGTAAATGGACCACGTACCGCCAGATGGCCGAGGACGCAGTCGACGAGGCTGTCAAGACATTTAGCCTTGCTCCAGCTGCCGTTGCCCTCCCTGATATCAGCGGTGCCGGTCTCCCTGGTGTGCAGACCACCGGCCGCTGCATCACCAAGGATGTTCCGCTCATCGGAGCCCATGGCTACTCTACGTCTCTCGCCTCTCAGCTCATGGAGGCTCACCACGTCGATGCCGATGTTGCCCACCACCTGGCCCACAACTATGGCGACCGCGCTTGGGCCGTTCTATCAGCTTCCAACTCTGCCGCCACTCGCCTGATCCCCACGCTTCCCTTTATCGAAGCCGAAATCCGCCATGGTGTTAGGTCTGAAGCTGCCTGCACTGCTGCCGATCTCATCTCCCGCCGAACCCGCCTTGCCTTCCTCGACGTTGAGAACGCACTGCGCGCACTGCCCCGTGTTATCGACGTCATGGGTGAAGAGCTCAAGTGGTCCGGCGATCGAAAGCAGCAGGAGTGGAAGGAGGCCGTCTCGTTCTTCAAGTCAATGGGACTGTCGCAGGACAAGCTCAACATCACTCGCAAAGAGGTCGAAGCCCTCCCTGCTCTGCCAATCAGGAAGCCCGAGGTGGCTGCTACGCCAAAGGGAGTGGAATTGGGCAAGCTCGAGGCCAACGGTGTTATGGCATAACCTATCGTGCCTGAGCTGGGCCTATGGAATCTGTTGACCGTCAGCATCAATGAGGATCGGCAGGCAGATTCTTGTACATAGTATTATCTGCATGGAACGGGGTTATTTCTTTGTTTATTTTTCTTTTGTCTTTTGGAGCATGATACCTGGGCTATCTAACCGGAAAGAAATGGTGCGAAGATGCATTACATTGGGTAGAAGCAGCGGTTGGGATTTAAGATATGGGAACCATAGACAGCTTGTCTTTTTCTTTTCTTGTCGTTTGTCTTTTTTATACACCAGTCATTAGGTATATCGATACTACTACAATATACAAGACTACATTCACATACCTCTCTTTGTTCGATTCTCTCATTAATACCTCTTCCCTTCTATGAAGGCATGAGAATATTGCATTGACTCTTCCTATACTGGCATTGAAACATGATTGGTTCAATAGGCTCAAATTTACTAAAGTGGTGATATGCTTAAACTCTGTTGATGCTTTCAGTAGCAGATGAAAGGCCTGATGTTCGCTAGCAAGGTTGTAGCAGGCGAAGAGAAGGAGCAAATTGCAGGTGCATGGCCTCATAGAAGGAAGCAAGCAAGCAACTACGAAGCGAGGCAGGCGCTTAGATGCTCTATATTTATATCTCGGCTGTGTTGCCAACTTGAGACTCTTTACACTCTCCATCAACATCAGCTCTCTGAACATACGGCTTTTGGATCATCACTCTTTTCTGATATAATTTACTTTTCATCAGATTCATCACCGGTTACATCTGTTCTGTTACAACGGCAAAGATGGCCTGGTTCAGGACTCTTGCACTCTTCTTGTTCACTGTCACGCCATACGTCACAGCCCTCCCTTTGAAAACCACCAGACAAGGCTCGGTTCTGGATGTAGACGGCCTTGCGGACGAGGATTGGTACATTGTGACTCTCCACAAGAACATTTCGCCCTCTGCCTTCGCAATACACCTCGCCAAAATAAATGACACCTACCACCACAACTCCTTGAACGATGAGCAGAACAGACCCTCTGGAGTCGGAAAGACATTTGCCATTGGTGACTACCGGGGTTATTCTGGAGTCTTCGATAAAGACACTATCGCCTTGCTCTGGAAAGATGCAGATGTGAGTATAGCCACTCATGCTGATGAATCTGTCTATTCTAACGCACGGGTGTCTTCAGGTAGCAGAAATCGAGCGAGACGAGTTCTGTACTATACAGGGGAAGCTTGTGACGCAGCGTCATGCCCCCTGGGGCCTTGCGGCCTTGTCTAGCAAGAAGCCCGGTGGCAAGTCATACCGCTACGACAAGAGCGCGGGCAACGGCACGTTTGCATACGTGGTTGACTCCGGCGTCTTCACCAAGCACGACGAATTCGGTGGGCGGGCTTCGGTTAGGTATAGCGTAGATCCCAGCGACTTGTCGGACGTCGAGGGACATGGGACTCATGTTGCCGGAATCATTGCGGGCAAGACCTTTGGCGTGGCCAAGCAAGCGGAAATTATCGGTGTCAAAGTGCTCCCCGACGGCGTTGGCATCATCTCGGACGTACTTGACGGTTTTCAATGGGCGGTCCAAGACATTGTCCTCAAAGGCCGCCAAAACCGTTCCGTCATCAACCTGTCTATTGGTGAGTGACGCTGATGAGAATGGACATGGACGGAATCAACTGACACTGAGACAGCAAGTCCCTTTTCTATCGCATTCAATCGTGCCGTTGATGCTGCCTTTGAAATGGGAATTCTCAGCGTCGTTGCAGCTGGAAACGCAGGAATGGAGGCCCGAAAAATGTCTCCTGTATCAGCAGCAGAAGCCTTGGCTGTGGGTGCCATCAACAGCGAATGGACACAGACTATTTTTTCCAATTTCGGCCCCGAAGTCAACATCCAAGCCCCTGGTTACCACATAGAGTCCGCCTATATTGGTACTGAGAATGCGACCAACACCATGAGTGGCACTTCAATGTCGGCCCCTCACGTTGCCGGACTTGCCTTGTATCTGGCTGCCTTGGAAAACACGAAAAATGCAAAGGAGTTGAGAGACAGAATCCTGGAACTGGGCGTCCAGGGCAAAGCGAAGGAACTCACGAGCGATACCCCCAACTTGGTTGCTCACAACGGTGCTCGCTAAACTCTTTTTCTCTCCCCCCCTCATCCCTCATTACTTTTTGCTTTATGATTCTTCTTGTGTAGCATAGAGATACAATTATTGGTATAGTATTAATACAGAGTTTGGAAGGGATGATGACGTTTACTCTTGAACCGAGAGATGCGCATACAAACAGCAAACAGTAGGGGTACATGGCCGATATGCAAATGGCCACGCAAAAGTACGGCTGTTTGCACTTGGCCTCCACGAGTGACTTTTCTCTGGGCTCGATTTTTCTTCAAACCGTTCGCTTCAATGTGGGACCGAGCACTGTCAAAATTGCATCAATCGTGATTTTTCAATCCTTAGTTCGTCAACTTCTTTTACCTTGTCTGCCTATTGTAATGCCAGGGGTGCAAGGCTTGTTCTTTATTCTTGGTGCTGCTAAACGATGTTCTAGACGATTCTCTTTTTGAGGCTTGAAACTTTTCTTACGATCTATCAGCTTTCTTAGTCTTGGCAGAAACATAGTTTGCTAACGAGGTTAGTCATGGAGCACCCTAGTATCGTGAAGGGCGATATCCGGATGGCTAACTCTATCGTAGCCGTGCTTTGTGGATTTTGGCTAAAGAGTAACAGAGACAACATCGATAGGAAATCAATGGATGCAGAAGGAAAAGCTGTACTACTGCGGCGTCGGCGTCGCTGGCACAGTCGCCGTAGCCGAAGCACGTCGAACCGCTCCTCGACGACGCCATCTCGAGCCAGATCCAGAGCGGTAAACTCGATGAACTCGGCGAGAAGAATGACGGTTATTCCTCCCTACAGCGGGTACAACATTGTCGACTGGCACATTTACAATCGTCTTACAACCCTATGGAAGACTGAGTCGCAGTCATGGTCAGAAAGCGAGCGTCGCGACTTTGTCGAGTGGGTTCCCAGGGCCCTCGTCACGGAAAGAGAAAACTCGATGCTGGACCATCCGCTGGCGGAGCACATGCGGTGCAACGCGCCGAGCTGGGGCCATTTCGTCATCTTGAGGGTCATGTTTGGGGCGTCGCAGTGTGCGAGGCAGAACTGGAGGTACGAGAAGAGGGCTGGGGAGGATGCGCCGCCGGGGGTTGTGCCGAGGGATGTGGATGAGGTTTTGAGGACGAATCGGATGAGGGCGCCTGCTATGATGAAGATTCCGACGATGGAGGTTGATGGCGAGAATGTGGAGAGGGATTGTGGGTGTTTGTGGTGTTTGTGGTGTTTGAAGAAGAAGGCGGATAAGGCGAGTCGGGGGAGTACATCTTCTTCTTCGAGTCGAGAGGTGAAGACGGCGAGGAGGGAAAGGGGAGAGCAAGAGAAGTGTCCTCGAGGGGAGAGTATATTCACGGGAGAAGGGGAGACGTGTGAGGATCGAGCGAGGAGGTTTGAGCGGGAGCAGGGCGTTGAGCCGGAAGAAGCACCAAATGGCGACGATGGTGAGAGCGAGGAGGATGAGGTTACTGGGGTTGTTACGCAGGCGTCTTCTTTTCAGGAGAGATCGACTCTTGTGTGCACGGATGGGGCGAATCGGAGTTTGAGGGAGGTTGTGGTTAAGCAGGGGAGTATGATTGAGACGCTGGTGAGGTTGGTGGAGAGGCAGCATGAGAGGATGGGGAGGTTGGAGAGGAGGGTGGATGGGGGGCGGGGGAGGAGCGAGGGGAGCTATCGGGATGTTTGATTGGAGGGTAGAGGATGTACAGAGGGCTGTGAGAGAGCGGAAGTGTGATGGAGAGAGAGAGGTTGAGGTTTGTAGTGGTGATGTTTGTTGAAGGTGTTGGTGTTGGTGTTGGATACGAGGCTGAATAGTCTGCTTTGAAGTTGTTGTTGATGAGATGGGTTTAATGTCTAATTTTGTATTTACAATCCTTGCCATTTTTCTTGAGTGAGCTTAGGAAGTGTATTTTATTTGTTTAATGTAGTTTGTGATGAGAATATTTGCTCGTTATCATAGCTTATAGGGTAAGGGAGTTTTGTGTGGTAGTGAGGCTTTGGTCGATCCGCATACTAATATAGGTAGGTCTAGGTTGAGATACACAAAGTAACAGGCCTTGTGCTTATTTGACGTAAATGGAATTTCTTCAACTGCTTACTGCTAATGACCTTTGCTATTCACTTCAATAACTCATCTCCATCAGAAGAGCATTGTCATTTAGTTGTATAGCGGGGTAACTGATACACGGCCTTCCCTTACTGTACATTTACTGGGTTTCTGTGTATCAATTGACTTGTATCAAATTGGACAACTTATTTTGCATGATACTTAGGTAGTTCTCCGAATAAAGAATGTCATCAATTCCAGGTTCAAAAGTTGAATTACTTGGTACTAAAGGTGCCGAATACCAGCAGAAACACGCCAGAGTCACACAAGTCGTCATACCTCTGATACAAAGTGGCACGATAGTCACCTCAGCCCGTGCCACCCAATCAGAGCAGACGCGGGCGGGGGAATTGCATGTGAAGTGAATAAGTCGCACACGTAAGAGTACACGGAGGTACCGCGACTTTTGCCAGGCGGGGCAGCCGAGGTACCTCGAGGTTGCGCTTGTTGTGTGATGGTGTTGACCTACTATGCGATTTTACGAGTACTAAGAAATTAGCCGTTTGTGTAGCTAGACAAATCATGAATTGAGCCTGGAATTGGTTAAAAGTTGGTGGGAGTTGATGGCGTTACATTATGAAAACCTGTTCCTTGTTGTCATATCAGGGAGTTACACGGCCGTATGTGCGTAAAATCCTTCGTACAAGAGCTGGGCGAGGATTTGCTCCATTGTTCACTGGTGGCCCCTCGGCGGGGTTGGCGGGGACATTTTCCAATGCTTGAGCTTGATTTGAGACAGGCCAAGTTGATACCCGATCGGCCCCTCAAGGCAAAGTGAAAGCTCCATTGAAACTCAATCCTCCTAGCGCTCGATACGGGGTAAAAGCTCAGGGATGATTGATGGACGACAAGCTGGGATTTGATTGATCCAATCCATAGATGGCATCTCCAGAGCCTCAGCGAGCAGATGCGCTAACCTTCGGCGCCCGCGGTCGTCCATCCGGGTGCCAAAGAGTGATGGATGTGCCTAGGCTCGGCTGTTTGTTTGTACAGACCAGTGCTGTGTTTAAGTTCTCATTCCTTTGTAGCTGTGTTAAAGCAAGCTGTATTCATGCAAATTAATTGGAGGTGCCAATGTTCCCCCTCCGTACCGGTACCAGCGCACGCAACACACACCACTCGCATCACCCGATAACAATCGATTGAATGTACATGTACATGCGCCTCTGCATGATAAAGCTGCAAATATCCCGCATGCGAGATATGTACACGTAGACTCAACTTGACTTGACTCATCTCATTTCGCCCTCTCAGCTTTGCTTCTCCTTCACCCTCTCCAGCAGGCAGCAGATCAGATCAGATCAGTAGAGCAGCCGCCATGGGTTCGGAGGACGACAGTCAGCAGAAGCCCGTCATCATCGTCGGCGGCGGCCTGGCCGGCCTTGTCGCTGCCTTTGAGCTGGCCGAGCGCAAGATCCCGTCGCTCATCATTGACCAGGAGAATGAAAACAGCCTGGGAGGACAGGCCTTTTGGTCTCTGGGCGGCTTGTTCCTGGTCAACTCGTACTACCAGCGCCGCATGGGCATCAAGGACTCGCGGGAGCTGGCCATGCGTGACTGGCTGGGGTCTGCCGGCTTTGACCGTGACGAGGACTATTGGCCGCGGCAGTGGGCAAAGGCCTTTGTGGACTTTGCTGCAGACGAGTTTGAGGAGTATGTGAGGGCCCGCGGGCTGGGATTCCTCTTCAACGTGGGCTGGGCTGAGCGCGGCGATGGAAGGTCTGACGGCCATGGAAACTCGGTGCCGCGCTTCCACATTTCTTGGGGAGCTGGGCCGGAAGTTGTTCGCATCTTTGCGGATCCGGTGAAGAAGGCGGCGGAGGAGGGGCTGGTGCAGTTCAAGTTCCGGCATCAGGTTGACGAGCTCATCGTTGACGGCACCGGAAGGGCTGTTGGTGTCAAGGGCAGCGTCCTGGAGGACGACGACTCGGCAAGAGGCGTCAAGACATCACGGACTGTTGTCGACTCCTTCGAGCTGTACGGCTCTGCCATCATCGTAACCTCAGGTGGCATTGGCGGCGATATTGAGGCTGTGAAGCGGAATTGGCCTGTGGAAAGACTGGGACCAAAGGTACCAGATTACTTTGTCATTGGAGTGCCCGCTCACGTCGACGGCCGCATGCTTCACATCTCGGAAAGCGCCGGTGCCAACATTGTCAACCGTGACCGCATGTGGCACTACACCGAGGGCCTGCAAAACTGGGATCCTATCTGGCCCGAGCACGGCATCCGCATCCTGCCGGCCCCTTCGTCTCTTTGGCTGGACGCTTCTGGTAAACGCTTCCCACCGTATCTGTTCCCCGGATCTGATACCCTCAGCACGCTCAAGGCCATCTGCGCAACGGGCTACGACTACAGCTGGTTCATTCTTGACCAGTCCATCATTGCGCGTGAATTCGCCCTTTCTGGCTCGGAGCAGAACCCTGATCTGACGGCCAAGAGCATCTGGGAGGTGTTCAAGAATAGAATTTTTAGCAAGAAGGGGACAGTCAATGTGCAATTGTTTCAGGAAAACGGCAAGGATTTCATTGTTCGGGATACTCTCAAGGAGCTGGTGGCTGGCATGAACGAGCTGGCCAAGGAGCGAAATGGCCCTATCCTGGAATACGAAAAGATTAAGGAGGTTGTCGATGCTCGTGACGACCAGTTCAACAACACCTACTCAAAAGACGCGCAGGCCATGCTCGTCCACAATGCGAGGACGTACTGGCCAGACAAGCGTAGCCGTGTTGCGGTGCCTCACCGCCTGCAGGACCCTGCCCACGGCCCATTGATTGCAGTTCGACTCAATCTGCTCAGCCGCAAGACACTCGGTGGCATCGAGACTAACCTCAACAGCAACGTCATGAGGAAAGACATGACGCCGTTCCCGGGGCTCTACGCCGCCGGCGAAGTGGCGGGATTCGGCGGTGGAGGCGTTCACGGCTACAACGCGCTCGAGGGAACGTTTTTGGGAGGCTGCATCTTTTCCGGCCGCACAGCTGGGCGAGCTGTAGCAGACGAGTTGTCCGAGGTCGTCAAGGAGTGAAAAACCCCCCCACACACAACTCTCTTAATGCGAGGAACGGAATAAATGGCAAGTGGAGGGAGGAGTTGGCATTCTTGATTTAGTGTTAAGGCTATGGTTATCCTATTGATGCAATGACATTCATGTGTAAACGACAAAGGCGTGCGTATTTTTCCTATTTGACGGTCTATCATCTTTCCACTGCTCTAGTTCCGAGAAAAGAGGCATCGTTTATGTAGTTGGAGACTTGGAGTCGTCAAGGAACCAGGGTGTTGCGATGCTAGGCTAAATAGCTGATTGGTGGAACATTTCGCAAACAGCTTGCTCGGAAGAATTGCCCGAACCCCCAAATTGGTTTCTGCCGTGATGCAACTTTGCATCGTTCATCATTCTTGGGCACTTGGATGGGGTAATTGGCGGACAAGTATCCGTCCGTTCATGGATGGCTCGATGAGAATCTGGGGTTGAAATCTGGGGAAAGACAGGGGTGAGCTCCTTTGTCTATAAGATGGGGAAGCTGGCATCCATTAATCTTGCCATCAAGCTTAATTGGAAGGGCAGACGACTTTCAACTGACTGGTTCTGGGATCAATTGAAATCGCCGCAATGCACTTTTCTTCTCTCTCAGTTGCTCTGCTCTCTGCCGCGGGCGTGGCCAACGCCCTTCCTGGCCTTGCATTGCCCGGCCTTGGAGATATCTGGCCCTGGCCGTCAAAGATTCCCAACACCATCGTCATTGATGGCTACCGCCTTGTTGAAGCAAAGCTGCGCCTTACCTTGGGCGATGGCACTCTTAAGAAGGAACTAAAGCATCTCACTGCTCAGGCGGATAGCTGGCTCAATCAAGGTCCCTGGACCGTCACAGCAAAGACGAAAGCTCCGCCTAACGGCACACTTCACGACTACTCGTCTCAGGCACCTTATTGGTGGCCCAGCCCCAATACGCCGGATGGATGTCCCTACATTCAAAAGGACGGCGTACGCAATCCCGAGGTCGACCAGTACCAGGACCGCGTGTCGGTTGGAATGATGTTCAACTCGACATACGTCTTGTCCCTAGCCTGGTACTACACGGGCAACCCCAAGTACTCCAAGCACGCGGCTGATATCCTCCGGACCTGGTTCCTCGACTCCAAGACGGCCATGAGCCCCAACCTAGACCACGCCCAGATCATCCCCTGCGCCAACACCGGCCGGTCAATCGGCATCATCGACTTCAGCCAGGAATACACAAACGTCATCGACGCCGTCGCCATCCTCAACACCGGCGCCCCCGGCTGGAGCAAGGCCGACGGCAAAGCCTTTGTGAGCTGGAACAAGCAGTTCCTGACGTGGCTAGCCGACTCGCCCTTTGGCGTCGAAGAGGCCGCCGCCCAGAACAACCACGGCACATTTGCCAACATGCAGATCGCCGCCCTGGCGCTCTTCACGGGCAACATCTCGCTCGCGGTGCAGCGGGCACAGCTCGCCAAGAGCTTCATCAACAGCCAAATCACCGCCAACGGGTCCCAGCCGCAAGAACTCGCCCGCACGCGCAGCTTCCACTACTCCAACTTTGACCTGACGGCACACCTCCGCTTCGCGCTCATCGCCCGGAAAGTCGGCGTCGACTTGTTCAAGTATAAGGGCCCGCAGGGCCAGACGCTGTTCAAGGCCGTCGAGTTCCTTGTTCCTGCAGCGGCGGGTGGTGCGAGCAAGTGGACGTATCCGGAGCTGGGATTCACGCAGTACGCGGCGACGGATAACGTCAGGGCGGCGGCGCAAGAGGGCGACTGGGCTGCTGCCAAGGTGTTGTCGAAGCTGGTTCCGCCTCCTGGGGGGGATATTTTTGGGCTGAGGCCGGCGCCGCAGCAGTTGGATAGCATTGCGACGGTTGGATAAGGGATTGATGATGAATTGCTTGCTTGTCTCGGGTTGCAAGACAAGGGGGTCTTTCTTATTGTGTTACTTTATATAGATGCCATGTGAAATGACGGGTGGCTGGAATGAATAATGCTATTTTTATTTTCTCTATCTAACCCCAGCCCCTCTACTACATGTTGAATCTATCTTCAAATACTAGCCATGCTATATATTCCCAGACATTCAATAACTCACGCTATAAGCCTGCCAGTATCCCAACCCCCCAGTCAAAGAAGCATAACTCGACGATCCTCGCCCTCCAATAGCCAGATACCTCTGCGTGCCCTTGACATTGAACGCATATCCCTTCCCGCTTTTGTAGCTCACAGTAAAGACAACGGCATTCCGGGCATTCTTGCAAAGAACCCCAGACGCGCAAATGTAGTTACTACCAGCATCATCAGAAAGCGTGAAATCCGCACCTCCAATCACCACCGCGTGAGCAATCCAGCGCTGAGACGGCGTGTCGTGTCGTGCAGTGGCTCGGCTGACAGCCAGAGAGCTGGCATATGTCGTCTTTTGGGCGAGTGCGAAGCCGTTTGCTTCGAGGACAATGTGGCGCCCCTCGGTGAGCATTCCGCGCATGGGCTTGAAACCCTGCTCGACTTGGCTGGGCATGTCTGCGATCACGCCGTTGCCGGTATACGGAATGGGAGGCTGGACGTCAGAGTACAGAGACTGGCAGTACGAAGAACCGTCATAAACGCCATTGGAATCAGTGTGAGGCGTCTGAGGCGTGGGGATAATCGGAATAGAGTAATCGGGATTGTCAAAGTCAAAGGCATCAGTAAGGTCAGACATATGGTCACGGCGCCACCCGACCATCTGGTCCGTCGTGACGTTGCGGCCCTTTGCAGCCTGCCACTTCTCAACGAACTTGATCTGCGAGTTGTGGTCGCTGTGAGCAGTGTAGACGCCGCCCTTGCGCGTCCACGGGGAGACGATGTAAAAAGGCAGTCTGAAGCCGGGGCCGAGAAACGTGTAGCCGACTTCACCATACGGGTCCTGGATCCATTCGCCTGATGTACCATTCGGGGAGTGGTAGGGGCTAACGTGGTCGAACCAGCCGCCGGTTTCGTCGTAGGAGAAAATGAGCGCTGTTTTGTTATACTTGGGTGAGTTGAGAACGGCCTGGGCGACTTGGTATTGCAGCCAAGCGCCGTCATGAGGTGAATAAGGAGGATGTTCTGAGAGCTCCATGGGGCCGACAATGTATGAGACTTCGGGCAGAGTTCCGTTGGCAGCCTGTGCATAGAAGGTGTCGAGGGAGAGACCCTTCATGCCTCTGTTGTACAAGCTGGATCCTGGCTCAGCATCCTGGAATTGCTGAAACCTGGCATACGAGTTGTCGTCGAAGTTGTCCTCGTTCTGAAAGACTTGCCAAGAGACACCAGCGTCTTCATAGTACTCGCCAACAGTCTTCCACTTGAGCGGATAACAGTTGAAGCCGCCAGTTTCACAGCCCGGAGTAATGTTGTTGTCGATGTAAGGGTTGCCGCCTTCATCTGGAGTCTGAGGACCACCGGGGGCGTTGACACTGCCGGAGAGCCATGTCACTCTGTTGGGGTTGGTAGCAGCAACAACACCTTCCTGAGATTCTTTATTAGCCTTTGTTTCGTCTAGTCTTTCAGAATGTAGACCTGCCTGGTACATGTCTCCAACGACAAAATTTTCCGCCAAAGCGAACTGAATAGGAATATCCTGACGCTTGTAGAATCCAATGCTGTAAGGGCTATTTCCCACGGCCCAATGGTCGTTGGTACCGCCATTCCACGCGGCATGGTTCTCTTGCCAGCTGTTGCTTCCAGAAACTATGCATTGGGTTGATTCGGTCCAGTTGCCACCGAGGTAGTTGATGTAAAAAGGCGTCACGTAGTCGGTCTCGTTGGTTAATTGAGAATTCGTCAACTGTTTCCAGACCGGGACGCCGTCGTTCAACTGCAGGTTCGCATCGCCGAAACCACGGACACCCGCCATGGTGCCGAAATAGTGGTCAAACGCACGGTTTTCTAAACTCCAATGTTAACAAACCGATTCACAGACAATTTCTAGACACATGTGATTATACCCTGCATGAAGAGGACGACATGGTCAATATCCTTCAAGCTTCCAGCTCGGACAAGACCAATGATGCAAAACAGGCCTGCCGACGCCGGTCCTAAGCTCCTGAGGAGAGGCATTCTTGGTGATTGGGAAAATGAAGCAATACGGAAGAATGCTGGAACACAACCAATTCTATCCACCCTGTTTCACCGCAGAGGACTGACGCGGTACTTAAGCAAACATGCTCAAGTAAGCATCATGGATCTTTTTAATTGACTATTTCATGGATTGAGCTCTGTGCGCATATAATCAGAGACCGCCCCCCTCATGTCTAACCCCGACAACGTGATTTGTCCATCGCAGTGTAGCATTGCGGCCTCAAGCGCGGCCGTCCGTGCCGAGCACAAGCAGCTCGTCGTGCGGTTAAAGAGCAATGGACAATGGATAAAGGAGAAAGCGTGAGGTTGCATCTCTCTCAACTATTACCGAAACCCCGAATCGGAAGGTCAGTGGTGATCACAGCGGCAGAGGACGGCCATAGCGTAGGAACTTGTGCAGCACAGCGGCGACGAGATGCGACGATCATCGGCCAACATCGCTGTGGTTGAGAAAAAAATCTGAATAGAATAAACGTGAAAAAAAAATAAAGACCAGAGCTTTTGCACATGTTAAGTTAGTCGCTGTCAATGTTTCACCAAGGCATGTGATTGGGCGGAGGGGGAAGGCCAGATGCGAGATGGCCAGGCGATTGAGACATGTGCCCTCCAGAAGCCAATAGCATCGGCACGGCGGCCCTCGTGATGGCGGTTGTGGTTGGCTGGAGCTGCAAGGCTCTGCAGGGATGCTTGGATTTAGTGCAAGGGACTGCGAAGAAGGGGGTTCCACAGGCCGTGATATGCTGCAGGTGAAGGTGAGTGTTGGTGGAGACTCTTTGGACAGAGTTAAGCGATAAAGACGGGAAAAGCCTCATACTATAATAGTAGGGCTTGGCTGAGGATAGAGTACCCGGGCGAGAGAAGTATGTTAGGTCTAAAGTTGAGAGCTATAACTCTGTTCGAAGTGTGGCTTTGCTGGACGAGATAGGGGTCATCGAATCATGTAAGTCGGGATATGGTATGATGTATAACGCAAGCGGGTGAGGCTGAGAAAGAGCTGAGATAGACTCCCGAGTACGGACCTCCTCACTCAGCCACCCGCGAAAATCAAAAACCCAAAACCCAAGATAACAGACCCTTGAAATTTCTCTTCTTAGCCGGCGTCTCGGCGTTAGTACTCGTGTACTAGTCCCCAAACCTTGGATAGCTTCCTCACCAACTCTGTGGGGCCCTCCGCCAGACCCAGGAATCGACAAATCAAGGGCAACGTCCCCACGTGCTGGTCAGTGCTCGGCAGTCAATGCCGACTCGCAGTGACGAATCTTCCGCGCGTTCTTATACCGATGATGCGATGGTTTCTCATCGCCCGCCCTTTGAGCTTCGGGCTATGTTCTCCCACATGCCGGTGACGCGCTATTACGAGTACCTTTGACTTCCTCCTCCTGCTTTATGGTCTTTGCTTCTCCTTTCGCTGGGCTGGACTAGTTGAGTTTTTGGCGAGGGATACGATCGATATCTTCTCATCAGAACCTCTTCTAGTTGAAAGCTGAGTGAGAGTGAAGAGTGGGAAAACACAATATGAAGGACCAACCCGAGGAGCGGCGTCTACTCGACGAAGTAGACGGCCGTGACAGCGATGACGTTGCCACGCAGCTCAGCGTCGACGACGAGGTACTCGACGAGGAACAAGACGACGTGATAGAGCCCGTCGTCGTCCGCCCGCGTCGAAAGCCCAGCTTCACGCTGCTCCGGATCGCGGGCCTCGTCGTTGCGCTGTGCCTGGGCACGCTGGCCGTGCTGCTCTTCGCCATGAACCGGCACGTCGCCCCGTTGGACGACCAGCTTGCTATTCCTCTTCACCCGACCGAGCACTCCACACGAGATCCTACCACGCTGACCTTTGACTGGCACGTCACACTGGGTGTCCGAGCCCCGGACGGGGTGGAGAAGCAGGTCTATCTGATCAACGGTGGGTGATATGGCAGACACTCACACTGAGTTCTTACATTAGGTACTCGGTTTCGTTTCATTGGCTGGCTGACACTCTGAGTGCAGGACAGTTCCCGGGCCCGACTATCGAGGGCCGATCTGGGGACCGTATCATCGTCCGTGTCCACAATGAACTCAAGGACGACGAAGGTGTCTCGCTGCACTGGCATGGCCTGCGTATGCAGGGCTTCAACAACATGGATGGCGCTGTGGGATTCACTCAGTGTCCCATCCCCGCCGGCGGTTCATTCGTCTATGATTTCCGTATCCGCGACGACGAGTACGGAACCTTCTGGTGGCATAGTCACTCCCAGCTGCAGAGAGCAGACGGCCTCTTTGGCGGCTTAGTGATCCACGAGCCACGCCGTCACAACTCTGACGCACCCGTGCAAGATGAGGCTCTACTGCTCATCGGCGACTGGTTCCATCGCAAGCACGACGACGTCCTCGCTTGGTACAGCAGCCCGGCGAGTGCAGGCAACGAGCCTGTCCCAGACTCCATGGTCATCAACGGCCGCGGCCGATACGACTGCTCCATGGCTGTGCCGGCGAGACCCGTCCAGTGCAAGACGACATCCTTGAGTAACTTCCCGCCGATGATTAGGAGGTCTACGGGAGAGACGCTGCTCAGAGTGGTGAATACGGGCACAATCACCGGCTTGACGCTCGGTGTTGACGGTGCTTCACTTCAGCCTACGCAAGTCGATGGAGGCTGCAAGGTAGATTCAAAGGCAGCTGATTCCGTCGGGATTCTCTATCCCGGCGAGAGAGTTGACTTGCTACTCAAGTGGAAGAGCGACCAGGCCGCGGAGCCATGGTTCAACGTCTACCTGGATCATGAGTGAGTTCTTTCATAACCCACCTCGACATTTCACGATATCAGTCTGGTGGTTACAGTATCTAACAAGTTCTAGGAATCTCCGCTTCGGCAATCCGGCCCTCAACCCAAACCATACCTTCCCTGCTCTCCCTAAAACAGTCACAGCTCACGATCGAGACCATGCGTCTCTCTTGAAATTCAGTAGCAGTCACCTTGACCTTGCCACACTTACCGCCACCCACGAACCAGCTCCTATTGTTACGGCAGAGGAGGAACAGACGATTCTCTTTTATGTGTCAACTCAAAAGCTTGCGGTCCATGGAAACAAACCTCTTGGCTTTGTAAATCATACCATCTGGCAGCCTCAGGCGGTGCCACTACTGTCGCAAAACCGGTCATCTTGGGACGAACACCAGCTCATCCCCTTCATCGGCAGTGGATCAAAGCCCACCAAGGTCAAGCTCGTCATCAACAACCTCGACGATGGTTCTCACCCATTCCATCTTCACGGACATTCATTCCAAGTGCTGTCCTCTTTCCGGGCCGACAAGGCTAAACTGGGGACTTATAACCCTTTCGAGACATCAGATGCCGACTCACCGGATCACTGGCAGCGGGAGAAGCCACTTCGGAAAGACACAGTCAGTGTGCCGAGGAGGGGGCACGTGGTGCTCTCGTTTGTCGCTGACAATCCTGGAATGTGGATGTTGCATTGCCATATGTTGGTACACCTGGGAACAGGCATGGCTACCGGCTTTCAGGTCGGAGTACCAGAGGATGAAGAGCATGTATATGGGATGGATGAATCAGCAGCGAGATTATGCAAGGCGTCGAAATAACAAAGATACCAGAGATACCCAGATACCCAAATCATAACAAACAAACACGCATGAGAACAAGATATAAACAGAATAGCTAGTTATAAAAAAACGAGAAAAAGAGACCAAAATATTTGAATAAATTTTTATGAACCATATTAGTCCAAAGGGGTCTGGTAAAAATATACAGAGAATATGAACAAGGGGGTATATTTGACCAAAGAATAAACATCATATCCGAGACGTAAGCTATCCCTCGACGGGGATGGTTATTTTCATGATAGTTACCGCAACATCAAAGAATGTAGAATATGGAAATTAATGAAAGGATGGATATCCAAAGTAAGAAATCCGGACACGTCAGACTCCGTGCACCGTTTTCGTCATCGGCATCGGCAGCCGGGGTCGGGGCCGGCGCGGGCACTGGAACTCCGGTAGGCACCGTTGGTGGCGCTCCAGCAAGAACTTTATCTCCAGAAGGGTACTGGATGTTCCATACGGGATCTGTCTTGAGGGCATCAGGCACGCCGAGGGTGCCTGGACAAGATGGTTGGTTGGCATTGGGCCAATCCAAAGTGCAAGTCTGGTCTTGTCCCAGCGTGCAAATGGAGTCGAGGATGTTGTACAGGACATAATTGCTGCCCACCCACGAGTTCTCCTGCTCAAGACAGCTGGCAAGGAAGTTCATGCTGTTTGCCGCGCTGAGGGGGAGCTTGCTGCCCTTTGTATGGATCAGGCTCGCGCAATTGGACGGGTCCACGTTTTGCGTTGTCATCGCGACGGGTCCTCCGGCAAAGGGCTTCTTCGTTGCCGAGTAGCCCGTGTAAAGGTAGTTCCAGGCATCGTAGCTGATGTCGTGCGCGCCCTGCGATTGGTCGACGCGAAGCAGATAGACTTGGCGGTCCTGGTACTGCAGAGAGACGCAAATGTTGTTGCAGTCGACTGAGTCGGGCCAGTAAGCGACACGGTTGGTATTAACCTTGCAACCCAGAACGCCGACAGAGGACGAGTAGCTGTCGTGGGGTGTCGCCCAGACGGTGGTGGAAGATGAGCTGCTGTCGCTGCGAGGGATTGAAGCAGCTAGAACAAGAGCAGGAGTTGCCAGCAAGGGCAGTAGAGAGTGGAGGCTGAAGAGCATCGTTGACGAGAGCGTCGTCATAAGGAATGGAGACACTGAGTCATCACAGGCCAAGCATGGGCCAGCGGGTCAATTCAGTGGGAAGGGATTAAGAGAGGGAATAAAAAAAAAGAGCGACAGGCGGCGTGGCGCCGTAGCGGCGAGAAAGGAGGGAAGATGGAGCTGATGCTAGGAATAGCGCCAATTCGCGTGGATTTATGAAAGAGGGAAAAAGAGAAACTGAAGCGAGAAAAAAAACCGTTCGACAATCGAGATGCAGCCAAATCTGGGGGAAATTTGGTGGTCAGGGGATTTTCATGCGGGCTAGGCGGGTTTGGGGCTAGCCTGACGCAGCCTTTCCCGATGGAGCCGTCGCGGGAAAAACGTGGGCAGCTCCACCAAGCAGATAAGAAAAGATGTGGGAATATCTACTAAACGATTCATATCAAAATGGATACAGATGTAAAATGAATGAAGATTGTAGAAATAATAATAATTCATGTATTGAGGAACAAAGAAATATCCTACTGCGGCGACCGAATCAGACAACGAAAATCGGAGGGCGGATGTGGGGAATTCATATAATACACTTTGACGAAACGTGACACACACGTGCCCTTCCTTTTTATTTGTGGTTTTCTTGTTTTCGTCCCACCATCCAGATTGCCCATCCGCCAGGTATCATCAGTTTGATGTTTTTTTTTTGTTTTCGACTTCATTTTTTTTCATCTCTCATTTATTTCTTAAGATGCAGTGTCTCCTTTATCTTGTCCATCGCTGAATGGCGGCGTCCGGTTTGTCCCGCCATGGCGGGCTCGGACTGCTTCGTTGCGTTGAGCGGCGCATCACCCTCATCTGGCTGCGTCAATGCCTGGTCGCCATGAGCCTTTAAAGTAATAGTTAGAGTCGCGTAACCCAATGTAAGACGTTAGTGGCTGAAATATACCCTCTGCTCCTCAACTTCGGCGTTGTGAATGAGGTCGTGGCCTTCAATAGCCGCCTCGTCGGTGATGCCAGTCTCGGAATGTTTTCGATTCATTGTGGATATATATTGATGCTATTCAGTTGAGCTGTCAAGATCAAAGAGTCAATGGAGAATAAACATCAGAGTAGTGGCAAAGGAGGAAGCAAGCTGTCTTATAGCCCTTTGCAGAGCTGCCAAACAGAGTTTCGTCATCAGCCTATAGCTCATGATCGGACTCGCCATCAACGTCATGATGAGGGCCATCAACTCTAAATGCTCGAATCGCATGCCTGATACCCCGCGTTGGCTACGCAGCCATCACCAGATGTGAAGCGAGACAGTCTCGAGAGGTGACGAAAGACTGTACGGCAAACTGGGCTTTGATCGGCGCTGATCCGTGGCATTCCTACTGTGCTCCATTGTTGGCGTGGTGGCACTTTGTCTGGCGGGGCCCTCTCGATATCCGATATTGGCACGCGGAAATCATGGGAAGCTTTCGACTAAATGGACAGCTGGAACGAATGAGAAAAAATGGATACTCGTTTGAGCACCGCATTTGGTATGAGCTGTCGATGTAGCGTGATTTCTATTATTAACCTCCTCGTGACCATCGACCTCATCCGGATGCTATGGAAGCAGGTTTGATTAGAAATTGTGTGAAGATATCTGCTTGCGATCAGCATGAAATTGATTGAAAGGTGACTGAAGATCATCACCGCTCTTTCTGATGTCATATGTGCTATGTTAATGCCGGTATATCCTATTGTTGACCGCATACCGCGTAACCCGGCTTGTGCTCATATAGGCCTGAATTTGGCGTCCCTGTCTCCAGTTTTTCACAGAGAAAACACATTCAATTTTAGTGCGATGAGTTATCAGAGCTGAGCTCTTTTTCTAATGACCTATCTCGAGATTCTAGTAGTCTTTTATACAGCAAACAAGGCCATATATATGGAGAAGGAGCAGATGCGACTTTCATCTGCAGCGCTGTACAAGGACGAATTTATTATGAATGAATCTCTTGTCAAATCGAAATAGCAATTCCGAGATTGAATATTAGTGAATTATGAACCTGTTTTCGGTTATATTTATTATCTCCTGGGTCGAAATGGACTTGTGACCTATTCTTCATCGGCTGCGGTCATAATATATTTGAAATATTGTGAGATTAATGGTTTTCGAATGAAAAGTCTTTGCAATGTCTTTACAGAATATGAAGATGGGATATATGATGAGATATACCGTCCAACTTGCTCAAGCACGTGAGATGCTATCAGTTATACGGGAGCCATTCAAGCATTACTTGAGTGTCCACACATCACCCCGGTACACACTTAAGCTATTCACTTAAACGTAGAAATAGTCACGCGAGTAAGCTATGCCTTGGGAGATTAGAAAGCTTAACCTCAGACTTTCATGTCGCCCACTTGGTTCAAGGGACATGGATGAATTCTAGAGGTCTACCTTGCCTCAACGACAACTCCCATCAACTATAGCTACCTCGTGCAAAACAACCATTTATTATTCGTCCCTACCAATATTATAGTACCTGCAACATCATGGGATATCTCAAAAGTTCGGTAACCAGTCTGGTGATGGAATCAGCTGTGTGCATCATGATGTTACATCGCGATGCCATCAGTCCAAGCAGCGGGAAAAGACGGAATATTCTTCAAATGACAAACACACCACTCAACGATTACAAACGTTGGGTATGAATGGCAGCTTTACTCAATTCGACATTTCAGGTTGAAATTGTAAGAGTCACACCGCCAATAATAGCTTGTCAGTTGCACAGATTGGGATTCGTCCGGCACATCCAGGATTAACAACGCATGAACTCCATGTACGCGTGTTACTGCAAACAGAAGGTGGAAAAGGAAAATTGAAAATAAATCTGATATAAAGGTTGCATGAAAAAAAAAATAAGGGTCACTCAACACCAAGAAAAAAGACCCTGAAGTTGCTCAGGATTCATGTGAAATGCCGCCACGTGAATGCAAATGCCGAATCATGAGGCGCTTTTCTGGACGGCTGCCAAGAGGCTCGTGCTGTGACGACTGGCTGCCAATCTATTTGATCCAATGTCCCTCACTCCTGGGCGATTTTTCCCCCATTGTTAGCGTCCAAGTCGTGCATACGTGTATTCGCGGCTCCATAGCGGAGGTCATCCACTGTACTCCCCCACGTCGCCGCTAGCTTAGGGCCGCTCAGTCGCTGGAGTTTGCAGAAGCCACAGCGGCCGCACCGCCTGCATGTTCGCAAAAGTTGAGCGTCGCAATCTGATCTTGGGGGAAACCTAAGCACAGGGTCTCTCAAAAGCATGGACCAGCTGCACACTAAAATTGATTGAGGCTGGGCACAAGGTCTGGGCATGTCTCAGTGAATGTGCCGGCAGACTCGTGATGCTCGCTTTTGGCGCTACCGGGATGGGGACGTCAATGAGGTAACGACGCCATCACCACTTTTGCTTTGCCCGATACTTTTCCAGCATAATGGCATACGTACCCGACACACAACGTGGCGGATGGACCGTGCTCGTTTCGTATAAAACCGATCTGCGCCCCCTCTCACTAACATCGCTTCCACCGATCCATGTACTAACGTTTCCGCTGATCTGACAGCGTCCGTCTGCCAGATCTGCGGCCAAAGTGAGAGATTAAACCGCTCCCATCGTCTGTATTGCCCTCACCAGATCGCCAAAAATGAGGCTCCCTTCACTATTTCAGGCGGCGGCTGCTGCTGCCACAGCCGTCTCCCTCCTCTTCGCATCGCCATCGTCCGCCGCCGCCATCATGGCTCCTCGTGCTGCGCTCCCCGGCTCTCTCGCCCTTGACGCCGGACAGTCGCTCTTCACATTCAAATACTCGACGCCCAACCCGGACCCCGCCAACTGGATCGCCGTTTACCAGACGTACTATGGCGGTCCCGAGAACCAAGAGTTCGTCGCTGGCTCTCTGACGTGGGCATATGCGCCCAACAGCAACGGCGAGGTGCAGGTCGATATCTCAAGTCTGGCTGCTGGCTATTACAAGGCCTTTTTCCTCGCAAAGGACGGCTACCAGTGGCTTGCGAATCCCATCGACGTCATTGTTCCCGGCACCGGGCCAATCGAGTTCATCAACGACCGCATCATCACCCAGAATGCGCAGCAGGGAAGCCCCTTCAAGGCCAGTCTTGGTCGCCTGATTGCCAATCCCAAAGACAACAAGACCAAATTCACCAAAGCCACCACCTATGGCGCCGACTGGGTTAAGCTCGCCTCGGATGGAACCCTTACTGGCACTCCGGGATCCAAGGACAAGAACACCAATTTTGTGGTCCTGGCGACGGCAACTGATGGCTCATCTGCGACGATCCAGGTCCAGATCCCCGTTCGGTCTAGCCGTCAGGCGCTCGTTGAAGAGCTCAAGGTCATGTCCTTCAACATGTGGTTCGGTGGCACCAACGTCAAGGACTATCACAACAAGCAAGTGCGCTTCCTCATCAACACAAACGTCGACATCGTCGGTCTTCAGGAGAGCTGGAATGGCCAGGCGACTCGTCTTGCGCAGGCGCTCGGGTGGTATTACTGGCAGAGCCCCAACGAGGTCGGCATCATCAGCCGCTATCCCATCGTCGAGGTTTTCCCAGAACAGTCGGCCGGTGGATCAATTCGCATCGAGCTGGGAGGCCCCAAGAGTCAGCTCATCATGTGGAACGTGCATCTCGGATTCGACCCATACGGACCTTATGACTTTTGCTTCGACAACAAGCCTCTGGCCGAAGTTCTTAACCGAGAGTACCAATCCGGCCGTACGCCGCAAATCATGGACATCGTCAGCGCTATGCAAGATGCCCTGGCTGAAGCTGACGACATTCCCGTTCTCATGACTGGTGACTTTAACGCGCCGTCACACCTGGACTGGACAGAGGCCACCAAGAAGGCCCACTGCGGCGTTGGCTTTGTTCCATGGCCAAGCTCCGAGTTTCCCATTCAATCCGGGTTGATTGACTCTTTCCGTGAGGCACACCCCGACCCCAATGCCGAACCCGGCATCACTTGGTCCCCCATCTACCTCAACAACAGTGGTCGGCCCGAGCCGTTGGACCGAATTGATTTCGTGTACCACAAGGGCCAAAGCCTTAAGGTTCTTCAGTCGGAAACACTCGTCGCTGGTGAGCCCACTCCGGAGCCTAATCAGAGCAATAACGAGTGGACGTCAGATCACGCTGCCGTGATGACAACGTTTAGGCTTGGACAATCCGCCGAGCGCGGAGACCTTTAAGCATGTGTAGACAAGAAGCGGCTAGATCGCGAGGTCGTCTTGCATCAATGGGAGTCTTGGAGTACTTGCAATTGAATTTTCTGACATTGATTGAGATTTGGATTGTATATCCTAGAGGATAGATACCATTTCATTGGGTTACATTTGGTTGGGGTTTTTTGTTTCATGCGTCACAATCTTTGGATACAAAGAGCGGGGTAGATGGCGAATGAAGATGCGTTGCGTTGGTCTTTTATGTACATAACACAGGCAGGCTTAGAGGCACGATGCGAACGAAGATTCGGTTTTCAACAAAAATATTACAGGTGGTTTGGTTTCATTGTTCATGTGGAATTTATTTAACATGTCTCTGGAGCAAATGCTCTCTATCTACTGATAAATCAGATCTATCTTTGGCTACTAGATCTACATCCATCTACTAGATCTATATCCATCTGCTAGATCTATTTAGACATAAGATATTCGTTCGTATTGATTGTGCACGCAAGGGGGAAAAGTGATCCTCGATGAGAGACGAGTTGAGTCAACGCTATCAGGACCAAAGAGTCTACCCGACCTCATCAAAAAGATGAGAGTTTTGTAGAAAAAAAGGCAAAAAAACTATGCGACCTGTGTGGATCGAACACACGACCTTCAGATGTCAATTAAGATGACTGGAGTTGGAAGACTTCAGTCTGACGCTCTCCCAGCTGAGCTAAGGTCGCTAGTTGACATTTGGCGACTCAATCAAAACTATAAGCCTAACATTCAGGAACTAGCAAAGTTTGAGAAGACGGCGCCGTTAGCGTTTATGTGTGTCTAGTAGACTATGGTGAAGAATGGCAGATTGACATACAGGGAATGCAGGGCCAGTGGCTTCAATGTTTAATATTTACAAGTCGAAAGTGAGGCTGAGTCGGAGAGTTACATGGTGTCATAAAAGAGGCGGGATATGGTGCGCAACCCCCATGCTATCGTCGGTGTAGCAACTACACGTACCTAGATACCTATCAAAATGCCAAGCAAAGAAGGCAGCAAAATACCAGGATTACCGTGTTCACGCGTCTCGCGAATATAATATGAATAGACGATGTTATTGGACTGAATCTGTCTGCCCAATCCAGCCACGCATCAATCAGCTGAATGGTCCTCATAGGCTGTCCATCATCCGACCCCGCTTCAATTACTTGTATATTTGAGGCTCAAGACTGCTCACTTTTCTATTCAAGCCCCCTCCTCATGCTGCAGCCAACGTTGACACCATGGACCTCATTGAGAATTCCAAGATTATGGCCTCACGCTTGAAGGAGCGCCTAACCAATCTCGAAGCCCTGGAATTCGTTGGAGAACCCAACATGAGTCTTCTGGCTATCACTACTACATGTGCTTTGACAATCATGACCGGCTATTGCGTCTTGCGAAGACGAGCATTAATCACTAATCCCAAGCGTCCCGAGAAACATATATGGCTAAGAGAGACCAGCACATATCGTGTTAGCGGAGTGCCTCTGGATTGGGATCGTGAAAAATTGCGAACCTTTTTAAAGCGCAGAGAGCTCGCAGAAGTGATTACTATAGATTCGATTGCCCGCGAAGCCAACATTGAATCGCAAACTGCCACAATCACACTCACAAACTCTTATATGCAACAGTGGCCTGGCAAAAGTCGCCAATTCTCGTTATCTGAGGAACATTACAATGACTCCCTGAACCTCAATCGATCCGTCTCGGTTGATAACGACTTTATAGGCCTAACAACTCTTTATGAACCGCCTGCGAGAGATCACAAGATCGAGTAAGTATCTATGTTTGGTATTATGCCAGTTTATAATTCCCTCCCAGTGTTATCGCTTTATCTGGCCTCGGGGGCCACGCATTTGGGTCATTCAAAGAGAGGGGAGGAACTCACATGTGGCTACGAGACTCACTTCCGGGGTATCTCACCTCAGAGACCGATAATAAGCCAATGGCGAGGGTTATGATATACGGTTACGAATCTGCTGTTGCTCAAAGCAAAAATATGCAAAATCTAGAGGATCTAGCCACCACATTTCATAGCAGTTTGCTTGCACTTGCAGCCGGTCCAACGACTAGGTCACTTATCCTTATTGGCCACAGCCTTGGAGGACTTATTGTCAAGCAGGTAAAAGAGGTAGATGCCTAGAATCATAATTCGCATTGCTGACAGACACAATAGGCTTTAATATCGCTATCAAGGTCGACCATTCCAGACGATCAGAAGCTCATACGCGCCGTATACGGGGTCATCTTCTTCGGAACTCCACACGACGGCATGGATATCAGCTCTCTCATTCCCATGGTTGGGGACGGTCCGAACCGCTTCCTGATTGAGTCTATCAGTCGCATTAATTCCCAGATCATTAGAATACAGCAACGAGATTTCTACCATGCCCTAGGTAAAAAGGGGGATTCGGAAGTGTTTTGCTTTTACGAAACTTTGGAGTCGCCGACAGCGCAACGGGTAAATACGTCTAAATAAATATCATCATACAGTTGACTTTACTCTAACAGAAGTACAGGACAAACGTAACGAATGGAAAATGATTGGACCTACAGCAGTTCTTGTTACCAAATCGTCGGCAACGCACTGTCGCCCATTTGAAGATGGCTCAGAGCACATCTGCGCCATTGCCCGTACACATTCTGACATGGTAAAATTTGGGCCACATGACCCCGACTACAGAAATGTATGGATGAAGATTCGAGGGCTCTCAAGACGGGCTGTCAGAGCCCGAGATCGTTTACAGACGACAACGTCAAAATGTACGTGATAAATGCATGTAGAGTAGGTGGTAACTTTTGCTAAGAGCAATCTAGTTCTGGTTCCATACAGACAAAACCCAGATTTTGTTGGAAGATCAGATATCCTCGATAAAATCAAGTTACAATTCGGTTTAAGCCAACAACAAGATCATGAGCCTTCTCAACCACGCAGAAGAATCTCGCTCTATGGCCTCGGCGGTGTGGGGTACGCTTTCCACCCTGGCTTACAATGGACAATTCTCTAACGTATAACAGAAAAACGCAAATTGCGTTAGCCTACGCGTACTGGATACGTGATATACACACAGACACCTCCGTCTTCTGGGTTCATGCTAGCAATGCCGACCGTTTCCGCGCAGCTTATGCTTTCATTGCCGAGAAATGCAGCGTGCCGGGGAGAAACAACCCCGAAGCTGACATTTTATTGCTGGTCAAGAGGTGGCTGGAAGAGCAGAATAAACTTCAATGGCTTATGATCATCGACAATGTTGATGACATAGAACTTTTTTTCCCTTCTCAGAGAAGCGACGATCCAGAAGCTCATCAACAAGGCGACAAGCTGGCTCAGTACCTACCTGATTGCAACCACGGATATATTCTCATTACAACAAGAAATAAGCAAGTTGGAGTCAAATTCGACCAAGGAAGCCCTCTGATTGAAGTCACCAGGATGACAGAAGACGAGGCGCACCAGCTTGTGCAAGGCATCTTAAAGACGGAAGTATCTACACATGATGCTACCCTTTTGGCGTCCAAACTCGAACATTTGCCACTCGCTCTTGCGCAGGCACTGTCATTTATTCAAGAAAACACCATATCTATCAGCGACTACATTCAGCTGTTAGACGAGGGAGATAATGCCCTCGTTGATCAGCTCAGCGAGTCTTTTGAACCTGTAGGGAGAGACTCTGAGACCCCACATGCAGTCATGGCAGCGTGGATTCTTTCATTCCGACAAATTGAACGAACTCAGCCATTAGCAAGCGATATCCTCTGTTTTTTGAGCTTATTACATCGACAAGCAATTCCGAAAACATTCACAGAAGAATATTGCAAGCAACAAAAGCCAGGGTATGCTCAAGGTAGCGTGTCAGCTGGACTCATAAAGGCATTGGGTACGCTTAAGGCCTTTTCATTCATCTCCGAAGGGAAGGACGGAAGTGTAGATATGCACCGGCTAGTCCAGCTAGTGACGCGAAAATGGCTCGTCAACAAGGGCCGGCTGGCCGAGTTTGCTGAAAGTGCTATCACATTCGTGGCGGTTCTTTACCCATTCGGCGAGTTTGACACTTATCAAGAATGCATAAGATATCTTCCCCATGCCAAGTCTGTGTTGGCTAGAGATGGGACCAATTCAAGGGCCGAGAAAATAGCCAAGGGAGGACTTCTACGTAAACTAGCCAGGTACTATTGCCACAAAGAAGAATGGAAGAACGCGGAGCAAAATTTGCGATTAGCGGCAAATATACAAGCACAAGAACTTGGAGAAGAACATATCGAAACGATTAATATCAGAGGTGAACTTGTTCTGGCATGCCAGAACCAGGGTATGTTGAACGAAGCCGAAGACCTTGCGTTAGAGACAATTGAGACGGGGAAGCGAGTGTTAGGAGAGGATCATCCTGATGTCCTTACTGGTCTGGCAAGTCTTTCTTCAATATATAAGCGCCAAGGCCGATTTGAGGAAGCAGAAGACATATTGGTACAGGTATCTGAGGCAAGGAAGCGAGTATTAGGAGAGGACCATTTATACACGATTGAAAGTATAAACAGCCTAACTGACGTATACTTGCACCAAGGCCGATTCAAAGAGGCAGAACTCTCAGCATTAAGGGTAATTGAAATGAAGAAGCGAATGCTGGGAGAGGACCATCCGAGGACGATTACCAGTATGACAATCCTGGCATCGACATATGAGAGACAAGGCAAATTGAAGGAAGCAGAAGACATTGTGTCACACGCAACCAATTTAAGCACGCGAGTACTTGGGAAGGACCATCCACAAACGCTAGCCAATAAAAGCAATCTTGCACACGTTTACATGAAACAAGGGAGATGGGGAGAGGCAGAAGACCTGCAGATAGAATTGGCGGAGACAATGATCCAAATATTCGGGTGGGGGCATCAAGATACACTTACTGTCTTGAATAACCTTGTATTGTCATGTGTCAATCAAGGCAGATTGACGCAAGCAGAACAATTTGGGACACAGGTCTTGGAAGTAAGGAAGCAAGTGCTAGGAGAGAAGCATCCAGAGACGTGTATTAGTATGAGCAACCTTGCATCAATTTATGAGAAACAACAGAGATTGGAGGAGGCAAGAGACCTAGATATTCAGTGCTTGGAGTTGAGGAAGAGTATACTGGGAGAAGAGCATCCGGATACTCTTCTCAGCAAACATAATGTGGCCTGCGACTTAGAGAAGCTGGGCAGATCAACCGATGCCATAGCACTGATGGAGGAGTGTGTCTCCGCCAGGGAGCGAATACTGGGGGGAGAACATCCAGATACAATGCGGAGCTTATCAATCTTGGAGGGTTGGCGGCGAAAAGATTAAAGGACATACTAGGTAGGTAGTTTTATTAAGTTTGTTATGTTATGGTAGATACTACGGTACAAATGTGATCATCTTCGTACATCTATACTAGCTGTGCAATTATTCGGGACACATGATTGGGATGAAATACTTTCAATCATGGGGTATTTAAACAAGTTGATGGCTCGTAACTTAACTCAAGCTTTGAGTACCGTGTTGTAGCTTATTTGTGCACAGAAAACACTCCAAGTAGGAGAGGCATGTGGAGAAATTGTGTTGATTGCGAAACTGACACCTATCTTCGACTTTCACGAGGATTACACTAGGCAAAGGAAAAGAAAAGAAAAGAAAAAAGCGACGCTTATAACATACGTGTAGTCACTCATCTGGACGCTGCTGCTGCTGTAATAGGCATTTGAATAACAAACTTAATGGCTCGATAGTGTATCGCATACTCGTATCTGATTACAAAATCTCCAAAACAAAGGCAACTCAGAAGCAAATACATCTTCCCAACGTGGGCATTAATTTCGCCCCTCATCTTCCCTTACTGTTTTCCATGGAAAATAGGCCTTCATCTTCTTTGTTGGCCAATCAAAATTAAGAGCCCTATTTTTTGACACAATTATATGGCGCAGGTATAGCAAGACAAATCGATTTGGTCGAGAAAATGCGGAGACTCCCGGAGCTTAAGGAGTTAGTGAACAACCAAGATTTCAAGTCGCTTGATTGGCCTGCCCAGCTGTGCAAATACTCTATTGGATCTAGTTCGATCTTGCTGCTCTTGTAGCGCTGACCTCATTCTCCCTATCACCACTCATACTGCATCAGAGTCTTTCGGCGTTAAGTGGCAAAAGGTGTCCAGAAGTGAGCATATAAATCACAGCTGTCGCTGTTGTATATACATGGTTATTTACTGTTGTCACCAAGTCCCGCAGCTGCTTCAATATCATGCCCTCTAAAATTATTCGTGTTGCGTTGGTTGGGCTATCAGCCAACGCAACCACATCGTGGGCCGCAGCAGCTCATCTGCCATACCTCCAATCCGCTCAAGGCCAGACTCAATATAAAATTGTCGCTCTTCTCAACTCTAGCAAAGAGGCAGCCGAAACGGCTCGATCTCACTTCAATCTCCCCTCGACAGTCAAGGCATATGGTGATCCCGCCCAGCTTGCCGCAGATGATGAAGTCGATCTAGTTTCAGTTGTTACTCGGGTCGATAAGCACTATTCCGCTGCCGAGCCATCTATTAGGGCGGGAAAGTCTGTGTACGTGGAATGGCCACTTACTGAGAGCTTGAAGCGCAGCGTCGCTTTGGTGGGTGAGAACAAGGGCCGCGACACGAGCATCATCGGCCTGCAAGGGAGACTCTCGCCAGTAGCATCCAAGGTCAAGGAAGTTTTGGCTTCCGGTAGACTTGGAAAAGTCCTTGATAGCCAAGTTCGTGGCTTCAGCGCTATGGGACATGGCAAACGGCCAGGAACGCTGGTTGAAGGTGGTACGGAGGACATGTTTACGCAACGAGCGATTGGAGGCAACCACTTTTCCATTTTGTACGCTCACATGATTGACCTTGTGCACTCTGTACTGGGGGAGTTCAAAGATTTCCAGAGCAAGCTCCAAATCCGATGGCCAGAAGTCGAAATAGTCGATAAAGATGGCGTGAAAGTACGCACACGACAAAGTGATATCCCGGATCTGATCACCGCCCAAGGAGAACTTGCCCCTGGAATTGCAAACATACAGGAGGGTGCAACTTTGTCCGCGTTCTTCAGAAGCGGACCGACATTTAAGGGCGAATTACCATACACATGGTACATCCAAGGCGAAAAGGGAGAGTTGAAGATCACCAGCCCAATCGGACCAATTCTCCAAGCTGCCACTGTTCCCGCAGTCAAGATTGAGCTTCACGACGCCATTACGGACGAGGTGATAGAAATCCCATGGGAGTCTGAGTGGAAGGACTTTCAGAAAGAATTGCAGGTGCCAGGAGGGAAACTGGTGGGAGAGATGTACAACAGATATGCCCAGTGGTACCAGCAGAGCGACAAGGCGGCGGCTCCGGTGGGAGGAGACTGGCCGAGGCTGGAGGATGCCATTCGCAGACATGAAGAGCTTGATAAGATGTTGAGTGATTTTGACAAGTCGAAATAGAATAGATGGTAGTTTAAGCGTACAAAAAGAATAGAAGTCCAATATTCGGCGTCCATAGATGACATGAGATTACCAAATTAGGAAAGCAGCTGATGTAGCAGTGAATGGGTGACGTTGATGCATCAATCATAAGAACATTATCAATCATATAATTTTTTATATCTTCTTACCCGAAAACAATATTTCCTATCTTTTGCACTTTCCAATTGGACTCACGAAACATCGCCAGCTTCATGTCAATGCTGTTTCTTATTGCGTGACTGGATGTCATGCTACCTTACAGGGCTCATGCGCTAAAGCTACAGAAGCACCTGTTTGCATGTAGCTGGTACCCACTCCAAGAGCCCTGACGTAAGAAAGTTCAGAGCTTCATCCCTCAGAGCTTGCTCGATCCAGCTTGGCCAAGACGTCAACTCAATTGAAGCTTCATGCCCACAGCGCCATGGATGGCCTAGAGGAATTCGAGCAGAAACTCGCCGCCGAAAAGGCCGAGCGCGACAAGTCAGAACAAGATCGCGAACGGCGTCATCACAAGCATCGACACCACCATCGTCGAGAGCGAGACGACGAAGACGGAGAACGCGAGGAGCGACACAGACATCGGCATCGAGACAGCGACAGGGATCGTGAGAGAGGCAAAGGCAGAGACCGAGACAGAGATAGAGATCGCGAACGAGATCGGGATAGGGATAGGGATAGAGACAGGGACAGAGACGACAATCGCCGTCGCCGACATCACGACGATGATGACGATGACCGTCGGCACAAGAGGAGCCGCCATTCACGCGACGACGATAATGCTGACGAGCAACGCAGCCGGCGCCATCGAGACGACGAACGTCAAAAGCCATCAGACGAGGAGAAGTCTTCCGGCGACTCGAAGCCTCTGGAGCGAGATGCCTGGATGACAGCGCCATCTGCCTTCGAAGTCGAACATGTCCATCGCCCTGGACAGAACAAGCCCCGGTCACCGACTCCAGAACCTCCCAAACGAGTGATATCAAGTCGCGAGATCAACAGAGGTCATCTTGAGGACCTAAACAGCGGCAAGTCGTCAGCTGGCTTAGAGCAGCCCTCCGCTAGGACAGTCGACTACACTTTTGGTGACGCTGGCTCATCATGGCGAATGACCAAGCTGAAAGCCGTCTACAATACCGCTGAAGAAACAGGGGAATCAGTTGAAGAAATTGCTTTAAAACGATTCGGCAGCTTGGAATTCTTTGATGACGCGCGCGAGGAAAAAGAAGAGCTGGAACGGAGGCGGTTATACGGCGAGGATGCCAAAACAAAAGACAAGCCTACGGGAGAATTCTACAAGGAACGGATAAAGGATCAGAGAGCTTCGGAACCTGTCAGAGAAATTCGTCAAGGCGAGATTATACAAGAAAACCCAGCTCAGCCTGCTGTTGTTCCGATGGACCAAACGGCATTGAACAGACTGAGGGCGCAGATGATGAAGGCAAAGCTACGAAAGGCACCCAACGCCGCTCAGTTGGAAGAAGAATACAACCTTGCAGCCGCTGCCGCGGCAGCTCCTCGCTCCAATGCACCTGAAGCTGTCGTGCTGGGTGTCATGGAGAGTCGCCAACTCGCCGGCACTCGCGCAGAGGTCAAGGCTGTTGACACCAAGCGTGGACGTGAGCGCGGCCTCGTCGAAGAAAACACAGACATGACGATTGAGCAAATGCTTCAAGAGGAACGCCGAACCAAGGGCCAAGCCGGAGGTGAAGGCTTGCGGCTCGCCGAACGAATCGCCAAGGACGCCAAGTTTGACGATGATCTCGAATACATGGATGAAAACGCCGAAAAGCTCGCAAAGCGCATACACAAGAGCGAGGTCAACCTCAAGAACATGGCCGTCAGCGAGTTCCAGAAGATGAACCGCATCCTGGAGAACTGCCCGCTATGCCACAAGGAGGACAAGGGACTGCCACCCATTGCGCCCGTCGTTTCGCTTGCTACGCGCGTCTTCATGACGTTGCCCACGGAACCTGAAATCAGCGAGGGAGGTGCTGTTATTGTTCCCACAGCGCATCGGAATAACCTCCTCGAGTGCGACGACGACGAGTGGGAGGAGATTCGCAACTTCATGAAGAGCCTCACTAGGATGTATCACGACCAAGGCCGCGAAGTCATCTTTTACGAAAACGCCGCGGCGCCGCACAGGCACTTACACGCTGCCATGATGGCCATTCCTATCCCTTACGACCAAGGCGCCATGGCCCCCGCCTTCTTCAAGGAGGCCTTTCTCTCGTCTGACGAAGAATGGTCTCAGCATCGTAAGATCATTGACACGGGCGCCAAGGCTCGGGACGGCATGGGCCGCTCGGCGTTTCGCCGGTGTATTGCCAAGGAGATGCCGTACTTTCACGTGTGGTTTACGCTGGATGGCGGTCTAGGTCATGTTGTTGAGAACGCGGATCGTTGGCCTAAGGGGGATCTTTTTGCGAGGGAGATTATTGGTGGGATTGTGGATGCTGATGCGCACATTATCAAGAAGCAAGGAAGGTGGGCGAAGCTTGATAATAGGGTTGATGGATTCAAGAAGGGATGGAGGAAGTTTGACTGGACGAGAGTATTGGCTGATGCTTGAGTGGGAAGCAAATCATCTAATCAGTCTCGATGGACATTCTCTGCGTGGTGTACTCAAAGGGTTGAACGGGTCGTGGTATTCATTAGCAGAATCATGTCTATAAACAATCTTCGAAAATTCAGGAGAAACTCAAGCACGGCATTCATATTCATTCATGTGAGCAAGAAGAGAAATATTATTAACAAGAAGTATATCGCCATGTACGCTGATGCATTCAGACCTGACATAAAGATGGCAATCCGTAGATAATAAGAAAAAAAAAATAGGTAGTAAAACAAGATGGTCATCGCATATTTCTCATAGGTGCTCGCTTCGCTTTGCTCCTCCTCTCCACTCTCGGGGGTATCTATCTTCTTCTTCTTCTTCTTCTTCCTTTGCCATCTGCCGCCGGAAATCTCTAAATCCAAAACGGTCCAAGGCTTAGCAACGGCCATAAAAACTCCGTATTCCATCCTCCCAATTAAATAGTATTAAACTTGAAGTAAAAAAAAGTCCTCTCAATATATGACCAGTTATATCTCGATCAAAGAAGTATATGCCAAAGACCGCGCAAGCTCACTTGCTTGGGGCTCCTCGTCGTCCTCTCTCTCGCTCCTTTCCTTCACTCGCCGCTGCTTTCACCGAGTCTTCCCACTCTCTGCTAATCTCCATCAACACGGAGCCCATGACTGTGGCGCTTGCCATCAGTCCATGGCCTTCTCCTTCGAGAACGCGGACTTCGCAGCGGCGCATGGTCTTGCCCAGCCACTTGACGTTCTCAACAGGTACTCTGGTATCTCTACTACCGTGGCGAATAATCACGGGGCGAGTAATGTCGACGTATCGGAAGCCAATCGTGTGTCGTCTTTCCAGACAGATAAGCAAATCGACTGCTGGATTCGCATTCGTCGTGGCAAGCTCCCAAATGGCATGTGTCAGTCGTATATCGTAAGTCTGTTGTCGCTCCTTTTCAGCGAGGGGATCCATAACTGGGGGTGCGTCGCTACCAGCTGGGACTTGAGGCAGCGCCTTGTCCAAGCCGTCAGCGCCATTGGTAGCTGCTAAATCCCCGTCATTGACCAGTGTCCCGTTTGAGTCCTTGCCATCCGCGGCTTGGTTCGCATTCTCCTTGTCCGTGGACGGCGTGGCATTTCGGCTGTTACCGTCTTTCTGTCCCGTTTTGCGCTTCGTCCGGCGAGGGTTCTTTGGCAGAGAGCTTGTAATGGATGAGCTAGTTGCTGACATGAAGCTGCTGTTGGCTGCCTTGAGGAAAGAGGTCGGCAATACCCGCAGAATTCTCTGAGCAGTTGGAAGCGTGTGTGACGGCGGGTTAGCCTGTGACGATCCAAAAACATTCATCTGTGAAGGCGGAATCCAAGGTGCAAGAAGGTGGATTTTGCCTCGGATGTGCTGGGGCATGCGAAGAGCCGTGGCCAAGGCGTAGATGGCGCCAGCGGAGTGAGCCATAAGGGAGAATTTGGTGATTTTCAGGGTCTGGCAAATTGCGTATACATCATCTATCTAGCGGTAAGCAGGCATTCACGTATCAATATTGTATCAATCTCGTCAAGGCGTCACAACTTACCAGGCCAACTGAGGGGTGTGCTTGTCCCGTCAGTATAAGGCTCACTGTCTCCCACCCCAGGTCGATCAGGTGTAATAAGACGAAGCCTCAGCGTCAACGCTAGCTCGTCATAAAAAGCAGTAATGTATCTTGTCAAGCCCATTCCTACACAGCAGAACACTGCAAATCCTTCCGGGTCTCCAACTTCTGAGAACGAAATGATTCGGCCGGTTTGAGGATGGCGAATTTTCTGGGATAAGCGCGGCGAGCAAAGGTATGACTCAACAGCATCATCAATCGAATCAGCAGATTGGGGTCGCTCATAACCTGTTGGCTTGACAGATTGAGCGGGTTCCTCGGGTCGTTTGTTCTCTTGTGGAGTGAGCGGCGCAGAGAGACGTTTCAGTCTGGAGCTGCTGCGCTTCAGGCGAAGCCCTTCGTTGGGGCCAGGATGTGTACGTGTAGAAAGTCGATGGTCTTTGCGATCAAGCTCATCTCGTCGGCGTCCCTGCGAGACGGATGGGAAGGGAGCTCCATCGTCCTCGAGCTCGTCCGGTCTCTCTTCTGCGATATAATCCACACTCAGATACGTACTAGATGCCTTCGTCCTTAGCTTTGGGGGAGCAATCTCTTCAACGTCGTATAAAAACGTCTTGCCGGTGTCTGAATCTGAGCGTCGGTGCTTCATTTTCGAAAAGTCGCGACCGTAACCCGACTCGCTAGTTTCGACGATCTTATCACTTATAGATGCCTCGCCCTCTTTCATTGATCGTCGGGTGCTGGCTCGTTTTCTACTTGAGCTCGAGTTGCGCAGGCTCGAATCACGAACCGGGATGTGATGCAGGCCGTCTCCCAGTAGGGAATCATCAGTAGTAATTGGCGCTGGTTCCTCGTTGATGGCGCCTCCCGCAAAGAAATTATCCGTCTTGCTTGCGCTGTGAATGCTACCCCCTGCTGCTGCTGAACTGCCGCCAACTATCGGGGTAGAAGAAGCTCGTCTCCTATCGATTTGCGGCTCACGAAGGTGCTCTTTAGAGCCCATATAGCTGAGCACCTTGCTGCCCCGACTGGACTTTTTCCCCCAGCTATCGAGTGACCGGCGTGGCCTAAGCTCCGGATGCGGCGCCGAGCCACGTTCTACAGATAGATTTCCGATACTGCGGGCATCATCATTCTTGGATGCAAAGGAGCCCGTTGACGAGGGGCGAGAGGTTGCGGCGCTACGTATAAAGGATCTGAAGCCACTCTCCCGGCTGGTACTGCGGTGGCTCCGAGGGCTTTGGGGTGCGGTCAAAGGGGAGAAACCGCTCGGGGGCTTAGCGGTGCGGATAACAGGCGGGCTGGCAGCAAGATCGTCAAGGGATACGGGCCCAGCGTGGTCTTCATGAAGAGAACGCTGCTTGTACGCTCCGTAGTCGACACCGAAGCTACCAGAGCCGCGCCTAGAGCTGGAATGGGGACGGGGATTTGGGCTCGTTGGCAGGGACAAGTTCGTGGGCACCAAGCCGTTGTCGAAGTGGTGGTTGGCAGGCTCGGCAATAGCGCTAAGGCTCTGGATGAGGCTGGAGATGATTTCCGGGCTGCCAGGAGGAATGGCGTATCGTTTCCGGGCGGCAGAGGTGGGCGTTGACGATATGCGGCTGCGCTGGGACGAGTGAACCCGGTGGGTGCGTGTTGGGATAGGGGGCATGGTATCTATAGAGGTGCGATCCATGGTGGGCAGCAGCAGCAGCAGCGGCCAGCCGCAGGGCGACGTGTCCAACGGGCCTGAGACGGCGAGTGTCTAATGTCGACCGACGGGAGTGTCTCGCCTGGCTGCAACGCAGGTGAAATTGGCGCACGCAGCCACGTTCTTCTGGCCCCGGCGGGCAGCAAACAAACGTCTGTGAGCGTCTTGGTTGTGCATGAATGAATTCCCTTTCCCCCACACTTGCACTCGCACACGGGACACGGTGCAGGGCAATCCAACCAATGCCAGTGAACCCGGGCCGTCGAGAGACAAAAAAAGAAAAAAAGAAGGGTTTTTTCTTATTTTCAGCTATGAGGCGTGCGATAGTCTAAGCTCGGATGCAGCCAAAGACAAAGAGGGCGGAGACGAGCGGTTCGGAGCATGGACCGTCAGTCAACTCAGCGGCGCTTGAGACAAAGAAGGCTGGGAGATTTGACCGGAGACTAGCACAGTCCAAACGTTAGCTGCGTCGTCTATTCAAGATGCAGATGCAAACGCAAATGCAAATGCAAATTGTGTATCCAGGTTGCACTCACGCATCTGCAGGCCAAGGAGATATTCACGCCTGCTGTGTGTCTGAGACACGCGGGCACAAAAGACACGCACAAAGCACAAAGACAAAAGCCAGCCAGCAGCAATCACGAACGAACAAGGACAGAAAGGAACGGAACAGAGCAGAACAGAGCAGCACAATCGTTCAATAGCTGCCTGTTAGCGGGCTCACGGGAGATTTGACAATTGATAGACGGCCCCCTTTCGACAGCCCGGCCCACACCAATCAATCATCACCTCAGTTTTCTGGCTGCAGGCACGGGATCACGGATTTGGCTGCTGCTGCAGGGACCGGGATCCCACCAAGAGCCCCTGCGGCTGGAGAAGCGATCGAAGCACTGATTCGGCCGCGCGAACGGGCTGGAGACGGAGTCGCGGCCGCTGATTTGGTGGCGTGAGCAGGGATTCCAAAATTTGTTTTTTCTCGTAGTCTGGTGGAGAAGGACGAATAGAGCTGGAAGGGTTGTAACTTGTAGGGGTCCGGGTCGGCTGCAAGTTGACCCCATTCCGGGCCTCTTCTTTTTCTCGTCGTGATAGCTGAAGCTGCACGCTACTGTAAGTCTGTACATGCAGCTTGTGTTCAATGCCGAAGCTGTGCATTGGTAGATAGGCAAATAGGTAACTAAGGTAGCCGTTAAAGTACAAGTTAAACAATCCCGATGTAATACTGTACTAGCCTGTTGCTTGTCATATACAGGGATTGCGCCCGGCATTTGTGCGACTGTGGTGATACGTTTGGAGTCTCTGGACGGCGACACGACGCCCCAAGCTAAAAGCCCCCCTAGCACAAGAAGCTCAACAAAGTTCGCTGACGATCTACAATAGGTAATTAATTACTTGAAATGAGGCAAGTTTGGGCAGATGACATCAATGCGACGGGCCAGCTTTATTTCATTCATCCGCCCAGTAGTGATTGCAGAACAGATTATACTCATGCCGCCATTCCGATATAGTAGACGGCTGTGGAGAGCCAAGAGGAAGCTTTGTCAAACTGGACAATCTTAGAGAACGAGTAGCAATTCCATAGAAAGAAAACAATGTTATTGATATCTTTCCGCATTACACAAATTTTGAGAGTCTTTGAAGCTACACAAGCATGGAGCTTGGGGTCAGTTGAAGCTCTCACCAAGTTGGCGGCCTACCCGGGAATGCTATACGAAAATGAAATTCAATGGTTGATACGAGACTCGGTGGATACCTCTGAGATTACCTGCGTATCACCTATCGAATCTCAAATAATTTTGTCATTGGTAGCTTTTCGGAGACTGAATACCATTTTGGTATATATCAATCAATGGCGGGAGCCTCATCATTAGACTTTGGGAACTATGTTGCCTTATATCAGCAGTCGAATCATCAACGCTGTCTAAGAGTCTGAGTGGCTTGCACTGTGGACAAGCACAACAAGGCATCTACTGCCCCAAAATAGTTTAGTGCCTAGAACTCCAACTGCGAGATGTGTAATCCTTTTCGTCGATGATTTGGCAGACGAATTGCCAAAGTCGAGCAGTTGTAGCTCCCATTCCCCATTCCAGACGATATCATGACTCTTCCCTTGTATCTCTCTGAAGAACATGTGTCCAAATCGGGTTGGCATCGTTGCAAACGATCCTCACTAACACCATATTAAATCCCTGAGAATCCTCGATATTAAATGACAATGGAGGCACCCGCAACTTTCTCCTGGGTGAGTTACGACAACCACAGAGTCCCCCAGGATCCCAAGTCGCGCACCTTGATCCGTCGCCATGCCATGAAGAATGTGGCCACCACGCGGAAACAAAGGAAAAATTATCGCGGGAATGTCCTACAGTATCCAGAGTCCGTGTTACGTGGAGAAGATGATCCAAGTCTTTGCCATGGCTCCAAGGCCGCTGTAAAAGGAGGCAAAAGCCAGCCACGCAAGCATAAGCCGACGAAAAAGAAGAAAGCAGTAGACGACGACACACAAACTACCAAGCAGCAAATCGTACGCCTCCATACTATATTTGTTAATGACGTTGAACGGAAAATGAATGCCGAGTTTCCCATCTTGGAACTGATAGCGCCCTTAACAAGTCTGCATCTCGGATTCGCCAGCATCTCTTGCTTCACCTCCAATTCCGGACGGGCTGGAGATGTGCTTTCTACGTCGCCACTGTCACATCTTCAGAGCCGAAGGTTACTATCTTATTTGCCTAGTCGATATGGAAAGGTCGCTGCCTTGACTTACACCGTCGATTGCCTTGTGGCAAGATTGAATCAGATTACTCGGGTTTCGGTCGCGAACTGTGCTTCTGAGGAAGAAGATGGGATAGTCTTTTGTCACTACGCTAAGGCTCTGAATGAGGTTCAGAAAGCAATCGATGATGACGCACTACGAATGTCTCAAGAGACGCTGTACGCCACAGAGCTGCTTGGAGTCTTTGAGGTACGGCGCTGATGAGACCAACGTTCGGCTGATGTCGCACTCGTCCCTCTGCTAACCTGCCATATTATCTCGTCTTTTGTAGCTTTTGAATTCTCAACCACAGATGAATTCTTGGATATGTCATGCTGGAGGCGCTGCCCGGCTGATTCAGCTTCGGGGCCCCGATAGGTTTCAAACAGACTTTGAACTGGCTTTGTTCATGGCTCATATTGGTCCGATAGTACGTCTACATGTATTGCTGCTGTGGTATAGTCACAAAGAGGCTCATGATTAACATGTCGTCTTTCAAGGTCACCGAAGCATTCCTCAGCAATAAACTCTGTTTCCTGGCCGAAGAGCCATGGAAAAGAGTCCTTCGCGCCGCCATTTGCAACGACCCATCGATCCCTTCGACACAGAGCGAGCTTATGCATGAATTGTGGTCAAGTCTCGTCTATGGGCCAAACATATTCAAACTGGTCACAGATTTGGTGCTTG